>NC_060139.1:685234475-687634475 GCF_021461385.2 Schistocerca piceifrons | reverse complement strand
GGGAGTTAAATACAAAATTATTACTTGCAGTGATGGATTTCTGGAGACATTCTGCAATTATACCAGTAAAACAGAAAGTAAGAAGTAAAGTTCTCAAGACAGAGTAAATGTCCGGAATTCAAATGTTTATCTTATTCAACAGAAACAACTGCCATAGTTTGGGCATGTCATATGGATGCAAGAAGATTCGAAACAAAATAATAAAGTGGATACCGAATGGAAGATGAAGACTGGGGCAATGACTTAAATCTTAAATCAGGATCTTCAGTCCTTAAAGAAACAGAAACATATTCTTCAAAAGTTAAAGGAATTGCTGAGAAGAGTGGAGAAAAGCAATTAGGGGAATTCTGCCAAAGTATAAAAAATGTTGAACCTGGAATTGAAAAGGTTTATATTACCTCCAACATTTACCGTTGAGAGTAGTTTCTATATTACGTAGAAAATAATAAAATGACAGTAACAATAATAATGCCCGCCCTGTTAGCCCTGTGGTCTAACGCACGGCTTTCTTGATTGGGAAGGAGCGCCTGGTCCCCGGCACGCATCCGCTCGGCGAACTTGTGTCGAGGTCCGGTGGGGCGGCCAGTCTGTGCATGGTTGTTAGGCGGTTTTCCATCTGCCTCGGCAAATGCGGGCTGGTTCCCCTTATTCCACCTCAGCTACACTATGTCGGCGATTGCTGCGCAAACAAGTTCTCCGCGTTCGCGTGCACTACCATTACTCTGCCATGCAAACATAGGGGCTACACTCGTCTGGTGTGAGACGTTCTCGGGGGGGGGGGGGGGGGGGGGGCATCGGGAGCCGAACTGCACAATAACCCTAAAAGAGTTGTTCGGTGTGGCTGCGGCGGGGACGAACCCTCTCCGTCGTTTCTAGGCCCCCGGCTAACATCAATAATAATGATAACAATACACAATAACAGATGTCGTTCTCAGAGGTATGGAAATATACACGACGCAATTTCACGATAACTAAAAGTCTTAGGGGCATGGGATAGGTGGTCCGATGAGCTGAACCAAGCAATTGTGACTACATCATCGTGTTGATAACTAGTAGTAATCATAATAACATGAGTGATAACGGCAGAGGTAGCTGTCGAAAAATGGCAACAAGTACGAGAACAGAAAATTCTTATACAAAGCCAATTAGAAGATCATACTAGGTATTACTTATTGTTTATTGCTTGGCTGACGTTATACAAAAGAAGACATACTTTCCGATAAAATTAATTTACGAAATTATATTAACATAAATACTGCAAAATGGAGTCTCTGTGATTCATGAAATGAGACACAAGAGCACCTGAGAAACAAGCGAAGCGTCTGCAAGATTTGGCAGGAACACGGCACTATAAATCACATAGGAATGAAATAAATAGGAATTTCAGGGCAGACAAGGCAAAATACTTGCAGGAAAGATGTAAAGAAATCTAAAAAGAAATGAATGTCGTGAGGACAGACTCAGAATATAGAAACGTCAAAACAACCTTCGGTGAAATTGGAAGCAAGGACGGTAACATTAAGAGTGTAATGGGAATTCCACTGTTAAATGAGATGAGAGAGGGAGTAGATGGTACGAGTACAATGAAGGCCTCTAGGAGAGTTACAACTTGTCTAATGTCGTAGTAGAAGAAATTGGAGTCGATATGGATGACACATGGATCTAGATTTAGAATTTAAAAATGTTCTGGAAGACTTGAGATCAAATAAGGCAGAAGGTATAGATGACATTCCATTGGAATTTTTAAAATCATTGGGGGGAAGTAGCAGGTAAACAATTATACAAGTCTAATGAGCATAGAATATGTATGAGTTGAGATGTAGCACAAATCAGAAGAGCGAGAAACTTATCAAAATTAGTGATCACGAAGTAGACGAAGTTAAGGAATTCTGCCATCTTGGAAGTAAAATTACTGATGAGGAAAGAAGCAAGGAAGACATAAAAAGCAGACTTGCACAGGCGAAGAAGGCATTCTTGGCCAAGAGAAATCTACTAGTATTAAACAAACATAGGCCTTAATTTGAGGAAGAAATTTCTGAGAATGTAAATTTGGAGCACATCATTGTCTGGCACTGGATCATAGACAGCAGGAAAACTGGTGCAGAAAAGAATCGAAGCGTTTGAGATGCAGTGTTACGGAAGAACGCTGAAGATCAGGCTGAGTGATAATATAGGGGGCGTTGAAATGAAACCCGGTCACTAGTGTTAAGTAACTGTAACGATTTTATTAACTCAAATATGTAGTTATACACAGTACACATACTCAAAAATATTCGCCAAACTGTTGGCACATTTATCTCATTGCGATACTAGCCGGTCGATGCTATCCTTGAAGAAGCTAGTAGGCTGCTGTCGGATCCAGGCCTGGATCCAGTTACACACTTAGTCGTTCGTTGCGAATCGATGTCCGCGAATAGCTTGTTTTAGAGGTTCAAACACATGAAAGTCACGCGGTGAAAGGTCGGGACTGTACGGTGGATGTTCGTTCCCCACCGAATCTAATGCAATGTCGTCTTCACCGCACGGGCAGTGTGTGGGCAGGTATTATCATGCAGGAGGATAACGCCAATGGACAACATGCTCACGCTAATACCCAGTAACCGATGGATCTCGTCCACGGCGATTCTGCGGTTGTTCAAGACTAAAGCATTCACTTCCGCAACCATTTCCGGTGTGACGACACGATGAGCCCGTCCAGGGCGAGCATCGTCTTCCAGTGACTCGCGCCCCTCAAGGAATCGTTTGCGCCATTCCACAACACTTGAACGACTCAAGTTGTACTCGCAGTACACAGTCATCATCCACCGATACATTTCACGGCCTCCAACTCCCTCTACCACCAAAAATCGAATCACTCTTCGTTGTTCCTGCTTACTCGCTTGCATGTTTGGTAGTGGACAATAACTCGTGTGACAACCTTTCTTCGGTGTGAAACCACATTGGCACTATGCAACATCAAATGGTGTTCACGCGTCAGTCTCTCAACCAATAGGTGTCGCCACCATACCCGCAGTTACGTGGTGCCACCTTACGTGTAAGGCAAAGGTAGACGCACTGACCAGGTTTCATTTGAATGAATCTCACTTAAGGAATGAGGAAGTTCTCCGCAGAGTCAGTGAAAAGAGAAACATGTGGGAAACACTGACAAGAAGAAGGCGTAGCATGATAGGAAGTAAAAAGGAATAACATTCGTGGTACTGGAGGGAGCTATTAAGGGCGAAAACTGTACAGGAAGACAGAAACTGGAATACAAGCAGCAAATAATTGAGGACATAGGTTGCAAGTGCTACTGTGAGGTGACGTAGTTGGCTCAGCAGAGGAAGTCTTGGCCGACCGCACCGCAAAAAATGGGAGTGAGTGGGTGGGTGGGTGGGGGGGGGGGAGGGAGGCGAAGGGAAGGGGTGCTTTGATCACCGCGTATGGCCAACTCGGCTTCCTATTTGCGTAACAGGGATTCAGTGGGTTTACTGATAAGTTTCGCACAAATGTAGTATTGTTTAAAGTTTCGTTGTCTCTACCGATGTAGCCGCTCCTATTTATCTACATTTACAACTACGTCTACATCTACATACATATTCCATAAGCAACCATACGGCTCTTGGGAGAGGGTACTCTATTCCACTGCTAGGCGTTCCCTTTCCTGTTCCACTAAAAAATGGAGCGAGAGGAAAATAGCTGTATATATGCTTCCGTATGAGTCGCCTCACGTCTTCCCTGTCCTTACGCGAGATATTTCTTAGAAGCGGTATCGTTCTGCAGTCTGTTCCAGAAGCCGGTTGTCTAAATTTTCTCAGTATTATTTCGCGGAAACAATGCCTTCTCCCCCTCCCCAGGGATTGTTCTATATAGCTAAATATTCTTAGAATTCTCCAAGTAATACGAAGTATACCATTCTCTTTCTGTGCAACCGACCGCCAGTTCACGTTCCATTTGACGATGCTTTGCAACGTTACGTCTAGATATTTAATCAAAGCTACTGTATCAAGCAGGACACCACAAATATGGAAGGTAGGAGACAAGGTACTGGCAGAAGTAAAGCTGTGAGGACAGGGCGTGAGTCGTGCTTGGGTAGCTCAGTCGGTAGACCACTTGCTCGCGAAAGGCAAAGGTCCCGAGTTCGAGTCTCGGTCCGGCACACAGTTTTAATCTGCTGGGAAGTTTCATATCAGCGCACACTCCGCTGCAGAGTGAAAATCTCATTCTGACCAGAAGTATGGTTTTCGAACAATCCACAATTGTAAATCCTACTCATCTGTATTAACTTACATTTTTCCACATTTAGAGCAAGCCACCATTCATGACACTGAATAGAAAGTTTATCCAAGTCGTTCCGTATCATCCTCCAGTTACCGAACCACGACAATTCCACATACGCTGGAGCGTCCAGGACGACGTACCAGGTTCTGCTGTATAAAAAGTGTTCGAGCTGATTACGTATCTGGTTACCTATTTCATTAGCTTGGACCGTGGTTATCAGTCTGTTCTTTTCGGTGTACCTTGCTCAGGTTGTTTATTCCTGCATTCTTTATGGGACTACGGTCTAATGTTGTAAATGGAACTAATGGGATGGTGCGTGCATAGACGCAAAATTCCCTGACTCTGTGTATATATTTCAGGTTTTTGGCGTTTAGTTCCTTTTTTTTTATAAAAAAAAAGAAAGATTATTAGTGCTCACATGTTTTCTCTAGCCTCTATGACGGGCCGTAGTCAAAAAATAATGATCGTGTCTGATTTTATCAGCTCGCGGCTGAAAAGCCTCCTATTTCACTACGAGTCCTCAATCATGAAATCGCAGTTTCGGACGCTCCGTTATGACGTCCTTCCTCACGATGCGAACAGCAAGCTTCTGTGCTGCAGGCAGGACGTTGTGCCAGAGTTTGCGGTAACTCATATTGCTGAAACACCACAATGCACGTAACCGCCCAAGAACTTTGTTGCAAATGTGGTTATTTTCTGAAATTGCAGCTTCCACTGACTTTGAAATGTAGCTCCGTTACAGAGATCACTTTATAGTGCCAAATTGTACTCCCCATCAGTGATCGCTGTTGTGATTCATCGCATGTGAGTTTGTTATGCCTTTTAAGACGAAGAACTTCACGTTTCGTCACGACAGCTACAATGTGGAATCTTTGGAATTTCTGAAAGATAGGAAGAATTTCCTGACTACAGCATTTTTCATTATAGGACAGAACATACAATCACTTTTCTTTGGAGTCCTCGTAGCGGCTTGTCTGAATAAAATCTTTGCGTTTTTCAAACCTCGTCAATTCGAATAGCCGAAGCTGTTATGAGATTCCCAGCTCGCATTACTCGCACGCGTCGTTTTGGCCCTCTCTCATTGGTGCCAGGTGCTGCAGTCGTGCTGATATAAGTGAAAACCGTGCCGGCCGCTGCAGTCAGTTGTTTGTACTCCTGAGAACGATGGCAGAGGTAGCCACCGAAAGCTTCAGTGTTTTATTCTAAATGGCTTGGATTGATAGTCGAGAAAATTTTATTCATACAGTCACGTTAGTAGCCCACACATTTTCATTTAAATATATATCTGCAGTAAAGCTATCGTTACGCTACAGCTTAATAGTAGCCTTCTGTTTCCGTTCTAAGAGCAACGAAGAGTAAGTGAAAAGTTCTGTGTTTTGCGAGAAGATTAGATGAGAATTTAACGTCTGTTAATCCATTTCTTATCATATCTGCACTGGTCAGATAGATAATGTGCAGAAGTCGCCACTATAGGTAATTCAACTGCTTATCTACAAACGAGGGAAAAAACTGTAAAAAATGATGGATGTCAGCTATACTGTCAACATATTTAAATAAGTTGATAATTACGAACGATAACAATGATCTTGTTTAAATTAGTTGTTTACGCTACATTTCGAAAGGGGAGTTCATATTCAGTCTCTACGTGCAGTTAGTGTTTTATCAACAGTCCTTCACCTAAGCACAAAAACAGTGTCAGCAAAAACTATTTACTGTCGGATGGGGGGAGGGGATTTGATTCCTCCTATGCAATTATTGCTTTCCAGTTATCTGGTGAATTACTGCCACCGTCACGAAAATGAAACAGTGAATATTCTGTCTATAGTGGTTTCCTTCTTGTTGTAATAAAAAACATACATTTTATAACAAGTTTAACAAGTATATACATTTTATAGTTGTACCTCATTATATATCTCCGTACTGATACTTCTCCAGTGCATCCATTATCAGATACGAATAGAATGGGTAGAAGAGTATTCTTCTCAAGCCGCAAAACCGTAAAACGCTCACTCAGTAACACTTGCAGCACTTACTAACTACAGCGGCGTCACGCAAACAAAGCGCGGAACTGATTTTCACCTGTCGATGAAGATAAAGCAAATTAAAAATGTATATTTTTTATGAACGACCTACGTCCTGGAGAGGTCGAGGTGTTGAATTATAGCTATATTTAAAAAATTTCGCTTGAATACATCGCTACATAGGAACATTTCATCGTTATTACTATTACGTTCCTCCTTATCCGCTCCTGTAAACACAGTATTTGTAATATATGCTGCGGTAGCATCGTGGTTTAATTATTAAGAAAATGGAACCCTGTAGCGTGACGTTAAGCGTGATTCAAGTTGTTCAAACTCTCTCGCTGAGTCTGTGGACGATCTCCTTCAGTTCGTTATTAATCGTAATTAAATAATAAAAAGAAACCATTTTATGAGACTTGACTTCCAAATAATTTAAATATATTTACAGTACCTACAAAGACAGTCACTGTAGACTAAAGAAACCATTATAATGTTTGTTGTCAAGTATATTTGTAATGAAGTAACAATCTCAACTGTCGTGCTACGAAACTTGATATAGAAGAATTCGTTTTTGTCCTCTACAAACTTTCATATCACTTGCTTGACTCGCTAGCTTATCACTTACAAAAATATAATCAATTACTGAACTAAGACAAAGTGTTTACGAAGTATACTTGCTTGAACAGGACAGCATCAAACATCTTGACCAAAGCAGATTAAATAAAGAGCTAGCAAACTTGCAAACTAAAGATAATATAAAAGAAGAATGAAAAAATTAAAAATAGAGTGATACATAGAGTAGCAGGAGAAGTTCTCACTAAAAAGAAAAAAAATAAGTAATAGAAATGGCATAAAAATTTGGAATGAGGATATGAGAAAAGCTGTTAAAGAAAAACAGGATGTATATATAAAATACTTAAGCAACGCCTCAACTGAGAAGATGCAATCCTATAAGCAGAGTAAAAATATTGCTAAATGTGTAGCAAGAAAAGCACCCCAAGAACATCTGGATCGATTTATTTCTAATATGAAAAATAGTGTTCACGGCAGACAGTAAATAGTCTATTAGGTTTTAAAAACTTAATACCTAACAGAAAAGGAGAATACATAAATAGACAGTACTGAAGAAGAACAACAGGTAGATTATTACAAACGATCGTGGTATGATGGTACAGCACAAGAAACTGAAATTGAAACAATAAATGACAAGGAATTAGATGAAATACAGTCTAATGAAATAACATCTGTCTTAACGTCACTTTAGAACAGAAAAGCGGCAGGAAAATATGGTATTATCGCTGAAATGCTAAAATATGGAGCAACGATGGTGCATCTACGACTGCTTCACTTCTTAAACGAGTGTTGGAAGAGCAAGGGTATCCTCAAAGACTGGAAGAGTACTGGAGTGATATCAGTTTTTAAACAGGGGCAAAATCTTATGCAGTAACCACACAAGAATAAATTTAATGGACTCTGCATACAACATATGTGCTAAGATTTTAAACACGAGACTTAAAAACATAATGGAGGCAGTACTGAATGAGGAACAAATGGGTTTTAGGAAAAGACGCTCTACGATAGATGCAGTTTTTATTTTACTACAGGTACTAAAAAAAACCGCAGAGAACATAATAAAGGAACACACGTTGCTTTTATCGATTTTTAAAAAGCTTTTGACACTGTCAACAGACAGAAACTTCGGAAGATATGACGAATAGCGCATATCCGCAACAATTAATAAATGCGATAAAAACTTTGTATCACTCTAGATCTCAACGGAAAAATGATTGATGAGGTACCAACTAACAAAGCAGTACGACAAGGCTGCTGGTATCTCTCTAACTTTGTTTAACATTGACATACATGAAATAATGCGTATATGGAAAACAGATTAGACAGGAGGACTCTTTTAAGTAATCTACTATATACTGACGATGAATTGATACTATCAGATAAATAAGAAGACCTACAGAAAGGTATTTAGTTACTGGAGAAGTAAGTGAGAAATTTGACATGGAGATCTCAACAGAAAAAAACTAAGACAATGGCCTTCATGGAGGAAAAAACACATTAGACTCAAAATAGTGATACATCAAAAGATTTTAGAGTAAGTAGGCTACTTCGTTTACCTAGGATGTAAGGTGACAAGTAGCTACAGCAAAAATATAGAAATTAAGCCTAGTAATTCAACCGGGTAGTGGAACTGTTAATGGGGACCTTAAAAACAATACTAGGAAAGACATTCGAATTAAATTCGAACAAAACTATTGCAGTCCCACACAGGACAATGGAATCGAGACCTGTATGTTAAGCAAAAAACAAGAAAGCTATATTTAGGCACAAGAAATGAAATTCCTGAAAAGACTAAGGAATCAAGATATTAGATTTTGTTCTAAATGATAATAGTCTAGATTATAGGAGGAAGTGGAACGAACACCTAGAAAGAAGGGAGTGTGACAGACTCCCTTTAAATGCTGGAAAACATAAGTGCCAAGGAAGAAGAGAAAGACGAAGACCCCAGCGACGGCAGGCACCGCAGTAACTAATTTCGCCTGATACCTGAAGAGAAGAAGAAAGAGAATTTGTTTTCCATCTGTAAGCTGCTGTGGCACACTGGAACTACTCTCCTGCTAAAACTTAGAAAGGTAGGAGACGAACTACTGACCGACTAAAGCCTCTTGAGTACAAGCGCACAGTCAGATGCCAGGATCCGAGTCCCAATGCGGCACAAAATTATATTGTGCCACGAATGTTGAAGTTAAAGATGACCAGCACTGACATTTTAATGAACTTCTTCGTTATACGTATGTGAACACTTTGAATTCTTACTTACAGTTTAATGAAGCAAGTGTAACGTCATCCTACAAACTCTTGTAGGTGTGATGTTTGTAACTTACTAAAGAGCAGACAAAAAAACCCTTGATATGTAGATAGAAGTGGGGAACTTACTCCCAGTGTGTTGGCTGATAGCTGTTGGAAGCTGTCCACGACCGCGTCAGCTGTTCCCTCGCAGTAAACTTGGCACCCGTTCCTGCATGACTGATGAAAACCCATAGCTGCGAAGGTCCAAGACAGTCACAGCTCTTTTCTATTCAGTCCGGCAAACAGGGACCCTAAATGACAAGCCCCACACGTTGTCAAGAACGTATCGTGGGAGTGTTGCGGATCTGTCGCAAGCAAGTGTCGAAAACACGTCAGCATCTGAGTCCACGCAATCCGGTCATTCCACGACTGGATTACAAACATCTTCAAGGTAAGGTTAGCAAAGTGAAACCAACGTCAGCGTTCAGCCTTAGTTGTACGATCGCTGAACGCTAATTTTCTGGCTGATCTTTATCATAGTACGACTATTATAACTCATTTTCGGTTGTGCATTCCTTTACATTAAAGTAAATGATTGCTGGACATTGTTCATTACTTATTTTAACAAGAAGTTCACTTTCAATAGAAATTACGAACCCTGTTGTAATGCATGGGTGGGATTCACTACTACTATGAAAACGAGGCGGCGTAACAATTGACATTCAAACCCATTGGTCTGTTGCGCCCTGGTGTATTTTTACATATTGGCTTTGAGTAACTGGAATAAGATGATAAATTTAAAAGTATGATGTCAAAAATTATGGAATGTGATACGAAAAAGTAAAACTGTAAAAGTAGACCAAAAGCACGGGCTTGGTGTCCCGTGAAAGTCATGTAGGTAACGGGAGACTTACAGAAGCGGTCCCTGCAAAATCGTGTCAGATGGCAATCCTTTGGTACAGCACTTCCAAACAATCAAAATTGGGACTTAAAGCAAGACACTACGCGTTTCAGATAAAATTTTAAGAGCATTTTGATCTCCAAGATTTACTTACCACCCTCGGAAAAATTTGTTTGTGTGTAATCGTCCTGAATATCCACCTATAACAACGTAGGTACGATCTTCCTGAAGACGACATTCAGCTGCATCGATGTAAGAGCAGGAAATCTGAGATTAGGCAAAAGCTCAGTTAGTGTTGACCTCTAAGCCCTTTTACGAATGGTCGACCTCACAACGTCACAGTTTACACTCTTACAAATCACTTTCATTTACACAGCGAGAGGTCTCGACATAAGTCTGGAGCAACGTGCAATGCTTGACTGAAACTGCAGTTTCCAAGCGCTGGAAGGTACTTCGGTTCTTCATAAGTAGCAAAACACAGGAAACGTATATCTAGAGACGATAGGGAAACGGGGTTCAGTAGTTAATACTGCCACGCCCTACAAGGGATTACAAATCCTGCCCCCCTTCACCTCGACCTAAAGTACCGCCATTAGACTGTTTTTTATTTGCAGTGTTACATTTACGCAATCATGATATCGGCTTCAAAGTGCCATTATCAAGTGTTTTAATGTTATACAGTGCCTAAGATGGCATACTGTCGTATTTAAAATATACTATTAGACACAAGTGTATTTTAAATACGACAGTATGCCGTCTTAGGCACTGTATAACATTAAAACACTTGATAATGGCATTTTGAAGCCAAAATAATGATCGTGTAAATGTAACACTGCAAATAAAAAGAGTCTAATGGCGGTAATGACTTTAAAGAAATATATTATGACTGTGGCCCCACATTATGAAAAAATTATTAGATTTGTTGATACATAGCATAAGTTAAGAAAATATCGTTCGTGTGAAACACAACTAGCTCTGTATTCACACTAGGTAATAAGTGCTATCGACAGGGCATCTCAAATTGATTCCATATTTCTAGACTTCCAGAAAACTTTTGACACCGTTCCTCATAAGCGGGCTCTAACCGAAATGGGTCCCTATAGATTATCGTCCCAGTTGTGCTACTGGTTTCGTGATTTCCTCTCAGAAAGGCCACTGTTCTTAGTAAGTAGCGGAAAGTCATCGAGTAAAGCAGAAGTGATAGCGGGCATTCCCGAAGGCAATGTTCTAGGCCCTTTGCTGTTCCTAGTCTATAAGGGGAGTTGAAAAGGTTTCCTTCTGAGGGCGTTGCTGCAGCGCATATACAGCCCAGCGTGACTTCGATGCAGGTATATAAGCGCCGTTATGGGGGCAAGGGGCTGCTGTAGACTTCCAAAGGAAAGTTTTTGATCGCCTCTTACACGTATAAACGATTTAGGAGACAATCTGAGCAGCTCCATAGATTGTTAGCAGATGGTGGTATCCTTCACACCGTAGTAAAGTCATCGGGAAATCCAAATCAATTGCGAAATCGTTTGGAAACGATATTTATCTGGTTCGAAAAGTGGTAATTGACTGCAAATAACGGAAAGTGTGAGGTCATCCACGTGAGTACTGAAAGGAATCCGTTTAATTTCGGTTACACGCTAAATCACGCAAATCTAAACGTTATCAGGTCAACTAGATACCTAGGGATTACAATCACGAACAGCTTAAACTGGAATGATCAAATAGGTAACGTTGCGAGAAAGGGGAACCAAACTGCATTTTATTGGCAGAACACTTAGAAGGCGCAACAGGTCTACTAAACGGTCTGTCTACACTACGCTTGACCGTCCTCATCTGGCACGCCGCTGCACAAATTGGGATCCGTATTATATAGGACTGATGGAGCGCAACGAGAAAGTTCAGAGACGAACTGCTCATTTTTAGTGTCACGAAATAGGAAGAGAGTGTCAGCGATATGATGAGCGAGTTGGGGGCTGACAATCATCGAAACAACGTTGCGGAGAGATCTTTTCCCGAAATTTCAATCACCTTCTCCTCCGAACGTGATAATATTTTGTTAGTGCTAACCTACATAGGATGAAATTATAATCGTAATAAATAAAGATAAATCAGAGCCCGGACGGATACATTTAGGCGGCCGGTGTGACCGAGCGGTTGTAGGCGCTTCACTCTGGAACCGCGCGGTCGCTACGGTCACAGGTTCGAATCCTGCCTCGGGCATGGATGTGTGTGATGGCCTTAGGTTGGTTAGGTTTAAGTAGTTCTAAGTTCTAGGGGACTGATGACCTCAGAAGTTAAGTCCCATAGTGCTCAGAGCCATTTGAACCAATTTTGAACGGATATATTTAAGTGTTCGTTTTTCCAGGATGCAGTTTGGGAGAGGAATGATAGATAAATAGACTGGTGGTTCGATGAACTCTCCTCTGGACATTTAAAGGTGCACTGCAAAGTTGCCATATAGATGTAAATGTAACTGAGTAATCGGCAGTATCATCAATTTAAGAGGGCTGTTCAGATTGTCTCCTAAATTGTTTAAACAGATTTAGAACAGTAGAGACTTCCTTGTGCCTAGCCATCCTACCTCTTCGTTTCACTAAATTTTTAATTACATATCTTTTCTCCTTGACTCGTGCAGGTCGTCTTAGATCGTTACTCGATAAATCCATTTGACATTCAATAATCCCCTGTGGCACTGCATTTCAAACGCTTTTCATCATTACATTTGTGTATTCCTCATTGTCAATCTTTCGTACCTTCTCGTCGATAAGTAGACCATGCGCGCAAACAGTTCTCGGCAGATTTACAAAAGTTCAGTGCTTGTTGATTTTCGTCATTGGACAAGAAAGTACAACACCCCCCAAAAATCGGCGACGCGCGCACCTTAAGCCCGCGTTGTCGATGCTACGTGGCAGGTGCCGCGGGCCGAGGTCTCGATCGCTGGGGCTAGCGGAGCGTCCAGGGGGATTCGTCACCTGGCGGGACGCGCCATTGTGCATTGTTCAGGGAAGCCCACCACGCCCACGACGGATGCCGCCGGCCTAATAGTATATTTAATCATATTAAATCGGCCCGGCTGACCATTGTCTGAGCGGACAGTGACAAGTAGAATTGGATGACACGTTACACGGCGCCGGGACAATAACAAACAAGGGTGCTACCCGGGCGCGCTCTCGCCCACAGAACCCCCGCCGTCATAATGTCTGCCGGGGGCCGCAGCTCTCTTCCATGCGAGCAGACACTGCTCCGTCACGTCGACATGCGACTGTATGACTGCGCATGTGCAACTGATTTCTTCGCCGCTGACTTACCAGATGGCTGTAGGAGCACTATCGTCCATTACGTGGGGCACATCGAGTTTTTCGATTAATTACGGAATTTACTCCACTGGTACCGAAACACCTGCTAAGTAACTGTGAGCACGATGCGTTTATCTTTATGTATACTGGTAACTGTAACCAATCACCTTTATTGGCCTTTCGCTAATATTCACTGCCGGAAAAGAAACGCTACACCTTAAAGCACTATGTTCAATGGCACCAGTGTATAGTATGCGGATAATGAGAGGGTTGCAGTATTAGTGATTCATTTGTCACGATCATCAACGCCGCGCGGAGTGGCCGCGCGGTTTGTGGCGCCATTTCACGGATTGCGCGGCCCCTCCCGCCGGAGGTTCGAGTCCTCTCTCGCGCATGAGTGTGTGTGTTGTTATTAGCATAAGTTAATTTAAGTTACTTTAAGCAATGTGTAAATCTAGGGACCGATTACTTCAGCAGTTTGGTCCCATAGGAATTCACACTCACACGATCATCAACGATAAGGTACTCAGGAGACCTGTCTGTGCGCCCTCTGTGTGCACTCTGCAGGCAGTAACTGTGCTGAGTTTAAAGGTGGTGTGCGCAATATTCATTCTAGGGTTCAGCTATGCCTCTACGAGGAGTACGTACCCATGTTGAACAACTTCAGCCATTTCAGCCGGGTAGCAATGTGGACCTGCGGGATGCTCGATGGACGTATCGACAGGTTGCTGTACATGGTAAGCGCAGTATGTCGGTGGTGTGTCACTGTTTCCAGCAGTGGTCTCTGGAGCATTCCCACAGCCACAGACCAGGTTCTGGACGTCGACTTATTATCGACGCACTTCGAGATCTGACGCATTTTGAGAGCAGCAGTGGACGACTGAATATCATCCAAGGAAGAAATTAGGGCACATGTTGCACTTGAAGTGTTGTAAGACCATTGAGAATCGTCATGCAGTACGAGTAAGTCACGTGTGCCTCTGGCCAGCTACCACTGACTGTACGGCACCGCCAAGTACGACTACACTGTTCTCGTGGAAGAATTAACTGGTGGATGGAATGGCGCTGTATTGTCTTCAGTGATGGGAATAGATGGTCTCTGTACGGTAGTATTGGACCATCACGTTTACGGCGTAGACCTGGCGAGCGATGAAGATTTTATTCAGTCATGCCGCCGTGAAAGACTCCGAGGACACAGCTATTTATTTTCGTTACCTATGTCTTTACCTTGGATGAATGAATAAACAAATAAATAAATAAACCAATGTGAAGTGCGTAGCAGGGAGTATTTCCCACTGTATTCTTGAATAGAGATTTTGCTGATCCATTAGTGAACGGAGCGCAGGAAGAATGACTGCCTGGGAGCACTGTAATTACTCAAATCTTGACTTCACTGCCCCTGTGGCTGGCTGCAGTATGCTCCCAGATTCCTCACTTAATACTGGTTCTCCAAATGTTACAAGTAATCTTCCACAGAAGAGCTGGCGTCCATCTTCAAGTGTCCGCCAGTTTTTTCAGCCTTTCCGTTACCATATCCTGTGGCTCAAATGAACTTGTGGCCATTCGTGCTGTGCTTGCTTTTATACTTTCAATATCCCACGGAAGGAAGTGAGGAAATGAAAAACTGAGGAATCATGAGAAGCGTTTGAGGTTCTCCAAGGCTGTGGATACTGTGATAGTGAATATCGCAGCAGGAAGTTCATTTGAAGAGGAATGAACATTTCTAAAATGGCAGTCGCAGAAGATGGACAGACGAATATAGGTACAAGGAAGATAACTGCAAAGAGATCTTGGATAAAAAAAAGGATATATTTCAATTGACTGGCGAAAGAAGAAACAGAAAAATCAGGCAAATGCAGGAATACCACAAAATAAATAAAAGGAAGCCAAGACTAAATGCTGCCGGAAAAGTGAGAAAAATGGTAGTTGGAACGATTTATTCAAAATATAAAAATGTCAAAACGACCTTCGGAGAAATTAAAAGGAATGGCTAAACATTAGGAGTGCAAGTGGAAATACACAAACGAAGAGGGGAGAGCAGAAAGGTGGAAAGAGTTGAAGGAACTGTGACGTTGTGACAGAAGTGAAACGTCCCCTTCGAAAAATTATGAATTACTGTGCTGGAAAACCTCTAACGTTATTTGATTTTCAAACAGCTGGGCAAAACTGAACGTACTCACACATTTCTCTCTTTACTTATCCTGATCATCACTAAACTGACACACTGACACACAATATTTTTAGCCCAACGCAATCTGACTTTTAATAATCCCTACAAAAGAATGGCCCTGATCAACAATAATCTGTACCTTTCATAAATTACTTACCTCACAAAAATCTTCGTTACTCGAACTACTGCAATACAGCGAGCGCCAATACTGCCAGCTAAATAAAAGATTCTAACTACTGAAGGCACTAACTACTGACAGCCATAGTTAGCAAATGAAAGATTTTGATAGAGAACAAACAATGTGTTTACCTTAATAGTATTCAAAAGTCATTATATATATATATATACACTCCTGGAAATGGAAAAAAGAACACATTGACACCGGTGTGTCAGACCCACCATACTTGCTCCGGAAACTGCGAGAGGGCTGTACAAGCAATGATCACACGCACGGCACAGCGGACACACCAGGAACCGCGGTGTTGGCCGTCGAATGGCGCTAGCTGCGCAGCATTTGTGCACCGCCGCCGTCAGTGTCAGCCAGTTTGCCGTGGCATACGGAGCTCCATCGCAGTCTTTAACACTGGTAGCATGCCGCGACAGCGTGGACGTGAACCGTATGTGCAGTTGACGGACATTGAGCGAGGGCGTATAGTGGGCACGCGGGAGGCTGGGTGGACGTACCGCCGAATTGCTCAACACGTGGGGCGTGAGGTCTCCACAGTACATCGATGTTGTCGCCAGTGGTCGGCGGAAGGTGCACGTGCCCGTCGACCTGGGACCGGACCGCAGCGACGCACGGATGCACGCCAAGACCGTAGGATCCTACGCAGTGCCGTAGGGGACCGCACCGCCACTTCCCAGCCAATTAGGGACACTGTTGCTCCTGGGGCATCGGCGAGGACCATTCGCAACCGTCTCCATGAAGCTGGGCTACGGTCCCGCACACCGTTAGGCCGTCTTCCGCTCACGCCCCAACATCGTGCAGCCCGCCTCCAGTGGTGTCGCGACAGGCGTGAATGGAGGGACGAATGGAGACGTGTCGTCTTCAGCGATGAGAGTCGCTTCTGCCTTGGTGCCAATGATGGTCGTATGCGTGTTTGGCGCCGTGCAGGTGAGCGCCACAATCAGGACTGCATACGACCGAGGCACACAGGGCCAACACCCGGCATCATGGTGTGGGGAGCGATCTCCTACACTGGCCATACACCACTGGTGATCGTCGAGGGGACACTGAATAGTGCACGGTACATCCAAACCGTCATCGAACCCATCGTTCTACCATTCCTAGACCGGCAAGGGAACGTGCTGTTCCAACAGGACAATGCACGTCCGCATGTATCCCGTGCCACCCAACGTGCTCTAGAAGGTGTAAGTCAGCTACCCTGGCCAGCAAGATCTCCGGATCTGTCCCCCATTGAGCATGTTTGGGACTGGATGAAGCGTCGTCTCACGCGGTCTGCACGTCCAGCACGAACGCTGGTCCAACTGAGGCGCCAGGTGGAAATGGCATGGCAAGCCGTTCCACAGGACTACATCCAGCATCTCTACGATCGTCTCCATGGGAGAATAGCAGCCTGCATTGCTGCGAAAGGTGGATATACACTGTATTAGTGCCGACATTGTGCATGCTCTGTTGCCTGTGTCTATGTGCCTGTGGTTCTGTCAGTGTGATCATGTGATGTATCTGACCCCAGGAATGTGTCAATAAAGTTTCCCCTTCCTGGGACAATGAATTCACGGTGTTCTTATTTTAATTTCCAGGAGTGTATATATATATATATATATATATATATATATATATATATATATATATATATATATCAGTTCATGACATCCAGTCTTACAAATTTACTGTCTCTGATGGACACACGTCCAGATCATCCGCTCTCAAAACTCCGACATCTCTCTCCCCACATCCATCACTGCTGGCGGCTCACCTCCAACTGCACAACGCTACGCGCTGTTCACATCCAGCTGCCCAACACTACAATAGCGAATATTACAACAATGCTAACCAGCCACAGACTTCACACAGCACAGCCAGTGATTTTCATACAGAGCGCTACGTGGCGTTACCAATAAAAAAACCTAAACAGCCTACTTACAGAAGAAGTGGAAATTGAAATGGAACACATAGGAATCCATTGTCAAAGTCAGAGTTTAAGAGCGCTTTCAAAGCCTTGAAATCCAATAAGGGGTAAGGCGCATACTCCATTCCTTCGGTATTCCTACAATCAGTGGAGGAAGTGGCAACCACACAACTATTCAATTTGATTTGCAGAAGCTGTAAGCCTGGAGACATACCCTCAGAGTTTCGAAAAAAATATCATCCATCTAATCCTGTAGTTAGGAACGGACAGATATGTATGAGTAGTACTGTATGATCAGCTTAATAGCTCGCGCATTCAAATTGCTGACAAGAATAATATACAGATTAATGGAAAAGAAAATTTAAGATGTGTTACATGAAGATCATTTCAGCATTAGCAAAGGTAAAAACAACAGAGAAGCAACTCTAACGTTCCAGTTGCTAATGAAAGAAACACTTAAGAAAAATCAATAGTTCCTCATTGGGATTTGTCGACCTAGAAATAGCTTTCAATAACGTGAAATGGTGCAAGATATTCGAAATTCCCAGGAAAACATGTGTAAGCTATATCGAAAGAGAAGTAACATACAACATGTGCAATAACCAGTCTATACGACGGAGAAGTAATGACGGAAATAAAACAAAGTTTTAGGAGTAGGATGAAAACTCACAATGGAAGGATATCAGTGATAAAATTCGGTGTTGATGTTGGTAACTTTAGTGAAAGTGATGACCAGTAGCATAAATGAGATTAACGAAAAATTTATCTTAAGTATCTACCACTAAAGAGACGAAGCGAAGGAATTCTGTTACTCTGGAAGAAAATAACACACGACGGGCGAAGCAACGAGGCCCTAAAGAGCGGACTAGCACAAACAAACCGGGACAAAAGAGGACAATTAGTACTAAACATAGACCTTAATTCGAGGAAGAAATACCTACATACCTCTGAATGTAAGTTTGGAAAACATTAGATCATTGTATAGAAGAGAGTCATTGACTGTGAGAAAACAGGAAAAACAAAGTGTCGAAGTGTTGAGATGTGATGCTGCAATAAGATACTATTAAGTGGATTGATAAGAAATGAGGAGACTGTCCGTAGAATCGACAGTCAGAGAATATATGGAAAACATTGGCAGAAAAGGAACGCGTGTTAATACATCACGAAATAACTTGCAGAATGTTCTAAGAATCTACAGAGTGTAAAAACAATATGGGATGACACAAATTGTAATATAGCCTACGTGAATTGGGTCACGTTGGGTGTGTCTGCAACTCTGAGATGAAGAGTTTGGCATAGGAGAGAAATCCATGGCTGGCTGCAGCAAACGAATCAGATGAATAATGACCAAAGAAATGGATGAATTACTTCGACTGCTTCCTGGAAGAACTGCATTTACACACCTACACGAGGAAACGTGCTCTTTTATTTATTATCAGATCCCTTGGGACCATGGGAGCCGAAACTACTTCGGACGTCTTAGTACATTATTTTAAACAATGCTAATCGGAAAATTTATAAACTTAAGTACTAAAGAATGAAAAATAGAACAGTTAGAAAGTGTGAGAAAATACACGAATAAATAAAATATTATGGAACAAAGTTCTCGACTACAGTGAGAACTGTCGTGCGAACCCTGCTCAATAGTGCATCGCTTTCTATAAAATGCTTCAGGAAATGCTATGCAAGTATTTATCGCTTTCCCGTCTAGACTTCACTGAATGAATGTTGCATTTCCTTGTGAATGAGTGAATATAGTCAACATCAAATCTCTCGATGGAATATACGCACAGGGACGGCAAAGCTAGACTTCGGAGACAGCTGAACAACGGCTTACCCCTACAGTCTGGAACCGCGCGACCGCTACGGTCGCAGGTTCGAATCCTGCCTCGGGCATGGATGTGTGTGATGTCCTTAAGTTAGTTAGGTTTAAGTAGTTCTAAGTTCTAGGGGACTGATGACCATAGATGTTAAGTCCCATAGTGCTCAGAGCCATTTGAACGGCCTACGCGAAATGTATGACGCGTTTATCTGAATAATAATTATCTCACCTGAGTTATACAGATAACTAACTGGTCACTTTTATTATCCTTTTGGAATCATAGAATCTACCGATACCACGCGTCTGTTTGGACCCACGACATCTAAATGACAGGCATGAACTTTTCATCGAAAACTAATATCAGTAAAATATGTGCCCCATCAAGAATTAAATTTCTTCTCGTGACATCACATCCATTGGCTTTGTCTGATCATGACCCAATTGTCATCATCCATTTTAACCTGCACGTAGGATTACGCTAGAGATTTACATCTATACCGTGTAAACCACTGTGAAGTGAATAGCAGAGAGTACTTAGCAGTATATGAATTATTACCATTTCTTCCTCTTGCATTCGCTTATGGAGCGCTGGAGAAATGAATGCTTAATTGCATCTGTGCGCGCAGCACAGCATCGGTAGAGATACGTAGGGGACTGTAGTTTAATTCTAATATCCTGGCACATTGTCAGCACTGCCTCTTGAAACTTGTTATGTAGGCTTCTGCGAGACAGTTGACGTCCAGTCCAGGTTGTTCGGTACTTCCGTGACATTGTCCCTTGGCCAAACAAACCATTCGTACCGCCCTTCTTCATACATCATCAGAATCTCCGTTAGTCCTATTTGGCACGTCTCGTACACACTTTTAAGCAGTCTCCTTTTTAGACTGACTGCATGTTTCTAGTATCCCAGCAATGTGGCGAAGTCTGCAACATGATTTACCAACCACTCTCTATGATAGTGTTTCATATCCTTACAAACTGTTACACAAAATATGAGTTGGCTGTTTAGAACGGTGCCCCCTAGCTATTGTAGCATAGGTTACTTTGTCTGTGGTTTGTGAAATTACCAGTATTACATTTCTGAATGTTTAACGGAAGTTGTCAATATTTGCACTACTTTGATCTGATTGGATATTTGTACAGATTTTTTTATGATAGAGTGTCACCACATCCAACAGTCCAGAATATACCCGTATATATCATCATTATCATCATCATCGTCGTCGTCGTCAAGGATTAGCCATTTTGGCCTCTTCCGCCTCAGATTTGTTCACGCCATCTCTTAAAGGGACGTCCCACGTTTTTCTTTCCTATTGTATGACATAGTATTGCGGCTTTAGTTATCCCACTATTAGACGGACGTTGCACATGATGTTCCCAGTTCAGTCTGTATTTTTCAATTATACACTCCTGGAAATTGAAATAAGAACACCGTGAATTCATTGTCCCAGGAAGGGGAAACTTTATTGACACATTCCTGGGGTCAGATACATCACATGATCACACTGACAGAACCACAGGCACATAGACACAGGCAACAGAGCATGCACAATGTCGGCACTAGTACAATGTATATCCACCTTTCGCCGCAATGCAGGCTGCTATTCTCCCATGGAGACGATCGTACAGATGCTGGATGTAGTCCTGTGGAACGGCTTGCCATGCCATTTCCACCTGGCGCCTCAGTTGGACCAGCGTTCGTGCTGGACGTGCAGACCGCGTGAGACGACGCTTCATCCAGTCCCAAACATGCTCAATGGGGGACAGATCCGGAGATCTTGCTGGCCAGGGTAGTTGACTTACACCTTCTAGAGCACGTTGGGTGGCACGGGATACATGCGGACGTGCATTGTCCTGTTGGAACAGCAAGTTCCCTTGCCGGTCTAGGAATGGTAGAACGATGGGTTCGATGACGGTTTGGATGTACCGTGCACTATTCAGTGTCCCCTCGACGATCACCAGTGGTGTACGGCCAGTGTAGGAGATCGCTCCCCACACCATGATGCCGGGTGTTGGCCCTGTGTGCCCCGGTCGTATGCAGTCCTGATTGTGGCGCTCACCTGCACGGTGCCAAACACGCATACGACCATCATTGGCACCAAGGCAGAAGCGACTCTCATCGCTGAAGACGACACGTCTCCATTCGTCCCTCCATTCACGCCTGTCGCGACACCACTGGAGGCGGGCTGCACGATGTTGGGGCGTGAGCGGAAGACGGCCTAACGGTGTGCGGGACCGTATCCCAGCTTCATGGAGACGGTTGCGAATGGTCCTCGCCGATACCCCAGGAGCAACAGTGTCCCTAATTTGCTGGGAAGTGGCGGTGCGGTCCCCTACGGCACTGCGTAGGATCCTACGGTCTTGGCGTGCATCCGTGCGTCGCTGCGGTCCGGTCCCAGGTCGACGGGCACGTGCACCTTCCGCCGACCACTGGCGACAACATCGATGTACTGTGGAGACCTCACGCCCCACGTGTTGAGCAATTCGGCGGTACGTCCACCCAGCCTCCCGCGTGCCCACTATACGCCCTCGCTCAATGTCCGTCAACTGCACATACGGTTCACGTCCACGCTGTCGCGGCATGCTACCAGTGTTAAAGACTGCGATGGAGCTCCGTATGCCACGGCAAACTGGCTGACACTGACGGCGGCGGTGCACAAATGCTGCGCAGCTAGCGCCATTCGACGGCCAACACCGCGGTTCCTGGTGTGTCCGCTGTGCCGTGCGTGTGATCATTGCTAGTACAGCCCTCTCGCAGTGTCCGGAGCAAGTATGGTGCGTCTGACACACCGGTGTCAATGTGTTCTTTTTTCCATTTCCAGGAGTGTAGATATAATGGGATCAGCATTTAGTTCTTGTCTCACTTCGGTGTTTTTTTATTGTCTAGTAATGAATATGCCGCTACAAAACGGAGGAATGTCATCTCTGATGATTCGATCTGTCGTAGCTGATCAGATGTTACGGCCCAACATTCGTTACCATTCAGCAGCAAGGGCAAGGCTACTGCTTTTAAAGTTAATTTAATGTCTCTTTCCGTATATTATGTATTAATTTACGTTGTATGATTCCACAGAAATGTCTGCATCTGGATAATTGTAACTCTACATCATCTGACTTTCAAATTTAAAATTCCAGTCTACATATTTGAACTCTCTCACTAGTCAATTATTTGTCCATAAGTATGATGGCAAACGGCACACTATCAATATATCACGGGTTAAGGGTGAAATCCGGTAGTTGTTGATTCAGCTCACCTCTTCTATCCACTTCGGAGGGCTGTACTCCCACCGTCAGGTGAACTTATTTAAATTGCAATAGCATAGACGGTTGTACTAACGATTTTGTAGCTAACCTGTGGGAATGTTTGCCAGCAAAAGACGAAAATAAACTGTTTTAGGCCATGGCTACACGAAATTAATGTATGTGGTTCCTATTGCAACGAACGCACCCACACAATTATAATAGTTTGAGCTACTTTCTAAAATAGTTAAATTTCCATCTTCTCTTTTCGGATGCTGCAGCAGGTTGCCTAAACAATTGTAACTACAAACCGTCTGTGGTACATTAATTTAAATGAATACACCTGATCATTCAGATCTAATCCGTTGCAGTTCATAATAAAAAGACGAATAAATGTGAGACGGATAAATGCGCCTGGTTTCCGTATTTTAACTGATGTTCATAACACCTACGGTCAGAAAATGTTCACATATTACTCCATGTTTCCTGCAAGATCCCGTGCTAAGTTTCCTGTTATTAGATACTTAGCATTCGACTGAAATTAACGTGCCCTGGTTATATGATTGTAAGATCCTTTCGAGAGTTGATGCATATTATTAAACCCACACAGTGGAAAAGAGCGACATAAATTTGCTGGCGGTGATGCAACAGGTTAGCCAAGTTTACATGTGTCAGATATATATTGTACAGCAGATATTCACGGTCCACCTTAGTTGACCAGGGGAAAAGATCCTCTTCGTTGAGATTTAGTTGTATGTTCTATCTCTTCACACTGATAGTCGAGGTTAAAGTGTAATGAATATATATATATATATATATATATATATATATATATATATATATATATATATATATATATATATATATATTAGCTCTGATGCTGGAATCATTGGCCACGGAATGTTGTAGGAATTATTTTAGAATTAATACTACGGGAAACCTATTGTCTATTGTCGAGTGGCCGGAAGACGATTTGGTACATTTTCTTCAAGGCGTATTTTACCTTGGGAACAGGATTCTATGCAGGTTGAAGCTAATAAAGAAAGTAGTGACAGGTTGGAACTAAGCTCTGATTTGCAAGTTGTGGTCAGATAGCTTTTTTCGCTGAAGGGAGAGAGCAGGTTCGAGTCACAGTTCGCTACCTCTTTCAGCTTGTAGTGGATGTTCGCTTCAGTGGAATATATTGCTTTGAAACGTGAATAAGTTTCGCTCAGGAGGTAACATTTCATTTGTGTATATTTCCCCCAGCAGTCTTTTTTTCTAGGAACTAACAGCGGAAGACTCTACGGAGAGAGGTATGAGTGACAAGCTGGAGTTTCGAGTTTGTCAATGATGTGTACCTGGAGAAAAATCATACCGTGTTGCGCGTGAAAGGACGAGATCCTTTGTCCGCTCCCGTGCGGCAACACCTCGCAGTACGTGGGTGACAACTGAAGGACCGCAAAAACTGCTCGTCGTTTGACGCTAGGAGTATTTAAATTTTGTAATTCAGGCAAAATAGATCTGTTGACTAATTAGTGTACGTAAGAGGCCACTTTCTGAGAATCTGATGGAATCAAACAGCTTAAGCATTGTCGCTGCACACTGTTGAATCTTTTTTAGCCCAAGTTTCAAAAAGCTGTTGGGCTATCGCCTCGGCTAATCACTCGTAATATACATATACCAATTCGTTGAAAGTGAACCTTTCAAGAACAGTCTGACCAGCGCCTCATCCAGGAAAAATGGTGAAATTTTAATCAAAGGCTGTTATACACATCATGAATTGAAAACTGTGCACGAGAGCTGAATACCAGTCGGAGGCGTGAATAAGTGCCAGGTCTGAGCGTGGAATTTCATGGTTCCGAGCCACGCCTCTTGAAACCCAAAACAACGGGATTAGTAAAGAACGTGAAATGTTCAATGAGCGTGGCAGGCAGACTTCTCTTGGGTTAGGTAAGAGGCCTCTTTTTTACTGTTGCTCTACAAACTGTAATCGCACCAACAAACGACGTAATCAACTGTACTCCGCCTTTGTGGAAACGTAGTTTATGTCGCTTTGATGCGCAGTCACAGCAGGCCTCGCTGGTCTTATTACTCTGTATACTGTGTAACGTCAGGCATGAAGATGAGTTAGATTTTGATGTTTCTTGTTATTCTCTGCTGGGTACCTGATTTAAATTCTGACCCTCCTACAACCAAAAGGATATTTGTGGACTACTTTTCTCGTATTATTTTGAAGAGAGAGAATATGTCTGGCCTTCTTTTTCATATTATTTTGAAGAGATAGACAGAGAAACAGATGGTATACTATCGTTAAAATATTAATAGATTGGAATAGTACGCGGCATCGGAACAACTTGCTCATGCTGTGAAATAATGACTTTTATCGACCAATATGTGGTTTCAAAGGCTTCAAGCTTATTGTTAGTGGATATTCAAATTTTCTTTTATTTTTGTTCTCCCAGTGGTAATTTCATTTGGCTTAAACATGGAACGTGTTTGTTTCAGGTAAGGCGAAACGCTGTGGGCGCATCAGTGTCCAGAATGTCTGCATGAAAGGTAGGAACGTTCATCATAGTCGTCCAACAGGTTTTAACATAGTTTGTGTTCCGGAATACATCTGAATTTTTTGCTTTGTTTTCTAATAATAACTCGAAAGTATCGATATGATAAAGGTAGAGAGAAACTGTTTGCGTTATTTTATTATAGACAGCCAATGCCGCCTTCAGTTTCTCTTGTTACTTTGATCGTCTGTTGAACCAAAAATTGTGATCCTGGTTAAGTGTTACAACGAGTGTTCATTCAATACCTCTGTCACCAGTAGTAATCTCCTTTGTTTTTAGACACAGTTTACATTTCACGTGTTATGAGAATATCTTTATCCGCAAACATATGCAAAATGCCAACACTTATCCAATATCAGCACTTACAACACCTGTTTAGATATGCAGGTTGCTGTAATACGAGTCTAATACTTGGCCTTTGTGCTGTAAATATATAATTGACGAAGTAATGACTCTGTTAAAAAAAATACAACTGAAGAAAACAGATAAGTATAGAAAAGACGAACCGCAGTACGACTAGAAAAATACAAAATCGGTGATGCTGACCTACGATTGTCATTGTTTACATACAAAATATTCCTTCGCTGATTTCCTCAATGCAGACATGTATGATGTCATCCAGTCAAACTAAGTAGATCATTTCTACTGACAGGAGGATGCTACGAACAGCTGGAGACCTAGCATATGGATTTACTACTGTATCATTACGCGGAACACTCAGTCCAAAGGAAATGTAGGATCAAAATTGCCTGACTCCACGAAATCTTTCTTTCAGCGTGAACTTAGGGCCTTCAAATACCCACACTCCAAATATATATTTATACGATACTTACGTAATTCTGGAATCTACGTCAGACATATTCACCAGTCCTTTGCAAACAACCAGTACTTTATAAATGAACTGCACCAACCAGAACGTGGGACGGTCTAATAGCTCTAGCAAAGAAGGAAAGAACTGACATTATTTTCGCTAGCATAGAAAAGATATGACTAAACGACGCGAGGTGACTATACAAAGCAAAAAGACACAAAATACCTTGACGTAAGTCAATCCAACCTGAGGTGTTTCTACAGATAGGTTTTGCCTCATGCCGGAATTACGTAATACGGATAAGAACATCTTCCTCCCATCCACCAGGGTTACATACTATGTCCTAACCGAAAAAGAACCCTTAATTAAAAATAAAAAGTGCCATAAGCCCATTAACCATGGCTAAATAGTGTCAAACTGTAACCGCCAACTTCCTCATAAATGGAAAAATTTCACTTTTAATAGTCACATAGCGTGGATTTTTCTCATTTCTTATGTATTTTGCTTGGTTAAAATTCTAAAAGTATATTTACTAAAAACAATATGAACTCACTGCGCTCTGTAGAACACAACTCCTTTTTTCTTTACTACCAGACATATTTTACTGCTGTAGTGCAGCCACTTCAAGAAGACATCCTCTCTCCCAGAAGGAAGAGGGGGTGTTTGGTAAAGAGGAGGAAAGTAACAGCGTAGTCGGTAAGATCCGCAGAAGCCAAGGCACCGCGTTCGTGTCCCGATCAGACACACAAATTTATTCTTCAAAGAAGTTTCAAATCATTGCACACTCCGCAATAGAGGTAAAGATTGATTCTCTAAATATGATCTTACTTCTTTAGCATCTGTGTTTAGTTGTTTTCTTTCCATTAGCTGTACGTTATATTATAGAAGCGTGGTACTTTGGTATGGTCACCATAACTTCTGCACTGAATGATTATAAAACTTGTATCTTAATCCCACACATGCTTCTACACCTATCAGTCCGAATTAACTGGTAGAGGTTCCTTTTTGTCAGTGTATTAATGTTTGTAGCTGAGTACTATACGTATTTTAGCCCGATTGCCTTATTTAGTCGTAACTGCAACCAACTGCACTGCAAGTTTTATACAGTCTTCCTACCTTACTTTCAGTTATCATTCCTAAATCATGAAATACCTGTTTTTTGTGGACAGAGTCGTGGAGGGCAGACTGATCAACAGTAAAATTTATTCTAGACAATGTTTATGTCACCCACATGCACTCCACAGGATTAGAATTACGAAAGCTGTTTTTTGTCGATTTTGGGGCTGATCGTAAAGCGAAAAGAGTAACGGCTTCTAAAATAAATCACAGTATGGTCGCGGACCTTCATCTTCTAGCCCTCCAAGTGGTACGCTTTTTTCAGTAGGACGTCCACCATTACCGCCACCCGAATGCTGGAAGCCAAGAGTCTAGCTGAGGATACGCTCCACCTTGGCTGGTTATCTCTCGAAACAAACGTTCGACGCTGGTGGGTAGGACTGACGCCTGCTCCATGTCCCGTCCTTCCTGTGTTTCTCATTCGATTCGTCATCCACGAGAAGCCTTACTGCGTTGTTCGAGAATAATTTATCGCCAGATGATATGCTATCCTGTTTGTAATTCTGTTAGTGTATTTTTCTCTTCATTCGTACTGCTACTTCTGTCGGTCACAGGCGTATTTAGAAAGTTTCACCATCCAGCGGCGCCGTAAACTGCCAGCAACTGTTCCCAGGTGGCGCACAACCTTAAAATCACCGACCGACGTCTCCTGTGTTCCTACAGTCTGTTGCTTACGTCTTCTCGACCTCTGTTTACAAAGGTGTCTACGCATTATATCTCTCAGGGCTGCAGTTACGCATTGCCCCAATTTCTTACTTTCAAATAGATACAAAAAATTAAAAAAAGTTACTTGAAGATAATTATTACGTTATTAAAAGAGAAATCTGAAAATGTACTGAATGAAGCCATCTACACATTTCATATAAAGTTTCGTTAAAGCGTTATAGTTCGTCAAAAATATAAAGCAGCAAATCAAGGAAGATTTCTTGCATCTAATAAAAGCAATAGTGATCGTTTTTGCATCTGAAGCATTATATCATGAACATCTAGTTAATAAACATACACGGTTACAGGACCCATATATATATGTACCGGGTGATCAAAAAGTCAGAATAAATTTGAAAACTGAATAAATCACGGAATAATGTAGATAGAGAGGTACAAATTGACACACATGCTTGGAATGACATGGGATTTTATTAGAACCAAAAAAATACAAAAGTTCAAAAAATGTCCGACAGATGGCGCTTCATCTGATCAGAATAGCAATAATTAGCATAACAAAGTAAGACAAAGCAAAGATGATGTTCTTTACAGGAAATGCTCAATATGTCCACCTTCACTCCTCAACAATAGCTGTAGTCGAGGAATAATGTTGTGAACAGCACTGTAAGCATGTCCGGAGTTATGGTGAGGCATTGGATGTAGTCTTTCAGCATCCCTAGAGATGTCGGTCGATCACGCTACACTTGCGAAATCAGGTAACCCCAAATCCAATAATCGCACGGACTGAGGTCTGGAGACCTGGGAGGCCAAGCATGACGAAAGTGGCGGCTGAGCACACGATCGTCACCAAACGACGCGCGCAAGATATCTTTCACGCGTCTGGCAATACTATTTTTTTTGTTCTAATAAAACCTCATGTCATTCCAAGCATGTGTGTCAATTTTTACCTCTCTATCTACATTATTTCGTGGTTTATTAAGTTTTCAAATTTATACTGACTTTTTGATCACCTGGTATATCTGGAGATTCAGCTGCCTCTACCTATGAGTTTTATACAACCCGCAATGCTTTCAGTGCCTGTTTGATTTTCATATCTACATCTACATCTACATTTATACTCCGCAAGCCACCCAACGGTGTGTGGCGGAGGGCACCTTAGCCCGCATCTCGTGGTCGTGCGGTAGCGTTCTCGCTTCCCACGCCCGGGTTCCTGGGTTCGATTCCCGGCGGGGTCAGGGATTTTCTCTGCCTCGTGATGGCTGGGTGTTGTGTGATGTCCTTAGGTTAGTTAGGTTTAAGTAGTTCTAAGTTCTAGGGGACTGATGACCATAGATGCTAAGTCCCATAGTGCTCAGAGCCATTTGAACCATTTTTTGGAGGGCACCTTACGTGCCACCGTCATCACCTCCCTTTCCTGTTCCAGTCGCGTATGGTTCGCGGGAAGAACGACTGTCTGAAAGCCTCCGTGCGCGCTCTAATCTCTCTAATTTTACATTCGTGATCTCCTCGGGAGGTATAAGTAGGGGGAAGCAATATATTCGATACCTCATCCAGAAACGCACCCTCTCGAAACCTGGCGAACAAGCTACACCGCGATGCAGAGCGCCTCTCTTGCAGAGTCTGCCACTTGAGTTTATTAAACATCTCCGTAACGCTATCACGGTTACCAAATAACCCTGTGACGAAACGCACCGCTCTTCTTTGGATCTTCTCTATCTCCTCCGTCAGACCGATCTGGTACGGATCCCACACTGATGAGCAATACTCAAGTATAGGTTGAACGAGTGTTTTGTAAGCCACCTCCTTTGTTGATGGACTACATTTTCTAAGC
Source organism: Schistocerca piceifrons (assembly GCF_021461385.2). Taxonomy (NCBI): domain Eukaryota; kingdom Metazoa; phylum Arthropoda; class Insecta; order Orthoptera; family Acrididae; genus Schistocerca; species Schistocerca piceifrons. The sequence continues at coordinate 687,604,918 of NC_060139.1, read as the reverse complement.
ACTCTCCTAATGATTCTCAACCTGGTACCCGCCTTACCAACAATTTATTTTATATGATCATTCCACTTCAAATCGTTCCGCACGCATACTCCCAGATATTTTACAGAAGTAACTGCTACCAGTGTTTGTTCTGCTATCATATAATCATACAATAAAGGATCCCTCTTTCTATGTATTCGCAATACATTACATTTGTCTATGTTAAGGGTCAGTTGCCACTCCCTGCACCAAGTGCCTATCCGCTGCAGATCTTCCTGCATTTCGCTACAATTTTCTAATGCTGCAACTTCTCTGTATACTACAGCATCATCCGCGAAAAGCCGCATGGAACTTCCGACACTATCTACTAGGTCATTTATATATATTGTGAAAAGCAATGGTCCCATAATACTCCCCTGTGGCACGCCAGAGGTTACTTTAACGTCTGTAGACGTCTCTCCATTGATAACAACATGCTGTGTTCTGTATGCTAAAACCTCTTCAATCCAGCCACACAGCTGGTCTGATATTCCGTAGGCTCTTACTTTGTTCATCAGGCGACAGTGCGGAACTGTATCGAACGCCTTCCGGAAGTCAAGAAAAATAGCATCTACCTGGGAGCCTGTATCTAATATTTTCTGGGTCTCATGAACAAATAAAGCGAGTTGGGTCTCACACGATCGCTGTTTCCGGAATCCATGTTGATTCCTACATAGTAGATTCTGGGTTTCCAAAAACGACATGATACTCGAGCAAAAAACATGTTCTAAAATTCTACAACAGATCGACGTCAGAGATATAGGTCTGTAGTTTTGCGCATCTGCTCGACGACCCTTCTTGAAGACTGGGACTATCTGTGCTCTTTTCCAATCATTTGGAACCCTCCGTTCCTCTAGAGACTTGCGGTACACGGCTGTTAGAAGGGGGGCAAGTTCTTTCGCGTACTCTGTGTCGAATCGAATTGGTATCCCGTCAGGTCCAGTGGACTTTCCTCTATTGAGTGATTCCAGTTGCTTTTCTATTCCTTGGACACTTATTTCGATGTCAGCCATTTTTTCGTTTGTGCGAGGATTTAGAGAAGGAACTGCAGTGCGGTCATCCTCTGTGAAACAGCTTTGGAAAAAGGTGTTTAGTATTTCAGCTTTACGCGTGTCATCCTCTGTTTCAATGCCATCATCATCCCGTAGTGTCTGGATATGCTGTTTCGAGCCACTTACTGATTTAACGTAAGACCAGAACTTCCTAGGATTTTCTGTCAAGTCGGTACACAGAATTTTACTTTCGAATTCACTGAACGCTTCACGCATAGCCCTCCTTACGCTAACTTTGACATCGTTTAGCTTCTGTTTGTCTGAGAGGTTTTGGCTGCGTTTAAACTTGGAGTGGAGCTCTCTTTGCTTTCGCAGTAGTTTCCTAACTTTGTTGTTGTACCACGGTGGGTTTTTCCCGTCCCTCACAGTTTTACTCGGCAGGTACCTGTCTAAAACGCATTTTACGATTGCCTTGAACTTTTTCCATAAACACTCAACATTGTCAGTGTCGGAACAGAAATTTTCGTTTTGATCTGTTAGGTAGTCTGAAATCTGCCTTCTATTACTCTTGCTAAACAGATAAACCTTCCTCCCTTTTTTTATATTCCTATTAACTTCCATATTCAGGGATGCTGCAACGGCCTTATGATCACTGATTCCCTGTTCTGTACATACAGAGTCGAAAAGTTCGGGTCTGTTTGTTATCAGTAGGTCCAAGATGTTATCTCCACGAGTCGGTTCTCTGTTTAATTGCTCGAGGTAATTTTCGGATAGTGCACCCAGTATAATGTCACTCGATGCTCTGTCCCTACCACCCGTCCTAAACATCTGAGTGTCCCAGTCTATATCTGGTAAATTGAAATCTCTTGCTCACTGCACCCAAATTACCAGTACTTCACAAAAAAATGAACAGGAACCTTTTGTTGGATATTTTATCTAGTCAGATTCTGTACTAGGACACAGTTCCGTTGGCGGCCGTAGTTTTCGAATTATTCAGGAAATACGCACAAAAGTGACATTCAAAATTATTTTTCTTGAATAACTCGGAAACTGTGGCCTCCAGAGGAAACATATCCAAGTATAAAATTTAATTACATTAAATTTCACACAGAAATGTCGTGCTCATTTTTTCAGTGGGCTAATAGTTGCAATAGAGAGCAAGAGAATATTAAAAATATTGCACATTGTTTTAGAAGGTGTTGGGGGTTGCATAAAACGCAAAGTTATAGGCGGCTGAATCATCCTGTGTAGAGGGTTTCCCTCTGAGGAGTTGTCAGGCGCATTTTTTACGGTTTTAGACAGATATTTTCAGTGTAGATTTGCAATGTGTAGGTGAAGTCAGTACAATCAAATACTGTTCATTGTGTTTTTCAGTGCGGTCTCACTGTCGCCAGAAAGCATCAGCTTGTTTTCCGTTACAAATGATATGATTTCCAAAGCGGAATTCGATAGGACGGTCCAGAATTAGTCTGGTGCAATATTCGTTTTGCCAGTATGCATTAAGAGGGGACAGTAAAACACGGAGAATAACCAGTACTCCGAAAGCGACTTATGTTGTAGCACGGCGGCGGTAGCGGTCAATCTGTGCCGGGGGGGGGGGGGGGGGGGTGAATGCTGGCTCTGATTTTGTGTTTAGCATTTATTTGATGTTGCCATTATGCTTCCAGTATATTATGACATGTTTTTATAGAGCAGATCTGAAGGTGGTCATTACAAACTGAAACCGATAGACTGATGACAAATGAATTTGAGACCATAGACGTGAAGTAAAGGAAATTTATACTGGTTATTCTTCACGTTTTACTGTCTGTGTTAACACGCATCAGTCAAACAAATACATGACAATAGACTAATTCGCGAGTGCTGGATCGAATGAATATGTAAAATCCCGTTTTAAAAATCATTTGGTTTGTAACGGGTAACAAACCTACGCTTTATGTCGACTCTGATCGTCACATGAAAATCGTGGTGAGCGGTATTCGTTTGGGCTGACTACAGCAACAGGTTCCAAAAGCGTAACTACAGATATCTGCCGAAACATCAGATGGAGTGCGCCTGACGACTCTTTGGAGAGACAATCATCTATAAATGCAATATTTCTACAGTTCCGTGTTCCTTTTCATCGGCTAGAGTGTTTCGATATTTCTCCTGTTGATAGATCCAAAGAAACATCGAAGACGTTTTGCGTCAAAAAGAAATATTCACATACTGTTATTAGTGGTATGTTCAACGAGAAGTAGAATCTTAACGTATTTCACTGTCGAATTTGTAAATGTGGCTCCGGAAGGTGAAAGCTGCACCCCTCGATGGCCAGGGAACAGTCGTGCTGGGGCAACGGCGGTCATTGCGTTACTCTGTGATCTGCCCTGGAAACCAAGTATGCGGACAGAAAGTTCTTCATCATGCTTGACTGTGAGCTTAGCAAGAATCTACTGGAGCGGCTTGCGTGCCTCAGAGATACAGAGAGCAGTACCGTAGGTGCAACCACAGCGGAGGGATACATATTGAGGTCACACAAATGTGTGGTTCCTGAAGCAACCTTTTCAGTAGCTGCAGGTTCAAGAGTCTGGATCATTGACTGAACTCGTCTTGTGACATAGCAGCCTTGCTGTGCTTATACTGCGAACTGCTGAAAGCAATTGGAAACAAGAGCCGTAATTTTTACCGGAGGCATGCAGCTCTACTGTTTGGTTAAATGGTAATGGCAACCTCTTAGGTAACGTATTCCGGAGGTACATTAACACCCCATTCGGATCTCTGGGCGGGGACTACTCAGTAGGGTGCCGTCATTAGGAGAAACAACAAAACTGGCGTTCTACGGATCGGACCGTGGAATGTTAAAGTCCGTAATCGGACAGGTTGGTTAGAAAATTTAAAATTGGAAATGTGTACGTTGCAGTTAGATACAGGGGGAATTAATGAATTAAGGTGCCAGGAAGTACAGAACCACTGATACGGTGAATAAAGGGTCTAAAATACAAAATCAAATAGGGGTAGTGCAGGAGTAGGTTAATAACAAATAAGAAAATAGAAACTACTTCGAAAAGCGTAGTGAACACATTATCGTAGCCAAGACATATGCAATACACAGTAGTACAATTTTATATGCAACTAGCTCCGCAGATGATGAAGAGATTGAAGAAATGTGTGATGAGGTGAAAGAAATTCAGGTAATTAAGGGAGGTAAAACATTAATTATGATGGAGAACTGGAATTCGACGGTAGGAAAAGGAAGAGAAGAATAATAGTACGCGCATGTGGATTGGGGGAAAATAATGAAAGAGAAAGCCGCCTGATAGAACTTTGCACAGAGCATAATTTAACCATCGCTAACACTTGGTTTAAGAAACGTGAAAGAAGTTTGTATACATGGAAGAGACCTGGAGATGCCAAGTTTCAGACTGATTATGTACTGGTAAAACAAAGATCAAACTGTAAGACGTTTCCAGGGACAGATGTGGACCCTCATCATAATTTATTGGTTATGTAATGTAGAATAAAACTGAAGAAACTGCAAAAAGGTAGGAAATTAAGGAGATCAGACGTGGATAAGTTGAAAGAACGAGAGGTTGTTCAGAGTTTCAGAGGGAGCATTAAGCAACGCTTGACTAGAACAGGAGAAAGAAATACAGTAGAAGATGAATGGGTAACATTAAGAGATGAAATAGTGAAGACAAGACATGGTCAAGTAGATAAAAAGGCAAGGCTCAATAGGTATCCTTGGACGGTATAAGAGATGTTGAATTTAAGTGATGAAAGGAGAAAATATAAAATGCAATAAATGCAGCAGGGAAAGGGAATACAAACGTCTGAAAAAAAGAGTGACAGGAAGCGCAAAATGGCTAAGCAGGAATGGCTAGAAGAAGTGTGTAATGATTTAGAAGCATACACCACTAGGGGAAATACAGATACCGCCTACAGGAAAATTAAAGGAGAAAAACAAGCAGCTGTATGAATGTCAAGCGTTCAGATAGAAAAGCAGTCCTAATAAAAGAAGGGAACATACATAGTTGGAAGGAGTATTTAGAGGGCCTATACAAGGGAGATGAAGGCAATTTTACACAAGTGTAAGAGGACGTAGATGAAAGTGAGACGGGAGATATGGTACTGCAAGAAGAATTTGAGAGAGCAGTGTAAGACCTAAGTCGAAACAAGATCCCGACAGTAGATGAAATTGCGTCAGAACTACTGAAAGCCTTGGGAGAGCCATCCATGACAAAATTCTTCCATCTGTTCTGCAAGACGTATAAGACAGGCTAAATACTCTCATACTTCAAGAAGAAAATAATTATTCCAATTCCAATGACAACAAGTGCTGAAATGTTTGAATATTACCGAACTATCAGTTTAATAAAACGTGGTTGCAAAATACTAACACGAATTCTTTACAGAAGAACAGAAAAACTGGCGGAAGCCAACCTCGAGGAACATCAATTTGGATTCCGGAGAAATGTAGGTACACTCGAGTCAATACTAACACGACGACTCACCTTATAAGATAGGTTAAAAAAAAATTTACCTACGTTCATAACATCTGTAGATGCTTTTAACAATGCTGTCTGGGTACCCTCTTCGAAATTCTGGAGGTAGCAGGATTAAAATACAGCGGACGAAAGACTAATTTGTAACTTCTACAAAAAACCAGAAGGAATTTATAAGAATCGCGGGGCGTGGAAGGGAAGCTATGGTTCAAAAGGGAGTGAGACATTACTGGAGCCTATCCCCACTGTTATTGAATCTGTACAATAAGCAAGCAGTAAAGGCAACCCAAGAAAAATTTAGAGTAGGAATTCTCTCTCTTCAGAGAGAAGAAATAAAAACTTTGAGATTTGCTGATTACATTTTCTGTCAGAGACAGCAAAGGACTGGCGGAATGCAGTGTCTTGAAAGGAGGATATCAGACAAAGACTAATAAAAGCAAATCAAAGAAAACGGAATGCACTAGAGTTAAAGCAAGTGATGAAGATGGAATTAGATTAGGAAATGAGGTGAAGTGGTACGAGATTTGTTATTTTGGCAGCAAAATAACTTACGGTAGCTCATGTAGGGAGGATATAAATTGTACACCGGTAATGAAAAAAAGCGTTTCTGAAGAAGAGAAATTTGTTAGCATCGAAAGGAAGTATTTTCTGAAAGTATGGAGTGTTGCCATGCATGAAAGTGAAACATGGACGATTAACAGTTTAGACAAGAAGAGAATAGAAACTTTTAAAATATGGTGATGCAGAAGAATGTTGAAGATTAGATGGGTAGACCATGTAACTAAGGAGGAAGTACTGAATAGAACTGCTCAGAAAAGAAATTAGTGCCGCAACCTGACTAGCAGTAGGGATGGGTTGTTAGGAAAATTCTGAGACATCAAGGGACATCAATTTGGAATTGGAGGGAAGTGTGGGCGGTAAAAATCGTAGACCAAGAGATGAATCTAGTAAGGAGATTCAGAAGGATGTGCGTTTCGGTAGTTATTCGGAGATGCAGAAGCTTGCACTGGATAGGATAGCATAGAGAGGTACATCAAAGCAGTCTTAGGACTGAAGACCACAATAACAACAGACGTTTGCTGTAAATGATTAGATCGCGGTATGTGTCTTCTAGTGCTCTACAGAGCATGCTTTCTTCTGTATAGCCCACTAATGCCACCCGATTAAAATTCCGAGCTGCAGTGCAGGAGTTGTTTTCCGTGGAAGGCCCCCAAAGGAGACTGCAGCCAGATTCACTGACTTTTTTCAATTTTTTCAAGTGGCAGTATCATTCATATCAGCTGTCCCTGTAGAATGGGAGGAAGAATTCACATTGCGTAACCACGACGCACGATGATGGGGTGCCGTGCATCGCCGCAGCCAGACCCATCTTTCCGCTATATGAAGCTGTTCAGAACTCGCCCAGCGTTGACGATCTCACTGTGTGGCTGGATGCCTGCTACCGGATTTCTCTATGAGCGCAGATTTCACGTCCTCCAACTAATCAATCGGTGTTTAGTGGTCGTGGATCTGAATCCGAGCCCCAACATGGGGAACTTTGGTTCGGCTCGTATAACGGACAGTGTTGGTACGAGGGGCTTTCAATAAGTAATACAACACTTTTCCTTGAGAAACCAGATTGGTTTTATTCGGAATTCCAATACACCATATCATTTCCCACTCTTTTCGCTATAAATCCGTATTTTTTAACGTAATCTCCTTTCAATGCGACGCTCTGTGCCACCTTATCGGGAATGTCTTTATGACCGACGTCGGAGCCAACGCACGCTGCACCACCCTCACAGTTCTTCCCATGGAATGCATCCTTCATTGGACCGAACAGATGGAAGTCGGAAGATGCGAGATCCGGGCTGTAGGGTGGAGGGGTGGATGAGGAAGAACAGTCCAATGATGTAAATGATAGCCTGTAAGGGATAAGTCCCTGCAGTCGCGCTATTCATCTGTGTTCTCGGTAGCTCAGGTGCCGGCACGGTAGCTCAGCGTGTTCGGTCAGAGAGCTCGTTGGCCTATGTAATAAAAAACTGAGTGGAACGATCAACAAACGAACTTTAACGGATGTCATGTGACGTCCGCAACGACCAAACACAAGGATAACAAAAAATGGATAGAGTGTCTGCCATGTAAGCAGGAAATCCCAGCTTCGAGTCCCGGTCGAGGCACACATTTTCACCTGTCCCCATCGAAGTATATCAACAACACCTGTCGGCAGCTAAGGGTTTCAGTTAATTATCATTTATTACAGTAAAGCTGCACGGTCATCAATGGTAACTGTTCTTTCGAGAACAGTTACTATCTACATATATATATAGTCCAATGACGTTTTGTGAGCGCCTCTCGGTTGTGCAGACTTGTGTGTGGCCTTCAGTTGTCATGGACAACGAAAAGTTCGGTTGCATTTTCGTGGCGACGAACACACTGAAGTCGTTTTTTCAGTTTCGTGACTGCAGCACAGTACACTTTACAGTTGATGGTTGCACCATGACCTAGGACATCACGCAGAATAACTCTTTAAGAGTCCCAGAAGACCACCGCCATGACATTACCGGCTAAGCGTGCGACTTTGAACTTTTTTATGGTTCAAATGGCTCTGAGCGCTATGGGACTTAACTTCTGAGGTCATTAGTCCCCTAGAACTTAGAACTTCTTAAACCTAACTAACCTAAGGGCATCACACGCATCCATGCCAGAGGCAGGATTCGAACCTGCGACCGTAGCGGTCGCGCGGTTTCAGACCGAAGCGCCTAGAACCGCTCGGCCACGCCGGCCGGCTTTGAACTTTTTCTGTAGAGGGGAGATGGTATGGTGCCACTCCGTGGATTGCTGTTTTGTTTCCGGCTCGAAGTGATGAACCAATGCTTCATCGCCTGTAACGATGTTCGGCAAAAACAGTGTAACGATAAGCCTCGTAACACTTCGTCGCTTTTTATGGTCTTCCCTAGGCGGCGAGGAACCCAGCCAACACATACCTTTGAGTTCTACGAGTGTGTCAGATCTAGCAACAACCGTCCAGCAGTGCAGCGTGGTGTTTGAATGTGATGCATCGAATGGAAGTATTCGCACGTTCCAATCACGCAGGAGTCACAACTGGGTACGGCCGGCCAGCACGCGAGAGATCGGACATAGCTGCGTGACCTTGCTGCTTTGATGACAGACGCCTTGCTCAACTAATTACCGTGTTTTTTTTTCACACCCAGGTCTTCATAGACATTCGGCAAGTGCCCATGAATATCTTCGATTCTCTGGTTTTCCGCAAAAGAAACTCAATGACAGTTCTCTGCTTGGAACGCACCTCCATTACAGACGCCATCTTGAAGGCTACGTTATTGGTGGCACTGCCACCTATCAGAGCGTCAGGGAACTATAGGGGCCAAAATTTCTCGAACGCCCCTCGTATCATGTGCAATACAAATAAGGGAAGAGGGGCGTTAAATGATGCTAGTTTAGTACGACATCTTCCGTGAACTGTTGCTTGCGAGGCGTAAATAAAGATGCGACGCTCCCAGGACCCTCGCGTGTACCGCATCGCGAGCAGGGGGAGCAGCGCACGTGGTGCAGGGAGACGCGTGGTGCGACGGGCGGCGCGTGAGCGCACTTAGCAAGGTACGTGCCGCGGTGGGCCCAGCTGGCGGGTGGCAGGTGCCCGCTGCCCACAGGCGCTCCGTGGTCCGCATCCCGCCTCGCACCCCAGCTCACCGCGGAAGTGTCTCGCCTTCTACCGCTTTTCCTTGTAATCACTATTATTATCGCTGATTAACATCCACACAACTATCAGCGTTTGTCACGTGGGGTTTCCCTTCTGCGTTACTGCCTAACCATAGACACACTGCATAAAAAGTTAGGCGCCCCACCAGACTTCACGCTAATACCGCGTAACACCGGTTCCAGCCTTCACAGTGGCGAGTAAGAGACTCCACAACTTTCTTCAGGCATTTAACATCCAGTTGATGACTCTAATAATGGTGAGACCTCGTAGAGCTCTCAGATCGCGGCAGTGCTGATTCCAGTGTTCCACCTGCTGTTTCAAATAGTGTCAGACAGGTCCCATGCGATTAATGTCGTTTTTAGCGGGGTAGCTGAGGTGCGACAAGGTACATCAATGGTCGCCAAACCTTTAACATATTTGAAATAGTGCACTAGACTTGGAGTGATCAATTACCAGGCCACAAAAACGTAACACATAGTCGAGGAAAGACGTTATTTGTGCGGCTGATGTTCGAGTCCTCCCTCGGGCATGAGTGTATGTGTTTGTCCTTAGGATAATTTAGTTTAAGTTGTGTGTAAGCTTAGGGACCGATGACCTTAGGAGTTAAGTCCCACAATATTTCACACACATTTGAACATCTGAAAGACGTTATTTAAAAGAAAATTTATATATTCTTTTTCCATTAAATACTCCACTTTAACAATTGTAGTTAAATGTAAGGAAATCGGCAAAGTAATTTAATGATCTAGCGAAACAAGGAAAGTTTTAAATAACTGAGAATTGAGAATCATTCAGTTGACATCTGGACCTTCAATCAAAAGAATTTTAAATGACACAATATAAAACACAGGCCTTAGTAGAACAAACCAACAAGATTTCAGCTAACGAATTTTTCAAAGAAATAAAACGGCAGTAGTCAACATATCAGCTGCATCCTATAAACCCAGCGAATGAAAAGAAGAGCCCTTAGATTAATCCTTAATGCATAATTAATTGAGATAAAAGCAGCAAAAATACGGATAAATTAATATTTGGGCCAAATTCGAGAAACAAAATTACTGTCCCATGAACAGACAGAAAGCTTCAGCAGCGTTGTTTGCCACCGGAAAACGTTTTCAGTAAAATCAAATTAACCCAAAGCTAAAATACAAAATGTGATGACGAAACTATATGGTTCCAGAGACCTTTTTAACTCTCAGACATCTACTATACATGCAGACTGAAGCGACGAATAAAATTGTGTACCAAGGGTGGCATTCGACCCCAAGTCTCCCGCTCGCTAGGCAGATGCGCTAACCAGTAAGCCACCCTGGCACAGTGACTTTGTACAACTTCACGGACTATCATAAAACGCCTCCCTCCTCAATCCAAATTCCCATTCACGCTTCAGCCTACATGGTATTCCCACTAAACATGAACAGTATTGCAGAGGCTCTCCAACTGTTTTGGAAAAGCACTGCAGTATCGAGCGAAACGGGAGATCCTGCCCGAAACCCAGGCTAAGGGAAATATCAAGTGGGCTGAGGCATGGGTGAGAATTTGGATTAAGGGGCGAGCTAGGGAAGTCCCCCGCAGTACCGCAAAGCCACTGTGCCGCGATGGCATAGTGGTTAGTGCATCTCCCTGTTGAGAAGGAGACGCAGGTTCGAACTCTGGCCTTGGTTCGACTTTTCATTCGCCTTTTCAGTCTGCATATAAACGTAAAATGCGCTGATGTCTACAACGCAGTGGATAGCACTGAATGTTCGTACGGTCTACACACTACTGTGTTCACCAGGCGCCATTGTCTGCGATCCAGTAATTCCACTTTTCTCATGAATTCTGTAGCCATAAACAGCAGATTAACTTCCAGGGCCGCCCACGTCTCCCTGACTGCGAGCACTTGCCCTTTGATGGCCATCTTCCACCTATCGGTGGTAAACGACAGCGAGCTGATGGCGGCCGTCATTCTGTTGGCACCCTCCTACATAGGGAGAAATGATCATCATGATAAAATAAGAGAAATCAGGACTTGCACAGAAAAATTTAAGTGCTCGTTTTTCCCGCATGCCGTTCGGGAGTGGAACGGTAGAGAGACAGCTTGAAGGTGGTTCATTGAACCCTCTGCCAGGCCCTTTATTGTGAATAGCAGAGTAACCACGTAGATGTAGATGTAAGTCCGCGCAGCAGAGAGAGCGGCTGCCCTCGGGCGAGACGGCAAGCAGGCCATTGCTTAGCTACAGACAAAGAGGTTTACCGCAAGACTGCACTTGTCAATATGTGTGAAATGCTGTCAATACAAGTGCTATTTTGGAAGAGACAAATGTTCAGGGCATACTCATCGTGAAGGTACAGAAGGAAGGCCAAGAATGTTACAACAAATAACCACGGCTGCTGTACAGTTCTTGAAGGAAGTCACTTTCCCGCATAGGTGTTGTTACATTTTCAGATGAAGACATATATGTTTTAATGTTTTGTATGCTGGTTTAGTGACGAAACTCGAATTTTCACACATGAACACTTCTCGGATAATTGTGCTCATATCTACCACGGCTGTGCAAAACTGTTATTAGAGATGCTATGACAAGTTACCTTTCCCAGAAAATGGTTCAAATGGCTCTGAGCACTATGGGACTTAACATCTGTGGTCATCAGTCCCTTAAAACTTAGAACTACTTAAACCTAACTAACTTAGGGACATCACACACATCCATGCCCGAGGCAGGATTCGAACCTGCGACCGCAGCGGTCACGCGGTTCCAGACTGAAGCGCCGAGAACCGCACGGCCACACCGGCCGGCTCACCTTTCCCATTCGGATGCTTTGTGTAGCTGGATGATACCCAAGCGGGCAAAATTAGGCAAATGCTAAATATGAAATAAAGTGGTTATTTCTTCCAGAAATTACCAGAAGTGCTTCGTAGGGAATTAAAAGCCGGAACGATAGTGCTATTCGTTATATGACACGTTGACTGGAAAGAAAAGCATTGAGATCTGTAGACTGTCTGACAACGAGCGGGCGTGTTTACCAAGCGAGGAGGTGCAATGGTAAAACACTAGATTCTCATGCTGAAGGACAGCGGTTCGGATCCCCGTCCGGTCATCCAAATATAGGTTTTGTGCGGTTTCCCTAACTCGCTTCAGGCAAATGTTGGAATGTTTCCCTTGATGTATTCGATCGACTTCCTTCGCTGTCCTCTCCAAGATGGTGCACTGTCTCTAATGGCGTCGATATCCACTGGTCGTCTACATTTACATTATTGCGCTGAAATACACACATAAGTGCTTTGTCAAGGTTCATCGAACCACCCATGTCGCTACCTTTCCACTCTCGAACAGCGCGCGAAGAAAGCGTAATTATTTCCATGCGAGCTCTGATTTATTTTATTACATGATCTTTTTCCCCTGTGTGCCTACGTCGGTGGACGGCCACAAAATGTTGTCGAATTTTGAGGACGAAGTTGGTGACGGTAATTTCTTGAAAATATGTCTCCGCAATGAAAAATGCCTTTGGTTTAATGACTGCCATTTAACTCGCATGTCATATCCATGATATTCTCTCTCCTATTTCGGGATAGTACAAAAATAGCTGCGCTTCTTTGAATTTTTTCGATGTCTTCCGCCAATGTTATCTGGTGAGTATCCCATACTGGGCAGTAATATTGCAGTAGAGGACGAAAAAACGTAGTATGTAGTAAATCTGTTGCGTCTTCTAAGTATTCTCCAATAAAACACAGTCTTTGGTTTGCCTTCCGCACAACATTTTCTGTGTGATCGTTCCAATTTAAACTGTTCGTAATTGGAATCACTAGGTATTTACTTGAATGCATAGTCTTTAGATTTGTGTGATATAGCATGTAATCCCACCCAAGGGGTGTCGAAGGGGTTGCCTAGCCCTCAGGCTCCAGAGCAGCCACCAGGCTAAATTGGTGCCAGAAGTTTCTGGAGGTACATTTCAACGTGCTCAACGAGTTGCGAGGGTGGCACAGAGGGTGCTGCTTTGCAGGCGGGTCTTAGAGGGACCGTTTACCCGATATATTCACGCACATGTTAATTTTGCACTCCCGCATGATCACAGGAAGACTGAAAAAACGTGAGGACCCCGCGCTGCTTCGGATCAGTTTCAAAATTCGTTGAATGGCTTTGAACGGTGCCTAGTGGCTCCAACCTGTACAAGAGAGCAAAAGTTGCTATCGAACTTCACTTCAAACGCGTACGATCACGTTCAAAGGGCACGGAGCCCCACAATGTCCTTAGAGTTGGGTTTAAACGTGCGAGGGTGTCAGAAGTGTCAAAGATTGTCGAGAAGATCTTGTTGCTTATCGCAGTGCGAAGTGTCGATTTCAACCGTGAAAAGGTTGAGAATCAACGCCTCAGGGAAAGGGATGGTTTCATTGACACCATTTATGCCAATGCCTGAAGCCTTTCCGTGTAAAGTTTGTTGCGCAGTATAGATTAAGGACAACAGAGGATCTACAACTCTTCCGTGGGGAATTTATTTTTTTTCTCTGCCATATGTATCTTGATTGTTTTGTACACCAGAAACCTGATGACGTTTTGTCTGTGCAGTTAATGGGTCTTTTTAATGTCGGCAGGGGAGTGGCGAGTGTGTCTAGCAGTGACGTATGAGCAGGTGGCTGCAATGAGGTCAACAACCTCTTTACTTGCATAGATGAGGCCGCTTTACTGCGGAGCGTGTGCGGCGACACACCCACCGCCATTCTCTGCGACGTCCACGACAGTACCTGTACGACTACCGTAGCTGCCGCGAGTGGAGTGCATTATGTCCACGGCACCTCTATGCTGTTGCATTGATGGAATGGGAAATCTTACACCATGAGGCACCATTCAAGTATTTTTTAGACACTGTATATTCCGACACTTTAGGCACTGCTAACAATTCGAAAAAAAAAATGGTCGAGTGCATTCAAGTTCCGAGATCGCTACAGTTCTGAAATGAGATTCTGACGTGTCGGTGGCGGTAACCAAAAACACGGTGCGCCAGGAAGTCGCGATCAGCTGATGAACTAAAGGGACGCCCCAGCGCATGCTCGAAGATCTGTGCTTTTGCACAGTATTACTGTCGACACGTCAATGTTCTCTGAAGAGGGTTCAAACTTTCACTTACCTCAAGCCCATTGTCTGGCAGCGACTTCTCTTTGCACCTTAATAAGTATTTCCATTCCATTGCGGTGACACATTTACGCGTCCGTCCAATTTTTCGTTTTGTGCGTTTCTTTGTTGTGAGAAAGTAAACGTGGTAGGGGCGTGACTTTCAGGTGTGTGGAGAACACCATTGCATGTTCTCAATTTGTTGTCTGTGGAAATATGACTAGTCAGTAATTTATGGAATATGTGCATATTTCGAAACACTATAAATAAATACAGTTTCAATGAAGCAACGTAATAGGTATGATAAGTAACAGTAATAAGAAGACTAAACATCCAACGTGTAACATTTTTAAAGTTTCATTAGTTTTGTTAAGAAACGGAAAGCGTATTATTCTTTATTGTGCGTTTTTCTCCATTTAACCGTTTAGCGTGCCGTTTTTTGGTATGAAGGATTGTTGTAGACAAATTAATTCTCACCGATGTCAGGAAGACTAACGAAGAATCGCATTTTATTTTTCCAAAAAATGTTTTATAACAGCGTAAAGTTGGTATTGTAGTCTTCTTTTGAAAACCAATTTATTTGTCAAGATCGCTATGTAAACAGAAGTACTGAATTACTAGTTCCGGCACATTCATAAAATCGGGCAATGGTAGCGAGATCGTACAATGCTTACACCACTCTGTCACATGAGGACTATGCAATATGTATAAAAAGAGTCTAGGCGTTACAATAACATGCCGAAACTATTAATCCACGAATTGTGTTCAGACAGAGATCTTGGCAAATGAATTGCTTCCCAAAAGAAATTTACAATACAAATAATGGATCTCCTCCTGCATTGACTAATCACGTTATGTAACCGTAACTAAGGTCGATACTTTTGATAAACAAAACAGTTTTTCTGAGTACAGTTGTACCAGTGTATCACTCTTGTTCGTAATACGTTACGAGGGTAATCCCAAAAGTAAGGTCTTCTACTTTCTTATAACTACATAGACCTGTTTATTTCTACAATGGTTTACATCAGTTTGCAGCATGAACATTTAGCTATTTTTCGACATAATCACCATTTCCGTCGATGCATTTTTGTTGACGCTGTGGAAGTTTTTGTATGCCCATGTCATACCAGCTCGCCACCATGCTGTTCTTCAGAAAGTTATGAACCTCTTCTTTCACCTCGTCGTCGGAGCTGAATCGCTTTCCGATCAAATGTTCCTTTTACTTAGGAAACGGGTGATAGTCACCGGGCGCCAAGTGGGGTCGTTGATTATGTTCCACTGAAACTGTTGCAGGAGAGCAACGGTTTGCCGAGCGATGTGTGGGCGAGCGTTGTCATGGAGAATGTTTACGCCCTTGCTCAACATTCCTCTTCTCCGGTTCTGAATTGCCCGTTTGAGTTTTTTCAGTCTCACAGTACCTGTCAGCGTTAATTGTGGTCCCAGTGGGCATAAAGTCGACCAACAATACCCCTTTCCGATCCCAAAAAACGGATGTCATGACTTTACCGGCAGACTGTGTTTGTTTGAATTACCGCAGCTTTGGCGAAAAAGGATGCCGCCACTGACGTGATTGTTGCGTGGTCTCAGGTATAAAGTGGTATGCCCAGGTTTCGTCACCCGTGACATTTGAGTCCAGAAAGTTTTCCTGTTCGGCTGCAAGGCGGTGAAGAAATGCGCGGGAAGCATCAACTGGTTGCCGCATGTGGTCCTCAGTCAGCATGCGTGGCACCCATCTTGAGCACACCTTCCAGCAGTTCAACGTTACCGTTAAAATTCTGTGAGCGGTACTTCGGGAAACCTCAGGAACCAACGTGCAGAGATCATCCAGGGTGATCCGTCGATCTTCATGCATGCTTTGCTCAACCTTCAACACTGTCTCCCCAGAAATCGACGGTCTCCCGCTCCTTTGTTCGTCGTAAATTTCGGAATTTCGGTCCGACCGGCTGCAAACTCTCTACACCACTGACGAACATTTTTGACATCCATGCACGACTCACCATACACTTCCGTTAATTGGCGATGGATTTCAATCGGCACAGTGCCCTTTCCGTTCAGAAACCGAATAACTGCGCGCAATTCGCACTTGGCGGTAACATCCAGCGGGAGCTCCATTCTCAACGGCTGCCAAGCCAAGACTGAGCGCCTCAGCGCGGCGTGCGCATGCTTACACACAGCGCGTGAAGCACTCTTCATAACAGTGTGACCAACTGCCACACAAACAGAGTTCTGTACTTATAAAAAAAATAGGAGACCTTACTTTTGGGATTACCCTTGTATAATACTTTTTAATGACTGAAAATTTACATCCTTTTTGTGTTCCGACTTTTAGGTCCTTGTCCCTCCAATTATTTAAACCACCAGTTGCTAAGATCGTCCGCCGTCATATCTGAGTGGTCAGCGTAGATGGCTAACATGCGGAAGACCCAGGTTCGATTCCCGATACTATCAAGGATTTTTTCCTTCTTGGGAGGAGTGGTACACGGTGCTATAAGCCTCGTGATGCAACTTTAGGGTCTACCCGGGAGTCGGTGTGCTGACAACGTGCCTCTCCACCCAGCATGCGCATGACGCCCCAAGGCAGAGGATGACACAGCTGTCATCGACATCCCCTTGGGTTTCAGAGCGTAGACGAGGATCTCGTTTAATTCTTAAGTCATAATATTCTGCAAATGAATCTGGCAACACCAGATGTGACCCCTAAGGGCACAAATAAAAAAAAGGAAACCCTGCGAACAGGCCCTGAAGACTACACGATAGTCGACCGACCGCCGTGCCATCCTCAGTCGTTCATCATCTGATGCGGTATGGAGGGCACACCGCACTAGCAGCCACTGACACTTTTCGACCTTAGAGCCTCTACCTCTCTATCAGATAGCTTCTCAGTAGGCACCACGAGGTCGAACGCAACCCGGTCCAGTCCTCCCATCAAGGAAAAATCCCTGGCAGTATGGCGAATCGAACCCGGGTCCCCTGCATAAAGGTCTGTCACAGTGAACACTTAGCTACGTACAAATATACTCTTGCCCTCGTCATGGCATGGAAGTAAACAACCCATGTGTCCTGTTGAGGAATTACTTTTCATGCCCGAAACACATAGAAAGGGTGTCGCTTCATAAAGAGTCCTGGTACGTGACTGGTGTCACATTCGAAGCATGACAAAATATGGGACTGGTGTGGTCACTCACGGAATACAAGGTTTTCGTGGTGTGACCGGCTGTGTGGAGTCTTTCGTTAACCTACTGGAATATGCCAGTGTGTACTATGGTCCTGACGGGTATGACAACACGGCTTATCATTTCTGGTGATCATCCCACCTCCTTCCTTCAACAATTCTCATAGCGCTCCTGCTGTAATATCCAACAGCTTCCCACGTCATGATCCCAAGAGTTGGAGAAGTATGAGTGCCTGAGAATCGCTGCTTCCTATGACCTTTCACGAACTCGTCTACGGACACGTAGGCATCAATCTGACCACCATAGAATGTTTCAGTTAATTCTGGCTGTCAGTAAACAACGCATCAAAACTCGAGATCTCAGCCAAGCTCCCAGTAATCTATTCCCGATGGTTCGTGGTGACACTCTGCTTGTAACTCTGCCTGGATGTCAGCTGTTGTTATCCTCGTATTCATTAGATCCAGTCGAACAACCTTACTATCTTCTCGTAGTGTAGTCCTTACGGACTGTTCTTGCCACATTGTTATCCTCAGCGCTATTATCTTCAGCACTCGTTCTGCAGTAACTGGACGACAGCCAGTCATCTGTGCAGTTTGTCGGTTGATGCTCCCATGTCTTTGATGAGAATAATTCGATCGAAAGATGGCACGTCCTCTGGGCATGCCGTGTTGTGACCTCCATTGGAAAGTCCAATTAACGTTAAACACACACAATCTTCATCTGTAGGAATTGATTTCTTTCGGTTCAGAAAATACTGAAAATAAACTCACTTAAGGATGCAACGTAAATCAACATATTCTACAGGAACGGAAGTACTGGAATATCAGTTTGGGAGTCTTGGGTCAAGATATTTATGGCGTAATAAGTTCCATTTCCGTAAGAGTATTCGCATTCCCGCTGAAGCAGTCTCTATAACTAAAGAAAAAGGCACAAAAAATTACGATTAGAAAACTTATGTGACCCAGATAAGCAAATGTGAAGAACATAAGTTATGACGCAAGCAAATCTTCGACTCAGAGTAACGGACAACATAAATCTAACTTTCTTGTAGTCTTGTACGAAAGTGAATTTGTCCATTATTGGAGTAAATCGTATTTAGACGAAGCATACTATGGCTGTTGCAGTTAAGTATTTGGAATTAATTATCAAACACATATTACATTTTCTCTTCAGGGTATTATAATGATAAAATAAACTACGGGATTCTTAACTTCTTAATGAGACAATGTATGGAACATTAGCAGGAAGAACTTTTCTCGAATGGTAGTGATAAAAATAAATACAGCAATATGTGAATCGTCAATATTTCTGTGTCTATGCAATGCACCGGATTATATACGAGAGTGAGATAGTTAAGATCTAACGATCTCTAAAAATATGCGAGTTATTTTCACAAATGTGACAGTGAAGTCTCGCAATGCTCATTCCAGTTACAGAGGTCGCAGATTTATTAATTTTCGTTGTATTTTGCGTGCAAATCATACACACCCACGTGCTCGCCGTTATCAGAAGGCTGCTTCTCAGCAAACTCCTCCGATCAATTCTCGGCTCCTTTGTTTTCGATCTAAAGGCTCGCTAAGAGTGTAACTGTGATCTGATGCACCACAGACACAGCACTGAAAACTTGCTGGTGCATCACACACTGTCGTTAGGGAATCATTTTACATTGACGTTTTACGGCGCCTTGTATTTAGGTACCTTGCCACAATTGCGGTCAGTTTAGCAAATGCGAACAATTAACATGTGACGGATATTATTCACTGACTGCGGAGAAGCATTGCATAATACTAATTTTAATTTAGTCCTTTAAATCCGTTGGTTTCTTTTCGTTAGCATTTTTTTTTTAAGTTTAATTTCCGGTTGACTCGTGATAAAGTAATAATTCAAAGAGGCTCGTCTTATCGTTCCGAGTAAGGACATCAACCTCACTAGTATCTTTAAAACACGCATATAAAAGACGGGCAAAATCAGTTTAAATGGATAATTTTAGGGGAGACTTTGAAGAGAAGAATGTTCATATCTGACTCATAAATACATCACCGAATGACTGTAATCTATTTTGCACATTACCATCGTATATATGAAGGTGTAACAGTCACTCATTTCGCGCACTGTTCTCACAATACAGCGCGTCCATCAAGTTTTTATTTTTTTATTTAAGTTAATTCTAAATTATAATTTTTTCTTCTTGTCCGTTTCCCACAAGGGAGAGAAGCATTAAAAATTGCTGTCTCGCACTATATGTATCCATTGATGGACTCTTCGGAGTTCAATGTGAGATAAATTGGTTGTGAAAGGAGCTGTCTCTATAGAAATATTTGGAAATAAATGTACATATTAAAGAATGCCATGAACACTAGTTTGGAAGTAGTGAATACGACCATCTTAGGAAGATGTCAGAAATCTGAATTAAGTGAGAATATTTGACTGTCATGGGAAATTTCTTACTTGGAAGTAATGTTAATTGGTATGCTGTAAGAGTCTCTGTGAACAATGTTAACGGGAAATGCTTACGCTATATTCATTCTGACGATATCAAACTTTATGCAAGAAGTTAAAAATAATTAGTCAAACAACGGGAATACGGAACATATTAACGAAATGTGGAAGGTGAGACAAAAATATTCGCATCAGGAAACGCTGCAGCTGGAACTGGGAGAGTGAAATCGAATCTCAGAGAAGCGAAGGTACTAAAGCTGCATCAGAAGAGGTGACTAATAACAAGGAAACGGTCTAAATGGGAACTACAAACGAAAAACGCGAGAAATTGATTTTCTTGGAAATAGCGGAAATTAGCATCTTGGAGCCTAGTTTTAAATAATCGAGAAATTAGTTTCTAAAAATATTACCACATTATTCAGCGGGTAATTTTATTAAATGACAGATATAAAATTCTTTCGTAAACATAGTTACACATAATAAAAGCATTTAGTCAGTTCAACATTGAAAAAATAAATAACCCTGAATTTAATAACAAGTAGAACTTTCAGCTAGCGGAACTGATGACCAATCTTTACTTCAAATATCAGTGAGATTACTAAACAATAAAAGCAAGAAACTTTAACTAGTTGTATTAATTAATTAATCACTCTTGTTTCAAAACAATAAATGAAGTATGCTTCTGATCCGCGGACGTTTGCAGAACCAGTAGATAGGCGCCTTGGAATGTAACAACAAATGTACAGGATAACAAATAACGGATTACTATAGCAGATAGAAGAGAATAGAATTAGACACAGTATTTAGACCGTTAAAAACATCAAATTAAACCCAGATCTGACCACTAAAAACACAGAAGAATCACGAACATACTTGGCCAAACTTTGAAATATTTATAATTAAAGCGGGATATAGGAAGGATAGTTAAGGTTATGAGCTGTCAACTATTTCCTGCTTTGGCACTCCCGAAAACAACATGGCTTGGGAACAAAAAATAATAGTTATAATGCAAGGATTCCACAGCTGAGATAATGACAAACATGGGGACACAATATTCAACCGTTATTATGCGACTCAGAGAAACATTAGCGCGTGTAATTACACAGAATAAATATCACTGGTGAACACAAACACAAAAGTCCACCATGGCCGAAGAGTATTGTTGAACTTTGATCAGATAGCGACAGTAAAGCAAACAACGCTATAGAGAAAGACGCTTATTAAGCTGTCTACACGTCTTTATTTACAAAATATTCTCAACGATCGCCGACTCATACAGGAAATTCATTTCCTTTGATAATAACCGATTGGGAATATTTTGGAGGCGCTTTCCAGTGCTTTATAAACAAAAACTTTGGCCAGAACTGGGTGATGGGGACCATTTTCAATTCAGGTCTTGGATAACAAGTCCGAGATAAAAAACATGAAAACCTGCTGTATACGAATGTATTTATACCATTTACAGTAAAGTCGGTGTCTTAGTCGACAAATGCAGTGTACCTGTGTTGCTGCCCTATGGGAAACCTGGTGAGAGTCATTTATAATTATGTGACAAGGAAATAACTCCATAAATATAAAAATAATCTGAATCTTCTTGGCTGATTGAAAGTACGTACCGAACCGGAACTCGAACTTGGACCTTTGCATTTCGCGGGCAACTGCTCTGCCGACTAAGCTCACGACTCGTCCTCGCAGCTGTACCACAGTGCAAATACATACAGTCACGACACTCTGTGGCGCAGAAGTTGTTACCGTTTGACAGCTGGAGCGACACAAGCGCTCCAAGCGGTGAGAAAGTAGACAGTCACTCGCGTCGTGGGGATAATGTTTGTTTTTAGTTATTTTCTGCTTAATTAACGAAAAGGTTGTTATATTTTTGCGTTTCGTGCGTTATTAAATTAGCAAGAGACATAAATGACCGAGAAACGTGTGAAAACAGCTGAATCACTCTGATTCAGTGACAAGAGCTACAACTTATTCATGAAGAAATACTTTTGAATATGGGTATATTTGCAGCTTTCACCGCCGAAAGCAAGAGAATATAAACACTTGAAAATCTCTTCGGGTTTGCTGCCGGATCCTAAAATCAACTTGACTCGATATTTCGGCGATCCAACTGGTCGCCATGTCCAGGAGAATGCTGCTTCTGCTGATGAGTCCCGCTGAGAGCTTTCAATACTTATTACGCCGGGAAAGTCTACTTAGTCACAATATAAACACTTATCTCACGCCTGAGAAGCTTACATTTCTGTTGTTCTCTGCTGGCACTTTCCTTGACACTTAAAAAAAATTGTGGAGTCTAATCATTGGCCCATTCTTACACTTCACTCGACTTTACTAATATACTAGTATTTTTCTAAATATAATTACCACCTTTGCTTCCAAAGCGAATGTGTCGAAGATTTTTGCCAGGTTTAGCAACAATTGAGAAATTGGTTACTTCTGTGTTGGTAAGTATTTTTATTGCTTTTATTATCACACCTGTGTGGTTTTTCTTTATGCTATAGGTGTAGTGACTTATTTGGCACGTCAAATAATGCTGGTATTATATTTCATACAGTTCCTACGTTAGACAGTCATTAATTTAGCTGAAAGTATAGCGAACATAACTCCGCTTTGTCGGATAGATATACGACATTTTTCCGCAAAAGTCCGGTAGTCTGGTGTTTACCAGTAATTTTTCGTTATTAAAGCAAAACGACGTTATTCAGCAAGATAATCGTAAGTAAAGCGTTCTGTGATGTACCGTTTCGTACCTCCCATGGTTAGGAAATTAAAGAATGACAAACGTGGTGTCACTTTGTTGTTGATTTTTTTGCCACTACAGACACTCAGTGTTGTAAAAAGTATGTTAAAATCAATGCAAACGTTAGTATTCGCACTCATCCGATGTCGTATTCAGAATTTTTGCTTGATGGCCTCTTGGGGCGCTGTTATCGTTGTGGCTAACAAAAAGGAGACGGAGTATCACGACTGTGCTGTTAGACTGTGGCTGTACATCCTGCAATTACTACCTCATCTTCTGCCTTGCACACACCTACCTTTCGCACACTCCACCGCAGTCTGATAATTAATTCTGGAAACAAACCCCAAGACCAGGTACGAGCAAACTTTGGTGACCTGCTCCCCTGGTTCACATACTTATTACTGAAGCTCGAGCGCCATCTCGTTACCTCACGCAGCAGCAGGGCTCTTGGCGCATGAACTTAAAACTATAGCGTCTGTGACGTTTATGTTTACGGGGTAACTCATCGATATGAAAGGCACCCCTTTCCCACACCGAACAATCAAACAAGGGTTTTTGAGAGTACATTCACTTTACGTTCACCTCATCTTCAGATGTTTGCATTTATTTATCCGTCGCGCACATTGTTTATTTACTTAAGACGTTTTACAATAGTTGTCTCGAAAACTTCCGTTACAAGATTCTGCAGCGCCTCGCTGCGTCTCCAACGAATTTCTTCCGTGGATAAGACTGAAATCAATCGCGTACCGTTTCCGACCCGCGGGCTACCTGTTGTCCACCCGCGTTCTAGGCTGAGGCTTAGCCATTTTTCCTCAACATGTTCCCTTCCAGGAGTGCTCCTCCCGCAAGGTATGCTGGAGAACTGCGAAGTTTGGAAGGTAGGACATGAGGCGCTGGTGGAAGTAAAGCGAATTTGTGAGATGGGGGCGGGGTTAAGATTTTGTGATCTGGCCATGGACAGGTAGTCGGTAGAGCACTAGCTCGCGAAGAGCGTGTCCGGTCCTGAGTTTCAGTCAGACGGGATGTTTCACATCAGCGCAAATTCCGCTACTAAGAAAATTAATTATGGATAAATACAATCATTGTTAATTTGAGATTTCAGACTGTCATAGAAATACTTCTCATTTGAATGTTAATGTACGCTAATGAAGTGCCTCGTATGTGCTTGTGGGATAACAGAGGCAGTATGCTGGATGAGGCGCGCTATGCAGGTTGGTGCGGCTCCGCGGCCCGGTCGGCAGCCAGCATTAGCTTTATCTGGGAGCGCCGGCCCCTGCGCAGATAAGGAACGGGCGCGCGCCGTATTTAGCCAGGCCAAACACCCGAGTTAATTTGTATGCGCCCTGCAGTACCTGTAAATCTGCGGGGAGGCGCGCAGATGTTGTGCCAGATTAAGAGCGCGTAAGGGCCGCTTGGCCCGATAAAAGAGCAAGGGCCCGCCCGCGACACGCCGCTGCGAGTATTCCGCCGCGTGCATTCCCTTACGCCGCACGTAAGGAAAACGTGGTGGAATAACGGTGGCATACCAGCGCTACATACACAGATCAACCGTAGAAGCGGTAAATGCGATGCACACAGTGGCTCACATAGCATAACCAAGTGCGGACCATAGAAATGCATTACCTAATAATAAGTATCCAGACACCCCTATGTACTGCGGAATTAGCCACTAGAAGTCACGAGACGACGACTCGCCAATATCAAAGCAGACGGGAATAGCAGCTCTGTCAGTAGAAGAGCAGTAACAGCTTGATGAACTGGTCAGGACAGCTCAGTGCTTCCGAAGACTAGTCATTAGATTGTAACAAATCTTTCAGGACATCTAAGTCCATCTAAAGCAGCCCAAGTCGATTGATGGTTATGTGACTGTAAAGTGGAAACGCGAAGTTACAACCACACCTAAACTAAGACTAGGCAGGCCTCGTCTACTCTCGGACAGCGACTTCTGTGGAGGGCGTTTGTAAAAAATCGCATGAAATCAGCGCAGGGAATCACTCGTGAGTTCCAAAGCGCTACAAGCAGTCCAGATAGCTCAGTGACTGCGCATAGGAGTAAAAAAGAATGCCGGCTGGAGTGGCCGAGCGGTTCTAGGCGCTAAAATCTGGAACCGCGAGACCGCTACGGTCGCAGGTTCGAATCCTGCCTCGGGCATGGATGTGTGTGATGTCCTTAGGTCAGTTAGGTTAAGTAGTTCTAAGTTCTAGGGGACTGATGACCTCAGAAGTTGAGTCCCATAGTGCTCAGAGCCATTTGAACCAAAAAAGAATGGGACAGAATGGTGGAGCATAGTCAGCACTAAGCGACGCCACTGAACAGCGGATGACTGGAAACGATGGATCTGGAGTGATGGATCATGCTTCACCTCGAGGCAATTCGATGGACGGGTTCAATTTGCTTAATGCCTGGAAAACGTTACCTGCCATCGTATGCATGCATGGCTTCGTGAGGCGGCCCGTGTTCACCTTGGCCTTCATTCGGTTCCTAAGGACACTACTCCAGTCTCGTTCTATCGTCTTCTGTTTCACGACCTTCCCACGGAACTTCACGATAGTACCTTTGAGTACACTGACGGCTCTCGGACTGACCGGGTGTCGCGTGTGCCTTCGTCATTGGCACCAACGGTTTTCGGTATCGGCTTCCGGAATACTGCTCACGGCAAAGGGTCCAGAAAAGCTGTCACTTGCTCACTGTTGATGGAGCCCTGTGATGCTTATGTGGGTTCCTGGTCCTGTATCAGGCCACGCAGTACATCCGGCGACACAGGCTTTTCAATTGCGTCATCTGCTCCGACTCTCTCAGTGCTGTCACTTGCTCACTCTTGATGGAGCCGTTGTGATGTTTATGTGGGTTCCTGGTCACGTTGGCCTGACAGGAAACGAGGCCGCTGACGCTGCGTACCTCGTACCTCAGCCCGCTAGTTCTTACACTCCCTCCGGTGACCTCTGTGTTGTCGTCTGTCAGCAGGTGGTGTCACCACTGGTCCTACCTTCCTATTAAGCCTCTCAAGCGACTTGGACGACCTCCTCACGGCCGTCTCACCGTGAGATCATTTTAGCTAGGTTGCGTATGGCACTGTCTTCTTACCCATCGCCATTTGTCACGTGGTGCTCCCCCACCACCTTCTGCTCGTTGCTCTCAAACTTTGACGGTCCGCCATTTACTGGCGGAATGCCCTTTTTTTAACCACTTACGTTCTCATTTGTGTATTCCGTCTGAGGTGTCGACGCGCGGGTGCCGACCGCGTTTTACTTTTTATCCGTCATAGCAATATGGCGAAGGACATTTTATCTTTAGTTCAGGACTTCAGTTTCTCTGTGGCATATTTTATAGACGTTTCTCCACGTCCCTGCTTTTAGCTGTTTTCTCTTCCGTCGATGGGGATAAACGTGTAGTCGTTTTTACCTCCTCTCTTTGTCTTTGTGTTCTACAGTTCAGAAAAAGGCGCGTATGACCCTAGCTGTTTTTGCGCCCTAAAACAAAACAAAACAATATGTATTGCCAACGAAGTGTGGAGGAGCTGGCGTTATAGTGTGAGGGTGGTTTTCGTGGTCAGGGTGTTGTCTCCCTGTTGCGCTTAAGATTGCGCTACATGCGGAACGACAGAAACACACTGTACAGAATTATGTGCTGCGTACAGTAGAGTAACAGTTCAGAGTTCATGATTGTATCAGCGTGACAATGCGGCCTGTCATAAAGCAGCTGCTACTGAGTGGCCTGTCCAGACTGCCGACATAAACCCACCTTCGGGATAAGTTACAAGATCAAATTCGCTGCAGACTCCAGAGTGCAACATCGGTACATTCTCTGGTTTCGGTTGTCGAGGAAGAATGGTCTGCCATTCCTTCACAGACATTCTGGTACCTCGTTGAAAGTGTCCACAGCAGAGTTCAAGCCGTCACAAAGACGAAGGTTCGACACTCCCCATACCGATGGCCACAGACAGGTGTCAGAATATTTTTGATCAGATACTGTATGCATGAATTACTGATTGTCCGTTACGCAACAGCTGCTATTCGACAAGACTACGTGGCATTTTGTGAGGCTTTAACGACCCAAAAACTGCTTAAATGATTATCGGACGTAGAATACAACTGTTGAAGTTGTACAATGTTCCATCTTCTGGTATACTGCTTATGTAGAAGCGAGACCAGCGTCCAGAAGCATCCAGAGAGGGCCGAAGTGACGCATGCGAGGAAGACAAGTTGAGCAGCGCATAGTAGCTCCGTTTCGTTGCCGTTCTTGGTATATGTTTGCCATAGCTTTATAATCGATTTATTTCCAGTTCCTTGCAGAGCGTCAGAAGCATCAGTTCTTTCGAATCTAGAGAGTTGGATTAGTAGATATGTTGAGGAATTCATGTGTGGGATTAGTGGGGTCTAAACCTCAGTCTGTCCTTCCATATCTTGATTTTGTGTGCTGTAGATAAATTTATTCAGTTGAATGAAGAGATGGCTGCACAAGTGTGCAGCAGAGTCCTTCCTCAAACCGTCTCAAATATGAGCTATTGCCCCTTCTCTAATTATCTCGATGTTTAGAGAACTTGGTTCAGCACCTCGCCTGTAGTTACTCGATCTACACATCTTATCTTCTGCGTTCTTCTGTAGCACCCCAGTTCAAAAGCTTCTGTTCTCTTCTTGCCTTAAGCACAGTGTGTGTGTCTGTTCCGCTTGTGTGATTGTGCGGAAAGTATGTCGAACTCAGAAGCTAACCTGGGCCACGTATCGGCCATACGAAAATTTAAAAAATGGCTTGATATTTTATAGGAAGTATATGCACAACAAAAGCACTTTAATTCACACTTAGGATGTTCGTCTCCAGTTTTCCGATTTACAGGTGACATGCGTATTCAAATACAGAGAAATGTAAACAGGCCGAACATTCGCTGCGGTGGGCAACGCCTATATGAGGAAAGAAGTGTCTGGCGCAAATGTCAGATCGGTTACTGGTGCTACAATAGCAGGTTATCAAGATTTAAGTGAGTTTGAAATTGGTGTTGTAGTCGGCGCTCTTGCGATGGGACACAGCATCTCCGAGGTAGCGATGAAGTGGGGATTTTCCCGTACGACCACTTCAGGAGTGTACCGTGAATATCAGGAATCCATAAAACATCAAATCGCTGGGCCGGAAAAATATCCTACAAGAACGGTTCAAATGGTTCAAATGGCTCTGAGCAGTATGGGACTCAACTTCTGAGGTCATTAGTCCCCTAGAACTTAGAACTAGTTAAACCTAACTAACCTACGGACATCACACACATCCATGCCCGAGGCAGGATTCGAACCTGCGACCGTAGCAGCAGGGCGGTTCCGGACTGAAGTGCCTAAAACCGCACGGCCACTTCGGCCGGCTGCAAGAACGGGACCAACGATGACTGAAGAGAATTGTTGAACGTGATACAAGTGCAGCCCTCCCAAAAATTGCTGGAGATTTGAGTGCAGGGCCATCAACAAGTGCTAGCGTGCGAACCATTCAACGAAGCATCATCGATATGGGCTTTCGGAGCCGAAGGCCCTCTCGTGTACCATTGATGACTGCACGACACAAAGCCTTACGCCTCGCCTGGGCCCGTGAACACCGACATTGGACTGTTGATGGCTGGTCGGACGAGTCTCATTTCAAACTGTATCGAGCGGATGGACGTGTACGGGTATGGAGACAACCTCATTTCAACAAAGGAAATTGCTGTCAATACGTTAGTTCGTCCAGTCTTATTGTTCGTCTGTATGGGACCCTTACCAGTTGAGTCTGATTCAAGAGATTGAGGAGGTCCAAAGAAGAGCGGCAAGATTCGTGATTGGTACATCTAGCCATCGCGAGAGCGTTACAAATCTTATAGAAAGTTTGGAAAGGGACACACTTACAGACAGACGACGCGCTAAACGGAGCTTCGTCGAGCATGTAGAGCATATATTGTTACTACTAACTTTCAAATCGCGCAATGATCACCATTGAAAGATAAGGGAAATTAGAGCTCGTACTGAGGCGTACAGACAGTCGTTTTTGTGGTGTCACCGCCAGACATCACACTTGCTAGGTGGTAGCCTTTAAATCGGTCGCGGTCCGTTAGTATATGTCGGACCCGCGTGTCGCCACTATCAGTGATTGCAGACCGATCGCCGCCACACGGCAGGTCTAGTCTACAGAGACTCCCTAGCATTCGACCCAGTTGTACAGCCGACTTTGCTAGCGATGGTTCACCGACTACATACGCTCTCATTTGCCGAGACGACAGTTTAGCATAGCCTTCAGCTATGTCATTTGCTACGACCTAGCAAGGCGCCATATTCAGTTACTATGTCTTCTGAACAGATAATATTGTGACTCATGTACCGTCAACAGCAACGTTTATCATTAATGGATTAAAGTTAAGTATCAAACTAATTACGTCCGCTTTCTGAATTCTAATTCCTTGTCATGTTCCAGACCTCACGTCAGTATAGTCCTTCCCTCCTCACGCCAGCCTGCGTGAGCTAAACGCGTGCATTTCGGCCTCCAATAGTAACACGGTGTTGGCTCTTTAGCCGACACAACAGTTTTTCCCTCGCGCGATCCGCGAGCGGTACAGAGGGAGGAAAATATGACTTTTGCGCGAATTGTGCCCTGCGCCACACACCGCTTGGTGGAAAGCGGAGTATATATGTAGATGCAGATGAATCCATGGACCCTGCATGCCAGCAGGAGACAGTTTAAGCTGGTGGAAGTTCTATAGTGGTTTGAAGCATGTGGAATTGGAGTGATATGGGACCCCTGATACGTCTAGATACGATCCTGCAGGATCCGTGGTGTCAGTTTCCTTCAGTAGTTTTCAGACGTTAGTCGAGTCCATGGCACGTCGTGTTGTGGCACTTCCACGTGCTCGTGGAGGCCCTACATGATATTAGGCAGGTGCACCAGTTTATTTGCCTCTTCATTGTATTACCCACTGATTTCGACAGAGACATACATAGTGAAAGTAGCATTGTGATCTACTACAATTTCAAAAGAACAACTTCAAGTATTTATCTAAAATTGCGAAAAAAATATAATATAAAATAAAAAGACCAGATCGATCCAACAGAAATGTATACGGGGACAAGATACACAAGTGGAATGTGAGGTCAAAGAATGTAGTCCCAAAGAAACCAGGCACAAAGTGGACTGAAGATAGAGACTCCACGGAGAACAAATGAGAGAATCGTGGAAGATCAGAAAGAACACTCAAATGAGGCAGCATGCTTTGCGTGTTCCTACAGGGCCTCGACGTACATAATAATAACAATAAAATACAGGCTCAGTGTTACCGTTTGGATATCGATTGTCGAAAGTAGTGAAAAAATATCGCAGTAGCACCGATACTTTTTGGAAAAAATATCGGTATATCGACATTTTATCAGCAACCCTAGTACGCAGCACCACTGACGCGAGCTAAGAATGGTCAACCTGTGAAAATATTTACTCATCGCGGGGGCTCCTACGAAAGAATTTGAAATTTTAATGGCTAGCTGCCTCTCCACAGTGACTATATAATAACAGAGTGTCCCATTGTGAGCGGCCGCATCTCATTACGCACGTGTGGCCGCGTATTATTAGCCGCGCGAGCGAGAAATCGTGGATGCGCCGTGCACAGTGCGGCGGTGGCGGCGGCACCAGCTGCCCGCGTGCGGAACCAATGCGAGCCGCTCGTGGGCGGCGGCCGGCACCTGGGGGCGGCGGGCGGAGCCGCGGGAGGGCTCAGAGCTCCCTGGTAGACGCCCGTGGTCGCCGCCAGCTTCACGGCCTAGGCCTGTCCCACCTCCTTACTCGTCTTGCCATACGCTGTCAGACAAAAAAAGTCAAACACGCAGAAGAAGAGGCGATAACGAAATGAAACTTTTCTCGTTCAAACGGTAGGCTGGGAGCAAAGCAACGCAATTTTCAGTTCAAAAATGGCTCTGAGCACTATGGGACTTAACTTCTGAGGTGATCAGTCCTCTAGAACTTAGAGCTACTTAAACCTAACCAACCTAATGACATCACACCCATCCATGCCCGAGGCAGGATTCGAACCTGCGACCGAAGCGGTCGCGCGGTTCAAGACTGTAGCGCCTACAACCGCTCGGCCACCCCGGCCGGCCAAGTTTTCAGTTTTTTCTAATATTGTCGTCAATAAGGACTAGATTTTAACGTTTTTTTTTAACTGAAGTCATAGTTCCTCTGAAGTTGGAGATTTTATTCACTTCTGTAATACAATGCGGGACGTTATTCCAGAGTCGGGTTCCCGCTACATAGAAGGACTTTGAGAAAGTGGCTGAATGATGGAGTGGGACATAAATTATTTTTCTCTGATGGGAGGGGATGCCTCTGCCACACTGTTCAGATTCCAGCTCTACCTCATTATTAATTGCAGAGGAATGTGGAATTAAGCTAAACCAAAAAATTGCTGGGCTTTATCCCACAAAATGGGGTAAAGCCCCGTAGTACGGGTTTTCGCCCCAGTTGAGATAAAAATGGATAAAAAATTGAAATAAGGTTTTGTAACATTGCTGTATAGTAGCCGAGTTACCCAATACAATGAAATGTCACGTAAAGCTGAACATAACGCCCTGACCATTCTTAGGAGAGACAACGTGCATGTACAAAATTCACTTTTACTCCACAGTGCGCTCGCACATGAATTCTCAGGTAACTCGGCTGAGTCAGATCGTTAACCATTCTACAGTAAAAGCAATATTGTCACCTATTTTCGGAAACGCTGTGCAACAAATTTAGGATAAATCATACGGTGAAGCAATCACTTTTTGTGGACCCCCAACTGAAACTTCCCGGCAGATTAAAAGTGTGTGCCGGACCGAGACTCGAACTCGGGACCTTTGCCTTTCGCGGGCAAGTTCTCTACCAACTAAGCTACCCAAGCACGACTCACTCCATTTCCTCACAGCCTTACTTCTGCCAGTACCTCGTCTCCTACATTCCAAACTTTACAGAAGCTCTCCTGCGAACCTTACACAACTAGCACTCCTGAAAGAAAGGATATTGTGGATACATGGCTTAGCCACAGCCTAGGGGATGTTTCTAGAATGGGAAAGGTCCCGAGTTCGAGTCTCGGTCCGGCACTCAGTTTTAATCTGCCAGGAAGTTTCATATCAGCGCACACTCCGCTGCAGAGTGAAACTCTCATTCTGGAAACATCCCCTACGCTGTGGCTGAGCCATGTCTCCACAATATCCTTTCTTTCAGGAGTGCTAGTTCTGCAAGGTTCGCAGGAAAGCTTCTGTAAAGTTTGGAAGGTAGGAGACGAGGTACTGGCAGAAGTAAGGCTGTGAGGACGGGGCGTCAGTCGTACTTGGGTAGTTCAGTTGGTAGAGCACTTGCCCGCAAAGGTAAAGGTCCCGAGTCTCGGTCCGGCACACAGTTTTAATCTGCCAGGAATTTTCATATCAGCGCACACTCCGCTGCAGAGTGGAAATTCTCATTCTGGACCCTCAACTGTTTATGTTCATTGTTATCCCATGTCAGAGTGTGAGAACGTTTTCTGTATGTTTGCGGGCCGTATAACTGAGGCGAGACGTGGGTAACAACCCGGTAGTTACCTAGTCGGGTGTGAGAATCCACCTAAAAACCACATCCAGACTGGTCGGTGCACCGGCCCTCACCGTTAATCCGCCTGTTGGATGCGATCCGGGACCCACACGCTTCCTCGTATCCCTTCAAAAATGGCTCTGAGCACTATGGGACTTAACATCTTAGGTTATCAGTCCCCTAGAACTTAGAACTACTTAAACCTAACTAACCTAAGGACATCACACACAGCCATGCCCGAGGCAGGATTCGAACCTGCGACCGTAGCAGTCCCGCGGTTCCGGACTGCAGTGCCTAGAACCGCACTGCCACCGCGGCCGGCGTATCCCTTCAGCAGCCTGCTAGCGCGCGTGGATATCCGGGTAGGTCTTTGCATTAAGATCAATATCATATGTACTTCTGCTAACTGTTCTTGTGTTTCAATTTTAGTCTGATAATGAGGTTAGAAATCTAAACATGTTGCAATACAAAACATAATTTAAGCAAGATAATACATAAACGTGACCGATAGGTGTCACTAACAAACCTGTTTATAGTTCTTAACAATTAAGAACGAATTACTACATATATGGTTTCAAAAATAAATTACATTTACTTCACGAAGCTGATAATTAAAAATAAGATTATTGTGTGCATGTGGTTTTTAATTCTTACTCTCAGGCCGCCTAATTCCGCTTCAGCAGCTATATTCAGCAGTTCTTCTCCATAATAAGAACTAATGAACAGCTCCAGTTCGCGAGCTTGAGCCGTTAATCGTGTAATGGATTTAAGACTTGGGTCTTTTGATGGGATTGTGACTCATTGGGGTCCTTTTGTAATAAGAGACAAGCGAGAAATATGACCTCGGAGATTAGACTCGAGCTTCTGTAAATATAATTAAGGAACTGGTTCTTCTCCTCAACAGTGGCGTCACTACAAAGGGCGTTCGCTGCCCCTCCCACCCATACTCCTGATTACGTCATGGGCTGCAGACGGCAAGAGACACTCCGAGGGACACTTCGTCTACACGGAGACAATCTTACCCGCTATGACGCACTGTTGTCACCGAGTGGAGGATTACTCGCCTCACTTAGTAGTCTACCGAATTATAATCATGTGAGCCACAACAGTGGTTAAGACACAGAACTCTTATTCCTCAGAAGCGGGAGTGGAGTCTCACACCAATAAAGGTTCTGCTGCTTTCCATGAATCACTATTACTGTCGATGTCGATCGATTCTAGACTTACATCCCTTTTTTTTCTATCTGGGCGAACCTAAAGACGATACTCGAATTTATTTAGAGCGACATCTACTTCTACGTCTAAATCTGTACTCCGCGAACCACATTACGGTGCATGGCAGAGGGCACTTGGCGAGCACTGTCACTTCTCTCTTTTCCTGCTCCACTCGCTAATGGTTCGCGGCAAGAACCATTGCTGGCAGCTTATCCATGTGGGCTCGAATATCTGTAATTTGACTTTAAGTTCGCGAGATATACGTTGTTGTTGTTGTTGTGGTCTTCAGTCCTGAGACTGGTTTGATGCAGCTCTCCATGCTACTCTATCCTGTGCAAGCTTCTTCATCTCCCAGTACCTACTGCAACCTACATCCTTCTGAATCTGCTTAGTGTATTCATCTCTTGGTCTCCCTCTACGATTTTTACCCTCCACGCTGCCCTCCAATGCTAAATTTGTGATCCCTTGATGCCTCAAAACATGTCCTACCAACCGATCCCTTCTTCTAGTCAAGTTGTGCCACAAACTTCTCTTCTCCCCAATCCTATTCAATACCTCCTCATTAGTTACGTGATCTACCCACCTTATCTTCAGCATTCTTCTGTAGCAAGAGGAAATATATTGACTGTCTCTACTAGCAACAGTCGCTCTCTGAACTTGAAGAGCAAACACACCGCGATGCATAACGCGTCTCTTACAGCGTCTGCCACAGCAGTTGGCTAAGCACCTCCGAGACGCCTTTGCTCTTACTACGAGGGTGTGCTGGAAAGTAACGCCTCCGAATTTTTTAAATTCTTTTCTCAATGTCGGTTGAGGAATTACGTGTCACGCATGTGACTCGATCTACTTTCCTCCTTCGCCGACGCAAATTGCGACTCACTGCCTCTAGAGGGCTTCTAATTGTATCGTGTAACATGGCTTCGTGTAATGTAACCATGTCAGTGAATGAGAAACAGCGTGCTGTAATCGTGTTTCTAATCGCAGAAAACTTTCGTCCACACTTGAAGCACTCTCTCCTTCAGCGCGACAATGCCAGATCACACATGAATGCTGCGACAGCTGTAACAGTGCGATACCTTGGGTTCACTGATATCAATCTGCCTCTCTACAGTCCCAACTCGGCCCCATCCGATTTTCAACTGAGCTTAAAACGCACCTTAGAGGACTTCACTTTGCTAGTGGTGAAGCAATACAGCCGACCGGGGTGGCCGAGCGGTTCTAGGCGCTACAGTCTGGAACCGCGCGACCGCTACGTTCGCAGGTTCGAATCCTGCCTTGGGCATCGATGTGTGTGATGTCCTTAGGTTAGTTAGGTTTAAGTAGTTCTAAGTTCTAGGGGACTGATGACCTCAGAAGTTAAGTCCCATAGTGCTCAGAGCCATTTTTTGAAGTAATACAAGCAGATGTGAGGTTGGGCCTCCGTCAACAATATCAAACAGTGAACAGTAACTGCGTCAACAAACTCGTCTCTCGTTGGGAGAAATGTGTTCGTCGCCAGGGTGACTACGTTGAAATGCACTGAAGAGCCAAAGAAACTGGTACACCTGCATAATATTGTGTGGAGCCCCTGCGAGCACGCAGAAGTGCAGCAACACGACGGGGCACGGACTCGACTAATGTCTGAAGCAGTGCTGGAGGGAACTGACACCATGAATCCTCTAGGGCCTTCCATAAATCCGTAAGATTAGGAAGGGTGGAGATCTCTTCTGAACAGCACGTTCCAAGGTATCCCAGATAAGTTCAATAATGTTCATTGTCTGGGGAGTTTTGTGGCCAGAGGAAGTGTTTAATTTCAAAAAAGTGTTCCTGGAGCCACTCTGTAGTAATTAAGGACGTGTGGGATGTCGCACTGTCCTGCTGGAATTGCCCAAATGCCTCTGAGCACTATGGGACTTAACTGCTGTGGTCATCAGTCCCCTAGAACTTAGAACTACTTAAACCTAACAAACCTAAGGACATCACACACATCCATGCCCGAGGCAGGATTCGGACCTGCGACCGTAGCGGTCGCGCGGTTCCAGACTGTAGCGCCTAGAACCGCTCGGCCAATGCGGCCGGCTGGAATTGCCCAGTTTCGTCGGAATGCACAATGGACATGAATGGATGCAGGTGATCAGACAGAATGCTTACGTACTTGGCACATGTCAAAGTCGTATCTAGACTTACCAGAGGTCCCATATCACTCCAACAGTACACGCGCCACAGCTTTACAGCGCGTCCATGACTTCGAACAGTCCGCTGCTGAAATGCAGGGTCCGTGGATTCATGAGGTTGCCTCCATACCCGTACACGTCCATCCGTTCGACACATTTTGAAACGAGATTCGTCCGACCAGGCAACAAGGTTCCAGTCAACAGTCCAATGTCGGTATTGACGAGCCCAGGCTAGACGTAAAGCTGTATGTCGTGCAGTCATCAAGGGTACAGGAGTGGGCCCTCGGCTCCGAAAGATCATATTAATGATATTTTGTTGAATCTTTCACACGCTGACACTTGTTGATGGTCCAGCATCGAAATCTGCAGCAATGTCCGGAACGGTTGCACTTCTGTCACTCTGAACGATTCTCTTCAATCGTCATTGGTCCCGTTCGTGCAGGATCTTTTTCCGACCGTAGCGATGTTGTAGATTTGATGTTTTACCGGATTTCTGATATTCACGGTATACTCGTGACGTGGTCGTACAGGAAGATTCCCACTTCATCGATGCGTCGGAGAAGCTGTGTCCCATCGCTTGTGCGCCGACCATAACACCACGTTCAACCTCACTTAAATGTTGCTTGCATTAATCGCTCTAACAACTTCGCCAGGCAGTTTCTCTCTTATGTACCGTGAGCGTATCTGGGATGCCTTGCAATGTGCTGTTCAGAATAGATCTCTGCCCCCCCCCCTCCCACTTCTAATACTCTTACAGATTTATGGACAACCCTGTAGGATTCATGGTGTCAGCTTCCTCCAGCACTACTAGAGACCTTAGCTGAGTCCATGCCATGCCGTGTTGCGGCAGTTCTGCTTGCTCGCGGGGGCCCTACAAGATATTAGGCGGGAGTACCAGTTTCTTTCGCTTTTCAGTGTAAATTACAGTGTTACTGAGACTCTCCGATATTGGAGTAGCACCCTAGCTTTGTACGTGATCGGGAAATCCTGCCTTCACCTCAGGTCTAGCTGATCTGTTTTATTTTATCCTATTTATTTATCAATAGATCATCTATGCCTGAGATACAGGCAGGATTTCCCAATTACATACAAAGCTCGGATGCTATTCCATCATTGGAGAGCCTCGGCAATACTGACGACTTAAGAAGAGTAAAATAGGCTGAAGGTGTGAACTGAAGTTTGTGTTAGGGAGGACTAGAGTAGTCTGTGCAGCTACGGTAGCCACAGTGCCGTAGTGGCGTAGTGGTTTCCACATCTGCCGAGTAAGCGGAAGACCTGGGTTCAAAGCCCGGCCCTGAGACAGATTTAAACTTCAGCTTCTACCCTCATCGTAAATAAAGTTGAGATTCATATGTCTATAGGAGAATATAGTTCAGTGTTTCGCTATTGGCGCTTACGTGTCCTGGTAAGTCACGCAAAATGAAATTCAGATGGTTTCTCCCGAATACAATTCTACTCTTTACCTGGCTGGAGCCTTGACTGCACTCCGAAAACAAGTATTATTAAATAGTGTTTACGAAAGCCTAAATATGTTGGATAGCGACGCCTGATGGTTGGAAAATGACATATGGAACTCAGTTACGAAATTCTTGCTGCTGGTTATATTGACTCGAGTTTATGCCGTAAATCAATCCGCACAATATTCCATCTCCCATTCAGCTTAAGAATGTGCAAATATTAAGCGTTGAAGATCCATATCAATAAACAAGTGGAGTACATGATACATCCTGGCAGATTAAAACCGTATGCTGGACCGAGCCTCGACCGCGGGACCTTCACCTTTTGCGGGCAAGTGCTCCACTGACTGAGCTACACAAGCACGACTCACGGCTGGGTGGTGATGAAAGATGTTTTTTCTTGCACATGAACTTCCCGAGCCACTTACAACTTTAATAATATTAATACTGTTGTATGTATGGATATCACTGTCCTCCTCAAACTGCGATGGATTATTTATGACGATTTCCATTAATGAATGTATGTGTTATGACAGACCAGTTGAAATGCCTAACCACTTGTGAACGTACCTACATGATGTCCGCAGGTGAACACCAAATATTATTCTTACTAGGCTCTATTGTGAAATCAGTAGCTTCTTTGTAAGTGGTGCGTTACCGTAAATGCTGCGTTACCCCAAAAAATTACTGCATAAGATACTGTGTAGAAATATGGAAAGTATGTCTGGAGGTTGAACCATTTATTTCCTAGACTAGCAGTTATACGAAGATCAGCAGTAGCTGAACTTATTTGTTTGAGCAGTTCAGGCATATGCTTCTTCCTGTTCAAGTCAATATGTATACCTAAAAATTATGAGCATGCTATTCTATTTACTGATCTTTATTGGTATGACTGTTAGTTGTACAGAATTGAATATAGAGTTTCTAACAGTTTAGGAGAGTTTTATAAGTATCGTACCGTGTCATAATATAAAGTGGATGGATACAGGCTTGCCCAAACCTGGCTGCCGGCTCTCAGAATCCAACAGGCCGCACCTATAAACAGGTGACTCGAGAATTCCCGGCGACTGTAGTGCTCGCGAAATTCCTTGGGCGCTTGATGCACTGTCGACTGGGGAAGAGTGGGGAGAGTGGCAGTGGTGGGGGGTCGCTCAGGGCGCTGTAGGGGAAATGCCGTTCTAAACTGAAGCCTACACCCACATTTTTGGTAAATATTAAGTGGGGCCCTTCCAAGCCCACAGTTGCATGGTGACCATTCACAAAGATTTGCCGATTCCTCTTTGATTAGTATCTAAAAATAATTCCACCGAAAATGCAGCGATCTATTTTCGCCTGGGTTGTTCACCATTTGTAACTTTCACAGAAGAGTCACAAATGGGGAATTTTGAGTAAAACCTACACATTTCTATAGTTTCATGTTACAATTTGCTTGCTTTGCAAAACTCAGTCGAGTTTGCACTGTCTCACCCCACTAACACGTTGTGCAGACGCAAGTGCGAGAGAATTCTGAAACAGTGGTTTATTAAGTTTTTTAAGTGAGGAACTGAGGAAAAGTAAGGTCAGCATCTTATGGAAAAGCACATCCTCTGTACAAAATAAACGTTTAATAACTTCACTAACGTTGTTCCAAAACCCACAAGCATTTCTCGTTTCACCACCTATCGATGGCCCTTAAAAATTACATTTTTTTCATTGGGAAAGTCTGCAGTTAGTGGAATAACACGGCAGAAAATGAAGTTTTGCATAATAAACATATAGCAAAATACCCTCCTCTTTGTGTGCTATCGTTTGCCAAAATCTCATTTCTCTATCCGACACCGTTTATGAAAGACGTGGAATATTGTGGATACTTCACTCTGGCTTTATCGCTGGTGCGGTGCGATCGCGAATGAGTGCGCTACGTCAGATCACTTTTCTCGAGATTGGTGACAGATAGAGACCTCCACCCAAGTTTCACGAAAAATTCAACATGTTAAGTAAACTATATAAGCAGCAGCATATTATGTAATATGCACCAGACGCAAAATCATAGTGACCCCTACTTTTCATTGCAAACATTTTCGAATTTCGCGAAGAGTCTTACTTTCACGTAAGTATCCCAATAACTATGACCATTAACGAAATGAACCTGACACATGAAGCTACAAGTAAAGCAAAAATGAAATTTTTTTACGGAATAGTTTCTATAAAATCGTTTGAGAAAGACTACATGGTGTGCGCGTCGATTCTGTCATTGGCAATCGGCTGAAAGGTGGCAAACCCTTGCAGGCCTCCCATTCTGAACAAACGAATGAACTCACCCTGCTCTTTGGACGAAAACTGGTCACTGTGCATCGGTCATCGTATCCTGTGCGGGCTACAAATGCCGCCACGCGGTCTGCGTCCAGCAGGAGGAAAACTGCAGTCCAAACCTCATTCGCCGATGAGCACCTATCACAGCAAACAATGCAAGAAGCAATAGACAACAGCAGATCCCCATTCCCTCCACCACAGCTACCTACTGCAGTAGTTCCCTAGCCGCGCGGGGTAGCCGCACCTGGTGCGTTTCGCGCGGCTCCCCCTGTAAAGATTCGAGTCCTCCCTCAGGCATGGGTGTGTGTGTTGTCCTTAGCGTAAGTTAGTTTAAGTTAGGTTAAGTAGTGTGTAAGCCTAGGGACCGATGAACTCAACAGTTTGGTCCCATAGGAACTTACCACAAATTTGCAAATAATAGTTCCCGTTCCCCTCGCCTCAAGTGACCAATCATAACAACGATCTTTGAGCAGCAATGAGAAAATATAAGCAACTCCACACAGCTAAAGCACAACAGCAGACCCAAAAGAAGGCCGCTGTAACCATGGCTGGAACGTTGGTTTGTCCAGTATAGTTTTTTACATTATGACCTTATGTCAACTGACTCGGGTCGCGGCAGCCTATGCACCCACTTAAGAGTTCTTTGAAAAATATCATTAAAATATTTTGTGTTGCTTTCTCTGTAATGGGATTTGTTGTACCACTGATATCGTCTGCAGAAAGTACCAATTCTGCATGCTGAATGTTAAGTGGGTGGTGATTCACATACATAAGGAATATGAGTGGATCTATAATTGAACCCTGTGCGAACCATTTCGTGATTTCCTCCAGTCTGCAACCGCGCGACTGCTACGGTCGCAGGTTCGAATCCTGCCTCGGGCATAGATGTGTGTGATGTCCTTAGGTTGGTTAGGTTTAAGTAGTTCTAAGTTCTAGGGGACTGATGACCTCAGAAGTTAAGTCCCATAGTGCTCAGAGCCATTTTTCGTGATTTCCTCCAAGTCCTTAAAATTTTTTACTCTTAAACACTGGCGTCACAGAACGTAACTCAAAGCTTCTCCTTACCTTTTAGATTGATTTCCCTACCGTGTACAACGAAGATGCTGACGCAGCCATATCCGCACCCTTTATGTTGGTTCCCGACTGCTTGTTTTTAGTCATCCTCTCTTTGGATCCCTGTGATTCACATGGCGGTGCACCCTGCTACTTGCTTCTAAAGTTAAAACTGCAGTTTTTAGGCGCCAGTGTGACAAAACCCCCCATGACGGTTTCCGCGGTGCGCAGAGGCTCAGCACGCTCCAGGAATAGCGAGCAGTCGTGAGTTACGCTCGCCGGCAGTGGCCGGCGATAGGCGGGCTTTCAGCGCCGCTGGCTGCGCGGCGCTGCGCTATGGGGCGCAGTCACGGAGCGGCCGGCAATTTATTGCGGCTGGAGAAGTGGTTGAGTGCCCTCCACCTGGCCGCCGCCGCAAGAAGCTGCCGCCGCAGCCCGCTTCCGGCTTCCGTCCGCAGACGCCGGCACGCGCGAGTGTGCCAGCCGCGTTTGGAGGCGCTGCGCACTGCCAGTCCCCTGCACCCGCTGCACTTCTAACCACTCTAAGAGAACTGTACACTGCTCCAAATTACTTTATGATTGGCGTGTTGCCTATGGGTTTTCGTCTCTGAAACTTCGGGTCACGTTTGTTCATAGATTTTCCTGATGATTCGCCAGCACTGGTGACTGGCATTCGAAGATTCAAAAACTGGAAGCAGACTATGGAGCAGGCGAGATGGCGTTACAGATTAATGCAGTACGTTGCTCCGAAGCCAGCGTCGCCATGTTAGATACACCAGAACACTAGCAGGCTACTACTTCCCATTATTAATTTCTGTCGTATCACGCTGTAGTTGTTTTAAACAGGAAATGTTACACAGCTTTTGTGAATAACATAGCATTACGAAGGCATTTTCATGCGATTTTCTGCTCTTGAAATTCATATTCGATCCAGTAATAGGACGCATTTCGCCTCGTAAATGGAACTTCGTTCAATAACCGAGAAGAGAAGTATGTGATACGAATAGCCTGCTTTCGTAATGCACAAATTTCCTTAATACAGAGAGCTAAAACTGGTTCGATATATGTCCTCTTCCTGAGAACGTTGGGATCACATTTCGCTATGTATGGTCGAGTTAAAATCTTTCCTTCTCTCAGCGTTCACTCAGAGAACCTTTCGAGTTGGCCTGATACGAAATCTAAAGACGAATGAGAGAAATAACTCCAATAAAATAAAAGTGAGCAGGGCAACTGAAGTTCATTTTTACAAAGAAAAATATCGCTACAGTGAGTCCGCTTACGAATGAAATGTGATTTCTTCACATTTTTGATTATAATCAAAATAATTAGTACTCCCACAAATGATGCAAGCTACCAAAAAAATGGCTCTGAGCACTATGGGATTTAACTTTTGAGGTCATCAGTCCCCTAGAACTTAGAACTACTTAAACCTAAATAACCTAAGGACATCACACACATCCATGCACGAGGCAGGATTCGAACCTGCGACCGTAGCGGTAGCGCGGTTCCAGGCTGTAGTGCCTAGAACCGCTCGTCCACCCCGGCCGGCTGCAAGCTACCATTTTTGAGCAAACCACTTCTATCAGAAGCTAATATTTGGTACAACTAACTTGGCGGATGTCAGCTTGACGTTTGTGACGTCATAACAACTCCCTTTATTAAACCTCCATGGTCGGCACGAAAGTTTGAAATGTGGTTGCCAGTACATCAGCTTATGTACAGATAACGTATTCGCAGCTGCAAATATCAACAACGTTCGGCTGTATATTTTTTCCGCTGTATGTTAAAATGACGACAGTGAAAACTTGTGCCAGACCAGGACTCGAACCCGGTTTTCCCGCTTTATGTGAACTATCGCCTTAACAGCTTCGGCTATCTGTGCATGAATCTCGGCCAGACCCAAACTTTCGTATGTCGTCGTCCTTGTATCACAACCTGTAGGCATACGTTACGTATATTAATGCCCAGGTAGGACATATTTATTGACAGTCGAGGGCCTGGTATTGGCGAATATTACGAAATAACAGTGCGTGTGTTATTAAGAAGTACGATCCGTTGTTCCTTCAGACACGCATGCATGGCCAAATGAACATTGCATCGTACTGCTTTTAATACAGACACCGCTATTTCGTATTCAAAGGTAATATTAACTTCATTCTGAAAAATTTTTTGT
The DNA here is from genome assembly GCF_021461385.2 of Schistocerca piceifrons. Taxonomy (NCBI): domain Eukaryota; kingdom Metazoa; phylum Arthropoda; class Insecta; order Orthoptera; family Acrididae; genus Schistocerca; species Schistocerca piceifrons. The sequence goes on along the minus strand of NC_060139.1, from coordinate 687,562,396 downwards.
CGCAGGACTGCACTATTCAAATCAAATGTAATGAGATGTCTAGAATGGGTTGGTGCGGGCGGTGATGCTCTATAGAGATGGATTTGGGAGCAGCAAATGAAGGCAGCTCTTGGATACAACAAGCCCTTTGTTGTTATTTATTTACGTTCATTCAGCCTTGGATGCCGCTAATGCTGGTCCCTGGAAAGAGCGGTAAATACACGTGCACGGCACCTCACGGTCTGTTGACCTTCCAGCACTGCCCTTGTCAGCTTTAGCGAGCATCTATCGCCTCTGCGTCACTGGAAGTACCGAGCTCTTAGTAGTAGCAGCCCGGCCATGGCGTCGGCTACCGTCACCAAGAATGTGGCTGGTTGCATTTTACCACTATGGTACAGGGCGAAGGAACCCTCAGTTTTAAGTTCGGCACGTGCCTCATAGTTGGCAGTGTGCTGAGACAGCCAAGTGCCCAAGGGGTCAGAAGGAGGTCTGAATTACGTAGCCTGCCTGCAGTGATAGCGGCTGCATCATCAGCACGGCATTGTCTGGCACAGTCTGGACGCCGCACCATTGCCCAACTTTTCGACCACGACAGGCTAGCATCTGAAGAGGTTAAATACAGCTGACCATGCAGAAGATGTGTTTCTATGTCTTACAGAAAGATCTCGTGCTGTGCTGTGTTAGCAGGTTACGGTTGACTGTGGCACCTGTTAATGCTCCACATACAACACTTGGCTACTGCTACACCCTCGTCATTAGAACACGCAATGCTACTATATAAATCGGAGTCTTCTTCACAGCCAAGACAGCGCAAGACCGATTTTTCTTCTTCTTACTGTGATAATCATTCAATTCGTTTCTAATTATCGCAGTGATATAATCATGGTCAGTGTATAATACACACCTTGGTATTTTTACAGTCAGTTCTTATGATGCAGTTCACTGTCCCAACACATGGATTCATCAGTGTGGAAGATTTATACGAATGTAAATTACAGCAAAGGTTATGGTGCAAATTGTCTTAAATTGTAGAATGATATGTATCTCTGCGCTATTATATGGCACACACATATACCCACCATCACATTTTTGCCTGTTTTATCCCTTAAACAGATTTTTAACATAAAGTTCTGCTGCATGCTCTGAAGTTCTGTAGAAGGTAATTTCCAATTTTGCTATGCAGCCTCTCAAGAGCTGCAGCAAACTAACAGTTGACATGGAAGTTGTAGGTGGACTTATATATACCAGGCACACATTACCAAAGTTCAGCTTGCTCACTTTCCTTCTTCTAAAGCTGATGTTACACAGTCGTGGTTCCTTTCATGATTTGGCTGTGTGGATTTGCTATAGGAAAGTGCAGCTGTACATTCCATCATCGAGTATATGTGTTTTTTGGAAGGTTGCCAGGAATACATCCCATATTGAAGTGCCCGACGCAGCACTATACACTATCGCTGATCAATCACAGTTTTAGCTTTCTGCACACTTCCAAGTTTGTCGCAGGACAACACTTCGCTGTGTCATATACACCATTGCACAATGCTGTGCAATCAGATTGCATGTGTGTATTCTGGGATTTCCTCTCAAACCCACGAATCGATTTCAACATAATTTGGTCCAGAAAAAGCAGGTCTCACAAGTATCAGTACTGTGGGGATCATAACCTCCTAGCTCCAGGAAGAGTAGGGATATGCATAAATCGTGTTTTTTCCCACCTCTGGAGTACAGACTGCCCTGCAAGACAGGCATGGTTTGTAGAACGAGTATCAGCTGCCTGATAGACTTGCTTAGCAGGGCAGCTGGCATGTCAGGGGCAAGAAATGGTTTTTCAGCTCTTACATCTAGGTTGCCCTGCGTAAAAAGTACGTTATAGTGGTATCATCCTAGATGGTGAGATAGATAAGGAGTCAGGGAGCCAGGAGGAGATGGATATATAGGAGGAAGGAGTGTAGGGACAGAGTCAGGGGGAGAAGAAGGCAGAGTGTGGAGGAGGAGAAGGAAGTGGAGACTATGGGTAGGGGATGGGAGGATGAGGGAGAGGAGTTGATGGAAGAAAGAGGGGTAGGTTAGAGAGGGGGGAGGAGCAGATAGAGGGATGAGGGGAGGTTGAACTGTTAGAGGGAGGTAGTAATGTAAAGAGAGAGGGAGATGGTCAGAGAGTGGGGGAGGAAGAGACGGTCAAGAGTAGGCAGAGAGGGTAGAGAGAAGCAGAAAGAGGGAAGAGGATGAGGTAGATAGAGTGACAGACGAAGAGGTGGAAACAGAGGGGGGGAAGAAGTGAGGGCAGTCTTGTGTCACATGTGTATATGAGCGAAGCTTGTAATGTTGTTGCATTAATTCGTTCTGAAAGCGGTGCTGATGCTCAAGACCATAAAAGTGGGTTAAAAGCTGTGAGCTATCTGAGGAAGTTAACCTTGCATCACTGCGCAACTGTTTCACCAGATATCCAGTCTAGCTTACCAAATTCCCAACCAGACTAACATTAATTATAATCTTTTAGTACTCATCTTACGATAACCGGTGATATATATATAAAAAGACAATTTAAATAAAAAGAAATAAATCAGTTTACATTTGGACATTTATTTTAACATTGATCATTGTTCCGTTAAAATTTCAGCATATCAAACTTGATTCATAACTAAATTGGTGCCTTATTTAGGATTGTGTAAATGTGAATTTGTAATCTTACGGAATACATTAAATAGGGAGCCAAGACTGGGAGACTACATACAACACTGCATTCATAAAATAACACACGAAGAACGTTGTAACATATCCAAGAGGAAATTAACCACAACCAACTGATTCAATTTTCACCCAAAGAAGTTACGTTCGTAGCGCAATCCTGTCCGTCATGAAATTACCACACACTGGTATACTAAATTCATACTAACTCTCTGTGAAATCTTCCCGAAAAGAATAGCTGAGGGCTACTTTGATGCTTACACCACATGCTTCACATGGTCAACTTGGTTTACACAAAGAGTGTAACTCCACAATAATTTTGATAATTAAAATAAATTACCTCGAAACGCAATTTACAAAAGAAAAACCTCGAACTGGCTACTATCGTCTTACTATTAACCTGATGGGTCAAACAATTGTATAAGCACTTGGTACTGGTCTCACAAAGTACACCCCACGTGGGTTGAACATAAAGAAAAGTTGCTATATTGAAAAATATTGTCAAGACGACACGTTATAATCTCACACACATTCGCATTTAAGATTGATGATCTTAGAGTTACTGATCAACACGTGGTTCCACTTTACTCACAAAGTAGTGACAAAGCAACTACCGGAAGGTATTCTGAACTTCACACTCGAATTACACTGCGTTGCAATTTAAGATAACATTAGATATTTTAGCGCTAAACCTGAAATAAAGGTAATTAAATTTTCAGTTAGGCTGAACTTAAGAAATCCATTGTCCTACGGACTTAGCAGACACGCGCTTAGTCGGAGATCTTACCACTTCAGACACTCGCCGCAGACAGACTGACCTGGGCCCTTCCGAGCGTGCTTAACAGATACAAACGGAAGTCACCAGAGAGGCAGCTGCCTATACCAACATGACAAGGTACGGACAGGACCATACTAAGAATAGAAACCTCTCTGCTTTTAGAAAGTGTAGCTACCTGTTCAGACGTTGGTCCTACTGTTCTCTAGCAGACAGGCTTGTTTGCTACCATCAAGCATGCAACTAGAAATACATTTGCTCATTCATCCTCTCACACAGAATGGAAGGGGGATGACAGTATCTTATCGTATACAGTATATAAAAGAAAGCGGATGTAGGTTCCGTATGAGACTGTGTGACATGAATTACATATAAACTGTGTTTTAAAGTGTAGTAGTGTGACAGATCGTTCTTGTTTATGTGTAAAAGTAACACGTTTCAGTGCTCAGTCTCCTCCCAGATAGAAACACCACAGTAAATTTAGAAGAGGAATTTATGCCGTAAATGACAACAGATTTAAGAAATTAACATGAAAGGAATCCAACAGAGACCTTTCAAGCTGAAAGGAAAAGACTGGTATAAACAAATATTACTGCTTCTATCCACCTTATTGCCTGAAAACGTGCCACAAACTCACTGAAATGCAATTAAAGGTTAATTATGTAGTATTTGAAATAAACATATGCTCAGGCCACGAACTCCCTCCGACTGATTCTCCCCAGTGACTCCTCATTAAAGTCTGCTATCAGCAACTGACGCCACTGAACTTTTGTCAAGCTAAAGTGCTGTCTCTTAGTTCTGGCTAATCAGAGACCATAGAAGGCAACGCTATGACCAGTAAGTGGGAGGTGAGAAAGTTTGCACGTGAATGTCCACGCCTTAGCTCGTGATTACGAAGCATTAAGCTAGGAAATATGCCATATTGCACAAAATTACCGTTTGTAGTAGGCGAGGTAGCCATAAATATTACATCTGCATGTCCACTGATGTGCACTGTAACGTTTGTAAAGGTAAGGAAAACCTCTGTAAAAGATACTATGTGTCTCACGTCCCCTGGTATTCTGTTAGCCTGGAAAGCTCTGAGACGTGTTTGAGAGGACGCAGATTAAACGGACGGCTCTTCAGTAGCGCGTCTGCCGCGCCCTCCCACGCAGCTGGATGGCTTCCGGGAGGAAAGTAGCCAGCGAGCCCGCAGATTGCAAGCGGACGTGTCCGGCCGCGATGGCGCCGCTGCGACCTATTTGTGGCTCTGGTCGTAGCACTAATCAGGAGGAGCTTTTCACGAGCAGGTATTCCCGGGACGGGCGGTAATCCGCGCCTCGCTGAATGGCCGGCGTGAATTACGCGCGACTCCCTCTTCGTGACGGGTCAGGCCGCTGATTACCGGCCTCCGCCATCGCCACCGCATGAAAGAAGCGCGCTTCCAGCCAACTGGTTGGAGCTGTCCGCGTAATGGGGTAGAGCCAACCGCTATTGAGGTTCGACGCCGCCACTACGTACTGCCGAAAGCTTCTCATTTTAGTAATTTCAACGTTTGAAAAGATTTAAAAGGTGTGTGTGGCGCAATAATCGCAGCTCCGTGGCACTTGTAGCAGTGGTATAAGCTTTAACTTCATCTACGTACAGAAAACTCCCGATTACTTGGGTGCGAATTTCTGCCGATTATCGGTGCACGCTCTTCTACAACACGAACACGTAAAAGCCGCGAATGAAGGTAGCTACGGAGATACAGCAATTATTGACATCCTAAAAACATTTGAATCAGTGTGCTTTTACTTTCAATAAGTAAGTTCAGCTGAAATGTCAAACGAAGGGAAATGTATTAAACCTTCAGGGAGACCAAGCCTTTTGATGTTCAAATTAACTGTCGCGGGCCGGCCGAAGTGGCCGAGCGGTTCTAGGCGCTTCAGTCTGGAATCGCGCGACCGCTACGGTCGCAGGTTCGAATTCTGCCTCGGGCTTGGATGTGTGTGATGTCCTTAGGTTAGTTAGGTTTAAGTAGTTCTAAGTTCTGGGGGACTGATGACCTCAGAAGTTAAATCCCATAGTACTCAGAGCCATTTGAACCATTAACTGTTGCGACGGTGACGGCTTTAACTTGGCACAATTGACCCTAATTATAAGCAAACATAATCTATTGCGACTAAACAGAAAGGAAGACCCACCATCGTGTTGATTACATCATTGGCGAGCAATCACTATAAACAGCCACAACGGGGCTATAGCTATGAAAATGCGCCTGGAGCGATTTTACATCTTGTATCACTGCAGTGCCTGGAGAGCTAAGACGTATTCCAGAGACCCTTAGTTTTAAAATCCCGTGAACCCACGTTCAGTAAGAATCAGATACCCTATTACTTCACCTAAATACATATCGTGAAATGTGGATGGTAACAGCAGAGGAAATCTAACCTATAAAGGAGCATACCAACAGCCGTTCTTCCCGTGCACTACTTGATAATGGAAGGGGAGAGGAGCGAACTCATAGTGAACCATCATCGTCTTATTTCTCTTGTGCTTCTCCTTTTCCTGCTTTTTATTCTTCTTGTTCTACTTCCACACTTCCTACTTCAAGCGTGTCTCGTATTAAGAAACTGTCGACTTATAACTCCTCAGATCTACCTCTTCCTCTTATGCCTGATTGTTTGTGAATATAATAATTTTGTCATCTCTCGCTGTCTATTCTTTGTATGCAATATTAATTGTGCTGTAATTAGTTGGTCCTAATTTCAACTCATCGTTTCTGTTTTGTTGTTCGTTGTGTTTGGCTGTTGGAAATACAATCATGTTCCAGATGCTACTCCAGGCGGGTGTAAAATGAATGTGCGCAACGGAAAATAATGAACGCTAAAATGCTGATTTGGCCTTGTCTGACTACCCCCCTGAATCATATATTAGGATCTCTTAATTCCATAAATTACAGTCTAAACATAAATTAATGATGAATGCAACTAATGCTACTAAATGATAAACGTTGTTTCTTATTATACGTTTATTGCAGATTTTAAAAAAATCCTTTTTGACAAATGTCTATATTTCATAATTATTAATCAATTGCCCAACTCTGCCCTCTTTTGTGGCCACGCGATCTAACATAAACAGCGCGAAATGACTATCTACGTACCACACACTAGAAGACACTACTTTTAAAGGTGATCTATGGTGGTGTGGAACCTCAGCGGAAATGAACTAACGTGATCACAGCTGTTTAGCTTTCTGGCCCTAATAAGCCGAAGCAATTTGCGATATCACCGTCTGGTGCGTCGGCGTGCTGGTTCTCGTACACGTCTGCGTCGATGGAAGAACTCCAGCCACAAAATAAAACTCTTTCAAACACTAGGACGGCAGAAGGCGGTCCTCTGACTAATACACTCTAGTACTGTCTTCTCCTCTCTGTGTTCTACAGACGAGAAACGCGAACTCCCAGCCACAAGGATGGAGTTCTAATAACGTCTCAACGTAAGTATAGGCAGAAGAAGTGCTCTCAATCACTGAACGCTGCGTACTCAACGACGACTTCCAACCCGGAGGCGAAGTCCAGAATCATATAAATTCCCAACAGTACAGTGCCTAACTGTTCTAACTATAAACTTTCCTGAGAGCAAAGACAGCAAATCCGTCTGTCTCAACAAAGCTGATATCGAGCGACCGTCACACACGGACGCTCACGACGGAGGACCTCGTCTCTCCAGCGCTGGCTCCCCAGCAAGGCTCGGCTCCCCACCCTCGTAATTCCGAAAACATATCCCCGAAACCACGGAATATTCCCCCTGTCTACAGATTCTTCCGAACGCCGACCAACCACATGTTAGTCTTCACTGTTTTTGTTCACATACTTACAAACATATTTGATTGATTTCACTGAATTGCAGTATTCTACTTTTACATGTGCTTGGAACATTTTGGAATGTAGTGTGTTATATGGTACCACCCATTGATAATCTACTTCCAGTTCGTCGCTTCCTCGTATTAGTATTTTTGCTGTGAAGGCAGCGTTTTTGGGCGACTTCTTCTGTATTTGGGATAGCCATCAACTCCTGTTCGTGTGTCATCCAAGTATGGTTTTGGTTTTTTTCGTATATTTTCCATCACTTATACATGGCGAATCGGGCTTTAATGACCCCCATGGACCGCGAATCATGTTTTTCATTACTATGTCGTCGTCGTCGTCGTCGTTGTTGTTGTTGAAGTCTTCAGTCCAGAGACTGGTTTGATGCAGGTCTCCATGCTACTCTATGCTGTGCAAGCTTCTTTATTTCCAAGTAAGTATTGCACCCTACATCCTTCTGAATCTGTTTGGTGTATTCATCTCTTGGTCTCCCTCTACGATTTTTACCCTCCACGCTGCCCCCCCAATACTAAATTGGTGATCCCTTGATTCCTCAGAACATGTCCTACCAACCGATCCCTTCTTATAGACAAGTTGTGCCACAAATTCCTCTTCTCCTCAATTCTATTCAGTACCTCCTCATTAGTTACATGACCTACTCATACAATCTTCAACATTCTTCTGTAGCACCACATTTCGAAAGCTTCATTCTCTTTCTGTTTAAACTATTTGTCGTCCACGTTTCACAGCCATACACGGCTACACTTCACACAAATACTTTGAGAAAAGACTTCCTGACACTTAAATCTATACGCTATGTTAACGAATTTCTCTTCTTCAGAAACGATTTTCTTGCCATTGGAGTCTGCATTTCGTATTCTCCCTTCTTCAACCATCATCAGTTATTTTGCTCCTCAAATAGCAAAACTCATCTACTACTGTAAGATTCTCATTTCCTAATCTAATTCCCTCAGCATCATCTGATTTAGTTAGACTACATTCCATTATCCTCGTTTTGCTTTTGTTGATGTTCATCTTATAATCTCCTTTCAAGACATTGTCCATTCCGTTCGACTGCTCTTCCAGGTCCTTGCTGTCTCTGACAGAATTACAGTGTCATCGGCAAACCTCAAAGTTTTAGTTCTTCTTTATGGATTTTAATTCCTATTCCAAATTTTTCTTTTGTTTCCTTTACTGCTTGCTCAATGTATAGAGTGAATAACATCGGGGATAGGCAACAACCCTGTCTCACTCCCTTCCCAACCACTGCTCCCCTTTCATGTCCCTCGACTCTTATAACAGCCATCTGGTTTCTGTACAAATTGTAAGTAGCCTTTTGCTTCCTGTACTTGACCCCTGCCACCTTCAGAATTTGAAAGAGAATATTCCAGTCGACACTGTGAAAAGCTTCCTCAAAGTCCACAAATGCTAGAAACGTAGGTTTGCCTACTACGCCGTACAGTTCCGGATCTTCTTGTGGATCGGGAAATTCAGCTTGGATGATTTCGTCGATACTCGTGGAATGAATTCTAACGTGTAGCCATATTAATCCAACGACGTCATCATGAAGAGTGGAAGGGGAGCTCCACTGAACAACCCAGAAGGAAGTGGAAGGACTTGTCTGATAACATGATGGAAGAAGAAATGGTAGTAGATCTGAAGACATATAGAATTCTGTATTAGAGTCTGATTTTAACACAGCTTTGGATGACTTACGATCAAATAAGGTGGAATGCACAATTAATATTCCATCACAATTTCTAAAATAATTGGCGAAAATGGCAACCAAATGACTTTTTAAGCAGAAGAAAGGACATTTTTATTCAGATTGGTGTGTATGATCTGTGACTGGAGGCACATCATTAGACTTCGGAAAATATATTATCCACACAACCCTGAAGTTACCAAGGATAGCTAAGTGCGAGAACTATCGCACAATCAGCTTAACAGCTCATGCATATAAGTTGATGGTAGAATAGTATGCAGAAGAATTTTTTTGTTATTTATTTATTTATTTTTGTCTTTGTGAAGCAAAGTGCATACAGCCAACAGTAGGCACCAAAGTTTCATGTTAACGTAATTGCAATCTCCTCAGTACCACAATAGAAAGAGTTCGACGTACAAACATAAGTTCTTAATGTAAAACAATAATACTAAAAGACGAACACCACACAGCCAGCTGTTGCTGGTACAGCGACAAGTTAATATTACTGTAATTTTTCACAGTAGAACAAGAATAAGAGCATGAAGTACAAAGATAAGTTCGTGATATAAATTTTAAAAAAATCATACAGTAGAGTGGAAAAGACAATTGAGAGACGTCAGATGACAATAAGTTTCGCATTAGATAAGACAAAAGCTCCAGAGACATTTTTGAGGTTACACTTAATACTTGAGAAAAATCAAGAGACATTCGTTCTGGAAAAAGCGTTCGACAATGTCAAATGGTACAAGACGTTCGAAATTAGGAGTTTAGGAGTAAGCTATAGGAAAAGATGAACAACATACAAAATTTAAAAGAATCAGGAGGAAACAACAAGAACACAAAACCAAGCACAAAGTGATCACATTAAAGAAGATGTAAGATAAGAATACAGTGTTCCGCCGTTATGTTTAATCTACACATCACAGAAGCAGTGATGGAAATAAACGAACGTTTCATGAGAGGGATGCCAATGACCAGGTTGGCTAATGACATTCGTTATGCTTAGTGGAAGTGAGGAAGAATTTCAAGACCTGTTAAAAGCAATGACCAGTCTGAGTGCACGATATAGATTGTGAGTGAACAGGAATAAACAAAAAGTAATGAGACTAACGATAAGCTTAACATTAAAATTGGTGACAACGAAGTGGACGAAGTGAATGAATTCTGTTACCTTGGAAGCAAAATATCACTTTGCGGACAAACCAAGGAGAGCATGAAAAACAGGCTAGCAGAGAGCAAGACAGCATTCCTGGCAAAAAAAAGTCTAGCAGTTCAAACATAAAGAAGGAACAAATTTCTGAGAATGTAAGTTTGGAGTACAGCATTGCATGGCAATGAATATTGGTCTATGGGAAGACCAGAAAAGAACAGTATCCGGTATTAATTTTTGTTTGAGATGTGGTGGTATCGAGGGTTGAAGTTATGTGAACTGATAAGGAATGAGTTCTCGTGAGAATCCACGAGGAAAGGAACGTGCGGAAAACATTGGAAAGACAAAGGGACAGGATAACAGGGCACTCGTCACATCAGGGAATGTAGTAGAGGGAGCTGTAGAGGGTAGGAACTATAGAGGAAGACGGAAGGTGGAAGATATAGAACAAATAATAATTGAGGACATTGGATGCAAATGCTACTATGATATTATGACTTTGATAAAAGAGACAGATTCGTGGCGGGCCGCATTAAACGAGTCAGAAAACCGGAAAAAAGCTTTTTACTGAGAACTTCAACAAAAAAAATTAACGCTGTGTTTTCTCTGTTACTTACTGTGAAAGAAATGCACTGTGTCTAATTGACCTTCCACTTAAAAATCTAGTTTGTTCTCCATCAATGAGAAATTTCGAAATCGTTTTATTCCAGTTATCTGTTATTCTTCCTTATAACGTTACACAAACGTACTTCATTGCGTAGGTTGTGACGAATCGTCGTCACAGCTTTCTTCTGACTATAGCAACATCCCTTCATTGTTTTTATTATTATCTCTCTACAGGTGATTCGGTCGTTGTAGCTATTCATGAACAGCCGCAATGATTACGTTGTTCTTGCATTTGTTTCATTTTTCTTGACTGAAAGGCTTTATGGTCAGTATGAAGAGGGAGACGTACGCAGTTGAGTTCTGTCGTTTTGATTGTGCAAGATGATAAGTTTAAAAAAATATTTATTTCTACTATTTTCATCACTCTGGAGGATAAATGAGCACGCTGAGTGTCTCCCAAGCGTAAACAACCAGCGGCAATTATTCAGAGCCTCGGTTCGCCTTTCATCTGGTGCCACGACGCCGGCTGGCAACTCCGGTCCTCGTGCCGCTTCATGATGACAGAATGCTCCACGCGATTACAGCTGGGCGTAGGTGGCACTGTTGCAGATTTAACCGTCCCACACAAGAACCTGACAGCTCAATGTCTTGCGCAGTTTAGAGCCAGAGGATTGCACAAAGGCTGCTAAGTCAGCGCTAATGTAAACACTGGCTCTTTAAATATGACACTGGCTGCGTCTACTGCCGTCTCGTTAGAATTTCTGGCAAAATTATGCGAAAAATACCGCCAGCGTTTCTTGTTTGTACGTATTTTTATTTCTACTTAGCTTTTCTTGCTGTGAGTAATTTTCACATTATTCGACCACTCAACATTTCACTTTTTCGTGAGTGGGGGTAAGATAGCACCCTGCACATGCACTAAAGCGCCAAAGAAACTGTTAAAGGCATGCATACTCAAATACAGAGATACGTAAACAGGCAGAATACAGCGCTGAGGTCGGCAACGCCTATATAAGACAAGTGTCTAGCACAGTACTTAGACCGGTTACTGCTGCTACAATGGCAGGTTATTAATATTTAAGTGAGTTTGAACGTGGTGTTATAGTCGGTGCACGAGCCATCGGACTCAGCATCTCCGAGGTAGCGATGAAATGTGGATTTTTACCGTACGACCATTTCAGGTGTGTACCGTGAATATCAGGAATCCGGTAAAACATCAAATCTGCGACATCGCAGCGACCGGAGAAAGATCCTGCAAGAACGGGACGATCGTTAAACGTGACGGAAGTGCAACCCTTCCGCAAATTGCTGCAGATTTCAGTGCTAGGCCATCAACAAGCGTCATCCTTCGAACCATTCAACGGAACAGCTTCCAGAGCCGAAGCCCCACTCTTGTACCCTTGATGACTACACGACACAAAGCTTTACGCCGCGCATGGGCCTGTCAACACCGGCATTGGACTGTTGATGACTCGAAGCATGGTGCCTGATCGGACGAGTCTCGTTTCAAATTGTATCGAGCGCTTGGACGTCTACGGGTCCGGAGACAACCTCATGAATCCATGGACTCTGCATATTAGCAGGAGACTGTTCAAGCTCGTGAAGGCTCTGTAATGGTGTGAGACTTGTGCAGTTGAACTGATATGTAACCCCTGTTACGTCTAGCTAAGACTCTGGCAGGTGACATGTACGTAAGGATTCTGTCTGATCACCTCCATCCATTCATGTCCGTTGTGCATTTCGAGAGACTTGGGCAATTCCAGCAGGACAATGCGACACCCAACACTTCCAGAATTGCTACGGACTGACTCCAGGAACACTCTTCTCAGTTAAAACACTTCCGCTGGCGACCAAACTCCCTAGACATGAACACCATTTAGCACACCTAGGGTCCACCCCCGCTAGCTGAGTGGTCAGCGCGACGGTATGTCAATCCTAAGGGCCCGGGCTCGATTCGTGGCTGGGTCGGAGGTTTTTCTCCGCTTAGAGACTGGGTGTTGTGTTGTCCTAATCATCAACATTTCATCCCCATCGACGCGCAAGTCGCCGACGTGGCGACAAATCGAAAGACTTGCACCAGGCGAACGGTCTACCCGACGGGAGGCCCTAGCCACACGGCATTATTATAGCACACCTAGGACGCCTTGCAACGTGCTGGTCGGAAGAGATCTCCACCCTCTCGTACTCTTACGGATTTATGGAAAGTCCTGCACGATTCATGCTGTCAGTTATACATTAGTCGAGTGCATGTCACGTCGTGTTGGGGTACTTCTGCTTGCTGGCGGGGGCCCTATACGATATTCTGCATGTGTACCAGATTCTTTGCGTTTTCGTTGTATTTACATCTTCAAGGCATGTGCTAGCCTTGCCCCTACTTTACCAGATGCGACGTGTTAATGGTCTAAGGACTTTCAACATTGTATTCGATAATAGCGTAAAAACCAAAATATAGATCGTACAGAAGAAAAATACAGTGATGTAGAGTCAAATGGGAGTGTATTCTTTCTAAAAATTTTGGTGTAGAATTAGCGATGCGAACTAGCAATGTCCAGTGCAAAACACTCACCTGAAGATGGCTGAATGTTTATCAAAAGTAATATCGTGTCCAGAAATCAACGTTAACCGGCTGCAATCCCGAAACTTCATGGAATTAATGGTTGCAAATACAACATCGCTTATACAGCATTCTGCGGAAGCCAATGCATAGATACTGGCCTGTGACGGCATGCCTGTGAATGCACTGTGGCACTGTCAAAACATACGTGAGTAAAGTAAGACACGACAAAATTGTGTTTATGTATGTCCATCCTTGTGATTGATAGTTTGCGGGACTTCAGTCGTCCAGTCACCTAATAACATGAAACAGCTGCAGCCGTCGACTTGGTGTTATTTTATTATATCGCAACCAATTTCGCTGACTCAGTACACCATCTTCGTGCCTTAACTGAGGCTGAGGGGATGAACTCCAATCGCATACCTGATGCCGTCACAGGCCAGCATCTATGAATTGGCTTCCGCAGAATGCTGTAAAAGCGATGTTGTATCTGCAACCATTAGTTACCACCATCTCATTCCGTTGGTTGCAGACACAACATCGTTTTTATAGTATTCTATAGAATACAGTTCATAGATGTTGGCCACTGATGCGATCGGGTATATGATTGGAGCTCACCCTCTCAGCGCCCGTTAAGGCCTGAAGATGATGTACTGGGTCGCCGCAACGTTTGAAATATAAAAAAATCACACCAAAACGAGGACTGCAGGTATTTCATGTTTTACGAAAATTGTGTTTTGCTGAAGACGGAACCCTCAAAATATACACTACTGGCCATTAAAATTGCTACACCAAGAACAATCGCAGATGATAAACGGATATTCCTTGGACAAATATATTATACTAGAACTGACATGTGATTATATTTTCACGCAATTTGGGTGCATAGATCCTGAGAAGTGAGTACCAAGAACAACCACCTCTGGCCGTAATAACGGCCTTGATACGCCTGGGCATTGAGTCAAACAGAGCTTGGATGGCGTGTACAGGTACAGCTGCCCATGCAGCTTCATCACGATACCACAGTTCATCAAGAGTAGTGACTGGGGTATTGTGACGAGCCAGTTGCTCGGCCACCATTGACCAGACGTTTTCAATTGGTGAGAGATCTGGAAAATGTGCTGGCCAGGCCAGCAGTCGAACATTTTCTGTATCCAGAAAGGCCCGTACAGGACCTGCAACATGCGGTCCTGCATTATCCTGCTGAAATGTAGGGTTTCGTACGGATCGAATGAAGGGTAGAGCCATGGATCGCAACACATCTGAAATGTAAGGTCCACTGTTCAAAGTTCAGTCAATGCGAACAAGAGGTGACCGAGACATGTAACCAATGACACCCCATACCATCACGCCGGATGATACGCCAGTATGGCGATGACGAATACACGCTTCCAATGTGCGTTCACCGCGATGTCGCCAAACACGGATGCGACCATCATGATGCTGTAAACAGAACCTGGATTCATCCGAAAAAATGACGTTTTGCCATTAGTGCACCCAGGTTCGTCGTTGAGTACACCATCGCAGGCGTTCCTGTCTGTGATGCAGCGTCAAGGGTAACCGCAGTCACGGTCTCCGAGCTGATAGTCCATGCTGCTGTAAACGTTGCCGAACTGTTCGTGCAGATGGTTGTTGTCTTGCAAACGTCCCCATCTGTTGACTCAGGGATCGAGACGTGGCTGCACGATCCGTTACGACCATGCGGATAAGATGCCTGTCATCTGGACTGCTAGTGATACGAGGCCATTGGGATCCAGCATGGCTTTTCGTATTACCCTTCTGAACCCACCGATCCCATATTCTGCTAACAGTCATTGGATCTCGACCAACGCGAGCAGCAATGTCGCGATATGATAAACCGCAATCCGACCTTTATCAAAGTCGGAAACGTGATGGTACGCATTTTTCCTCCTTACACGAGGCATCACAGCAACGTTTCACCAGGCAACGCCGGTCAACTGCTGTTTGTGTACGAGAAATCGGTTGGAAACTTTCCTCATGTCATCACGCTGTAGGTGTCGCCACCGGCGCGAATCTTGTGTGAATGCTCTGAAAAGCTAATCATTTGCATATCACAGCATCTTCTTCCTGTCGGTTAAATTTCGCGTCTGTAGCACGTCATCGTCGTGGTGTAGCAATTTTAATGGCCAGTAATGTATGTTTAGTTCATATAAACACGGACTGAAGAAAATCACCTCAAGGTGAAGAAATGAGTAGTGGAACGTGTCAACCGCAAGGGAAAGCTCCGGAACGCGACGGCTGCTGGTGTGAGTGGCGCGGTGTACGGAGTATGAGTGAGGTGGGGGCGGGCACGCCAGCAGACAATGGCGCGCTGTGCGGCGCCTCTCGGCAGCTGGCCGGCCCTCCAGCGCCGCTATTAAGTCCCGCCTGGAGAGCTCCGCTGCGGCCTGAGGACCTGGCTGCCTGTTACGCATTCCAGCGGCAATTACCGCCGCGACAGGTCCGCTTGTTTGTGAGGCCAGCAGAGGGCCTACTTACGCAATGTCAAGGGCGCAACAAGTGGCTGCCCGTCTGCTCGCCCCAAACAGCTCTGATTTACCTCCGTGCGCGTAACAAAATGTGTGTAGCAAGCAACAAGAATGGCAACAGGTAGAGTAGATCCAATTCAAGGGAAGTCGTGACTCATCATATACAATCTTGTTATCGTACCGTTGTGTCCATCCTGAGCTCTGGGAAACTAGACAAGAAGAAATCGAAGGGTTTGTGATACGGTTTTAGAGAAGGATGCTGCAAATAAGTGTACTGATAAAATAAGAAATGGTTTTGGCAGGATCGACGACGAAACGAATGTATGGAAAACACTAACTACAAGTAGGGAGAAAGCAAAAATATTGCAGTTTAATATACAAAGTAATTCAGCTGCCCCTACCGCTGGGTTTTATGCAACCCACAACGCTTTCAAATACCATATGCAGGATTTTCATATTCTCCTGCTCGCTAGGCGAAAACTATTAGTCCTACAGAAAAAATAAAGACGACCTTTTTGTAGGAAATGCAATGTACTTAAGTTTTGCACTGAGATGCGTTTTTTCTGGAGGCTGTAGCTTTCGAATTATTCAAGAGAAACTTACTAAGGTGACCTTGAAATGCGTTTTTCTTGAATAACTCGAAAATCATGATCTCTAGCGAAAACGTATCAAAGTACAAAATTCAACCACATTAAATTCGCTACAAAAGGACCTGGCTGTTTTTTTTTCTGTAGAACTAACAGTTTGTGTGTAGTGAGTGAGAGAGTATGAAAACTTGGATGTGGTATATGTGAGCACTTCAGGCTGCAAAACTCGAATGGTAGGTGCAGTTGAATCACCCTGTATATAGTAAATAATTAAGGACTGCTAGTGTAAGTGGTACTTAAGCGGTAGTTTACTATCTTTGGCCCGGAAAAAGCATGTTCTTTGAGATTTTTTTCTCGGGTTGTGTTGTAGATATCAATGTCAAATTTGGTCAAAATGTTTATTGATATTTCCTCTACAAACTGGAATTTTTTCGACCGGAAATGTCGAAGATCAAAGGCGGAAGTGCCGTCGGAACGAAACAAAATTTCGATGTAGACCTCCACGCGCAGTATGTCACAGGTCAGCCGGCTAGTCTGAAATTAAAACTGCGTTGACGTTAGCGAAGTATATAAGATTATTTAGGAGTTGTACCTCGCTTAATTTATTTGGACCATAGGAAACGAAATGGCGGCCATTTGAAAAAAATAATAGGTTTTTTCATCGATTTTTCGACTTCGTCGGCCAAGTAAAAATATTTATAATTGATGGATCGGAATAAAATTGGTAAAACTCCTAGACAGTTTAGTTAGCTTCTTCGGAAACAAAGAATCATGCCAATCGGTTCAGTGGATTTGAAGTTACCATACCGCGCGATAAAAGAAACGTCATTTCGAGAAAAACGCGTTTGAAGTTTTGACTACATATAAACGCAATATTATGCATCGTACGTTCAATCTGCTATTCCGGGTCCATAAACTAGTCCTTCCTCTTCCTCATAGAGAGCGTTCTGCTCGAACTGGGCCATCCTGCGCTGCTCCAGAGCCGCTCGTACGGCCGCTTACAAGCGGTTTTCGTCCGAATGCTTGGCGAACTGCGCCGAATAGAGTCCCAGGGTGACGTCCATCGTTGTCTTGGTCTTTAGAATTGCTGAATACCCTTCGTTGAAGCTGGTCACTGCCAGGAAAGTCGGAATCTCCACAGTCTTCGCAGCCGGTCACGGTGGCCGTGCGGTTCTGGGCGCTTCAGTCCGGAACCGCGAGACTGCTACGGTCGCAGGTTCGAATCCTGCCTCGGGCATGGGTGTGTGTGATGTCCTTAGGTTAGTTAGGTTTAAGTAGTTCTAAGTTCTGGGGGACCGATGACCTCAGATGTTAAGTCCCATAGTGCTCAGAGCCATTTGAACCATTTGAACCACAGTCTTCGCACCAGAATGCAAATGCTTGGGGGCTAACTTCCAAACACACGCGTTCAAACTTTCATTTGAATTTTGTGTGTTTCCTCCCAAGCACCGGTACAGTAACTCGTCCTCCGAAAGAAAAAAACTGGTGCGTGAAAAAGGCCGATCTCAGGCAGATGCATTTTTTTGTTCAACCCTGAATAACAAACATTTCCGTTCCGTATTCGGAAAAACCGTTTCAAGGGTGGATTATAAACACTGTTATGGATAAAAAAATGCAATTAAAAATCGATTTTTTGAACCAAAAGATATTAAACCTCCCCTTAACGCAGAATGGTCAACACTTGCGTCATTGATGCTCAGCCTACATGGGACCTAATAGCGGACAGAAACTAGATTCGTATTTTGCATAGTCCATAATGGCAGTGAGCTGATATTCCTAGACTGGTTCAGCTGTGCCTATGCACACACTCTTACCGAAGCATTGTGGCTGTTTATGGCAGGTGCTCAGCCGCACCTCTCCACGTGTACTTGTGATTATTGTGATTGTCGCTGGAATACAAATTTGTTACTCTAAGTATCGTTATACACTCGAGTGTAGCTACACGGTTCATCCGAGGGGCCAGACTATTGGCTAGAAGTCGTCTCGTTGGTGATACGTGTGTCTTCAATGGTGCGCAATCTCACAAAGCAGTCGTCGTCGTATGAATTTCTTGGAGTGCATTCCTCATTCTGGAGCTACGATCTTCCACAGTCAATTACTGCTATGATAATGATGCAACCACACCTGCGTACTCTCCGTCATAAATGTTTAGGGGTAGTGAGATGCTTTTTGCACTAGAGCTCGAGGCAAGCACCGAGCGAGGTGGCGCAGTGGTTAGCACACTGGACTCGCATTCGGGAGGACGACGGTTCAATCCCGTCTCCAGCCATCCTGATTTAGGTTTTCCGCGATTTCCCTAAATCGTTTCAGGCAAATTCCGGGATGGTTCCTTTGAAAGGGCACGGCCGATTTCCTTCCCCATCCTTCCCTAACCAGAGCTTGCGCTCCATCTCTTACCTCGTTGTCGACGGGACGTTAAAAAACACTAACCTAACCATCGAGGCATGCTGCATGGCATCTTCAGCAGTCTCGGTTGCAACTGCAGAGACGGAGTTAAAGTTAGTCACTTAACAGTTGTAAATATTCCGCGATAGAAGCCTCATGAAGAACAGAGATTCCAGATTCCTCAGCTCTCAAAATTCCCATTGGCTAAGACCAAGAGCTGCAAGGAACAGTATATATATATATATATATATATATATATATATATATTTGGAGGAGGGGCCTCGCAATCCGTGACATGGTGCCTCAAACTGCGCGGCCACTCCGCGCGTCTTGAACTCCCTGGATTACGTCTGTCATTCACTATTACGTTAAATTGTACGGTTTGCGTTTAATCTTGAAGAAGAATCTGCCAATTCAGGTGAGTAAATGAACGATACCTATGACCTTCCGTACTGCCCTCCTTGGCATATGTTCAATGTTCCATGTTAGGCCTATCTGGTATGGGTCGACAGACATGATCAATATTATAGGCTAGGTCGCAAGAATGTTTGGAAGCAATTTTCCTTGTAGACCACTTGCATGTTCCCAGTATCCTACCAACGAACTGAAGCCCGCTGTAAGACATGCCTGTAACTGATCCTGTGTTACTGTTCCACTTCGTATCCCCACAAAAGGTTATATAAAGGTGCTTGCGCTCGTGAATTCGACTTTCCTGCGTTCTTTGACGTACTCGAGTTCATAGATGCTGTAAACCGTATTACACGTATGAAAGTCAATATCAAATTGTGGTTAGTTACAACTGCTGTATCCAACAGATCCAGTAATGAGTGACGTAGCTACGCTGTCGATAAGCACGTCTCAGCTGATGGACGGCGTTAACTGGAGGGCATGTCGCCACTAGTGAGCTGTGCCTCCAAGCATCCGGCAATAAACACATATAGGTGCCGGCGCTGCGGACGCTAGCTTGTCAGAGTGTGGCATTTATTGGACTTACGCTTGCCTGCAGATTTGGATTTGGAAAACGTTTGTCTGCTAGATCAGTGCTACACATCGTTTCTCAGACCATTATCCACTGTACTGGTAGGTGTATCCAGTTGGTTACAACTGTGCAGAAAACACCAGATAGCAAATTTTGTGATGTACTTCCGGGAAAACTGTTAGACGCAGAGAAAAACAACTAACACAGTGAAATGGGTACATATTACGGCGCCAGTGAATACAATTTCTGCCCCTATACACCTAACACCCTGTATTTAAGGTAGCACTTAATATCATGCTTTTGCTATTATAGAGAGAAAATATTTTGTACGTGATTCTCAAATTATCGTTGTAAATGACTAATGTGACTTTTTATCATATGAGGGTGAGACACTACGTGCTCAAAAATATCTGGACACCTGGCTGAAAATGACTTAAAAGTTCGTGACGCCCTCTATCGGTAATGCTGGAATTCAATATGGTGTTGGCCCACTCTTGGGCTTCATGACAGCTTCCACTCTCGCAGGCACACGCTCAATCAGGTGCTGGAAGGTTTCTTGGGGAATGGATGCCCATTCTTCACGGAGTGCTGCACTAAGGAGAGGTATCGATGTCGGTCGGTGAGGTTCGGACGAAGTCGGCATTCCAAAACATCTCAAAGTTGTTCAATAGGATACAGGTCAGGACTCTGTGCAGGTCAGTCCATTAGAGGGATGTTACTGTCGTGTAACCACTCCGTCACAGGCCGTGCATTAAGAACAGGTGCTAGATCGTGTTGAAAAACGCAATCGCCATCCCCCGAATAGCTCGTCAACAGCGGGAAGCAAGAAGGTGCTTAAAGCATCAGTGTAGACCTCTGCTGTGATGGTGTCACGCAAAAACACAATGGGTGCAAGCCCGCCCCCTCCCCTCCATGTAAAACACGACCACACCATAACACCACCGCCTCCGAATTTTACTGTTGGCACTACACATGCTGGCAGATGACGTTCATCGGTCATTCCCCGTTCCCACACCCTGCCATCGGATCGCCACATTGTGTACCGTGATTTGTCACTGCCCACAACGTTTTTCTACTGTTCAATCGTCCAATGTTTACGCTCCTTACACCAAGCGAGGCGTCGTTTGGCATTTACCAACGTGATGTCCGGCTTATAAGCAGCCGCTCGACCATGAAATCCAAGTTTTCTCACCTCCCGCCTAACTGTCACAGTACTTGCAGTGGATCCTGATGCCGTTTGGAATTCCTGTGTGATGGGCTGGATAGATGTCTGCCTATTACACATTACTTGTTCAATCGTATGACTAGGGCTCCCCGTTGGGCAGGCCGTTCGCCGGGTGCCAGTCTTTCAATTTGACGCCACTTCGGCGACCTGCAGTCGATGAGGATGATAGGATGATGATGAGGACAGAACAACACCCAGTCCCTGGGCGGAGAAAATTCCCCGGCCCAGCCTGGAATCAAACCCAGGCCCAGAGGATTGACAACCCGTCACGCTGACCATTCAAATACCGGATTACACTTTACTACCCTCTTCAACTGTCGGCGGTTCAAATGGTTCAAATGGCTCTGAGCACTATGGGACTCAACTGCTGTGGTCATAAGTCCCCTAGAACTTAGAACTACTTAAACCTAACTAACCTAAGGACATCACACACATCCATGCCCGAGGCAGGATTCGAACCTGCGACCGTAGCGGTCTTGCGGTTCCAGACTGTAGCGCCTTTAACCGCTCGGCCACTCCGGCCGGTTGTCGGCGGTCTCTGTCAGTCAACAGACGAGGTCGGCCTGTACGCATTTGTGCTGCACGTGTCCCTTCACGTTTCCACTTCACTATCACATCGGAAACGGTGGACCTAAGGATGGTTAGGAGTGTGGAAATCTCTGGTCCAGACGTATGACACAAGTGACACCCGAGCACCTGACCACGTTCGAAGTCCACGAGTTCCGCGGAGCGCCCTCTCTCACGATGTCTGATGACTACTGAGGTCGCAGATATGAAGTACTTGGCACTAAGTGGCAGCACATTGCACATAATATGAAAAACGTATGGCTTTGGGGGTGTCCGGATACTTTTGATCACATAGTGTATCATGCACTGGAACTAGAAGCCAGTGGGCAAAATAAAAGAACAGCGACTATAGACTTTTGTCTGTGTTGGTCGCTGTTCTAATCGGTCGTATGTCGGGAGTATGTAATAGTCAGCACTAATAACTACACTGCTGGCCATTAAAATTGCTACACCACGACGATGACGTGCTACAGAAGCGAAATTTAACCGACAGGAAGAAGATGCTGTGATATGCAAATGATTAGCTTTTCAGAGCATTCACACAAGGTTGGCGCCGGTGGCGAGACCTACAACTTGCTGACATGAGGAAAGTTTCCAACCGATTTCTCATACACAAAAAGGAGTTGACCAGGGTTGCCTGGTGAAACGTTGTTGTGATGCCTCGTGTAAGGAGGAGAAATGCATCACGTTTCCGACTTTGATAATGGTCGGATTGTAGCCTATCGCGATTGAGGTTTATCGTATCGCGACATTGCTGCTCGCGTTGGTCGAGATCCAATGACTGTTAGCAGAATATGGAATCGGTGGGTTCAGGAGGATAGTACGGAACGCCGTGCTGGATCCCAACGGCCTCGTATCACTAGCAGTCGAGATGACAGGCATCTTATCCGCATGACTGTAACGGATCGTGTAGCCACGTCTCGATCCCTGAGTCAACAGATGGGGACGTTTACAAGAAAACAACCATCTGCAGGAACAGTTCGGCGACGATTGCAGCAGCATGGACTATCAGCTCGGACACCACGGCTGCGGTTACCCTTGACGCTGCATCACAGACAGGAACGCCTGCGATGGTGTACTCAACGACGAACCTGGGTGCACTAATGGCGAAACATCATTTTTTTCGGATGGATCCAGGTTCTGTTTACAGCATCATGATGGTCGCATCTGTGTTTGGCGACATCGCGGTGAACGCACATTGGAAGCGTGTTTTCGTCATCGCCATACTGGCGTATCACCCGGCGTGATGGTATGGGGTGCCATAGGTTACACTCCTCGGTCACCTCTTGTTCGCATTGACAGCACTTTGAACAGTGGACGTTATATTTCAGATGTGTTACGACCCGTGGCTCTACCCTTCATTCGATCCCTACGAAACCCTACATTTCAGCAGGATAATGCACGACTGCATGTTGCAGGTCCTGTACGGTCGTTTGTGGAAACAGAAAATGTTCGACTGCTGCCCTGGCCAGGACATTCTCCAGATCTCTCACCCATTGAAAACGTCTGGTCAATGGTGGCCGAGCAACTGGCTCGTCACAATACGCCAGTCACTACTCTCGATGAACTGTGGTATCGTGTTGAAGCTGCATTGGCAGCTGTACCTGTACACGCCATCCAAGCTCTGTTTGACTCAATGCCCAGGCGTATCAAGGCCGTTATTACGGCCGGAGGTGGTTGTTCTGGGTACTGATTTCTCAGGATCTATGCACCCAAATTGCGTGAAAATGTAATCACATGTCAGTTCTAGTATAATATGTTTTGTCCAATGAATAACCGGTTATCATCTTGATTTCTTCTTGGTGTAGCAATTTTAATGGCCAGTAGTGTAATAAGGAGTTGACAAACGGTTCGTATAATAATTTGTACGAATAGCTTTCTCCAGCAGAGAGAGAGGTGACGTTTTACTGTTTTTAGAGTTACCCTCGGAGTTCGCAGAATGGTGGCGGCCCCTGGTCCGCCGTTCCCTGTAGTTCTAGCCAGCCTGCGGCGGGAAGCCCGCTAGGTGTCCGTCCCGGCAGCTGGTTGGGTTGGGGCTGTCTCCCGTCTCCTGGCAACAGGCAGCGCGGCTTCCTCCACAATGAGGACCTGACGACGCCCTTTGTGGCCCCGCTTCAAAGAACGCTTCATTGTACGGCCTCTCGACCGGGTTCGTTGCGTGTCGCATATTAAGTTGTACGCCGGCTACCGCAGGCGTGTAGGAACGCCGTCCGTTCACAAGAGCGGGCCGCCGCGCCGTTATTAACGAAACACTGGCCCCGCGGACAATGAGGTGAGGTGCCAGCACGCCGCCTCAATGGCTTCCAAGGACGTCCACCGGCGCGGCCCTGTTACGGCGAGCCCTCATCGGCCCGGTGGGCATAAAGAAGCGCTGCCGGAGTTTACAGCGCAAGTCATTTCGGTAACAATATGGCCGGCAGCATTGTTCCACAGGATGTTGCGGCGCCACGACAATGTGGTTCGTTCCCAAACACACACTGCCGGGAAACATGCGAGGACGGGTGTTCACGTTTCTTTCTTCCAGGTAATAAATGGCGGAATAGAGTCGTTAATTAACCTCACTTTCCCTCTGACGTTGTTACGTGAGTGCATCGCTACCCTATTGCCCTCCATGTGCTTCACGCACTGGAGCAAGCCTTTCAGTTAGATACTACACTCCTGGAAATGGAAAAAAGAACACATTGACACCCGTGTGTCAGACCCACCATACTTGCTCCGGACACTGCGAGAGGGCTGTACAAGCAATGATCACACGCACGGCACAGCGGACACACCAGGAACCGCGGTGTTGGCCGTCGAATGGCGCTAGCTGCGCAGCATTTGTGCACCGCCGCCGTCAGTGTCAGCCAGTTTGCCGTGGCATACGGAGCTCCATCGCAGTCTTTAACACTGGTAGCATGCCGCGACAGCGTGGACGTGAACCGTATGTGCAGTTGACGGACTTTGAGCGAGGGCGTATAGTGGGCATGCGGGAGGCCGGGTGGACGTACCGCCGAATTGCTCAACACGTGGGGCGTGAGGTCTCCACAGTACATCGATGTTGTCGCCAGTGGTCGGCGGAAGGTGCACGTGCCCGTCGACCTGGGACCAGACCGCAGCGACGCACGGATGCACGCCAAGACCGTAGGATCCTACGCAGTGCCGTAGGGGACCGCACCGCCACTTCCCAGCAAATTAGGGACACTGTTGCTCCTGGGGTATCGGCGAGGACCATTCGCAACCGTCTCCATGAAGCTGGGCTACGGTCCCGCACACCGTTAGGCCGTCTTCCGCTCACGCCCCAACATCGTGCAGCCCGCCTCCAGTGGTGTCGCGACAGGCGTGAATGGAGGGACGAATGGAGACGTGTCGTCTTCAGCGATGAGAGTCGCTTCTGCCTTGGTGCCAATGATGGTCGTATGCGTGTTTGGCGCCGTGCAGGTGAGCGCCACAATCAGGACTGCATACGACCGAGACACACAGGGCCAACACCCGGCATCATGGTGTGGGGAGCGATCTCCTACACTGGCCGTACACCACTGGTGATCGTCGAGGGGACACTGAATAGTGCACGGTACATCCAAACCGTCATCGAACCCATCGTTCTACCATTCCTAGACCGGCAAGGGAACTTGCTGTTCCAACAGGACAATGCACGTCCGCATGTATCCCGTGCCACCCAACGTGCTCTAGAAGGTGTACGTCAACTACCCTGGCCAGCAAGATCTCCGAATCTGTCCCCCATTGAGCATGTTTGGGACTGGATGAAGCGTCGTCTCACGCGGTCTGCACGTCCAGCACAAACGCTGGTCCAACTGAGGCGCCAGGTGGAAATGGCATGGCAAGCCGTTCCACAGGACTACATCCAGCATCTCTACGATCGTCTCCATGGGAGAATAGCAGCCTGCATTGCTGCGAAAGGTGGATATACACTGTACTAGTGCCGACATTGTGCATGCTCTGTTGCCTGTGTCTATGTGCCTGTGGTTCTGTCAGTGTGATCATGTGATGTATCTGACCCCAGGAATGTGTCAATAAAGTTTCCCCTTCCTGGGACAATGAATTCACGGTGTTCTTATTTCAATTTCCAGGAGTGTATTTCGGGACTTGCGTGTGCGAGATGCCAGATGTCGAACTGTGCGGTGCAGTCAGTACTCGAACGATTCTGTCATCGAAATGATGTGGAACGAGCCAATTTACAGGAAGTGTATACATGATTAATGTTAACATTATTATTATTAGTCCTGTTCAGGTAACTACATTTTTTTTTACTGGCTACCAGGTTTTACGTAGAAATTCGTAAATGAAATAGAAGTTGTCCAGGACAAATGATTTTAAATTAGACTTAACACTTGCTTCGCTGCCTGTCCGACATTTTATCTTATTGGGCAAATGATTAAAAGTTTTTGTTGCTATATATTAAACTCTATTCTGAGCCACTGACAGCTTTTACAGTGGGAAATAAAGGTCATTTTCCCTCTAGTGTTGTAAGTATGGACATCACCGTTGTCATTACTTGACGGATTATTTACGACGACTTTAATAAAACAAATAAAAAGTAAAATGTTCAAATATGTGTGAATTCCTAATGGACCAAACTGCTGAGGTCATCGGTCCTTAGATTTACACACTTCTTAAAGTAACTTATGCTAAGAACAACTCATACACCCATGCCCAAGGGAGGACTCGAACCTCCGGCGGGAGGGGCCGCGCAATCTGTGACATGGTGCGTCAAACCGCGCGGCCACTCCGCGCGGCGACGAATTTCATTAGAGAATATACATTGATGAGGGAAAACATTACAATCACCTGCTTAATAGTCTGTTTGTCCGTCTTTGCAACAAAATACATCACTGACTCTGCGTACCAAGGATCCGACAGTTTTCTGGTAGGTTTGTCGAGGTATGTGTCATTAGATGTCTAAACACAGGTCATGAATTCTTGTTAATAAAAGGCCGCTGATTTGCGTACGCGGTGATAGCGCACGATAGCGACCTAGATGTGTTCCATAGAATTTACATCAGGCGAATTTGGTCTTCTCAAACCACAGTAGCACGGTTCTGGCTCCGAGACACGGACAATTATGCTGCTAAAAGATGATACCGCCGTCGGGGAAGACGTCAAGCATGAAGGGATGCAGGTGGTTCGCAGCTGTCAGCGTGTCTCGATTACTACCACGGCTCCCATGCAGTTGCAGGAGAATGTCTCCCACAGCATAATACTGCTCCCACCAGCATGCGTACGTGGCGCGCTGCACGTTTCGAGCCGCCGTTCACGTCAATGACAGCGTTTGTGGAGACAATCATCGACCTAGTGTAGCAACAATGTGATTCACACGAACAGCCGACACGTTTCAACTGATCGACAGTCGAATTTCGATGGTCCCATGTTCACTGCAATCGTAATTGACGATGTCGTTGAGTCAACATGTGAAGACGTATGGGTGGTCTGTTGTGGTGGTCCCGGAGTGCTCCGAAACACTATTCATCATCATTGATTCCGCCCAAATTTGTGGTACAGTCAATGCAAGTGCGAAAGTTGGAGCTGCAGAAAGGCAAGCGTTTAGAAAAAATGATATTTTTGGCTCGAGTCGAGTCCTTTACGGTGGCGTTATTTTCAGGCGGCGGTTGGTGCACTGGAGAGTTGCCGGCACGGTAGCTCAACGTGTGCGGTCAGAGGGTTAGCTGCCCTGTGTAATAATAATAAAACTGAGTGAATGGATCAATAATGAATTTCAACAGCTGTCAGGGGACGACGGCAACGAACAAATGCAAAGAACATTTTCGAACAAAATTAGATTAAAAGAAAGAGAGAGAGAGAGCAAATAGTAATTCGTGGGTCGTAGGTTCGAGTAACTTGGCTAAAACTTATTTTTATTTTCAATTTTTTCGTTACTTCTACTGCAAACAAATGAAAATAATATTCAAGATATAGTATTTATTAATATTTTCACAAAAAGTAAAAAAAAGAAAAGGCAAAGGATAATTTGGGATTGCAGATAAATCTCCAAGAAAAGATCCTACTTACAGCGTCCACGAGGACTCTGCAACTGACATTCCAAGAAGGAACATTAATCGAATCGTACATGACTTCGTATTCCGTTAGTTTCATTCTGGTCTTCGAGCAACACTTGGCAGCTAATGAAACTCTGCAATGTCCATTTTTATTGTCAGGTGAAGAATGTGATGAAAAAGCTGCTCTTATCGAGAGAGAAAAAGAAGTCGCATCCAGGGAAGCCATATTCCACTGTGCATCACCAGCTATCTTCGCGAATATTTAGCGAAATGCTGTGTTACACATACTATACTGCCAAACTGGGCGATGAGAGAGATCATTTTAGGAAGGCAAACCAAGTCTGCTTTCCTAAGGAAATTTTAAAATGACTATGTAACTGTAAAAATACGACTTTTATGACGTATGTAAGATGCTGTGAAAAAGATTTTTTGCTCTGTTTTCACGATGAATATCACTCTCTTACGTGTAAATCTTTCTTTCGCTGATGCCTTGTTCCGCGGTTTCGCAGGGTCAGCATGGTCAGGAACGGATTTGGCAAGGTTAGTTTTTAAGTGGTGGCCAGGTGCCCTTTCTGCCGCCACCCCATACCCCCCGGGACGGAATTAGTCCAAAAATGGTTCAAATGGCTCTGAGCACTATGGAACTTAACTTCTGAGGTCATCAGTCCCCTAGAACTCAGAACTACTTAAACCTAACTAACCTAAAGACATCACACACATCCATGCTCGAGTCAGGATTTGAACCCGCGACCGTAGTGGTCGCCCGGTTCGAGACTGAAGCGTCTAGAACCGCTCGGCCACACCAACCGGTACGGAATTAGTGTACCCCAGTTGTGTGCGTTTAGTGTAAGCCATGGAATAGTTCGAACGTGTTCAGATGTGTGCGAGTCGTGTAACTGAGGCGCAATGTGGAGACCAGCCCAGTATTCACCTAGTGGGATGTGGAAAACCACCTAAAAACCATATCCAGGCTAGCCGGCACACCGGCCGACGTCGGTAATCTGCTGGGCGGATTCGATCTGGGGCCAACGCGCCTACCCGAGTCCAGGAAGCAATGCATTAGCGCTCTCGGCTTACCTGGCGAGTCTCTTAGTTTATAAATCATCAACTGTAAAATAATAAAAGTATCTAATTTCACGTATGGAGTTCTCTTGTAGCCTTATAGTCTCTTGCTGGTAATTTGTTTATAATCCCAAATTTTTCTCTGCCTTTTCTTTTCATGTCTTTTTAAGACGTAACGTAAAAATTGAAAATAAAAAAAGTTCAAAAATTTTTCAAATGGCTCTGAGCACTATGGGACTGAACTTCTGAGGTCATCAGTTCCCTAGAACTTAGAACTACTTAAACCTAACTAACCTAAGGACATCACACACATCCATGCTCGAGGCAGGATTCGAACCTGCGACCGTAGTGGTCAAGCGGTTCCAGACTGACGCGCCTAGAACCACTCGGCCACTCCGGACGGCTAAAAATAAGTGGTTGGCCATCTGGAGCTCCCACTTCTGTCACTTTCATTTCTGACCAAACCCTTCATGTAGGGTATTTCCATAAGAGCGTGCAAAAATGTAACAGGACATAGAGAATGTTCCACTGAACAGTATGAGGTAGGGGACTCGGAGTCGTAGAAGCCAGCTGCAGGAGATATGGAAGTAAACTTGTCTGCCGTTTTGTCTAGCATTACTGTTTTCCAACTTATTTGCAACTAACATGCTTTCAAGTTTACAATACTGTGCTGTTTATTTACATGTATATTCTTTACTTTCTGCAAGGAAACGAGGAGGGCGAGCCTCATTACTAGCAAGTGTTTTCTGGTTGCTGGATTGGAAGGGGAGGTCCTATACAATGGACTGCGAGGTCACATGACCTAAATGCCCTTTATTATTTCGTATGGGGATATCTAAAACTCGCTTGTATACGAGATCCCAATGGCTACGGAGATGGAATAAGTTGCCACAATTGTAGCTGCCTGTGATATGATTCGAAACACTCCACGGATATTTGTCAGGGTCTGTCAGAATCTTGTTTGCCGATGTCATCGTTGCAACGAGGTTGATGGCCGTCAGTTTCACCATGCTTTGTAAGATACGGTACAAATGTTATGTTCATTGTGTCAGTCATGGTATTTGCTCTCAACTGTAAATAATACAACAAAAAAGTACGTACTACTGTGATTTTATTCCTATTATCTCCTGAAGCTGGCTGCTCTAACTCAAATTGTTCAGTGAAACATCTTCTATGTTCTGTTAAATTTTTGCCCGCTGTTACGGATACACTCTGTATAGGCCTACCACAGATCTGGACGTAATCGGTTATGAGGAGTGGGCGTGGTCCCCTTGTAAGTGCACAGTGTGCATTACAGTATAATTAAAATATTCGTATACTTCGACGGAAATTAGAAACGACACGAACACGTACAGTGCAAGAATCCTGTAGCATCACTTGGCTCAACAGAGAATAATCTCCAGATTACAATTTTCCAGAGAGTCATAAAAACTCTTAAGGAAGCAACTGGAGAAGCTGTATTCGCCTGAAAACAACTGCGAAGCAGTCACCGGCGACAAGCTCTTAAACGAGCCCCTTGATTGGCTCCTGATTGCTGCACTCGGTCGCAGGGATAATGGTGCGAAGACGCGCTCGTCCTTCGCCCGATTGCTGGCTCTCCCCTGCGCCATTAGGGGCCGACCATCCGTCCCCATCTCGCCGGTTACAACCTTCCCCTGACCCCCGAGCAATCACTAATCCCGATCGTGACATGAATGTAATTGGCCGCATCATTTTACGCCCGTAACTTCCTTTCATGAGGCAATTCTGTGGAAACTCCTCTTTGATCTACCGCACATATAACTTTCGCTGCCAGAAGGCCTCCTCTACTGGGACCTTCCCCCTCCACCAAACCCCTCTCGTTCGTTTTACACAAAAAAAAAAAAAAAAAAAAAAAATCAATCACGCTATTTCCCTTCGCTGGCCAGTCAAGTTGCCGGACAAGGTAATTAGCAATTTACTGTTTTTGTGAACTGTAATTTTAGTCATATTTCTGAACCGCATTAACTATTTATGCCTTTACTTTGTTTAACTCGGTGTAATTGATTGGCCGACTCAGAGAGCCGTGGGGGAACCTAGTTATCTAACACTTGCGGGCTATTTCCTGACACAGCCTGTGATTAGCAATACACGCTCGATTACCCGTTCGGTTTCCTTCTGAAGCCCATCACGACCTCTTTTGCCATGTGTATTCTCAATTTAATGATCTGTAGCGTAACCGGTTTTTCGTAGTGTTACGTAATTAATAATGCCTCAGCTTGTGTTCGCGTTCCATACAGGAATTTTAGAAGTTTGTGTCAAGGTTTTACTATTCACTTTGAGCGTGCCTTCAGTTTAATCTAATACGTCTTTAATGTTGTTGACACGTCTGTCTATCCTCAGTTTGCAGTTAGTGGTAATACTATTTTGATGATACTTAAATTTCGTATATAAAGTTTGAATCATCTAGAACTTGCGCCCCAAATATTGCGGAAATGGAAAATCCTATTGACATGCGATTTTCACAGAACGGATTTGTAGACAGGGACTCATATTGTTAGCCAGTCAACAGATTGTAATAATACTTATAATGTGTATTTTTTACAAAAACACACTTTTTCAATGGAACAATGTCTATTCACATTAGAAAAATAAGTAGGGCAAATTAGAATATTACTGGTGTTTGTTGCAGGATTCTAGTGCGAATCGTTTACGAGATATCATATTTTTAAATATTCCCACATCGACACTCATCAAATACCCATGGTAGCACAAACTAAAGAACAACTCAAGTGCATGCGCTAGTTACGAGGACTCTGACCAGTAACGAGACAATTGACCATCATATGTTGTTTTCAAAATGGCCACCGGCAACATAGGCTTTCAGTCTGGTATGGAACGAGTGGTTTACTCGTGCTCGTATTACATTGAGATACCCAGTACGCTGTAGCAATACGTCGTTGCATATCGTAGGGTGTAGTTGGTACGTCCTTGCAGAAAGAGTCTTTTTTTTGTCACCAGTCTTCTGACTAATTATGCTGTCCGCCACGAATTCCTCTCCCATACCAACCTCTTCATTTCAGTGTAGAGCTTTCAACCTACGTCCTCAATTATATGCTGAGCATATTAGAATATCTGTTTTCCCGTACAGATTTTACCCTCTGCAGGTCCCACTAGTACCATGGAAATTATGTTGTTATGTCTTAACAAATGTCCTACCGTTCTGTCCCTTCTTGTCTCTCCAGCCTCCTCATGGCTTACTTTATTAGTCCACCTAATTTTCAATATTCTTCTGTAAGACCATATTTCAAATGCTTCGAGTTTCTTCTTTTCTGATTTTCCCGCAATCCGTGTTTTACTACCATACAACGCTGTGCTCCGAACGTACATTCTCTGTAATTTCTTCCTAAATTAAGGTCTACGTTTCATACTAGTAGACTTCTCTTTTCCAATGCTAGTATGCTTTTGAAGTCTACCTGTTGCGACCGTCATGGGTCATTTTGCTGCCTACTTACCAGAATTCCTTAACTTCATCTACTCTATCATCACCAATCCTGATCTTAAACTTCTCGCTCTTCTCGTTTCTGCTACTTCTCATTATTTCGTCTTTCTTCGATTTACTCTCAATCCGTATTCTGTATTCATTAGACTGTTCATTCCATTCAACAGATCCTGTAATCGCCGGCCGCGGCTGCGAGCGGTTCTAGCCGCTTCAGTCCGGAACCACGCGGCTGCTACGGTCACAAGTTCGAATCCTGCCTCGGGCATGGATGTGTGTTAGGTTTAAGTAGTTTAGGGAACTGATGACTTCAGCTGTTAAGTCCCATAGTGCTTAGAGCCTTTTTTTTTTTTTTTTTTTTGATCCTGTAATCCTTCTTCAGTTCCACTGAAGATAACAGTGTCATCAGAGAATCGTATCATTGATATCCTTTCACATTGATTTATAATTCCACTCTTGAAGCTTTCTTTTATTTCCCTCATTGCTTCTTCGATGTATAGACTGAACAGTATGGGTGAAAGACTACATCCTTGTCATACAACCTTTTTATCAAAGTACTTCTTTCTTCGTCCTCCACTCATATTGTTCCCTCTTTGATCTTGTGCATTTTGTAGATTATCCGTTTTTCACTATGGTTTAGTCCTATTTTACTCAGAATTTTGAACATCTTACGCCATTTTACATTGTCGAACGCTTTTTCCGTGTTGGCAAATCCTACGAACGTGTCTTCATTTTTCTTTAGATTTGCTTCCATTATCAACGGCAACATCAGAACTGCCACTCTGGTGCCTTTACTTTTCCTAACTCAAACTGATTGTTATTTAAAAGAATCTAAAAGATTTTTTTCCGTTATTCTTCATATTGTTCCTGTCAACGACTTGGATGCATGAGCTGTTAAGCTGATTGTACGTTAGTTCTCGCAATTTCGCCTCTTGCAGTCTTGGGAATTTTGTGGCTAATGTTCTTCCGAAAGTCAGATGGTAAATCGCCACACTCATACATTCTACACACCAACATGAGTTGTCGTTTTGTTGCCAGTTCCCCCTAGTGATTTTAGAAATTCTGATGGAATGTTGTCTATACCTCTGCCATAATCAATGGTAAGTCTTCGAAAGGTCTTTTAAATTCTGATTCTAATGCTGGGGCTCCATCTCTACCCTGTTATTCTTCTGTCACGTCATCAGACAAGTCTTCCTCCTCATAAAGGCCTTCAGAATATTCTATCCACCTATCCGCTCTCTCCTCTTCATTTAAGAGTGGTATTCCCTCTGCACTCTTAATGCTACCAACCTTGCTTTTAATTTCGCCGCAGGTTGTTTTGAGTTTATATACGTGGAGTCAATTCTTCCGACAATAATTTCTTTTTCGATTTCTTCACTATTTTCATGCAGCCCTTTCGTCTTAGCTTCCCTGCAGTTCCTATTTATTTCATTCCTCAGCGGCTTGCATTTCTGTATCCCTGAATTTCCCTGAACCTTTTTTGTTCTTGCTCCTTTCATCGATCAACTGAAGTACTTCATCTGTTGTCCAAGGTTTCTTCGCAGTTCTTTCTATGTTTTTCTTTCCAGTTTCTGTGATTGTCCTTTTTAGAGATATCAATTTATCTTCAACTTAACTGCCTACTGAGCTATTCTTATTGCTGTATCTACAGCCTTCTTTGCGTATTCTTCCTGACTAATCTCTTACGAAATCTCTGTCTGGCCACGATGTAATCTAACTGTAATCTCCCCGTATCACCCGGCCTTTTCCAAGTATAACTCCTATTACTAGCTGAAATTTATTACGTAACTCAATTAGTCATTCTCCTCTCTCATTCCCGGTTCCAAGCCCATATTCTCCTGTAAGCTTTTCTTCTTTTCCTTTCCCTACATCTGGATTCCAGTCCCCCACGACAGATTTTCGTCTCCCTTAACGTACTGTACTACCCTTTCAATATACTAATATACTTTCTGTACCTCTTGATCTTCAGCTTGCGACGTCGGCATGTATACCTGAACTATCATTGTCGGTGTTGGTTTGTTGTCGATTGTGATGAGAATAACCATATCACTGAACTGTTCACAGTAATTCACTCTCTGCCTTAACTTCCTGTTCATAACGAATCCTACTCCCGTTATGCCATTTTCTGCTGCTGCTGATGTGATCCTATACTCCTCTGACCGTTAATCCTTGTATACTTATATGGATATGGTGTCTATTCTTTCGGACATGTCCGAAAGAACAGAAACCATATCCATATAAGTATATAGTTCTGGCAATACCGGCCATGACCTTCTTCTTCTGTGCGGATGCACACATACTACCCGAACTCTCACGGGACTTGGTAAGAATGTCATCCACGAGTAATGAGAGTGTTGGGTAGGGGCACTACGAATGTAGTATGTGGACATACACGGTGAGGATGTGGGTCTCGCGGGAAGCGTGCGCGAGATAGACCCTGCAGTCGCGTTATCCTCTGTGCCCTCGGTGACTCAGATGGATACAACGTCTGTATATATCAACGCCCGTCAGCAGCTGAAGGTATTAATATATAAAACTAATTTCGTTAAACCTTGTGTTCTTCCCATTTCACTTCACTGACGCCCATTATATTTAAACTGAGCCTTAGCAGTTTCCTTTTCAGATTTTCTGATTTCCCCGCCAAGTTCAAATTTCTGATATTCCACACCCAGACCCGTAGAACGTTATCCTTTCGTTGGTTCAAATGGCTCTGAGCACTATGGGACTTAACATCTGAGGTCATCAGTCCCCTAGAACTTAGAGCTACTTAAACCTAACTAACCTTAGGACATCACACACATTCATCCCCGAGGCAAGATTCGAACCTGCGACCGTAGCAGTCGCGCGGTTCCGGACGGAAGCGCCTACAACCGTTCGGCCACCGCGGCCGGCTCTTTCGTTGGTCACTCAACCATTTTTTTCAGAGGTCACATGTCCTGTTGATACACAGTATTTGTCTTAAACACAGTGGTTTCCATTTCCTCCCGCATCCTCATGCCGTTGATCATTGCTCACTATTCCGCCTGTAGGGGCAGTTTCCCACCCCAAGAGCAAGAAAGTGCACGGAACCTGTCTGCTCCTACGCCTTCTCTGACCAGGCCGTTGGTAGAGTGATGGTGACTAATTATGATAAGGGAAGTATTCGGCGCAAGTTTTAGGTGACTCACCCTGTGCACAAAATGAGTGACCAAAAATGACGGGAATGGTGGTCCCATTTCAAGTATGACCCCCGAATTTTGAACATAGACACAGCGTGTTGACAGGTGCGTTGTGAAATTGGTAGCCAGCTACTAGTTAAACGGCGTTGAATGTGGCCCGATAATCAGTGAAAACGCATTGGGCAGAACATATCATGGAACAAGATGGAACCATCACATAGATAATGTTGTGGGTAGAGCAAACCAAAGACTGCGGTTCACTTAGAAAGTGCGGTAAGTCTATGTGACATCACGCTTGTCCGCCCTATTCTGCAGTATTGCTGTACTGTGTGGGATCCGCATCAGGTGGGACTGACGGATGAGATCGAAAAAGTACAAAGAAGGGCGGCTCGTTTTGTATAATCGCGAAATAGGGGAGATAGTGCCACAGACATGATACGTGATTGTGGCAATCATTAAAACAAAGGCGTTTGTCGTTGCGGCGGTATCTTCTCATGATATTTCAATCACCAGTTTTCTCCTCCGATTGTGAAAACATTCTGTTGGCACCCACTTACATAGGGAGAAATGAACATCACGATAAAATAAGAGAAATCAGGGCTCGCACAGAAAAATTTAAGTGCTCTTTTCTCCCGCGCGCCGTTCGAGAGTGGAACGGTAGAGAGACAGCTTGAAGGTGGTTCATTGAACCCTCTGCCAGGCACTTTATTGTGAATAGAAGAGTAATCACGTAGATGTGTTTTTACAGAAAGATGTACAGTCAGTTGTCAACGAACAGTCGACGCACGAGCAATAACCTGAACTTGTCGAGCCATGCTTGATTTTTTACCATCAGACAGTTAAAATCAATGTACAACATCGTGAATGAAACTTCCTGGCAGATTAAAACTGTGTGCTGGACTGAGACTGGAACTAGAGACCTTTGATGAGGAAAGGAATGAAGGAACAAACTGAAACCAAAACATTGCATTGACCCGAACGTTCAGTTCATAGTGCTGTGGAATGTGGAAAAAAAACCGCAAATTGGCATTCATAAGAAGAAGAACAGCACCAAAAATGCATCAGGAGCGTAATATGTAAGAAATTGTCCACGCAACCTGCCACTGATGATGCCTTGCAGAAAATAAAGGCGAAACGTGTATGGCGCTAAAATTGTGTTTTATTCAGTTGCTGTCAGACGGTCCATAAGTGAAAATTATGAATATACCGTAATAAGCTGAAACCAGTTTCGGCACGTAGCGTTCTCCTTTGGAATAGCACAAAAGGAACCACTGATGGCCAAGTAACCGTCCAAGCAATCTACCGCCACAGTTTTTATGCGTTTAAGGCATGTAATTATTCTCTTTATACTTCAGTGCAAGTACGTCCAACTTCGTCGATTTTTTGCATTACATACTTATTTTTTTCCTTGACGCTAGAAATTACCCCTCTACACACCCCTTAACAGCTTTCACTTTATAGGAGAATAAATTTATGTCACTGGATTGGACTGAGCGACTTGGCGCAGTGGTTAGCACACTGGACTCGCATTGGGAAGGACTACGGTTCAAATCCCGCATCCGGCTATCCAGATTTAGGTTTCCCGTGATTTCCCTAAATCGCTCTAGGAAAATGCCGGAATATTTCCTGCAAAAGGGCACGGCCGATTTCCTTCCCTATCCGTGATGCTAACCAAGCTTGTGCTCCATCTCTAACGACGTCGGCGGGACGTTAAGCCCTTCCTTCCTTCACAGGGTTGTGCTAAAAACGAGATTTAAATTTTCTTTGTTTTGTCTGTAGTGATGTACTCAGACTTTGGTGTCAAAGAAAATAACATACTCTGCAACTGTAAGAAACCGACAGTAGCTACGGGGAAGTGATGGTTTCCAGTTGATTATATGGATGGTTTCCAGTTAATTACATATGAAGCATTGTCGACAAGCATGAGTAACGAATGCTCGTATTAGAATTACATCTGTGGCGGAACCATTTTTTTCTGCTACCTAGCACGACGGTAGTTGTCGGTAAAAGACTGATATTGGTGATATATACTAGGAGGAGTCTCTGACGAACTGGGGTTCCTCACGAGTTCTTGGTAACGCGGAACACTGGTCAGATGAGAGAAAGATCACGTCACGTCAGTACAATTATGTAATGTCAAACCAACCTTATTATCAACTGCTTAACTCTTATTCAATTAGTGATTTACGCTGCGCCTTCTCGACCGTTCATATGTACTCATCGTTCAACACAGCCTTCTGATTATCACTTCTAAGGCAACGCAGCTGCTCGCTATACTAACTTGTGGTTTTACAATCTGGATGGAACCATAGCGTCTTCATGTATTAATTTTACTCTTACCTATGCTAAGTGGTGACGCTCTACCTCAAGACTTTTGAGTCGAAGCATACTCTTCTGCATGCAAATGATTATGATAAAGCCACCAGGTGATGAAATTAGATGCCACTACGTTTGATTTTATTTTTGTTTTAGGAATAATAACTGCATTAAAAGTTGACGGCATTAAATGAAACAATAATGATTAAAAAATCTGACAAGATTTGTGAGTTTTTGACTACAAGAATAACATAAAAAGTGAATAACATCTCGAAATGGTGTGCATTTTGTTCTGGATTATTGATTATCTAGCAAGAATTTGATCAATCTGATAGCAAGTCATGTAGTAAGTTTTACGTAGTTTACATTTCAATTTCCCACTCCCCTGCTTTACAAAGAATGATTGCACCTTTTATGCTACCAAGTCTTCATCATGTTTGCAACTCTATTTCAAAGTGAATGTGTTATAATTCTAAAATTTTCAGCGCATTCTGAACGTCAAAATATGTAATAATAAGTCGGACTGGCAGCTAGAGAAGGCTTATTATTCTGAAATTGTTCTATTATGATTTTTCGTTTATCCTAAAATTCGTTTCGGGTGAATATTTAATAGAAACGTTCGTTAATCAATTTCTGGTTTCACACCTACGCAATATATCTAATCGAAGTAACCGTTCTTACTGTAACGAATTCAGTCTCGAATGAATGTTCAACTTTCAAGAAGAAATGAAGCGTAAAAAAAGGATCGGATATTAGCTGGGAGGAGATAAGATCCCGAAGCAAGGCAGCGCTTTGAATACGAGCGACGTATTTTCGCATACGGCGCTTTAGATGCTATCGAAATTTACACGTATAGGTAATCTTAAGTATGCAATCTCTAATAGACGTAGTATAGTGAGAGTAATATGGGAGAAATTTGCACACAAAGGTGTAGACGAGACAATCAGCCTTTAATGCACAAAACAAGATCTCAAAAACAGATCCTGAATGCAGATATTGACGCTAATACTGTACCCCGTGAAGGGTTGCATTACAGAGGTAAACTACAGTAAATTTCATTGAGGAAAGATTTTTGTATTCATCAGCGGTATGATATTACATGAACGTGCTCTGAACTATCGCAAGAAATTAAGTAAGGAGAATGGGCTACAGAATAAATCTTCTGATTCGTATTGTTATTAACCCCAATTCTTAAAATTAACAGTTCATGTGATATTTACTATAAAAAATACCTGTTAAAAACCGCATACTCTTTAACATTCTTAATTATTTGACTGTGCGATGTTCCTCCTGTTTACCAGTTTCGTACCAATATCTGCTCAAGTTAAAATTGGCTTGTATTGCCAGCACCTGTATAATGAGACATTTGCAACAGTCTTTGTGTGGATGCCATTAAGATCAGGCACTTTCAGTGCAGGCCCAGTAGGTTATGATTGAGAATGAACCAGACGGTTCAAAACTAACTGCCAAAACATATATGTACCGCAACTGCGGCAGATCTGTAATAACTCTTCATGAAATAAGAGGATTGCTGGTTCTACAAAACAAAATGTTGAGATTTGTTTAAGTTTCTCTCTTGTCGGGCGTCATATCTGAGCTGCTCATGAAAAGCACAAGGCGCTCAACAGTGCTCAAATGGCGCCCAGTAGCTCAGGATAAGCCACGGGGTACGACTTTACCGGGTTTTGGGTAAGCATCATTAACGATTTCTAAAACATTTATTACAAAAGTTTATAAGATACAAATTTCGAGCCGTGCGTAGTGGCCTTGCGGTTAGAGGTGCCATGTCATCAAACGTCTCCTTAGAAAAATTATGAATGACTGTGCTGGTAAATCTCTTACGTTATTTGATTTTCAAACACCTGAGCAAAACTCAGCGTACTCAAGCAGTTCTCTCATTACTTATTCTGATCATCACTGAACTGACACACAATATTTTTAGTGCCGGCCGGTGTGGCCGAGCGGTTCTAGGCGCTTCGGTCTGGAACCGCGCGACCGCTACGGTAGCAGGTTCGAATCCTGCCTCGAGGAATGGATGTGTGTGATGTCCTTAGGTTAGTTAGGTTTAAGTAGTTCTAAGTTCTATGGAACATGACCTCAGATGTTAAGTCCCATAGTACTCAGAGCCATCTGAACCATTTTTGAATATTTTTAGTGCAACGCAATCTGACCTTCAATAATCCCTACAAAAGAATGGCCCTGACTAACAATAACCTATACCTTTCACGAATCACTTACCTCACAAAAATCTTCGTTACTCGAACTACTGCAATACAGTGAGCGCCAATACTGCCAGCTAAATAAAAGGTTCTAACTACTGAAGGCACTAACTACTGATAGGTATAGTTGGCAAATGAAAGATTTTGATAGAGAACAAACAATGTATTTACCTTTATAGTGGTCAAAAGTCATCACATATATATCTATCAATTCCTGACATCCATCTTTACAAATTTCCTTTTTCTGGGGGACACACGTCCAGATCGTTCTCTTATAGTAACTTCTCAAAACTCTGGCATCTCTCTCCCCACATCCACCACTGCTGGAGGCTCACCTCCAACTGCCCAACGCTACGCGCTGTTCACATCCAACTGCCCAACACTACACAAGCGCAGTCAGCGATTTTCATACAGAGCACTACGTGGCGTTACCAACATAAAAATCTAAACAGCCTACTTACACAGTGATTGCGCGGCCCCTCCCGCCGGAGGTTCGAAAATTACCTCGGGCATGGGTGTGTGTGTTCTTCTTAGCATAAGTTAGTGTAAGTTAGTTTATGTAGTGTGTAAGTCTAGGGACCGATGACCTCAGCAGTTTGTTCCCTTAGCAGTTCACACACATTTGAACATTTTGAACAAATTTAGAGTTTCACATTAAGCAAACTGATTGTTGTTGTTGTTGTTGTTGTTGTTGTGGTCTTCAGTCCTGAGACTGGTTTGATGCAGCTCTCCATGCTACTCTTTCCTGTGTAGGCTTCTTCATCTCCCAGTACCTACTACAACCTACATCCTTCTGAATCTGCTTAGTGTATTCATCTCGTGGTCTCCCTTTACGATTTTTACCCTCACGCTGCCCTCCAATACTAAACTGGTGATCCCTTGATGCAAACAGATTATAAGATGCAAATTTCCAGTTTCACACTAAGCAAACTCTCAGCAGGTACCCGACGGCTATTGCCGCTTAATAAATATAGAGTGAAACCAAAAAATTCTCTAACAATTTAAAAACAGGCCCATACCACCTTTAATTAAACTTGAACAAGAAGTGACAGAATTTAGTCTAATTTTGAATTTTACGCATTTAGGAAAAGGAAAAAAAATTAATCAATGCCAACATGCGACATAATTATTCTGAAAAATACGACCAGATAGTGTTCTAGAACCTTTACGATTCAGACCTACAAACGGGATCCCGACTAATATGAAACTAAGAACATGATAGGTAGTAAATACAAGTACTTGTAAATGCATCACTATGAACAACTAACTGTACATTTAAAAAAGTCTTTAATTAAGAACTCGGTCAGTGACAGATAACAAAATTAGAAGAAAAATTTGAAAATTTCAATGACGGCTAATCACGGCAATTCGAAAATTTAAAACTAGCCAACGCCAGATGATGAGATTAAGGAAATTTAACAATTTGTGTAACTTCCGTTGACGGCCTTTCAAAACATTAACCCAACAGAGTGAAACTCTTAAACTCACATTAATTAATACACGAGATGGGATGACATCTATTATTAAAAAAGGAGAATAAAACAAACTACTGCAATTATTGCGGCTTGAGGTGATGCAGGAGGTGACAGGCTCGGCGAAGAACATCTCGCCTGCCGAAGCACGCAGCTGGCCGGTCCGCAAGAAAAACATGCAGGCAACGGGATCGATGTCTTTTGCGTGTGCCGCAACAGCCGTAAGTCTAGAACAAACTAAAGGACTGTCTAAGATGCGGCATTACTAGCCCCTTTCGCAATCTCCCGTAATCAGGTGTTGAGCCAGGAAAGAATGCGCGACCTCCACCAGTCAACAGTTCTCTGCACACGGAATCAACAGTCATTTATACAACATTAAATACTTTTGCCCTGTCAGGTTTACTGCTGAGCATACGCTTACTAAAACCACATTGGAGCCCCTCAGCACCAGGACGCAAGATACTGGAACAGGAAACAAATCAAGACACTACCAATGTCGCCTTCTCCTGACAGCCCGTATAAGGTGCTTAACCAACATCAAGTTCACTGGGCCGACAGACAGCACGGTTATCCCATAATCCAGAAGCCGAAGTACCTAATGAATCGGACTCTCCAAAACACCAGACGATCCGTACATTATCTTCATAGAAACTGAAACCCCAAATGGGAGGAAAATGAAATAAATTTTGGCTTTCAACGCCAAGATCGCTACAATATTGCGCACTCGGCAGTAACGTTGGAGAACCGCGGTGTCGACAGGCCTCTTAACAAATACTAACGGCCAGCCGCTGTGGCCGAGCAGTTCTAGGCGCTTCAGCCCGGAACCTTGCTGCTGTTACACTCGCAGGTTCGAATCCTGCCTCGGGCATGGATGTATGGGATGTCCTTAGGTTAGTTACGTTTAAGTAGTTCAAAGTCTAGGGGACTGATGACCTCAGATGTTAAGTCCCATAGTGCTTAGAGCCATTTGAACCAAATACTAACGGCCAACGCGACCAAACAAGGGCCCCACACACAGCGCATCACTCCGAGCGGAGCCGACTTCATGCCCCAAATCACACTTTCGCCCCGTGCACCCTAGTTGGAAGGCGCTTTCTGTTGCGAGGAACCGCTAGCTCTCGAGAACGCACGGCGGGATGTTTGAAACTAGGAAGCCACCACAGCTCAATTCCTTCATGATATTTTATGCTTGTTTCTCAAAGGTAGCTATTTAGTGCTGATGGGGAACATGGTGTTTGTGCTATTAGGAACGCAGGAACAGGGTGACAACGGTGCAGGCCCACAGGCCACAGCAGTAATTGCCCGATGGTCGCGGGGGGTAGCCGCGCGATCTACGGCGCCTTGCCACGGTCCCAACTAATTACCTTCGAGATTAATCCCTTCCTTTCAGTCATTCCATTAACCACATTATGCCGTAATATACATTAACCATAGTGTTCCACGCAACACACGTAAACAATCGAGCTACTGTACTGACGAATGAAGAATGTATTACCGTCCTTTCGACGTAAAATGAAGCCAATGTATCGCAGTCACGTATCCAGTACCTCACTGAACGTAGAGGAAAGGTGCCTAATACGAGACACACTTTTGTAAACACATTTGAAAGACCTAAAAGTAAATGCAGTTGTATTTTTTATGATGGTAATAAGATCTTGCATTATTTAATTTTATCATACAATTATCGTATTTGCAATAATAAACAATCTTTCAGAGTAGTTATTAAATCTTCACAAACAAGGCATTTCGTAGAAATGAGATCAAGGTTTCCTAATATGAGACAGTAATAATATTTTGCTGTAATTATTTTATTACATAATAATGACATATGAAAATAAAATTTTTACATGTTCATTCATTTCTGTTATCCTTCACTCATTTCACTCTACTTAGGTTTATATTTACGGCATCCGGGGCAAACAAAATTTTCTTCTGTGACACCGCAATCTTCGTGAGCCCAGCAATAACATTTCGTGCACTGTGCCCATTTCTCCCCATGTTTGCCTTCAGAAAAGCGCCCAGTACAGAACAGACACTCTGCATCATCATAATCACTGCTGTCTGAATCCCCACTGTCATCAAGATGGACATCGGATGCCGAGTCACTAGATGATTCATCTGCTTTAGGTCTACGATTGGAAGATTTTCCACTCTTCCCCCCAAATAACTTTCTCGCTGCTTTCTTAGCTTCAGCCTCTGACTTCTAATGT
Organism: Schistocerca piceifrons; assembly: GCF_021461385.2. Taxonomy (NCBI): domain Eukaryota; kingdom Metazoa; phylum Arthropoda; class Insecta; order Orthoptera; family Acrididae; genus Schistocerca; species Schistocerca piceifrons. The sequence continues at coordinate 687,518,991 of NC_060139.1, read as the reverse complement.
TTAGATTCTTGCAATTGCTTCACATAAGGAGTTGAAGTTAGTAACACAGCAGAGCACGAACGCGATGTTTGACCTATTTGACTAACTCCAGGTGGTTTTGCGATGTGTGGGAGAGGTCTGATGTCTGCCGGGCTAACAGCTTGACCATCACCATTAGTAGTTTTATTTTCGGTTTTGGCATCTCTTTCTTGAAGATCGTTAGCAAGGCGATGAATTGAAAATTCATGTTCCCTAAAGATGTTTCTGTTGCATGGGATGAGACCTGTTTTTATGAAGGAATTCACAGATGCTTCCATTGCTGCTGCTCGGTTGTAAGCTGCCCCAAATAACTTGGCTATTAATAATGGGGTGATAACATGACCTGGGTTACTTGCCAACACGTTTCTATCTCTTGGGCATAGTAGGTTTTCAAAGGCCCCATAAATCCGACGTCAAGTGGCTGCATTTTATGCGTTGAGTGAGGTGGAAAACATACCACATGAACATTGTTTTCACGTGCTTTATCTAACACATCGAGATTCTTTGTGTGGGAATAATGCCCATCAAGAATCAATATGACAGAGTCATATGAAGATTGCTTTACATGACTCACAAAATGATCAAACCACTGAGTAAAAATGTGAGTTTGTATCCAGCCACTTGGATGACAAGCTGATATTGATCCTGCAGGTGCACCATCCATCAAGTTCCAGAAAACATTCCAATTTCTGATCATAAGACTAGTCAAAGTAATCCCTGTTTATCATAATTTAATCGAATTGAAATAAACACAGTTGCCAAAATTTTACTACAATAAATGATGAAATATTGTTATTTCCTGATAGTATTGCGTAAATTACACATAAAAGTGGTGAGAGAACGAGTTCCCCCAATATGCGATAGGTATCGTAAAGAGTGCAGTAATATCCACTCACCTCCAAGCTGAAATATTGTCTCAACACCGATGTCGCAAAAACTCCAAACACAAGAAATTTTGTATCAACCTCTACGTACTGTGTCCGGCTCAACTATGGCTTCCTACTCGCTGTGTCGTCGTCTGGCACATAATAGACGTGTTTAAGAAACTCTCCACCAGAGTGCAACCCCTAACATGAGCACAGTTGGGGTGTGTCATATTAGGGAACTATCGCATAATAGGCACCTTTCCTCTACTGGTGGCGAAATGGAATGTGACAGAGATGTGGTCGTAATACTGAATAATGGTTTCTGAGGTTTTTTCTAAATGAGGCCGCTCTACTACCACTCCTTTCTATTTTCACTTAACGTGTGTTGACAAGAAATCACAGAATTGAAAGTAAAAGCCGAAGAAATCTCTGAACAGAGAAAAGGCCACTGGATATGATGCGGGATCAGTTCTCTTTCGATCGTGTGAAGTAGTTTATGGTAGATCGCAGAAGCAATTAGGCATTGAAAGAGTTCAGAAAAAGCTACAGATTTCAATAAGGGTAGTCAATTTGTTGTAAAACTAAGCAACTCTTTTATCACTAAATATTGATTCTTCCCTACCATTGTAGATTCCACAAGCAGCACAGGTTCCTCTTTTAAAGCATGAGATCCAAAGGGCAGTAAGAAAATTCGAACGCAGTAAGAAGATTCTGTGCTCCCTGGCTGCTGAAGGACATTGCATATTGTTTCGCTCCAACACGTAAAGCGAAATATCTGATCTCCTATTAGTGGTCTGCATCTACATGACTACACAGCAATTCACACGTAAGTGCCTGGCATACCGTTGACCGAACCACTTTCACATTATTTCTCTACCGTTCCACTCTCGAACAGCGCGGGGGAAAAACGTACGCTTAAACTTAGAAAACCTTAGAGACACGATCAAGAAACTTACATATGTAAGTGCTGTCGAACTACTACGAGGGTTGGAACTTTAATAGTGGCAATTATTTATCTACAGCTCGTACAAAATAGATACGTGTTCCAAAGTTTTGGCTCAAATGGCTCTGAGCACTCTGGGACTTAACATATGAGGTCATGAGTCCCCTAGAACTTAAAACTACTTAAACCTAACTAACCTAAGGACATCACACACATCCATGCCCGAGGCAGGATTCGAACCTGCGAACGCAACAGTCCCGAATTTCCAGACGAATGCGCCTAGAACCGCTCGGTCATAGCGGCTGGCTCAAAGTTTTACTGACCTGGTCACCAGCATTGTGTATAACCAGTTGCCAGTGATGTGGAAGGCCGGCCGCGGTGGTCTAGCGGTTCTAGGCGCTCAGTCCGGAACCACGCGACTGCTACGGTCGCAGGTTCGAATCCTGCCTCGGGCATGCATGTGTGTGATGTCCTTAGGTTAGTTAGGTTTAAGTAGTTCTAAGTTCTAGGGGACTGATGATCACAGATGTTAAGTCCCATAGTGCTCAGAGCCATTTTTTTTAGTGATGTGGAAGTCGTGGGATACTCTTAGCAGTGCCAGTTGCGTTGACTGTTTGAGCAGCGCGGTCTATTGCTTACGAATTTGAAGTAGTTCTGAAGCGAATGCCGTGAAGTATATCCTTCAGTTCAAAAATCGTGTTGAACTTACGAAGGCTTAAGTCAGGGGAGTGCAGTAGGTGGTATAGCACTTAGCAGCCAAATTAGTCAAACAAATCAGTAACAACTTGCCCTGTACGTGCGTGAGCATTTTCCTGCAAAATGATATTCAGGTCCTGCAGAAAGTGTCATCTTTTCTGTCTCTATGCTGTTCGTTTTTGGAACACAACCTACGACCAATTTTAAATAAACAATTGCCACTATTAAAGTTCCAGCCCTCGTATATGCAGATGATATGACATTCGCTAGATTCTGAAGAAGAGCTAACAGCTAATTTAGGTAACTCCTTTCAACTGTTCTCTATGAGTGTCAACAGTAAGAAGATGGTATCTGTTGTTTAGACTGCAGATCAGCCTACTAACTGCAAAATCGAAGTTAGTGTCCTACAAATAGTGTGTGCTCTCCAAATGTGATGGTTGCGGTCTGTTTAAGGAATTCTGTTGGAATACAGCAATAGCAACCATGCATTTTTTCAAAGGCGGTAAGCTTGGCACAGTGAACGCTGTAGTAGCATTGATGACAAGACTGTAAGGGCGTAACATGCTGACAACATTATGTTTGCAAGTATATTTTGTACTCAGAGAGTATTAAAAATTAGTATTCTAGGAAGTATAGGGAATGTGTGCGTGTGTGTGTGTGTGTGTGTGTGTGTGTGTGTGTGTGTGAGTGAGTGAGTGAGAGAGAGAGATAGGGGGGGGGGGGGATAGGGGAGGGTTGTAAAAATTATGAAGGGAGAGTACAGCGGTCAGGTAGATGCGTCTGCTGTTTGGCACGTAACTCGAGGTAGTTACGCACAGACGAAAAAGACTTGCACAGGGTGGGCTAGCGTATAGAGCTGCATTCAACCAGCCTTCGGCCTGAGGTCTGCCACCACCACAACAACAGGTGATTCACACTGTGCAGTAGTGAAGAAATTAGAACAAAAGTAACCTGCAATCGCCGATCGCTTTCGTGGGTACTTGGGGTGCGTGACAAGGCGTAATGTCCCCACTGCGACGGCGGACACCTGGCAGCGTTGGAGGCGGCGACAAACTGCGCACTCCGTGAGTGAGTGCAGCGGCCAGCCAACAGCCTGGGTGGAGTGCAGCCGGCTTGTCACGGCCGACGTGTGTCTTCGCACCGCTCGGCCGGCGCGGCTCGGTATATCACGGCGACGGGCAGCGGACCAGCCGGGGGACGTGCAGCTGCCGCTCAGCCGTGCGGCTTACTAGCTTACATTACGGTACTTGTGGAAGGTACTTCTATAAATTGCGTAACTAACATCAATTTTCTTGTAATGAACATCGAGTTTCAGTCGACCTGACACGCAAGATGTGGACACGCAAAGATACTTGCGTACAGAGTGTCATCAGCATATTATGCCTTAAGTCCGATCATAACTATGTAAGAGCGAGTATCTTTCTGATACATAGTATTCACACGTACACCAAATTCTTATATATGGAACTTTTTCTTGCGGATAAAATGCACAAACTTTTGAACACAGTTTACAAAAAACTGGAAAGGATCATAAAAATAACAGCAAAAATGTATTCGCGTTCATTGCAAAGATCTGTCCAAAACATCGGAGATTTCAACCAAACGAAAGAGGTACATTTAAGTATAAGTTGCACGCATAAACAAAATAAACTTGATTGAAGTTGCGTTTGCTAAGAAAGAATAAACAAAATTCAAAACAGCATGTTCTAGCGAAGAATAAAATGCAATATTTTGCCTACAGAGATAACTGAAACAAACTTATTGAAAATGATTGTTAAAATGTAAGTATTAACCAATACATTCTAAATGGTGTACAATTACTTAGATAACGTAACGAAAGTGAATTACACTGTAAGACAAAAAAAGAGAGAGCTGCACAAATTGAGCAAGTTATTAACGCGTTGTCCACCTCTGGACCTCATAGAAGCAGTCATTCGGTTTGGCATTGATTGTCAAAGTTGTTGGATATCCTTCTGAGGAATATAGTGCTAAATTCAGTCCAACTGCTGCATTAGAACGTCGAGGTTCCAAGACGACCCTGCCCATAATGCTCCAATCTTTCTCAGTTAAGGAAAGATCCGGTGAGTAATGTGTGGCAAGCACTAAGCAAGTAGTAAAAACTAGGCTCAAACAAAACTTGAGTTTGATTTCAAACACGTACCCGACTCATACGATAATAGTTGGTGGTGACTTTAATTTACACTCGATATGTTGGCGAAAATACACGTTTAATTCCGGAGGTACACTTAAAACATCATCCGAAAATGTGCTAAACGCATTCTCTGAGAATTATTTCAAGCAGTTAGTTCATGAGCCCACGCGAAAAGTAAACGGTTGTGAAAACACACTTGACCTTTTAGCAACAAATAATCCTGAGTTAATAACGAGCATCAAAACCGATTCGGGGATTAGTGAACACAGGGCTGTCGTAGCAAGATTGAATATTGTAGTCCCCAAATCCTCGAAAAATAAGCGAAAAATATACCTGTTCAAAAAAGCAGATAAAAATTCACTTGACGCCTTCCTGAGTGACAATCTCGACTCATTCCAAATTAATAATATAAGTGTAGACCAGATGTGGCCTAAATTCAAAGAAATATTATCGGCAGCAATTGAGAGATTTATACCAAATAAATTAACAAACGATGGAGGTGATCCTCCTTGGTAGACAAAAAGGGTTAGAACACTGTTACAGAAACAACGAAACAAACATACCAAATTTAAACAGACGCAAAATCCCCAAGATTGGCGATCTTTTACAGAAGCTCGAAATTTAGTGCGGACTTCAATGCGAGATGCCTATAACAGTTTCCCCAGCGAAACTTTGTCTCGAAACATGGCAGAAAATCCAAAGAGATTCTGGTCGTATGTGAAGTATGTTAGCGGGAAGAAACAATCAATGCCTTCTCTGCGCGATAGCAATGGAGATACTATCGAAGACAGTGCTGCCAAAGCAGAATTACTAAACACTGCCTTTCGAAATGCCTTCACAAAGAAGACGAAGTAAATATTCCCGAATTCGAATCGAGAACACCTGCCAACGTGAGTAACGCAGAAGTAAATATCCTCGGAGTAGTGAAGGAACTTAAATCAATAAAAGCAAGTCTTCTGGTCCAGACTGTACACCAATTAGGTTCCTTTCGGAGTATGCTGATGCATTAGCTCCATACTTAACAATCATATACAACCGTTCGCTCGACGAAAGATCTGTACCCAAAGGCTGGAAAGTTGAACAGGTCACACCAATATTCAAGAAAGGTAGTAGGAGTAATCCACTAAATTACAGGCCCATATCGTTAACGTCGATATGCAGCAGGATTTTAGAACATATATTGTGTCCGAACATTATGAATTACCTCGTAGAGAACGGTCTATTGACACACAGTCAACATGGGTTTAGAGAACATCGTTCCTGTGAAACACAACTAGCTCTTTATTCACATGAAGTGCTGAGTGCTATTGACAAGGGATTTCAAATGTATTCCGTATTTCTGGATTTCTGGAAGGCTTTTGACACTGTACCACACAAGCGGCTCGTAGTGAAATTGCATGGTTATGGAATATCGTCTCAGTTCTGTAATGGGATTTGTGATTTCCTGTCAGAGAGGTCACAATTCGTAGTAACTGACGGAAAGTCATCGAGTAAAACAGAAGTGATTTCTGGCGTTCCCCAAGGTAGTGTTATAGGCCCTTTGCTGTTCCTTATCTATATAAATGATTTGGGAGACAATCTGAGCAGCCGTCTTCGGTTGTTTGCAGATCACGCTGTCGTTTATCGACTAATAAAGTCATCAGAAGATCAAAACAAACTGCAAAACGATTTAGAAGAAATATCTGAATGGTGCGAAAAGTGGCAGTTGACCCTAAATAACGAAAAGTGTGAGGTCATCCACATGAGTGCTAAAAGGAACTCGTTAAACTTCGGTAACACGATAAATCAGTCTAATCTAAAAGCCGTTAATTCAGCTAAATACCTAGGTATTACAATTACGAACAACTTAAATTGGAAGGAACACATAGAAAATGTTGTGGGGAAGGCTAACCAAAGACTGCGTTTTATTGGCAGGACACTTATAAAATGTAACAGACCTACTAAGGAGACTGCCTACACTACGCTTATCCTTCCGCTTTTAGAATACTGCTGCGTGGAGTGGGATCCTTACCAGATAGGACTGACGGAGTACATCGAAAAAGTTCAAAGAAAGGCAGCACATTTTGTATTATCGCGAAATATGGGAGAGGGTGTCACAGAAATGATACAGGATTTGGGATGGACATCATTAAAAGAAAGACGGGATCTTCTCACGAAATTCCAATCACCAACTTTCTCCTCCGAATGCGAAAATGTTTTATTGACACCGACTTACGTAGGGAGGAACGATCACCAAGATAACGTAAGGGAAATCAGAGCTCGTACGGAAAGATATAGGTGTTCATTCTTTCCGCGCGCTATACGAGATTGGAATAATAGATAATTGTGAAGGTATTTCGTTGAACCCTCTTCCAGTCACTTAAATGTGATTTGCAGAGTATCCATGTAGATGTAGATGTGCGGGTGGGCATTATCTTGATTATCTTGCTGAAATGTAAACCCAGAATGGCTTGCCATGAAGAGCAACAAAATGGGGCGTAGAATTTCGTCGACGTACCGCTGTGCTGTAAGGGTGCCGCGGATGACAACCAAAGGCTTCCTGGTATGGTAAGAAATGGTATCCCATACCATCGCTCCTGGCTGTCGCTCCATATAATGGTACTGAAACCGCTGTCCGAAGCGTCTCTAGACACGTCTTCGACCTGGAATCTCGTTGACAAGAACTGTCTTCAGTACGAGCCCCGCTTCGAGTTCTTCCCCGATGACCAGCAAAGATGTGTCCGGAGACATGCCACACAGCGCTGGAATACCAACCTGACTTTCGCCCGCCATATGGCGGAATATCCAGGAGTGATGTTCTATGGTGCCGTTTTTTTCCATAGCAGGAACCCTTCGGTTGTCATCCACGGCACAGCGATACTTCGACCATATTCTAGGTCCATTTCATTGCCCTTCATAAAAAACCATACTAGACTCATATTTCAGTAAGATAATGCCCACTCGCACACGGAGTGTTTCTACTGCTTACCTTCGTGCTTGCCAAACCCTACCTTGGCCATCGAGGTCGTCGGATTTCTCCCCAGTTGAGAACATTTGGAACGTTATGGGCAGAGGCCCTCCAACCACTTCGGTTTTGACGATCTAACGCATCAGTTGAACAGAATTTGGCAGACCTAGAACAACTCTATCAGTCAACTCCAAGCCGAATACCTGCTTGCCTGAGGACCAGAGGTGAACCAACAAGTTACTGTCTTGCTCAGTTTGTTTGCAAATTTACATCACATCTACCTATTTCCGCACCATTCGGATTATTGCTATGTGTTTTTTTTTTTTTTGTTAGGGGGTAAATAACAGATTTCAGTTCATAACCAACTTTCGCTCTACATTGGCTTTTTAAATTTTTTTCTGCAAATTCCTACATCAGAATTCGGCAGTTTATAACACTATCTTCTTTGCCTCTTTCTGAGCTCGTTATGAACGGATGCTGACCGAATTTTTCAGGCGAGCATATGCAAGTTACGGGCCATACACTGAAAAGGAAACATCGTCGTCATGGCATTAGCTCAAAGTGTATAAAGAGACTAGTGTGGAGAATTGAATAAAAGGAAATGATGTCTTCCAAATAATTTTTAAACAAAACATTATTATTCACTTCCGATAAACCGACTGAGGTAGCACTGTATTAAAAAGACTGACCTTGATATTCCAGATGATGGTTCCTCCAATCCCCATCCGGCAACGTAGATTTACATTTTCTATGGTTTTCCTAAATTACTTCAGGCAAGTGCCAATATGGTTCTTGCTTTAAGCCCACGACCGACTACTTGTCCCATCCTTACCAAACTGGGCCTATAAGTATGTAAATGCCTGTGTTTGTGAATCATGCCTTTTATTCTTGATCTGTAATATGTCCGTACCACCGTAAAAGCTATCCACGGATGAATAAAGGCTGCTACTGCTACTCGCGCTGCCAACACTTTCATAAATCAAATATAGTAAATATACGAGGGTTGGAGCTTTAATAGTGGCAACTATTTATTTACAGCTCGTACAAAATAGGGACGTGTTTCAAAGTTTTACTGACCTTTAAATTAGTCACCAGCATTGTGTATAATCCGTTCCCAGCGATGTGAAGTCGTAGGATACTCTTAGCAGTGCCAGTTGTGTTCACAGTTCGAGCGGCGCGGTCTATTTCCCGACGAATTTGTAGCAGTTCTGAAGCGAATGCCGTGAAGTGTTTCCTTCAGTTTAGAAATCGATTTGAACTTACGAGGGCTTAAGTCAGGGGAGCGCAGTAGGTGGTATAGCACTTAGCAGATCCATCAGTCAAACAAATCAGTAACAGCTTGTACTGTACTTGCTTAAGTATTGTCCTGCAAAATAATGGTCAGGTCCCGCAGAAAGTGTCACCACTTCTGTCTGTATGCTGTTCGTTTTTGGAACACAACCTACGACCCGCTTTCATTTTGTCACGTTCCTCTCATTTAGAAACTCGTTTATTTCACATGCTTGTATTTATTAATTTGCTTAGCGTATGACTAGCATCACAATACACAAGAAAACATTTTGTCCTTACCAATACGTGTACGTATATGTTTAACACACAGAAAATATCATAATTATAACTTAATTAAATTTACAGTCTTTACAGAGCACAGAAGGTCACAAACATATACACAACTCCTAAACGTACACAACTTACGTCTTTTTTGCCAAGAGGAGCTCCTCTGGATCGCCAGGGAAGGATCGTTTTGGTCAAGTACGTATGATATACTCAACAGTCCGTAGTTCTTCACTCACAGTCACAGCTTTGCGGTGTTGCTAATCAATATTTGTACATAGTAGATCTTTTAGTATTTGTCCTTATTCTGTTGAGTGCACACCAGATCTCCCGAAGCTCTGCAAAACCTGATGGCCTGGTCCAGATTCTGGGCACTTCAGCTGTTTTTTGGTAGCATTGTTCTGTCCATCGGAATGTTGTTGCTCCGTTGTCCACCAAATACTTTGCACCGTATGAAGGTGGATGACAGGAGCGAAGTCTGTTTTCATTGAGTGCATCAATCTCCTCATGCAAAGGGAGGTAAAGATCACCAGCTATTTTTGTAAATTCTCGCCGAAAATATGGGGGATCTACATGATTGAGGTAGGCAACCAGAAAGCTGGTGTCTTTCTGATTGTACGTGTAATGATGCGCATAGTCCGGTTGAGCTGCTTATCCATGAGTCCGGTGTATGGGCTGGTGATTCAGACTGCAGCACAGTATTCTGCCACAGGTTACACCAGTCCAAGAGCAAATGTTCTTAGTGTTGGAGCTGATCGTCACCATGTCGTGCCACGAAGTTGTAGCAAACTGTTATTTCTTGACTTCACCGTAGCGGCGGTTTTCAGCAAGTGCTCTTTAAAGCTGAGCGTCCTGTCAAGATTGACCCCAAGATTACGTGGACTTTGCCGAGGAGGGGTGGCTTACGTCCCTTAACGATACAGATACCCGTATCGCAGGTGCAGCCACAACGAAGGGGTACTGGTGGAGAGGCCAGAATAACCTGCTCTTCTTCCAGAGGGGTAGCAACCTTTTTCAGTGGCTGCAGGGGCGAACAGTGTGGATGAGTGACTGGCACGACCTTGTAACATTAGCCAACATGGCCTTGGTGTGCTGGTACCGAGCGGCTGAAAGCAAAGAGAAACTAGAGCCACTATTTTCCTGTTTTCCCGAATAGCGTGCAGGTTTGCTGAATGACGTAATGATGGTGGCATCCGCTTGGGTGAAATATTACAGAAGTAAAACAGTCGCCCATTTGTATCTCTGGACGGCGACTACTCAGAAGGATACCTTCCTTAGAAAAAATAAAGGCTGGAGTGTGGGAGCAAGCTAGTGGCAGGAAGTAGTGGCAGGAAGGACAATAGGAATCTTCTGGTCAGGTGAGTATAGGGTTATGTAGTATCGTAGCTTATCGATACTGCCGGAGCCGATGCCATGAAGATTCCAGCGGGCGCCACGAGTGGCGGGTTGGACATCGCCACGAGTGAAGTGCCTCCAGGCCACCGACCAATGAAGATCGCCGGGTCGGATTTACAAGCGGTGGGCACTTGGACACCAGTCGTCTAGTTCAAGATTACTTGTAGTGGCTAGTTGGTGCCGAATGTTACGCCGAGTTGTTGATAGCTCTAGCGGCAAACACTCAATGTACATAGACGCACGCCCGTGTCGGGCATCTGTTTATAGCTAGATGCGCTTGCCACAAGTCGGCAACAGTGTAGATCCTCTCGCACAAGATGAGTAACACCTTCCACCTATCATTAGCAATGTGGACGTAACATTTGGCTCCTCGGAGCATAAGAGTTACCGACTCAGATGATAAAAGATTATAAATACAAAATAAAATACGGGTAATGCAGAAGTAGGCCTAATAGTGAATAAGAGGCAGCATAGTGAACGTTTTGTCGTAACCAAGAAAGACACAAAGCTAACATCCACCTCCGTAGTACAGTCTGGCTCTCATAATCCCGTAGCTTGAACTACGATCTCAGAAATGCGATTAGGAACAAATCTTGAAAGCTACAGAAGGTGGGAGTAGGAGAGCCGTCGCAGCGGCAATGGTGAGCCACCCGCAGGTGTACCCTGACCCACTTCCGGTTATTGCGGCAGGCTGTGACGTGATCTAGGTCCTAGGCGGCCGCGCCTGTAGCGCGCGGTCAGCCGTGCCGCCTCGCCAGTCTGAGTTATAGGGGCAGTCGCGACCAGATAGCGGCTCCAGCCGGCTGCCGGAGTAAATCACGCCGTGGCGTCCAGCAGGCCAGCCGGCCAGCCAGCCACCTGTGCTCCGAAGCGGCGCGCTGCTGACGCACTCGACAAGTGTTCGGGACGAGAAAGGTAGTGAAGTCACCGTCCAGCCTTCTGATTTAGCTTGGTTTTCCCAGAATCGCCGAAGTCAAATTCTGGGATGGTGTCTTCGAGAACGACACAGGCGTTTTCCCATTATTGCCCTGTCCGACCTTCTGCACCACCACTACTCATCTGTTCGCCGTCTGTACGTTAAAACCCCGACGCGTTTGAACGACTGGGCAACTGGGGCGGACAAGAGCCGGGAAGCTCATTATACCGTGACGGCAAAAAATTGCAAAACAAAGAAATAATTAATGCAGAATAATGAAATTTTGAGAATACATTTGTCTAGGTAATATATTTAAGTGATTAACTTCGCAAGATCACAGATCAATATAAGAGCTACAAAAGCCATAGCAAATGTGAAATGCTGGTACATTAAAAGCCGGTGTAGCTACCAAATGTACATTCACTGTGTTGTACATGTGCCGGATGTCATTTTGTCGGTTGTGACCCATGCCTGTTGCATTTTGTCGGTCAATACAGGGATGCTGTTTGTGGATGACGCTGAAGTTGTCCAAATATCCCATATGTGCTCATCTGGGGACCATCTGCTTACCGAGGGGCCAAAGAAACATGTCGACTCTCTGTGGAACACGTTGGGTTACACTAGCGGTAAGTGGGAGAGCGTTATGCTGTTGGAAAGCTCCCCCTGGAGTGCTCTTCATGAATGGCAACTCAGAAGGTCGAATCATCAGGATCACTTACAAATTTGCAGTCAGGATGGGTGGGATAACCACGAGGCTGCTCCTGCTGTCATACGAAATCGCACCCCAGCCCATAACTCGAGGTGTAGGTCCTGTATTGCACGCAGATAGGTTGGTTGCAGGCTCTCACTGGCGCTAAAACAGAGCCGGCTTTTATCAGAAAACAGAACAGACCTGCACTTCGTGCTCCAATTAGCTCTAGTTTGACACCGCTGCAGGTACGTTACAGGGCCTCTGGCTCGCAGTTGTCCTTGAAGTAACCGATTTGTAACGGATCTTTGTCTCACTGTGATGCGAGCAGTCGCTCGAATTGTTGCTGCAGAAGCAGTACAATGCGCTCTGTCGGTCTTCTTGCGACCGTACGTTCCCGTGACCACGGCTGCCAGCTACCACGTAGAGTGGGTACGTTTCTACCAAATCCTTCTGCAATATCGCGGAAGGAACGTCCAGTTTGCCTTAAAGGCATTCTTGACTTACATCGACTAACTGCGCTCAATGTCAAAGGCAATTAATGCTCACGACCGTTACAGCCTGTATTTAAAGCAAACCTGACTTGTATCCTCATAGTACCACTATTACCACTGCTCTTATGCGACTGACTCGAAATCTGAATAGACATCAAATTTCAGACGTAGAAACACACCTACCAGCTTTCATTTATCTCGCACAATCCCGTCTTGGTGCTGCAATTTTTTTTTTTTCATCAGTGTGTTACTGTTCCTTTCTCAGTTCATCGCAGAGTACACTGACAGAGTACACTGTACGTTGTAGGCAGCCAACACAGTGTAACAACACGCTCTAACAGCGCTATACAATATCAATATTGCAGCAGTATTTTCTGGAACAACAGCATGGACTATATGATCAGAAGTGACTGGACATCCACGTTTAATGCGGAATTGATACCTAGCTGTCACGAGAGGTCCCATAATAATTGAAATACACATGAAATTCATTTGGCTGATAAACGAGAACATTTAAGAAAATCCAATTTCTTTGATAAATATATGACCTGGACTGGGAGGCGGTACTGATTATAGTGAATTACTAACACTCAGTTTTTTTTTAGCAAAATTATATTACAAGTTAAAATTGGGTTTTCAGAAACATCTGACAATTGAAATTACATTACTCAGAATTGATTCACAAACAATGAGATTTAAACAGCAATTATTATCTAACTTCATTAATCCAGTATAAATGCAAGTCATCAAAGTACATATAGCTCTGTTAACAAATCTTAAGATCATTACAAAAATGAAATATCTAACTAGCCTTTTTATCAAAACCGTTTACGTACATTCTGGGGTTACTCAACAATTACACATTATCAGCCAACTAATCTATACTAACAAACACAGAAATCAGAATTATTAAAATCTTTACCTTGCTTATACGAAGACTTCTGCTTCCAAGTTCAACAATATTAACATATCTACATTAATCTAACTCTTGGTGGCTTCACACGGCACACCCCAAAAACTGCCTACTCCATCGTCTTTCCAACACAGGCAGCTACCTACAACTGTGCGCTAAGCGCTCTCTTACTCCAACAAAGCAGTACAGTATCTTTGGTTTTGCGGTCGCGTAGTCAGCGATCAGCATTTTCGAGCCTATCAGAGACATTCATCCTTTATAGTATACTAGTTTCATTTTAATATATTAATATTCTTATCTTATTCTGGTACCACATACAAGTGTGCTCCAGTATACTCCTTTCAAGGCGAAATGTTCAAATTGTTCAAATGTGTGTGAAATCTTATGGGACTTAACTTTCAAGGCGACTATTTCATAATTTTCGTAACTTTTTACTCTTTCCGGTATTACCTGTACATTGTTTCATGTTCCGCACACATCGTAAAGTATTTCTATATATAGGTATACCGGGTGTATCGCGTAAGGCTCGACAAACGAATTTTTTTTAGTGTTTCGGCACACATTTTTAATTGGTTTCTGCAACGTGTAAATGAAGATAATTTGTCAAATTATTTTGCAGTTCGTTTTGATCTTCTGACGGCTTTGCAAGACGATAAATGACAGCATCATCTGCAAAAAATCTACGAAGGTTGCTCTGATTGTCTCCTAAATGATGTAGAGATTAAGAACAACAGAGCGCCTATAACAATTCCTAGGCGAACCCCAGATATTACTTTCCATCAGTTACTGTGATATGTGTCTTTATGACGAGAAATCACAGATCCAGTCGCACAACTGATATGGTGCACCACTGGCAGACAATTTGATTAGAGATTGCGTTTGAGGAAACGTGTCAAGTCAAAAGCCTTCTGGGAATCTAGAAATATAGAATCAACTTGAGATCACTTCACGATGGCACTCATTATTTCCTCCCAATAAAGAGATAGTTTTGCTTCACAGCAACGATGTTTTCCGAATTCCTTTTGGTTATGGGTCAACAGATCGTTTTCTCGAAGTATTTCATAATGTTTGAATACAGAATGTGTTCCAAATACTATTACAAATCATTGTCAATGATGTGTTTGTATGTATAAGACAGCATATATGTATGCATGTATGAATTACGTACTTAATTAATTAATTAACTAATGTTTGGAATCTCCTCCGAAACTCCTGGATCTCTTTCAAACAAATTTGGCACACCAAAAGCAGTCTTCATGAATATCAGCACTGCATTTACAACCTCCTGGTTCCAGTAGGAGCAGAGATACAGACAACAACGTGTTTAAGTCCCTGCTGTGTGGCTGCCCTGCATTGCAAGCGTGATGTGTGGAAATAGTATTGGCTAACTCGATCGTCCTGCTTTGGAGGGCAATTTACACATTAGGAAGAGAAAAACGTTTTCCAGCCCTCCCGCGCTCCTCCTCCTCCCCCCACCCCCCAAATGTGTAGGCTGCCCGTGACGTGTTGGCTGCCCTGCAAGAAAGGTATATTCAAGTAGTATCAGCCTGATTCAGTGACCTGCTGTGCAGGGGTACATGTGCGGAGGGGATGAACGAGATGGACACAGAAAGGGGAAGGAGGAGATGGGTATGGATAGAGAGAGAGAGAGAGAGAGAGAGAGAGAGAATGGAGGAGGAGGAGGATGTGGACGGAGATGGGAGTGAGGAGGAGAAGACTGAGGGGAGGAGGAGACGTACAGAGAGAGGAGAAGGTGAGATGGACAGAGAAAGGGTGGAAGAGGAATAGAGAGTGCAATACGTGTATCGACAGTGCATGGGAGCTGTGGCGAAAATATCACTAATTCAGCGTATTACTTCTATTTTATTTCTTGAGTATCGGTGTGACCTGTGCAACTTTAGTCTTTAGGTACAAATACTTCGTCTATCGAGCGATTTTAAAAAATGGAGGTAATTCATCAGCATACTTCGAAACGAACCTAATTGGTATACAGGTCCACTTCGCATTGAGACGTGACCTGAAACTTAATTTCGTCCCCAATGTTGCTTCTGTCGACAAACACTTACAGCACCCGACGACTACTCTCTGCCGCGCCCGTCAGCCACTCGGCGGAGACGAAGGGCTTCCACTGCGTGTTTTTCCGCATCCATCTTCGCTAAATGGCCCAGCCGGCGCGCGCGGGCAGACGCGTCTGCTGGCCCAGTTCGGCCGCCCGGACGCCGAGTCGATCTGTCGACGCGACGCCTCCCTGCGCAGCGGCCGGCATCGCGCAAACAAACAGCGACCGCCACGCCCTTTACCGACGCAACAATGTTGAAAGCCCCATCAGGTTAAATAATCGTCGTCCCGGCGACGCTAGCCACAAGGCCCGCGCACCTGGCCCGCGCCACGCCGGAGCCCCATCTGCACGAAAACAGCGAGCCATCCGTCCGTCTGTCCTCTGTTCCCGTCACGCCTCGGCGTTTTTAGAGGCGACGCACGTCCGCAGAAGGCTCTGTCGCTGCGTTCTGGCCAGTCTCAAGTTCGACAGGCCTCCGCAGCTGCTAACTGTGCCTGCCAAAATTCGTATGGTGCGCTGTTTATTGATCCTGGAGCGGAAGCAGTAAACTTAGCTGCGGTACCAAAGGAGTAAGGTACCCTAAAATGCGATTAAACAGAAACGAAAGAAAAGAGATGGATTTTGCAGTAAGTGCAAATTCTCTACATCGCAGTTTCCCGTTATAAAAAAAATATTTCACTGTTTCTAACTTTTCCTTGTTTAATTTGCAGTAGCTTATTGTCGGCTTATTAGAAAAACCTCGTACGTCAGAAAACACAGAATTTACATAATGTGAAATAAACTGATTTTGAATTAATAGTTTTTCATTCCAATACTGTCTGACCTAGCCGTTACACGTGGCTTTCACATGTAAGTGTAGCGGTTTAGATGTAAAATTATCGGGGATATTGATTAATATCTTAACTTCAAGATAAACAAAGAGAAATGTACGTACCTATTCGTACTGAACACTGCTGAAAATCATTAAGACACGTACAAAAAACCTCACAAGTTTGTCTAGGCGTGATTTTCTCACTTAACATCAGTACCTAGCAATATACGTGGTTTTAATTTTTTCACGCTAGAACGCAGCACGTAGGTCATTACCTCTCAATGCCTTACTAATACTCATAGTTAAGATACGAGGTTTTTACCCAATAATGCACTTTTTTTATTTTTTATTTTTTAGATACGACGTTTTCATTCGTAACTGACGTTGTATGACATGTGATTCGATAGCTTGGTGACTTTCTCACCTTTTTCTCAATTTCACATTGCATCATTTAATTACCTGATAGTTTCGCTCAAGCAGCTTCTCGGTTGCCATTTGGAGGCTGCCTGGACGCGGTTCCAAGCCTTTTCAACACATGAAACTCTGTGGGATTCATCGATAATCGAGGACTTCATTTCTCCGTCAGCAGTCTGCGAGAATAACCAATACATCAGGCTGCGGGCCTTCTGTTCGACGCCGCTACATACACCATTGGGTAATAATTTTTGAATTCATAACAGAAACAACAGCGATCTTTTATCGTAATTTAACAAGAACAGTCCAGATCACACATTTGCTCAATTTTATCATTTGTAAATTTTCTCATTCGTAATACTGAAGAGAAAGTGCCTTGCCAAGGGAATGGACCAAGATTCAGACACGTGTCACACACTACATCGAAACACCCTTCACGGAGCGAGGGTGAAGTCTACGAACACCTTCCTGAGAACCTCTGTTCTCCTAAACTGAGGTTTCCAGTTAGTCGCATTAAGCCTATGGAAGAAAACCGACGAGACACTACAGATGGAAATGCATTCGCGAGACTGCATGTTACACAGGTACAGAGAACGATGATCTACACAGATGTCATTCAGTATGCTGTACACAGGTTGTTGTTGTTGTGGTCTTCAGTCCTGAGACTGGTTTGATGCAGCTCTCCATGCTACTCTATCCTGTGCAAGCTTCTTCATCTCCCAGTACCTACTGCAACCTACATCCTTCTGAATCTGCTTAGTGTATTCATCTCTTGGTCTCCCTCTACGATTTTTACCCTCCACGCTGCCCTCCAATACTAAATTGGTGATCCCTTGATGCCTCAGAACATGTCCTACCAACCGATCCCTTCTTCTGGTCAAGTTGTGCCACAAACGTCTCTTCTCCCCAATCCTATTCAATACCTCCTCATTAGTTATGTGATCTACCCATCTAATCTTCAGCATTCTTCTGTAGCACCACATTTCGAAAGCTTCTATTCTCTTCCTGTCCGAACTATTTATCGTCCATGTTTCACTTCCATACAAGGCCACACTCCATACAAATACTTTCAGAAACGACTTCCTGACACTTAAATCTATACTCGATGTTAACAAATTTCTCTTCTTCAGAAATGCTTTCCTTGCCATTGCCAGTCTACGTTTTATATCCTCTATACTTCGACCATCATCAGTTATTTTGCTCCCCAAATAGCAAAACTCCTTCACTACTTTAAGTGTCTCATTTCCTAATCTAATTCCCTCACCATCACCTGATTTGACTACATTCCATTATCCTCGTTTGCTTTTGTTGATGTTCATCTTATATCCTCCTTTCAAGACGCTATCCATTCCATTCAACTGCTCTTCCAAGTCTTTTGCTGTCTCTGACAGAATTACAATGTCATCAGCGAACCTCAAAGTTTTTATTTCTTCTCCATGGATTTTAATACCTACTCCGAATTTTTCTTTTGTTTTCTTTACTGCTTGCTCAATATACAGATTGAATAACATCGAGGAGAGGCTACAACCCTGTCTCACTCTCTTCCCAACAACTGCTTCCCTTTCATGTCCCTCGACTCTCATAACTGCCATCTGGTTTCTGTACAAATTATAAATAGCCTTTCGCTCCCTGTATTTTACCCTTGCCACCTTTAGAGTTTGAAAGAGAGTATTCCAGTCAACATTGTCAAAAGCTTTCTCTACAAATGCTAGAAACGTAGGTTTGCCTGTCCTTAATCTTTCTTCTAAGATAAATCTTAAGGTCAGTATTGCCTCACGTGTTCCAGTATTTCTACGAATCCAAACTGATCTCCCCTGAGGTCGGCTTCTACTAGTTTTTCCATTCGTCTGTAAAGAATTCGTGTTAGTATTTTGCAGCTGTGGCTTATTAAACTGATTGTCCGGTAATTTTCACATCTGTCAACACCTGCTTTCTTTGGGATTGGAATTATTATATTCTTCTTGAAGTCTGAGGGTATTTCGCCTGTTTCATACATCTTGCTCACCAGATGGTAGAGTTTTGTCAGGACTGGCTCTCCCAAGGCCGTCAGTAGTTCCAATGGAATGTTGTCTACTCCCGGGGCCTTGTTTCGAATCAGGTCTTTCAGTGCTCTGTCAAACTCTTCACGCAGTATCGTATCTCCCATTTCATCTTCATCTACCTTCTCTTCCATTTGCATAATATTGTCCTCAAGAACATCGCCCTTGTATAGACCTTCTATATACTCCTTCCACCTTTCTGCTTTCCCTTCTTTGCTTAGAACTGGGTTTTCATCTGAGCTCTTGATGTTCATACAAGTCGTTCTCTTATCTCCAAAGGCCTCTTTAATTTTCCTGTAGGCAGTATCTATCTTACCCCTGGTGAGACAAGCCTCTACATCCTTACATTTGTCCTCTAGCCATCCCTGCTTAGCCATTTTGCACTTCCTGCCGATCTCATTTTTGAGACGTTTGTATTCCTTTTTGCCTGCTTCATTTACTGCATTTTTATATTTTCTCCTTTCATCAATTAAGTTCAATATTTCTTCTGTTACCCAAGGATTTCTTCTAGCCCTCGTCTTTTTACCTACTTGATCCTCTGCTGCCTTCACTACTTCATCCCTCAAAGCTACCCATTCTTCTTCTACTGTATTTCTTTCCCCCATTCCTGTCAATTGTTCCCTTATGCTCTCCCTGAAACTCTGTACAACCTCTGGTTCTTTCAGTTTATCCAGGTCCCATCTCCTTAAATTCCCACCTTTTTGCAGTTTCTTCAGTTTTAATCTACAGGTCATAACCAATAGATTGTGGTTAGAGTCCACATCTGCCCCTGGAAATGTCTTACAATTTAAAACCTAGTTACTAAATCTCTGTCTTACCATTATATAATCTATCTGATACCTTTTAGTATCTCCAGGGTTCTTCCATGTATACAACCTTCTTTCATGATTCTTAAACCAAGTGTTAGCTATGATTAAGTTGTGCTCTGTGCAAAATTCTGCCAGGCGGCTTCCTCTTTCATTTCTTAGCCCCAATCCATATTCACCTACTACGTTTCCTTCTCTCCCTTTTCCTACTACCGAATTCCAGTCACCCATGACTATTAAATTTTCCTCACCCTTCACTATCTGAATAATTTCTTTTATTTCATAATACATTTCTTCAATTTCTTCGTCATCTGCAGAGTTAGTTGGCATATAAACTTGTACTATTGTAGTAGGTGTGGGCTTCGTATCTATCTTGGCCACAATAATGCGTTCACTATGCTGTTTGTAGTAGCTTACCCGCATTCCTATTTTCCTATTCATTATTAAACCTACTCCTGCATTACCTCTATTTGATTTTGTGTTTATAACCATGTAGGCACCTGACCAGAAGTCTTGTTCCTCTTGCCACCGAACTTCACTAATTCCTACTATATCTAACTTTAACCTGTCCATTTCCCTTTTTAAATTTTCTAACCTACCTGCCCGATTAAGTGATCTGACATTCCACGCTCCGATCCGTAGAACGCCAGTTTTCTTTCTCCTGATAACGACATCCTCTTGAGTAGTCCCCGCCAGGAGATCCGGATGGGGGACTATTTTACCTCCGGAATATTTTACCCAAGAGCACACCATCATCATTTAATCATACAGTAAAGCTGCATGCCCTCGGGAAAAATTACGGCCGTAGTTTCCCCTTGCTTTCAGCCGTTCGCAGTACCAGCACAGCAAGGCCGTTTTGGTTATTGTTACAAGGCCAGATCAGTCAATCATCCAGACTGTTGCCCTTGCAACTACTGAAAATGCTGTTGCCCCTCTTAAGGAACCACACGTTTGTCTGGCCTTTCAACAGATATCCCTCCGTTGTGGTTGCACCTACGGTACAGCTATCTGTATTAATTTAACTATTGTATTAATGTGTGACAGAGTATGTTGTTATATTTCAATATAATGTTTCACGTTGGGTTACAGTCTGCGCTTTGTTATACTCAAAGGGCGTAGTGTTCATTATTTTTCAAATTGAGGAGATAGTGTGTTGATCTGCTTTTATGTACATACATTTCTAACTCTTCGAGTAGATTCATAATGCTACCTTTCTCAACACGAAGCAACATCTGAATGTGTTGGCCAATGTTTTTTACTCCATGTCTGTTGAGGGTTATGTGCATTCCAAATGTCCTATATGGTAGGAGGTACAACTTCGGCAACTGAGTTTGTATGTTTCAGAGCTTTTGTGTGAAAGGAGGAAGAATTGTAAATGGAAGCAGGTGCAAATGTATGTAGATTGCAATATCCATGCAAAGATGAGATAGACTAGCATGGAGAACTATTTTAAACCAGTCCTCGAGATGTTGTCAACAAGAACAAGAACCATATTAAAATTCCCGCGCCAATGGGTTATTGATATCACTAAATTAAGCTGCTCATAACATTTCGAGAACTCACTCCATTCGTCACACCTGAAAGAAACTTGCATTCGTTAGTCGAGAGGAAGATTCAGGGTTTGGCGTGATGTCGACGCCCAGGTCATTGGAGATGGTGCTCAAGTTCTGATTCGGGAAGGATGGGAAAGGAATCGGCTGTGCCATTTTAAAGGAGTTTTAGTCGACTGCATGGAGCGAGACTGTCGCAGTGGGTAAGGTACTGCTCTTTGTTTTCATGAAAAGATTCATTCGAGTCTCTTCTGATATATAATGTTACTTTAAATCCGTCTTGATTGCAAATTTTTTTTTTATTATTGATATGACCGGTTTCGGTTCATTCAGAACCATCTTCAGATCTGTAAAAATAATTATACTAATTTACTATTTCACGAAAGCAAATCTTTTTCATCCTATCTAATCAACATCAAATATACTAGAACGTACCTGATATTTAAGTTACAGGAGTAACCCGTCCAATTCAGCAACTTTCACATGCTACGTCGCATAAAATTGGTTGGCAGAGTGCACGTCATTTATATTAATTATAACACTATTACCGACAGGTGGCGTCTGGTACATTTGTTACATTCCATTTGCACATACTGTATTCAGTAGATCTTTTTTATATTAAAAATATTTAATTAAAATATGTAGATGTCAAAGCTAAAATCTGTACTTGTCAGGATTAAAAAACAGTAAAATTATCATTTTTATACGATCTAAAAGGTTTAGGGCGATTTATATATCTATGGTGCTGGTGTGAACTTGTTTTCTTCTACGGTCTGCTTCCGTGGTTCCCGTCACTTTGGTGTTGTGCCGCGGTCCGCTCAGTGGCTACGGGATACATTACGAAGTTCTTACGTATTAAGACAAAGATAATGAAAGAAAACTTGAAAATAAAATTTAACAAAACATGCTTAGACGCAGGGATTACTCCTAACTACGCAAAAGTAAAAATCAGGAATATGTCAAACATAGCACAAATAGTAAAACGTAAAAGTGAAGTATTATGGATTAAAAATCAAATTCGAGAAGCATATAAAATGAAAGACAAGTTAAATAGAGAAGCTTTTAATCTTCACTTGATTTTAGGTGACATTTTATCTCCATTACGGTTCACATACGTAAGCAGAGAGATTGAAAATAGAATTGGCAGGGAGCGAGAATCAACTCTAAACAGAGATCAGAAGAAGCTTTTTAACCTAGGTGTAGATTTTAATACTGATAACGAAACGGCGTATAAAAAGTTGCATACTTTTTGTGAGAGGGTCGTGAACTTAACTGAGATAGAATTAACAAAAGATGAGCAGAATCTTTTAAATAAAGGCCTGCAATATAACCTAAATCCCGCAATTAACTCAAATACAATAAAAAAGACTGTCGCAGAAGTGAAAATTGCATATGATATCGCAAATATGAATAGATACGAACAGACAAACACGGCAATTAAAGTAAAGAAGTCGATTATAGATGAAATGCACTCTGCTCACAAGAACAGAAACGAACTACTAACTCTTAAGGGCTTGAATAAGAAGTTAGAATCACGTAAGGCTATCGTTACGAAGGCAGATAGGGGCGGCACTATGGTTTTAATACACGATACAGACTATATAGAGAAAACTGAAAAGTTCTTTATGGAAAACGGAATAGTAGAAGTCAAGAAAGATCCAACCAAGAAATTTCAAACAGAAATAAGGAAACAAATAGATAACAGTGTGTTTCTATTCACAGAGGAGGAAAAGTTTTTAACTGGAAGTAATGAATCCGCGAATCCCCGAATTACAATCACAAATAAAGCTCCATAATGTTGAAAAATCGATTCGCCCAATCGTTAATAACACCAGCAGCCCAAGTTATAAATTAAATAAAGAGCTAAATAACAGATTGAAGGCGGCATATACATATCGTCGGACTTTCAACATTAGCAACAGCTACGAATTTGCCGAGCAAATTAAAGACGTACTTATACCTCAGAATGCGTCACTAGCTTCATTGGATGTCACCAATCTGTACACAAACATTCCCGTAAAAGAAACGATTGAGATCATTAAGAACAATCTCCTCACTCATGGTAAATTGGCACTGGGGGAAGTGATTGAACTAGTGGAAATGTTGGAACAAGTCTTGTCGTTCAATTACTTTACTTTCAATGGTAAAATTTATCAACAGAAAGACGGGCTGGCAATGGGGAACAGTTTAGCTGGGACGCTGGCTGACATTTTTGTAAATCACTTAGAAATCCTAATATCGCTGAGAAAATTGTATATTACAGGAGATATGTGGACGACTCCATTTTATTATACAAAGGAGATAAAAATGATATCGAAAACTTAGCACAAAAAATGAGCTCTCAACACCCGAAAATTAGATTCACCATGGAATTTGAAGAAAACAACCGTATAGATTACTTAGATTTAACACTAATAAAGAAAAATGGGAAGCATGAATTTAGCATATTCAGAAAACCTACGTATACAGATCTAGTTATCAACGAGCGCTCTTGTCACCCACCGCGATACAAATGGGCATATTTTACTTCGATGGTATACAGGCTACTAAGATTGCCACTAAGCCAACACGAAGTAGAAAAGGAGTTAAGTATTTTAAAACAAGTGGCCGTAGCGAACGGATATACGTGTAAGCAGGTGATGAATATTTATAGGAAGATAAAGAAGAGGCAAATGGAACAAACAGAAGGAAGGCAAGTAGTAGTTAAGAGGAACAACAAGAAAAAATATGTAGCTCTCACTTACAATGGAAGAATTGCAGGCAAAATTGAAAGATGCTTTCGTAAATCCGACGTTAAAATAGGGTTCCGAACAAATAACACGTTAAAATTGAAGCTCCGGCATAGAATATGTAATAGTAGGAATAAATTTCAGGATTCAGGTGTATATAAAATCAAATGTAATGACTGCTGTAAACAATATATAGGGCAGACTGGTAGGAACTTTGAAACCAGATTCAGGGAGCACACCTACTCTCAAAACAAAACAGCTTTTGGGGCGCATATGGCTGCGACAAAGCACTCAGTCACGAATATTGAAAACAACTTAGACATCCTGCATAGAGCTCACAAGGGACGGTTTCTTAACATTTTAGAAGAGATCGAAATATACACCCACAAAAATAAAGATCCGGATTTAATCCTCAACGAACAAAGCGAATTCAATCATAACGCCTATTTTAGCATTTATGACGACCTACTAAGATGACAACTGTTGCGTATGGAGATCCAGGCCGAGGGATGAGAGATGGTGCGCGGTGGAGAAGCCGGAAGACGCGTGCAACGCCTGGCGTCGTTGACGGGGCCGTCCTGTGCGGCCCTCTTGCCCGCGGCGATGGACAGCAGACGACTGAGCGGACCGCGGCACAACACCATAGTGGCGGGAACCACGGAAGCAGACCGTAGAAGAAAACAAGTTCACACCAGCACCATAGATATATAAATCGCCCTATGCCTTTTAGATCGTATAAAAATGATAATTTTACTGTTTTTTAATCCTGACAAGTACAGATTTTAGCTTTGACATCTACATATTTTAATTAAATATTTTTAATATAAAAAAGATCTACTGAATACAGTATGTGCAAATGGAATGTAACAAATGTACCAGACGCCACCTGTCGGTAATAGTGTTATAATTAATATAAATGACGTGCACTCTGCCAACCAATTTTATGCGACGTAGCATGTGAAAGTTGCTGAATTGGACGGGTTACTCCTGTAACTTAAATATCAGGTACGTTCTGGTACATTTGATGTTGATTAGATAGGATGAAAAAGATTTGCTTTCGTGAAATAGTAAATTAGTATAATTATTTTTACAGATCTGAAGATGGTTCTGAATGAACCGAAACTGGTCATATGAATAAAAAAAATTTGCAATCAAGACTGATTTAAAGTAACATTATAAAATCACTGATTGCTGTTATCCCATAAGACATTATGTCTGTTTTTGCAAAATCTTATGATATAAGTCGTGAGTCATATGAAGCGAAATCCGGACTAGCTTTTAAAATATGCCAGTTTATTACTACTTTTTCCAAACAAGCTAATTCCCGTTCCTATTGCATTGACGTTCAGCGATAGTGAACGAAAGCGGCATGTATTTCTCGTAAGGAAGGACAGAAACTCCAGACAGGCCCGTGTACCAAGTCAGCCGCCTGCGAGCGCCCGTAGGCGGCGGCTGCTGGCGAGGCAGCCAAACCGCCTGGGCGACATTCGCGAGGCCGATTCTGTCGCCAGCGCCGCTGCGTCTCCGGCCGAAGGTCTTCTGGGCCCTCTCGTGACGACACCCATTCTGCCAGAGGTCGTCCACAACTTTCATCATTCTCTAGCGACATTTATCCATCCGTAGACCGGTTATACCAGCCAGCGACGGACGCCGGTGCTAAAGCGTCATCGTCCAATTTTTGAATTGTCTGCAGACGTCTGCCTTTCTTTAGCCACATCTGGTCTACCTACATATATAAAAGCTGATGTACGGGTGAGCGCCTGCGCATGCCCGCGCCGATGTGTGTGCTTGTGTTCCAGGACCGATGTAAAATTTCAACCAAATTTGGTAGACATGTTACTTGTGACTTAACAAGTATACTTGTATGGATATGGTGTCTGTTCTTTCGGACATGTCCGAAAGAACAGACACCATATCCATATAAGTATACAGTTCTGGCAATACCGGCCATGACCTTCTGCTTCTGTGCGGATGCACACTTATTTCCCGAACTCTTACGGGACTTGGTAGGAATGTCTTCCACGAGTAATGAGTGTGTTGGTCTGGGGCACTAAGAATGTAGTGTATGGACATACAAGGTGAGAATGTGGGTCTCGCGGGAGGCTTGCGCGGGATAGTCCCTGCAGTCACGCTGTCCTCTATGTCCTCGGTGGCTCAGATGGATAGAGCGTCTGCCATGTAAGCAGGAGATCTCAGGTTCGAGTCCCGGTCGGGGCACACATATTCACCTGTTCCCGTTGATGTGTATCAACGCCCGTCGGCAGCTGACGGTATTAATATAATTCTAATTTAGGTAACAAGTACTAGTATCCGTATTTGTGGGGGGAGGGAAAAAGAAGCATAACTCTGCACGTCTGGTGCAATTTCAACCAGTATTGGTAAAAAGCATGACTTACTATCTAGGAAAAAGTACTGTCGGGCTAAGAGATCCTAGTATCCATATTACTGAGCATGGCGGCATAAAGTAATGATACGTACGCTTAACTCTGGAACTCCTGGAGCAATTTGAATCATACTGGATTCGAATGTGAGACAGAAAACTATGAGGCTAGGACTAAGCGGCGGGTAGGGGTGGGTGTGCTCGGGAAGAAGGTAACAAGCATTGCGAAGGCGTGGAATGTGTGAAACAGTTTAACCAAAAGTGGTATATTTCTTACTGGCAAAGTATCAACACATGGTATTGTATAGAACGCCAAGGCAATATACTAAATGCCTAGAACTTTTTCACAGGAAATTAATTTAATTTTTATTTAACACTTTTCCTAGCAGATGTGTAAAATGTGTAGGAACTTTACAAAATGCGAGATCTTTACAGGGAAAGTACAAAACTTCAATGAAATAACATGTTCAAACTAGAAACTTGCGTATTTTTGAAAGTTAAAATATGAAAATCATCACAGTTATATGAAAACTGGCTTATCCAGAAGTAGATGCATTTTAATAATTCTTAACAATTACTAATACACTACAAACAATCGGAAAAATAGTATTTCAACATTTATTACAAGAGCTTGATAAATAATAGCTCAAACTAAACTTCCAGATTTTATATATTTCCAGACTGTGTCTCTTTTATATTTTATTTACTGTAGCAAGCAGAACTGAGATGTCATTTTTAATTGCAAATAACTTTTCTTATTAAAACTACTGTTAGTTCCTCATAGCGATCGTCTATTAGAAAAACACTGATTCTTGCAGAATTACACCTCATTATCTGTAGCTCTCTATAAAAATCTTTGTTTCAGTGCAGTTGGACTGCACCAACCACAACATTTTCACAGTCTTCATGTGCAGCCTCCATTTTAGAGGATGTGACACTATGACACAAATAAGCTCCAACCGAACTGGACTGAATCTTTTACAACAGTGATGTCTGTAGATTTCTTGCAACTGTCAAAATATTCAAATTACCTCTCTTTCATGCCTTGCCTTAAATGTAACTGGCATTATATTAAATGCCTAGGCACAGTATTAAATAAGATGCATTTCATAGCCTGTCTAATGATTTTTGGTCTTCTACACTCATGTTCAGAAAAAAGAAACAGAATTTGGTCCCCTCCCCTAAATCTATCAACCAACCATAAAACATAACTCCTCAAACGATTAGAGATGGGTCGTTCATATTCACAGGACATGTATATTAGCATGTTCTGCAGTAATGATCAGCATTTCAGTCACATCGGTTAAGCATGTGTCCTGTTGCCTAGTAGGCACAGGGTCCACCATGAGCCCTGATAATTTGTTCCATGCGCGATGGCATCGACGCGTATCAGGCGCGAATGGCGTCCTCTAGTATAACCATCTATGCTGCATGCACCTGGTTCCAAAGTTCGTCTGTGGTGGTTGCATTGGGTCACAACGCTGCACCCGTCCTTTCACCATATCCCACATATTTTCGATTGGCGACTGGTGACCTGGCGGGCCATGGGGCCATGGCAGGAGGCTGACATCCTGTGACACTAAGAAGGCACGTGTTCGTTCAACAACGTGTGCTCGTGCATTGTCTTGCTAAAAATGGCGTCTAGGGTGTTTTGCAGAAAGGGTATGGCTACGGGTCGCAGTATATTCTTCACGTAAGCAACACTAGTCACAGTGCCCTGGACACATACTAACTGTGATGTATGGTTGTACCTAATAGCTCCCGACACCATAAGGCCTTGATTTGGGGCTGTATGTCTTGTGCGAATGCAGTCACTGTGACAGCAGTCCCCTGTCTGCGTCGAACCAAAATGCGGCCATCATTTTCAAAGAAACATAACCTAGATTCGTCCGAAAACACCGTTTGATGCCATTGCTGTCCACAGTGACGTCGTTCCACGCACCTTGGCCGTCTAGCATATTTCTGCACTTTCTTCAAAGGTGAGAGGAGAAGTCACTGTCATCCCTGTTAGTGCGCGGTGGGTTACATTGTTCTATTGTTGCGCCAGAGCAGAGGAGGACGTTCCGCAATGCCATTCGGATGAGATGTCGATCTTCTCGGGGGTGGTCTGGGTGGTGCAACCTGACCGATACCATCGTGTTCTGCGGCCACCCGTGAAACATTCTGCACATACCCGTTGCACTGTCGAAACACTTCGTCCCACATGAGCAGCAATTTCGAGGATGGATGCATCTCACTCTCTCATGTCATTAATGCGCCCTCTTTAAAACTCGCTGAACTGACGGTATGGTTCGCCCACGTGTCTGCGAGTCATCCTGCACGTCTACTCGAGTCACACTGATCCATTTCTATCGGTTTATAGCGACAACGAGAGCCAAAGGCACATTTTACCGTAGATGGTGTTGCGCCACGATATCGATGCTGACCCTAAACCCGCATGCCGACATGGTTCAAATGCTAATCATTTCTGCAGAATGGCTCTGAGCACTATGGGACTTAACAGCTGTGGTCATCAGTCCCCTAGAACTTAGAACTACTTAAACCTAACTAACCTAAGGACATCACACACATCCATGCCCAAGGCAGGATTCGAACCTGCGACCGTAGCAGTCGCGCGGTTCCGGACTGCGCGCCTAGAACCGCGAGACCACCGCGGCCGGCTTTCTGCAGAACATTCAAATGTACATGTCCTGTGAATAGGAATGTCCTGTCTCTAGTAGTTCAAATTGTTCTGTTTTTTCTGTACGTGAGTGTTTATACTGCCTTTTTTGAGTCATCAATCTCGTGATTGGTTTGATGCAGCCCGCCACGAATTCTTCTCCTGTGCCAAACTTTTCCTTTCAGAGCAGCACTTGCAACCTACCTTCAATTATGTGCTAGATTTATTCCAATCTCTGTCTTCGTGTACAGTTTTTCCCCACTACTGCCTAGACAATCCATGAAATGGTGGATTTCCCATTTCGCCCGTAACATATACAAGGTCCTCCTTGCACCATCCATCATTGGTTATTTTGCTGCCTAGGTAGCAGAATTCCTTAACTTCATCTACTTCGTGACCATCAATCCTGATGTTAAGTTTCTCACTGTTTTCATTTCTGCTACTTCTCATTACTTTCGTCTTTCTTCGATTTACTCTCAGTCCATGTTCTCTACTCATTAGACTGTCCATTCCACTTAGCAGATCATGTGATTCTTCTTCACTTTCACTCAGGATAGCAAGGTCATCAGCGAATCGTATCACTTTTCACCTTCAATTTTAGTCCCACTTCTGAACCTTTCTTTTATATCCATCATTGCTTCTTCGATGTACAGATTGAACAGTAGGGGCGAAAGACAACATCCATGTCTTACACCCTTTTTAATTCGAGCACTTTGTTCTTGGTCGTTTACTCTTATTATTCCCTTTTGACTCCTGTACATACTGTATATTACCCCCTCTCCGTATAGCTTACCCCTATATTTCTCAGAATTTCAAACATCTTGCCCTGTTTTACATTGCCGAACTCTCTTTCCGGGTCGACAAATCTTATAAAAGAGTCTTGAATTTTCTTTAGTCTTGCTTCCATTATCAACCGCAACGTCACAATTGCCTCTCTCGTTCCTTTTGCCTTTCCTAAAACCCAACTGATCTTCATCTAATACATCCTCAATTTTCTTTTTCGTTCTTCTGTATATTATTCTTGTCAGCAATTTGCAGTCTTCGGAATTGTGTAGATGATATTTTTGTGAAAGTCAGATCGTATGTCGCCAGAGTCTTACATTCTACACACCAACGTGAATAGCCGCTTTATATGTAATGTTATTAGCCCCTTCTGTCTTATTTGACCCTTCAGTCCGGAACCGCGCTGCTGTTACGGTCGCAGGGTCGAATCCTGCCTCGGGCATGGATGTGTGTGATGTCCTTAGGTTAGTTAGGTTTAAGTAGATCTAAGTCTAGGGGACTGATGACCTCAGATGTTAAGTCCCATAGTGCTTAGAGCCATTTGAACCATTTATTTGATCCGAAGTCCTCCAAAGCTCTTTTAAATTATGATTCTGATATTGAATCTCCCATCTCCTCTAAATCGATTCCTGTTTCTTCTTCTATCACATCAAATTCCCCTCCCCCTCCCCCCATAGAGGCATTCAATGTACTCTTTCCACCTACTCGCTCTCTCGTCTGCATTTAACAGTGGAATTCCCGTTTCACTCTTAATGTTACCATCATATCATTGATTTAATTTCACCGAAGGTTATTTTGACTTTCCTGTATGCTGAGTCAGTCCTTCCGACATAATTTCTTTTTCGATTTCTTCACATTTTTGATTCAGCCATTTCGTCTTTCCTTCACTGTACTTCCTGTATATTTCATTCCTCAGTGACACGTATTTCTATATTCCTGAATTTTCCTGAACATTTTTGTACTTCCTTCTTTCATCGATCAACTGAACTATTTCTTTTGTTACCCATGGTTTCCTCGCAGATACTTTCTTTGTACTTATGTTTTTCTTTCTAACTTCTGTGATTGCCCTTTTTAGAGATGTCCATTCCTCTTCAACTATACTGACTACTGAGCTATTCGTTATTGCTGTATCTATAGCCTTAGAGAACTTCAAGTGTATCTCGTCATTCTTTAGCACTTCTGTATACGACTTATTCGCGTATTGATTGCTCCAGACTAATCTCTTGAGTTTCAGCCTACTCTTCATCACTACTTCATCGTGGTCTGTGTCCATATCTGCTACTGGGTACGCCTTCAATCTGCTACTGGGTACACCTATCAGATTTCGGAATCACTGCCTGACTATGATGTAACGTAGCTGAAATCTGCTCGTATCTCCCGGTCTTTTCCCTTCTCCTCTTGTGATTCTTGAACATAGTTTCGCTATTACTAGCTGAAATTTATTACAGAACTCCATCAGTCTCTGCCCTCTCTCATTCCTTGTTCCAAGCCCGTATCCTCCTGTAATCTTTTCTTCTACTCCTTCCCCTACAACTGCATTCCAGTCCCCCATGACTATTATATTTTCATCTCCATTCACGTATTGTGATACCCTTTTAATATCCAAATATAGTTTTTCTATCTCTTCATCTTCAGCTTGCGACGTCGACATGTATACTGGAACTATCGTTGTCGGTGTTGGCTTGCTGATAAGAATAACCCTGTCGCTGAACTGTTCACAGTTCTGCCCTACCTTCCTATTGATAGCGATTCCTGCTCCCGTTATACTATTTTCTGTTGCTGTTGGTATTACGCTATACTCATTTGACCAGAAATCCTTGTCTTCTTTCCCTTTCACTTCACTGAATGCTACTACATCTAGTTTGAGCCTTTGCATTTCTCTTTTCAGATTTTCTAGCTTCTCTACCACGTTGACACTTCTGACATCCCACGCCCCGGCTCATAGATTATTATCCTTTCTTTGGTTGTTTAGTCTTTTTCTCATGGTCGGCCTCCCCCCCCCCCCCCCCCCCCCCCTGCCGTTGCAGTCCCGGTGATCCGAATGGGGGACTATTCCGGGATCTTTCGCCAATGGAGAAATCGTTATGAGTCTTTCGTCTTTAGAGGCAGTTTCCCATCCTAAGGAGAAGAGAGTGCCCTGAACCTCTGTTCTTTCCTCCACCCTCTTTGACAACGCCGTTGGCAGAATGAGGGTGGATGAGTTACATTTCTCTAAGGTTCTTCCTATGAATCTGAATCTTACATCTGCTTTTCCCACTATTTGTTTTATATGGTCATTGGAACTATAGTTACCCCTGAATGCTTTGCGTTAGATACTGTTTGGAGGAAATTGTCATCAGTAGTGTAGTTGCACAGCAGTGGATTTCTTTTTCTATGTATGTGCAATGTGTTACATTTCTTCCCGTTCAGGTTCAACTGCCAGAGCGGTCACCAGTCATCAGTCTACTGTATATCATTCTGCACGTCGATAGTGTCTTCTGGAGCCGGCCGGAGTGGCCGTGCAGTTCTAGGCGCTACAGTCTGGAGCCGAGCGACCGCTACGGTCGCAGGTTCGAGTCCTGCCTCGGGCATGGATGTGTGTGATGTCCTTAGGTTGGTTAGGTTTAATTAGTTCTAAGTTCTAGGCGACTGATGACCTCAGAAGTTGTCGCATAGTGCTCAGAGCCACTTGAACCATTTGTCTTCTGGTGTTGCGACTTTTCTATAGAAAAAACGCATCATCTGCTAACAGGTCTTAAAGTGCTTGTAACGCTTTCTACTTGATCATTTATATACATTGCAAACAGTAACTGTCCTATTGCACTTCCCTGGGATAATGTAGAAATTACCTTTACATCTGTCAATTTTGTTCCGTTAAGGGTGGTGTGTTGAATTCTGTCTGCAAGGAAGTCTTGAGTGGAGTCGCAAACCTGGTCCGATACTGGGTAAGCTCGTATTTTCTTCACTAACAGGCAGTGCAGGACGGTGTCAAATGCCTTGATGAAGTCAAGGACAACGGCATCAACCTATTATAAGATACTGTGGTTCGGAACTGGAATAAGGATGGAAAAAGATAGGAGTTTACTAGCAATCCTGTGAGGAGCGTTGAGGTGCGAGTGCGATGCTGATATAGAAAGCAATGGAATATGCCTTTGTTAGTGACATAATGGAAGAGTTGTAGTAGCTGAAACCTTCCCGTATCCTGAATATTGTGGTCTTTGCGTGTTATCTTTCTGCTTCTTTTACACTATTTTAAGATGGTAATAACTCGGCTTAGAGATGTACCAACAGGTCTCTTAGAACGAGAGCTGTAAGGGTGCATTGGTATCAAACGGAACTGTTAGAAAGTTTATTCTTATCAACCTTTGCTACGGACGGGCAGTTTCGAAGCTGCAGAACTTCGGGGAATCTGGAGCCGCGAGTCGTAAGCAAAGCTGCGGAAGATCCGGCTTCCCCGCGAATCGTTTACAGAACTGAAAGTTGTATAAAGGCATAAGTAAGGGAATAAACTAGATTCGAGTCGCCAGTCGAAACAAACAGCGCGGGAGCGCCTGGCTAATGGTCGCGATAAACAAGGCAGGTGAGTGGCGGCGCGGCGCGTGACGTCAGCTGGAGAATGGATGTGTGTCAGTGGCGGCAGGTGTATATTTGGAGACCTCCGCTCTGCCGCCGCTGCAGCCTGGTACCGCCGCGGGCGACTCGCGCGCTTCTGGGCAGGCGAACCGAGACACCTCACCGCTCGGTACGGGACAATCGTTTCGCCTACATAGCTACTCTGTTCTCCTGGTACCAGTATCACTTCCCCCTTCATTATTCCATTCGCGAATCGTGCGAGGAAAGAAAGAATGTCGGTAAGCCTCCGTATGACTTACAATTACTCTGATTTTTCCGACAAGGTCATTTCTAGAGACGTATGAATAATTGATATTTCGCCTGGCTACTCCCAGAACGTATCCTCTCGGGGCTTCAAGAGCAATTGTTTGCACATCACTCTATTGTAGCGTCTAGCACTGAAACTGGACTGAGCATCTCCGTAACGCTTTCAGGCTTACTAAATGAACCCGCTGCTAAATTCTATATAGTCCCGAAAATAAGGCACTATTCTTACCAAATTTCACCATCGAAAGGTTGGGATTTGTCTAACTTCCGGTTTTTTCCGTGACCAAGATGGTTCAAATGGCTCTAAGCACCATGGGACTTAACATCTGAGGTCGTCAGTCCCCTAGAATTTAGAACTACTTAAACCTAACTAACCTAAGGACATCACACACATCCATGCCAGAGGCAGGATTCGAACCTGCAGTCACGTGGTTCCGGACTGAAGCGCCTAGAACCGCTTGG
Organism: Schistocerca piceifrons; assembly: GCF_021461385.2. Lineage (NCBI taxonomy): Eukaryota > Metazoa > Arthropoda > Insecta > Orthoptera > Acrididae > Schistocerca > Schistocerca piceifrons. The sequence goes on along the minus strand of NC_060139.1, from coordinate 687,484,859 downwards.
CCACTGTTGCCGGCTGACCAAGATGTAAAGAAATTATACTCATTTGCACCAAAGAACTGCCGTCTTACCGAGTCTGGCGGCAAGCCACTCTACTACGCAACAATGCAAACTTCTACCGGTGTTATACTGGCATTGACACTGTGTAGGTCAACCTATCGTTTTCTTCGCTTAAAATTCAGTTTCAGTTAGATACTGGTAAGAAAGCCTGGTTTATACCGATATTTTTTAATGACAATTTGGAGCGAAATTATTATCAAACCAAGGAATTGTTAGCTTGAAACCTACAGTTGTGCGCTATGCCAAAATCACTACCAACAGATAGATGAGAAAAAAGTATGGACTGGACGAATCTAATGTTCGACGTTGCTTCAGAAGAAAAATGGAAGAAGGCAGCTAACAATGAGAAAATCATGATGTAAGGAAGCATTTCGCTAACAACTGCTAAAATTGTTGTTTATTAAAACACAGCCGGTTTCGCGGCTTGAAAGCGCAACAGGTGCAACTTACATGGTGAAAAGCAAAGTACAGTGTCACCACATTTTGTGGATTTTAAAATTAATAAAGGAATGTCTAAAATATACTTAGTACGTTGAAATATCGTAGGCATACCCATCGCTGCTAGATAAATTTACTGTTCAGAGAATATCGTTAATACTACTGCGAGCGAAAGGTAAAGAAGACGCGCTCCATTCTTTAAAATTTGCCTACATCTGTAAGTAAAAATAAAATGTGTTATAGTGAGCGGACGCTAAAAGATTTTACAAAGCGACCTGGATTGCTAATAAAAAAAATTATCAATGCTAACATGATTAGTCATGGCGGTATGCAAATTACTATGTGGGAAGTACTTGTATAATGTGGCAGTGTCTTACCATTGCGCCAGCAGGGCAGCACGGTGCAGGGCAAGGCGAAAGCGGCGCGCACGAACAACAGAGACTAGTTGGCTGGCGGAACGGGAGCTGTTCGTGTGAACAGTGCGACGTCGTAAGCTCATGACTAGGAGCGCTGGGTCGCTACCTTTACAAGCGAGAGTAATATAGAATTTTATTACATACTGACACCTAATCATACAAACAATCAAAATTAGCCAGACTGATTTTTCCTTGTGCCTGAGCTTTCTGCCTAGATCTGAAAATACGCTGGAATCCTGAAAATACGCTGAATCGTGTTTTTAGATTTCATACGTCTGGCAATTTTTTCGGAAAGTTGTGTTAAAGAAATATAATAAATAGGGTGTATACTGAATTATGTGCAATGATTTCCCTAAGAAATACTAGGACAAACAGGAAGGTCATTTCAAATAAGATTTCTGAAACACTTTAAGTTAAAAAATCCACGATCGGCATGAAGAGCGCAGTGACACGAACTGGGGCACAGCATCACAAGCCCTTCAGAAAATTTAAAAATAGTTCACAAAACAGAAAAACGCCATATTTTAAATATGTTAGAGGAAGTATAAATTTTTTAGGCATAAGAACGAAAACGCACAGTTCATGTTGAATAACCACTTGGAATTAAAGCATCATAGCACTGAGGCCGATTAGGTATTAGTATGTAATAAAATTCTGTATTACTCTCGCTTGTAGAGGTAGCGACGCAGCGCTCCTAGTCATGAGCTTACGACGTCGCACTGCCAACGCGAATAGCTGCCGTTCCGCCAGCCAGCTGGTCTCTCTTTGTTGTAGGAGCGCGCCGCTTTCGCCTAGCCCTGCAACGTGCTACCCTGCTGTTGACGCTGGTGAGACACTGCCACCTGATACTGCCCACACAGTAATTTGTGTGGTGACGCGACTAATCATGTTAGCAGTGATAATTTTTTATCGCCAATCCGGCCCCCTTTTTAAAAACTTTCAGCGTCTGTTCACTATAAAATATTTTCTTTTTTTCAGATGCAAGCAAACTTAAAAAATGGAGCACGTCTTCTTTACCTTTCGCTCGCCATAGTATTGACGATATTCTCTGAACAGTAAATTTAACTAGCAGCAATGGGTATGCCTATGTTATTTTAACGTTGTGAGTATATTTTAGACATTCCTTTGTTAATTTTAATATCCACAAAATGTTGTGACACTGTACTTTGCTTTTTACCGTGTAGGTTGCATCTGATGATGCGGTTTTAAGCCGCGAAACCGGTTGTGTTTTAATAAACAATAATTTTACCAGCTGTTAGCAGAGTTTTTCCTAACATCATGCGGTTGCCCGGAATATGAAATAGTGTATAATGGAAAAATCATTCAGGGGGCCGAGATGTAGCAATTATCTGGAACTTGAAGCTATGGTCCTTCCCTATGTACGAGATAAAAGGTTTGATGCCTGTCTCACGAGAAGTAATCCAACTGAAGTCACTGGAAATCACATGAGTCATAAACGTGCCACAAGGTGAACTGCGTGCAAGTAGCGAGTATTAGTTGGTGTCGTTAGCTTATGCGGAGAAAGGGGCTGGCTCTCCGACGAGTAGTACACTAACACACACAGTGCCAGCAGATTTCGTGGAGAAATCATGAACTTCTAGCAGTACATCATCCAGTTGCGAAGTTGTCGCTCATGTCGTTTTCTTCACATTGACAATGCTGACAAAACGCCAGCGTTTTCTGACATGTCGAACAGTACGGTAGTAGACATGGAAGGTGTAGAAGGTATCCCATTAAGAGGAACGCGAAATAAAAAAAAACAAAAACGAGAGTTACCCTTTACGCCACTCTGAAGAGTAAAACTGCACCCAAAGAAACCTTTCCTATCGGCTTAGTGACTGGCTGCCAAGAAGTGGACTGGATGACAACGCAACGCATTGTTGACTGACTGTCTACCGTTTGGAAACACAGACCTGTGCCACTGCTTCCTAACAGAACCGTGCCAGTTTTGCATGCTTTTAAGGGACATATAAATGCTACAGTACAAGATTAACTTCCTCCACAAAAGACAGACTTTTAATAGTTGGAGGAATGACTACTATACTACAGGAGCTAGAAGTGGTCATAGACATTCCGTTCAAGGACAACCTCCGAAAAAGTATTCATTTTGGTTCCTGGAAAAAGACGATGCCCTTGCACCATCTGGTAGGGTTAAGAACTCATCAGTCACCTAAGGTCCGCTACACATTTTTAATCTGCCTGGAAGTTTGAAACCTACGCCATTCTTTTTTTTTTCTTTTTAGGTATTCCTTATCTCCCTTTTAATTCTACTTGGATGGTGTCGTAGATGCCGAGCAATACTGAAGAATAGGTTCACCCAGTTTTTTCGTAGATCAGTGCTTTCTTGAACTAGTTAAGTTTTCTTAGGATCTCACTCTGGCATCTGCTTTTACTACATATAGTTTAATGTGGTTATTCCACCTTGTAACGGAATACGTGAAGTCTTTATAGTGGTCTGCTATCATGATGCACTTACACACAACTTCCTCTTTCTGAATCACACTTTATTTCTTCTCATAATGCATTTTGCCAGTGTACATTTACGTTTACGTACCTACTCCACAACCCACTGCATGATGAGTGGCATAGGGTACCTTGCGCCACCACTAGTCATTTCCGTTCCTGTTCCACCTGCGAAGAGAGGGAGGGAAAAATGACTGTCTGTAAGGTTCCATACGAGTCCTAATCTATCTTGTCTTCCTGGTCTTTATGCAAAACGTACACAGGGGCAGTATAATCGTTCTGCCGTCTGCTTCAACTGCCAGGTCTCTAAATTTTCTCAAGAGTGTTTCACAAAAAGAACAACATCCATGGGTTTGCATTTGAATTCAAGAAGCATCTCCATATTACTCTCCTGTTGAGTGAACCTACCGGTAACAAATCCCTCAGCCCGTCTCTTAATAGATGCGATGTATTCCTTTAATCCGAACTAGTGCGGACCCGAAATCATCGAGCAGTACTGAAGAATGGTTTGCAGCACTTTTACATAGGCGGTTTCCTTTACAGATGAACCACATTTTCCTAAAATTCTCCCACGAAATCGAAGACTACCATCCGCCCCCACCGCTACAGTCCTTCATTCCATATCGCTGCCATCCCCCTCGTAAGATAAAAGAGGAATAAACATCGATACACGTTATTTCACGTATTACTAGAAAAACGTGCTCACAGACCGATGAAAGACAAATACAGTGAGAGATATGGAAGATGTGTATCAGTAACTTAAAGAATCAGTACAAAGTATCACGTCAAATAGTACATGTCTGTAGCGAATACAAGCATATACTGGCTGTAACAAAATCATAGGTGAGAAAGTAAATTTTTGAGAAAGTGCATTTTTCATTCGCCACCAGTTGGCGCTCCAAACACAAGGAAAGGGCACTCTATTTTAAAAGAGGTAATATAACCTTAAACATAAGTAAAACGTAACTCACATTAAAAGTATATTTTACATTTGTGTTTCCATATTTCAGTAAACAATAAATGACATATCCGTAAGGATTACATGATACATTTGTTGACAGATCTCGTAAACCCTTAACACTTTAGGTTGCTCCTCATAGATTCTCCTAAATATTTTATTGTTGCCAAAGGTTTAATGTGAATAGTGTGGTCGAACAGTAACGGGACTTTCTGCCTATTTATGCGCAGTGCGTTACATTTAATTGCGTTCAGGTCCCACTGTCAGTTCGGGTGTAGTAAGCATCGATCACTCTAGAAAGAGTTGCGCTCTACGAAATCAGTTCGGCGGTTTCGGTGCACTACACAAATGTCGTAGTAAATGGTAAAATTATTCATAGTATTGGTAGCATTGGTAGAAAAGAAACAAATGAATCTGTAAGAGAGATACTGCGAGTCGACGATTTCTCTTTGTTCTTTTGATTGTTTGGCTGTTTGTTTTGCACATATTTAGAATGGCATATCATTAGTGTTCGTCCATTCGGTATTTTATATCCTTACAAGATATAAATTATCGCGTAACTTCTAATTTTTATGAAAACAAACCAATTATTTTTGATGTAAGTACCGTTTACATGCACAAACGATACTTTTGTTATTTTGTATTCAATGGAACGTTCCTCAGCATGGTTAAAGGCAAGAGTTTCCTGTTAGTACTGGTAAGTGCGAAGCTATTTTTATGTATAATAGAAACATGTTTTGTGTAAGTTCGATGAAGTATCGAAACGATGTTTGATATGATTTTGTTTTGCGTTATTTTTGTTTTACCTTTTTGTTGAGGAAACTGCGTATCCTAGCGCTATACGATAAATCCATATTTTACTACAACATCCCTTTATTTTACCTTACAAATCGACAATTTTCGAAGAAAACCTGAATCAAACATTGACAAATTCATTTTTGCTGTAATTAGTGTTTATTTTTCTGTCACAGACAGAAGGATAACAATGTAGAACGAAAATGTTTCTTTCATTGGTTATATGGCCCTTTATGTTCTCTTACTCAGTTTGTAGACGGTTAACCACTTCCGGTTTTTAGGGAAATGTATTAAGACACTGATCGCATATAGGTCAAGAAAGCGATCGTTAAGAGGTAACGCCCTATAGGTATGCAACACGCTTCACATACAGGTAAAGCAGCTACGATCTCAACTGACCAAAGCTACTAGGAAAGCTACCATATTCTATGTTTACTTATAAAAGTCTACAATAGCCTACTATAGTTTTATAAGTTTATTCTTAGGTCTTCCTGTGTTATGCTAGAGTTTCCCAGTGCTGCAGTTTTCCTATATGCAACAGCATCACCCCCAAATAGCAACATTTGTTTTACCAGTATCTGGTATTAACAGCTGGATGTGACACTGGAAATACTAAATACTGTCCAAATCATGAGTCCTTGTACAGGGAAGAGACGACACCTTAGGCAGATGGATGTAAACAAGTGCCCAGGAAAAAGATACATAGGGCGGTCGAGAAAGAGCTGGAGCTAATCGTGTAAAGTCGGAACAAGGCACATTGCCTAAACCTTGAAGTTCAGAAGAAAAAGAGGACGAAGAAGCAACGAGGAATGTGTAATAGATGTTGAGGAAACTGCCCTAAATTTAACCAGCCCCCCCCTCCCCCCCCCCCCCCCCGGTTACACAGAAATTCTATAATCTTCTGGAACATGTTATATAATATTTGTGCTCAGCAAGTACATAATGTTTTCTCTGATGTAATACCTTTTTCTAATTTTGTTTAGCGTTAATCTCATAATTTTTACAAGGGGTCGTCCAATGTTGACGACTATTTTTCACAATTACTAAGTGCTAGGTTTTTGAAAATAATTGTTTTATAATAACTTTTAATTATTTTTTCTGAGAGTGTAAGGTGGCTATAATTTCGCACCTTACAAGAACTCACCCACATACTTTGCTGTGATCTACAAACACAATTAGATATCATGTGTTAGGTAGTACATCGTATATATGAATATATAAAGGAGACTGACATTGTCACGTACGTCTTGTAAATAATTGTTAACGCTTATTGCATGAAAGGTGATGGAGTGTCTTTATTATAAAAACGGCATAATGAATGATTGCCTATACTAATAGAGTCTGGAACGCCAGTGGAGAGCTGGCCGAAGTGGCCGTGCGCTTAAAGGCGCTGCAGTCTGGAACCGCAAGACCGCTACGGTCGCAGGTTCGAATCCTGCCTCGGGCATGGATGTTTGTGATGTCCTTAGGTTAGTTAGGTTTAACTAGTTCTAAGTTCTAGGGGACTAAGGACCTCAGCAGTTGAGTCCCATAGTGCTCAGAGCCATTGCCAGCCAGCCAGTGGAGATGAAACGGCAGGCAGAAATGAATCTCTCGGTGGAAGGCCCGCACAGGTGTTGGTCCAACTTAAACACAGGAAGTAGCTAGACAGATGTCGTGGCACCTGAGCTCTGGAGGACAATAGGGTGACGACCGGCTGCTATTGCAGTAGGGGCTGGAAGGATAACCGGATAATATTTCCGAATGCTGAAAATCTTGGACGCAGGTGGGATGAACAGAGAAGCAGCACCTCGGAAACCACACAGGCTGGGTTATTTCCACGGATTTTTACTCAGAAGCGTACCATTGTACGAGTATTGATTTTTCTCGCAAATTTCCCACGTTGGACGACAAAAGACTAAAATATGGTTGGTCGGCGTTTGGAAGAATCTGTAGAGAGGGAGAATATTCCGTGGTTTCGGGAATATGATTCGTTTTCGGAATTACGATGGTAGGGAGCCGAGCCTTGCTGGGAAGCCAGCGCTGGAGAGACGAGGTCTCTCGATATCAGCTTTGTTGGGACAGACGGACTTGGTGTCTTTGCTCTCAGGAGAGTTTATAGTTAGAACAGTTAGGCACTGTACTGTTGCGAACCTCTAAGATTCTGGATTTCACCCCCGGGTTGGAAGTCGTCGTTGAGAACGCAGAATTCATCGCTTCCTCTGCTTATACTTATGTTGAGACGTTGTCTGAACTCCGTCCTTGTGGGTGGGAGTTCGCGTTTCTCGTCTGTAGAACACAAAGAGGAGAAGACAGTACTAGAGTGTATTAGTCAGAGGACCGCCTTCTGCCGTCCTAGTGTTTGAAAGAGTTTTTATTTTTGTGGCTGGAGTTCTTCCATCGACGCAGACGTGTACGAGAACCAGCACGCCAACGCACCAGACGGAGTACATACGGTGATATCGCAAATTGCTTCGGCTTATTAGGGCTAGAAAGCTAAACAGCTGTGATCACGTTAGTTTATTTCCGCTGAGGTTCCACACCACCATACATCACTTTGAAAGTAGTGTCTTCTAATTTTTGGTACGTAGATGATGTCAGGCGTTTCGCGTTATTGATATTAGATCGAGCCCTCATAATAATGGGCAGAGTTGGTAGCTATTGATTAGTAATTTTACTAATGTAAACTTTGTAATATAAGTTTTTTTAATCTACAATAAATATATAAGCAGGAACAACGTTTCTCATTTAGTAGGATTAGTTACCTTCATCATCCATTGCATGGGGGCTTAATTAAATTGTTTTCAACTTCATTATTCATCATACTGTTCTCCTGTGTTGGCGAGTTCGCCATTTCAACAATTTCGTCATTCTGACTATCCATCATTTTTGCCTTTTTCATCGATCGCGTAATCATTTACAAAACATACAAAACTCGTCACTATACGAGAATTACACACAATATAACACTTTATCACCAACAATACCATTCACACGAAATGTTTCCCGACAAACACGTCTAACGAACAATTAAAACCTTCACAATTGCACAAAATTGTCAGACCTGTATACAAGACATCAAAAATTAAATTCTGCCAAAATACCATTAAAAGAATGACAAAAGAACTACAAATGTTCAGTTACCAAATCTGCACATGCAATATAGACTACAATTACTAAACTACAAATTACTACAACAATACTACTGTCTGCTATTTTTACAATCAGAAGAATTCCAAGGGACGATCCGAAGCAGCGGTCGCCACGTGCATGGGGGCTTAATTAAAAAGAATGCAAATACTTTTAATTTTAGTCGCTGACTGTCCGGTTACGCAGTCTCGTAACCGGTTGGCCCTGACCAGTATTAGCACGCAATCTGACTGCATAGAATAACAACAAGAAATGAAAGAAAACTTCCGTTAACACAATTAATTAATTAAGTCCCCAGCAACTATAAAAGCTACGAAACAACAAAACACAAGTGTAGCTGTTCTGTGTGTGGAAATGTGGTTCATCGTACACATCTGGCACGGTTCTTCCTCAATAAGACTAGATATTTTAAACACCATTTATACTGAAGTAATTAAAAAAAACCAGACATACTATAATTGCACATAGAAACCAGAAATACAGTCTAATACAAGAACACGAGCCAGATGCTTTGTTGACTGAACCTGTGACCAAGAGGCATTACTGTTTAAGACATTGAAATATTAAAAAAAAGGAATTTTTTACCTTCATATATATTGACGAAAAGCATACTCAATCATTACAGCATCCCCAATAAAACAATATCTGGTGTCTAGCCCATCAAAACAATATGACAACATCTGAACAAGCACTCTGCATGGGAACTTCTCAACAACGACTCACCACTGCTACATCTCAACAAGCACTGCCAGTGGAGGCGGCTGAATAATACTCTTTGGCGCAATCTCTGGCGCTGTGACTCAGTGTAGCCACCTTTCACCATTTATGTTTAGATTGTAATTATTAGAATTAAGAGATCCTAAGATCTGCTTCGGGGGGTAGTCAGACAGGGCCAAATCTTCATTTTAACGTGTATTATTCTTCGTTGCGCACAGTCATTTTATACCCGCCTGGAGTAGCATCTTGGAAAAGTAAATTGCGATGATATGTAACATTATAAAGCAATTATTATACGGTCGTAAAACTTAATTTTTTACTATTTTATATTTTTTTAAATAAAAAAGGGCGTCGGTTTTTTAAACTTTTCTATATTGTTATCCAATTGATACTAAATTTACTTTTGGAGCAACATCTCATGGCAATGATGGGAGCAACGAGCTGGACAGCTATAGAGGGGGGCACTGTCTGGCGGCATAAGCACTAAACAGCTGCCGCAGCTTCAGAGAGCAGCCAAGCTTGTCCAGAATCTATACCTCTATTTTCAGTGCGTATCATAAGTCTCCTCCTGCGTTTTTGTGTGTGAATTCTAGTCTCAGGAACTACTACTGGATTTTGATACAGTTCGCACTAATGTGTTGATTAATAAGGAAGGTTGTGCATAATTTGTTATCATTACGCCAACAAGTAGTCCAGCCGTAGGTACTTGGTGCTGCCGTGCGACGGTGGGACTAGTCGCAAAGAGTTGTACTAAAATTTTCTGGTAAGTTCTTATGGGACTAAACTGCTGGGGTCATCCGTCCCTAGGCTTACACACTACTTAATCTAACTTACGCTAAGGACAACACACACACCCATGCCCGAAGGAGGACTCAAACCTCAGACGGGGGGGAGCCGCCCGAACCGTGACTAGGTGCCCCAGATCGTGCGGCTACCCCGCACGGCCTGTTGTGCTAAAATGTGATCGTTATCGGCCTCTACGTCAATGTAATATAAGTTACGAAGTCCGACTTCAGTAAGCGATAACTCAGGCCAGTCCCAAACCTAACACCAGGGCCCCAGCGGACCGAACAGATTGATTTACGATATTTTAATATCCACGGTTTCAGATGCGGACAAAATAATCTCGGATATTGATAAGGTACTTGCGGATGCGCATAATATTTTTCTTATTCGGCAGACTGCCACCAGCACAGTAATGGAGTGTGCAGTGGACACGAATGTCCTGCAGGAAACGAAGGATACTGCAGTGGACGGTGATGTCAGAAACTACGAGGAGATTGTAACGGTAGATAGAAAGAAGTGGAGGGGCGTGCTAAATCAGCCGAAAGACAGGCGACAAAAACAATACGGCAGTGACGGCCGGCTGCAAAGGATTGTGCCGCGGCAAAGAAAACAGCGCCAACTGTTTGCGGCCGTTTGCGAAGTGCCTCCCCGAGGCGCGCTGAATCAGCGGCGTTGGCGCCTCGGCTGGGGGAGGGCGGCAAGGAGGGCGTGGCCTGATTGTCCCGGGGGAGCGGCCCGGCCTCGCCCCGCACACAACCTGAATGCGGCTCATTTTAATTTTCCCAGCGGGGGCGCCGCCTTCCCCTGGCTGCGCCTCTCGCTGGGGGCGCACTTCCTTGACGCAATCAGCGGGCGACGCCAAAGGCTGCCGCCGCCGCCGACTGTGGCGCAGCTGCGTTCCTCTGGTTCATCGCGCGACTTCTTCCGTCTCAATTGGCGCGGCCTGCTCGAGTGTGCCGCCTCATTGATTGAGACGGCGCCCTCTATGTGAGGACGTTGGAGACGGAGGCGTCATTAGCGACGGAACACCTGCGGTTACTGTTCGTGCCAAGAGCTGCACGAGTACAGAAGCTTTCGCTTTGTAAGTGCGCATGCTGGACGAAATAATGCGAACCACTCTCCCTTCCGTCTCGCACTCCCCCTCCCCCCCCCCCCCCCCCCCCCCGCAACCCGCATCCATCCCCCTAGTCTCCATCACACACTCCTCTCCCTTCTCCTGTTTAGCGTAGTAAGAGAAAATCCTCCTCTAGATCGATACACGTAACGCCTTAACGGCTGAAGGACGATTGCTAGGATTTTACACCATCTCTAAGGAATTGGTCAAATACCCTGAGAACTGCAGGAGAAGCGGAGGTTCAGTGGCAGTTAACCTCCCGTTATCTGGAAAAGGAAGACTGGGTTTGAATAAAATCATTTTGATAAACTGGCCGCCTCATTATGAAACTCTGACACAACTAAAATAATATCGTTTCGACCGTCTTTGGAACGGTCCTCTTCAGGCTAATAACTGCTAGCTTCTAGTAAATGATCTTCCCCTGCGAACGATCTTATTTAGGTTTTCAGGTGGCTGCCAACGTCTCATGTTGGGATGTCACTGGACAACTGGAAGTACAGATCGCTACGCAGGGGAGGCTGTTCGGTAGTGCAGAGGACTGCAGTGCAATGGTTGCTACAGACGGGTTGAAAAGCCGTTCTTGTAGTTTTGAGACCTGCATACAGATCCCCCACTTGGGCTTCTGGTAATGATCTTCAACTGTGAACGATCTTATTTAGCCCTTTAAAGTCAGTACCGATATTAGACTGGTTATTTACAGTGTTGCATTTACACTTACAGAATCATGATTTCGGCTTCAAAGTGCCATTATCAAGTGTTTTAAGCGTTATAAATTGCCTGGGATGGCATAATGTCGTACTAAAATACACTACTAGTGTTTTAAGCGTTATAAATTGCCTGGGATGGCATAATGTCGTACTAAAATACACTACTAGTATTTTAGTACGACAGTATGTCATCCCAAGCAATTTATAACGCTTAAAACACTGATAATGGCACTTTGAAGCCGAAATCATGATTGTGTAACACTGTAAATAAACAACAGTGTAATGGTGGTACAGACTTTAAAGAAATATATTATGACTATGGCCCCGCATTATGAAAAAAAATTATTAGATCTTATTTAGGGAAGGTGGCTGCCAACGTAGCATGTTGGGATGCGACTGGACAACTGGAAGTATAGATTACTATGCAGGGGACGCTGTTCGATCTCTTCGATAGTGTAGCGGACTGGAGAACAATGATTGCTACAGACGGGTGGAACAACCGTTCTTCTAGTTTTCAGAATGGCATACAGATCCCCTACTTGGGCTGTCTGCATTCGACGTGTCGGTGAGGGCTACAGCAGTCCGTCAGTGGAGTGAGGTAGCTGCAGGAAGACAGACGGCGTGCACCTAAACTCTTTATTGTTCCAACAAGCTTAGAGAAACTACAGGTACGTGACCTCATCTGGTGATGCAGCTGCCATGTATCCACGGCGTACATGCTCCACAGATGTGTTTGGGCATCGATCTGTGGCTAACGTGTAGCGATGCTGAGCTATCGTGGGTGGTCAGAGCGGCAGCATGGTGGCTCTGTCGTGATGACACAACAGGACATGAGACGGTGGGTGCCAGTCAGCTGACACTGGTGCAGCAGTCCCTCAGGCTGTACCAGTTGGGCTTAGAAGAGTGGTTCATGGATCTTGTGACTACAACCTTTAGTTGGCCAGCGATACAGAGTCAGCTGCAGGGCAAAATGAGACTGGGCAGCAGGAATGGCTAGTTAGTGATTTGCCCAGTTTGTGGCGAAGGAACCATTCTGGTATGATGCCCGGACTTGGCAGCGGTTTGCACTGGCGGGTGCTGCAATACCCTGGTGGGTAGGAGCCTCAGGTCAACCATTGGTGCACCAGGTCGCAGATGGACCCCTTGGCAAGCAGTCCTGCCGGGATAACGGCAGAGTGGCGGCGACCTCTTAGCAGAGGCCGACTCTATGATGAATGACGGTGACTCGCTGCTGAGATGCATGCCCGGCCCTGCTGGATGGCCAGTATTTGTTCAAACTGAAACGGGTTTGTTATGGTACTGCAGCTGGAGAAGTCATGTACGCCGTATGCCAGAGAGTTCCTGGTTATCGTAATCATATGGCTACTGACTGGCCGGCAGATGGTGACACCTGGTGAATGCCATGACACAAAGCTGGGTCAGCGTAGCGCTGTAAGTGGCCTTGTCAGCTCTACGGCATTAAGCCCATCCGCCTATGTTCATGCTGCTCAGTTTTATGTATTGCCAGCGCTACTCAGCCAGGGGACTGGTAGGTTATTGGGCATAGGGGTAGTATTTTTCATCAGCGAACCTTGATGTCTCATGGAAATTCTCTTGCGGCAGTTGATTAGTACATCGAACCCCGCTGAAGTCAACGTATTGGCGCTGGACTACGATTGCTGCACCCAGGATTTCCGTAACTTGTAGCCAGCCTCCCTGTTCATGTCGTTAGGATGTTTATTTATTTCGACAATCTCTTTTATTTTTCGCATCCACGGCTGCCAAGCGAGCACAACAGGATCTTGAAAATTAATAGAGGGGTCACAGTCCTGATGGTGTTCAGCTATAGCCGACTTGTTGAGCTGCCCCAGTCGCACGTAGCACTCATGCTCTGACACCCGATTTCGTCAACATAGGATTTGCTGCATTCACATCGAAATTTGTAGACGTCTGCAATACGGAATCTTTCGTGGATCTCAACAGATTTCTGATATTCTGCCTCATCTGCGATATTTGTTTAATTTCTCTGCAGCACTTGACCTATGTGGTCGTTGACGTCTCTAAAACAAGCTAAATTAGCAATTGATTATCTTCTCTCTATCTCATAGCTCGTTGCATGTTCTTCTTGATATATACATACGCATGGAATGTTGTCCAGAGCTCGTTCAGTTCCTGCTGGAGATTTTCAGCATCGCTAATCAGATGAGCTTAGGCTGTCAGCATATGTAAAGCTTTTGTTTTGTGCTGGATGGTGGCGCAACTCCGCATCCAGATATCTGTTAGTATGCATCGACTTCCTATAAACTTCATGTCCTAGTTTCCATCATATGTTCTTCACACCTATACATTCAGAAAAGAAATCCAACGCTATTTTCGATTTGTAGCAGGAACTGTATGTTTTATGTAAGGTACTGAGATGCTGATGAAATCTGCATAGTTATGCTGTGCGGAACATGTCATCCACATACCTCATCCAACAATTTTGGCGTAGTTGGACGGAATTCGGCGCTGTCTCTTTGAATGTTTCCTTGAATACGTCAGCTGCTACAGATGAAGGGGGGAGCTAATTGCCACTTTGTCTGTCTGCTCATAAAATTTGCCATGCCACGGAAGATATGATGGTGACAAGCATAACTTCAGCAAGTCGGAGAAGTCTGGTGGTATTCACTCCTGTTGGACAAAGCTGACCTTTATATCCATAGCTAGTATTTCTGTTCCCGGGAACATGTTCCTGGGAACAGAAATTTTCATATGGGACTCCACGTGACCAACCACGTGGGCCAGATGTTTCGCCAAATACTATGTGGACGAATTGAACACACTGACGATCAATACTCCTTATGCACCTTTGGTAACCCATATATAATTGGTGACACCGGAAATTTCGTTTTGAGCCCCTTGACTGTGTCAGCAACAATGGCAGAATTAGAAGAATTACAAGAATTTGATGGGCGCTCCCGTGCGCGGGAGTGTAATTCTGTTCGATCCTTTAACGGTTTTCTAGGCGAGTGTAGCGTTTTAGGTGAGAGGCACCCACATGCCTTGCTCATACTGTGGCATCAAGCAGTCAGGCCTGCAAGATGAGTGGTCTGCCAAGCGAGTGGATTCATTCTTATTTATCGAGTAACATGAACTCTAGTACTCTCACAATTAAGTCACTAATCAACCTCCTGTATGAATAATACGCAACGGAAACACGCATCTGACTATCAGTAATTTACAGAACTCTGACTGTATACTACGCACTGGCAATACCACATTTTCTTTTTGTCTTTTATTTAACGGCTTTTGTCAACACATGGCCACCGCACTGAATATGAATGGCGCACACATTATAAATTCGGGACATTATGACAACATACAATTCGAAGGAAAAGTCCACCAATCTTTTTCTTTTCACTATCTTATTTATTCCGATAAATTCTCTAACCTAAACACACAAGTTCTATTACCTACAACAATAACACATGAGAAATTCCGCCCTGTGGGCATGGCTTTACAATGGTGAATCTCTATATTATGGTCTTGTAATTATTTTTAACGCTACAGTGCACTTTCTGGATAGGATGGTGGATCTTTTATTATACCTCACACTTCGACTCTCACAATCATCATCACTAAACTTTCCTCCAGACCGACCGGTACCGAAGGAACAAGCATATTCCAGTAATCTTTTGAAACTACCTCGCTACTCTCTCATGCAAACCACACATACCCAAATTACATGACATACACCACACTACAACATGAAATACTACACGGAGAATGGTCACAACATTATCACTTTTAGCTTTCCCACTTCAATTAATATTTATCCCAGTTTCATACGACACAGCCCCACTTCGTAATTCTACTTTCCTACTATGAACTCTGGAGATATTTCCCCGTCTTCCTGTGCAATGCAATCCAAGTGGCGTTGCTGGATAGACGGCCGACTCACCTCTCTCAGAGTTTAAATCTAGCGTCACACGGAATCATATCACGCAAAGTAACATTAAGAACATATTCATCACACACGCGAGTCCTCAACTGATACCATGGACGAGTACTTCTCTTTATCCTGTGTCTCATACACAGATTGAGACTCACACAGTACTCACCACGTGGAAGTACTCATCTCTAATTTCAAGTCCTGCACACGCCATTTCTTGAATATTTCAACATATGGTACACACACTATTTCTTAAATATTTCAACTTATTGTACACACGCTAGTAATTCAGCTTAACTTAAGCACACGGAAGTATTTCAACTTATTCCTACACATGGTTTCATTGTGACCGTTGGTCACTTCCGAAGATTACTACAATCCCTTTAATATTACCTGCTGACATTTAATTCTCCCCCAAAAAGTTCCTGTAATAGAGAAATTATTATTTCAAGCTACTCTTAAATATTCCACATGCATACCATGTCTCCACTCTTTCATCATTACGAAGCACAACTAAAACAGGTCTTAACAGCACAGGATCCAGCGGTGGAGTGCCGAAACATGGCCGTTCTCTAGGTCCTCTCCCATCTCTGTCGAGGTGGGGGAAGCACCTTGCTATCGTATTGGTCAGCCACATTTCAGGCGCTCAAAGCTCTGGTAAATTTCATCTCTTTGGTCCCACCAAAGGTGGCCAAAGGATCGACTCAAAGATGATCATATATTCACATTCACTATCTGCGGTTAGCAGACGACCATACATTCATTCATTTCACAGATCTCACCAAACTGGATGTAGGGATTTACTTTGTGGTAGTGCACATGTGATCAATTAAATAAATAAATTGTCATTCTTTCCCACACTGGTATCCGGCTTCGCTCTATTAATTGAAATTGAGTTATTTTACAAAAAAAATGTGTTGTTCTGACAAAAATAATGAAGTATGTTGTACCTATTTTCAATGTTGGGCGGTACTGTACCCTTTCACCACCGGCTACCCATGCAGAAAAAAATGGCACGGTACTATCCTTGCAATGCGAGGGTAGTTCTGAACATTTTTTTAGGAAAACTGTATTAAAACAAACATAGCAAGTCATCAAAATAACCAGGAGGAGACCTTAGCCCCTGGTGACCTCAAATAGACGACCAAATGCTGTTACTTTACCAAATTATTGACACAGTTGTTGCATTATTGTACTCTCCACAATCCGGAGTAACGTACACATACATATTTACAACAATCCAAATGACAAATAAAACATCACATCATACAAATAAAAAATAATGGTGAGATAAAAATTGGCTTAGTGACCGAGATCTCCGTTATTTTTAGGAGTAATCCAAACCTCAATAATTCTAAAACAAATAAAAAAATACTAATTGTACATGTGAAATTCTAAATAGCTCACCGTCCAAACACAGAACAAGTAATCTGACATTCATAAATTGCGTTGTAATAATCTTTACACGGCAATGTCTAAATACAAAACAACATCAACAAAAGGAAAAAAAAATTGCGTACACTAGTTACACATAGAAGTCAGGCTCCATATCAATACACGCAATAAATAGTTAGCAATAAGTGCTTGAATCCACCAGTAGGTCTCGTATCTTTCTCTAGTGCTCATTTCTCTGTTGTCACACATTTAGACGACAAGAACTTGCATTTCGACTAGCCTTCATTACACTTTAATGTGAAATATCACCACTGTGATAATAAAATAAGTGGCTTCAGTCAACACACCAACAAGATCATTACTGTCCACGACATCAAAATGCATCAATTAATTCCGATATTTGTTGTGCAATGCAAACTCTTCTCCCCTGTGACAACCTTACTGATGAATGCTACAAGAGCCGCTACGTTAGTATTACGCCACTGACTAATAATTAAAGCATCATTGTACCAAATATTCTAATAAACATGCTACGTGAACTTGATAACCCAGAACAAACAGACAAAAAAACACTAACTATTCTAAACACAAATGTTAATGAAATACAATTACACTTGCTGTCCCTTCAGGAATGAAACATATAAAAAAAAATTTTATGCAATTACAAGTACAAATACATTATTCCCTATCTTGCGAGTCACACGGAATCATTTCATTCTGTGATTTTCTTGGGGTCTAAAAAGTTGCTGACAGGTTCCCTAGAAACACTGTCTCGGTGTCAAAGCTCTCCCATGGTTACCCGGACGAAAGTCTTTAAGTCACTCAAATCAGCATTTTGAACATGCACTGAACAGTAAACTGTATCTCACATTAAACACAAATGTCATAGTCACTCTCAGCGTACCATCCACACGAATCTGGTCGTCCAGAAATGGCTATACAACTACTATTACCCACGGTTCTGTCCTTTCAGTTCATGGTGTAATTAAAAGACGTAAGTTCCAACAAACAGCACTTATTCCCGCACCAATTCAAGAAATGTCTCCTACTACAATTGCAAATGTCAATGTCCCACTTTAGTTTCTTGCGTTCATACAATAATTAGTCACCTAACGACAACTGTCCTCTTTAAGTATACCAAGCGTCCCACATGCAATTCACAAAGCACACTTAACCAGTCACTGCCAAAAGTTTATGGATCCCACCGTTCAGTGGTCAAGACAAAACAAAACAACAAAATCTTTTCCACCACTCACAACGTGGGAACACCAGTCTTTCACTTTTCACCTTATGGAGACATACAAGCAGTCATCTTGCTTCACAGCTCCACAGTCCAGTACTAGTTAATAGTTGCTGGTAACAAATGCCCGCCGGGCTCTGCCGCACATCGTCCATTCTGCCGTGGCGCCGCTGCGCGCGACCCGTTAAGCAGAAGAAACCACCCGCTGTTGCCTCCGTGGGATACTTTCCCCAGTCATAAGGGTAGCGGAACTTATGAATGGCCAGTGGTACGTGCGTGTCGCCCCAGGCCGTTGACCTGCTGTAGCGGGCGCGCCGAGTGTACCCCGACCGGCAGTGGAGTGGGGAGTGCCGCGGCTCTGTCGCCCGTCGCCATGGCGACGTCAGCTCGGCCCGCTAACGGTATGGGCGTTATGCCACCCAATCAGTCAGACCCTTCCGTGCATCTCGCAACATTACAGATAAAAGGATATATTTAAATACTCATTGATTATATGTATGATCTATTAGATACATTGGTAATAAAAGAATCTTTGTTCTAAAAAAAAACATAAAATCATACCCCCTAGTTTTCTACACATAAAACATCAATATTTATTCCTTTTCTATATACAGCCCCCACTTGTGCTATTGATTGTACCTGTCGTCCCTCATACAAAACATGAAAGTGTATTAAAAAAAACAAAAGGAATAATAAACAATCTATACAACTCATAATTACAATATAAAATAGTAGACTACTCTAACATCCTATCACAGTGAAAATATTAGAAACTGTTGATTCTAAAACTACAATATGCAATGAACCTTTGTGCTTGTGACAGACTGAAATTAATACCCCTTGAAAGTGTTCTAACAAAAAAATAAGAAATAATCTACACAGCTCACAATTACCTACCACAGGTTATTAAATATTAAACTACTTTAACATCCTAACACAATAAACATTTTAGAAACTGATGACTCTAAATCTACAACATACAATGCACCTTTGTGCTTGTGACAGACTGAAATTAGTATCTCTTTATATATTTTACATTTTATTATATATAACAACATTTCTAGGACATGTATGAACCACCCACACGATGTCAGATCCTGACCTGCCATCGAGGTTCATCCAAATCAAACAATACACAATAATGTTTTAGTTGCAGATCGGTAGCATCCCCTTTACAGGAGTGTGCGCATTGATCACACTACTCTACGACTCTCACTCACCAGACATCACATTTTCCTTCTCATTCAATCCATTAATACACTAACAGAATAGGTCTAGAAGTCAGCTAACCTTAACA
Organism: Schistocerca piceifrons; assembly: GCF_021461385.2. Classification (NCBI taxonomy): domain Eukaryota; kingdom Metazoa; phylum Arthropoda; class Insecta; order Orthoptera; family Acrididae; genus Schistocerca; species Schistocerca piceifrons. The sequence goes on along the minus strand of NC_060139.1, from coordinate 687,465,437 downwards.
CCACCACACACACGACAACATACCATACCTTTGCTCCCTTATACTCATAACACCACCACACTCACAACAACATACCATACCTTTGCTCCCTTATACTCAACCACATAACACAGGAAGCTGTTTCGGAGATAGCATTCAGTCTCCGAATTCGTCCTTTCACTCTGGCACCTCTCTCCATCGGCTTACCTCTGCACTCACTTTACCGATTATTCATCCTGCTATATATCAACTTAGAATTGCGACATTTCATCTAAGAACGAAAAATACACAAATTATTCATCCTGCAAAATAACTGTACACATTCTTGGTACCGTTTTGATTAGTTATACTGGTACCAGGCTTCAACAATAACAACAACAAAATTTTTTTTTTTATATAGCAAATGTTATGGTAAGAATTAGATTTACACTTATATTACATCTTACGTCAGTATTCCACAACCTTCACCATCTGGATCTCATACTCCCTTTATGTCGCTTCACATTGTGCAGTTGTCCTCATCTCTTCATTCGTATTTCGGCTCTCCGTCCATCCATTACTCCATCATTTCCTGGTCTTCCTTCGCCATTGGCATCAATCTCTATTGCAGCATACACAGGCCTCTCTGTAACATACATCTAAGACATCTCCACATTATTCAATTCTACTCACCTTTATTTACCACTGTTTCATCATGTCGAATCTCTCTTTATTAATCACACTGCTCCACGTCGCTTCTCTCCTTAAATATCACCTTTATCCACTACTATTTATCACATCGCTTCTCTATCTACCATCTTCATCCACTGATCAATCATCACGTTGTTTCTGCTTGATCCTTATTCATATGACAAAAAATACGTACATACACCACTCTGTCGACTCCTGTTCATGACACATTCGACCAGTCTATTCCGTCGTACTTCCTGACATCCCGCCTGAAAATTCTTATGTTCGATTTTGACCCTGCACAACGCTACACACCACAAATAAATACTAAATTCACTGACTATGTACCATACTTGTCGACCAGAATTCATTTAAATAGCTACTACAGTCTTTAATAACTTCCTGCATTTTCGCTCTAGCCTCGTCCCTCAAATGGTCACACACAAACTTCATTTTGTGGGGCAGTCCCCACGATGAAGGTAATGAATCTTGAAATTGAGACTGCCTTGGACTACACCCAGTTAGGTTTGCCACCTGTTTTATCCGACACAACCGTTCTTCTAACTCTCTGAGTTCGTCTTCCGTTTTCTGCCTATTTTCGTTTTTTGAATGTATCTCACTCTCCCTCTGCAATCTACCTGGTGGTGTGTCACCTTCGCTACTCCACGCTAATTGCAACTGTGCTAGTTCTTCCCTATGTTTCCTACTTATTTCTAATTGCGCCTCTTTAAGTTGTAATAGTGATTGTATCTCCCCCTGGTTGGCATAAACCTCTCTCTGCGTACTGTCAGAGCCTGTCTCGCCTCTTATACTGAGCTTTTCTACATCTGCACTAATCGTATTCATTCTGACCACTACCTCTTTGATTCGCTCATCCGGCAACACGCCCCTACGCTCAGTAGTATCACTCTCTATTGCAAATACTTGTACCTCCAAATTATTAGCTTTTTCTTTCACGGCGTCACATACTTGCTTCAACGCACCCAGATTCTTCTCCCCCTCATCTAACCGATTATTAACTGCGGGCAGACGCTCATCGATAACTGTGTGTAGCTTCCTCATTGCGTCTTTATTTCCCTTATCCAATGCCTCCATACTTTCCTTACTACCTTTATCCATCGCTTCCCATCTTTCCTTATTATCTCTATCCATCGCGTCCAATATTTCCTTAAACTCCCTATCTCTCTCCTTATTCTCCCTATCCATCGCTTCCAATCTTTCCTTATAATCTTTATCCATCTTCTGTAAAAACTGCAGTATCACATTGTCATTTGCTACTTTCGACGCGCTCACCACGTTCGCCAGTGAAACCGTAGCTTCCCTAAGGGTAGCTGCACTTTCACTGCATACCTGACCTAGTCCCTGCTCGCCCGCGTCGTCGGGAAAAGCCCCCGATTGTGAACAAAGCCCGCCGCTCAAAGGATCACCTTGCAGCGGTCCACTGAACAATTCAACCCCTTCTGAGTGCTTGCCGTCCCCGCTCATTAACCCATGGTCAACAGCTACTTCCTGCTGCACTGCTGCATCCACCCCAGAATCGCTATTCTCCATGGTGGCTACACTTTTCGACTGCGACCTAGTTACTACGGACATTACGCAAAAAAATTATACCATGATCTTCCAGCCTTGGACGATATAGCAATTAATTACATAAAAAAATAAAAGATCCTCACCAATCCAGAAAGAAATTGCAAACAGAAAAAAATTTTACTTCCTATCGCTATCACAATACATTCCATAAAAAAATTCTTAACAGCAAAAAACCTAACGGCAAAATATCCTGGCAAAAACGGTATCCTGACAAAACATCCTGGCAGATTATATCCTGGCCAAATTATCCTGGCAACAAAATATCCTGGCAGAATATATCCTCGCCAAATTATCCTGGCAACAAAATATCCTGGCATGGTCGAAATTATGAGAGGCAGCCACATGCCTTGCTCATACTGTGGCATCAAGTAGTCAGGCCTGCAAGATGAGTGGTCTGCCAAGCAAGTGGATTTATTCTTATTTATCGAGTAACATGAACTCTAGTACTCTCACAATTAAGTCACTAATCAACCTCCTGTATGAATAATACGCAACGGAAACACGCATCTGACTATCAGTAATTTACAGAACTCTGACTGTACACTACGCACTGGCAATACCACATTTTCTTTTTGTCTTTTATTTAACGGCTTTTGTCAACACGTGGCCACCGCACTGAATATGAATGGCGCACACATTATAAATTCGGGACATTATGACAACATACAATTCGAAGGAAAAGTCCACCAATCTTTTTCTTTTCACTATCTTATTTATTCCGATAAATTCTCTAACCTAAACACTCAAATTCTATAACCTACAACAATAACACGTGAGAAATTCCGCCCAGTGGGCATGGCTTTACAATGGTGAATCTCTATATTATGGTCTTGTAATTATTTTTAACGCTACAGTGCACTTTCTGGATAGGATGGTGGATCTTTTATTACACCTCACACTTCGACTCTCACAATCATCATCACTAAACTTTCCTCCAGACCGACCGGTACCGAAGGAACTAGCATAATCCACTAATCTTTTGAAACTACCTCGCTACTCTCTCATGCAAACCACGCATACCCAAATTACATGACATACACCACACTACAACATGAAATACTACACAGAGAATGGTCACAACATTATCACTTTCAGCTTTCCCACTTCAATTAATATTTATCCCAGTTTCACACGACACAGCCCCACTTCGTAATTCTACTTTCCTACTATGAACTCTGGAGATATTTCCACGTCTTCCTGTGCAATCCAAGCCAAGTGGCGTTGCTGGATAGACGGCCGACTCACCTTGATTCTCTCTCAGAGTTTAAATCTAGCGTCACACGGAATCATATCACGCAAAGTAACATTAAGAACATATTCATCACACACGCGAGTCCTCAACTGATATCATGGACGAGTACTTCTCTTTATCCTGTGTCTCATACACAGATTGAGACTCACACAGTACTCACCACGTGGAAGTACTCGTCTCTAATTTCAAGTCCTGCACACGACATTTCTTAAATATTTCAACTTATGGTACACATGCTATTTCTTAAATATTTCAACTTATTGTACACACGCTAGTAATTCAGCTTAACTTAAGCACACGGAAGTATTTCAACTTATTGCTACACGTGGTTTCATTGTGACCGTTGGTCACTTCCGAAGATTACTACAATCCCTTTAATATTACCTGCCTGACATTTAATTCTCCCCCACAAAGTTCCTGTAATAGAGAAATTATTATTTCAAACTACTCTTAAATATTCCACATGCATACCATGTCTCCACTCTTTCATCATTACGAAGCACAACTAAAACAGGTCTTAACAGCACGGGATCCAGCGGCAGAGTGCCATAACATGGCCATTCTCTAGGTCCTCTCCCATCTCTGTCGAGGTGGGGGAAGCACCTTGCTATCGTTTTGGTCAGCCACATTTCAGGCGCTCAAAGCTCTGGTAAATTTCATCTCTTTGGTCCCACCAAAGGTGGCCAAAGGATCGACTCAAAGATGATCATATATTCACATTCACTATCTGCGGTTAGCAGACGACCATACATTCATTCATTTCACAGATCTCACCAAACTGGATGTAGGGATTTACTTTGTGGTAGTGCACATGTGATCAATTAAATAAATAAATTGTCATTCTTTCCCACACTGGTATCCGGTGTCGCTGTATTAATTGAAATTGAGTTATTTTACAAAAAAAAATGTGTTGTTCTGACAAAAATAATGAAGTATGTTGTACCTATTTTCAATGTCGGGCGGTACTGTACCCTTTCATAGGATGTGCAAATGTTCGATAGGACGAGGTAGCTTATCTTAGAGAGTAGAGCCATTAATTATCTGAAGGTAGGGTTCACTGAGTGAGGGCGTCCGACAAAGGGGTATACACTGTTTGAACGTTAATATCTGAGAAAGTATTAATGATAACCTGACCCAATCGTGATTATATGTTGCTCTTATGGCTAGCGGGTGTAGGCATTTATTTGTTTTTGTTGTGTTTATGTTCAGTTACCAGTAACTACACGTAAATGGAAACTTATCCTTGGAGCAGAGAAAATTGATTTTGAAGTGTTACTGGCAATGTGAAAACATGAAAGAAATGTAGAAACGATGGCGGCTTTGTCATTTATTCCAGTAACGTAATTACGCCATATATTTGAGGGGAAAGGAAGAGTACGTGACCTGAAGAAGGGACAGTATGCCAGAAAGAAATCAGCAGCGGACGAAAGAGGAATGGACGCAGTGGCCCAGGCTTTCACAATATCCCAAAACAACTCCATATGGCAAGCTGTTCGTGAATTAGGTGTAAGAAAATCAAGAGTTCGTCGCATTTTAACGCAAGCAAAGTAGAAATGCTCTATTCTCTGGTTGCTTCCGAGATGAATAAGGACGATCCGGATAGCCGCCTCGAACTTTCTGAATGGATTTGCAATAATGAACAGTTCACTGCTGTCATTGTTCGGTCTCATGAGGAGACTTTTAAATTAAATGCAACCATCAATCGCCGTAACTGTGTATACTGGGCAAAAAATAACCCCATATTACTTAAGAACGATCTGTTAATCTTCCTGAGTTATTAGTGCCGTGTGATATGTCTGTCAGAAGACTTACAGGGCCATTAGTGACACGAAGAATTATGGTAATGCAATACATCGGCGCTCCATAAAACGCCCATAAAGGATTAAGTGGAAAGACTGGGCCTTGGGGGAAGGAAGAATTTCATTCAAGTTTTACTGCACACAAAGTTTTATTCATGTAAACAATTAATTCAAATAAGATTTACAATAAAAAGTTTTACCAAACGTGTGGTTATCAGATATCTAAACAGGCCAGTTTTGTCCTTGAGACAATGATTCTGATGCAGGTACCATCAGTAAGAGCAACCAACTAGGATTAAATAACAACTTTCTGAACAGCCTGTCGTAATAGTGATTACAGATCAGACGCCAGTAGCCAATTTACGTTAATGCATATGTCATGGGATTATAGCAATGCGATGACAATAAAATGCTTTCGATGTTAAACATCTCGAGGACTAGACTGAAGACAAACTGAGCAGTGTCAAAATTGACTTACAGACAATAAATGACACACTTGGCAAATGCTTTCGTAACTGAATAAACAGAGTAAGCATCTTAAAACATACAATCCTTTCATCTGAAACACAACTTCCCTAACGCCTGAAAAGGACAGCCAATAATTACACAAACAGAAATTTCTTTTAAGTTTGTGAACCTCGTTCCAATAGATGACACTTATAAATACACTATGTGGTCAAAAGTAACCGAACATCTGACTGAAAATGACTTACAAGTTCGTGGCGCCCTCCGTCGATTGCTGAAATTGAGTATGGTGTTAGCCCAACCTTAGCCTTGATGACAGCTTTCGCTGTCGCAGGCATACGTTCAATCAGGTGCTCGAAGGTTTCTTGGAGAATGGCAGTCCACTCTTCACGGAGTGCTGCACTGAGGAGAGGTAACAATGTCGGTCGGTGAGGTCTGGCATGAAGTCGGCGTTCCGAAACATCGCAGAGGTGTACTATAGGATTGAGGTCAGGATTCTGTGCAGGCCAGTCCATTACAGAGATGTTATTGTCGTGTAACCACTCCACCACAGGCTGTGCATTATGAACAGGCTCTCGATCGTGTTGAAAGATGCAACTGCCATCCCCGAATTGCTCTTCAACAGTGGGAAGCAAGAAGATGCTTAAAACATTACTGTTGCCTGTGCTATGATAGTGCCACCCAAAACAACAATAAAAAAATATGACCACACCATAACACCACCGCCTCCGGATTTTACTGTTGGTACTATACACACTGGCAGATGACGTTCACCGGGCATTCGCCGTACCCACACCCTGCCATCGGACCGCCACACAGTGTACCGTGATCCGTCACTCCACACAACTTTTTCCACTGTTCAGTCGTCCAATGTTTACGCTTCTTACACCAAGCGAGCGTCGTTTCGCATTTACTGGCTTGATGTGTGGCTTATGAGCAGCCGTTCGACCATGAAATCCAAGTTTTCTCACCTCCCGCCTAACTGTCATAGTACTTGTAGTGGATCCTGATGCAGTTTGGAATTCCTGTGTGATGGTCTGGATAGATGTCTGCCTTTACAACCCTCTTCAACTATCGACGGTCTCTGTCAGTGAACAGATGAGGTCGGCCTGTACGCTTTTGTGCTGTACGTTTCCTCTTCACGTTTCCACTTCACTATCACATCGGCAACAGTGGACCTAGGGATTTTTAGGAGTGTGGAATTCTCGCATACAGACGTATGACACAAGTGACACACAATCACCTGACCACGTTCGAAGTCCGTGAGTTTCGCGGAGCGCCCCATTCTGCTCTCTCACGATGTCTAACATCTACTGAGGTCGCTGATATGGTGTACCTGTCAGTAGGTGGCAGCACAATGCACCTAATATGAAAAACGTATATTTTTGGGGGTGTTCGGATATGTTTGATCACAAGGTGTATATCTGAGCTCCAGGCGCGGCAAGTTGTCATTCTCGACCACCAATTGTCGGCCCGACTTACAGTGCGAGGTATATGAGTTTCAGACCGACTCTGTCTCACATATACTCCCTCAAAGAGTATTAATTTCAAAACAGGCAACTGTTACTGGATGTAGGCCGGCCGCAGTGGTCTAGCGGTTCTAGACGCTCAGTCCGGAACCGCGCGACTGCTACGGTCGCAGGTTCGAATCCTGCCTCGGGCATGGATGTGTGTGATGTCCTTAGGTTAGTTAGGTTTAACTAGTTCTAAGTTTTAGGGGAATGATGACCGTAGTGCTCAGAGCCATTTGAACCATTTTGTTCCTGGATGCACCTGGAGCATAAACGGAACGTTAGAATCCACTAAACAAGAAAGACACGGAAGGGCGCGAAGGCGTAGGTCAAACCCATAACACAGGCTCAGAGATACAATATATCTAAAAAATTACGATCCAATACGATAACTTACACGCTACAGCTTGAACTCCTTAAATAAATAATCCTATCCTAATAAACCCACTTGGAACAATATTAGATAAAACATCACATTAGTATCAAAACACGTTAAGCAAATTGTCACTGCCTCCGAGCAGTAACCAAATCACACTCAAACCCCAAGTATTTTAAACGAGCAATTCAAATCACACTTACATAAGATTACCTCAAGGAAAGGCATAAAATGATAAATTAGCCTTACAATAATTACACGTCCTTGATGGCCCCAAACGTTCAAGACTCTGCAGAAAGATGCGGAATGACCATACATTGGTGCATTGGTCTGTTCAAAGATACACAGTACTTCCTGAAACAAACTAAACACTAAGATTAAGAAATAATACACAGTAATCCCCCAGGCTTAAATAGTAAACCAGATTATCGACGCAATCTGATGCCAACACGAATTACTGTAATCAGAATGGCGCAATAAGTTTCGCAGTGGCGAACCACAAGATACATTGTGTGGAAGGTTTGTGACTGATAATGAACCGGTAATGTATCTCATGTTTACCACACTTGCAACGCGGAGGGCAGAAAATGTGCCTCCAACGAATGACATGTATTGGCTAACGACCACTAAACTTATGTGCTAAGCAGTCCATTCCAAAACGCGCCCAATACAGTCGGCGCCCACAGGGTTTCCTCTCTTGCCCACTACCAACCACACACGCTGTTACTAACTGCCTCTCACTCCGCACTTTCGCTCGGCCGATCCTCCTTCGTACATGCCACTTGCGACCGAGTCAAGAGCTCCGAAAGGGTACGATTTCTGGAGGCGAATAGATAGGACGAAAGCTGGCACGGCTCAGAAACGAAGATTTTCAACAAGACGATGCGCCGTCACATTACGATCGTGACGTGAGGAAATTCCCAGCTGAAACATTTTTTGAGAGGTGAATAGGTCGACGAGAAACTGTAGAGTTTCTCCAGATCTAACGCAGACTCATTTCTGTGAATCCATTCTTGTATCAATCATAACACACATATGACTGTCTGTTCCGCAGCGCTGCAGACACTGTATTGCTGCAAATGCATCTGTAATGCCGTACCTTAAAAATTCATGGTTGTTGTTATTTTCTTTCAAATCATTAAAGTTCATACAGTGTAAGCTCACTCTGTGGTATAACCTATATTTGACTATTTGGTAACTTAAGCGTGTGTCTGTTGATATACTGACGCTGAACTGTATTCCTGTTTTATTGTTGTGGAGATTATCGGTGTGAATCTCTAGGGACCAGGCGGAGGCGGCGCACGTGGGTTGCAGTCCAGTCGTTGGACCTCGGAATCTTCCTGCGCGGGTGTAATACAGCTTCATGGGCTTTAATTATTGACTTTAGAGCCGTCGAGCTAGACCGAGGCTAACGACCTTTATTTACACAGATTTTATAAGTGTAGCAGTCCAGAGTTAGCCGATAGAGGCTTTCGAGTAAATCTGCGAGGCAACACATCGCGTAATTTGCCTCTCACGCTGCACATCGCAGATAGTGCGTGGAGTATGGCCGCAGCTACAAGTGGGTTTTCCTGCCACGAGATGTAAGCCCCAACAACGGACAAAAAGAACTTTTCAAACCACCATGCTTCCTTGTTAGATACCGCGAAGAACTGTAAAGGGAGGTAACAGTTCAGTGCTCATAAAATAGAAGAAATGTGTTTGTAATATATAACGCGTGTACGTGTGGTTGCCTAATGTTCTTTCCGTGTAGGAACTCTCACGTCTACAAATCACTAAAACGACCCGGCTATTGACAGCCTACATCTAGGGATCTCCATAAAATAAAGTATCATTTTGTGGTTTATTTCACTTCAGTTTAGAACATCAAACCAGTCATTCCCATTGGGATACAACAAGAATGAATCAGACGTGGATATCGTAAATGATTTATTCTCAAAAAAAATGTTGAGTGTAAAAAAATTGTACAAATATGAGGTTGAAAATGTCAGTTTCTACCATAAACGTAATTTTGAAATTGGCAGAACATACGTTTGAATTACTTTAGACTGCGCCTCCGTTATTAGACAGAGAAAGTTGGCTGGTAATGATTAGTGGTGAGAATCAGAAGAGCCGCCCAGGGTCGCCGAGCGGTTCTAGGCGCTACAGTCTAGAACCGCGCGACCGCTACGGTCGCAGGTTCGAATCCTGCCTCGGGCATGGATGTGTGTGATTTCCTTAGGTTAGTTGGGTTTAATTAGTTCTAAGTTCTAGGGGACTGATGACCTCAGAAGTTAAGTCCCATAGTGCTCAGAGCCATTTGAACCATTTTTTGAGAAACAGAAGACCTACACCTGGCAATTTCAGAAAAAGCTCAGTGTAGAAACAAATGGAACTCCACAAATTTTCTGTCAATGTTTTCCTATCCGCCAAACCGGAGTGCAGGTATCACCTGTTGACGTACTGGCACCAATGATCTGGACGTTAGCCGCCGTGTAGATGATGTACCTGGCGTATCTGCGATTCTCTGCCTCGCAATGTGCCGTCCGTAGACTGCTAGGGCTGAAATTATCTCTGTAAAAGACAGAACACGCGTCAGAACTTCTGTTTGCTCACTCGAGTATTCTTCCATAAAGAAGCAGTTCAAGGTGCGCCATACTCCACAGAGAGGAGTAAACAGAATAACAATTGTGTTAACGAAGGAACGATGTCACACACTACTTGTGTCGAAAGAAACACTTCTCAAAATCTAACAGCCAGACGATGACTCTAGGCCTATCCCCGGGAGTGTTTTCGATCGATTCTGGCAGGGAGGTGCCTCCTCCACGCCATATGCCCACGCCCTCCTGGACATGCAGTGTCTAAGAGTCCGATCGGCCGTAACAAAAATATTGCTTCCCACTATATGAATCATGAATAAGCCAGTCAATTACCTGAAGCTTATACTGATTTCAGAAGATTTTCTGGAAGATTCCATTTCCCCTCTTACATTCTTAGCACTGCACCAATGAAATATGCATGTCTGCTTTTCGATGGGAAGCGTGCCCTAGCACTTGTTGTGAGAATATCCATGGAGGTCAGTTTGCGACCATCGTTTGTAAGCCCACGCATTCCTCTTCTCTGAAAGGGCTTCCTCTTTATCATGTTCCGTCCCTCTTTTCCCGGGACCGCTACGCTGAATTTTTTTTCTTCATCCCACCAGAGTTCAACCTCCCACCTACCCTGTCTGAGCTATGGGAGTTCTGCGGAATCCAGCTTTGTGATCGTATCAAGCTTTGTAAACCAACACCTCCTCACTCTGCTCCCTCGGACGGCAGTAAACGTTCACTGCTGCAGAACACGACAGTTCTCTTCCCATCTCTTTTTTAACAGTAACGTCCGCTCCCTTTAGCTGAGTGTTGAAGGCACGGTATCTCAGCGTGTTCGGTGAAAGACCTGGTTGGCCTCTGTTCAAATGGTTCAAATGGCTCTGAGCACTATGGGACTTAACTGCTGTGGTCATCAGTCCCCTAGAACTTAGAACTACTGAAACCTAACTAAGGACATCACAAACATCCATGCCCGAGGCAGGATTCGTACCTGCGACGTAGCGGTCGCGCGGTTCCAGACTGTAGCGCCTAGAACCGCTCGGCCACTCCGGCCGGCTTGGCCTCTAGGGGTTCGAGCAAGAGATTTTCTCGGTTCAGGGACTGGGTGTTGTATTGTCCTCATCATCATTTCATCCCCATCTCCGACGCGCAAGTCGCCCAATGTGGCGTCGAATGCAATAAGTACTTGCTCCCGGCCCACAATGCCGTACGCCCATTTCCATTTTAGCTGCAGCACCTTCTAAGGACCGCGTAGTTAATGTCAACCTTCTGTCAGTGCTCTGCTCTAATTAACTCCTACTCATGCAGTACTACAGAAATTGTTACTACATGGTGCCAGCCAGTATCAGTCAATGAAATGGTCAATAATCAAGACTGTGCATCGTAAACTGTGATCTCATGTAAGTATAGGGCGAAAAGAATTTTCGTAATATTAAATGCAGAGTGGCAAAATATTGCTGTCTTACAGTTTCTAGGTATAGAAAGATTAACAGCAGACAGGAAGAAATGAAGGAATACGTTAACGTAACGAAAAGACTGAACTCAGAAAGGAACAACAAGTAATGTAGCGTTAAATCGCATAACCTAGAGCTAAGGCGGGCGGACTAGCTTAAGAAAAGCAGTAATTTGAGAAACCAGGCCAGCGTGATGGGGTCGCCTTTCGCCGCGCGCAGAAAACACGCAGCGAGCGGTCGGGAGCCGGTGTGTGGTGTGGACTGCGGCCGCGCGGCCGGTCAGGTGGACCGCCGGGCTGGCGGGCGTGCCGGCTGCGGCTGTTTACGCCGCCAAACTGGAACAACGTATATAATTCCAGGCGGGAAACAACGCCCCGCGTCGGCGGCCGGCTATGCACGCTATGCGAGGGTCGCCGTGTATGTGTGTGTGTGTGTGTGTGTGTGTGTGTGTGTGTGTGAGCGGGGCAGCGACCGCAGCCGCAGACCCGAGTTGGGCTCACCCACGGCCGCTGAGAACACACCAGCGCCGCCTTAACGGCGACTCCACTACACCGCGGCGAAGTGGTCGCGGCTCGAGAAAGTCCTTACGTCAGCTGTGCGAACAAGGAAACAGGGATAAAGCGGCAATTTGTACGCTCAGTGACAGTCCTGATTACCATGTTCCTCACTGAAGCAGTCACAATAACCTCAGTCAAAGTTTGAGGTACATGCTTAAAAGTCCACAGTGGTCCATTTGAAGCGCTGTAGACAATAGCACTACCATTCGGACATGTGACCATTCACTGCTGATATAAGCATAACAGTGTTTTTGTGTCACTTTGTTGTATCGCTAGGGACATCGAGGACGATCAGCGATGGAAAGACGATGCTCTCCGACAGTAAGTAACTGCAGTTATTTATCTTGTTCTACAGATCAATAAAGCCTCTATCCTTAGACGAAGACTGACACAACTTAGCAATACAATACTTCAGAAAAACCGACTTCCAGAATTCTATAAAGCTTATACTGAAATAGTAAAAGCGTCCTTTAAATTTCAAGTTACTAATTTTACCAGTAAAATCAATTATAGTCTGCACAACAGTAATATGGACATGTAGTTCTGTTCTAGTCGAATAATATGTTTTATCAAGTAATTATTAATTATATTTCTGAATTGTATCACTTTTCTTGCAGGTGTGCGATAAGCAGCCTGCGCTGTAACAAGTGGAGACCTTGCAGGTTGCCACATATGTGCTACTATGTACTGTGTTTTTGTGATGTAGGAATCATCTATGGGCGATATATACACTATATGATCAAAAGAATCCGGATGCCTGGCTGAAAATGACTTAAAAGTTCGTGGCTCCACCCATCGGTAGTTCTGGAATTCAGTATGGTTTTGGCCCACCCTTAGCCTTGATGACAGCTTCCACTCTCGTAGGTATACGTTCACTCAGGTGCTAGAACGTTTCTTAGGGAATGGCAGCCCATTCTTCACAGAGTGCTGCACTGAGGAAAGGTATCGATGTCGGCCGGTGAGGCCTGGCACGAAGTCGGCGTCCCAAAACATCCCAAAGCTGGATGTTATTGTCGTATAACCAACCACTCCACCAAGGGCCGTGCATTATGAACAGGTGCTCGATCGTGTTGAAAGATGCAGTCGCCATCCTCAAATTGCTCTTCAACAGTGAGGAGCAAGAATGTGCTTAAAACATCAATGTAGGCCTATGCAGTGCTAGTGCCACGCAAAACAATAAGGGGTGCAAGCACCCTCCATGAAAAACACGACCACACCTTTAACACCACCGCCTCCGAATTTTACTGTTCACGGGACATCCACCATACCCACGCCCTGCCATCGGGTCGCCACATTGTGTACCGTGATCCGTCACTCCACACAACGTTTTCCCACTGTTCAGTCGTCCAATGTTTACGCTCCTTATACCAAGCGAGGCGTCTTTTGACATTTACCAGCGTAATGTGTGGCTTATGAGCAGCCGCTCGACCGTGAAATCCAAGTTTTCTCACCTCCCGCCGAACTGTCATAGCACTTGCAATGGATCCTGTTGCAGTTTGGAATTCCTGTATGATGGTCTTGACAGATGTCTGCCTACTACACATTACGACCCTCTTCACCTGTCGGTGGTCTCTGTCAGTCAACAGACGAGGTCGGTCTGTATGCTTTTGTGCTGTACGTGTCCCTTCACGTTTCCACTTCACTAGGACATAGGAAACAGTGGACCTAGGTTTGTTAAGGAGTGTGGAAATCTCGTGTACAGACGTATGACACAAGTGACACCCAATCACCTGACCATGTTCGAAGTCCGTGAGCCCCATGTAGCGCCCCATTCTGCTCTCTCACGATGTCCAATTACTACTGAGGTCGCTGACATGGAGTACCTGTCAGTAGGTGGCAGCACAATGGACCTAATATGAAAAATCTATGTTTTTGGGGAAGTCCGGATACTTTTGATCACATAGTGTATGTGACATGGCCATTTTCAGAAGGTGGTTTATGTTTTTCAATAGTTTACTTATGACAATCTTTTTGTAATGTGTTTTTTTTTATCCACATGAAAATCTGGCGTGATGTCCAACTTAAATTGAACACGTTTTAAAACAAAAGGAAATTTAAGACCTGAAGATGCCAGCAATGTCTGTCGAATCCGGTTGTTGTAAATAAAGAAATATTTTTAGCTAACGAAGAAATTAGAATAAATGAGGCCATTTTCTGAAATATAAATCTGAACACATTATATGCTAAAGTCTTACAGCAAGAGGTGCAGTTAATACAGAACAAACAATAAAATAACAGAAACAAAAGTCTGCAACACTACCAAGCGCATGACGTTGCCACACTAGTACGAAGCCTTGAAGAGTTAGTAAATGAATATAATGCTACATTTAGAAATCGTGATGAGGGTACTAAAAAAAAATATCGAAACGAATGACAAACGAGATTGAAAGTATGTTGTAAATGAGTATCGAGCCAAGACACGGAACAGAAAGCGTGCTGTTGCGTAGGAGACGGGACTGCAGAAGCTGATGTAAGCAGATAAGAGAAGCCCAAAAGAAGAATCCTATTTTTCATAAAACGAAAGAGAAACAACGCATCAGTTTCTGAAACATCAAGTTTGGAGCACAACGTTGAGAATAAAAATAGCAGGATAGGTGTAATTAAAAAAATAAATGTAAACATTCGAAATGACCTGCTGCAGGATCGAAAGAGGTAGGGCAGATTTAGCTACTGGAATCGCTTTTGGGAAAATGGCGGTTCAAATCCCCGTCAGATCATCCAGATTTAGGTTTCCCACCATTTTCATAAATTGTGTAAGGCAAACCCGCACTTGTTCTCAGTGCCTAATGACTTGATCGTCCTCGGGGCGTCAAACACTAATCTGCCCTCCAACTTCTTTCTTTCTGCTGCAAAAGGTGACTAAGAAATGGTGAATTTGGTAAGGAACAAAATGAGGAAAAAGGTGTCAGCCAGGATAAACAAGGAAAGAACGTCGCGACAGCCCATGACCCCAAGGTGAGACGCATAGCGGAGCCCTAGGAGAGGAGTAGGTGGTGGCAGGAGAAGCGGAGAAGAAGTATTACAGGGAACTGAAATTATGGAATTTGTGGCGTACATTTTCCGAGGATATTCCAGTGTAGATATAAGATAGGAGAATATAGCGCTCAACATCAAAGTAGTCGAGCTAGTTGCAGTACGGGTGATAAAAATGCGTAATAAGGCAGCCTAGACGCTCCGCTTTTAACGAGTAATCCGCTCGTCGCTCCGTGACGAGGAGTGACACGACAAAGCTCAGCAGTGTAGCCTCGCGTAACTCACTGGTTTATTTCGCATTACCGCAACTCGCCATCGAGGCTCACATCCTTGACCCGCCTATAAAAGGAAAACGCCCATAAAAGGAAAACAGTAAACGTGTACCCCCTTCTATTGAAGCTTCAGGGACAAAAGATGTTTACCTGCAGCGAGAAAACGTTCAGTCAAATGCGACGCACAAGCTGAAGCAGTACTTTTCAAAGTTGTCAAACATTTAATCAAAAGAGACACAAGAGAAGTTCTTGGAAAAATGGGACATGTTTTAATCCGTGTTATTGTGGAAAATTCTGAGCCGAAAACACCATATAAATGTAGTTTCGGTTCTCCGAACTTCACGGGATGGAACCACAGCCGTTACCTGTTTGAAGAATCTCCTGGACGATAGGGAAAATGTAATCATGATGCATTGAACCCTTACGACACACGAGAATGCACTTAGGAATACTTGGAGACTTCCCGTACTAAAAAAATAAAGTGGTTGACCACTCAAGTCAAATACAGTTCACAACAACACTGCCTACGCTCCGGTGGCCACACGCCACCGCCGACGCCCACCAACGCTGTCGATTTCGTGAGCTCCAGACTTGGAAGCACCTACCATGCTGGAAAAATCACTCGCCTTTAAGCCACACTTTCAGGTCTCCACCACAACCTGTTTAGGAGGACTATGGAAAGACCAGCCAATTACCTTTAGGTTGGAGCACACAGCTTTCTCTGGTTCCATAGCGTACATCTACATCTACATCTACATTTATACTCCGCAAGCCACCCAACGGTGTGTGGCGGAGGGCACTTTACGTGCCACTGTCGTTACCTCCCTTTCCTGTTCCAGTTGCATATGGTTCGCGGGAAGAACGACAGTCTGAAAGCCTCCGTGCGCGCTCTAATCTCTCTAATTTTACATTCGTGATCTCCTCGGGAGGTATAAGTAGGGGGAAGCAATATATTCGATACCTCATCCACAAAAGGCACCCTCTCGAAACCTGGCGAGCAAGCTACACCGCGATGCAGAGCGCCTCTCTTGCAGAGTCTGCCACTTGAGTTTGTTAAACATCTCCGTAACGCTATCACGGTTACCAAATAACCCTGCGACGAAACGCGCCGCTCTTCTTTGGATCTTCTCTATCTCCTCCGTCAACCCGATCTGGTACGGATCCCACACTGATGAGCAATACTCAAGTATAGGTCGAACGAGTGTTTTGTAAGCCACCTCCTTTGCTGATGGACTACATTTTCTATGGACGCTCCCAATGAATCTCAACCTGGTACCCGCCTTACCAACAATTAATTTTATATGAACATTCCACTTCAAATCGTTCCGCACGCATACTCCCAGATATTTTACAGAAGTAACTGCTACTAGTGTTTGTTCCGCTATCATATAATCATACAATAAAGGATCCTTCTTTCTATGTATTCGCAATACATTACATTTGTGTATGTTAAGGGTCAGTTGCCACTCCCTGCACCAAGTGCCTACCCGCTGCAGATCTTCCTGCATTTCGCTACAATTTTCTAAAGCTGCAACTTCTCTGTATACTACAGCATCATCCGCGAAGAGCCGCATGGAACTTCCGACACTATCTACTAGGTCATTTACATATATTGTGAAAAGCAATGGTCCCATAACACTCCCCTGTGGCACGCCAGGGGTTACTTTAACGTCTGTAGACGTCTCTCCATTGATAACAACATGCTGTGTTCTGTTTGCTAAAAACTCTTCAATCCAGCCACACAGCTGGTCTGATATTCCGTAGGCTCTTACTTTGTTTATCAGGCGACAGTGCGGAACTGCGTTCGCGCCTTCCGGAAGTCAAGAAAAATAGCATCTACCTGGGAGCCTGTATCTAATATTTTCTGGGTCTGATGAACAAATAAAGCGAGTTGGGTCTCACACGATCGCTGTTTCCGGAATCCATGTTGATTCCTACATAGTAGATTCTGGGTTTCCAAAAACGACATGATACTCGAGCAAAAAACATGTTCGAAAATTCTACAACAGATCGACGTCAGAGATATAGGTCTATAGTTTTGCGCATCTGCTCGACGACCCTTCTTGAAGACTGGGACTACCTGTGCTCTTTTCCAATCATTTGGAACCTTCAGTTCCTCTAGAGACTTGCGGTACACGGCTGTTAGAAGGGGGGCAAGTTCTTTCGCGTACTCTGTGTAGAATGGAATTGGTATCCCGTCAGATCCAGTGGACTTTCCTCTGTTGAGTGATTCCAGTTGCTTTTCTATTCCTTGGACACTTATTCCGATGTCAGCCATTTTTTCGTTTGTGCGAGGATTTAGAGAAGGAACTGCAGTGCGGTCTTCCTCTGTGAAACAGCTTTGGAAAAAGGTGTTTAGTATTTCAGCTTTACGCGTGTCATCCTCTGTTTCAATGCCATTATCATCCCAGAGTGTCTGGGTATTCTGATCGATCCACTTACTGATTTAACGTAAGACCAGAGCTTCCTAGGATTTTCTGTCAAGTCGGTACATAGAATTTTACTTTCGAATTCACTGAACGCTTCACACATAGCCCTCCTTACGCTAACTTTGACATCGTTTAGCTTCTGTTTGTCTGAGAGGTTTTGGCTGCGTTTAAACTTGGAGTGAAGCTCTCTTTGCTTTCGCAGTAGTTTCCTAACTTTGTTGTTGTACCACGGTGGGTTTTTCCCGTCCCTCACAGTTTTACTCGGCACGTACCTGTCTAAAACGCATTTTACGATTGCCTTGAACTTTTTCCATAAACACTCAACATTGTCAGCAGAGTACAGAGTAGCAACAGCATCGAGCAAACAGACGCGGTCTGAAAATATTTTAGATGAGTTGCAGGCAATCCCCCTTGTTAGTCCATCTACACAATAAAATAAAGATCCGCCTCAGCTGGACCTTGTCGAAGGTAGCGGTAATGAATTATGTACACAAAGCTTCCTCGTGAATCCGTCTATTAGTGGAAACAATATCCAAATCCGTGCAGTAGTTCCTAAACCGACGTCTTACGTACAAGCACAAAAAACCGCGGAAGGAGGGTTTAATTTAGTAATGTGTATGGAAAAGAAGCAAAATAAACTAAGGAGAAGTTTAGAACAAAAATTAAAGTTCAGGTAAGAGGGAAAAAAAAACTATAAGGTTTACCAATGTCGTTGTAATTCTGTCAGAGAAACAAAGGACTTGGAGTATGAGTTGAACGGCATGAATAGTACCTCGAAAAGAAATTGTAAGATGAAGAGTAAACAAGGTTAATGGTAGGTAGACTATTTAAACCATATGATGCTTAGGGAATTATAGCAAGAAATGAGGCACTGGAGGTAGTAGATGAAATACACTGCTTAGGCAGCCAAACTACTGATGATCGCCTAAGCTTGTAAGTTATTTAGAGCTGGGTAATTTAATACAGGGAGTTGTGTGCAAGGTGTCGAGGGAATGGTTGAGTCTAAACTAACATATTTCAACAGACGACCATGATCTGAGAAGAGGCAAGCAATAGTAGTAACCGATGCCGAAAGATGACTAGAGATACAATAAATATTTCCTTTAGCCATAATTTGCGAGTGGTAACGTTTGAAGTTGATCTGTGTCAAAGTGACAGTTGACAAGAGTTTTACTGCTACTGGTGATGGGAAACTTGATGTAGGATACCACCACCAGGTTAACAGAGATATAAAAAGCGAGAAAAGCATTTCTGAAAATAAAGTTATCAGCATCGAAAATAAGTTTAATGCTAGTAAGCATCTGAACTAACAACGGACGGTAGCGAAACTTGAACGATAAACACTTCAGACAAGAACAGAACCGTCTGAATTGTGGCCCTGCAGAAGAATGTCGGTGATTAGAGTGGTTCAAATGGCTCTGAGCACTATGGGACTCTACATCTGAGGTCATCAGTCCCCTAGAACTTAGGACTACTTAAGCCTAACTAACCTAAGGACATCACACACATCCATGCCCGAGGCAGGATTCGAACCTGCGACCGTAGCAGTCGGGCGGTTCCAGACTGAAGCGCCTAGAACCGCTCGGCCACTGTGATTAGATGCTTAGATTGAATAATGCGGAGGTAATGAACCGAAACGGGGAGAAAAGCGATACTGAACCGAATTGAAGAGGAGGGAGATTTCTGGCACAATGCACAAAGGGAAGAGTATGTTCACAGGACATTCCTGAATCATTTTTTCTTCTTTTTTCTGTCCTTATCCCGTGTCTTCGCCAAGCAAGCACGTTACTTTCGATTTGGCAATGTTAGTGGTAGAGAGAGGGCGACGAGAGGACCTTCCAGTCGCCACCATTTCCCCCTGGGACGGAATGTGTACCCCAACCTCTGCGTCTGGTGCTATCTCTGAGGAAGTGTGAAAGCGTTTTCTAAATGTTTACGAATTGTGTAACTGAGGTGGGATGTGGTTACCAGCACCGTATTCACCTAGAGGGATGTGAAAAACTGCCGAAAAACTGCATCCAGGTTGGCCGGCATTTCGGTCCTCGTTGTTCATCTGCCGCGCCGCTTCGGTCAGAGGCCGGCGCGCCAGACTTGCTAACGCGTGCGCCTATCCGGGCAGGTCACGTTTCTCACTAATCAAGGAAAAATTAGTTTGCTAACGGCGAGAGGCACGGTTGATAAAAATATACTCAAGTTCGCAGATTCAAGTAGATGTACGTCACAGTATAGTAGCTATTCAGAAGCTTGCACAGGATCTACATCTACATCTACATGGCTACTCTGCAAATCACATTTAAGTGCCTGGCAGAGGTTTCATCGAACCACCTTCACAATTCTCTATTATTCCAATCTCGTAGAACGCGCGTAAAGAATGAACACCTATATCTTTCCGTAGGAGCTCTTATTTACCTTATTTTATCGTGGTGATGGTTCCGCCCTATGTAGGTAGGTGACAACAAAATATTTTCGCATTCGGAGGAGAACGTTGGTGATTGGAATTTCGTCGCAACGAAAAACGCCTTTCTTTCAATCATTTCCAGCCCAAATCCTGTATCATTTCTGTGACACTCTCTCCCATATTTCGCGATAATACAAAACGTGCTGCCTTTCTTTGAACTTTTTCGATGTACTCCATCAATCCTATCTGGTAAGGATCCCACACCGCACAGCAGTATTCTAAAAGAGGACGGACAATTGTAGTGTAGGCAGTCTCCTTAGTAGGTCTGTTACATTTTCTAAGTGTCCTGCCAATAAAACGCAGCGTTTGGATAGCCTTCCCCACAACATTTTCTATGTGTTTTTTCCAATTTAAGTTGCTCGTAATTGTAATACCAAGGTATTTAGTTGAATTTACGGCTTTTAGATTAGACTGATTTGTCGTGTAACCGAAGTTTAACGAGTCCCTTTTAGCACTCATGTGGATGACCTCACACTTTTCGTTATTTAGGGTCAACTGCCACTTTTCGCACCATACAGATATTTTTTCTAAATCGTTTTGCAGTTTGTTTTGATCTTCTGATGACTTTATTAGTCGATAAACGACGGCGTCATCTGCAAACAACCGAAGACGGCTGCTCAGATTGTCTCCCAAATCGTTTATATAGATAAGGAAGAGCCTTTAGGGACGCCTGAAATCACTTCTGTTTTACTCCATGACTTTCCGTCAATTACTACTAACTGTGACCTCTCTGACAGGAAATCGCAAATCCAGTCACATAGCTGAGACGATATTCCGTAATTACGCAATTTTACTACGAGCCACTTGTGTGGCACAGTGTCAAAAGCCTTCCGGAAATACAGGAAGACGTAATCGATCTGAAATCCCTTGTCAATAGCACTCAGCACTTCATGTGAATAAAGAGCTAGTTGTGTTTCACAGGAACGATGTTTTCTAAACTCATGTTGACGGTGTGTCAATAGACGGTTTCGTTCGAGGTTCAAAAATGGTTCAAATGGCTCTGACCACTATGGGACTTAACATCGAGGTCATCAGTCCCCTAGAACTTAGAACTACTTAAACCTAACTAACCAAAGGAGATCACACACATCCATGCCCGAGGCAGAATTCGAACCTACGACCGTAGCGGTCGCGCAGTTCCCGACTGAAGCGCCTAGAAACGCTCGGCCACATCGGCCGGCTCGTTCGAGGTAATTCATAATGTTCGAACACAATATATGTTTTAAAATCCTGCTGCATGTCGACGTTAAGGATATGGGCCTGTAATTTAGTGTATTACTCCTAGTACCTTTCTTGAATATTGGTGTGGCCTGTGCAACTTTGCAGTCTTTGGGTTCCGATCTTTCGTCGACCGGACAGTTGTATATGATTGTTAAGTATGGAGCTAATGCATCAGCATACTCCGAAAGGAACCTAATTGGTATACAGTCTGGACCAGAAGACTTGCTTTCATTAAGTGATATGAGTTGCTTCACTACTCCGAGAATATTTACTACTACGTTACTCATGTTGGGAGCTGTTCTCGATTGGAATTCTGGAGTGTTTACTTCGTCTTCTTTTGTGAAGGCATTTCGGAAGGCTGAGTTTAGTAAATCTGCTTTGGCAGCACTGTCTTCGATAGTATCTCCATTGTTATCGCGCAGAGAAGGCATTGATTGTTACTTGCCGCTAACATAGTTCACATACGACCAGAATAGACAGACATAGGATAGACAAGTATTGTGAGCTGTATCAGACCAATCAGTGTGAAGACAACAACAACGAGACCTCTGCTCCCAGGTGCGCACAGATTAGCCTACACAATGGGCGGTTGTAGCTGCAAGTCGGCTGGCCGGCAGTGAAAGTGAAATGAGGCGTAAGCGGGCGAAAGTGGCCGCGCGGGACCAGGCGGCTGCCCGAGGAGGCTGTGCTGCGCGGCGCGGCGCGGCGCGGCGCGCGACCTTGGCGTCAGGAATGCCAGGCCCAGGCTCCGGCAGCTGGCAGCTGGGCAGCTGGGCAGCTGGGCAGCTGGCCGCGGCAGGTGCCGCTGCGGCCGCGGCACAGGTGCGTGCCGCCGCCGCCTCTAATTGATCGCGCCGTCATTAGCCGCTGATTTATCCGGTCGCCTGCGTGGGGAGCGCTGCCGGCCCGCGGGTCGCTCCGCACCTCTTACGCAGTCGGCGGACTGACCGAGTTCCAGATCGCCTCTCACGCACTGATACCGCACTTGCGCCTTGGGAATGGCCCACCTATTGGCCGACAGCACGGAATTACAGAGGGTGGTCTCATGTACACTTACGCTCATCGATTTCATTCTTACTGATGAGGGTGCAGGACGTGTCTACATCTTCAGTATGTGTAAACAGGAAGACGCAATTTTCAACAGTGTGCGTGAAGATCGAGTCTGTACTCTTTAGGAGCGCTTATACAGGGTGTTCGTAAGAATGCCGGACATTTGCCACGCCGGACATTTGCCACACTTGCCCCTTCGCCAGATAGCGATCCCTCAGGTAAGGGACGCCCTTCCTCGTACTTCTTCTGTCCGCTTTCTGGGTACAACCAGTACCTAAGGGACCTTCTTCTTCGACATCTTGCCCAAATACAGAGCTTCTTTTTCCGAAATTGAAATATTTATAACTTTGGGGAAACGAAAGCAATACCGACGATTATGTCAGTATGTAATTAGTTCTGCCAAGTATAAATATAGATCCCTCTGTCTGTACGGGCCGGTAGGTGTAGCCGAGCGGTTCTAGGCGCTAGTCTGGAACCGCGCGACCGCTACGGTCGCGGGTTCGAATCCTGCCTCGGGCATGGATGTGTGTGATGTCCTTAGGTTAGTTAGGTTTAAGTAGTTCTAAGTTCTAGGGGACTGATGACCTCAGAAGTTAAGTCCCATAGTGCTCAGAGCCATTTGAACCATTTGTCTGTACGGTAGCTTCCTTTCACGCTTACTGATTTGCGATAGAAACAGTCCATCGCCATGGGAGCAACAAGAAAGGAACGATGTAAAGACAATTCGAATGTACGCTAATCATTTCTATTTGATCACTGAATTTGTGCCTACTTTAATTACTACAACTGCATGTCCAAAAGACAATAAGGAAAGAAGAAATGGCTATGTGAATGTTCGAAAAGATGAACGATATACTCCATATTAATTTACTCTCTAAAATGCGATATCCCTTGCGGCGAAACATTAGTTAATAAAGTGTAGAGGAACAATGTTCAAAACATGACTGAAAATACAGTCAGTAAATAGAGATAAGAAGATCTATGATTGACATGTCATCTAAAGTCGACGTACAATTTTAAAATATTAGAAATAAGGAAATAAAGTAATGCAGAATTCTGTGCTTGTAACGAGCGTTGTTGTTCTACATTGTTTAGCTCTGGTATTTACAGGGTGACAGAGAAAGCATCCTAGGTTTCGGAGGGAAAAGCCGTAATTGTAATGATCTGCACTACAACAGAAACAAGAAGCACAACTTAAGGAAAAGTAATGTAATGTGTGTTCCAGCTCACAAGCGACATTCAAGCAGATAGTTCCTGTGACTTAGTATGGGCAGAGGTTATATTCAACAACCGGAATAAATTGATAACTGGCTCCTTTTACCGACCCCCGGTCTCAGGTGAAACAGTTGCTGAACAGTTCAAAGAAAACTTGAGTCTCATCACAAATAGGTACCCTACTCATACAATTATAGTTGGCAGTGACTTCAATCTACCTTCCGTATGTTGACAAAAATACATTTTCTGACCCTATTGTAGATAGAAAACAACTTTCGTAATTGTTCTAAATGCTTTTTTAAAATTATTTTGAACAATTAGTTCACGAGGCCATTCAAATAGTAAATGGTTACGAAAACACACTTGACCTCTTAGCCACAAATAAACCTGAGCATCACGACGGATACAGGGATTACAGTCGTAGCGAGGCTCAATTCCGTAACAAAGAAATTCACCAAAACTAAACGCGAAATATATCTATTTATAAAAGCAACTAAAAATTCGGTTGACGTCTTTCTAAGCGACAGTCTCCAATCCTTCCAACTATGTAAGTGAAGACAGTATGTGGCTTAAGTTCAAAGAAATATTATCAACAGCACTCGAGAGATTCATACCAAATAAATTATTAAGAGACGGAACTGATCCCCCACGGTTCACAAAACACGAGAGAAAGCTGCTGCAGGAGTACCTAAAAAGGCAAGGGAAGTATAATTTAGACGAATGCAAAGTCTCCAAGATTGACGAAGTTTTAATGAGGCTCGAAATTTGATGCGGATTTCAATGTGAGATGCATTTAATAGTTTCCATAACGAAACTCTCTCTAGAAATGTGGCGGAAAATCCAAAGAGATTCTGGTTCTATGTTAAGTAAACCAGCGGAAAGGCTCAGTAAGTGATGAGGAGGAGGAGGAGGAGGAGGAGAAGGAAGAGGATTTTGAGACAAGGGACCCAACCCTTCGGAGCACGTAAAATCATGGCAAATGTCCGGCGTGGCAAATGTCCGGCGTGGCAAATGTCCGCACACCGTTCGGAAGCTTAAGTTACAAACTTTTATGGCTCGTAGAGGTGCATAACATTTTGAATAGTAACCCATGCCCGGAAACGTACCGTTTCCGTGCTACAGCCGTTCGAAAATGTGTTTGGTAAGAAGCTAGCAACAGGGTCTGTCTTACCTCTCCAACCTGGTTTCAACCTCATTCACATATTGCCTGTGTTAGAGCAACGTGGTTGAGTACACGTTTGCAGAATACAGCGACATGATCCTTCTGTATGACGAAGGTCACGGAAATGGAAGAGCTGCTCGTCACCTTCATCAAGATCGTTCTCCACAACACTTTCCGCCACGACGACTTCGAGGAAGGGTGCCTACACAGTCAGCAGGCGTGACTGCAGTGTTCCAAGGAGACGCCGCACACCCGAATTGGAAGAGGCTGTACTGCATCGCGTTGAAGACAAGGCATCAATGAGTACATGTGCAAATTCCTTTGGCTATTTATCACTGGAATTGTAAAACAAGTGAAGCACTGCGTCAATCCTAAGTAACTACTTGTAAAACTGGTCGCTGTACCAACATGTTGTCAAACGGTAGTGGCACGGAAACCGTGCTTTTCTGGGCATGGATTTCAGCTCATAATATCTACACACTTTACTTTATAAGTAATGGAAGTTAGGGCAAGAAAGGAAGAATGAATTGATTGTTGGTGTTAATAACGATCATTCACATTTACCTCCTCTGCATTACTGCAGATGACGTGTCACTGAACACCTTTGTTCTGTGCATGCAGCACACGTAAGGCGTCTAGTTGTTTCCACTGCACTGTGTGGAATACGAAGGTTCTGTTATAGTTCACTAACCTGATGTCTTCAAGTTGATGTCCCCAGCTCAGAAAACAGCACGCACGTCGTAGGTTCTGTATCTTGAGGCTGAAACTGATTTTTAGTGAGTTTCTGTTCTGAAATAATGTATCGCTTCTTTGGGATGCCACTCGCGTATTTTAATATAGCCACACGAGAACACTGCATGATCTTAATACAACACCTTCTGATACAGCAAAGTACATGATCAAACAATGTTTACGAAAATGTATCTTTATTTCTGGCACGCGTCTGTGCCTCAAGACTACCGGAGTTAATCTTTTAATACTGAATACTGGGAAACACATCCTGCCACAGACAACATGACTGTACATCACGACTGCCTAATTCAGAGTGACGAACAGGAACTTAAATAAAAATTGGAAACACATCCTACGACAGACAACATGTCTGTTCTTCTCGACTGCCTAATCCAGAGTGACCAACAGCCCGAAACATTTCGCGCGCCATACCAGAAAAGGCGTGACCCGAACGCTTCCGAAGTGCTTCGTGTGCAGTTTCGTCAGTCTTTTGTTTTTTATTTAAATTGTTTTTAATAATTCTAGAATGACTGATTGATAGTCAGCTGTTGAGAGATATTTATATTAAAAATTGAAGTCATTCCAGTGAGTAGTTTAACTAATAATAATAACTATACTTTAACGTTTTGACGCCCTTGCTCCGAACACAGCAGCCAATTACAGAGTAGTAGCATTATGCAGGCGGTCATTCTCACGGGAGTGGTACCGAATCTAACATCTGTCACAGGTACCTCACACCACATTTCGTCATCTATATACTTCTTGCATCTCCACTGCTCTGGGAAAAGCTTCTTGGAGCCTAATATGATGGCTGACTAAGCCAGAAATATTACAAAGTCTGTAACGGGAATTTCCAAACACCCTGTATATTTTGCACTTTTTTAATTTTTTTTTGAGTCATCAGTCTGCTAACTGGTTTGATGCGGCCCGCCACGAGTTCCTACCCTGTGACAACTTCTTCATCTCAGAGTAGCAGCTCCAACCTACGTGATCAATCATTTGCTGGACATATTCCAGCCTCTGTCTTCCTCTATAGTTTTTACTCTCCACATCTTCCTCTAATACCATGGAAGCTACTCCCTGACAGCTTAACAGATGTCCTACCATCCCTCCCTTCTTCCTGTCACTGTTTTCGATATATTTCTTCCCTCCGCCGATTCTCCGAAGAACCTCCTTACTCCTCATCTTATCAGTCCACTTAATTTTCAACATTCGTGAGTAGAACCACAGCTTAAACGCTTCGATTCTCTTCTTTTCCGGTTCTCCCAAAGACCATGTTTCACTACCATTACAATGCTGTGTTCCAAACGTAAATTCTCAGAAATTTCTTCCTCAGATTAAAGCCTACGTTTGATGTCCACCTTGCTCCATCGGTCATAAGAACTCTGCTGCTTAGGTAGGAGAATATCTTTATATACTTCATGATCACCAATTCTGTTGTTAAGTTACTTGCTATTCTCATTTCTGCTACTTCTTGTTACTTTCGTCTTTTTCCGGTTTACACTCGATCCATAATCTTACTCACTACATTATTCATTTCATTCGATAGATCATGTAGTTCCTTTTCTGTTTCACTGAGGATAGCAAATATCATCACCGTAGCTTATCATTTATATCGTTCAACCTTGCATTTTAATCTCACACTTTAACCTGTTTTTCATTTCCGTGATTGCCTCTCTGGTGTATAGATTGAACAGTAAAAAGGAATTAGTAGATCCCTTTCTCACACCCTTTTGTGATCAGAGCACTTCGTTCTTGGTTTTCTATTCTTTGTGTTCCTTCTTGGCTCTTATACATAATTTATATTACCCGTCTTTCCCTATTTTTCTCAGAACTTCGAACATCTTGCACCAGTTGGCCTGTCGAACGCTTTTTCCTGGTCGACAGGTCCTATGAACGTGTCTTGGTTCTTCCTTAGTCTTGCTTCCATTATCAACAGCAACGTCAGAGCTGTCTCTCTGGTGCCTTTACCTTCCCTAAAGCCAAACTGAACGTCGTCTAGCAGTCTAGCACATTCTCGGTTTTCTTTTCCATTCTTCTATATATTATTCTTGAAAACAACTTGAATGGAAGAACTGTTGAGCTAGTTGTGTGGCATTTCTCGCATTTGTCGACTCTTGCGATCTCCAAAATTGTGTGGTTCATGTTTTTCCGAAAGTCCGATGGTATATCACCAGACTCATACATTCAACAGAGTAACGTGATCTGTCGTTTTGTTGCCACTTCCCTCAATGATTTTAGAAATTCTGATGGAATGTTATCCATCCCTTCTGCCTTATTTGATCTTATGACCTCCAAAGCCATATTAAATTCTGATTCTAATACTGGGTCCTCTACCTCTTCTAAATCGACGCCTTTCTTCTTCTGTCATATCAGACAAATCTTCACCGTCATAGATGCCTTCAGTGTACTCTTTCCACCTATCTGCTCTCTCTTCTGTATTTGACAGTGGAGATCCCGTTGCACCCTTAATGTTATCACCCTTGGTTTTAATTTCACCGAAGGTTGATTTGCCTTTCCTATATTCTGAGTCAGTACTTGCGACAACCATTTCTTTTTCGATTTCTTCACATTTTTTACGGAGCCACTTCGCCTTAGCTTCCCTGCACTTCCTACATATTTCTATGTTCTTGAATATCCCTTTGCACTTCTTCTTTCATTGATCGACTGAAGTCTTTCTGCTGTTACCCATGGGCTCTTCGCAGTCAGCTTCTTTGTACTTATGTTTTTCTTTGCAACTTACGTGAGTGCCTCTTTTAGAGACGTCCGGTCATCTTCAGCTGAACTGCCTACTGAGCTATTCATTATCTCAATATTTATAGCCTCGAGAACGTCAAGCTTATCTCTTTATTAGTTCCGTATCCCACTTCTTTGTGTATTGATTCTTCTGTCTAATCCCTTACACTTCATCGTACTCTTCCTCAGTACTAAATTGTGATAAGAGGCTATATCTGATCCTGTGTACG
The DNA here is from genome assembly GCF_021461385.2 of Schistocerca piceifrons. Lineage (NCBI taxonomy): Eukaryota > Metazoa > Arthropoda > Insecta > Orthoptera > Acrididae > Schistocerca > Schistocerca piceifrons. Next base: position 687,436,740 of record NC_060139.1, on the reverse strand, counting down.
CCTTACGACCCAATATCTGATTTCGGAAGCTCTGCCTGACCATCATGTAATATAATTGAAATCTTGCCGTATCTCTCGGTCTTTCACAAGTATACCTCCTCCTCTTGTGATATTGAACAGAGTATTAACTATTATTATTGAATTTGTTGCAGAACTTAATTATTTCTTCTCCTCTTTCACTCCTGCGTATTAGATTTTCATCTCTCTTTACGTATTGAGTTATCCGTTCAATATCCTCATGTAGTTTCTTGGTCTCTTCATCTTCGGCTTGCGTCGTTGTCATATAAGCCTGTAATTGACACTTACGGACGAATAAATTCAACCAGCCTTTAGCCGGGCTACTAAGCACGTAGTTTTATAAGCGCCAGGTCTCTGGATCGAATCTCGCTACTGACATTCATATTTCCCGTTATAAACGATTTCTACTACCAGAAGTGAATATGACGTCCTTTTTTTTTTTTTTTTTTTTTTTTTTAAAGGAAGGTCAAGTTTGAATACAGATAAATGCACGCTAAATATCTGGAAATGCTTTAAGCGTTGGAATGCCAATCTGCGCAATTCGAGCCAGAATCTCGCCAAACATTTATAAACCATACCTGAGAATCAACCACAGGAAGTGAGTTCAGCTGTACTTAATACACTGCTTGCCACAGCAGTACCTCTGGACTACGAAACACGCCGCCGGGAACCCCTAGCATGATTAGACTTACCCGCTGTCCGTTTATAACGCTAGTCCCCAGCTGAATAAGCGGCGCGCACGTCTGTTGATTGGCTGGCATTACAGCCCACCATAGTGTTTCACCTCACATACCCCTACTGAGTTCGTCGAAAATAGTGATACTTCCAGTGATAGATTGCTGAGTCTGCATAAGAAAAATAGGGTCTGAAAGTTACGGTTGTGACAGACAAGTTTCACAGGCACAGATTTTACAGACAAATTAAATAACATACGGCGTATAACTTAAGTGATGTTAACCTTTTACAGCAGTTACATACGACCAAATAAACATTCAAAGAAAAAGTCCATCTCTGCCTGACGACTCTTAGGGGACATAAGACATAACCGATGTACAGGAATTGGACAAAAATACGGAAACACCGCCAGATATGCACGCTTGAAAACAAATGCAGATTCTAGCCAACATTCTAGGTTACGCTTTTGTAAACTAACGGAAAGAAATCGCAACAATCGTGAATAACAAAGCAACAGGTCGACACTGCAGAGCATGTTGGATTATAACAGCGGTAGGTGGACGAGCGTTATCCCTTAGGTAAACACCCCCTGGAATGCTGTTCAGGAATGGCAGCACAAAAGGCCGAATCACCGGATTGACATACAAATTTGCAGTCAGGACCCGTGGGATAACCAGGACACTGCCCCTGCTGTCATATAAAATCGCACGCCAGGCCGTAACTCCAGTTCTACATCTGTGTCGAGCACGCAGTCAGGCCCCAACTGGTCTCCTCATAACCAACACACGACCATCGCTGGCACCGAGACAGAACCAGCTTTCATCAGAAAACACAACAGACTTCACGCTGCCGTCCATTAAGCTCTCGCTTGTCACCAGTGAAGTCACAAACGGCGGTGACTGGAGTCAGTGGAATGCACGCTACAGGTCATCTGCCTAGCAGCTGTACTGGAAGTAACCGATTTGTAAAAGTACGCTGTGTCACTGTGATTCCAATTGCTGCTCAGGTTGTTGCCGCAGGTGTAGTACGATGCTCCAGAGCCATACGCCGAACATGATGGTCTTCCCTCTCGGCAATGCCACGTGGCCGTCCGGACGCCGGTCATCTTGCAATCCGTACTTTCTCGTGATCAGCGCTGCCAGCAGTCATATACAGTGGCTAGAGTGCTGCCAAGTCTTTCTGCAGTGTTGCAGATGGAATATCCAGCTTCTCTTAGCGCTATTACATGACCTCGTTTCAACTCAGTGGGGTGTTGACATTGGGGTCTCTGTCGTCTTAAGTACATTGTTGACTAAAATCGACTCACAACGTCCAGTCTCAAAGGTAACTAACACTCACAACCGTTACTGCGTATGTTTCATGCAAACGTGATTTGTATCCTCATGCTGTCGTTACTAGCACCACTCTTATGCGGCTGGCGTCAAATTTCAGTAGACATCATCTCACAGATGTAGAAACATGCCTACAAACTTTCGTTATGTCGCACAACTTCTCCTTGGTGTTGTGATTTTTCCCTTCAGTGTATTTAACTGAGAACGGCGGTTGTGCAGTTTCAGTGGGGGTCAGGACAGTGTTCTGTGTAGCTGTGAGTGCATTATGTCGAAGTTCATTCGTAAACAAGCGAGCAGAAGCTTTAGGTATTTCAAGAGGTACCGTGCCGGAGATATACACCGGAAAAACGTCGCCTGCTGAGTCAAAACGCAGACCGAAGTGTGTGATAAGCGATCGTGACGGACGGTCCGATGAATATGCAACTTTTTCATAAGTTTTCTGCCATTGTGAGCGCTTCACCTTCACTGTACTGGGACAAAGATGCATGAGAGCTCTGCGCCAGTAGTGGATAAGATCCTGGCCTCTGTATTTAATGTGCTCGGTCGCCAATTAGTTGTATAGCTTGTAATGTTGTTGCATTAATTTGTTATGAAAGCGGTGCTGATATTCAAGATAAAAGCGGGTTAAACGCTGTGAGCTGTCTGGGGAAGTCAACCTTGCATTACTGGGCACCTGTTTCACGAGGTATCCAGTCTAGCTTGCCAAATTCGCAACCAGACTAACATTAATTATAATCTTTTAATCGTCATACGACAACCGGTGATGTATATATAAAAAGATAATTTAAATAAAAAGAAATAAATCAGTTTATATTTGGAAATTTATTTTAACATTGATCATTGAAATTTCAGCATATTAAACTTGATTCATAACTAAACTGGTGCCTTATTTAGGATTGTGAAAATGTGAGTTTGTAATCTTACGGAACACATCAAATATGGAGCCAAGATTGGGAGACTGCATACAACACTGCATTCATAAAATAACACACGAAGAACGTTGAAACATATGCAAGAGGAAATTAACCACAACCAACCGATTCAATTTTCACCCAAAGAAGTTACGTTCGTAGCGCAATCCTGTCCGTCATGAAATTACCACACACTGATATACTAAATTCATACTAACTCTCTGTGAAATCTTCCCGAAAAGAATAGCTGAGGGCTACTTTGATGCTTACACCACATGCTTCACGTGGTCAACTTGGTTTACACAAAGAGTGTAGCTCCACAATAATTTTGATAATTAAAATAATTACCTCGAAACGCAATTTACAAAAGAAAAACCTCGAACTGGTTACTATCGTCTTACTATTGACCTGATGGGTTAAACAATTGTATAAGCACGTGGTACTGGTCTCACAAAGTACACCCCACGTGGGTTGAACATAAAGAAAAGTTGCTATATTCAAAAATATTGCCAAGACGAGACGTTATAATCTCACGCAAATTCGCATTTTAGATTGATGATCTTAGTTAGAGTTACTGATCAACACGTGGTTCCACTTTACTCACAAAGTAGTGACAAAGCAACTACTGGAAGATATTCTGAACTTCACACTCGAAATACACTGCGTTGCAATTTAAGATAACATTAGATATTTTAGAGCTAAACCTGAAATAAAGGCGATTAAATTTTCAGTTAGGCTGAACTTAAGAAATCCATTGTCCTACGGACTTAGCAGAGACGCGCTTAGCCGCGGACAAACTGATGTGATCCCTTCCTGAGGGTGCCTCACAGATACAAACGGAAGTGACCAGAGAGGCAGCTTCCTATACTAACATGACAAGGGACGAACAGGACCATACTAAGAATAGAAACCTCTCTGCTTTTAGAAAGCGTAGCTACCTGTTCCGACGTTGGTCCTACTGTTCTCTAACAGACAGGCTTGTCTGCTACCATCATACATGCAACTAGAAATACATTTGCTCATTCATCCTCTCACACAGAAGGGAAGGGGGATGACGGCATCTTATCATATACAGTATATAAAAGAAAGCGGATGTAGGTTCCTTATGAGACTGTGTGACATGAATTACATATAAACTGTGTTTTAAAGTGTAGTAGCGTGACAGATCGATCTTGTTTATGTGTAAAACTAACACGTTCCACTGCTCAGTCTCCTCCCAGATAGTCAGAAACACCACAGTAAATTTAGAAGAGGAATTTATGCCGTAAATGACAACATATTTAAGAAATTAACATGAAAGGAATCCAACAGAGACCTTTCATAACCCCAACGCTCCGGGAAAAGACTGTGCAGGGAATTTTCTGGCCATGCTAGGACATTCCCAAGCAGGCTTCTCACACCCAACTTAAACCAAAAATGTAAAGAAAAGGCAAAAGGTCACCAGCTACTTGCTAAAACACAATAATTTCAACACATCTTTAGAATCTACCAATTTCAAAGAGAAAAAAACAATCTGTGACACCTGTTTAAAAGATAGTGTAGACCTAATTCGGTCAGCAAGTAAAAACAATGGTTCCTGTGTCATTAATATGAAAACAATTTCTGGTTGTTACCCTTATGGAGTTCACCAGTATTTGCTCATTGCAAGAGCCAACAGATCACAGGAAAATTTATGTCTGTTTATTAACAAGTAAAATTTATGAAAATAGCAAAGGTGTCACAGCAATTAAAAAAACATAACAATAACATCAGTATTGTAAAGCAGAACGTTACAATGCAGAATCCACAAAAGCAAAAAAAAAAAAGATAAGAGAAAAAACATGTTTTACAAAGTGGTTACCGAAAAAAATTCTAAATCTTATTAAACTAATAATATGTAGAATTAAAATAACTTTGTGGCACTAATTTCATCACTTTACTATATTCCAGTTAGTTAGCAAACAATGATCTCTATGTCATTATACTGAAACTACAATTAATTATGTGATTGTTACCCTTACGGGGTTCCTCACTATAAATATGCCCCATGCAAAGGCTAATCGATCACAGTCCAATGAGAATGAATAGCTATCTGACTCATGAACGAAGCAATGCCACAGGAATGAATTTACGAAACAAAATTTCGCAAATCTAATGTTGTTGTTGTTGTGGTCTTCAGTCCTGAGACTGGTTTGATGCAGCTCTCCATGCTACTCTATCCTGTGCAAGCTTCTTCATCTCCCAGTACCTACTGTAGCCTACATCCTTCTGAATCTGCTTAGTGTATTCATCTCTTGGTCTCCCTCTATGATTTTTACCCTCCACGCTGCCCTCCAATACTAAATTGGTGATCCCTCGATGTCTCAGAACATGTCCTACCAACCGATTCCTTCTTCTAGTCAAGTTGTGCCACAAGCTCCTCTTCTCCCCAATTCTATTCAGTACCTCCTCATTAGCTATGTGATCTACCCATCTAATCTTCAGCATTCTTCTGTAGCACCACATTTCGAAAGCTTCTACTCTCTTCTTGTCTAAACTATTTATCGTCCACGTTTCACTTCCATTCATGGCTACACTCCATACAAATACTTTCAGAAACGACTTCCTGACATTTAAATCTATACTCGATGTTAACAAATTTTTCTTCTTCGGAAACGCTTTCCTTGCCTTTGCCAGTCTACATTTTATATCTTCCCTACTTCGACCATCGTCAGTTAATTCGCTCCCCAAATAGCAAAACTCCTTTACTACTTTAAAAGTCTCATTTCCTAATATAATTCCCTCAGCATCACCCGACTTAATTCGACTACATTCCATTATCCTCGTTTTGCTTTTATTGATGTTCATCTTATACCCTCCTTTCAAGACACTGTCCATTCCGTTCAGCTGCTCTTCCAAGTCCTTTGCTGTCTCTGACAGAATTACAATGTCATCGGCGAAGCTCAAAGTTTTTATTTCTTCTCCATGGAATTAATACCTACTCCGAACTTTTCTTTTGTTTCCTTTATTGTTTGCTCAATATACAGATTGAATAACCTCGGGGATAGGTTACAACCCTGTCTCACTCCCTTCCCAACCACTGCTTCCCTTTCGTACCCCTCGACTCTTATAACTGCCATCTGCTTTCTGTACAAATTGCAAATAGCCTTTCGCTCCCTGTATTTTACCCCTGCCACCTCCAGAATTTGAAAGAGTGTATTCCAATCAACATTGTCAAAAGCTTTCTCTAAGTCTACAAATGCTAGAAACGTAGGTTTGCCTTTCCTTAACCTTTCTTCTAAGATAAGTCGTAAGGTCAGTATTGCCTCACGTGTTCCATCATTTCTACGGAATCCAAACTGATCTTCCCCGAGGTCGGCTTCTACCAGTTTTTCCATTCATCTGTAAAGAATTCGCGTTAGTATTTTGCAGCTGTGACTTATTAAACTGATCTAATACATCACACAAAAACAAACATTGAGAAATAAAACAGCTCTGAAAGTACAGTAGTCAACGTCTAAAAAAAAAAAAAAAAATCACCAATAAATAAAACACCTGCAAAATACACGATCAAAGTTTCTCTGAAAGAACTCACGTATATGCATTGGACTAAGAACCGTATAATCACTGTTCACTGGCACACTCAGTAGTTCCACTGTTCCGTGGCACAATGTAAGAGGGGGGGGGGGGGTTCGTCGCCGCAGCTGTCAGTAGGGAATTGTGTCCATCTGTTGCGTGCAATCCCGCTGTCTCTGCCCTCTCATGAAGTTTCTCTTGGTGGCCCGTGTCACGTACATCTCGATTTGGTTCCATGTTTGTGTTGCCAAATTCGTTCGGTATCCTCGTTTGACACGCCAGGTTGATATTCCTGGGGAAGGATGACACTTAATGGCTCTTCTTTGTGCCACCCTTAGCGACCAGAGAACATCGAACTATGATTTACTGTCGCTTGACAGTGGGCATCCGCAAGGAAATGTTGATAGGCGTCGTTGAAGTCCACCAGTTTCTCTGGACAGTATGTGTCAAAAAGGCTCCACGTCCCTTGTGTTGTTACATTCTTGAGTTATCCTCAATTGGCTCGCTGGTTTGATATGCCTGGGCAAGGATGACATTTAATGGCTCTTCTTTGTGCCACCCTTAGTGACCAGAGAACATCGAACTATGATTTACTGTCGCTTGACAGTGGGCATCCGCCAGGAAATGTTGATAGTCGTCGTTGATGCCTGCAAGTTTCTCTGGACAGTAACTGTCAAAAGGCTCCACACCCCTTTATCCCCTGTCTTCTGTCGTTTCACCGCGGCCGTCTCGTCACGGTCGCGTGCGTGTGGTGTGTTACCAGCAGATGGATTTCCGCGCGGTGGACCGCTCGGCCATCTCAGGTCATCGCCTCCACGAAGGGTCGCACTGGTGCGGCCGGCCATTAGCTCTGGGTGCAAGGGAAAGTGTTTGTCCCTTACCCTTCTTTTGTTGTGACCGCGCTCCCGAAGTGGCCCGGTTGACAGTGTGTCCTGCTGGGAAATCCGCCTGTTTACAACTAGTCCTCCTCCTCGCTGCTCCCGCTGTCTCATAAGAGTTGAGCCGGTTCGCTTTCACATACCCAACTGCATTCACAGAAATTGTTCATCATAGTTATGTGATTACACAATGTCATACATAACAGCACTTCGTATTGTCTTTCACAGTTTTTGAGAACAAAAGTGAGACTTAATTTTTTTTAATAAAAAAGTTAGATGAATCGACAATATAAAAATAAAAGTTAAATGACTTGACAATATAAAAAATAAAAGTGAAATGACTTGACAGTATAAAAATTAAATGAACTGACAATATAATATCTAAATCCACATCACTAATGTGGTTCACTTGCGTTTTAATAAATCAAATGCTACTTATTAATTCACTAAAATGAATAGGATTATGCCTTGCGCAAGTATAGGTCAGGACAGCATAGGGTTCACATGTTATTTACACACACACATGCACACCTGTTGTCTATTCTACAAACTAACTACCCATAAACATGCATTACTCAAAATTTCACTTCAATCCACTACTAGTTAATCCAACAAGCTACTTCAATGCTACTTCAACACAGTGTTTATACCACTACAACATTGTTCTAATTCGTCCTCTTCTTGACGCTCGTGGCGTATGTCTTGTCACATGATAAATATGGAGAAACTTTCCTTAAACATACATAGTAAAAAGAACAATGGTTATTTACACGCCAAAACATTTATACCAGTTGACACACCTGATAAGAGACTCGCAATTATACATTTATCATACTCATATGTTTACAGATAAAACAGTATGACAATTTCATCTAAAATTACGTTATTACAAGAATTAATCACACAGATGACTCTGAGAAGGGTAAAAATATTTTCATTATACAGGTTATACTACATTTTCTTACCCATTTTGCTCCCATTTCGTTCATTCTTTAAGTTACCTTTCGCTTCCAAATCAGTTATTTCGCCTGTAGTGGTTATTCTGGATTCATTTCTCATGAATGGCAAAATTGTGGTCTCCTCTATTCTGTAAAACAGTTTCATCTTAACATCCTATTGAACTTACAACTGACACAAAAGATCCGAATCCTCCTGTAGTTTAAATGACAAATGTTTTGCTTCATCCTTATTACATTAAACCAAGCTTTCCATCGGTCCCATAATCAAAATTATTTAATCTTCCTCTACCTTCAAGAGGGAAGTTTCTTCAGTTCAGCTCATATAGGCTGCAGTGCATCCCGCACCAGCGAAAACAGTAAGCTGTAATGCTCACAGCATCAGCAAAACACATAAACGTCGCTTTTCTGGGACAAGTATTAACGCAGAATAATTTTTCAGGCTCTGGCTCAACATCACTCAAGACTACAGAAAGGATCCATATTTCTGTTCCATTCTACATTTGCTGAAAAACTGCTCGTATTTGACTACCACAATAATATTTCAGGGCCACGTAAATTACACAAACCACAATTCTTCTTTCACCTTGAAGGGAATCAATATACTTACGAAATTCACAGACAGCACTTTACATACTCAGCTATAAAGAACATATATCATCAATATTAACATATCATCGCATATTGGGCAGCCAATGGTTAAACAATCGTATTATTGCATCCTGTTTTCAAGATTCTAAACTTACTCATTCCTTTCTCAGAGTTCTCCTATCTTAAAATATTCATACAGCACGCATACTATAGTAAGAGATCCTCATTTATACTGACAGATATAGAATAGTAATAGATAGATAGTAGCACTGAAAGCAGAAAATCGGAAACAAGGCTACTAACAGCTGGGGACCTGGTTTTGCCAGATCCATAATACCCACAGATCGGATATTCCCCTGAGTTTTGCATTAATTCAACACAGATCTTGCTTCTCTCAGGAGCGACTCTTTTCAATTTACACCAAAAAACCATAAACAGCATTTCACTCATTCACAAAGAAACCTTTTATCTTCACATTTGAACCAACCTAAATCCTAATTGTACAAGGAAATAGAAAAAAACTAAAAACATCATTTTAATCAATCACATAGAAACATCTTTATCGTTATTTTTACCAACATATTATTCAAAATGCATACCTCACAAATTTAAACTAATCAATTCTTTCTCCTCACCGTCCTCTCTACTTCTCACTGTCCTTTCTACTCATTTACCATGTCGCTCATTTGTTCCGATTGGGCGCCTTCTGCGCTGATCGTTTGTCATTGCCAGTTTTGTTCATTTCCATTTCCTGGATTATGTCTAGGGTTAGCCGGCCGAATTTCAACATCATGAGGTGCTCCGCCTACAGTCCTATTCCCACCGTATTCGTCGTAGTATCGATTCTGGTTGCCGTACCTGTAGCGTTCACGATCTTGTCCACGTCCTCGATCATTTCCGTTGTTCCACCTGTGTTCGCGACTGTTACCCCAGTTTCTATACGGCCCGTCCCGATTATTGTTCCGTTCGCGTCGCGACGACCAGTCACGCCGTTGATTAGTACTATGGCCACGACTGCGATCGCGCTGCTGTGCCCCGTAATAACTTTGTGCCTGATTAGGCGGGCATTCTGCTGTATTATATTCCAACTCTTGGAGAAGTGCCTTAAACGTTTCCACGTCCTCTTTGCATCGTCCCGCAAGAATGACGTGGCGCAAGTGCATCGGCAATTTGGTGATGCATATCCTAATTAGTTCTGCAGGCCCGTATGGGTCGTATAGAAATTGATTTGCTTGCAGCATTTGGTCGAATAGGCGTGCTGGGCTGCCGAAACCAGACTGGTTCAAATTTTGCAGCATAATTATACCATACTTGACCCTATCTTCTGCCGCTTCCGACCAATAGGCGGACAGAAAGGCTTATCGAAACTCCCGAGTGGAGTTGCAGTGACGCGCTGCCGACCTCATGTGAATCGCCGGTTCGCCTTCCAAATAGCCACACATATATTCTATCTTATGTGAACTTGCCCAGTCGGGGGGAAAACAGAACTCAAATTGCTCGAGCCATGCTTGTGGATGTATTCCTTTTTGCGAATTTCGAAATATTTCAAACTTTCTCACCGTAAGGAAATGTTTGAAATCAAATCCCCGCATTTCCTCCCGGCGAGGCCCTTGAATATTTCTATTTTTCTCATGTCTGCCCTTCAAAATACATTCTTCCCTGTCGTCAAAATCTCCCTCGTGGCCGGAGTCCCTCTCTGCACTGTTCGTACAGCTATTTTTAGTGCTATTGGCGAGTTCGGAATCACACCCCATGCGGCTTTCCAGATGCGCCACGCGTTCTTGTAATTCGCCTGTTACAGCTTTGTGTCGCCTGTTCACTTCAAACTGTCCCTTCTGAAATCTAAGAAGCGAACGTACTTCTTCAGTCTCTGCGATCGCTACCTGTGTAGTGTAGTTATCGCTCTCCATCACCTTCATCGTGCCTACGATGTCCGCTAATGCAGCAATCTTATAATGTATTTGTCTGTTGTCCTCCGCCCCAGTCTGCTTCAATTGTTCTACTTGCTGTTCGAGTGCGTGAATTGCTTGACTGTTGTCCGCTACTGTGTTGCTAATCGATGCGGGACAATGCCTTTCCGCCTCCTGGACCCTGGAAAGTACCTGCTGATGTTCTCTTTGGCATTCTTCTCTCAGCGCTTGGAAATTCCTAAGTAGCTCTTCTTCGCTCTCTTTCGATTCCGCATCGCGACTCCGCTTGCCCTCTTCTAAGGCTTACAGACGATCATCGATTTGTTCAAATGTATGGCCTAATTCTTTCATAATATCACTTTTTATTTCACCTGCCAGATTGTTTATTCTTTGTGAGATGTCATCAGACACTCTCTGCATCGACTTGTTGACTATATTTGTCTGCTGGATTAGTTTCTCGTCTATTTGTTCGCCTATCTCGCGGATCGATTTTTCAGTTTTCTACGTCATTTGTTCGCCTAGCTCGCGGATCGATTTTTCAGATTTCCGCGTCATTTGATCGCCTAGCTCTCGGATCGATTTTTCATATTTCTCAGCGTTTTCTTTATTTTGTTGCAATAAGGCTTTCATGAGTTCTGCCAAAACAATTTGGTTAGTTGGAGGCAAATTAATTTCTGGCTCTGATGTGAGCCCGTTCGTCCTGTTTTGCATTTCCTCTGAAGTATTTCCCAATGCATTTTCGGAATCGTCCGACGCGTTAATATTCGAAATCAAATTGTCCCCTTGCTCCATGATGCTTAAGTTGTTGGACCGCCTACTTTTATCTTGGTTACGTGTCTGCGTTAGTTCAATTTATACCTGGTACGCAACACACTAATCAGAATAAATGTATCCCCCAAAAATTACGACAGTCACACGAAAGGTACCCAACCTAGTACGCACTTTTACACACGCAAAACAAATTTATATCTTTGATCGAAGTCAGTGCAATTTACAAGCGAGAAGAAAAACACATAAATATAAAACACACAAATATAGAAAACAAAACAAGACAAACAACACAACGCTTTTAGAAAGGGCAGCTACATGTTCCGACGTTGGTCCTACTGTTCTGTAGCAGACAGGCTTGTCTGCTACCATCATACATGCAACTAGAAATACATTTGCACATTCATCCTCTCACACAGAAGGGAAGGGGGATGACGGTATCTTATCATATGCAGTATATAAAAGAAAGCGGATGTAGGTTCCTTATGAGACTGTGACATGAATTACATACAAACTGTGTTTTAAAGTGTAGTAGTGTGACAGATCGTTCTTGTTTATGTGTAAAACTAACACGTTCCACTGCTCAGTCTCCTCCCAGATAGTCAGAAACACCACAGTAAATTTAGAAGAGGAATTTATGCCGTAAATGACAACATGTTTAAGAAATTAACATGAAAGGAATCCAACAGAGACCTTTCAAGCTCTAGGGCATTTTTATTACAGGCACAGTAGCGAGCAGTTGAGTATTAGATAAGGAGATTTGATATTTATAAATCTGGGAGAAATTATCGGGAATACTTTATTATGGAGATGAAAACGTGTGTTTTGGAGATATTTTCTTGACTGTATGGATAGAGGAGATTTTTGGAAGAATGTTTCAGGGTAACCAATGTACGTGTAAGAACAAAATGTCTATTTGTCAGAACTATTAACTGAGGGAAATATTTATCCCTTGGATAACTAATAATACTCATGACTAGTGTTACTCTGGTCTCTTTGTTTTCATTATGCCACAATTAACGTAATTGGTTTAAATGTCAGTAATTTTTCTAATGAGAGAATTTCGTAGTTGTTAGAGTCTTCTTATGCTGCACAGTCTCTTTAGACAATAATCAGAGTTGAAGTTTTCAAAAACGCTTTTCCTTAAAGTAAAATCCTCTTCCATTTCTCTTCATAAGGTTTTCAACATTTTGTCGTGTTTGCATTGAACCCTGCACCACACGTAGCCACAGACTGTTTCTGACAAGCAAAGAAAAATTTACTATTGAGTAGGTACACTGCTGATTTCAGTTTGCTTTCGAGAACGTCAGTACACCAGACACAATATGGGATGCTGAGTAAGAGTTAAGTTACTTTTCTTTCAGAGCAGATCTCACTATGCATTCTTGGGAGCAAACAGTACGTATTAAGAATTTTCAGGTGTTGCGATAAGCAAGCAGATTGATTTACAGTGAAAATTAAGTTAAACAGCTATTTTCTTCCGAGTTGAGCAGTATTTTATTTTGTGGATATAACAAGTCAGACATTGTACTTCATGTTACTAAACATTCAGACTGAGTTTCAGCTAAATAGTTTTCACTGAGTACACAATTAGTTTGTTATGGGATTTAATTAGATTCGTATTCGTTATTTCAAGCTCAACATTTCACTGAGATTAAAGTTCTGTTTCACGACGCGATTGATTTGGGGGAGGGGACGAAACAACAAGGTCATCGGTCCTATCGGATTGGAGAAGGATGGGGAAGGAAGTCGGCCGTGCTCTTTCAAAGGAACCATGCCAGCATTTTCCTGAAGCGATTTAGGGAAGTCACGGAACACCTAAATCAGGATGGCTGGACGCGGGTTTGAACTGTCGTCCTCACGAATGCGAGTCCAGTGTGCTAACCACTGCGCCATCTCGCTCGGTACGACACTGTTCACATGTGCAATACGGGGTCAACCAACAATGAGTCAGGATATGGTACGCGATGAGAACGTTTTCGAAAAAGAATATACAGTATTTCATATATACGAGTAGATGTATAAGGAGGACTGAGGCAAAATATGAAAGGACGACAGCTGAAAAGTCATTGCAGAACTAGATGTTGCACTCGCGAACTCTGTCACCGCCAAAAGAACACGAAGGGAGCTCTAGAAACACCGAATTGCATAGCGACCTGCAATCCCAAAACAACTCAAAAGTGATGCAAATACCCGTGCCGAAGCCATAAAACCTGCACTATGGAACAATGGGAAAATATCACGATATTCCTCTGGCCTCATAGTTACCCTGCCAGAATGCTTACTGCCACAGTTAAATGACGTTTTTTGGTGATGTAGTCCATCTCATGGAACAATTTTTGTTCCCCAGTAGTGATGGTATGTTCCAAGACGCTAGCATCGTCCAAGACTACTCCGTAACCATGAGGATCAATTGTTGCATGTCCGCTGACCAGTATGGACACCAGATTTGAATATTACTCAGACTTTGCGGCTTGATTTGGAGAGAAGAGTGTGATCGCTGTCCGTCTCCATCATCGTTATCTGAACTTGCCACTATTTTGCAGGAATAATGGTGTAAGATTCCCTTGATAACGATGAAAGAGCTGTATTTACCAACCCTGAGAGGACTAGAAGCGGTTTTGAACGCCGACGGATTTCCTACACCGCATTAGGCGTGGTAATGTGTGTGTTCTAATGTTTCGATATTTTCGTGCAAGCCCTGTTTGCGTATGTAGGTGAATAAGTACACCAGTGGCCATTAAAATTGCTACACCACGAAGATGACGTGCTACAGACGTGAAATTTGACAGACAAGAAGGAGATGCTGTGATATGCAAATGATTAGCTTTTCAGAGCATTCACACAACGTTGGCGCCGGTGGCGACACCTACAACGTGCTGACGCGAGGAAAGCTTCCAACCGATTTCTCATACACAAACAGCAGTTGACCGGCGTTGCCTGGTGAAACGTTGTTGTGACGCCTCGTGTAAGGAGGAGAAATGCGTACCATCACGTTTCCGACTTTGATCAAGGTCGGATTGTAGCCTATCGCGATTGCCGTTTATCGTATCGCGGCATTGCTACTCGCATTGGTCAAGATCCAATGACTGTTAGCAGAATATGGAATCGGTGGGTTCAAGAGGGTAATACGGAACGCCGTGCTGGATCCCAACGGCCTCGTATCACTAGCAGTCGAGATGACAGGCATCTTATCCGCAAGGCTGTAACGGATCGTGCAGCCACGTTTCGATCCCTGAGTCAACAGATGCGGACGTTTGAAAGACAACAACTATCTGCACGAACAGTTCGACGTTTGCAGCAGCATGGACTATCAGCTCGGAGACCATGGCTGCGGTTACCCGTGACGCTGCATCACAGACAGGAGCGCCTGCGATGGTGTACTCAACCACGAACCTGGGTACACGAATGGCAAAACGTCATTTTTCCTGCGATGGTGTACCCAACGACGAACCTGAGTGCAAGAATAGCAAAACGTAATTTTTTCGGATGAATCCAGGTTCTGTTTACAGCATCATGATTGTCGCATCCGTATTTGGCGACATCGCGGTGAACGCACATTGGAAGCGTGTTTTCGTCATCGCCATACTGGCGTATCACCCGGCGTGATGGTATGAGGTTCCATTGGTTACACGTCTCGGTCACCTCTTGTTCGCACTGACGGCACTTTGAACAGTGGACGTTACATTTTATATCTGTTACGACCCGTGGTTCAACCCTCCATTCGATCCCTACGAAACCCTACATTTCAGCAGGATAATGCACGACCGCATGTTGCAGGTCGTGTGCGGGCCTTTCTGGATACAGAAAATGTTCGACTGCTGCCCTGGCCAGTACATTCTCCAGATCTCTCACCAACTGAAAACCTCTAGTCAATGGTGGCCAAGCAACTGGCTCGTCACAATGCGCCAGTCACTGCTCTTGATTAACTGTGGTATCGTGTTGAATCTGCATGGGCAGCTGTACCTGTACACGCCACCCAAGCTCTGTTTGACTCAATGCCCAGGCGTATCAAGGCCGTTATTACGGCTAGAGGTGGTTGTTCTGGGTACTGATTTCTCAGGATGTCTGCACCCTAATTGCGTGAAAATGTAATCAAATGTCAGTTCTAGTATATTTGTCGAATGAATACCCGTTTATCATGTGCATTTCTTCTTGGTGTAGCAGTTTTAATGGCCAGTAGTGTCTGTGCCATTGCTAAGTAGACAGTGCACGCAATGAGTGGGGTTTGTCACGGCTTGTGGGCGAGTGTGCCGTGGTGCGGCTGTTGCCCTCCGGAGACGAAGCGTTCGCGGCAGGCGCAGCTGTGGGCACGGACGGCGCGGCGCAGGTGCAGGTGCAGGCCGCGGCGGCGGCGGCGGCGGCGCCGGCCAGCGGCGGGGTCCGGTTTCCGATGAAGACGTCCCTGCCCGCTCGCCGCAGATGGCTGATACGGCCCTCCCTCCTCCCCCCCCCCCCCCCCCATCCCTCTCACTGTCTCACCGCTGCGCCGTGGCTCTCTGCTCGAGGTCACCATCGCCTGCTCCTCCGTTGATTTTTGCTCGTTAACGTCCGTCACCCTCCGTTATCGTCCACCCGAATGACAGCTATGCTAATTAGACTGTTACACCCCTAGCCCCTCAAGCAATCTATGGATGTTCCAACATGTGTGTGAGAACACTTGTGCACGATATGCGGTACACAAATCGATATTTTATACGAGAGCTGTTCCCTTTCGTGTGTCAGGGTATGTAGCAAACTTCATTCCTTAATGATGTTTTTTAAAAAATTTTCAAGTGTTTCTCGGAAAATGGTTTGTCCATTAAATTTGAGAAAACACACTACATTGGATTCGATTGGATTGTTTGGGGGAAGAGACCAAACAGCGAGGTCATCGGTCTCATCGGACTAGGGAAGGATGGGGAAGGAAGTCGGCCGTGCCCTTTCAAAGGAACCATCCCAGCATTTGCCTGGAGCGATTTAGGGAAATCACGGAAAACCTAAATCAGGACGGCTGGACGCGTGATTGAACCGTCGTCCTCCCGAATGCGAGTTCAGTGTGCTAGCCACTGCGCCACCTCGCTCGGTGCAAAACACACTACATTCATTTCTGCACTACAGATAGTTGAGGCACACGAACGTGAGTCAGTAAACACAATCTACACGTTGATCAAAATTTGAACTGGAAGAAGCATATTTCTGAACTGCTGAAACAAACATTTTCGGCTACTTTTGTTCGTCGTATAACTGTGAGTCTTGGAAACAAAAGTATCAGCCGCCTAAAATGTTTTGCATATTTCCGGTCAATGATGTCAAACGGAATAATTTTCTATGTATTTGTTCACGGAATTGATAATAAATAACCCATATCGTATGGAGCACATTGTGCTCATGTGGGAGCTACAACATCAAGCCAAACAATGGTGATATTAATAGTTGCCTATAACACGCAGGCCTTATAATTCCTGCGATCTTGGCTACCAGTTTACTGTTTTATAAATAATCCATCACCACATAAGAGCAATGACGCTGTCCATACATACAACGTCAGAAGAAAAAGTCACCTTTATTGCCCTTTATGACAGCTGTCAGTGGCTTAGAAAAGAGTTCATAATACATCCAGAGCCGCTTAGAGAACATTTTTTCACACTACCGGCTTTTCATTTGGCTCCTTCTTCCCCCATCCGCTTTCCTCCTTCTCATTCTGGCCTCCCTCTCATTTGACGCCCAAAGCGGCGGCCTATGTCTCTTGGGACTTAAACCGGTCCTGTGTGTATCAACAAAATTTGTGATCATTTGCCCAATAACATGTAATGCACGAAAGGTAGCAAATCAAACTTGCTGGCAGATTAAAACTGTGTGCCGGACCTAGAGTCAAACTCCGGCCCTTTGCCTTTCGCGGGCAAGTGCTCTGCCATCTGAGCTATCCAAGCACGACTCACGCTCCGTCCTCACAGCTTTACTTCTGCCAGTACCTCGTCTTCTACCTTCCAAACTTTAAAGAAGCTCTCCTGCGAACCTTGCAGAAACATCCCCCAGGCTGTGGCTAAGCCTTGTCTCCGCAATATCCTTTCTTTCAGGAGTGCTAGTTCTGCAAGGTTCGCAAATGGTTCAAATGGCTCTGAGTACTATGGGCCTTAACTTCTGAGGTCATCAGTCCCCTAGAACTTAGAACTACTTAAACCTAACTAACCTAAGGACATCACACACATCCATCCCCGAGGCAGGATTCGAACCTGCGACCGTAGCGGTAGCGTGGTTCCAAACTGTAGTGCCTGGAACCGCTCGGCCGACCCGGCCGGCCAAGGTTACCAGGAGAGCTTCTGTAAAGTTTGGAAAGTAGGAGACGAGGTACTGGCAGACGTAAAGCTGTGAGGACGGGGCGTAAGTCGTGCTTGGGTAGCTCAGATGGTAGAGCACTTGCCCGCGAAAGACAAAGGACCCGACTTCGAGTCCCGGTCCGGCACACAGTTTTAATCTGCCAGGAAGTTTTATATCACCGCACACTCCGCTGCAGAGTGAAAATCTCATTCTGGTAGCAAATCAAGTTTTAAATCTGATTTAAAAAATGAAGTCCGGGTGTGAGTAGGAATCGATCACTGAGAGCTCCGCACAAACTTAAATACGTGCATTGGTAGTTCATTCATTCCGGGAATCAAGAATCTCGACGATTTGTGCCTGTTACCGACACTGACACGGGCGCCATATCTGTCCCAGGCAATCCAAGACTTTCGAAAATGTTTTAATTTCAAGCTTCAAGTCCGATAGCAAATGGCAAAATAATGTATTTACGTATGCTTTAATTACAAATTAACAATTTTCCGATTTTTCATTTGGCTGTAGTGCGAAACCATCCTTCTTGCCAAATGTCATGATCCTACGCCAAAGGGAAGTACCCTATATGTTTTAACGAGTGACTTGGCGAGTGTCAAGGTGCATGTCATAAATGGACGTAGCTTTTCTCTGCATTGGCTTAGAGGCTTCACTTTTTTACAGCGCGAAGTGACCACAAGCCTTAATATGTGACGTGAATTTCAGCTTGATACGATAGACCTTAATATGTGACATAAATTTCAACTTGACACGTCTCGGATTAAAAAGTGTATAAGACAGGGATGCAGTTTTTCACCCCTACTGTTCAGTCTGTACATCGAAGAAGCAATGACGGAAATAAAAGAATGGTTCAACAGTGGAATTAAAATTCGAAGTTTAAGGATATCAGTGATACGACTCGATGATGACATTGCTATCCTGAGTGAAAGTGAAGAAAAATTACATGACCTGTTGAATGGAATGAGCAGTCTAATGAGTAGACAATATGGTTGAGACTAAATGGCAAAAATAGTAAAGTAATGAGAAGTAGCAGAAATCAGAACAGCATGAAACTTAACCTCAGGATTGATGGTCACAAGGTAGATGAAGTTAAAGAATTCTACTACCTAGGCAGCAAAATAACCAATGACGGACGGAGCAAGGAGGACATCAAAACAAGACAATCACTGGCAAAAGAGGCTTTCCTCGCCAAAAGAAGTCTACTGGCATCAAACATAGGCTTTATTTGAGGAAGAAATTTCTGAGAATGTACGTTTGGAGCACAGCGTTGTATGGTAGTGAGAATCGAAGCACTTGAGATGTGGTGCTACAGACGAATGTTGAAAATTAGGAAGACTGATAAAGCAAGGAATGATGAGGTTTTGCGCAAAATCGGAGAGGAATGGAATATGTGGATAATACTGACAAGGAGGAGGTACAGGATGGTAGGACATGTGTTAAGACAACAGGAAATGACTTCCACGGTACTAGAGGTAGCTGTAGACGGCAAAAACTGTAGAAGAAGACAGAGATTGGAATACATCCAGCAAATAATTGAGGACGTGGGTTGCAACAAGTGCTACTCTAAGAGGTTGGCACGGGAGAGGAATTTATGGCGGGCCGCATCAAACCAGTCAGAAGACTGATGACTCAAAATAAAATAAAATAAAAGTCGTTCAAATTATCCATCGAAGATGTAAATAACTACCTCACAGTCCTGCCATGGTTGGGGGATGAGATGGCGCAGACAGTGGTCCAAACTGGGAGCAACGTCTCACCTGGACATCAGTATCCAGAAGACTGAAGCGGCAGAGCTGTAGAGTGCAGCAGCGCAGACTGTATCACTGAATTTTTATGATACGAGTTTTTCTAGGGCCGAAAATTTTAACCCTTTAGCAAACTGAGACCCACCATAAAAGAATTTTCAGTTCCTTCCTTTATTTCCGCATTTTCTAGCGATTTGTTTGGAGTGAAGTTATGTATAAACGCAATTTTGTTGAAATGATTAATTTTGGTCATATTTTCATTTGATAATTTCATCTACAAATTGAGTAAATACTGATACTATTTTGTTCAGTACACTGTCCGTAGTCATCAATAGAAAAATTTGTACTTTCACCCCTAACGCCCCACAGTGCCATGTGTCTTGACCATCCGAAATAGCTTATCTGTAAGTACAGAAGCAAAATAAAAGAAATGTGTCAAGTAAATGTTGTAAACTGGCAAGATTACACTACTCAGCATGAATGCAGGACATTACTCAACATGAATGCCTTTCTTGTAACTTCGTCCGTTAGGAAGATATGAACAACAGCATGTGATTTTTAAACGACAACCTGTATTTTTATTCCGTAATCCGCTTGCTCTTCTCAATACCTTGGAATTACCAGATATAAAATATGGGAAGCTATTTAAAGAAGACGGACGAACGAAGGTAAACGAAAGGCAGTCATGTTGGTTAATGTCCCCGTGCCCCGTGGTAGCTAAACAATACTTATACAATTTTTTTTTACTCCTGGACAAACGTTTTTTTTGTGGTAATCAAGATAAATGGCACATCCTGTTTCAGAACGGATGTGCAGTAACATGTAGCCGTCTTTGTACTTACGATTAATTCATGAATTCAGAAATAATATACAGCAATGTGTAAGTTAAAAGATAAGAGGTAACAGAAAGACTGGATCCAAAAGAAGGATGAGAAACATGTATTTGACTTAATTCTGTCTAGTGCCGTGCGTCCGATCGCTGTTACGTTACTTGCGCGTACAGCGGCGCTCGCTGGTGCAGATGATTCTGTACCGCTTCCGGTTACGTGATGCCATAATCGCCGGAGTTAAAAAAGTTCAACACATGGACAATTGCCACAACATCGACAAGAACTTACAGCAAGACATACAATAATGGATTATTAGTGCGTCCAGAAATTACTTCAGTTGAAAGAGTTAGTGCACTATCTTTCGCAAAACTAAAACTATATCAAGTAATGTAATAATATTTCTTATGATGTTCAACAGGAATTTCAATAATTAGTCAATGAATATGCTTTCATGAATAAATAATTTATGCGCCTGCTTGTGACAGAAGTTTCTGTTGTGCAAAGGGCAAAATCAAAAACCCTTCGAATAAGTAAAGACGAAAATGACATAAAATTTCAGATGTCTGATGTCTTTTTCATGTGTTGCGTTTCATGGCGAGTGTCTCCTTCGCCACCAACGCTTTGTCGCTCTCTTCTTCTCCTCTAGAAGTTTTTCCTTCTGTCACTGTCCTCTTTCCTTTTGCCTTGCAACAAATCTTCCTTTAATATTTACATGGCACCCCTCAATATGAATTAACAGGCGCTACATTTCTGTTGCGATAAGGCCCGTAGCTGTGCTTTATCTTCGAGATCTCCGTGACGCTGTCTTTCAAGAAGATAACGCAACCACGTGCTGTCCACGCCACCCGTAACTGCCTAGGCACATATACGGTATTCGACTGTTGGCATTCCCGGCACTTTCTCTCGATCTTCCTTCCACCGACAATATTTGGTTATGCCGAAAGACCTGCGCAGCACTATTTGCCCCACTGTTGAAATCTGGCACAGTTCTGAAGAAGCAAGGAATAACGTGCACGTATCTGTCGTCCATTCTCAGTTCGAGTTGATGCCCAGCCCTATTCAAGAAATGGTTGCTGCCGCTACTAGCAGCACTGTGTGCTAAATTTCATATCCTGTATACCCACAAGTAAGCTACACATTCAATTCAAAAATGGTTCAAATGGCTCTAAGCACTATGCGACTTAACATCTGAGGTCATCAGTCCCCTAGACTTTGAGCTACTTAAACCTAACTAACCTAAGGACATCACACACATCCATGTCCGAGGCAGGATTCGAACCTGCGACCGTAGCAGCAGGGCGGTTCCGGACTGAAGTGCCTAGAACCGCTCGGCCACAGCAGCCGGCACACATTCATTTACGTAGTCTTTCTACTATACAGTGTTAGGGGTGTAAGTGCAGATGTTGTCATCATGGTACCTTAATACGTACCTAGTTCAGTGTGACTGTTGTTTATTCTCTGCGTCTAACAGTCTTTCTGCAAAAATTTCACATAATGTACTATTAAATGTTCTCTGCACGGTAGTAAATGCACCACTGCTTGTACTACGCCTGGAGTCCAGACTAACCGTTCTGCGTCCACACATCCTCTAACACCTGACCTGACCCGCTGTCTAGGGAAAAATACAAGATCGTGAATGGCTTGTTCTTGCCAAATGTACTTGAATGTGCTAATCAAACGTAAAACTTATTACTCCTAATAGTTATAGTTATTATTAGTCTTCAAATGATGTAAATACTGATTTCATGTTGGTTAGTACACAGTCTTTAGTCACCAATGGCTCTTAGCACTATGGGACTTAACAACTGAGGTCATCAGTCCCCTAGAACTTGGAACTACTTAAACCTAACTAACCTAAAGACATCACACACATCCATGCCCGAGGCAGGATTCGAACCGGCGACCTAGCGGTCTCGCGGTTCCAGACTGACGCGCCTAGAACCACTTGGCCACACCGGCCGGTTTAGTCACCAATAAAAATATCTGCAATTATACCCCTAACAACATGTATTCCCACAACAAGTAAACATTTTTTGAATTCTATTATTGTAGTTACGTATTACAGAAATTTTTATATGCGGACTATTAATTTCAATATGTAATGACCACCTTCAGACCTGGGTACGTACAGTCTGTTAATCATATCATGCTAATATATGTATGGGCTTGGCTCATTACTCTCGCTATGCAATTTTTACGTATGACAACAGCTGTGGCTTTCCTGAGAAATTTCATTCATGCTGCTTGTAGTTTACTTTTTTCACATTTATAGTAATACACGTGCAGCCATGGTTTTATAAAATATTAAATTTACTTCCTTCCATACTTTGTTCTGGAATGTTTTGTTATCATTCCTCATATCCATACTACTACAAAAATGGATGTACACTCCTGGAAATTGCAATAAGAACACCGTGAATTCATTGTCCCAGGAAGGGGAAACTTTATTGACACATTCCTGGGGTCAGATACATCACATGATCACACTGACAGAACCACAGGCACATAGACACAGGCAACAGAGCATGCACAATGTCGGCACTAGTACAGTGTATATCCACCTTTCGCAGCAATTCAGGCTGCTATTCTCCCATGGAGACGATCGTAGAGATGCTGGATGTAGTCCTGTGGAACGGCTTGCCATGCCATTTCCACCTGGCGCCTCAGTTGGACCAGCGTTCGTGCTGGACGTGCAGACCGCGTGAGACGACGCTTCATCCAGTCCCAAACATGCTCAATGGGGGACAGATCCGGAGATATTGCTGGCCAGGGTAGTTGACTTACACCTTCTAGAGCACGTTGGGTGGCACGGGATACATGCGGACGTGCATTGTCCTGTTGGAACAGCAAGTTCCCTTGCCGGTCTAGGAATGGTAGAACGATGGGTTCGATGACGGTTTGGATGTACCGTGCACTATTCAGTGTCCCCTCGACGATCACCAGTGGTGTACGGCCAGTGTAGGAGATCGCTCCCCACACCATGATGCCGGGTGTTGGCCCTGTGTGCCTCGGTCGAATGCAGTCCTGATTGTGGCGCTCACCTGCACGGCGCCAAACACGCATACGACCATCATTGGCACCAAGGCAGAAGCGACTCTAATCGCTGAAGACGACACGTCTCCATTCGTCCCTCCATTCACGCCTGTCGCGACACCACTGGAGGCGGGCTGCACGATGTTGGGGCGTGAGCGGAAGACGGCCTAACGGTGTGCGGGACCGTAGCCCAGCTTCATGGAGACGGTTGCGAATGGTCCTCGCCGATACCCCAGGAGCAACAGTGTCCCTAATTTGCTGGGAAGTGGCGGTGCGGTCCCCTACGGCACTGCGTAGGATCCTACGGTCTTGGCGTGCATCCGTGCGTCGCTGCGGTCCGGTCCCAGGTCGACGGGCACGTGCACCTTCCGCCGACCACTGGCGACAACATCGATGTACTGTGGAGACCTCACGCCCCACGTGTTGAGCAATTCGGCGGTACGTCCACCCGGCCTCCCGCATGCCCACTATACGCCCTCGCTCAAAGTCCGTCAACTGCACATACGGTTCACGTCCACGCTGTCGCGGCATGCTACCAGTGTTAAAGACTGCGATGGAGCTCCGTATGCCACGGCAAACTGGCTGACACTGACGGCGGCGGTGCACAAATGCTGCGCAGCTAGCGCCATTCGACGGCCAACACCGCGGTTCCTGGTGTGTTCGCTGTGCCGTGCGTGTGATCATTGCTTGTACAGCCCTCTCGCAGTGTCCGGAGCAAGTATGGTGGGTCTGACACACCGGTGTCAATGTGTTCTTTTTTCCATTTCCAGGAGTGTATATATGCGTTGCGAGCTAACATCTCAAAGATGTTCGGGCTCACATGCGGTTCCTCTTCGTCGAAATGTCTTGGCTCAAACTCGTCTAGGGGTTGAACCGCACGTGTCGCATTACACGCCCTAAATTAGACACGTGTCACCCTTTGGTTAAATTGTCTGGCTGATGGTAAGTTTGCGAAGTTGTATGAAGTTAATATGACATATAATAACATTATCAGTAATATCGGGAACTAAATTAAGGAACCCATAAATGATGTAGGCCACACAGTTGCATTTTGGTTGGAATAATGTTTAATCAGAAAGCAAATTAATAGCGAAAGTGGTCGTATTTAGAGTTACTGTTACACTCGAGCCCATATCCATTTGACGCAGTTCGAGCATTCACAATCTCATCGCGAAACACAAGTC
The DNA here is from genome assembly GCF_021461385.2 of Schistocerca piceifrons. Taxonomy (NCBI): domain Eukaryota; kingdom Metazoa; phylum Arthropoda; class Insecta; order Orthoptera; family Acrididae; genus Schistocerca; species Schistocerca piceifrons. The sequence continues at coordinate 687,412,064 of NC_060139.1, read as the reverse complement.
CAATACTCTACCTCGATATTTACACGAAAAGTTGGAGTTAACACCAGGCGCACGGCTGCTCACCGCTCAGAGACTAAGTCCCGCGATACCACAACAAGAAATTTCCTAAGTCCTTTCACTTCCTAGCTGCCTAAACACCGACTGTCCGCTCACGCGTCTCAATCCGAACTGTACCCTTTGGTGTCTCCAGCCGAACTGTCCGCTCTCGCGTCTGCACCAGCACTCTCCCTTTGCCCGTCCCCGGCCGCGTTTCCCGCGCGCCGAGTATCCGCGCTCAACTGACTAGGGCAGTTCCCTTTCCTGAAGCCGTCCATCTGATTGGCTACAGCTAATTCTACATTATTTTACATTTTAACATATTTAAAAGATCAAAGCTTGACCGCTTTCACGTTCTAAATAAAGTGACAATAATGTCCATTGTTAAACTCTTTTACATAAAACCAATACAATTTCCTTCTTAACTTTGAATGCCACGGCCAGTAGCTTTGCACCAATGTGTTTTCTGATAAATAAATAAAGAACAAAAGTAACTATTATGCAGTAAACTTTAGAACAAATATCCTATTACCCAAGGATTCAATAAGGTGTCATACTGTCATCGTTCAATGTGTTTGGTGTGGAGGAAATGTTGATCTGATGCTTAACTGAAAATACTGATAATTTAAATTTACTATATCTTTTAAATAAATGAAGTTACAGAGTTGATATTTACAACATTTGTCATTTTAATGATGCGCTTCTATATGAAATGTCGATCGTTAAGATCGACTAAAGCGTTCAGATTTTAGCGTTCAGGTCTTTGTTACAAAACTTGTGAATTTCACTTTAACAGTAAATCCTAAACTATTATAGATATAATCAATAGTCAAGTTTTATTGGGATCACCATGAAAATTTATAAAGGATGGTAGATTAAAATTACTGTGGCTTCATTCCCTGATTTACTACAGAATTAAATAATTTTCATAAATGTTTCCCTTTATGGCTAATCTTGGGTCCTCCATATTTAACACTCCTACGTCTCCCTGGCTACAAACGCCTTCTACTGGGTTTCCCTATGACGTAGGTTCTCGTCTATCTCACTCGCATACTACGGCACTTAGGCATTAATAGACAATAGACGCCTGTGAGTTTCCCCATCTCGTGGTCAATCTGCGTCCTTTGTGGCACGTGGCCCTGGACGACAGGGTTCGTTTCACAATTCCTGTAGGCTGACTCTTTCGTCCATATATTTAAATGAGAACGCAACGCTCGTTAACTCACAGTGTGAATGTTATGTTCCACATATCCTCATTAAAGCACTGGACCGATTTCAACCAAACTCGGCCCACATATCACTTACCGTCATTCTTTGCTACTGACTGTATTCGGAACCAATTATGCAGACAGTATCAGCATATGCCGGTAAATGTACCCATAAAATTATGTCATTGTATGACACATAGAGCGGAAGCTAAGCCGTCAGAAGCACTAAGATGCGTGAAAAATGCCGCATAATGCATGAAGTTTTAATATATTTATTGCTTGCTACCAAGAGACTCCTACAGTCGAGTCAACTAAGAAGAGCAAACGGCCTTGGGTGAAAATAATCGACATCTACAGAGCTATAGAGCAATGAAGAGGCGTTACCATAGAGACGTTTACAAATTCGCATTGTGGGCACGGGAAGCAGCTGCATCCAGCGTTCGTAAACTGTTTGATAATTTCAAATCTGTTTTCACGAATTCATGGAAACGAATTTTTTTCGAAATTACACTACAAATACAGTTCATTTTTTGTTTTCGTTTCTAACAGGAAATTGGCAAAATGAATACCTTGCCAGTGACAGGTTTGTCAGCTAGTTGACTGATATTTAGTAATCTTATTTTTTAAATCCTTGTCCACATCATAGTTTACGTCGTATTGTAAAAAAAATATAGATTAAGACCTGCTCAAGTGGTACATTAACTATTGTTATTTTTTTTGTTGGTGGGGTATTTGTCATGACGAACCGTGATTTTAGCTTCTGTAGTTGGTATTCGAAGGTTGTATAGTCCGAAATTAATAACATGATATGTACAGAAAATTTTTGCGATCCGTAACTAGACTAATAACACGTATTTAAATATCTACTTGGATCACTGGGAAAAAAATTTGTGCGAGTGTGTTGCAACTCGTGAAGTAGAATTTCGTTGTTGAGTTTCCTAAATATTTCAGTTTTAACGACTCGTGCAGGCTATATGTATGAGCAGGGCGAGTTTACGGTATGCAAACAACGAAGTAGATTACCTCATTCATATTCGTATCCTAAAAGACGGCGAGATCAAGTAGAGCACAGCGATTATCGCCGAAAAGAATGACACGTCTACAGAAGTTGGTAGAACTTCTTTCTCGATGCTAAGATATTCAGTGTCTTTGACCTGCTGAACGCCAAAATCAAGGCCACCGCAACTTGATTACCATTGCGAACTCATTAACACGGAGGTTGTACACGCGGCGAAATGTTCGCCAAGTCGGCGGAATTCGGCCGCAGCAGCCGTTGTTGGGGAGACAGATAGGGGCAGCGACAGAGCCGCCCCCCTGCGGAGCGGTCCGCGCTCGCCGGGCGCTGACCGATGGCTCACTCGGGCCGTTACCACAGGAGTAATCGCCGGACACGTCGCCCACTCCGGCGCTCTCGTATACAACACGTTTCTGACTGAGGTCACTGAAATGGAGCGGCTTGCCAAGTTGCCCAACACGTCACTTAATACATGTAAATCGATTTGACTTAGGAGAACGGGGTAAGGTGTAACAGCATTCTTTCGGAGCTGTGAAAGTTGTGTCCACTCCGTTTCACTGTCTCTCCTCCCAATCGTGGCTCGAACCTCTTGCTGTACTAAACACTTTTAGTCACATTGATCACTGTTACGCATTTCGGACAATTCTCGATCTTGACTGTGACGTGGTTGTTAATTGTTCTCTGTGCAATTCTAGCAAGCACAACGTAGACGGGTCCTATTTTTTCTGTAGACAGCGCGGACAACTTTTTATGGTTTTTAATGGGTACGCGCAGGGTACTGTGAAAGGATGAGTTAATCGAAAACTCGAAAACGGCAACTCTGTACGCTGCTAGCGGGACGACCCAACCCTAGATATGAGTCGACGGGGGTCGTGATCCTGGCCCGGTCCTGTGAACGATAGGAACTCGTTAACGTTTGTGCAGAATCACATAGTGTTTCGTTGTGTAGTTAAAGTGAAAAATATGGCTGGAAGTCACATTTTGCAGCCTACGTTTAGTGATCGTAATAACATACATTTAACCTTTGATGGTTATAGATGTAAATCTTGTATGAGTGTTCTAGAAACTGAAGAATTTTGGTGGCGATGCTGTGACAAAAATTCGCAGTGTTTTGTTGAATTATTTACAGTAGGCAGCGAAAATTTATTTTCATGGTTGGGGGAAACTTATGACCATACCAGCTCCACAGCATTTCTCAAAGAGGAGGCTGTTTTCGGATTCTGTTAAAACTAAATACGAAGCTTTGGATGAAAGACCATCAAAGCTTATACGTAAGGATGTAGATAATCCGATAACAATGTGAAAGTATGTGAGGTATATTCGCAACAATATTAATCACGCACGTTAGAAGAGTATGCCGAAACTGTCAAAATTTGCGACGGAAAATGAGGCTGCCATATCGCAAATGGAAGTGGCCATTGCAAAAAGCGAAGCCTTCGTTCTTAATAATGATATGTAGAAAGGTTAGATTGGTTTTTCAACAGACTCAGATCTAAAATACTATGTCAGCACGAACCCATATTGATTGATAATATTCAATATGCAACCAAACATTTTCTCCAGTTATTCGCCGTTCACGGTTTACTGTGGAGATTCTTACTCATACATTCCATTAGTGATCAACCTTATACAGGGTTGTCAGAAGCAATCTGAAAAAAATGTCGGGGTGTTGGAAGGACGGTTGCGCTGAGAAATAATGACATGGCTTAGCCGCAACCTGTTGTATTACTTCCAGAATAAATTTCACTCTGCAGCAGAGAATCCTTTGTTTTAATTTTTGATGTTCTGCTGTTGAAATTTACGCAAACATCAATTTAACATGTTTTAAGTGCAAGAACGAATGATTTTTAATATACGAGGACAATTTTAGTCAAAATCTCGTGCGACACGTTTGTTTTGTACCTTCGCAATCTTTCATAGATTAATTTGAGACCTGATAGACCACAAGAATCCCACATCAATTTTTTTCGTCTCGACTTCACGTACATCACTTTTTTACGTTGTGAACACCATTTACACCCTGTATAAGTGCAGCAGAGATGAATGGGGAATGAGTCTAGTGACGGTACGGGCTGCGAAACGGGAAATCCACTGACACCACCAACTTTGACAAAGGGTAGGTTGTTATGGCAGGGCGTTGAGAAATATCCTGGAAACGGTGACGCTGGTCTGAGTTTGGCGTGCTAGTGTGAACAGCTGTGGAAAGTGCTTGAATGGCGGAGAAACCACGCCTCATAACAGAGCTTCGACGTTGGAAGTTGCTCGCTCCATAAAGCAGGAAAAGCGGCAATCTGTGAAACCTCAGACGATATTATACAAACCCGGTGCACGCACAAGTGTTTGGGAACACATGTGAAGCAGACATTGTTGCACATTGGACTCGGCATCAGAGGCTTCTATGTTTTCGCGTTTTGACAGTTACGACTACAGTGGGCAGTGACATAAATAGTTGAATCTTTTGATTGCACTGACTTAGAAGCTCAAATTCTTTACAGCGCTGTGAACCATAGACCTTAATATAAATCATAACGTTGAACTAGATACGCCAAACTGTTCCAGATAAAAAAGCTCTGTACAGGCAGACACTAACGGACAGAATGAGAAAAGATTTTTTGTGTTATATAATTGCAAATTAACAATTTTCTGATTTTTTCCTTTACTTGTACTGTGAAACCTTGCTTCCTGCCAAGTTTCATGATTCTATCTCAACGGGAAGCACCCTACAGGTTTTCGATGTGTGAGTTTTCGAGTAATAAAATAAGCGACATAAATGGCCGCATCTTTTGATTGCGTTGATTTAGAAGCTTAAAATTTTTACACAATCAAGGGATCATAGAGCTTATAGGAATTTTAACTTGATACGTCTACCCGTTCCTGAAGAATATGGTTGTTAATAGTCGCCCAGGCAGATAGACAGAGACATAGACAACAAAGTAGTCCTATAACGGTATCTTTTTTACAGACTGAATCCTAAAAACTCAGAAGCGGTTCAAAACATTTAATTTTTCATGAGAGTTTTAACATATAACTTTAAAAAGGAAACACACAAATTAAAATGGTTAATTCAGTTTATACCCAGCCATGATTACAGCATATAGTAAAAGAGTTTCAGTTTGGCAAAGTATTGTTTTTTACAAGTCGACTTAGGCATGAACTGAGAATGTTCTGGTAACCACATTAAGGACTAAGGCAAATATAAGAGTCACTAATCAAAGCCACACAGCTTTATACATGAGAACCTTAAATTAAATATCTATCACAAGGCCTTGCTTAAAGGACCGAAGTTCTCAGGAATCGCAACCAGTATTTTAATCACACCGTTATATTTCTACATCTGTCGTTAGGTGTATAGTAAATACTGGCAGCTAGGTATGCAAAGATCGAAGCAGTAAAACCGAAGAACGTCCCGCCACTGAAGATGATAACTTCGAAAGTTGTAGACACACATAACAGAGTTGTGGATCACCACCCATAAGATGACGAACCGCACCTCTTATCACTATGATAAGAAGTTCAGAGAATTAAATGAGAGTCAGAACTCGGTACTAGTGCATACAAGGCTCAGTGAAACTCCTCTAACTGTTCAGACACATTAATGTGACCACCACCTATGTTCGATGTCAACGTGGAATAATCATTCACAGACGGCAGGTGGCAGCACAAGCAGTGAAGTGCATATAAAGTGTGCCGGTAGGATACGGAAAACGGTACATCGTTTTTGTAATGCGAAAAGGGAGCGATTTATGTGACGTCCAAAAGGGTGTGGTCATTGGATTTCGGGTCAAGGGTGGAAGAAACTCCGTAACTGTTGAGTTTGTAAACTGCTCACTTGCCACTGTGGTTGAAGCATACAGTGCATGGTAAAAAGGCGTTATCCGCAACCCCCACCCCCCCACCCCACCCAAATTCTATAAGTCCCACCAGATCCTCGAGCACCACGCACTCTGCCTCGCCTTCCCTCCGTCCCCCACGCGGATCCTCTACGACCTGACTCCTTTTCCCCACCTGCTCCTCTTCCTCGAACATATCCACGTCCTCTACGCCCCCCGTCGCCTTGATCTCCATCGTACCCTGGTTGCTCATCCACCTCTACAACCTTCATCTCCTTTCCCGAGGTGGCTTCCGACGACTCCCCCTCCCGAATGATGACCTCTCTTCCTCCATTTATACCTCCTATCAACTCTGATCCTCACCTCCCCCTCCCGGGATCCCTCTCCCGCCCCTTCTATCCTGTTTTTCCCCCGCTTACTCTCTCTCTGCCTCCCTTCTCTCCCCTGAGTCCTTTTGCACTCCCCTCCTCAGCCTTTCCCCACTCCCTCTCGTGTCTGCCCTGCTGCCCCCTTATGCATCCACTCCCTCCGTCGGCTCCTCCCCCCCCCCCACTTCGTTTTTCCTCTCCTTCCCCCTTTTTTTCCCCTCATATGTCCAGGTCCCCCCCCCATCTACCCTTGGCTGTGGTGTGACATCTTCGTGCAACTTTTTAGTGCAGTGTTTTAATTGAGCGTTCCAAGGTTTTGCGAACAGAAATCATAGTGTCGCTAGGTGTGGTATTTATATCTCTTGTGAACAGAAACCAAACTGTCGCCGTGTTTTTTTAATTGTCTGTCTACTGTTTTACCTGTCTGCTTCATGTGTATTTTATTAGCGTCGCCCCTATGTTTTATGTTTTACCTTCCACAATTTTCCACCATTTTACAATTTAAGTCACCGTTTTTATCGTCTGCTTTTATTGTTTATTGTCTTCTTCTAAGCTGCTGCCAGCCCGCCCCCTTTGGGGGGTGGGGGGTGGGATCGAAATTCAATAAAGCAAAAAAAAAAAAAAAAAAAAAAAAAGAAAAGAAAATTATCCGAAACCGGAGCTGAGGCAACTGTGATGCAGGAAGAGCCATAGATGACGACGGCTGTGAAGGTGTGTAAGGGCGAATAGACGTGGAACTGTAGAGCAACTGACCGTCGAGATGAACCATGGAGACATCTCTCTTCAACGACCTTTCAGCGGTATAGTGTCTTCAGCAGGCTCCTGTTTCATGCACCCATGCTCCCTACTGTTCATCGGCAACGAAGGCTGGAATTTGCACACCAGTGCCGCAACTGTAGGCCTACGTCCAGTGGGTGGAGACAGGTGGCCCTTTCGGAAGAATCACGTTTTACGGTCCAACTGACAGATGGACTTTGGCGTATATGGCTCTGCAAAAAAATGGTTCAAATGGCTCTGAGCACTATGGGACTTAACATCTATGGTCATCAGTCCCCTAGAACTTAGAACTACTTAAACCTAACTAACCTAAGGACAGCACACAACACCCAGCCATCACGAGGCAGAGAAAATCCCTGACCCCGCCGGGAATCGAACCCGGGAACCCGGGCGTGGGAAGCGAGAACGCTACCGCACAACCACGAGATGCGGGCTATGGCTCCGCAATCATGCCATGGAGCGTTATCGTCTCGGCAATGTTTTAGTGCATTCTCTGGGTTATATCGTCATTCTGGAAACCACAATAGATGATCACAAGTATGTATCTATCTTTGGAGACAATGTCCACCCCTACACACAGTGTGTTTTCCGTCGCTACAGTGGCATCTACCAGCAGGGCAATACAACGTGCCACACAGCTGACAGTGTACGTGCGTGGTTCGAACAGCGTAGGGATTTTACTGTACTTCACCGGTGAACAGAGACAACGAATTTGAACCCAACCGATAATCTGTGGCAGCACCTGGATAGGGCTGTTCTCGTCATAGATCCTCAACCGAGATACCTAGCACAGCTGGCCGTGATACTGGAGACGGCATGTTTCAACATCCCCGGCGACACCTTACAGAACCTCATTCACTCTCCTACTGCACTTCCGCCCGCAAAAGTTCACTATTCAGGCTTGTGACAGATGGTCCATTCATGTGACTGGACAGTGTATTAGTTATTGTTTTATTTTATGGAGCCGCAGAGGAATGTTAGGACTACGTTGATTACTTTCACTATGTTTCGCAACACATTTTAAACACAACTTTTCTTAAACAAAATATAAATGTCAGCCGTCACATATAATTAAAATATTTGTTCGAGTTGTAACATACGAACATGAAACGTCGAGGATGATTTTATCAAACTAACTCTTTACGTTTAACAATAATTGTTGTAACATTATGACAACACCCAACAAGGGGTGTAAATAACTATGATGGTGGAGTTTACATACACACTCCGCAAACCACCGTAGGATGCGTGGCGGAGGGCATCCTGTACCATTACCAGCGGTTTCTCTTTCTATTGCACTCGCAGATAGAGCGAGGGAAAAATGACCATGTGCCTCCGTATGAGACCCAATTTCTCGTATCTCATCTGCATTGTCCTTACGCGAAATGTATGTTGCCGGCAGTATAATCGTTCGGCAGTCAGCTTCAAAGGTCGCTTCTCCAAATTTTGTCAGTAATGTTCCTCGAAAGGAACGTCGCCTTCCCTCCAGGGATTCCGAATTCCCGAAGCATCTCCGTACACTTGCATATTATTCGAACCTACCGGTAACAAATCCAGCAGTCTGCCAATGAACTGCTTCAATCTCTTCTTTCAATTCGACCCGGTTCAAATCTCGACCAATCGAGAAGTACTCAAAAATAGGTCGCACCAGCGTCCTATATGGAGTTTCCTTTATAGATATACCACACTTTCCAAAAATACTACCAATAAACCGAAGACGATCGTTTGCCTTTTATAGCACAATGCTCAGACGCTCGTTGATTTTCATATCGCTTTGCAACGTCATGCCCGGTATCTGAACGACATGACTGTGTCAAGCAGCACACTACTAATGCTCTGTCCGAATATTACACATTTGTTTCTCCCATTCATCCACATTAACTTACGTTTCTCTACTTTTAGAGCTAGCTGCCGTTCTCCATACCAACTAGAAATTTTGCCTAAGTCATGTTGTGCCCTCCTATACTCGCTCGTCTTCGACTCACGTACACTGCGGTATCATCAGCAAACAAAAGCGAATTGCTGCCCACCTTGTCACCAGACCGTTTATATATATACTGAAAATGATAGCGGTCCTGTCACGCTCCTATGCGGCACTGTTGACGAGGCCCTGATGAACACTCGCCGTAGAATCCCTCGACACTGCCTACGCCTCCTAGTCGACGTCTGGTGACACGGGCGCCCCTGACCCAGATGCGGGCACTGGCCTAGCAACTGCTGTCCAACTCGGGCCACAGACTCAGCGGCCATGGCGCTTCATAGATCCTCCACCCCCCCACCCACCCCTCACCCCTCTCCCGACACCGGGCTCCCAAATTCAAATCCCAATCCGGCAGCATTTGAAGGGTTCCGTGTCCGTCGCAGCACTTTTTGCACACATGCCTATTCTCATCTGATCAGTTCACTTACTTTCCAGCATGGTTTGAAACATCCCCTTAGAAAAATTAATCAAGTACTGTGCTGGTAAACCCCTTACGTTATTTGATTTTCAAACAGCTGAGCAGAACTGAACGTACTCAGACATTTCTCTCTTTACTTATTCTGATCAATACTAAACTGACACGCAATATTTTTAGCGCAACGCAATCTGACTTTCAATAATCCCTACAAAAGAATGGCCCTGAATAACAATAACCTATACCTTTCGTCAATCACTTACCTCACAGAAATCTTCGTTACTCGAACTACTGCAATACAGCGAGCGCCAATACTGCCAGCTAAATGAAAGATTCTAACTACAGAAGGCACTAACTACTGATAGGCATAGTTAGCAAACGAAAGATTTTGATAGAGAACAAACAATGTATTTACTTTAATAATATTCAAAAGTCGTATATATATATATATATATATATATATATATATATATATATATATATATCATCTTATACAGTATTACAAATTTACTCTTTCGGATGGAAACACGTCCAGATCGTCCGCTCTCAAAATTCTGCCATCTCTCTTCCCACATCCACCACTGCTGGCTGCTACCTCCAACTGCGCAACGCTACGCGCTGTTCTCAACCAACTGCCCAACACTACAATAGTGAATATTCCAACAGTGCCAACCAGTCACAGACTGTACACAGCACAGCCAGTGATTTTCATACAGAGCGCTACATGACGTTACCAACATAAAAACCTAAACAGCCTACTTACAGCTTCTGTAGTACCACATCTCAAAGGATTCCACTCTCTTCGTTTGATAGTTTACATCATGAGCGGCGCTACATACTGAATGCTTTCTATATTAACTAGCTGCAGCGGCGTACCCTACGCACTTCCTGTCACGGACAGTCCCATCGGAGACGAAGAAGTGCTGGGTAGGATTAAAGAAGCGGAAAGTTATTTATGGGTCGCTAAGCGCTGTGGCCAAATTGAAAATAAACTTGGTTTTCCTTTTATTGCGCGTGTGCGTGTACGCGTGTGTCATTGAGCCGGATCGCGGTGCCGCTGCGGGGGCGGTTGGCCCCTAATTAAAGGCGCGACGGACGGCGGTTGCGGCGGCCCCCTCTGCTCTTTTGTTATTCACGTGCCTGGCCTGGCCGGCCTGCCCCGGCCGCTCTCGGCGCCATTTGTTTTGCCGCCGCCGCTGCCGAGGCGAGGTTATTCATTAAAGACGTGTTCGCCGGCGGAAAAGGCGCGCGCGAGATGGCTATCTGGCAGGGCCGCTGCATTTGCATACGACCGGCGCACGCGCTGGACGCCGCCGTCGCAATTACCGCGGCGAGGCGAGGCCGGCGCGGCGAGCAACAAGTACGGCGGGCGCGCGGGGCCCGCTGATAGCGACGCCCACCCTATCTCATCCGCTGCAGCACCACTTCTACCGTCCCAAACAGCTCGGAATAATCGTTTGAAATCGATGTGTAGAAACACGTTTCGTATAATTTATCGCAAAGGTGCTGTTCCAGTTGTTTGTCACATTGTGATGACACTATCTCCACCGGTGCATACTGACTGACAAAAGAGTGAAGCACCCAGAAGCCAAGATGGAAACCAAAGGAAACTTCATAGACTGAGAGAGCTTATGATGTTATCGAAAGGATTACTAAATCGAGACACATGTACAAATAACTGGAGACTATGAGCCTGCTTAACAAGATGACGTTGCACCGCTCTAGTCTAGAGGCACGTACTTTTTCGTTTGGAAAGAGTGTCATAAAGCCGTTGCGTCCTCTCTTTAGTCAGCCTGGCTCCCGGTTGTTGTAACTGGTCCTTGATATCCTGGTTCCTGGCACAGGGACGGAATTAATGTCCCAGCTGGTCGCACACACATTCTATCGGTGACATACCTGGGGATCTTGCTGACCACGGGAATATCAACATCTGCCGTGGGTGGATCAGTGTTGTCGAGTTGAAAATGGCACGACAATACGAGCCGTCACCTGACCCATACCCAACGGCTCCCCACACCGTGACCCCTGCCTCTCCTCAAAACCTTGAAAGAAAGACTCGCGCGCTGATGGTCATCCAGGGTAGTGTAGAAACGCGATTCATCGCTGGACGCAGTGGGACGCCATTTGTCAGCATTCTATGCCTCCAGGTCACGGAACCTCTCCGCCGCGCAGGATTAGCCAAGCGGTCTAACGCGCTGCAGTCATGGACTGTGCGGCTGGTGCCGGCGGGGGCTCGAGTCCTCCCTTGGGCATGGCTGTGTGTGTTTGTCCTTAGGATAATTTAGGTTAAGTAGTGTGTAAGCTTAGGGACTGATGACCTTAGCAGTCAAGTCCCATAAGATTTCACCCACATTTGAATATTTGGAACCTCTACAAAAGCAGTAATTTGTGTTGTCTTCAGAGCACGCTACGCTTGGGGCCGTGCGGGGTAGCCGAGCGGTCTAGGGAGCCTTGCCACGGTTCGGGCGGCTTCTCGCGTCAGAGGTTCGAGTTCTCCCTCGGGCATGGGTGTTTGTGTTGTTCTTACCGCAAGTTAGTTTAAGTTAGCTTAAGTTGCGTGTAAGCGTAGGGACCGATGAATGTGTGTGTGTGAATTCTTATAGGACTTAACTGCTAAGGTCATCAGTCCCTAAGCTTACACACTACTTAATCTACATTATCCTAAGGACAAACACACACACCCATGCCCGAAGGAGGACTCGAACCTCCGCCGGGATCAGCCGCACAGTCCATGACTGCAGCGCTCACGGCTGGGACCGATGACCTCAGCAGTTTGGTCCCATAGGAACTTACCACAAATTTCCAAATTTTTGCTACGCTTGGGACAGTAACTAGTCCACTGGCGCTGGATGACAGCCGCAAATGTGAAGGGGTTACGACGTGCTTGGTGCACAATATGTCGATCCACCTTGTGGTAGTCAGACGTTACTGACTGGAGCACTGACGACGAGGATACCTGCCGTCACTTTCCTATGCTCCAGTATCCGGCCACATCTGAATGCCCCACAAATCATGATATTGTACAAAAAAAAAAAAATGGTTCAAATGGCTCTGAGCACTATCAGACTTAACTTCTGAGGTCATCAGTCCCCTAGAACTTAGAACTACTTAAACCTAACTAACCTAAGGACATCACACACATCCATGCCCAAGGTAGGATTCGAACCTGCGACCGTAGCGGTCGCTCGGTTCCAGACTGAGGCGCCTGGAACTGCTCGGCCACCCGCTTTGCCTCAGTGGGACCCATTTCCGTGGCTCTTAGAATCAGTACCCTGGTTTACCGTTTAGGTGCCTTGTTGAGATAGTTTAACTCGACGTTACACGCATCAGAATGGCAGGTTAGAGACTGCCAGTTGGTAGGAAAAGCGGTTAATGGTATTTTTACTCCCTAGCTGCGACAATCGGATCATCCGAAATTACGATGACAACTCGTAATTACTGTCGTATCCGGTCCAACAACGGCTACACGCGGACGATAAGGTGACCTACTATGTTTTTCTGCCATGCACGGTCATTAAACAGCATCTCCCTCGCTAGTTCTCAATTAAGTGTTTTATTTTTTCATTTTGGTCCTGACGTTTTTAATGATTAACCTCACGTGGTCAACAGGTCAAGTAATAACGTTCAATTATCTAGACACTTCAACCATCTATTTCAGTGCCTTTTTATCTTGTTCAGTCGTATGAATTTCATTGTTGGCATATTTATGAGTCTTTATCTAAAGTTATGTATTTAATTGAGTCTGTAGTCGACTCTTACTTAAAAAAAGTTGTGCTACCCCCTTTCGTCTTTAATCTCGCTCACTAGGAGTGTGAGGAGAAGATCTGAATCAGGCCTGTAGTAGCAGATGAGTTCGATGTTTTACAAAATGTCAGGATGGGGAGTAGTGTAGTGCGGCTCGTTTCCAAGTGACACGCTGGAAACGCAAAAATGGTTCAAATGGCTCTGAACACTATGCGACTTAACTTCTGAGGTCATCAGTCGCCTATAACTTAGAACTAATTAAACCTAACTAACCTAAGGACATCACACACATCGACGCCTGAGGCAGGATTCGAACCTGCGACCGTAGCGGTCGCTCGGCTCCCGACTGTAGCGCCCAGAACCGCACGGCCACTCCGGCCGGCGCTGGGAACGCAGTTCCACCGTTTCACTACACCTATCGAAGAATTACAAGACCTAAATGGTTTTTCTACTGCATTAAGTATATTAAAATCCAGTCTTAGATCTTTGTTTACTGTCTGACATAAACATTAGTACAGGGTGGACCATTGCTGAAAAACCACTCTTCGTTACTACAATGGCTGCCATTTTGAAAGCCGCCCTGTCGGATTCAACTCGTAATTTTCAAATGGAAAAGGGGCCGTGTGACTTATCGAACAGAGAATTACAAGGGAGAAAACAATGGTACCTTCCATTTGAGCACATTTTCGAATTTTTAATGATACTTGTTCCTTACAGCTAGCGTGAAAGCTGGTGTTAACGCAAGCTGAACGCTTTGAGATGGTCCTCACGTGAGTTATCGGAGAGGTCTTCAAGCAACACCACACGGACAGGCTACCCATTACCCACAGTGCGTTGTGGAAACCTTTCGCGAAATTCCGTCTGCTCTGTCGCAGACAAACCGAAAGGTGGACGATCGCAAACGTTACACCTCACTGAGGATCGCCGTCTTCAGTACCGGTATGCAGAATAAGTAACAGACAAGCTGGACGAAATCGTTTTCCGTATGACGTACTATTTACGGATGAATCTAGTTTCTGTGGGCACGGAGAGGTAAATAAACAGAATCACAGACACTGCTCAGATGACAACCCTCAGTAGATAGAACTGTCGAAGGCAATTGGCCCATGGCGTGTGCAATATCGTGTTGACTCGTTGGGAATATCAGAAGTTTGAACTTGGGTGGTGAAATGCTCCCTTATTAAACCCACTTATTGATTAGTGAATTATAGCCTAACAGTTTTGAATAGTTTGACCGTGTGCAACCGATAAAGGCTGATCGGTTAATATTTGCACGGGAGTTGTATCGCATCAAATCCAGCAAAGTTAATTAGGATGTCTGGTAGCAATAATCGGTACATACTTTGTTGTTAATGTTCTTTATCTTTTGTTTAAACAGCACGAATGAAGCAGTTACTTCCTTCGTCTGACAAGGTAATGACGGTTAACTCATAACAAGTCGCCTATTATAGACGTCACACGCCAATGTTCTTCATGTGGCACTGAATACACAATCCTCACTGCGGTCTAAGTCATGGATGCTGACGCGGTTGTCGCTCAATCACAGTGCACCAATGAACACAAACTGATCAAACAAATCACTCAGTTAATGTTATTTACGTATTTGCTGGAGTCAGGCCCACGGCGTTGGGTGACACCCACAGCCGTTAAACAATCGTAAACGCGGTCGGTCGTCCTGCCAATATCCACTCTGCTCGCTTAGCAGCCAACTTACTTGCTCGGAGTCTGAACACTGACTACTCTCTGGCACACCGGGCGCTCGACTATCGATAGTACCTACTGCGACCTGCATGAGGCAAAGATACATTGTTCTCAATACGTAAGGGGCGGTTGACCCCTTACATAGGGAAGCTAGACAAACCGGAAAGGAAAAATTCAAAAATGGTTCAAATGGCTCTGAGCACTATGGGACTTAACATCTGTGGTCATCAGTCCCCTAGAACTTAGAACTACTTAAACCTAACTAACCTAAGGACATCACAAACATCCACGCCCGAGGCAGGATTCGAACCTGCGACCGTAGCAGTCGCGCGGTTCCGAACTGAGCGCCGAGAACCGCGAGACCACCGCGGCCGGTGGAAAAATGCAGAGACTCAGTCTAAGTATAGTGTGTCTCGATGAATAGAAATGAAAATAAGACAAGGTTTCTGGTCAGATGAGCAAAGGATAATATAAACAGTAGCAGAAAATGGAATAAAGTGAGTAGGATTCGTTATGAGTAGGAAAGTAGGGCAGAGAGTGACTTACTTTGAACTCTTCAGTGATAGAGTTGTCATCAGAATCGACAACAAACCAATACCGACAACAATCAAACAGGATGGAACGTAACAATATTATAAAAAGGAAAGTTGCTGCTTAGCATATAGCGGAGATGCTGAGTCGCAGATAGACACAACAAAAAGACTGTCACAATATAAGCTTTCGGCCAAGAAGGCCTTTGTCAAAATAGGCGACACACACACTCATACACATACACGCAAACGCAACTCACACAAACACACACACGACTGCAGCCTCTGGCAGCTGATGCTAGTTGAATGTGGCTTCAGCTGCAAGAAATTGCAGTCATGAGTATGAGTTGCGTTTGCTTTTGCGTGTGTGCGTGAGTGTGTCTGTCGTCTATTTTTCACAAAGGTCTTATTGGCCGAATGCTTATATTGTGACAGTCTTTTTGTTGTGCTATCTGCGACTCATCATCTCCGCTATATGGTGAATAGCAACTTCCTTTCCATAATATTGCAACACCAACAATAGTATTTCGGGCATACGTGCCGAAGTCGCAAGCAGAAGCTTAAGAGATCGAGGAAGCATATGAGTACATTGAACGAGTAGTTTAGTACCTAACGGGAGATGAAAATCTAATAGTCGTGGGGCATACGGCTACAGAGAAAGAAGTAAAAGAGCCTGTTACGGGAAAATACGGGCTTGGCGGTAGGAGCGAGAGAGGTGAAAGGCTAATAAAGTTCAGCAATAAATATCACATAGTAATAACGAATACTCTGTTCGTGGAAAAGCCCGGGAGATACGGGAACATTCCAGCTGGAGTACATCGTGATCAAGCAGAGATTCCTAAATCAGATATTGGATTGAAAGACGTCCTCAGGGGCAGACTTAGACCCAGATTTCAATTATATAAGAGTAGGTGACCGGAATGAAGAGATACGATTGTTCTCTGAGGCTATAGATGACGCGATGATGAGTCTCAATAGGCAGTAAAGTTGAAGAGGAATGGACATCTCTGAAAAGGACAATCACAAAAGTTGGAAAGAAAAACATAGGTACAAGGAACGTAACTGCGAAGACACCATGTGTAACAAGAGGAATACTTCAGTTGCCAGAAGAACAAAAGAAAGTACAAAAACGATCCGGGAAATTCAGGAATACAGGAATACAAGTCACTAAGGAATCAAATAAATAGGAAGTGTAACGAAGCTAAGACGAAATGGCTGCATGAAAAACTTGAAGAAATCGAAAAAGAGATGATTGTGGGAAAGACTAACGCAGCATGTATAGAAAAGTCAAAATAAGCTTCTGTGAACTTAAAAACAAGGGCGGTAAAATAACAGTGCAATGGTAATTATTCTGTGAAATGCAAAGGAGATAGGCGGAAAGAATGCCTGAAGACCTCCATGAGCGGGAGGATTTGACTGATGAGATGATAGAAGAAGAAACAGGACGTCGATAGGGAAGAGAGAGGGGATCCAATATTAAAATAAGAATTTAAAAGAGCTTTGGAAGAATTAAGATCAAAGAAGGCAGGAGGGATATATAACATCCGATCGGGATTTGTAAAACTGTTGGGGGAAGTGGCAACAAAAAGACTATTCATGTTGCTGTGTACAATGTATGCGAATGGCGAGAGAATGTAAGACTTTCGAAAAAACATCGTCAACCCTATTCCGAACATTGCAAGGACTCACAGGCGCGAGAATTATGCCACAATTAGCTTAACAATTCATGGATCCAAGTTTCTGACGAGAGTAATACACAGAAGAATGGAAAACAAATTTGAAAATGCGTCAGATGACGGTCTGTTTAGAGAAAGTCAAGACATTTTCATCGATATGTGGCATACAGCAAACCAGTGCTTAACAGTATTGGTTAAAAACAGTCTTGGTTGCAATTTTAGTTTTTTTTTTTATTTTTCAACGACGCTTTTCGCCTTCATCTTCAGGTTATCTTCTCTAGACGGACGCGTTCCCGTTCCCGTTCCCGTTCACAGGAGCGAGTAACAGAGTAAGATGGGGGCTCAGGTAGTAAGAATAATGATAATGCTTACTACCTGAGCCCCCATCTTACTCTGTTACTCGCTCCTGTGAACGGGAACGGGAACGGGAACGCGTCCGTCTAGAGAAGATAACCTGAAGATGAAGGCGAAAAGCGTCGTTGAAAAATAAAAAAAAAAACTAAAATTGCAACCAAGACTGTTTTTAACCAATACATTTTCATCGGATTTGTCGACCTGGAAGAAGCGTTCAACATAGTAAAATGATTCAAGATGTTCGAAGGTCTAACAAAAATAGGGGTAAGCTACATGGAAAGACGGGTAATATACAGGTACAATATGTACGAGAACCAAGAGGGAACAATAAGCGTGGAAGACCAAGAACGAAATTCTTGGATTAAAAAGGGTGCAAGACAGGTATGTAGTTTTTCGCCCCTACTCTTCAATCTATACATCGACGAATCAATGATGGAAATAAAAGAAAGGATCAAGAGTCGGATTAATATTCATGGTGAAAGGATATCAATGATAAGCATTCGATGATGACATTGCTATCCTCGGTGGAAGTGAAGTAGAATTTCAGGATGTGTTGAATGGAACGAACAATCTGATGAGTCCAGAATATGGAATGAAAGGAAATCGAAGAAAGACTAAAGTAGTGAGAAGTAGCACAAATGAGAACAGAGAGAGACTTAACATCAGAATTGGTGTCATGAAGTAGTTGAAGTTAAGGATTTCTGTACCCATGTGACAAAATAACCTACAAAAGACGGAGCAAGGAAGACACAAAGAGTAGATCAGCACTGACAAAAAGCACATTACTGGCCAAGAGAATCTACTAGTACCAAACACATGTCCGAATTTGAGGAAGAAATGTACGTTTGGAGCACAGTATTGTGTGGTAGTGAAATATGGACTGTGAGAAAACCGGAACAGAAGAGGACAGGAGCGTCTGTGATGATACAGAAGAATATTGAAAATTAGGTGGACTGATAAGGTAGGGAATGAGGAGGTTCTCTGCAGAAGCGATGAGTAAAGGAATATATACACTCCTGGAAATGGAAAAAAGAACACATTGACACCGGTGTGTCAGACCCACCATACTTGCTCCGGACACTGCGAGAGGGCTGTACAAGCAATGATCACACGCACGGCACAGCGAACACACCAGGAACCGCGGTGTTGGCCGTCGAATGGCGCTAGCTGCGCAGCATTTGTGCACCGCCGCCGTCAGTGTCAGCCAGTTTGCCGTGGCATACGGAGCTCCATCGCAGTCTTTAACACTGGTAGCATGCCGCGACAGCGTGGACGTGAACCGTATGTGCAGTTGACGGACTTTGAGCGAGGGCGTATAGTGGGCATGCGGGAGGCCGGGTGGACGTACCGCCGAATTGCTCAACACGTGGGGCGTGAGGTCTCCACAGTACATCGATGTTGTCGCCAGTGGTCGGCGGAAGGTGCACGTGCCCGTCGACCTGGGACCGGACCGCAGCGACGCACGGATGCACGCCAAGACCGTAGGATCCTACGCAGTGCCGTAGGGGACCGCACCGCCACTTCCCAGCAAATTAGGGACACTGTTGCTCCTGGGGTATCGGCGAGGACCATTCGCAACCGTCTCCATGAAGCTGGGCTACGGTCCCGCACACCGTTAGGCCGTCTTCCGCTCACGCCCCAACATCGTGCAGCCCGCCTCCAGTGGTGTCGCGACAGGCGTGAATGGAGGGACGAATGGAGACGTGTCGTCTTCAGCGATTAGAGTCGCTTCTGCCTTGGTGCCAATGATGGTCGTATGCGTGTTTGGCGCCGTGCAGGTGAGCGCCACAATCAGGACTGCATTCGACCGAGGCACACAGGGCCAACACCCGGCATCATGGTGTGGGGAGCGATCTCCTACACTGGCCGTACACCACTGGTGATCGTCGAGGGGACACTGAATAGTGCACGGTACATCCAAACCGTCATCGAACCCATCGTTCTACCATTCCTAGACCGGCAAGGGAACTTGCTGTTCCAACAGGACAATGCACGTCCGCATGTATCCCGTGCCACCCAACGTGCTCTAGAAGGTGTAAGTCAACTACCCTGGCCAGCAATATCTCCGGATCTGTCCCCCATTGAGCATGTTTGGGACTGGATGAAGCGTCGTCTCACGCGGTCTGCACGTCCAGCACGAACGCTGGTCCAACTGAGGCGCCAGGTGGAAATGGCATGGCAAGCCGTTCCACAGGACTACATCCAGCATCTCTACGATCGTCTCCATGGGAGAATAGCAGCCTGAATTGCTGCGAAAGGTGGATATACACTGTACTAGTGCCGACATTGTGCATGCTCTGTTGCCTGTGTCTATGTGCCTGTGGTTCTGTCAGTGTGATCATGTGATGTATCTGACCCCAGGAATGTGTCAATAAAGTTTCCCCTTCCTGGGACAATGAATTCACGGTGTTCTTATTTCAATTTCCAGGAGTGTAGGAAACACTGACACGAAGAAGAGACATACGCTAAGACATCAGGATATAACTTCTATGGTACTAGAAGGAGCTCTAAATGTAAAAGCTGCGGAGGAAGACAGAGGCTGGAATGCATCCAGTTGGAATACTTCCAGAAAATAATTGAGGACGCAGACTGCAAAGGCTACTCTGAGTTCAAAAGGTTTTTGCTGGAGAGAAGTTCGTGGCGGGCAGCGTCAAACCATTCGGAAGACTGATGACTCAAAAAGAGTAATAATGTAGGTCACAGACAAGTAAATACACTACTGACAAGATTTTATCCATCACAACACTTTTAAATTTGAACAGAATATTTGCTCCTAAGTAATTGATCATGTTGTACATTCGACCAGTTCTTCACATTTGAACGATACTCACTTTTCCGGAATAGATTTTGTCATTTCAAAAAAGATTGCTGTACACATGAAGAGAATTCTTAATTTCAAAATGAAATAAGGAATACTTCTGTTACAGGGTGGTTAGAGGCGAGTGTGCCATCATCCAACACTCTCACCTAATATTGGGAGTAGTTTCTAGACACGAAAACCAATGCGAAAACTTGAATAAATCAATGAAGGTGATAAAGTAAATTTAGGTGAAAAGACTGATATGAAAAGAGACCGATAAATTCAAACAATTTTCTGTTGTAGCGGAAACTGTCTGTCGCGTTACACCGTAATCAACTTTTATTACTAGGAAATGAGTTTACAATGAACAAAGAGGCTTCAGACTGAAGCAAATGGTAGATACAGTTCGAGTATTTGTAATAAAACTAAGACTGAAGAACTGGGACTTCAACAGGATTAAATCACAAGAGATTCGGTGCAACAAATCTGACGCGTTCACCTCAACAAAACAGATAGACACGCCTCATTATAGTTCTGTTCCCTAGGAATGGTGTTCCAATAGGCGTTCGACATTGCTTGTTTCTATTTACTGCTGTTCACTCCAAGTTAATGTGTTCTCCAGGTGAATGTTTTCCGGCCAGTTGTCAGTCTGGGCAACGGGATGATAGTGGGAGAGATAACGTTAAAAGTAGTTGTATTTTGCACAACCGTTCGTCATAAGAAAATGCACGATGTTTATGTACGATATCTTCGTATCAGATCGATTAGCGCTGGATATGCCTCCGTCTTACTGCCTTGATGCTTTCAACTATCGCAGCATGTACAGGGTGATTATAATCGAACTTATACTTTCAAGACGCTATAGAATTAGTACCACTGGTTAGAATGACGTCAAATTGCAATGGAGTATTATCAGAGAAAGGGAAAACTTGTTTTATAATGTTAGTTACGTAAGCTCATCCACCACAGCAAGGTCATAATACATCGGATGGGAAAAATCGGTGTTTAATTGTCCTGAGGCCAAAAACCACATAAAAAGCATCACTCACGTCGGTTTTTAACTGTCCAGAGGCCAAAAACCGCATAAAAAGCATCAGAATCAAGTCGGATTATTAATTTCCGTGTGACTGGCGCAAAACATGTTCAATATGCTTGTCTGGAACAAGTTGAAATTTAGAAACAGCATATTCCACAACTGATCGGAGTGTTTCCGGGGTCACGTTCAGAATGTGTTGCGCAACGCGTGCCTTCACTGCAGCTAAGCTTGCAGTCGGAACATTGAACACAACATCTTTCAGATAGCCCGACTGCCAGAAGTCACACTGCTGAAGATCAGGTGATAGGGACGGCAGGCTGTAGGGAAATGGCGGCTGATAATTCTAGGATTTCCGAACGCGCACGTTATGTCCCAACTCGTACGTGCCACGAGTAATGAATGTGATGGGCAAACATCTATTGAGCGCACTACCAATGTAGTGGTGTTGACATGTTGGGAATGTGGGTCTCACGGGGAGCGTGCATGGGATAAGTCCCTGCAGGCGCATTATGCTCTGTGCCCTCGGTGGCCCGGATGGATAGAGCGTCTGCCATGTAAGCAAGAGATCTTGGGTTCGAGTCCTGGTCGGAGCACATATTTTCAACATGTCATCAACGCCTGTTTGCAGCTAGGGCGTTATCATTCCATTTCCGAAATGACGAAATGGCGCTTAAGCAACTCCTTAACTGGTTTTGCAATGTGTGGAGGTGAGCCATCTTGCATAAAAATGATCCCATCCACACATCCAGGATGTTGGAGAGCTGGAATGAAGTGGCTGTGCAAGAGACACTTACAGCGCTTAGCAGTGACGGTACAGGTAACAGGTTCAAAAATGGTTCAAATGGTTCTGAGCAATAAGGGACTTAACATCTGAGGTCATCAGTCCCCTAGAACTTAGAACTACTTAAACCTAACTAACCTAAGGACATCACACACATCCATGCCCGAGGCAGGATTCGAACCTGCGACCGTAGCAGCCGCGCGGTCCCGGACTGAAGCGCCTAGAACCGCTCGGTCACCGCGGCCGGCCAGGTAACAGGACCTGAAGCACCTGTCTCTTGGAAAAAATATGGCCCTATGATAAATGATGCCGTAAACCCGCACCACACAGTGACCTTTTCAGGATGAAGTGGTAGTGGTTGATTTGCGTGTGGATTTTCCGTTGCCCATATTCGACAACTCTGTGTATTGACATATCCTGTCTGATGGAAGTGGGCTTGCTCTGTCCACAAAATCTTCCACCGCCAATCATTGTCCGCTTCCATGCGAGCAAGAAATTCTAAAGCAAAGGTCTCTTGCTGGCAGGTCAACAAGAAGCAATCTGTGCACATGGGTGTTTTCGAATGGATAGCAAAGAAGGATGTTTCGTAGCATTTTACGCACCGCGCTCACGGGCATGTCCAATGTCTGGGCAATTCTCCGTGCACTATACGTTTGCACACCGCCACTCGTCTCCTCCTGCATTGTTGTGGCCACTGCTACCACTGACGTTGGATCAGTTCGTTTCCTCCACCAGGTTGCACACCAAAAGAAGCCGTCTTTTCGAATTTTCGGATCATTTTCTCCAGACCTACAGCAGTCATTGGACGAACGCCTCTTTTCAAACCCTTTAGTGTCCGGAACTTCTGCAGAGCGATGTGTGCACAGTCATCACTCTTGTAATAACGGCTTTACAAGCAGAGCGCAGTCCTGAATGGAGACAGTCATGGCGAACGTCGCAGACACGAAAAGAGGAAAAGCCGTGTACCCGGCGTGTTTATACGAACTTCAATGGGTCGTGCGCATGATAGGTGTTTTCATTTACGTTTTCTGACACATACAGCGCCATCTATTGATCAATTTTTACAGTATTTTTTTCTTCTGCCATACGTTTTCCCCCTCCTCCGATAATATTTCGTTGCAAGTTGACGTCATTCTGACCAGTGGTGTCATTCCTGCAGCGTTTTGAAAGTTTCACTTGAATTATAATCACGTTGTATAATACGTATATCATGTTTGTGGATCTCCCGCACTCACTCTCTTTTTGCGAAGCTAGCTGCTTCGATAGTTCGATCAAAGGGAGAGTCGGTAACGTCAAACATTCGAGTAGAAATTCTGCGCTCTGTTGTGGGTTACATGACAAGATATTAGAGAACTACTACCTCGCTTACAGGGTGAAGGACACCCTGACTCGGCGTTTCTGGTGTCGATATTCTAGGAACCGGTCGCTGATTGCAGCGTGCAATTCGCAACATCTGGTCTCAAGAGGGATAATCGTCCTTAATCAAATTGTTTAATTTCTCCTAACAGAGTCCAGCTCAGTGTATAGTGTGATTGTGGTGTACAGTTTTCAAATTCACGCCACTTCGTGCAATGGGTTCTTCAATTGTGTTGGTTTCCCTAACGCTTTCTGAAGTTATATTGCTTCAGAGTTGTGAGGTTTGAGGTCCTCGCTCATATAGACGTGAGAGTTCTGTAACTGCTCCAGATGATTCAGTTTTTCCGTTTTGTCGTAGTTGACCTGAGGCGAATTTCTGAGCTAAATTCCTTGAGACGACGATTACCGCTCCCCCTGTCGTGCAATCTAGTGCTCCGGTTTCGGTGTCGACGACACGAAAACTTCTTTCTTTCTGACGATCACAGGGCGACGGGGCGTTAAACTACAATCTTCCTTCTTTGCCCTTACTCGCCCCACTGTACACCCTGTCAGCATTGTCGCTGCATTTTCACTTTTATAGTGTACATACGTTGCTCTGACAATTTAATTCATTTTATCTGTAGCGTGCCAGGCGCATTAATCTCAGAAGGTATTGGGAAGAGAGATTTTTCAGTATTCATTCATTGCTATTTTCAAGCAATGTACCTGCAGAAGTTTCGCTGGAATGCCCTTACACACCCTCCATATGCGATTTCCATATTTTTGAAGCCGTGGTGAAATGCATACGTGGCCGTCGATTTGCTCCAGACGAAGAGGTGCACACCTGTCTACAATCATGGTTCCGTAGGCAACCGTAAACAAGTTTCCATGAATACAGTAGCCGTCTTGTCTCACAATGGGATAAATATATTAACAATTATGAGGATTGCTTTTGCAGTTATAAACAGATTACTTAGTTTTAAGAATATTTGACAGCCAAGATCACGTGTTGTAATACTTTTTATTTTCCCAGTGACCAGCTTCGACAGAGTTTAGCTGACATCTTCGAACCTTCTATAAATAATATTACTGTGCATGAATCTCGTTATGCTTGTGCAACTCATGCATAGTAATATTATTCCCAGAAGGTGTGAAGATATAGCTAGACTTCGTCGAAACCGGTGATAAAAAATGTTATAATACCGGATCTTGCCTGCCAAATATTATTGTTTACCAAATTTGAGATCGTTCCCCGCAACATGTGCAACTTATATAATTTTTAGGTTTCCATACCTCAGTCGATAAAAACGGATCGCTTTGTTTTCCGGCTGTCCGTCCGTCCGACTGTTAAGACCCCTTTTTTTCTCAGGAACAGGTACGCGTATCAACTTGAAATTTATGCCACATACGAAGGTCTGTGGTCCTTAGGCGGAGTTAAAACTTTGAGGTTGCACGTCAATGGAATCAACAAAAAAAAAAAAAAAAAAGGATTGTTCAAATGGCTCTGAGCACTATGGGACTTAACTTCTAAGGTCATCAGTCCCCTGAACTTAGAACTACTTAAACCTAACTAACCCAAGGACATCACACACATCCATGCCCGAGGCAGGATTCGAACCTGCGACCGTAGCGGTCGCGCGGTTCCAGACTGTAGCGCCTAGAACCGCTCGGCCACCCAGGCCGGCTGGAATCAACAGATACGGCCATTTACGTCACGTGTTTTGATGCAAACTCACACGTCAAAAGCTATAGGGTGCTTCTAGTTGATCTAGAATCGCGAAATTTGGCAAGATTTGACAGTACAAGTACAGTAAAAAAGTCCGAAAACTGTTAAACTGTAATTATTACATATAAAAAAATTACTTTTGAATGCATTACGGGAACAGCAGTGATCAAAGTCTTATAAACAATTACTATTAAAAACAGTCTGGATCACGATTTATTTAACAAGGTGACCGGTTTCGACCACTACTGTGGTCATCTTCAGACCTATAAGTTGTATACAAAGCTCTAATTAGAGGGCTACATACATTAAACAAAATACGTAAAGTTAGAAAGCTATAAAACGTTGAATTACCATTGAGTAGGAACCTCTTTCTGTTGGAGAATCACTACTGGAGAAACCAGTGCACGTCTTACTATATATAATGGAGGCTCCACCCACTTCTGACTGCATGATGTCATTATTAACCAATGAGTTATAAGTCAAATTACAATTTAAAATTTCTTAGTTAAAAGAACATTGTCAAGAATTAGAAATAAATACACACTAAACTTAGCTTATTAAACAGCTATTGTCAATTAAGAAGCGTTAAAAATATTTAAATATGTAGGAAAATGAACTTCGGTTTGGCAGTACATGGGTTGCCCTCTCAAGGCCTGTCAGTGAACCATTTGGAACCACTGGTTGCTATGGTGAAGTTAGACGCCGTTGCAAAGATGAAGCAGCAGGCTTTTTTCACTGAAGTTGTTGTAAAGTCGATAGTCGAACTAGTGGTTGCCATGGTGAGGACAAACGCCAGTGCAAAGATGTGGCAGCAGGCTTCTTTCCAACGAAGTTGTTGCGAAGTAGAATGGCAAAGACTGTGGCGTCGGACGATGTGTTATTGAGCAGCAACTTGTCTTTATTGAAACGAAAAGAGTAAGCTACTATAATCTGTAGCTGACATGTATACTACATGCTGCCCAAATACGATACGAAGTAGTTGTCCGTATATATGAAATATTTATTATCTATGAAGTTGATATGTAGATTAGATGAGCATTTTTTTGCTTTAAGCCATTGCTATTCCTCAAGTTATATGCCAGTCATATAAGCAAATAAAAATGAAAGAATTTAAAATTATAAAATTATGTGCCAGTGTCAAAAATAAAACGATGTGAATTAGCAATATGCAGTCTAAAAGCATAAAAGCAAAAATTCTATAACAGATAGTCAGTCATAAAATAATGTATGGTAAAAGACAATTACAATGTAAAGATAAAATATTTGCTAAAAGTATTTATAATTATATATATATATATATATATATATATATATATATATATATATCTTTATTTAACCTTTTAAAACAAAGGACAGAAGAGTAAACATTCTAAAGCAGATCATCGAAAAGCTCAAAGAAATGTTTGTCTTTGAACTGAAGTTGTTCGTTTAAAACAGATAATGGATTACTTTTGTGAAGTGAAAAAATTTCAATTTCTTCTAAGGTATTTAGCAGTGGTCCTTTTGGCACAGTATGTAATATTTTCAAATTGCTAGAGATGCAACCCTCAGAATGATTGTATCCATCAAGATGTTGACCAAATATTGATTTGATACGTGCAGTACCAATAGTATGTTCTTTGAAACGTGTTAAAAAGTTACGGCCAGTTTGGCCAATATACTGTTTCTCACAGTCATTACATATTATTTTATAAACGCCTGACTTTTGGTATCTATTTGAGCTTTTCGATGATCTGCTTTAGAATGTTTACTCTTCTGTCCTTTGTTTTAAAAGGTTAAATAAAGATATATATATATATATATATATATATATATATATATATATATATATATATTTAATTATAAATACTTTTAGCAAATATTTTATCTTTACATTGTAATTGTCTTTTACCAAACATTATTTTATGATTGACTATCTGTTACAGAATTTTTGCTTTTATGCTTTTAGACTGCATATTGCTAATTCACATCGTTTTATTTTTGACACTGGCACATAATTTTATAATTTTAAATTCTTTCATTTTTATTTGCTTATATGACTGGCATATAACTTGAGGAATAGCAATGGCTTAAAGCAAAAAAATGCTCATCTAATCTACATATCAACTTCATAGATAATAAATATTTCATATATACGGACAACTACTTCGTATCGTATTTGGGCAGCATGTAGTATACATGTCAGCTACAGATTATAGTAGCTTACTCTTTTCGTTTCAATAAAGACAAGTTGCTGCTCAATAACACATCGTCCGACGCCACAGTCTTTGCCATTCTACTTCGCAACAACTTCGTTGGAAAGAAGCCTGCTGCCACATCTTTGCACTGGCGTTTGTCCTCACCATGGCAACCACTAGTTCGACTATCGACTTTACAACAACTTCAGTGAAAAAAGCCTGCTGCTTCATCTTTGCAACGGCGTCTAACTTCACCATAGCAACCAGTGGTTCCAAATGGTTCACTGACAGGCCTTGAGAGGGCAACCCATGTACTGCCAAACCGAAGTTCATTTTCCTACATATTTAAATATTTTTAACGCTTCTTAATTGACAATAGCTGTTTAATAAGCTAAGTTTAGTGTGTATTTATTTCTAATTCTTGACAATGTTCTTTTAACTAAGAAATTTTAAATTGTAATTTGACTTATAACTCATTGGTTAATAATGACATCATGCAGTCAGAAGTGGGTGGAGCCTCCATTATATATAGTAAGACGTGCACTGGTTTCTCCAGTAGTGATTCTCCAACAGAAATATGTTCCTACTCAATGGTAATTCAACGTTTTATAGCTTTCTAACTTTACGTATTTTGTTTAATGTATGTAGCCCTCTAATTAGAGCTTTGTATACAACTTATAGGTCTGAAGATGACCACAGCAGTGGTCGAAACCGGTCACCTTGTTAAATAAATCGTGATCAAGACTGTTTTTAATAGTAATTATATAAAAAAAGTCTTTCTGCCACTAGCACTTACGTTGCATTTATCATCCGTTAAAAGCATAATAGAAAATGTTACTGCACGAACATGTAAGGCGCAGACATGGTTTAGTAAGTACCAAAAAAATATGATATTGAATCTTCTCTTTTTAGATGTATAAACTAAAGTCTTCACTTCGCTTCTATTTGTTTCTCTGGGCTAGTCTCGCGATCTGCTGTTGAGATATTATACGTTTTTTCTTAATAGGCGTCTGATTTACAAATTTTTGGTTTATAATTTAACTTGAAATTAAAATATTTTCTGCAGTGTCGCCCGAAGAAGACGCAGCCAAGGCAAAAGCACCACAGGGGCAAAGATGCGAGCTTGTGCCTGTGCCATAGAGACTCGCCACTTGCGCGAGTGCCGGCCGGAGTGGCCGAGCGGTTCTAGGCGCTAGAGTCTGGAACCGCGTGACCGCTACGGTCGCAGGTTCGAACCCTGCCTCGGGCATGGATGTGTGTGATGTCCTTAGGTTAGTTAGGTTTAAGTAGTTCTAAGTTCTAGGGGACTGATGACCTCAGCAGTTGAGTCCCATAGTGCTCAGAGCCATTTGAACTTGCGTGAGTTCCACCAGCGCCACGGGCGGCGCTGAGGATGAAGTTACCGACTTGGTTTCGGCCAGTTGCCGGCCGAGTACAATCCACTAATGATCGGACGACAGCGGACACCAGCCTACTCGGAAGATAGAAGAGCGGCTCTCATCTTCTGGGTTGCAGATCATCATCCGGGGCTGACGTAGACGGGGAATGTCAGTTAGTGAACTCTTAGCAGTCAACAGACAATTGTTGTGAATTGCATTTGCTATGTGACGTGAAGTTTACCTACGGTTATTTGCGCTTAGTCATTAAAGGTCTTTTTTGTGTTGTATCGCACGCAGTGTTGCAGATTTCATTATTTAACAAGTCACATAGATAAGTAAACCTTTCTTTAACTCATTTGTATGACTTTGTTTCTAATTTGTTGGAGTGTTGTAGAACCTTCGTTCTCCTATCCTGTTACCTCACCCTGGGGCATAGCTGAGTAATAGTGGCAGGGAGAAATTGCCTTAGCGCTGTACTGCACCAGAAGCCGTTTCACGAACTCACAAACTCGGCCTACCCCAATGACAGTTCAAATGGTTCAAATGGCTCCAAGCAGTATGGAAATTAACATCTGAGGTCATCAGTCACCTAGACTTAGAACTACTTAAACCTAACTAACCTAAGGACTTCACACACACCCATACCCGAGGCAGGATTCGAACCTGCGAGCGTAGCAGCAGCGCGGTTCCGGACTGAAGCGCCCAGAACCGCTCGGCTACAGCGGCCGGCCCCAATGAGAGTAACAACTCGGCATTTAAAGCAGTAGCGATGAGGCCTTTACAAATCTGGCGACGAGGGTTTACAAAATTTTCGAAAGTCTTGGAATTCCCTGGACTGATATGTGGCTGGTACCGGTATCGATAACAGGCAAAAATCGTCGAGATTCTCAATTCCCGTAATGGATGAACTATCTATGTACATAATTAAGTTTGTACGGAACCTTCAGACCCCGAATCCTACTCGCACATGGACAGTTTTATACCTGTGGCCCTTTTTTCCATGAGTCTCGTTTTCATGTGACTGCCTATTGTACATCCTTAGTGCAGGTCAGAAAGCGCAATGTCTCTGCAATTATGAAGGAGACAATACTACTAGTGTGCCCTACAGACTGCTCGGTCACTTAACATTCCTCGAATGGTCATTTCGAGTTTAGACAGTGCGCCTGCTTTCATTCTACAGGTAAAAGGATTGTCAGTATGAGGAGGAGGAGATTAGTGTTTAACGTCACATCGAGGTCGTTAGTGACGGAGCACAAGCTCGGATCTGGGGAGGATGAAGAAAGATGACGGCCGTGCCCTTTCAAAAGACCGTACCGGCATTTGCCTTAAGCGATTTAGGGAGCTCACGGAAAACCTGAATCAGGACAGCCGGACGCGAAATTGAACCGTCGCCCTGCACAATGTGGGTCCATTCCGCTAGCCACTATACCACCTCGCTTGGTGATTGTCACGGAGAGAAGTTCCGGAACACTGAATTGGCGTACACCACAGCGACGACATTCGAACATTGGCCGCTATCGTGAGGTGTCGCACCGGAGACCTTACACTGCGCCACGACACGCCTCGCCTCGCCTCGCCTAGGCTCTATCCAGAGGCTGCAGCTGGAGGAATGTGCCGGCCACCTGGGCGGCAGCTGGCGCGGCTGCGCGCGGCACCTGCTGTCCGCGGCAGAGCCGGCCGCGCACCATTAGCTGCGCAGACACAGCCGCCGCGCCCAGCTGCTGGCGCTGACAACTATGCCGCGTGTGTGTGTGCGCGCGCTGGCGTAAACCACTGCACTGCCTCCATGGAACACTCGTAGCACGGCTATAAAGGCATGTGCACAGTACGGAAAAATTTAGTTACCTTCACTTAAAGCTAGAGTCCCTGTCTGTATGTTCACTATTCAGAACTCCTCTCTCTACAACGCTTGTACATTGGCGATAAAGTAGGATTGAAGCCGCACGGGGTAGCCCCGCGGTCTGAGGCGCCTTTCCACAGTTAGCGTGGCTCCCCCCCCCCCCCCTCCCCCGCTCCGGAGGTTTAAAATGGCTCTGAGCACTATGGGACTTAACATCTTAGGTCATCAGTCCCCTAGAACTTAGAACTACTTAAACCTAACTAACCTAAGGACATAACACACATCCATGCCCGAGGCAGGATTCGAACTTGCGACCGTAGCAGTCCCGCGGTTCCAGACTCTAGCGCCTAGAACCGCTCGGCCACTCCGGCCGGCACTCGCGCAAGTGGCGAGTCTCTATGGCACAGGCACAAGCTCGCATCTTTGCGCCTGTGGTGCTTTTGCCTTGGCTGCGTCTTCTTCGGGCGACACTGCAGAAAATATTTTAATTTCAAGTTAAATTATAAACCAAAAATTTGTAAATCAGACGCCTAGAACCGCACGGCCACCGCGGCCGGCCATCTCGGAGGTTCGAGTCCTCCCTCGGGCATGTGTGTGTGTGTGTGTGTGTGTGTGTGTGTGCGTGTATGTGTGTGTGTTGTTCTTAGCCTAAGTTAGTGTAAGATTAAGTAGTCTGTAAGCCTAGGGACTGATGACCTCTGCCGATCGGAGTGGCCGAGCGGTTCTAGGCGCCACAGTCTGGAACCGCGCGACCGCTACGGTCGCAGGTTCGAATCCTGCCATGGATGTGTGTGATGGCCTTAGGTTAGTTAGGTTTAAGTAGTTCTAAGTTCTAGGGGACTGATGGCCTCAGAAGTTAAGTCCCATAGTGCTCAGAGCCACTTGAACCATTTTTTTTTTGACCTCAGCAGTTTGGTGCCATAGGAACTTACCACCACCACCATCGTAGGGCTGGACAGTCATCATGTCCGTCCACTTAAATCGTCTTGCTGCTTCTGCTGACGTGACACATCTTATTTGCTTATAAAGTCCCGTAACGAATGTAAAATCAGAATGAAAGACCAATTTGATCGAAATATTTAATCAACCCTGAGCAAAGTGATACATAACGGTAATCGTGATTATCGGTAACTGACTAATGGAATACTACTCTTCATGTTCTCTTTTATTCGGATCTTCGCGCCTTATATAAATGAGAGGACGTTGAAAGCAGATTTGGGAGGTACAGAAACACCCGTACTGTCAGGGTAGTAAAGTAGGCCGCCAGGAGTCATTTTCACGGAGGGACGCACTGGGAGAGGTAAAAGATGGCTTGCAGGCTACAGCGGACAGCCTTTTGTAATGCCGCACTGGGACGTCCAGTATATCGTAGATGGCATCTTCAGTGGCGTAAGCCAAAGCCGCCATCGCTTTACAATCCAGGATTGAAAGGACGAGGAACGCTTTTTAACAGAAGACACTGTTTTGCACAAAAGTAGAAAGCTGAGTTTTTCTCTGTAAGGCAGTAGATGCCACAGATAATGGAATGGGGACCCACAGTTTTGGGCCTTTGAAAGTGTTAGATGCCACCAGATCAAATGTTCAAACGACATAGACAGAGAAGCTCGACATGCCGACAAGGACCTACCTCATTGGTCACAGAGATATGGAGAGTGAGCGACTTTTTTATTTGTTCAATTCTAGAACAAACATTACTGGTTAACCGACTAGAGGACAGCCCAAATAATGGGACTGGCGTTCCCTAAGGATTATTTTTACTTGTTGGTTCTCGGAAGATCCAAAACCCAACAAAATTGAATACAGCAAGAGATGCAAAACGTGACACTGTGAGGCTTCTAGTAAACATTAGACTAGAAATTTTCTGATCTTTGAGACACTTGATCTTTGGGAGCCCCCATAGCCAGATATCGCCTTCAGTGGCCCGCCTTATCTCCAGAGCATATGTGTGGAGCGACTTACAGAAATGTCGAGCTGATTTGCACTTTGTCATTGGTGAGAGTCGTTGGTGCCGCCAATAACTGATTCTGCAGCCGCTTCAGCCTTCATCTACAATTTGATATTGAGACGAGGTGCAACCACGAGATAATGTGTAGCGACGTTAAAGTTATTTTCTAGTATTTCGATTACTTCAAGCTTCACTTTGAAGCCTTGCATTGGCATTCAGTGAACAGTCTGCTTTCAACTACGACCGCAGGTGCAACGCATTCTCTTCTGTACAACTATTTGTCTTTTCAGTTAACGTCAAAGCAATCACGGTGCAACTTCACTATTGCAATCATTTCACTTGCACGATTATTATTATCTATTTTCCAACCCTTTTGTCAAATTTGTCAAGATTTTATTATAATAATATTGCCCTTGTTTGTTAACAACTTTAACGAGTAACTGTAACCGAATAAACCGAAGTAATTGTGTGTTTTGTTTAGTTTAACAGTCATTAGATTCCTGATTCATTATTCTGAAAGTTGATTAATCAACGTCCGTCAGATACAGGGCCCATTTACGTACAAACTTCCTCCACTCACATCGTCCACTAGCAGAGGCGGTATTCCTAAAAGAGAAGAAGAGGGAGGAAGTGCTAAATTATTGAAGGGACACCACTTTTTTTTTAAATTAAGTAAATTGAATCACTAAACTAAACACAAAATTATGTTTTATTTAGTAGAAGTTATATATTATTGAACTATATAAAAAAAACTTAAATTAGCTACAAACTGGGGCGTTTATTCAACATGCAAACGTCACTACAGATGTACGGATTTAGGTTATGACCTGAAACTTCCTGGCAGATTAAAACTGTGTGCCCGACTGAGACTCGAACTCGAGACCTTTGCCTTTCGCGGGCAAGTGCTCTACCATCTGAGCTACTGAAGCACGACTCACGCCCGGTACTCACAGCTTTACTTCTGCCAGTATCCCGTCTCCTACCTTCCAACTTATGACCTGTTCGATATGCCTGCCTTCATTGGCGACGAGGTGGTGCAGACGAATAGAAAAATTCTGCATGACACGCTGAAGTGCCGGAACATCGATGCTGTCGGTGACCTCCCGAATGGCTGTTTTCAGCTCAGCAATGGTGTTGGAGTTGTTGCTATACTTGTTTTTAATACAACCCCACAAAAAGAAGTAGCATGTGTTCAGATGCGGAGAAAATGGCGGCCAATCGAAGCCCATGCCAGTGGTCTCTGGGTTCCCCAGAGTTATCCTCCAGGACATCAAACACTCTCCTGTTTCGATGGGGTTGAGCTCCGTCTTGCAAGAACCACGTCTTGTGGAATTGAGGGTAATTTTGGATAATGGGGATGAAATCATTTTCCAAAACCTTCACGTAACGTTCGATAGTCACAGTGCCATCAAGGAATATCGCACCGACTATTCCGTAACTGGACACTGCACACCACACAGTCACCCGCTGAGGGTGAAGAGGCTTCTCGATCGCGAAATGCGGATTCTTAGACCCCTAAATGCACCAGTTTTGCTTATCGGTAAACCCATCCAACTGAAAGTGGGCTTCGTCGATAAACAAAACCATGCCTTGGAGTGCAGGCTGATCCCTACTGGCACTAGACTATGACACCCAAAACTCGAATGAGGGGGGCGCTCTGACAGGTGTACTCATAGTAGGTGAGGAGTCAGTTTCTGTTGGTCCAGCGGTCTCCCGCCTTTTTAAAGACTTCTTATTTGTCCTGGGTTGGGAGGGAAGGGGAGGGGTGCATAGGTAGAACGGGATCCCCTGAGAGATCTTGAATATACAATTTCATCAGATGCTTGGGCTGGATGGGATCGGTGAGGGGGTCAAGGTACCTGTAGCTAGGAGAATGGGAGGGTGATCTCGTCCAGTTGCCTCAGTTATATTATGATCTCGAGGTAAGATCGTTATCTCGGCCCGCGACCAACCGTGCAGTTTGAACGTCCTAAAAGAAACCGTGCAGAAGTTATGACGATTTTATTTCATATCATTCCATAATTGTCACTCTTTATGTACGAGTGACAGGACTTTGAAGCCAAACGAGAATGCAGTGAAATACTAATGCCCATTTTTAAGAAAGTGGATGAGATTTCACATTCATCCACTTTTTAGAGGTGATAGTTACCAGTGATTAAGCTGTGTCTACCGAAGTCCTGCTACAGTTATGTTACGTCTAATTTCTAAAGTTTGTAAAGAATTTTTGACGTCCTTAAGACAGATTACATTAACGTATCGTCGTTGTGTTGCATACCAGATACTTGATAAAAAGTTACCTGTTGCTGCAAAACCCTTTCTATTCTGAACTCGAAGTTTTTCGAGGTGGCATTCTTGAATAAAATTTCAGTGTTTACAGCGCGTCATATCGGAGCTGAAACTGGAGCATTCGAAGACTATGACTGTCTTTTTCAGACATCCCACGTATAAATGAAAGTTTTGGACTATGAATACATTTACTGTAGTTACCCTTGTGCAAAGTTAGTAACGTATCCTGATAAAGACACAAAGAAATTAAAGACTTCAGCTGCCAGTGGGCAAGTTGACAATTTTTGCCCGATCGCGATTCGAACCATGTCTGCTACTTACCAGGGCGGACTAATCTAGCACACCGCCTGTCAGACTCAAATTCTCAACTAATACTACACACTACTGGTGTAGTGCCCCTGCTCGTTAGCCTCATTGCTCGCGACATCTCGCTGATTCCCGTGAGAGTCCGATCGTGGTGTTAGTCCAAATGGCTCTGAGCACTATGGGACTTAATATCTGAGGTCATCAGTCCCCTGGACTTAGAACTACTTAAACCTAACTAACCTAAGGACATCACACACATCCGTGCCCGAGGCAGGATTCGTACCTGCGACCGTTGCAGCAGCGCGGTTTCGGACTGAAGCGCCTAGAAACGCTCAGCCACAGCAGCTGGCGATCTTGGTGTTCATTTGCGCTGAAGGGATCATTGGTCACCATTGCCTTAATTACATTACATGAATATGTGGTGTCTGCTCTTTTGGACATCTTTCTATGACACACCAAGACTGAAAGAAGACAATAACACGACTCTTTCATTATTTATAATCTCAGGGTCGTTTCCCTGATTGTTATTATTTGAGACAAATAGAACATGGGCAACGTTCACACTAGTGGATTACGGTTAGTCAACACTTCTCTAGACCTTTCAGTAGTCACGTTGCTCTTTGTGATTGCAAAAGGGGCCGATGATGACGCTGTTACTATGCTCCAGTTAGTGTGCTCCTTAAGTTAGTGATCTAAGAAAAGAAACATATTTACTACATTCTAATAAAAAAAAAAATAATAAAAATCTCTATTTCTATAGTCTTATTTGACCCTCTG
Organism: Schistocerca piceifrons; assembly: GCF_021461385.2. Classification (NCBI taxonomy): domain Eukaryota; kingdom Metazoa; phylum Arthropoda; class Insecta; order Orthoptera; family Acrididae; genus Schistocerca; species Schistocerca piceifrons. The sequence goes on along the minus strand of NC_060139.1, from coordinate 687,376,041 downwards.
CTATAAAATAGTATAGGAGCTCATACACCTTTTTGTCTTCTGTTGCTAAAACGGTTTTTTTTCCGGATCCCATGACTGGACTGAGGTCGTGCGTTTTTCACTGTAAAGTTTGTACTGTACGTGCAATTTTGGTACCAAGGGTGTTATGGAAAATTAGGTACCTCTGCGGCATAGTGTCTTATTTTAATTTCGTAAGACAGTTTCTTTTTATAACTAACACTAATTAGCAGGCGCAAATGCTGCAGCTGCCTACGTCGTATAATATCGCTACAACATGGTTCAAATGGCTCTGAGCACTTTGCGACTTAACTTCTGAGCTCATCAGTCGCCTAGAACATAGAACTAATTAAACCTAACTAACCTAAGGACATCACACACATCCATGCCCGAGGCAGGATTCGAACCTGCGACCGTAGCGGTCGCTCGGCTCCAGACTGTAGCGCCCAGAACCGCACGGCCACTCCGGCCGGCCGCTACAAGAAGAGAAACTGTTGCTAGTAGCTAACTGGCAACGCATATTGTGTGTCTCCAGTGTTGCAAGACACCAACAACAAAAGCGACTTACCTCGTGGAGGGCGTAAATATGAACCCAGCTTTTTAGCTGTTTCGAAAGCAGGTCCTCGAACACACCGCCCAAATTTATCAGCAAATATTATTGTATGTAAATTGTGTCTTTGTTCCGAGTGGCACAGCCCTCTATGGCGGTTGCGATGTGCGAGCAGTAATCGGAAAGTTGAGCCTGTGTTAAGCATTTCCGGGGAAACCGATGTCAGTACTATTAAGGTGTTTAGTGGTGACAGTACTCCTAATATGTACTTACAGGGGCGGAATGTTATACAGTATGCTGTCCCTAATGATAGAGTACAATTGATTTTGAGCCTGGCTTTTTCGTGCTGTACTTTGACGAGACAGGTGACACCTCGTATAAAACATTGACGATTTTATTACCACGTCATATTCATGCAAAATTCACAGTTTCGACGACTTCCGCTTCAGCATTAGAGCTGACTGTCACGGATACTTCTAAGGTCACCTACATAACCGGAAGATAGCTTCGTGAAGTTACTGGGACTTCGTTCTGGTAGTAGCTTATCGCTTGTCGTAACGCCGTTCAGATTTTATGACTGTTAGGATTATTCTACGATGATTCTGTCTGTTACGTAGTGTCAGAGAGAAAATTTATTTCGTAAGATGTGCGTATGGAAAATAAAAGAAAACAGGACGCCAGAAACCAACTCGCACTGTACACTACCAAACATTAGAACTATTGATTAGCTAACGAAATTTAATCCTCGAAGAATAAATTGCACGTAAGTTATCACCATCTAAACAATGTTATTTCAATAAAGTTTTCGACTATCGATCTAACACTTCAGTTCTGTATTCGGAGTGCAAATCGTTCCATCATTTGTCCCTGTTATATTGCACCGAGTACTGCAAGAATTGTTTGTTTTAAACGGCGTGCTGTATAACGTTGTTGTTGTCAGTTTTCATTTCTCGTCAATAATTCTGTTTAAAGTACCTAACACCTTTTATTGCTGTAACCAAATACAGGGTCACCCAAAAGTCGGTTAACATTTGAGAAATCAATACTTCACGGATTAATGTAAGTAGAGAGGAGAAATTGACACACATTCTTGAAAAGACATGGACATTTATTGAAAACGAACCAAAGTGCACAAAATTACCAACGTATGGCGCTTTATATTATACAAATGCAATTACAGCATAGCAGATGATGTGGAGCAAAGACGTGTCCTTTATAGCAAACGCTCGGCATCTCGGCCGCCATTCATCAACAATACTTGTAGTCGAGAGATAATGTCCTGAACAGCGTATCAGTAGGTATGCTGAGAAAATGCCGTCGGATGTTATCTTTTAGCATCCGTAACGGGGTCGGACGATTCAGGTAACGCTAAAACCAATAATCACAGGGACTGAGGCCTGGGGACCTGGGAGGCCAAACTGGACTCAAGTGGCGGCACAGCATGCGATCTGCACCAGATGATGTGCGCAAGAGATCTTTCACACGTGTAGCAACATGTAGAGGAGCGCCACCCTGCATAAAATTCGTACCTTCCATCAAATGTTTATCAGCCAGGCTGTGGACGACGCAATTCTGTAACATAACGGCTTACCGGTACCTCGCACCCGTCACGCCGACATTTTATACACGATTCTCATGCAGCATCACTGACGTGTCACTGTTCAGCGCCATCTGTTGGCCGGTTTTTCCGCTTTCAATAAAATCCCATATCATTTCAGACGTGTTTTACCTGTCTATCCACATAATTCCGTGAAGTAATGCTTTTTCTAATATTAACGGACTTTTGGGCCGCCCTTTATGTTGATTTATTACAAAAATGGTGTGAAATTATTAACTGAAACAAGTATCTTTCTATTATTAGAAACTACCTTCACCACTGTGTTATGTTAAACTGTAAGTGTTTGATACGTAGTGTTTGTCCATAACAAAGATTTGTAAATATATTGGTAAATATAACAAAAATTCCCGTTTATCGTTTCCCCTTAGCTACTGGAAAGTCTACAGCTATACTTAAAAAAATATTCTCAGATAGTAAATTTAAGACTTCCTCATAATCAGTTTGCTGGTAGTAATTTATGTTCTCAGCACCACGCATCGATATGGATGCGTAAAGTGATTACCGGAGAGAAGGACGTTTAAATGAACAAAGAAAGTAAGTTTGGGGATTAGACTCCGAATCAACGAGGTCGTTACAGATGAACAGAAAACTTCAACTGGGCAAGGATGCAGAACGAGTCCGGCCGTGCTCTTTTCATATGAACCATCCCGCCATTTGTTGCAAGCGATTTAAGGAAGCCACAGGAAACTCATTCCTTGATACCCGGACGCGGATTTGAATGACAGTCCTAACGAATACGAATCCATTGTCTTAAACGCTGTGAAACATGTCTCGATGTCCATATGTTACACACGTGCTTTGTATTCTATACCATGCATCTATGACAGTAACATAAAGACATGTATGTCACATTTGCCTAAATATCTCATGAAAATGGCTTCTCTGATTTGTGGGTTGTTACCACAACAGATCTGAAATTCCTTCATTATTCACTTTGCAGCTGTACACGAATTAATTGACAGCACAACAGTAACCATGTAATGGCTGCTTTAGTGCTATATGGCGTAACAGGTATTATTATTATTATTATTATTATTAATAATAATATTGACAGGGATCAGACACAAAGTATTGACACCAAAAAGTCTTTCAATTGATCCAATTTCAGAGTCCAGCAACCAAGTAATATACAAACAGTGAGTGTAGTGCATGTATTTTAGCTTGGTTGATTTTAAATTAGAGAGCAGGGTGTGAGTGAATCAAGTGACATTAGGGAGAGGAGTGATGAACTTGAAAGCTCTCTGTTGGATTCCTTTCATGTTAATTTCTTAAATATGTTGTCATTTACGGCATAAATTCCTCTTCTAAATTTACTGTGGTGTTTCTGACTATCTGGGAGGAGACTGAGCAGTGGAACATGTTAGTTTTACACATAAACAAGAACGATCTGTCACACTACTACACTTTAAAACACAGTTTATATGTAATTCATGTCACACAGTCTCATAAGGAACCTACATCCGCTTTCTTTTATATACTGTATATGATAAGATACTGTCATCCCCCTTCCCTTCTGTGTGAGAGGATGAATGAGCAAATGTATTTCTAGTTGCATGTATGATGGTAGCAGACAAGCCTGTCTGCTAGAGAACAGTAGGACCAACGTCTGAACAGGTAGCTACGCTTTCTGAAAGCAGAGAGGTTTCTATTCTTAGTATGGTCCTGTCCATCCCTTGTCATGTTGGTATAGGAAGCTGCCTCTCTGATCAATTCCGTTTGTATCAGTTAAGCACGCTCGGTAGGGGCCCAGGTCAGTCGGTCTGTGGCGAGCGTCTGAAGTGGTAAGATCTCCGGCTAAGCGCGTGTCTGCTAAGTCCGTATGACAATGGATCTCTTACGTTCAGCCTAACTGAAAATTTAATCACCTTTATTTTAGGTTTAGCTCTAAAATATCTAATGTTATCTTAAATTGCAACGCAGTGTAATTCGAGTGTGAAGTTCAGAATATCTTCCGGAAGCTGCTTTGTCACTACTTTGTGAGTAAAGTGGAACCACGTGTTGATCAGTAACTCTAACTAAGATCATCAGTCTTAAATGCAAATGTGCGTGAGGTTATAAGGTCTCGTCTTGACAATATTTTTCAATATAGCAACTTTTCTTTATGTTCAACCCACGTGGGGTGTGCTTTGTGAGACCAGTACCACGTGCTTATACAATTGTTTGACTCATCAGGTTAATAGTAAGGCGATAGTAACCAGTTCGAGGTTTTTCTTTTGTAAATTGCGTTTCGATGTAATTTATTTTAATTATCAAAATTATTGTGGAGTTACACTCTTTGTGTAAACCAAGTTGACCACGTGAAGCATGTGGCGTAAGCATCAAAGTAGCCCTCAGCTATTCTTTTCGGGAAGATTTCACAAAGAGTTAGTATGAATTTAGTATACCAGTGTGTGGTAATTTCATGACGGACAGGATTGCGCTACAAACGTAACTTCTTTGGGTGAAAATTGATTCGGTTGGTTGTGGTTAATTTCCTGTTGCATATGTTTCAACGTTCTTCGTGTGTTATTTTGTGAATGCAGTGTTGTATGTAGTCTCCCAATCTTGGCTACCTATGTGATGTGTTCCGTAAGATTACAAACTCACATTTTCACAATCCACAACCCTAAATAAGGCACCAGTTTAGTTATGAATCAAGTTTGATATGCTGAAATTTTAACGGAACAATGATCAATGTTAAAATAAATGTCCAAATATAAACTGATCTATTTCTTTTTATTTAAATTGTCTTATATATATATATATATATATATATATATATATATATATATCACCGGTTGTCGTAAGATGAGTACTAAAAGATTATAATTAATGTTAGTCTGGTTGAGAATTTGGTAAGCTAGACTGTATACCTGGTGAAACAGTTGCGCAGTAATGCAAGGTTAACTTACTCAGATAGCTCACAGCTTTTAACCCACTTTTATGGTCTTGAATATCAGCACCGCTTTCAGAACAAATTAATGCAACAACATTACAAACTATGTTTCTTAACAAGTGTCTACGCCCAGTGGGAAAAGCTGTAGGAATCACTTGCGATGCACTGAGAATTGGTCCATCATTCTATTAAAAAAAGATTGTTAAAAATATGCAATTATCGCACTGACTCATTAATGTGTGGTTTAATAAAATACTTACAAAACATAATATATTTTATTTCTCATAATTTTTCAAAAATATAAGTGCCCAAAGATACTTCTTTTTCATTATAGTTAGTAGCTAATGATGGTGACGGGGAGAGGGGGAGGGGGGTGGTACTAACTAGTACCCTACTTCAGTCAGGAGTAATGATCTCAGAAAAGTTGGGACCTATGACCTAAGGGGGGAGGGGAAGTGTGAAAAAACGTCTTAAATGCAGGCTACCCAGCTCACTTACCCTCGTTAACCCGTGAGGTGGATTCGATCGAGTTCACGCTCGTTTCTCGAGTGACGAAAGCGGCGCGTTAACGCCCTAGGCTATCCGCGCGGTAAGTAGATTTTTAAAGTGCCGTACATGGATGTTGCATTTTTAAGGAAAAACCCCCTCGTCTGCATTTGGACAAACCACGGAAAAAACCTACTTAACAAACTCATGCAGTTGCCAAGAAACAAAATTCGTTTTCGGGAAGAGTCGGTAGGAAACTCCAACGGACCATCAAGTTTTTAATCTCTGTTGGTCCATCATCGACAAAGGACATCGGCTGGTTAAGTGATTGTCAGTGACAATGAAATTCACCAACGGCCGTGTACTGGAGATGTTATTTTATTGCCGGCCGAAGTGGCCGTGCGGTTAAAGGCGCTGCAGTCTGGAACCGCAAGACCGCTACGGTCGCAGGTTCGAATCCTGCCTCGGGCATGGATGTTTGTGATGTCCTTAGGTTAGTTAGGTTTAACTAGTTCTAAGTTCTAGGGGACTAATGACCTCAGCAGTTGAGTCCCATAGTGCTCAGAGCCATTTGAACCATTTTTTGTTATTTTATTTTATTTCAAGGCTACCAGTTTCAGCGTTTCATTATGCCATCTTCAGGCCTCATATGCATCTCTGCAAACGAACGAAAGTGTCGTATAGTGTAGTGGGGGTCGTGAATTCAATCGTTGCACTAGTGCTTCATTCGAACCCTTGATAGCAACTGTCAAGTTTTCGAATGAAGGTCTAGTGTAACGACTGAATTCACGCCACCCAGAGATTTGTGGCTCTATATGACATTTTTGGTTTGTTTGGAGAGATCCATATGGGGCCTGAATATGGCATAATGAAATGCTGAAACTGGTAGCCTAAAAATAAAATAAAATGACATTTTAAGTTATACGGCTGTTGGTGAATTTCATTGACATTGACAAGTACATCAAGATTTTTGTCATTTCACTTGAAAGCAATGTGAGGATGGTTCCTTAAGCTTCTGCTCCATCTAGTATTATCTGTTTGTTGACGGGATGTTCAGCTGTTGTCTTCAACCCATCCTTCACGGAGAACGTAAGCATAGTGTTCGATAGATAGTTTAATTCTGGAGGTACGCATAAAACATCACCAGAAACTGTGCTAAATGCATTCTCTGAAAATTATTTCGAGCAGTTAGTTCATGAGCCCAAGCGAAAAATAAACTATTGTGAAATCACACTCGACTTCATAGCAACAATTAATCCTGAGTTAATAACGAGCATCAAGACGGATACGGGGATTAGTGTTGTCGTATCGAGATTGAACAATAAACGAAAAATATACATATTCAAAAAAGCAGATAAAAATTCACTGGACGCCTTCCTGAGAGACGATCTCCACGCCTTCCTAATTAACAATGTGAGTGTAGACCGGATGTGCCTTGAATTCAAAGAAATAGTATCGGCAGCAATTGAGAGATTTATACCAAATAAATTAACAAGCTAAGGATCTTATCCCCCATGGTAGGCAAAACGGGCACAAAAATGGCGCAAAAACAACGAAAAAAACATGTAAAATTTAAATAGACGCAATATCTCTAAAATTGGCGATCTTTTACAGAAGCTCGAAATTTAGCGACGACTTCCCACAACGAAGTTTTGTCTCGAAACCTGGCAGAAAACCCAAAGAGATTCGGGTTGTATGTTAAGTATCTTAGCGGAAAGAGACAATCAATGCCTCCTCTGCGCGATAGCAATGGAGATACTATCGAAGACAGTGCTGCCAAAGCAGATTTACTAAACTCAGCCTTCCGAAATGCCTTCACAAAAGAAGACGAAGTAAACACTCCAGAATTCCAATCGAGAACAGCTCCCAACATGAGTAACGTAGTAGTAAATATTCTCGGAGTAGTGAAGCAACTCATATCACTTAATAACTTAATTACTAAACAGAGCCTTCCGAAATTCCTTCACCAAAGAAGACGAAGCAAATATTCTGGAATTCGAGTCAAGAACAGCTGCCAACATGAGCAACATAGAAGTAGATATTCTCGGAGTAGTGAAGCAACTTAAATCACTTAATAAAAGCAAGTCTTCCAGTCGAGACACTAAACCAATTAGGTTCCTTTCAGAGTACGCTGATGCAATAGCGCCATACTTAACAATCATATACAACCGTTCGCTCGTCGAAAGATCCGTAGCCAATGACTGGAAAGTTGCATAGGTCACACCAATATTCAAGAAAGGTAGTAGGAGTAATCCGCTAAATTACAGGCCCATATGATTAATGTCGATATGCACCAGGATTTTGGAACATATATTGTGTTCGAACATTATGAATTACCTCGAAGGAAACGGTCTATTGACACAAAGTCAACACGGAATTAGAAAACATCGTTCTTGTGAAACACAACTAGCTCTTTACCCGCACGAAGTGTTGAGTGGTATTGATAGGGATTTCAAATGGATTTCGTATTTCTGGATTTCCGGAAGGCTTTTGACACTGTACCACATAAGCGGCTTGTAGTGAAATTGCGTGCTTATGGAATATCGTCTTAGTTATATGACTGGATTCGTGATTTCCTGTTGGAGAAGTCACAGTTCGTAGTAATTGACGGAAAGTCATCGAGTAAAAGAAAAGTGATTTCTGGCATTCCCGAAGGTAGTGTTATTGGCTCTTTGCTGTTCCTTATCTATGTAAACGATTTGGGAGACAGTCTGAGCAGCCGTCTTAGTATGTTTGCAGATGACACTGTCGTTTATCAACTAGAAAGGTCATCAGAAGATCAAAACAAATTGCAAAACGATCTACAAAAAATGTCTGTATGGTGCGAAAATTGGAAATTGACCTTAAGTAACTAAAAGTGTGAGGTCATCTACATGTGTACTAAAAGGAATCCGTTAAACTTCGTTACACGATAAATCAGTCAAATTTAAAGGCCGCAAATTCAACTAAATACCTAGGAATTACAATTACGAACAACGTAAATTGGAAGGAGCACATAGGAAATGTTGAGGGGAAGGCTAACCAAAGACTACCTTTTATTGGCAGGACACTCAGAAAATGTAACAGATCAACTAAAGAAACTGGCTCTTTTAGAATACTGCTGCGCGGTGAAGGATCCTCAGCAGATAGGATTGACGGAGTACATCGAAAAAGTTCAAAGAAGGGCAACAATTTTTGTATTATCGCATACTAGGGAAGAGAGTGTCGCTGAAATGATACAGGATTTGGGATGGACATGATTAAAACAAAGGTGATTTTCGTTGCTAGTAATCTTCTCTCGAACTTTCAATCACCAATTTTTTTTCCTCCGAATGCGAAAATATTTTGTTCACGCCGACCTATATATAGAGAAACGATCACCATGATAAAATAAGTGAAATCAGAGCTCGCACGGAAAGATCGTTCTTTCTGCAAGGTATACGAGATTGTAATAATAGAAAAATGTGAAGGTGGTTCGTCGAACCTCTGCCAGGCAGTTAAATGTGATTTGGAGAGTATCCATGTAGATGTAGATACATTCAACACTATAAACAGCTTTTCTTGTTCATTGCCATGCTCCATATTGCATTGAAATAATCTATTGTCAGTTCCAGCCTCAACGCGACAGTTCGAAAGATTTCACCCTGAAATAAAAGGCTGAATACACTTGCGCCGCCCAGTGTTCAAATGGCTCTGAGCACTATGGGACCTAACTTCTGAGGTCATCAGTCCCCTAGAACTTAGAACTACTTAAACCTAAGTAACCTAAGGACATCACAGACATCCACGCCCGAGGCAGTATTCGAACCTGCGACCGTAGCGGTCGCGCGGTTCCAGACTGTAGCGCCTAGAACCGTTCGGTCACAGTGGCCAGCTCAAAGTTTTACTGACCTTGTCACCAGCGTTGTGTAAACCAGTTGCCCGCTTTGGTGAAGGTACATTGAATTATTTAATACTGCGATGGATCCTTTGATAACCGAACGCCCTATAAGCATATCGCCGGCCGGGTGGCCCAGCAATTCTAGGCGCTACAGTCTGGAACCGAGCGACCGCTACGGTCGCAGGTTCGAATCTTGCCTCGGGCATGGATGTGTGTGATGTCCTTAGGTTAGTTAGGTTTAAGTAGTTTTAAGTTCTAGGGGACTGATGACCTCAGCAGTTAAGTCCCAGAGCAATTTGAACCATTTGAATACACTCGCGCAAGTGCCAATAACTCATCGTTGTTGAATGTTGTCTGCTGGTAATTTTACATTCGTGCAACCCATTCTAAATTTATCCTGGTGGAGGGATAGGTCCTTTATTTTGCTTGTTTGTCGAAAGCAACGTCGCGAGATACCACATTCACCACATTGGATGAGAAGGAAAAAGCTATGTTAGTATTAAGAAAAAAAAAAACAGTTACATAAATGCAGACGGCAGCGCGTTCAGACTTCGGAATTATATGCCCAGCTTTGTTTCGGCTAGACACCATAATCGTACACAGGTCGATCAGGTTTAGAAAGCGAACGAAAACTTGCTCAATTTATTTATCGCGAGGTATTGTTTAAACATTAACGGCGCTCAAATTCGAAGCGAGTGGCATTTCCAGCCGTTAATATTCTCGTCTTCCATAATGCCGACGGCAACGCTAGAATTACGATGACAGGCGAACGTCCGTGATCTGCATGCCGCTAGAGGAGAAACAAAAACTCTCTGGCGGACGATAGCTTCCATCAATTGTATACGAACACGTTTACGTCGCGCCAAATTAGGGTTCCCGAAAGACGAACGTGGCCCTAATAAAATGTCAGGGCTGACCGTAGCGTGTCCGGCAGCCGTTTTGTCAGACTTGACTTGTACGGACGTTCCGCGAACGTGGGAAATCACGGCACCTGTCCGCCGTAAAGAGCCTCTCCTTCACGGGTGGGTGGGCCACTCGTCTGCTTCTGAATTCGTAACGGCGGGGCGTTCGCTGCACGAGTCGTCGTCTCGTCTTCCTCCGATACAGAAACATGAAATGTCGAACACACACTCTTCAAACTTTAACATGAACTTTCGTTGAGGTATTTTCTCTAACGACTGTTTTATGTGTACGCTCTGTTTAATACTGGAAATGAAACAATTTTCAGCGTGTGTGCTTGCGTGTGTGTGTGTGTGTGTGTGTGTGTGGATGGGAGGGACGGAGCTTTCCAGGGCCAGATCTTCGGATTCTACGTAAAAAGAGAAAGAAGGAAAAAAAGATAAGAAAATGGAAATTCTGTGAAGGAAATAAGAAGTGTAATTTGTATGAGTAAAAGAGATTTAAAAAACGATGAAAGGTTTGTTGACAGGAGAAAGAATTACAAAGGAATTAAGAAAGAGATTTTGCATGTGAAGTATCTAGACTGTAGTGTGGTTAGCAAGGACTGACAGTGAGAAAGAAGGAAAATAGTTGCACTATTTTAAGTGTGGCTGTGGAAGTAAATACTAAAAGTGAGATGTTCTGACAGAATGGCGAATGAAGATATAATTTAAAGACTACAACAGGAAATAAATCTAGTGGGAATAATGAGAATGAGGCAAATGTCTGAGACGTATAATACGTACAAAGTGCCTGCAACGAAGAGTCATTAAAAGCAGGATTGCAGAACAGAGAGAAAGAGAAAGAATGAATGCTGAATGACGCTAAAAAAATTGGCCAATTGCGAGTAGGACACGCGCTCTGAGGGTTCCATACAACTTTTTATATAGTTAGTTCATCCATCCTGGGAATGGAGAATCTCGGCGATTTTTGTCTCTTATCGATATCGATACCTATAAGACATCGGTCCTGGGAGTTCCAAGACTTTCGACAATGGTTTAATTTTAAGATTTTATATAAATACAATATACTAATTATACATAATCTTGGACTATCTGAAATGTATGACAATTGAAGAAAACTTCACAAGCAAAGACAGCTAAAAAAGCGTTTAATTGGTTGAACGGATTCGACAGTGCTATGCTGTCACTATCGGATCTGTGGAGTTTCTTCAGATATCGTACTTTTATAATTAGTAACATCAATTAGTTTTTCCTTTATTTGTACTTCAAAATCTTGCTTCTTGCCGGATTTCATGATTCTACGACAGCAGGAAATCCTACAGTTTATGATGAGTTTGCGGCTATCAAAATATTTGTCCTATATGGCCGTATCTTTTGATTAATTTCACTTAGAAGCTTAAATTTTTACACCGCCATAGACTTTAGTATGTGACATAAATTTGAACTTGTTACTTCTGCTTAGAAGATGCTTTCTCCGCTTTCCCTCTGTGCGGTATATACTGAGGTGACAAGAGTTATGGGACAGCGGTATACACATCTACAGATGGCGGTAGTATCGCGTACACAAGGTATAAGGAGGCAGTTGTGCATTGGCGGAACTGTCATTTGTACTCATTTGATTCATGTGAAAAAGTTTCCAACGTGGTTATGGCCGCAAGATGGGAATTAACACACTCTGAACGCAGGATGGTGGTTGGAACTAGACGCATGGGACATTACTTTACAGAAATCGTTAGGGAATACGACATTCCGAGATCCGCAGTGTGAAGAACGTGCCAAGAATATTGAATATCTGGCAATATCTCTCCCCAACGGTCTTCACTTAACGACCGAGAGCAGCGGCTTTTGCATAGAGTTGTTAGTGCTAAGAGACGAGTAGCATTGCGTGAAATAACCGCAGAAATCACTTCGGGATGTACGACAAACATTTCCGTTAGGACAGTGCGGCGAAATGTGGCGTTATTGGGCCATGGCAGCAGACGACCGATACGAGAGTGTTTGTTAACAGTAGAGCGCCTGCAGCGCCTCTGCTGGGCTCGTGACCATGTCCGTTGGACCCTTGACGACTGGAGAACCGTGGCCTGGTGAGATGAGTCACGATTTCAGATAATAAGAGCTGATGGTAGGGTTCGAGTGTGGTGCAGACCCCAAGAAGCCATGGACCCAAGTTGTCAACAAGGCACTGTTCAAGCTGGCGGTGGCTACATAAAGCTGTGGAATGGACTGGGTTCTCGTCGAACTGAACCAGTCATTGGCTGGGAATGGTTATATTCGGCCACTCGGAGGTGATAGGCAGCCATTCTTGGACCTCATGTTCCCGAACAATAATGGAATTTTTATGAATGAACCGTGTCAGAAAATTTTGGACAATTTGAGCGAATGATATGGCCACACCCAAATCACTCTACATCAACCTTTCGAACGTTTATTGGGCATAATCGAGAGGTCAGTTCTGCATCTACATCTACATTCATACTCCGCAAGCCACCTGACGGTTTTTGGCGGAGGGTACCCTGAGTACCTCTATCGGTTCTCCCTTCTATTCCAGTCTCGTATTGTTCGTGGAAAGAAGGATTGTCGGTATGCTTCTGTGTGGGCTCTAATCTCTCTGATTTTATCCTCATGGTCTCTTCGCGAGATATACGTAGGAGGGAGCAATATACTGCTTGACTCTTCGGTGAAGGTATGTTTTCGAAACTTCAACAAAAGCCCGTACCGAGCTACTGAGCGTCTCTCCTGCAGAGTCTTCCACTGGAGTTTATCTATCATCTCCGTAACGCTTTCGCGATTACTAAATGATCCTGTAACGAAGCGCGCTGCTCTCCGTTGGATCTTCTCTATCTCTTCTATCAACCCTATCTGGTACGGATCCCACGCTGCTGAGCAGTATTCAAGCAGTGGGCGAACAAGCGTACTGTAACCTACTTCCTTTGTTTTCGGATTGCATTTCCTTAGAATTCTTCCAATGAATCTCAGTCTGGCATCTGCTTTACCGACGATCAACTTTATATGATCATTTCATTTTAAATCACTCCTAATGCGCACTCCTAGATAATTTATGGAATTAACTGCCTCCAGTTGCTGACCTGCTATTTTGTAGCTAAATGATAAGGGATCTATCTTTCTATGTATTCGCAGCACATTACACTTGTCTACATTGAGATTCAATTGCCATTCCCTGCACCATGCGTCAATTCGCTGCAGATCCTCCTGTATTTCAGTACAATTTTCCATTGTTACAACCTCCCGTAACACCACAGCATCATCTGCAAAAAGCCTCAGTGAACGTCCGATGTCATCCACAAGGTCATTTATGTATATTGTGAATAGAAACGGTCCTATGACACTCCTCTGAGGCACACCTGATATCACTCTCACTTCGGAAGACTTCTCTCCATTGAGAATGACATGCTGCGTTCTGTTATCTAGGAACTCTTCAATCCAATCACACAATTGGTCTGATAGTCCATATGCTCTTACTATGTTTTTTAAACGACTGTGGGGAACTGTATCGAACGCCTTGCGGAAGTCAAGAAACACGGCGTCTACCTGTGAACCCGTGTCTATGGCCCTCAGAGTCTCGTGGACGAATAGCGCGAGCTGGGTTTCACACGACCATCTTTTTCGAAACCCACGCTGATTCCTACAGAGTAGATTTCTAGTCTCCAGAAAAGTCATTATACTCGAACATAATACGTGTTCCAAAATTCTACAACTGATCGACGTTAGAGATATAGGTCTATAGCTCTGCACATCTGTTCGACGTCCCTTCTTGTAAACGGGGATGACCTGTGCCCTTTTCCAATCCTTTGGAACGCTACGCTCTTCTAGAGACCTACGGTACACCGCTGCAAGAAGGGGGGCAAGTCAGTTCGTGCACAAGATCCTGCACCGCCATCACTTTCGCAATTATAGGCGGGTAAAAAGGCAAGATAGCTCAGTATTTCTGGAAAGGACTCCCAACGACTTGTTAAGTCCATACTACGTCGAGCTGTTGCACTAGCCGGACAAAAGGAAGTCCGACAGGATGTTAGGTGGTATCCGATTTCTTTGGTCAACTCAGTGTAAGTCTTCGATATGGTTCCACTGAAACATCGAACTGTTCAACTAACTTGATTACGGAATCATCTACCATACGAGCTCTCGTTCGAAGTCACATAGCTTCGATGTAACGCACTCACGAGTACACAGAACACTATTCTCACCACGACTGACACTTGGAACGTATTGAGGATATTGTCAGGTGCCGTTTGTGATAAAATACGACAAAGTGACCTGCAGACTTGGCCAGCATCTACTTTCATGTTCAACCTCCCATTTCTCGTGTCTTTTCAAATTCTTGTCCAACCGCGTGTTGCTGGAGGAGACCCTGAAAGGGCTAGGCAGGTCAGTGAGGATCAAATCACTAATATCAAATTACCGGAGAACCGGAAGAGGAACTAGGATAATACGGACATCTTCAGTCGTCCAGAATGAGATTTTCACTCTGCAGCGGAGTGTGCGCTGATATGAAATTTCCTGTCAGATTAAAATGTGTGCCGGAGCGAGACTCGAACTCGGGACCTTTGCCTTTCGCGGGTAACTGCTGTACCAACAGAGCTACTCAAGCAGGTTTTGGGTAGCTCAGTTTCTTAGAGCAACTGTCAGCGAAAGGCAATGATCCCGAGATCGAGTCTCGGTCCGGCACACGGTTTTAATCTGCCAGGGAAGTTTCATTTTCAGTCGTGTTTTGAAGAAGTTGCAAGAACTAGCTCTTTATTCACATGAAGTGGTGAGTGCTGTTGACAAGACATTTCAGATCGATTCCGTATTTCTGGATTTCCGGAAGCCTTTTGACACTGTACCAGACATGCGGGTCGTAGCGAAATTGCGTGCTTATGAAATATCGTCTCAGTTATGTGACTGGGTCTGTGATTTCCTGTCAGAGAGGCCACAGTACGTTGTAATTGAAGAAAATCATCGAGTTAAACAGAAGTGATTTCTGGCGTTCCCCAAGGTAGTGTTATAGGCCCTTTGCTGTTCCTTATCTATATGAACGATTTGGGAGACAATCTGAGCAACCGTCTTCGGTTGTTTGCAGATGACGTTGTCGTTTATCGACTAATAAAGTCATCAGAAGATCAAAACAAACTGCAAAACGATTTAGAAAAGATATCTGAATGGTGTGAAAAGTGGCAGTTGGCCCTAAATAACGAAAAGTGTGAGGTCATCCACATGAGTGCTAAAAAGAACGCGTTAAACTTCGGTTACACGATAAATCAGTCTAATCTAAAAGCCATAAATAGAACTAAATACCTAGTTATTACAATTACGAACAACGTAAATTGGAAGGAACACACAGAAAATGTTGTGGAGAAGGCTAACTAAAGACTGCGTTTTATTGGCAGGACACTTCGAAAATGTAACAGACCTACTAAGGAAACTGCCTACACTACGCTTGTCCGTCCTCTTTTAGAATACTGTTGCACGGCGTGGGATCCTTACCAGATAGTACTGACGGAGTACATCAAAGAAAGGCAGCACGTTTTGCATTATAGCGAAATATGGGAGAGAGTGTCACAGAAATGATACAGGATTTGGGATGGACATGATTAAAAGAAAGGGGTTTTTCGTTGCGACGGAATCTTCTCACGAAATTCCAATCACCAACTTTCTCCTCCGAATGCGAAAATATTTTGTTGACAGCGACTTACATAGGGAGGAACGATCACAAAGATAAAATATGGGAAATCAGAGCTCGCACGGAAAGATATAGGTGATCATTCTTCCCGCGCGCTATACGAGATTGCAATAATACAGAATTGTGAAGGTGGTTCGATGAACCCTCTGCCAGATACTTAAATGTCATTTGCAGAGTATCCATGTAGATGTAGAGGTAGAAGTATGCGAGAGAAATAAACTGTAATGCGCCTTTCCTTTGCGGGACTAGAGGTTAGCTGCTGTGGAAGCACTTTGTGACTAGCGTAATCCATTTGGTGGCGTGATAAACAGCGGCACTCGAACGCACGCTCCTATTGTCGCGGGCCCCCCAGCGTGCGCCCCCTGGCTGGTGGCGGGGCGGCCTGTCTGCGGCCCGTCGCTTGCACCCAGCAGCCAGCGGCTAGCAACAACAAACGGGCCGCCACCGCCGCCGCCGCCGCCGCCGCCTCCACCTCCTTGTGGTGCTCCGCCTGCAGACGCAGCGGCGGCCGCGGCCTTGACCCGCCCGTCCAGTCGCTCACCGCGTGAGCCGCGCCGCGCTGCTCTGGCCAGCCCGCCTGGCGCCGCACACGCGCCAGCTGCCCGCCAGCCGCGTCGCGCCACACCGAGCCGGCGCCCGCGAGCGGCTCTGCTACCAGTCAGCGCACAAAAATACCACGCCGCCCACCGGGCTCGTCAGCCCGTTTTGTCTTATGAACTGGACACTACTTATCGGCTGAGGAGCGAAAGTATAGACTACCCGTTCAAGAGAAAATGTATGTTACAAAAATACGCAATCTTTGCACTTCCACCGTATTTATGTTATTGGTACCCCACTAGTTTCTGCACTTTGGGCCATTTTCAAGTGGTTTTCTGTACAACAGGGACTGCACTACCCCCCTCCCTCCCCCCCCCCCCAATACCTCCAAAAACAGAAAAGTAATGTCATAAATGTATTGATTATTTGCAGCTTTTTCCGACGAATATGCCACTTGAAAGTCTCTCGGGCGTGCAGCCGGACTGACTGATCGTTGTAGAACGAATTTTCGACGGCGTAGCATGTCATTATCATAAGGTTACTCCCGCTGACTGACATCCTCCAGTGGTTTTATAGTCCGCGCACGAGCAATATCCGAGGCAGCGATGAAGTGGGGACTTTCCCGTACCACCATTTCACGAGTGTACCGAGCAATCAGGAAACCAACATCAAATCTCCGATATCGCTGCGGCCGAAAAAATATTCTGCAAGAGCGGGACCAACGACGATTGAAGAGAATCATTCAACGTGACAGAAGTACAACCCTTCCGCAAATTGCTGCAGACTTCAATGCTGGACCATCAACAAGTGTCATCGTGAGAAGCATTCAACGAAACATCATCGATGTGGGCTTTCGGAGCCGAAGGCCCACTAACGCACCCTTGGTGACTGCACGACACAAAGCTTTACGCCTCTCCTGGGCCCGTCAACACCGACATTCGACAGTTGATGACTGGAAACATGTTGCCTGGTCAGACTAGTCTTGTTTCGAATAGTATCGAGCGGATGGACGTGTACGGGTATGGAGACAACCTGATGAATCCAAAGACCCTGCGTGTCAGCAGGGGACTGTTCAAGCTAGTGCAGGCTCTGTAATGGTGTGGGGCGTGTGCAACTGGAGTGCTATGGGACTCCTGATACGTCTAGATACAACTCTGACAGGTGACACGTTCGTAAGCATACCGTCTGACCACCTGCATCCATTTATGTCCATTTTGCATTCCGACGGACTTCGGCAATTCGAGCAGGACAATGCGACATCCCACACGTCCAGAACTGCTACAGAGTGCCTCCAGGAACACTCTTCCGCTTGAGCATATCTGGGATGCCTTCCAACTTGTTGTTCAGAAGAGAACTCCACCCCCTGCACTCTTACGGATTTATGGACGGCCCTGCAGGATTCATGGTGTCAGCTACTCTACAGTACTACTTCACACACTAGTCGAGTCCATGCCACGTCGTGTTGCGCCACTTCTGCGTGCTCGCGAGGGCCTAACACGATGTTAGACAGGTGTACCAGTTTGTTTGGCTTTTCAATGTACATCGATCGTCTCTCGCCCCCCCCCCCCCACCCAACCCTATGTACGGACCGCGCCATGTGCCGGCCACAGTGGTGGAGGCAGATCGCGCTCGAGAGTGGTGGACCTGAGTCTGCACTCCGCCTTCGCCATGCTCGGTGTTCTGTTTCCGCTGCCTTTGGATAATTTTCTCATATTTACTAGAAACGTAATTACCTGCGGTAGAAAAACGTGCCAAATGAATAAAAGTGGCAGCGTCTTTAAATTTAGTCATTCTATTCGTTTTAGACTGGCCTTCTAGCAGAGTTCGCTAGGGCACGCTTGTACTGTGCCGTTCGACTCGGAGATAAACCGGTTCGAATCTTGGCGGTGGATGAAATTTCCACTGCTGGTATTTAGCTGGCAAGGGGAGGAGAGGTGCTGAAGCTCCTGATCACGAGGCTTTGCGCCCACGTCCAGACCTCTCCGTAGTGTCTCAACAAATGAGGGCATGTTTTGATGTTGATGGTGATCCGTCCGTCGTTAAGACGGCGGCCGCCTTGGTGCTTTTCGTGGGGAGTAGGCTACGTGCCGCGTCCGAGTTTCACCCTCGCCACTCCCTTCATCCATAGCAGCACACATCCAACACCACACTGTACACAGTCATCCACACGACACGGATACACACTTAACACTTTATAAGAGGTTCGAGGAAGGCAACGCAAACCTTCTTCAGCAGGACTTTGCCTCGAGCGGCGGTGCAGGTTTCCTGCTTCCGCTCCCTTGCGCTCATATCCTGAGGATGGGCCTAATTATTAACTAAATTCGTTTTAGTTCACATGTGTGCTCTCTTATTGCTGTAGCTTGGCATGAAATTTACAAAGATTCTTTTTCCAAAGAATAAAACTAACCATGGACTACTAATCTCAGGTTACTGTGACTATAGATTTATATCTGTCTCTGACGAAAATTAATAAATACTAAGAAATAAAAAATAATACGAGTACCGAAAATAGAAAGTAAATAAAAATATAAAAATATAGCCGGAGAAAACACAACAAATTGAATTTCATTTATTGCATAGATGACCTTTGGTTGGTCATTAGCAGAATGTGACTGAATTTATCGACCAATTTTCTGTTCTGTAGTTTGTTCATTAAGGAGTGCATCTGTGTGACTTCTCACGTGACTGTAAGCTTCAGTGTCTTTCAAGATATTTATTATATTCCCTTTCTTAGCACGCTGCAGAATTTGGAGATTTACTGTTTTTCGACGTTATTTGTTGTTTAAGAGATGTAGTGCAATTACTATCCTTAGGGATTTTATGTGCTCTTAAAACGTATCTAAATATTTTTACCGGTTTTCCTATGTACACCTACTCACAATCCTCACACTTAATTATCAATATATCTGACTTATGAAATGGGTCTGTCGCATTGCTTGTGTGTCTTATAATATTACTAACGTTGTTTCCAGTATGGAACCAAATTTTCTTATTCGTATTTTCAAAAATTTTGGCTATTTGTTTAAAAACGTTTGCATAATAGATCACTGCTACAAATTTTGTTTCGCCTTCTCTCCTTCTAATTTCGATTATTGTTTTGAATTTTTGTCTGTACGTTTCTTTATTTGTGCTGGCCGTGACAGAAAAACTGGTCATTTGGATGTAATGAAACGGCCCGAGGATTATATAGTAAAACATTTTCAGTCGCAACAGCGAAACCATTGCGTATTGCGGCTTCATGCAATGTTCAAGGTTTGAAAATGATGTGTTTAGATGGCCATTATTATGTTGACATTCACGGTACGTTCAAGCATGTGTACAGGAATATTTATGATTTCTACGAGAATCGTGTCTTTCATTTCCGCAATCGTATGTAGCAGTTTAGCAGATAGCCTGTGTTTCGGGAACCCTAAACGAAGTAATGACAGCCCGATAAGTCGGGAATCTGGAAGGCCTTAAACTATCAGTATTGTTTGAGGTGATGTGGCTACCAAACACAATGCGCACTGCTGCCATTAAAATTTGAGCACAATGAGACGTAGTAACCGTCTTGCTGAAACTGGTACTCATCTGCAGGAAAGTCTTTAAGATTAGGTGCAAGGAATGTGTCAACAATTTCAGAATACCACACAGGAATTTATGAATACTGTCCTCGCACCAGTAACGCCAATTTTGTTTGTTGACATAACCACCGAGATGAAAATGTGCCTCGTCGCGCATCTACAGCAACTTTGGGAAGTTTTCATTGTCTCTAATTTTAGTCAACAGCTTAGCAGACAGAGTCATCCAGTTTTCATAATCACTTTCATTTAACTGTTGCAAAAAGTGGTGCAAATGGCTCTAAGCACCATGGGACTTAACATCTGAGGTCATCAGTCCCCTAGACTTAGAAATACGTAAACCTAACTAACCTAAAGACATCACACACATCCATGCCGGAGGTAGGATTCGAACCTGCGACCGTAGCAGCCGCGTGGTTACGGACTGAAAATCGTAGAACCGCTCGGCCACAGCGGCCGGCTAACTGTTGTACAGCCTATGTCTTCCTCGGTTGCAGTTTTAAATAATTCCTAAAATTCTGTGCGTATTACTACTGGAATTTCCCACAACTGCTGCAATTTGTCTATCAGAACGCTTCGGACTTTGGTTACAGCTTGTTGCACCTCTTCTACTCATTCCTGTGAGCGACAAATTCTGGGTCTCCCTGGCGATCTCAGCTTCAGTGCACTTTTTCTTCCTTCAAAGATTTTACTCATGACCTGATGGTACAGTATCATTCTGCCTGAGGCTGAAATGACGGTGGTACTCCTGTCTAGCAGCAGCAATACAGTCACCGTTCTTGTAGCAGGCCTTCACAGCCACAGTACGTTCAGGCCCGGTTCAGCGCTCCAACAAATGGCGAACCTACGTGAAACATCATACAAATATTCAATGTTTACAGTAATACCATTAGACTTCCAGAGTCTAATTAAAATAGTCAGTATTTCCTCCACATCCTGTCGTTTCAAATTATTTGCTTTGGCCACATTTTCTAGGATCGCTATTTCTAATAACTCACATTCATATCATAGCATTTCCTTTCTTGGAGGTAATGTAGTGTCCTCTCGTTTATAAAGAAGACCACTTGAAAATTGCCTAAAAGGCAGAAAGGAGGTCTGTACCAGTAAAATAAAAAGAGCAGAATTGGAAAAAGGCAAGCTTCTTATAATAGAATTACTGCTGTGGTACCCAGCGGGAATGAAACGAATGTAAGTAGGCTGTTTAGGTTTTTATGTTGGTAACGTCACGTATAGATTTAAGTGTCAGGAAGTCATTTCTGAAAGTATTTGTATTGAGTGTAGCCATGTATGGAAGTGGAACATGGACTATAAATAGTTTGGACAAGAAGAGAATAGAAGCTTTCGAAATGTGGTGCTACAGAAGAATGCTGAAGATTAGATGGGTAGATCACATAACTAATGAGGAAGTATTGAATAGGATTGGGGAGAAGAGAAGTTTGTGGCACAACTTGACCAGAAGAAGGGATCGGTTGGTAGGACATGTTCTGAGGCATCAAGGCATCACCAATTTAGTATTGGAGGGCAGCGTGGAAGGTAAAAATCAGAGAGGGAGACCAAGAGATGAATACACTAAGCAGATTCAGAAGGATGTAGGTTGCAGTAGGTACTGGGAGATGAAGAAGCTTGCACAGGATAGAGTAGCATGGAGAGCTGCATCAAACCAGTCTCAGGACTGAAGACCACAGCAACAACAACGTCACGTAGCGCTCTGTATAAAAATCACTGGCTGTGCTGTGTGCAATCTGTGGCTGGTTGGCATTGTTGGAATATTCGCTATTATAGTGTTGGGCAGTTGGATGTGAACAGCGCGTAGCGTTGCGCAGTTGGTGAGCCGCCAACAGTGGTGGATGTGGGGAGAGAGATGGCAGAATTTTGAGAGCGGACGATATGGACGTGTGTCCATCAGAAAGAGTAAATTTGTAATATTGGATATCGTGAACTGATATATATATGAAGACTTTTGAACATTATTAAGGTAAATACATTGTTTGTTCTCTATCAAATGGTTCAAATGGCTCTGAGCACTATGGGACTTAACTGCTGAGGTCATCAGTCCCCTAGAACTTAGAACTACTTAAAGCTAATTAACCTAAGGACATCACACACATCCATGCCCGAAGCAGGATTCGAACCTGCGACCGTAGCGGTCACGCGGTTCCAGTCTGTAGCCCCTAGGACCGCTCGGCGACACCGGCCGGCTGTTCTCTATCAAAATCTTTCATTTGCTAACTATGCCTATCGGTAGTTACTGCCTTCAGTAGTTAGAATCGTTTATTCAGCTGGCAGTATTGGCGCACGCTGTATTGCTGTAGTTTGAGTAACGAAGATTTTTGTGAGGTAAGTGATTCATGAAAGGTATAGGTTATTGTTAGTCAGGGCCATTCTTTTGTAGGGATTATCGAAAGTCAGATTGCGTTGCGCTAAAAAAAATTTTGTGTGTCAGTTTAGTGAATGTCTGAGTACGTTCAGTTTTGCTCAGCTGTTTGAAAATCAAATAACGTCGAGGTTTACCAGCACAGTAATTTATAAAAATTTTCTAAGGGGATGTTTCACGTAGAATAATTCTACTCAACCACACCTAATTATACAGGATGGTCAGAAACACTCTGAAAAGCTTGTAAGAGCGTTGCAGGATAGGTTCTGTTGAGAAACAATCGTTAAGAAGAAAAATTCGATACGTTGCACCGTTTACGATTTAATTAGTACTCTGCGCACTCTTACAAGCTTTTCAGACCGTTTCTGACTACTCTATATGAACAAACGATATGAGTGATACCACGAGCAGCAATCTCCTACTGTTTGGTGAAGAGGTTGTATTGCACGGGGTAGTTTTCAGGTGAGCGTACGAGATCGCAGGATGACTTGCACAGAATTTCTGATTTGTATTTGGTGTGACAAATGGCAGCTTGCTCTAAACGTGGAAAAATGAAAATTAATGCAGATGAGTAGGAAATACAATCGTTTAGTGTTCGAATGCTGCTTGATACTGTAACGTCGATTAAACATCTAGGTGTAACGTTGCAAAGCGACATGAAGTGGAAGGAGCACGTAAAGTCGCTAGCAGGGAAGGCGAATCGTCGACTTCAGTTTACTGGGAGAATTCTAGGGAAGTGGAAATTGTCTATAACATCTATAACAGAGACAACGTGCGTAACACTTGTGCGACCCATTATTGAATATTGCTCGAGTCGAATTAAAGGGAGACGTGGAAGGAATTCAGAGCTGTGTGCCAAGACATGTACCGGTAGGCTCGGTGAAAAGCGCAGTTTGCATGAAAATGCTTTGAGACGAAGCGGCCATTTGGGTGCACTTTAATAGCTTTTCTCGTATCTTGAACACACTTTTTGTTATTTCCAAAATCACTTTAAGTGTTTCGATTTTCCGCCATTTTCAAAGGCGCTATGCCAATCATACAAAACTGTTCATTAGATACATTGTATGTCGTCAATATTCTCAGTCACTCAATATTGCACTTGTGATTGAGAACGTTGACGAAATACAATATAGCTAATGAACAATTATATATGATTGGCATAACACTGTCTTTGAAAATGACGGAATGACGAAACGCGTAAGGTAATTTTTGAAATATTAAAAAGTGTGGCTAAGACATCAAAAAAGTTCTTAAAGTGCTCGATGAACAAGTGACTATTACGAAAGTGTTACGTAAATTCAAATGGGAATCCGTTTGGGATCAAGACGTTCATTTCACAAAACGCTATTGCGAGATGCACTTGTTTGCATTGCCATCTGTCGTAGCAGCTGTTAGATATTAGTTATTATAGGTTTCTCCGTCTTACGCTTTCCACAATTAAAGAGTATTTCAGACCAGATGCGTTTCGCGTTTATTAATAAAGCATATTCTGTGCTCATTTGTGTTTAGAGAACAAGTACTGAGGTGAAGCACAAAAACACGCAAAGGCAGCATAACAAAGACTGTTTCAAAAAAGCGAAACATTACGGTAAGTGACTATGTAACTAAGTTTTTTCGACCTCAAGGAAAATAACAGTGTACTTAAGATTATCAAAATAAGCGCAAAAACAACAGTGATCACGGAAGATGGTTTATAAATAATAGTGAAAGACGTCTGGTGAAAAAAATTGTTTAATTACAGTAGTCTTAGGGCGGAAAAACCAGTAATAATCGATGGCTATTGAGAATATTTGGGACCAGGTATTAAATGGCTCACTGAATGCAACTGTGTCTGATCGCATTTTTTTTATACACATAGTCCTAAACAGCTGCAGAATTCTCAAGGTGTTCTTTTTTTTAAATTTACATTTACAGCTTGTGGACGTTTCTATATTTGGATGCTGAGTTCATCAAATTCAGGACATTATTTGTCTTACGTGTCTTCTTCAGGAAGCATCTCATCAAAATATCGGCAGCAATCTCGTTGGTGCTTCTATCTTGGTTACCATAGTCGCCTGTGGAGACTGTCCACTGACTAAGTCAAATCAATACTGCGCTGCTTTCCGTCGTGACACAAAATATTTCACCAATGGTACAACTCTTCTCTAAAGGACATGCAGTGTCGGTTTTGACAAACTACGAGATTTGTGTTGTCTAGTAGCTTCTTCCAGCGGATCTTGCAGAGTTTTCCAGAATCGTGGGTGTCATCTTGTTACCGCTGGTTCCAGTAATGTATCGTTATACGGTTTGAAGAACCTCTCATGTAGCAGCTTTTTAAGAATGATCACCATGGTTCTAAGAATTTTACGATGTGACTGCTTTTATAGCAGTTGACGATATTATAGTCGTCCTCACTGCATTCAGTGTACGACTCAGCTGCATATTTTACGGTACTAATATATTTACCCGACTCACATATGTAAGAATCGATAAATCAGACAAATTGAGTACATAATGGCGAGAAAACACACTAAGTGACACTACAATTAGTAAGCGTGACTCTTCAGAATTTCAAACAGCTGGAACTTACGGATTTCCCTTGTTAGCGAAGTTATGTGATAGATGCCTCGTTTCGTTGAAATGTCACGCAGCGATAAATATACTGTCCAGTCACATTAACGTGATTATCCGTCAAAAGCCTGAACAACCAGCTTGGATAACTACCTTTCCCAGCGCGGACTGCCGAGAGACGTGCAGGGAGAGAGTCAGGTTCTGGAAGGTACCGAGAGGAACCTCGCCGTGGCCAGCTGCGCTAAGCTTCTCGGCTGAGGATCCACGGCGCGAACCGCCCGATCGAGGTGGTCACACACATGCTCCATTATTTTTAGATTCGAGGAGTTTAGTGGCCAGGGGCGTACGGTAAACTCATCGTTGTGCTCTTCGAACCAATCACGAACACAGCGAGCTGCGTGACACGTTGCATTGTCCTGCTGGTAGATGCCATACTACCAAGGAGAAACAGACTTCATATGGGGGTGGATGTGGTCCCCAAGGATAGATGCATACTTGTGTCGATACAGTGTGCCTTCCGCAATGACGAGATCATCTAGAGAATGCTACAAAAACATTCCCAAAATGTTACAGGGTGTTTGCTTTCTGCCCAGTATAACACAGTTCATCTGTAAAGTGGTCTTCCAGTTGTGGTACTGATATACAAATTGCAGTCTTCGTCACTGATGAACAGCAATCAGCGTGGGTGCATGAATCAGGCGCCTGGTGCGGAGGCGCATACGCACCAACGTTTGCTGAACGGTCGTGAGGAGACACTGTTGGTAGCCCTGTGGTTCACCCGGGGGGTCAGTTGTCGAGTGGTGCGCGTCTATTCGACCGTAAACAGCTCCGCAGCCGTCCACCTCTGTCATCTATGACCCGTGGTGACCCCAGATGCCTCGACGCCTGTTTTGGATAGTGCCATTTTGGCATACCCGGCACGCGAAGTGTTTACAGACATCGGAAATGCTTGGCCCAGAAGCTGATGAGCGCTCCGTACCACAATGACTACACTGTTCTCCGCGTACTGCCGACACGCTTTACAGCCTGCCGTCTGAAGTTGACGTCGAGCATAAGTGGTGGTCACATTAATATGACTGGACCGTATACTATCTGAGCTGAAGGAAGCAGATGATGAAAAGAATGAAACAGAGACCCTTCAACAAATTCTTTTCTGCATACCTTCACTACCGAGCGAGGTGGCGCAGTGGTAGCACACTGGACTCGCATTCGGGAGGACGACGGTTTAATTCCGCGTCCGGCCATTCTGATTTAGGTTTTCCGTGATTTCCCTAAAACGCTCCAGGCAAATGCTGGGATGGTTCTTGAAAGGGCACGGCCGACTTCCTTCCCTAATCCGATGACACCGACCACGATGTTTGGTCTCTTCCCCCCAAACAATCCAATCCAATCCCATCCATACCTTCACTAACATCGAACAGACCTCCACCGCCAATTTTCGCAATTCGTAAGAGAACTTGATGATTACACATTACTAGGTTGCACAAGTCCTTATTCTCACTATTCTCGACCAGCTCTGAAACATAACTCAGCGTGTCCCGCTACATTCATTGTCACAGATCTTTGTTAAGAAAGATAAAATGGAACCATTCACCACCATCTAATTACAGCTGCTGTGAATTGTCTGTAAGTATTTTATTGCAGTAAAGGTACAGCTACAATAATCTACTTCTGTTCTCCTTTCTTCAGCCATAGAAATCATTAAACATATAAAGTTAAAAGTACCAAAGGGTACCCAAAATTACAGCGCAGCCAAGAGGTCCTTAGAAAAGTATCACGACAAGACCGAACACCATAAAACATTGCACAAAAGAGTTCAAACAAATCGTTAGGTTCGTCAGCTGTTCACGTGGGGATTTAAATAATACTGTGTGAGAAAATTACCAAAATGGTCTACATTTTTGCTCTTACAACTTTATGTTGTGGTTGACGTAAAGCTTCCAGAACCAATTACTCTTCTTCGGTTTTTCAGTGGCTACTAAAAGAAACAGTTTGGGACATGTGGTCCCATAGTTTTCCATTCTTCAGATGAGGATTGGTCCAGACTGTTTGTGTGTGAATTCACAGAGCACGCGCCACTAGGCATCAGGAAATTCTCATCAATACTTTTAACAAGCATTGCACGTTCAGTATGTTGGGCATGCAGGCGATGATATTGCGATCATTGGTGCCTTAATATGTGTCAGCTTCAATGTGTAAGTTGTTCTTTCTCTGCGTCTATAAGTCTTCTCCTAAACACATCAATTAATGTACTCCCTGACGTTTTCTGCGCAGTAGTAACTGCACCATGCCTCTCCGTATAGACTAGTCTTTTTCCTCTACGCATCCTCACTTCAATACCCGACCTGCTCCCCAGGGGAAAATAAACTTTAATGGTTTGTTTCTGCCTCGCGTACTAATCAGCGTGAAAACATACTACTCGTAATAGCTTTAATTAATAATCTACAAATTTAGTAAATACTGATGCAATGTTGTTCAATACAGTGTCCTGAATCATTACTAGAAATATTTGCGCTTATACCCCTAACAACCAGTATATATGACGTTATCTCTTTCCCGGGGAAATATAGGTTTCATTTTTGAAACTGCTGTTGATATGCATCTCGCTTTTACAGTGCTACTGAATGTACTCATTCCCATTAAACACAGCAATCGTATAAACAACTGCTTCTGTGTAGCGCGATATTCACATACTGTTGCAATTTGTCGCAATATCCAGCTCTTTAACGTAGGAAATTCAGTGATGTGTCTGGATAGTCTGAAAAACTCGGCGTGTACAAGTGAATTACACGCTGCAGACTTACACTGCTACCAAGAATACCCTGAAAATCAGTTCAGCGTGACTATTTGTGTGGAAAAATTATTTAAAATCACATGAATGAACAGATATGGAGTTTCTCTTACAGATGATTCTGCACCAAGTAAAATTGGCTTGTATCGAAAAGTATACAATGTTTCACATCTCCTTTTGTTTAAGGAATTTCTACCATTGTATACATAACTGTAGCCAGTTCCAGACCGCTACTTTACTTCCTAAATGGTTCAAATGGCTCTGAGCACTATGGGACTTAACATCTGAGCTCATCAGTCTCCTAGAACTTAGAACTACTTAAGCCTAACTAACCTAAGGACATCACACACATCCACGCCCGAGGAAGGATTCGAACCTGCGACCCGTAGCGGTCGCGCAGACTTCACTTGCTCCACCCTCCTAATTCGTATATCAAGTTCAGCACTGTGTGTCACCGCCACAGTTCATACAACACCAAAAACGCCATAAACGCAACCACAATAGATCTTAAACAACAAACATCGACATCATTACGTTAATAAACATAAACACAAAACTTAATACAGAGTATACAGTTTTACTCTGAGAGAAAAATCCAGTTTCGGGGCTATCAGTGCAGTTGTGACACACAACTTCTTAAATTTATTTTTTAATTTATTGGCGTTAGGTGTGCATATCATATAGCCAACACCTTTTAATTTTATGATTACAGATTTTTTGAAGTGATACATAAAATACAACTCTTAGTAACGGATTATACTAGCACAGCATGATAAATAACAAATATAATACGTTTAAAGTAGGGTATAATACAATATTTTGTTTTGAAATGAAGCTGCTACTGAAATTTACGGTCATACGATTGCTTTCACAAACAAATATTAAACCATTTCTAGACGTAACGTCATCGTCTGACAGACAATCCATAATTTAATGCAAAAGCTCATTGTGAAAAAAAAAACAGTTAAACGGGCACGTTATAATCTTTTAACAAATCCATTTTTATTTTCTAGATTGACCGTAGAGTGTATCCTACTGAGAAGCTTGTGTTTCTGTATGAAGTCAGCGGCACAGTGACGAATCATTCTAGCGACGACTGCAAAATCCCGAGGTGTAGAATTTCCCTTAACCCTCCAAAATTATTTGTGGTGAGGCGACCTCTGAATGTTGGTGCACGAAGTTAAATGGATAGTGCTAAAATTGCGGCCCTAGACATAGCTCTGAAACTAAGGAAATCGCAAACCAAATGATGTGTCGGCAGCTGGGCCAACACCTTGTAGTTAGAGATGGCTGAAAATGCACGCTAGACTAACGCAGACGGGCGTGAAGAACTGGAACAGGCTACGTAATTAATGCTATGAAGAAAAGTACGTAGCTGGATTAATACTTATCTTTAATCAATCATTGTGGTACATCGCTCTTGACGATACACAGGAGACTTTAATTACAATCACTGTAAGGCTAATGGCACCTTGCTAGTTCGTAGCCATTAACTTAGCTGAAGGCTATTCTGTCTCTCTGCTAATGAGAGAGAAAGGCTTCGTACATCTAGTCGCTAGCTAGGTCGTCCGTACAACTGGTGCGAGTGCTTGTTCGTATCACGAGACCTGCCTTGTGGTGGCGCTAGGTCTGCGATCACACAGTGGCGACACGCGGGTCCGACATGTACTAAATGGACCGCGGCCGATTTAATCTACCACCTAGCAAGTGTGGTGTCTGGCGGTGACACCACACCAAATACCTCTGACAAACGTTACGTGACTGGAGTAATGTGAAAACGTTTCAGTTGCCACCCAACAGACAGTACCGCACGCTTTAATTTGTGAAGCTATCCTTACCAGTCATGTCACATAACACAACCATACATGTCACTATAAATTTCTATGTCCATTTTGAATTATGGGTGCTAAATTTTCATACCAATTAATCAGCGGCAGCCGGCCGAAGTGGCCGAGCGGTTCTAGGCGCTTCAGTCTGGAACGGCGCGACTGCTACGGTCGCAGGTTCGAATCCTGCCTCGGGCATGGATGTGTGTGATGTCCTTATGTTAGTTAGGTTTAAGTAGTTCTAAGTTCTAGGGGACTGATGACCTCAGATGTTAAGTCCCATGGTGCTCAGAGCCATTTGAAGCCATTTAATCAGTGGCGTAACATCTGTGTTGTTAAAATTAATGGTTCAAATGGCTCTGAGCACTATGAGACTTAACTGCTGAGATCATCAGTCCCCTAGAACTTGGAACTACTTAAACATAAATAACCTAAGGACATCACACACATCCATGGCCGAGGCAGGATTCGAACCTGCGACCGTAGCGGTCGTGCGGCTCCAGACTGTAGCGCCTAAAACCGCTCCGCCAGTCGGGCCGGCTGTAAAAGTTAGAAAAAATCTAAAGCATAATTGGCAAAATTAACTTCTGTTAGTAAACATACGTCCTGAGGAGGAAGACATTTCCCAGAGGACTCTGAATGACAACCACCTTTAGAGCATGATCTGTATTTAGATGGAGTGGACTAAGCTGTCTGCTCGAACACAATCTATCATTGACTGGAAATGGCTATTTTCGGCTACTTGGAGGCCATTTTCAGCCATTCATGTTCCCAAACAATGATGTCATGACACGAGACCACAACTGTTAGCGACTGGTTTGAAGAACGTACTGTCTGAACAATTCGAGCTCTTGGTTTGGTCACCCGGATCGCCTGTCATAAATCCTACGGAACATTTATAAGACATAAACGAGCGGACACTTCTTTCACAACATGCTGCACCGGCAACACTTTCGCAATTATGGACGGCCGCATTGCTCAGTATTTCTGCTGGGAACTTCCAACGACTTATTGAGTCCATGCCACTTCGAGTTGCTGCCCTACGTCGGCAAAAGGAGATTCGAGACGATATTAGGAGGTATCCCATGACTTTTGACAGCGCATTGTGTGTGAAGAGGGAACTATGTAATGGGAATAAAGGGTTACTTGTGGAAAGACTTGTCGCATCTGTTTGAAGGCGGTAACTCCGGCAGGGAATGGGCGCAATGACGCAGAGCGCCGAGTCGGGGCGTCGGCTCTGCGCTGCGGCTTAATATCCGCACTTAGTGGGGGGCCCCCTCCCTCACGCCCAGACCGGCCCACCCCCCTCGGCCGAGCTGCCAGGAAGAGTGGAGGGAAGACGTTGACGTAAAAGGCTTCCTTATCGTGGGCCGGGGTCGCAGCGGCGACGGCGGAATGAAGTCTGCGGCGACGGATATCGGAAACAAAGTGCGGCCGGCGGCGCCACAATGGCGACGCGGCTGCCTTATCGCGGGCTTCTCCTCCGCTGAGCAGCAGACGACCACTCTAATGGCCCGCCTGCCAAAGTTTTACGCCGCTTGTAAAGAGTCCAGATATCTGTGTGCGCGCTTCCCCTTAACAAAAGAAATTAATTTGCTTCTCCTGCGCGAACAGCGGCTCCGACTTGCGCCGTGCTGCCCGTGTCATCGTGGGCAACCTCGCATCGGAAACCGCTCCCCAATCTGGAGACCGCGGCCTGCACGTTGACTCGCTACACAAGGGATCTTGGTCATTAGCGTACACCGGTAGTCGGCGAACTCGCTAGTCAAAAGCGCCAAATACCAACAGTCCGACGACTGAATTTCTGTTGGGAGCCAAATTTGTTAAACTTTGTACACTACTGGTCATTAAAATTGCTATACCACGAAGATGACGTACTACAGACGCGAAACTTAACCGACAGGAAAAAGATGCTGTGATATGCAAATGATAAGCATTCACACAAGGTTGGCGACGGTGGCGACACCTACAACGTGCTGACATGTGGAAAGTTTTCAACCGATTTCTCATACACAACCAGCAATTGACCGGCGTTGCCTGATGAAACGTTGGTGTGATGCCTCGTGTAAGGAGGAGAAGTGCATACCATCATGTTTCCGACTTCGATAAAGGTCGGATTGTAGCCAATCGCGATTGCGGTTTATCGTATAGCGACATTGCTGCTCGCGTTCGTCGGTGCAATGACTGTTAGCAGAATATGGAATCGGTGGGTTCATGAGGGTAATACGGAACGCCGTGCTGGATCCCAACGGCCTCGTATTACTAGTAGTCGAGATGACAGGCATCTTATCCGCATGGCTGTAACGGTCGTGAAGCCACGTCTCGATCCCTGAGTGAACAGATGGGGACGTTTGAAAGACAACAACCATCTCCACGAACAGTTCGACGACGTTTCCAGCAGCATGGACTATCAGCTCGGAGACCATTGCTGCGGTTACCCTTGACGCTGCATCACAGACAGGAACGCCTGCTATGGTGTACTCAACGACGAACCTGGGTGCACGAATGGCAAAACGTCATTTTTGCGAATGAATCCAAGTTCTGTTTACAGCATCATGATGGTCGCATCCGTGTTTGGCGTCATCGCGGTGAACGCACATTGGAAACGTGTATTCGTCATCGCCATACTGGTGTATCACCCGGCGTGATGGTATGGGGTGCCATTGGTTACACGTCTCGGTCACCTCTTGTTCGCATTACGGCACTTTGAACAGTGGACGTTACATTTTAGATGTGTTAAGACCCGTGGCTCTACCCTTCATTCGATCCCTGGGAAACCCAACATTTCAGTAGGATAATGCACTTCCGCATGTTGCAGGTCCTGTACGGGTCTTTCTGGATACAGAAAATGTTCGGACTGCTGCCCTGGCCAGCACATTCTCTAAATCTCTCACCAGTTAAAAACGTCTGGTCAACGGTGGCCGAGCAACTGGCTCGTCACAATACGCCAGTCACTACTCTTGATGAACTGTGGTATCGTGTTGAAGCTGCATGGGCAGCTGTACGCGTACACGCCATCCAAGCTCTGTTTGACTCAATGCCCAGGGGTATCAAGGCCGTTATTACGGCCTGAGGTGGTTGTTCTGGGTACTGATTTCTCAGGATCTATGCACCCAAATTGCGTGAAAATGTTATCACATGTCAGTTCTAGTATAATATATTTGTCCAATGAATACCCGTTTATCATCTGCATTTCTTCTTGGTGTAGCAATTTTAATGGCCAGTAGTGTAGGTAGGTACATTGCTGTTATCTTCTTGTTCCAAAGAACACAGTTCGTTGTCCATGTTATATCTCGTCCTTTATTAATCCCACTACTCATTTCCTCACTGTTTGTGCTCTGTTTATTACATAATACACCACGATATTTTGCTTTTCCGAGCCCTACAATTACTTTTCCATCTACCTCCAAATTACGTACTTTTTCCATTCCAGCAGCCAAGTACTCATACTTCTTCACGTTCATCTTCAGGTCAGCCTTATCGTTTTCTTCTTTAAGCTTTCTTATCATATAACTCATGTAATGCGCCACCCTTTAAATACCACTAACTCCTAGGAGATACACTGTACGAACAGGCTGTAGCAGCACTGATATAGGAAGGTCTGGCAATGTAGCTCACTCTCGTAATAATACAAGAAGGTGTACTGACAAGACCTTACCTTCACTCAACGATGTAATCTGTGTGACTTGAAATAGTAGTTCGTACTGACACAACAACCTTCACGTAAGATTTGATATTCAGATTTTTCACGCTATAAATCACACCACAGCTCACTATGCACAAAAGAATGGGCACAATAACACTTGTCCTGGTATAATGAGGTCAGTGATAGCTAAATGGATAGTAATGATAACAACCCATCTGACTATTAGGGTTCACTATGTTCGAAAGATAAACTAACGTCAAAGTTAGCATCAATCATCAGAAAAATACTAAATGTGAGAGTCTTCGGGGAGTAGGAATGATATATTTACTTTACCAATAACGACAACCTATAGTGAATACGCCATATAGATCTGTTACCTCCTGTAATTGCTCCTCTGTTAAAGCTTCAACGAATAATCTGATATTCAAGCAATCAGTGTGAACATTATAAATTTTTACGCAAATTGGAGAATACGTTCACAAGGCAAAGATATAATTCAACGTTGTTTATCTTCCTTTGTCAGTCGACGCTAACCTCTAGAAGTCGCGCCTTACTGCACCAATATCCTTGACTCTATTGAAATTTTATCGTAATAAATTATTGCGTCAATTCAGTCTTTCAGAATTAAATGGGACAACTTTTCATTCATAATTACTCACTTTTGGATCTGACTTGCTTTCCCTGTTTAAATAAAAAACAATTATCTTTCTTTTTGTTGCAAGGAATTCAGTGAAAAATATTATTCCTTCACTTTAGGGTTTTAATTTCTTTGAACTTTGCTGTTACTTTGATACAAAAAGATATATTCGAGATATTAGTCTGCTTTGAAATAAACTTTTCAATATTTTTCTTGTAATAGTTTAGGGGTGAAGGACAAGTCGGGTACTGACTTTTTCAGTTGAAAAACAGCTAATTCTTTATTTCCTGCAATTAATTCGTTTACGGGTACAAATCAGTGTTTTACATTTTGAATGCTGGTTCTCTGCTCAAATCCCACTAAGCGGAGATGTGATAAAAATATAACACAAAAAACTTGAGCGTCATCTCCACTGTATTAACTGTATTAACTTTAAATAATAATAAAAAAAAACCTCAACAACTTCAGTTGTTGACTTCCGTGACCCACTAATGTTTAAAACTCAAAACATGGCACTCGATGATCTGTTTTAGAGAGAATTAGCGTATTCTCTAATAAATGGCTCTTGATTTGTCGTTTAAGGATAAGGGGAAAAACTATCAAATTCTCAGTAACTTCCGATTATTTTTTACTAAATAGCTATTACGTAGGATGATCGTCGTCTTTAATAAAGATTACACATTCAGTGCATCCAACTGCTTTAATCCTCAATCACAAAATAACTAAACACCTTCGCGTGAACATGTCTCTTTACATACACCATCCAATGGCAAATCTCCCAAAAATATTGAAACTCGGTTCGAATACAGATGCGTAGCTGTTAAGCAGCACAACGCACCATTAATCAGATACAGAAGAAAATAATCTCACACTTCAATAAACATGAGGTTTTCCTATACCTGGTGAGTCTACAATAACAAAATCGCCGAAATAATCAGTTTCTACACAAACGACTTAGAACTGCTTTAAACACACTTGAGTTCTATCCACATTGCAGATTAATTCGCGTATCGTACGCTTGAGCCGATCTCATCGCACTTTTGAGATAATCTCTCGCGACGCTTACTACGCGAAGAATATTCGGACTCTCAACTGAAAATCTAAAAGGACAAGCCAAGAATCATTCTCTGCAAACAAACATATGAAGCTAATTCTCTGTTTAACAATAAGTGTTTCTTGTTAGCAGTCGCCGTCAAAGGTTTCTAGTGGCCAGCTGCTCCGTAGTTGTCATCTTCGCCGCCATTCAGCAGTCAGGTGGGCGTTGCAAACCCGCTAACTTGACAAAAAAAAGTGCGTGAAATCTTATGGGACTTAACTGCTAAGGTCATCAGTGCCTAAGCTTACACACTAGTTAACCTTAACTATCCTAAGGACAAACACACCCACCCACCCCCGAGGGAGGACTCGAACCTCCACCGGGACCAGCCGCACGCTGACTTGACAGACCACAGCTTTTCTCGAACAGTATGTGTCACATATCTACAACATTTTAACACAAAAAATATAAGAAAAATTTACAAACCTCTTAACGAACTCACTCAAAACATTATAGTCGGTAAAAATTTTAGGCGATACAAACAAGAAATGACCTTTCGGGCTGAAGACGGTTTCGCGTATTACAGTCAGATCATCTTCACCTTCTGCCAGTACAATCTAATAATCTGAAAATACAGGCTAAATATCTTGCTGTCCTTTACTGTTCATAGCATGTAAGCTTTCACGCGCGACTGCTACGGTCGCAGGTTCGAATCCTGTCTCGGGCATGGATGTGTGTGATGTCCTTAGGTTAGTTAGGTTTAAGTAGTTCTAAGTTCTAGGGGAGTGATGACCATCGATGTTAAGTCCCATAGTGCTCAGAGCCATTTGAACCATTTAAGCTTTCACGGCCGGCGTCTTCATTAATTAAAACTTCCGGGCTGAATTGCCGTGGTCCATATATAAAACTTCTCCTATTTCCTGACGTTTCGTTGCCGGCTGCGGGCAACATCTTCTGAGGTGAGCCGGCGACTGCTGCTGCTGTTTTGTGAGCACGCTTTACTGTCACCCTATAACCTGGCATTGTCTATGCCAAGTCTGCGGATTACTCCTAGACTGTGAGGGTCGGTAACAGCCCGCATCCCTGCCACAGATTTTATTCACCTCGAATTCTTCTGTCCAATTATTCCCAATTCTTACTCTTGGTGTGTTATTTTCATGTAATTTCATAAAAACCTTTAGCAGTCCTTGATCTAACTTCATCTCTGAACTTTTCCCACTGTTTATTGGTGGGTACATTATCGTATACTTTGTCTAGGTAAATCAATGCAACTTGCGTCTTCATTCCAACCTTTGTGCCTCTGTTTATTGGTGAGAACATTATCGTACACTTTGTATGGGTAAATCAATGCAACACTCGTCTTCATTGCAACCTCTGTGCGTTTTTCACATGTTAGTTTCACTGTGAAGATGTAGTCCATTACTGATTCTTATTCTCGGAAGCCTGCTTGCTCTTCTTGCTGCTTGTGACTAGCTACGTTCTCTACCGTATCTTCAGTATCTCACGAAAACGATGTCTCCGCCGACAGCCGTTGCTTGGTTAGAGATCTTGGCCCCTGTCAGACGGAAGTAGTATTTTAAACTGGTTGTCATTCCAGCTGTCTGTAGTGACAGACAACCCGTGGTAAATGAGGCTATTTTTCCGGCTCGAAAATAATAAAAGCCTTCGAAAGTTAGTGCCCTAACTTAGGCACTTTCTGGTGCTGCGGTTTTGTGAGCACGCTTGTATTCGCCATGCAGAGTCCTTGCATCAGATCGTGGGACGCGTTGATAGATAAAAGCGACGGTCTTGGCGGGGTTGAAATGAAGCCAATAAATTGCGTTTGTTTCCGTGGAAACTTGATCTGTGGTGTTTTTGTGTGCCTTTGACCTCCTGACGTTGAACTATATTCTAAGAGAAAAAAAAAAAAAAAAAACGGTGCACCACAAAGGAATTATCCGAATGGGACGGAAAACGGTAGTTATATTTTACATGTACAGACAAAAAAAAATGATTTCAATTCCAGAAATATCGTATGATTTATTCAAGAGAGAGAGCATCACAAATCGAGCAAATCGGTAACGTGTTAGATCAACTCTGAATCTTATGAAAGCAATTATTCGCATCGGCATGATTGATCAATTTATTGGATGTCCTCCTGAAGGATATCGTGCCAAATTCTGTCCAACTAACGCGTTAGATGGTCAAAATCCCTAGATGGTTGGAGGGTCTGCCCATAATCCTCCAAACGTTTTCAACAGGGAAGAGACCCTGTGACCTCGCTGACTAACGTTGGGTTTGGCAGGCACGAAGACAAGCAGTAGAAAATCTCGCCGTCTGCGGGCGGCCGTTATCTTGCCAGGGTTGCTTCCCATGAAGGTCAACGAAACGGAGCGTAGAATATCTTGGACGTACCACTGTGATGTTAAGGGTGCAGCGGAAAACAACCAAAGGTTTCGTGCTATGAATTGGCACCCCAAAGTATCCTGGTTGTCGGGTCGCATGGCGGGAGGCAGTCGAGCTGAGTATCCCACCGTTCTCCGAGGCGTCTCCAGGCACGTCAAAGGGGCTAAGCTCGAAGAGACTGAAGACAATTCAACATCAGGCCGGATGTGTCTGACAACACTGCAAACGGGTTTGTTGGTGTTCATAGGTCAATGGTGGTCAGCCCAAGAGTCACCGTGAGTTCAGTCCCTTTTCTGTGCGCCGCCTATTAATGATCCTTGGAGTCACTGAAGGTCGGATGGATGATAATGATGAATCCGGAGCACTTAATGCCCCTCTGACAATTGCTCGATCGTCACGTTCTGTGTTCCCTTTAGTTCTACCACTTCCTTGTTGACGCCGTGTTCGGCCATGGTTCACCCATCCCCGGCAACATCGTCGAATAGTCGCATTGCTCCTCTTCAGATATCGAGCCATTCGCATATTACTTCAACCGTCTTCTTTGAGCCCAGCTGCACGTCCTCTCTGAAATGCTGATATCTGCGTACATTCAGCAAAACTTTCGCGTCATATCGAACAAAATACGTGAGCTTTCGATAACTGTCTCCGATATCATCATTAGGAGTTGAAATCACTGACTAACGGGGCTGGCGCGGTGTTCTGCTTATATAGGTGTAATGGCAGCTTCTTGAACCTTCCAGAGAGACCCGGAGTGGCGCATGCGCGGAAGAAAAGTTGAACAGCTCCTTGTCGCTCCGTCCTGCCGCGGGACCGTGCGTCATCACATGGCGCCAGCGATCGGCGCCGCGTTTAAAACTGCCGCTCCCGAGTCCCCACAAGCGCCGAGCCTACTTCTTTGCTTTCGCTCAGTGTACAAAGCCCGCACCCAAGCCCTACCAAGTGTGTACCCCTGGTCTCTGTTAAAATTGTTGCTGTTTATTCTAATTTCAGCCGCTGCTTTGATAACAGCATCCCAATATGATGTTCTTTAAGCTAAAGCTCTGTTTTTCCCAGTTTTGTTTAATGTTCGTTTCCTAGGTTACGTACAGCCACGGCCGACTTCTCAAGTTTCCTTTGTTTGATGTGTCATGAATGCTCTGAACAACGCTCGGCAACAGTGCGAGCGGTTTGACCTATGTAAAATGCTACCACATTCTCAGGGGCATCATACACGCTAGGAATTCGAAGATCTGTGTTGTCTTTAATGGGGCGTAACAAATCACTTATCTAGGAGTTGCACCGGAACACTGGTGTCAGTGCATGCCTCTTCAATGTGCTTGCTATTTTGTTAGTAGTTGCTCCACAATATGGAAGGAATGCAGCTGGCTTGGCCTCTACCGCTTATTCACAAGGCATGTTTCATCGGCGGCACTTGAAAGCCTTAGCAATTTCTCCCTAGCTGTAACCATTTTATCTGAACACGCGCTTCAAATGCCGAAATTCATACTCGAGATGGTCGTCGTCAGTCGCTGTGTACTAACGTGTTGAGTACCGCTGTCTTGTGTACAGGCTGGTGAGCTTTCGATAACTGTCTCCGATATCATCATTAGGAGTTGAAATCACTGACTAACGGGACTGGCGCGGTGTTCTGCTTATATAGGTGTAATGGCAGCTTCTTGAACCTTCCAGAGAGACCCGGAGTGGCGCATGCGCGGAAGAAAAGTTGAACAGCTCCTTGTCGCTCCGTCCTGCCGCGGGACCGTGCGTCATCACATGGCGCCAGCGATCGGCGCCGCGTTTAAAACTGCCGCTCCCGAGTCCCCACAAGCGCCGAGCCTACTTCTTTGCTTTCGCTCAGTGTACAAAGCCCG
This sequence comes from Schistocerca piceifrons, assembly GCF_021461385.2. NCBI lineage: Eukaryota > Metazoa > Arthropoda > Insecta > Orthoptera > Acrididae > Schistocerca > Schistocerca piceifrons. The sequence goes on along the minus strand of NC_060139.1, from coordinate 687,336,882 downwards.
CACCCAAGCCCTACCAAGTGTGTACCCCTGGTCTCTGTTAAAATTGTTGCTGTTTATTCTAATTTCAGCCGCTGCTTTGATAACAGCATCCCAATATGATGTTCTTTAAGCTAAAGCTCTGTTTTTCCCAGTTTTGTTTAATGTTCGTTTCCTAGGTTACGTACAGCCACGGCCGACTTCTCAAGTTTCCTTTGTTTGATGTGTCATGAATGCTCTGAACAACGCTCGGCAACAGTGCGAGCGGTTTGACCTATGTAAAATGCTACCACATTCTCAGGGGCATCATACACGCTAGGAATTCGAAGATCTGTGTTGTCTTTAATGGGGCGTAACAAATCACTTATCTAGGAGTTGCACCGGAACACTGGTGTCAGTGCATGCCTCTTCAATGTGCTTGCTATTTTGTTAGTAGTTGCTCCACAATATGGAAGGAATGCAGCTGGCTTGGCCTCTACCGCTTATTCACAAGGCATGTTTCATCGGCGGCACTTGAAAGCCTTAGCAATTTCTCCCTAGCTGTAACCATTTTATCTGAACACGCGCTTCAAATGCCGAAATTCATACTCGAGATGGTCGTCGTCAGTCGCTGTGTACTAACGTGTTGAGTACCGCTGTCTTGTGTACAGGCTGGTGAAAACTGTTGGTGTTTAAATATCAACTAGTGTGCGTATAGTTAACATATACTGAATGACCAAGCCAACTTTCTGCCTTAGTTCAACTAAAACATCCAAGAAAGGAAGCTTGCCATCTCTCTCCAACAGCAAATTTAATGTTGTCATGGACACCGTTCATGTGGTCGACGAACCGCTGCGGTGCATTTTCACCATGACGTCATATCAAGAATGTGTCGTCAACGTACCATAGGAAACAAGGTGGTCGCAACCTCGCTGAGTTAAGAGTTTGAGCCTCAAAGTGTTCCATGAAACAGTTAGCGACGGCCGGAGACAGTGGGAATTCAATGGCTATGCCATCCGTCATTTCATACTATTCGTTGCGGTATATATGTTGTTATATTAAGGCATGGCGCAACAATTTGACGATCTCAGGTGGAAATATTTTTGCCAAAAGATCCATCGTGTTTTGACCCGCACTCTCGTACAAAGTTACGCAACATCCAGACCAAACATTATGTCAGTTTTTTGTCTATCTTTATTTTCTTGAGTGTCTCAACTAATGACTTCGAGTTAACAATGTGACGTTCGCAGTGTCCTAGTTTGGGTGCTAATAACCCTGCCAGATGTTTTGCCGTTTTGTAGGTGGGTGAACTGATTGCAATGACTATAGATTTTATTGAAGTATGCCACCGCTAATGATTCGGATGATACATGCGCATATTATTCACGCACCTGTCTGCGAGGCATACTTACTGTGCAGCTGAGTAAAATGGTTCAAATGGCTCTGAGCACTATGGGACTTTCTTAGGTCATCAGTCCCCTAGAACTTAGAACTACTTAAACCTAACTAACTTAAGGACATCACACACATCCATGCCCGAGGCAGCATTCGAACCTGCGACCGTAGCAACTGAGTAGACGGAATGAAATTCGCGAAGACTTTATGCCCTGGTATCGACATGCCCCTTACCAGGTGCGTGGTGAATCTACGCTGCAGTGTCACGCATTCACCCATCAGCCGCTAAAGTTTACAATTTTTCCTTTTCCGTCGATACCTGTTTTAATATCAATTTGTGACCAATTTTTTAGCTCCTTCATGGTGTGTCATTTTTTTTTTGTCTTAGATTGTATTTCCTGTTTCATCTTGTGGAGATTATCTATGGAAGAAGGCAACCGGAGACTGCGCACATATACCACTCCATTAATCGTATCTCAGAATTTTCCTGACAACAGTCCGAGAGCTTTGGTTATTGAGTAGTGAGAGCTTTAAGCCTGTCGTGCGGCCCTTATCACACTAATTTAAAAACGCAGCTGAGCAGAGAATTAGTCCGGGTCGGCCAGAAAACGTTTCAGCGTAAATCTGACGAGCAATACGTGCGTAATTCCTCTCTCGCGGCTGACTGCGCTAGAGTGGTGGCGGCCGCGAGCGGCACTTAGCACAATGCCACGGAAGCTCCGAGGACGGCTGAAAGTATCGTTTCACCTTGAAGCGAAAGAAGAAGAGATACTCACAGCAGCGAAAATACGCACTACGCAGTACGAGGAGAAAACTCAACCATCCCCGGGGAGCAAATAAGCCGTCACCTTGTTACAAGTCGGAGAATGATGACGACAAACCACTTCCACTAGGACGTTCTATCCGCCCCTCCCCCCCTTCTATGGCTATGCTCATTGTTCTCATAGTTCAAATGCGAACATTTTAGGTTATGCTTTACCGTGCCTGTTATTAACATCTAATGTAACAACAAGTTTATTGTTACCAGCCACTGTTTGTTTATATCCACAACACGTTTCAAACATTTATACAGCGACCATCAGGTAGATTTGTGTCTTCTAATACGGCATGTATGTGTTCTGTCACGAATTTGGGGTAACCTGTGGCACTGTCTACGGAAAAACAACACACTATTTCAGGAGATGGTTTAGGGGAGGTTTGTAAATAAAAACTAAACGTAAATGTAAATGTGAAAGTGAAACAACTAAAACAGAATACCTCCGGTGGTGATAGGTTCTTTTCTCCAATATCGTACAAGTAAACCGTCACTCTTTGTAAACAAAGTTGATATCTGGAAACCCGTAGGTGCCAAGATCATCTAGCAAAAACGGAAACATTATTTCTAAGTGCAAAGAACATATAGCAAAACAGCAAATTTATTTCAGAATAAGTTTTAAATCATTGTTGATATATTTCCTTGAATTCGTGAATACATACGTTAGAGTAATATTTCAAGTCGTATATGAATCATTTTCTGTCAAGTTTATACAGCTTAAATTTTGTACTCGTTTATGCAACCAGGTGACATGTTGTAAACCTTCAGTGCAACAATTAGTTATTGCCGACACATTTCGGTGGAAAGGCGACCAATACAGTACAGAGAAAGTGTATGCTCTATTCTACAGTCGCACTTTATTTATTTTTCCTAATGAATACCAGTTTCGGTACACAGTACCACTCTCAGGCCATCCCCTGGCACGCAGTCGTCACGCTTTCTACCCAAGTAGGTGTGCCATTTATACAAAAATAACAATTTTGGCTGGACTTCAGAGACAGAGGATGAAAGGTTTGCAGGAAAGAGTGCTAAGTTTTGTATATGGTAGGGCTGTGGTTTTGTTAAACTTACATGTGTTACGTGTCATAAATAACTAAATGCTGAAGTAATACACTGATACCGAGTTAAAGATATCCAGATAGATGTATTCTTAACCATATGAAGAGGTATACGTAGTATCAGGCTGACGTGGCAAACAAACTGTTGGTTTTATTTGGGTGGAACAATTGAGTTTTGTGAGTTAGGCAAGGAAACCTGCAGATAACTGTATTAAGTCATGGGAGATATAAAGGGGAGGATGGAGACAGGAGAGAGATAGATAGATGGAGATAGAGAGAGAGAGAGAGAGAGAGAGAGAGAGAGCGAGAGAGAGGGAGGGAGGGAGAGTGTGTGTGTGTGAAATCTTATGGGACTTAACTGCTAAGGTCATCAGTCCCTAAGCTTACACACTACTTAACCTAAATTATCCTAAGGACAAACTCACACACCCATGCCCGAGGGAGGACTCGAACCTCCGCCGGGACCGGGAGGGAGAGAAAGATTCAGATACAGAGCTTGAAAGAAGTGACTGAAGGGCAGCAAACTTTTTCAGAGCAGGGAGTTACTGATATTGTATCTATTAGATGTTATAACTAAATAAAGGTATGAGTAGTACGCTGATTATGCTTTAAAAGTATGTATATAGATATACTATTTATACTACTAATTAATATACACATATTCTCAAGCTGGTGCGGGAGGACGGAGGGGGAGGGTGGGGGTGGGGGGGAAGTACATGCTGTTGGTGTGTTGGTACGTCCATTTGCAGAATGTCGCGGTAACATAACTAATTATTCAAGAAATTTTGAACATAGCTGGTGCTCAATAATGGCGAATATAAAAGGAAGATTTGAGAAAATCACCCAACAACTTGCAGAAATAAAGGTTTGCTAGCAAGCCTTGATCAAGGTTTCAACAACTGTAAAATTGTCTTTTACAGAAGAAATCATTTTTACAATTGTTGAAACCGTGGTCAAGGGTTGTTAACAAATCTTTATATCTGTAGCTTGTTGGCTAATTTTCCCAAATCTTTTATAATTATTTATGGTAAACATGAAGGAGAAGGTGTTTTATTTCTTGTTTTATTTCCAAATTTACATTTACGTTTAGTATTTACTCAAAAACCTCTCAGAAACCATGTTCTGAAATAGTGTTTTGTTTCTCCACCAGACAGTGTCTCAGGTTACCCACACACACACACACACACACAAACACACACACACTCACACACACACACACACCCATTTAGTTTTAGAGCATACAAATCCAACTGATGATGGAGGTTTCAAAACCTAAGAAATGGGTCACGGATATAAATACACTACTGGTCATTAAAATTGCTACACCAAGAAGAAATGCAGATGATAAGCGGGTATTCATGGGACAAATATATTATACTAGCACTGACATATGATTACATTTTCACGCAATCTGGGTGCATAGATCCTGAGAAATCAGTACCCAGAACAACCACCTCTGGCCATAATAACGGCCTTGATACGCCTGGACATTGAGTCAAACAGAGCTTGGATGGCGTGTACAGGTACAACAGCCCATGCAGCTTCAACACGATATCACAGTTCATGAAGAGTAGTGACTGGCATATTGTGACGAGACAGTTGCTCGGCCACCGTTGACCAGATGTTTTCAATTGGTGAGAGATCTGGAGAATGTGCTGGCCAGGGCAGCAGTCAAACATTTTCTGTATCCAGAAAGGCCCGTACAGGACCTGTGACATGCGGTCGTGCATTATTCTGCTGAAATGTAGGGTTTTGCAGGGATCAAATGAAGGGTAGAGCCACGGGTCGCAACACATCTGAAATGTAACGTCCACTGTTCAAAGTGCTGTCAATTCGAACAAGAGGTGACCGAGACGTGTAACCAATGGCACCCCATACCATCACGCCGGGTGATACGCTAGTATGGCGATGACGAATACACGCTTCCAATGTGCGTTCGTCACGATGTCGCCAAACACGGATGCTACCATCATGATGCTGTAAACGGAACCTGGATTCATCCGAAAAAATGACGTTTTGCTATTCGTGCACCCAGGTTCGTTGGGTACACCATCGCAGGCGCTCCTGTCTGTGATGCAGCTTCAAGGGTAGCCGCAGCCATGGTCTCCGAGGTGATAGTCAATACTGCTGCAAACGCCGTCGAACTGTTCCTGCAGATGGTTGTTGTCTTGCAAACGTCCCCATCTCTTGACTCAGGGATCGAGACGTGGCTGCACGATCCGTTACAGCCATGCGGATAAGATGCCTGTCATCTCGACTGCTAGTGATACGAGGCCGTTGGGATCCAGCAGAGCGTCCCGTATTACCCTCCTGAACCCACCGATTCCATATTCTGCTAACAGTCATTGGATCTCGACCAACGCGAGCAGCCATTGCTGCGATAAATGTCGCGATACGTTAAACCGTAATTGCGATAATCTACAATCCGACCTTTATCGAAGTCGGAACCGTGATTATACGCATTTCTCCTCCTTACACGAGGCACCACAACAATGTTTCACCTGGCGACGTCGGTTAACTGCTGTTTGTGTATGAGAAATCGGTTGGAAACTTTCCTCATATCAGCACGTTGTATGTGTCGCCACCGGCGCCAACCTTGTGTCAATGATGTGGTAAGCTAATCATTTGCATATCACAGCATCTTCTTCCTGTCGGTTAAATTTCACGTCTGTATCACGTCATCTTCGTGGTGTAGCAATTTTAATGGCCAGTAGTGTAAAAAGAGTGACTGCTAACAGTACACTTGCTGTTTCCTTCGATATCGTCCTCAGAGTTGTTCCTGGACTGCAGGCTTGTCGTGGGCACGCATAATCCCACGTATGCTCTCACGCACATACGTAGGGAACCTAGCGGAGTGGGGACGTGTTGTAACTTTCTCCCGGACGTGTAAAGATAAGAGCGCGGGGAGCCCGAGACGGTCGCGTCTTGCAGCGCCGATAGCATCAGCCGCCCGTGACGCTCCCAGCGCCGCGGCGGCGATGTTTTCAATTTGTAATGTATAATTAATTATTTGTACCGCGACCCCGTGTGTCGCGCATAATGCGGGTTACGCCCATTATAATTTGAATAATGCGCGCTCAAGGCGAACTGAGGAAAAATGAAATCGTGATCCCCGTATTAGCATTTTGCTCGAGAAGGAAATTTATCAACGCGGTGGGATACAGTTTACTCGCTATTAGGCTTTCGCGGTTCCCGCCCAGCTATCGGAACCTCTCGGGTCAGCTGTTATTATTCCCACATGCGAAATAGAATTCCGGCGTCAGTAAATGACGGCCTATCGCTTCAGAGTTCCAGAAGAAGACATGTTGATTAACGAATGCTGACGGAGTTCACCTTTGCGGGCGTTTCGCAAGCTTTAAACGATAGGTTAAGCTGTCGTTAGAGTGCTTCGCGTGTGCCGATTGGGCAGTGCCTCTTCCGATCAACCTGTGTTTACCTAAATGGTCTTTCCACGGCTAAAGGAGCGATACGTAGGCGAACACCGTGATGTCACGACCTATGGCAGGGTAATTGCCGCTTAGCAGATACGCTTAATGGTGGACACTTCTGGGCGTTAGTTACGTAATTTTTTGGGAAGACTGTTTGATTTCCACGCGTGTGCTAAATCTACACTGATTGAAAAATCATCCACAATAAATTGAAGACTTTAACTTGGAGAAAGAAGTCGGTAGAGCACTATGGACCGGCTACAGATTGTCAAGAAACACGGTGTAAGAAAAATAAACATCAGATACCGCTTTGTATGTCGTTCACAAACTATGAGAAACCGTTTGACAATCAGAATATGAGCTGTGCTTGGAGCACCTGAGAATCAAGGAACAGAATATCCTATATCAGTTTGTCCAAGAATATATACAACAACACTACAGCTTCTCTTCGATTACAGCAAGAATTCTGCTGTATTTTTTGCTGCCTTGGAGGAAGTGTTCAAATCATTTAAGGGAATTAAGGTGGAACGCGCATAAACGGATTTTTTGGCTTCACCTTCTTTTTGCGGATGATATTGTTTCGGATCTACAACTACATTTATGTCTATACTCTGTAAATCACTCCGAAGTGCGTGGCAGAGGGTACGTCCTATTGTACCAGTTATTAAGGTTTCTTCTGTTCTGTTCACGTATTGAGCTCAGGAAGAATGATGGTTTAAATGCCTCTGTCTGTGCTGTAATTAATCTGATCTTGGCCTCACAATCTGTATGCTAGCGACAAGTATGGAGCTCTGATATATTCCTAGAATCATCATCTGCAGCCGGTTCTTGACACTTTGTAACTAGGCTTCCAGTAATAGGTACTGGGGCTCCGAGCGCAATTTTGATATCAAATTGATATCAGACATATGCAAATTAATTAAAGTGATCAATTAATTACCCCCAACATGCCCACCCCCACCCCCAGATGATGTCATGTGTTTTTCTCAGCCTACACGTGAGTCCCAGCCCCCTCCTACCTCTCCACCCCTCCCACTCTCCCACATACCCTACTGACAGGAATTTCGAATTATAGCGTAAATTTACAATTTGGCGGGAATTTCGAATCTTGGTGAGACTTTCTTTGTCCCAGGGCTGTGCTGACGTCCCACCCCGCCCCCTAACCGGGAATTGGCAGGAAATTAAAAATGGTGGTGCCATTTCTAGGATTCAGACCATCATCCTCTCCGACCAAAAGCCCAAGTGCATCCCCCTAACATAGTTATACCACCAGAGGCGCTTGAAATTGTCGGGAAATGAAAAATGGCAGTGCCCTCTCCGGAACTCGAACCCTGGTCCTTCTGGACGGAAAGCCAAAGTGCATCCACCAACACATGGAAACTGCCCAGATGCAGGAGAGCAGGGTTATGGTACTGTATTTTATTTATTTTGGTTAGTAAACTGAGGTAAAATCGTTCCTAATTACTTACTTAATTATTCAAATCGGTCCTAATTGAACGACTGCATGCATAGTGCTACACAAGGACTCCCTAAAATCGCAATACAGCTCAAAAATCGACGATGCCATACAACAGGTGTTATCCTTCTGGGATAAAATTGGCATGCCACTCGAAACTAGTGTAGGCACACTCAAATTCTAACCTTCACCTACAAGCTGGTTGGAAAAAGTCTGGGGTGTGAGGTACTTTCATTTTTCTTTAAAGGTGGGATATATATTCAACTGACAAGATGCTGGTGTTTGACAAAGGGGAGTTTAATGAGCGTATTACCTCTAAGCACACAGCTGAGGACTGGATCGCTGCTTGACGATGGAGTTCGCTACAGACGCCTGCTCGAGAATCACCCTGCAGCCCAGGTAACCGAAGCCATTACACGCTGCCACAACTGATGGAAAAACGAATGCTTCACTGTTCTAATTACACTTCAAAATTGTCGTGAGAAAACCAGGACTTGTACTGTACAGGTCATAATGCAACACATGTTTTGGGGATAATCGTTGTCCTAAAAGACTGCAGAGGGGGCGATAGTCGAACGTGCATACTCCTCAAAGTACAATCACAAACTGCCGAAATTCAAGACCCTCGCTCCATCCTTCTACAGAGGGGACACAGGCGTTTTCAAACGGTCAGCTGCTATCGTCGAGTGTGTTGTGGATTTTCTGTGAACAACAGCCATCCCCCCGCAGCCGCTGGCCGCACCCGGCCCTCTCTAACACCCCCGCGGACGCTGGCTGCCTTTCAGGCGACGGCAGGACACAATTCGTATCGCATTATTTTGTGACATCTAACTGAGTGCACCACCACCGAATACAATGATTAGGCTATACACCCCCTACACACGTCCACCATGCGTAAGACCGGGAGAAAAATAACTTCCACTATTTTGCTGCGGAAACTAGCGATCACCACAGATTGTCATCGTTATTTCGAAATCATCATAGAAGGGAAAAAAAGCAAGAACATAAACTCTGAAGAAAAACATCTGTGTTAAGCAATTTATTAAAGCTTGATGAAAAAATTAGACGACCTGAGAGCGTCTCTCACATTCCGATCAGTGTCTGTAAATCAACTATCACGCACATGTGTATTACAAACATTTCAGACACGTGAAATAACGTTAGAGGTCTTTCATGCCATTCGCTCATCGGATAAAACACAATCATATTACGTTCGATAACAACATGCTATAACTGAAGAGGACATTGCTGTTTTGTACACTATGGCAAGTCTCGTTTTAGCAATGCGAAGCTGTATCACACTTGTGTTTACGAAACAAATCGTGTGAGCCTGTCTTCTAATAGAACCTCGTATAAGATTTTACCGCGTCTCTATCTCTCTTCCGTTACATCGATACCTATTACCGTCTGCATGCTCACACACTGCATATTTCTTCACAACCTGACACAATTCGATTCTGAAGGGATTCAATGGCAGAGAGGAAACGAATACACAAGCGATTTTGAATGTTGTTGCCACATAAGCGTATACTTAACAACCAGTGGTCACATGACATCCGTCTCGCCTCATTATTTATGCACGGAGGCAGACAGACTTTCCAGGCAGAGCTATGAGGAAGTGGGCAGATTGCAGGCAGCCGCATGCTATGCTGTGTACACCACCACGCCGTTCCGCAAGTCACCCCGTCCTGTTACAGAGCGCTTGTAGATAAAGAGGATAAGCATTATGCTTACACTTTATTTAAACACATTACAGTTTGTAAAAGCTGCGTCACAAACTTGAATATTAAAGCTAGTGGTTCCTTGACATCCATCTCGCCTAGTTTTTTATGCATGGGCGCAGACAGATTTTTCACCTGTAGTAATATTATAATAAATTTTCGTTGCACCCATAGGCCGACAATATCTATGAGGTACCAAGTGGGATCAGGTGCTCAACACAGATTTCTTCCGTTCCTTTTAGAGTGTGTCCTGTCGCTAGTTGTGAACTGTACAGTAACTTACCTCGTTTAAATTTGTGATGGAAATGAGCGTTTGGCGTCATTGGCCGGAAGGTCCCTTGCGGGGCAGGTCCGGCCGCCTTGGTGCAGGTCTTATTATATTCGACACCACATTGGGCGACCTGCGCGCCGGATGGGGATGAAATGACGATGAAGACAACACAACACCCAGTCCCAGAGTGGAGAAAATCTCCGACCCAGCCGGAAATCGAACCCGGGCCCGTAGGACGGCAGTCCGTCATGCTGACCACTCAGCTATCGGGGCGGACAATTGGTGATAATTATATGTTATATTGCTTAGCATCGCATCCACAGGACAGCATTATTTCATACAACATTCTCCATCGAGGAGGCAGCACAATGCATGTCTATTTTAAGAGTATAGAAAAATTTAGGTGCTCGATACATGCATTGTTCGTTCTTCCCACTTGCTGTTCGAGAGAGGAAAGTCGATATGGCTGACTTTGTTATCACTTTTTGACTAGGGGTAACGTATACCTCTCGCCACCTGGCCGTGTACACACACGAATTAGCCTCCCTCTTAGTTGGCTCTAGTTCGCTGTGTGATTCACAGTGTGCATACACTATTTTTTATCGTAAGTACAAGGACACCTGTCAGTGGGTATTAATATGGGATGCGTCTACCAATCGAAACGCACAGCATATTTAAACAGCGAACCGTGACCGGTAGTAGAAAACGTTACTTTACAAAGAAATCAATTACTTACAATTCGTTCCAAAGGCGGAACAAAATCTCGCTGGTTGACGAATTATGGGTTACTCTCATATGCAGTCAAAGTCTGTTCAATCATCATGCGGTAACTTTTTGATAGGAGATACTGTAGGAACTAAAGTGTCATAGCTCAACGATTACGTCTATGTTCAAGGCAACTGCACGGAGAAGATGAAAAGATGCAAACGTGTGGCAAATTGTATGTGCTACATTTTTTCCTAGTCCCTTTTTACCTGCTCATGTAGCTTAACTTCCAACTCATCACATTTCGAGACAAGAAGATGGTGTTCGGCAAAGCTGATGCACGCGTGCGGTATTTGCAACTATTTGTCTGGTATACACGGTCAGCCTGAGAATTGTGTTGAGTGATTTCTGACATCCAAATACGCAATCCCTGGGATGATTTATTATCTCTACGTTATATGTAGCATTATGAGCGACATTACCATTCCATTTTTTGGCCCAGAGTCACTGACTATGTAGACTGCTGTCACATGCATAAAAAAGCCACCAAAACTACATATAGTATTCATGGCCACGTGGGATTTCCTACCACAGGTCTGTAAATATGAAGCACAAGCACTCGCTGACAGGCAACCGATAAAAAAAAAATAGAGGTTGAACGAACGCCGATACATCTAGAACAACAGATGACGCTTAACGAAACCAAGAATAATTTTGAAACTTATTCACTCTGAAGTTGCCGCGCCGCAAAAACACGTGCAACAAAACGATGGTGTATACGACTTAGGTGTAATTGGTATCTTCATAATAATAATAACTGCACATCCACGCAAGAGAATTCCTGCGATATACACTTTACAACGACTGGGAACGAAACAAATGTGCAGAAAGAGTAGCGCATGCTTCGGGTTCCACTGTCCATCATACAGTACATATTTCTCCCAACCAGAAATCGTTGACTGACTGGCAAAGTGCCCCTGGACAATGCAGTCGTCGCAAAACACATATCCATCCAGAGTTCTGGGTCATAGGTCTGTGTTGTGGACTACGTAGCACTTTTAAAAGCGTGCGTGGAATACCTTTTCCTTATAAGAATCCGAGTAAACCATCTTACTTTATTATTTATATAGCCTTGTCTCCATATCACTGATTACTTTGCCTATAACGGCAGTTATCACTCCAATTTTAAATAAGGGATGTGACACTGGCGTATTTTGTTAGAAAATCATACATTTACCATTGCTACACAGTTTCCAGGCAACACATAGCGATGCAGGTATAATTTGCAAAGTTTGTAGTATTTACGGCAAAATGCTAAGATGATCCAACAGATATATTACTGTCAAAACGTAGAAGACGTATAGAATTGTCAGACAGATGCTGGGAAGTGTTAGTGGAGGTATCCCAAAACGATACTACTGCTTATAGGCGTTTAATGCATGTGCACTGTCTTCTACGGGGTTAAAAAACACTATCCATCAGAATTTTTTTATTGCCTGCAGAGTAACATTGTTAAGACATCTGAAGGCAAAACTACACAGGTTTCAGTCACAGGTCGCTCGTATTCAGAAAGAGGACTAAAGCATTTTAAAATCCAGTTCACGCATATATGAAAGAGCCAACTTGTACGGGACAGATCACACCCCATTGATATGAGTAGTAAGATGACTTAAGGGGACGGGGCATTTTGCTGTAAAATGGTGATGTATGGGGAGAATTGTCACGTTGTCTCCCCTGGTCGATAGCATAAATTAGCAGAAGACAACAAAGGTTTAATTTTTCAAATCCTATCCTGGAGGTTAATATAATGCACGATTGACTTTGATATTGGATTTAGTCTAACTAATACGACTTCCTGAAAATAATACAGAAAAGTTGGACATGAGAATAGCCTTGTTTTACCCTCCTACGAAGATCAAGCTGTTCTAGTGCATTTTAAGTTGCAAGAACTACAGGGCTATTACAAATGAGTGAGGTGATTTCATAAATTCACTGTAGCTCCATTCATTGACATATGGTCACGACACACTACAGATACGTAGAAAAACTCATAAAGTTTTGTTCGGCTGAAGCCGCACTTCAGGTTTCTGCCGCCAGAGCGCTCGAGAGCGCAGTCAGACAAAATGGCGACAGGAGCCGAGAAAGCGTATGTCGTGCTTGAAATGCACTCACATCAGTCAGTCATAACAGTGCAACAACACTTCAGGACGAAGTTCAACAAAGATCCACCAACTGCTAACTCCATTCGGCGATGGTAAGCGCAGTTTAAAGCTTCTGGATGCCTCTGTAAGGGGAAATCAACGGGTCGGCCTGCAGTGAGCGAAGAAACGGTTGAACGCGTGCAGGCAAGTTTGACGCGTAGCCAGCGGAAGTCGACGAATAAAGCAAGCAGGGAGCTAAACGTACCACAGTCGACGGTTTGGAAAATCTTACGGAAAAGGCTAAAGCAGAAGCCTTACCGTTACAATTGCTACAAGCCCTGACACCCGATGACAAAGTCAAACGCTTTGAATTTTCGGCGCGGTTGCAACAGCTCATGGAAGAGGATGCGTTCAGTGCGAAACTTGTTTTCAGTGATGAAGCAACATTTTTTCTTAATGGTGAAGTGAATAGACACAATGTGCGTATCTGGGCGGTAGAGCATCCTCACGCATTCGTGCAGCAAATTCGCAATTCACCAAAAGTAACGTGTTTTGTGCAATCTCACAGTTTAAAGTTTACGGCCCCTTTTTCTTCTGCGAAAAAAACGTTACAGGACACGTGTATCTGGACATGCTGGAAAATTGGCTCATGCCACAACTGGAGACCGACAGCGCCGACTTCATCTTTCAACAGGATGGTGCTCCACCGCACTTCCATCATGACATTCGACAATTCTTAAACAGGAGATTGGAAAACCGATGGATCGGTCGTGGTGGAGATCATGATCAGCAATTCATGTCATGGCCTCCACGCTCTCCCGACTTAACCCCATGCGATTTCTTTCTGTGGGGTTATCTGAAAGATTCAGTGTTTAAACCTCCTCTACCAAGAAACGTGCCAGAACTGCGAGCTCGCATCAACGATGCTTTCGAACTCATTGATGGGGACATGCTGCGCCGAGTGTGGGAGGAACTTGATTATCGGCTTGATTTCTGCCGAATCACTAAAGGGGCACATATCGAACATTTGTGAATGCCTAAAGAAACTTTTTGAGTTTTTGTATGTGTGTGCAAAGCATTGTGAAAATATCTCAAATAATAAAGTTGTTGTAGAGCTGTGAAATCACTTCAATCATTTGTAATAACCCTGTACATTAGCACTATGTATGTTTCATAGAACAAATCTTTGCTTGTTTTGATAAATAACAGAACCAATTTTTGGTTTCTTTAATGTGTGGTAGAATGATTGAACTAAACTCGTGGACAAGTGCTGCTTTACTTCTAAGTTATATCAGTAATGCCAATATGTGACCTATGTGTATTTTTTCACTGCTTTAGATTAATTAAGTTACCACAGTAGCGTTATGCGCGTGTTTTACACTAAAAAATTTTACATATTTTGATAATTAATAAAAATGATTTTTACTGTGGATGCAGAATTAATTTTTTTATTTTGTAATCAGAGACTTATAATCATACTTGCGTATTATGATAAACAGCCTGCATATATTTGGTATGCACATTATTCTTTTCCCCAAGACATCTCTGCAGGGGAAATTAAGGGTTGTATATTTGTTAAAGTATACGTTAAAAATAATGAAATGTATAAAAATTGTAGCTTTTCCATACATTTTGTGTACACATACACTTTGTAACGATTTTTTAATTGCATAAAACTATGGGACAGCACACAGCGACCTTCTAAATCTAGGGGGTGTGACAGGAAGTGACACAGTGATCATGTGACCAAAGGTATTATTACCCTCGATCTCTAGAGTATATGAGAAGCTTCATTACCCACAGATGATCTGTATTCTGTGATATCAACATATGACGAGAGGAGGAGAACCAGTCAGAGTAATGGTGGTGGTCAGAGGGCTGGATTTTGTAAGAACAGGTAAGCATGAAGCTGTATTTAAGAAAGCTAATGTCAACACACTCTTGTGTGATGTGGTAACTACCATTGTAACGCAGTCAACCTCTGCCATAATCCATGCATTTGAGTGCATACAAGGGCTTGGTTTGACAGCTAACATTACATAGGTAGAGATTTTTCTGGGTAGACATTTGGAGGAAGAAGTGCTTCTGCAAGCATTTTGTAGATACTAGGTTAGGTTGGCGATGTGATTCACTGTTGGCTACTAAAGAAACTGGCCCACACCTGAAAGGGTAATGGGCCGGGGTGGCCGAGCGGTTCTAGGCGCTACAGTCTGGAACCGCGCGACTGCTACGGTCGCAGGTTTGAATCCTGCCTCGAGCATGGATGTATGTGATGTCCTTAGGTTAGTTGGGTTTAAGTAGTTCTAAGTTCTAGGGGACTGATGGCCTCAGAAGTTAAGTCCCATAGTGCTCAGGGCCATTTGAACCATTTGAAAGGGTAATGAATAATTAGGAAATACGCCCATACGAAATCTTTATTAATTTTGCATATACATTTACAAATGGTGAAGTATGGAGCAATTTTCTACAATTCTGTTATGACAGTTTGTTACATTTTTGCTATAACGTAGTGCTCCTATTTAGTTACAAGACTACGATGTGCGTAGGTGATTTTCTTAAAGTTTAATGGAAGAATACTGATATATGAGGTAATTTGTTAGAGTTTGATACGGTGATTTATGGGTCAGTTTGTGAAGTGTGGAAATTCTGGGAAAGTGACGATCTGATAGTGCAGACGTGTAAATGTAGCCTGGCGTGAAAGATTCAGAATCTATATATACAACTGACTCAGCTCAGTCAGTGCCAGGATATACATCCAGCCAAGCGTGTGATGTTCTGATAACGGAGACAGATAAATGTGTGCTTATCAGACAGCAACCACTGTCATTTTTAAGGAGAAGGAGGGAGCAAAGTGATCAAGATGTAAACAGATTTTCACTCATTCAACCCCTCTGTGACGATTTTGAATTAACTACACAAGGAGTCAAAAATGAAAACTGGGGTATCAAACTGCCTGCCCCAGGTGGCTACATACAAACATACACACACTCGCCCACGATGCGTTAACCAACATACAAGCAAGTAGAACTGGTGTCACTTATTTTAAGTTTTGATCCTATCAGAGCAACAGTGACTGTCAACGTGTGAGATTTAGAAAGAAACAGTAAGCATAAAGCTGTATTTATTATAGTGTAAGTCAATACATCGACAAACAGTGCACTAAACAACATTGTAAGGCACTCCACACCTACCACAAGCCATACGTTCTGTACGTAAGAGCCAGCTTTAATAGATTTTGTAAGAATCGAGAAGCATAAAATTGTATTTAAGATGGTTAAAGCCAATATACTCATCTAAAGTGCACTAACATTTTAATTCACTGTCTCCACCACAATCTTTGTGGTGGAGTGTAAGTAAGGGCCAGCTTTGGCAGTTAACATTGTGTTAATGGAAATTCTTTTGAGTAGACATTTGGAAGAGAAAGTGCTCCTGTAAACAGTTTGTACATATTCAGGTTAGGCTGGGGATGTGGATCACTGTTGAATGCTAAAGAAATCGCTCCACACCTGAAAAACTAAACGAACAAAAATATAAATACTATCGTATAAAATCTTATACGTGACCGTAAGAATGCAGTAGCTGCAAGACAGAAGGTCTCAGATTGGAGACAGTGATGCGGTCCTATATCTCTCACCACTGAACCTTTTCCTTCTTTCTTTTTTTTCACAGTCAAAACACGCTGGAGTTTTCCTTATTGATTTCCATACAGTCCACAATTAAGTTTCTCACTTTAGGGAATGAACAATGATTAAATGCAGTCTTGCATTAGGTTTTAAATCCTCCAAAATTTTACGTCGAAATTAGTGAATTTTGTGTCTCAATCAACGAATGTTAGTTTGAAATCAGTGAGTTTTGTGTCGAGATGAGGGAATTTTGCATAAAACTCATTGATGTTTGTAGACGTTTAAGACAGACCTTCAAAGTGTCGAACAGACCGGATTACGTAATCACACTGTTGCTTCCTTGATAGTCTCCTCGCACACAGAAATTGTGGTTAGATGTTATACAGTAATACATCCTCACTTAGCTAAAAAAGAAGCCATAAAAATCTTATGTTAAATCCAGACCATTAAAGTACTAATCGCCTACACGGAGCTGCTACAATATTCCAGGCAGTTGTCCATCAGAACACCCATTTTAATATCAACATTATCCGCTGCATATGACTTAGTCACAGCATTTATAAGCAGTTTCCAGTCTATTTTTTGACTTGTGTTTGTATTACCGTCACACTGTCATTCATGTGTAGAAAAATGGTGCAATTTATGCTACCAATGATAGCAACCAGACTGTCCGGTAATAACCGCAAACCAAACCGTTAATCATTTATATTCGGCTCCTTACCACAGAACTGATGGAATGTTAAGCACTCCAGAGCAGGAGATGTGGACATCTTGAACTACCATAGAGTTAAATTTGCACCCTGAGGTTGTAACTAACCTGTTTCTACGGGTTATTACGTTATTATTTTGAATGTAAATACTTATGGCTTGGGAAGTTAATGTGAGAAGATTAGGGTCGCCACCGACTCTAACCGTACAACTAATCGAAGGTTTGGTCGAGTCGGAAAATAAATTAATTTGATCACAGACCAAAAACACACAAAAATGCATACGTTGTGATGTCGCTCATAGAGGATACAGTGTAATTGATAGTATTTCCCGTGCACTGTTGACGACACTCAAACATTTACAATAAAATAGAACATGCATGAACACTGCATAAGATCAGCTCCCAGCAACACACCTGAAAATAAGACTTAATCTAAAACACTTATTTTAAAATAAAAGAGGAAACTCATCATTGGACCTGTGCGTAAGGAAACGCGTTGGATTTGCTAACGGGAAAGCTAAGAGGTGAGTAGCTTAGGTGCAAAAACGTAACCTCGGAACACAAGAGAAAATTGTGGATAAAATCATTTATTCCTAAGACATTAAAGAAAAGCATCGATACATTCACTGTTATAATCTGCACCTAAAATCATTGGTGTGAATCATTCATACCACTGCTGTTGCCTGATCGCAATAACTCGTTAAGCGGTACACGTTTCGCAGTACACCCGCGTGCCCACGTGGTTTGTGGAGACGCACTTCGTAGGTATCGTGTCCAAGTTGCAACAAAATCACATCACACAATCATGAGCGGTTAACGTTCTTTAAAACAAACGTGAGACCGGACTGTTAGTAATGACGGTAGCCCAACAAAACTTTAATGTTCAACCACGTGGTCGGCTCCCCACGGATGAAAGATACATAAAGCAAGGAAAATTTACGAGAAGGCAAAGCTATTAATATTTAGAAAAATGAAAGCTTATACAGGCACAGCTGAAGGCAAACAGACATTCATACAGAAGCGAGTGCTCACTTCTTATCGACACCTTTGTGTGGCGCTCTTCCGGTGGATCCAAGTCTGCTATAGAAATTTACTAAATGAAACATCTGCCAAAGTTTTGCATTCCTTGCTGCGACAAGGCAAAGCAATCTTACAAAGTTGAAAAGCGAGACCAAAAGCTAACAGCCCTCCCCTCGCCAAGTAACAAAGCGCCACGCGGTCAGTCTAACTCACCCTTCTTCGACTGGAGCACAGCTGTGGACGCTTCCCGTACCGGCGGCCGACTGCCCTCCCGCTTCTTCTCCAGCCTCTTCCACGCTCCGCGTGGCCCGGAAAACCCAAAGATGCCATTTCCGCCACCAACCTAACACAGGTGGATTTCTCACAAGTAGCGAAAACCTCTTTGCCTACTTGACCACTACGAGAGTTGGCTATTCTGTACAACTCCTGCTGAATCTGTACGACTATCGCAGACTTTCTGCAGCAGACTACGCCACCGTCTAGCAACGTGACACACAACCACATTCATTCCATCACACCACTATGATAATTATGAGAAAAGAGAAACAAGGAAGGAAAGAGAAATACTGGTGAAAATGGGCTACCGGACTAATGAAAGGTGGCTACAGGACCCTTTCATCGCCCCCAAACGTCCCGGAGAAGACTGTGCCGCGAATTTTCTCGCCATGCTAGGAGATTCGCCAACAGTCTTCGAATCAAACATACCCTAACGAGTAACAATTGCAACAGCAAACAGCAGCACAAATGAATTGATTAATCTCTTATATCCAAGTGAGTTTTATCTGACCTTAGTCAATATTTGTGACCTCATGCGGTCCGCAAAGCAAACAGAACACATTAAATTAAGCGTGATATTCTACGCTAACATCATGTCATCTGACCTACTACGACCACAACCATGAGATATTATTTTAAAATTGCTTTAACCAATTATCAAATGTTAACATAGAGACATAGATGAACAGGTACATAATATATATAAATACATAAACAAATACAATGATGCAAAATCATTATCACGAACCAAAGCAGTATCAGCTGACGCTGACATATATAAAAACATACAAGTGAAAGTGCAAAATACAATATTCACAACAAATACAGTGATACAAAATCATTAATGAACCCAATGGAATGACAGCTGGTAAATAATCACCTATGGAAAATAAGACATGAGTACAAAAACACATCCAGAAACCAACTCGTTGACACGCTGTCATTTTTCAATTTCGGCACATGGTTGTTTCACTGGGTATTCTCTTTAGGTGCTGGGGTGGGCGTCTCTTCTAAAGGTGACTTGGAGGATAAGCTACTAGGGGACCACAACACTGAACTGGGGAGTTCGCAGCGGCGTTGATTGTAACGTCCGTTGTAACCCAGGTTGTTCATCCTAGACAGCACCCCGTGACGTTACCTCGTTCCCGTTTCTATCCTCTGCGTCCATACTGTGGGTTGGTTCGACGCTGCAGATTTGCAGGACATCGTCACCTGTGAGCCCTGCCTCATCATCGAGAAGGCGGCTTAGCGGTCGTTGTCCGTGTGTTGCGGAGGAATTTGTTTTACGACACACGCCCCTGTCTCCTGTCGTGTCAATGGAGAGACACGTGCTCTTCTCCGTCGCATCGAGGTCGACGTAAACTCGCACGGGCTTCGGGCTTGAGACCCGCTTATAGCCTCTTTGCACCGTCTCAGCTGATGCGTCAGTGGTGTGACCCGCGTCCCTCCGGGCAGTGGGCGTTACCTCACCGCAGCGGCCGTCTGGACTAGCGGCGCTCAGGGATCGGCGGCCTCGCCTGGCGTGCGTCATACTTTCTCTTTCGCTTGTCAGATGACTAGCGCATGGAGTGGAACGCCGGCCATCAGCTGGCGCTGCCGTGGTGACACGCCTGCGGGCCCCGGTGTGAGCCTCGGCTTGGGGGAAGACCAGCATCCGCTCTCCTCTGATGGGGAAACAGCTGTGACCTCTCGCCGCATCACTGCTTCGCCGTTGATAGCAGGGTTCTGTAACGCCTGCCGGTGGACCAAGCCCTGTGCTTTCTGATGCGGAGGCTCCCTAGGCGGCCTTGCACCCACTTAAGAACTGCGCTCACAGAGATCGTTACAAAATATCATGTGTACAGATTACCTCAAAATCAGCGGAGTTTCTTTCTCCTGATCAATACGTGGAATATTGCCCAAAATTAACTTGACAAGAAGGGCCTTGTTAACAATACCAATAAAAAAACAACGAGGAAAATTACATAACCAATATTCAAAGAAACAAAAATCCTTTTTATAAAATATAGTTCCAGCATTACATCTTCAGGGTAGATCTTGTACAAGGTTTGGTCAGGATTTGGATAGGATTTGGCGCCGCTGCTAACTACAGACACAAAACTCTATCTACTCCTAACTACGCTCCCACACACAATCTACACAGCTCGTACTAGTCACCATCACCATATAGCCCGACTACAATTCTCACATATAAACAAAATATTCCTTTCAACACCAATACCCATATCGTTGATCATTGACTGCTCCTCCAAGGTTTGCAGCACACGTTTGCTGATCTGTGGAAAATTTCCGAGACTTCTTTTCTATGGACATTGCATAATAAAAGTTATGATTAATGAGACACAGAAGGTTCATTCAATCTGGAATGGTAAATGTTTTAACATCTATTCACCAGACTAATGCAAAAGGTCAGTGGGCATAAAAATGGAAATAAAAATCATCATATCCTATTAACAAACACATAAACACTTTGTCCTATAAGTACATAAAAAATACTGTCAAAAGAAATCCATTGTCCAGGGCCATGAGTACCCAACTTACTGCTGTCATAAGATACTCATAATGATTACACAATTACTCACCACATGTCCCCAGGGGTCCTCACCTTCCGTCATGTTATTTCAGCTTGGAGGTAGTCGCACTGATTCTCTATTAAATATCAAGTTGCTTGAGTTAATAAGCTGTTTCCATAACGTCTTCTGGGGTTTCAGATTCTGGTGCCCTCAACCGTACCTAGTAGTATGTGGCGGCAAGTTACACTTTCCAAATATCTTATAAGATGGCAACTCTAAAAATCAAACCCTATTAATCTCCCTTCGTATACAAATTCTTCGCCTACAGGTCACCAAGTCGCTTCATCAACATCGCAGTACATTTGAAAAATCTCACTGAATCATGCTTACCTAAGGGGAATAAGAACATTACAACTGTAATTTATCATCAAGAATTACCTTACGTCCAATGACTCGCTACGCCAACACACCCGATACCTTTTTAGTCATCAAGAAACAAAAGCCATCTTACTGTAAAAGGAAACGCTTCATATGAACCTCATAACCATTCACATTCAGACGTTATAAAGCTACACAACACTACTCTTTCCTGCTCAGAAGAAGAAATAACTACACATATATTGGGGGACCCTTTACAACTAATAGAAAATATACACTTTAATTTTAATCACACCAGAGTGAATCAAAACATTGGAAAATATACACTGTAATTGTACTAAACAGATACGACTGGGTTTACCGCAGGCACACCAATACTGTAGCCCTTCCTCAACAAATCTTCCATAATAAGGTCTTCCTTTATCAAATGCACATCAATATCATCAATAGCACCGGTCCTCATTAAGTTGACGCCAACCTAGCCAGCCAACAGTCATTGATCCCTTTGATTAGGGGCATTTGTCGGATTGTGCCACGGGTTTGCGGAACGAATTTCAACACCCACTGGCGGACCACCCGTACTGTTTAGAGCACCCCTGTTGTCGCTTGTTCGATAATTATTTTGTGGTCGGTTACGACTACCGTTCCTAGGTCCGCTATAATTGAACCTAAATCTCTGCATATTTCCGTATTTTCTAAACTCCCGGGGATGTCTTTGATTTCCTCTCGGCGAATGATGATTATTGGCATCGTTCATTCGGCCCTCGTTCCGTGAGGAGTCGCGACGCTGCCAACGCCCGTGCGTTTTGTGACTCTCAGGCGACCCGTTACGTCTGGAGTGCCACCTGTCTCTACGCCTGCGGCTTCGCTTGCGCGGCCGCTGCTCGTAGGCGCTCTGACCGTAATTATGCGTGGTGCCATTCGCATCGCACTCGAGCTCTAAAAGGAGACTGCGAAACCCCTCTACGTCATCCTTACATCGGCCTGCAAGGATAACGTGCCGCAACTGCATTGGAAACTTTCCCAGGCAAATACGAATAATTTCCGCAGGTCCATAAGGATCGTCAAGATGTTCACTCGCCTGCAGCATGTGCTCGAACATCTGCACAGGGCTGGAGAATTTTGACCTGTTTAACTCTGGTAGCATAATGAGTCCGTGTTTTACACGACTTTGCGCTGCCACTGACCAATAGATCGACAGGAAGTGTTGTCGAAACTCCCCAACAGTGTAGCAATTGCGTGCAATTGACCTCATCCGCGCCGCTGGCTCACCTTCGAGGTAGCCGCACATATACTCTATCTTGTGCGCACTGGGCCACGTAGGAGGAAGGGAGAACTCGAACTGCTGTAACCAGGCCCGCGGGTGAATCCCCGTAGCCGAGTTACGGAAGACTTCAAACTTCCTCACCGTTAGAAAATTTTAAAGTCAAATTTGTGAGTTTCCCTTGGCGAACGTTCCTGAGGGGATCCGCGCCGTTCCCACCTGGTACGAGATCCGTGATTATGACGATGATCAAATTCGCCATCGTTCCCGGAATCATCGTCGGAATAATGGCCCTTTCGTTCATTTCCTTCAACTTCAGGGGCCTTTAACCCTTTTAGATGAAGTTCTAAACGGGCCATGCGCTCACATATTCCCTCGGTAACCCCTCTTTGTTGTATTTTTATTTCATACTGTCCACGCGGACATTTCGTTATCGACGGTATTTCGTCTGCATCCGCTGATGACGAGGTAATCGTTTCCCTATTATTGTCAGACTTACGCGCCACTGCGTCTGAGATCCTGGCTATTTCTTCTCGCATCTCTCGGTGGGCCGTGTCTTGTTGTGTTTGTGTAAGCCCTTGCTCTCGCTCGAGAGCTATTATCGCCTGGCTGAGGGTTTCTATCTGCGCGCTAAGGTGGACCGGGAACTTAGCCGCAGTGTCCTCTATTCGGGACACAAGAGCCGCGTGGTCACTCTGGCATTGTTCTGCTAACACGCGGAGATCCCTGGCGGAATTTTGTCCTACTCGGGACTCAAGAGCCGCTTGTTCACTCTGGCATTGTTCTGCTAGCATACGATATTCCCAGCGAACCTTTCTTCTTGCTCCATCACCTGCTTGCTAATGACTTGCTGCCCCCTTCTAAGGCGGAGATGCGTTGGTCAATGATCGCCAGTTTCTCCCCAACACCCTGTACTATTTCACTAGTCAATCTTATATTTGCTTCCTCGATATGCCTCCTATCTTCTTCTGCTTGTTTTTTATTCACTTCCTCGATATGTCTCCTATTTTCTTCCGCTTGTTTTTTATTCACTTCCTCGATATGTCTCCTATTACTGTCTAGTAATTGTCGTAGCATAGTCTGTAATGAATTTGCATCTATCTAATGATTCGAAATCACTACAGAGAGCTCATGACGGACAATACTTGTACTTGCGTTTTCCGCGTTTCGTTCCTGGTCGGACTCGACGTTTTGACCTCGTCCTTGTTCAGGGTTATTGTCTGGCAGGTTTTTCCGATCGCGGCTCCCTGAACAGCAACACGTCTTCATCATAAGGATAGTTACTCCGTGCTCCAAAATAAAACAAGAATAATGCCAAAGTCTCCTAATGCACTCACAGTGCCCCACAAAGCACCCAAGATTTACTATATGACACCGATACACGCCACAGGACAAGAATCTACCCACACTTGTAACACAACTGAATACTAAATCACAATGTCTATACAGTAATACATATACAAGATAAAACATGTAAGAAAATGCACACCTATATCATAAATTCACGTAAATTCTGTATTACAGAAACACAATATACCACTTAGCACATCCAACAGAAAATAACTAATCCTCACTGCGCATCAGAAGATCTCTGGTTTACCGAAATCCGTGAGCAGGGTAAGCCATGTGTAACTAACCTGTTTCTACGGGTTATTACGTTATTATTGGGAACGTAAATATTTATTGCTTGGGAAGTTAACGTGAGAAGACTAGGGTCGCCACCGACTCTAACCATACAACTAATCGAAGGTTTGGTCGAGTCGGAACGTAAATTAATTTGATCACAGACCAAAAACACACAAAAATGCATACGTTGTGATGTCGCTCATAGCGGATACAATGTAATTAATAATATTTCCCGTGCACTGTTCACAACACTCAAACATTTAAAATAAAATAGAACATGCATGAACACTGCATAAGATCAGCTCCCAGCAACACACCTGAAAATAAGACTTAATCTAAAACACTTGTTTTAAAATAAAAGAGGAAACTAATCACTGGACCTGTGCGTAAGGAAACGCGTTGGATTTGCTAACGGGAAAGCTAAGAGGTGAGTGGCTTAGGTGCAAAAACGTAACCTCGGAACACAAGAGAAAATTGTGGATAAAATCATTTATTCCTAAGACATTAAAGAAAAGCATCGATACATTCACTGTTATAATCTGCACCTAAAATCATTGGTGTGAATCATTCATACCACTGCTGTTGCCTGACCGCAATAACTCGTTAAGCGGTACACGTTTCGCAGTACACCCGCGTGCCCACATGGTTTGTGGAGACGCACTTCGTAGGTATCGTGTCCAAGTTGCAACAATATCACATCATACAATTATGAGCGGTTAACGTTCTTTAAAACAAACAGGAGATCGGACATTTAGTAATGACGGTAGCCCAACAAAACTTTAATGTTCAACCACGTGGTCGGCTCCCCACGGACGAAAGATACATAAAGCAAGGAAAATTTACGAGAAGGCAAAGCTATTAATATTTAGAAAAATGAAAGCTTATACAGGCACAGCTGAAGGCAAATAGACATTCATACAGAAGCGAGTGCTCACTTCTTATCGACACCTTTGTGTGGCGCTCTTGCGGTGGATCCAAGTCTGCTATAGAAATTTACTAAATGAAACATCTGCCAAAGTTTTGCATTCCTTGCTGCGACAAGGCAAAGCAATCTTACACAGTTGAAAAGCGAGACCAAAAGCTAACAGCTCTCCCCTCGCCAAGCAACAACGCGCCACGCGGTCAGTCTAACTCACCCTTCTTCGACTGGAGCACAGCTGTGGACGCTTCCCGTACCGGCGGCCGACTGCCCTCCCGCTTCTTCTCCAGCCTCTTCCACGCTCCGCGTGGCCCGGAAAACCCAAAGATGCCATTTCCGCCACCAACCTAACGCAGGTGGATTTCTCACAAGTAGCGAAAACCTCTTTGCCTACTTGACCACTACGAGAGTTGGCTATTCTGTACAACTCCTGCTGAATCTGTACGACTATCGCAGACTTTCTGCAGCAGACTACGCCACCGTCTAGCAACGTGACACACAACCACATTCATTCAATCACAAAGAGAAACAAGGAAGGAAAGAGAAATACTAGTGAAAATGGGCTACCGGACTAAGAAAGGTGGCTACAGACCCTTTCAAGGTAGTCAATTAGAAACTGCATACGCTCATTGGAAGAATTTTATTTGGCAAGGGTATACTTTGTTTAAAAAAGGAACACCAACACTTCCAGAGTGCAACTGTTAGATAGCAAGAGCGTACTTTGTCTGGAAAAAGAAAGAACCTCAACACCTCCACAGTGCAATTGTTACATAGCAAGAGTGTAATTTGTTTAAAAAAAGTCTCCCACAAATACAGGTGGGCTAGATTCGCCAAACTGTTTATCCTTGTTCAAATAATAATAATAGTAATAAGAATAATAATAGCAGAAATAAATCAGCCTTGACACGCCACAGGTGTGCTTGACATCCCGTGCACAGAACTGGCAGTATCCTGTATGACCTGCATCATGTTGTAAGGCCTAACACCGTTCCCTAATTTTTAAATAAGTAGACCGTGCAATATACAACTATCAAACAAGCTATCTCACTTGTAGCTTTTAATTTCTTGCCATTTACAGTGGGCTGTGTCTATTGTGACATGACACGGTTGGTGGGAAGGGGGGGTTGGGGTGAATGTTGGACTACCACGTTTGATTGTGACGTCATAGAGGCAGCCATCTTGGATCCTCCACATTCGGTCGTAAATTATCTGTGATAAGTGTCGTAAATAAAGAGGCAGCCATTTTCGACCACCTTCCATATTGGGGAATAAATTATAAATTATTCTGATGAGGACCCTTAGCTGATAAATGATGACAGTAAGGATAAGGATCATAAATTCTCACAATTAGGTAATAAATCATAAATAAATGCCCTTACCAGGGAACCATACAGGCTGCCCAACCAGTAGGATAACAGCCCGCCATGTGTATATAAAAAAATATTGATCGAGAAGGGTGTGAGTCGTAGGGGAGGGGGGGGGGCATAAATCATTGATAATGGTGATAGGCGGGGAAGATGAGGCCAATAAATCATCGATAAGGGTGACAGGACCCTCATGACACATATTTAGATAGGTTGAAGACTGTGCAGGATTTCTCACATCCTCTGTATTTCCGTTTATTATAGGTCCCTAACGATTTCTCGGAAACGATAGCACAGTAATATACGAGTACATACACGTCATCGTTTTGATATATTACAGACATCTTCTGACTATCAGGTATTAAAACTAAATTCCAAATATTTATGACGTTCGGCCAGTCACGTAGTGACAGTGTAATACTGACATAGCAGAAGAGGCTCAGGGGAAAATTGGTTGCAGGTACTTACTAATGTATGATACTGCATAGACGTTCGTGTGCCCGCAAAGCATTACTACTGTGGGCTGCTACACCGACCACCCCAAGTGTGGTTTCCAGGCGTTTTCCCAAGCTCGTGTGGGAAAATGCGGGGTTGGTACACAAATCTCACCTCAAAAAATATAATACACAGTTAACATACAACGAAGTCTGCACGATTCATAGACAGGTGGCGCACACGACTTACCTCCTTTCAAGTGGTTCAAATGGCTCTGAGCACTATGGGACTCAACATCTATGGTCATCAGTCCCCTAGAGCCTAGCTACTTAAACCTAACTAAAGTAACGACATCACACAACACCCAGTCATCACGAGGCAGAGAAACTTGCCTCCTTTATGTTACCATGACGACTTCGGCCTCAGGAAGGGCATCCACCACAAAGGTAACCAATGAATTGGAATTTGCCAGATTCTGATAAAACACTTCCGATACTAGGCGTCTTAAACGTTAAGGAAAAGTTGGAGAAGAAGTGTTAGGTTGAGGAATACGTTTGTTGGGTTTTTCCAACAGATACCCATAACAGAAAATTAGTCATCAATAATATATTATTCTTCACTATTTACAACAGTCTGCCAACGCTGGGATAACTTTTCCATTTCGCGACTGTAGAAGTCACATGGTTTTCAGGCGAAAAACTCACCGAGCCATTTTCAAAACGCATTTTTACCCAGAAAGGAAGTTCCTTGAAGGTTGTTTGATAGAGAGTGAAAAAAGTGAAAATATGAGGCACAATATCAGGCGAGTAAGACGAGTGCGGAATAACTTGCCGACACAACACCTGTACAGCATTTGTTGTCACTCTAGCTGGATGCGGCCGGGCGTTATCGTGGAGTAACACCACTTCAGGCAGTCTTCCTGGTCGTTGTTTTCGGATGCGTCTGCAGTCTCAGTTGTTGATAATAAACATCAGCAGTGGTAGTTTCACCCCGGGGAAGCGATTCGTAGTAAACCACACCTCCGCTGTTCCACTGCCCCTATTTTGTGGATGCGCGAAGGTCTTTGCACGGGGAGCTGCTGCTCTGTTTGGGCTCAACCATTCTTTTCCTTATGTTAGCATAAAAATGGTTGAAATGGCTCTGAGCACTATGGGACTCAACTGCTGAGGTCATAAGTCCCCTAGAACTTAGAACTACTTAAACCTAACTAACCTAAGGACAACACACACATCCATGCCCGAGGCAGGATTCGAACCTGCGACCGTAGCGGTCGCGCGGTTCCAGACTGTAGCGCCAGAACCGCTCGGCCACCAGCGGCCGGCTATGTTAGCATGAAGACACCATTTCTCGTCACGTGTAATGATACAGGATAGAAATGGTCGGTGCTATTCACGAGCTGACTGATGACGGGCAAGCAGAGATGCACATGTTGCACGTGCCGATTTTTGTGATTTTGGCTTAGGGCATGCGGTACCCATACACTAAGTTTTTGAACTTACCCCATTGCATGAAAATGTCGCACGATAGTAGAATGATCACAATCCATCACATTTGCCAGTCCTCGAGAACATTGTCGTGGATCGTTCATCAAACCCCTAAGGTCTCCCTGAACGTAGAGACTTGCTAATGTCAAAGCGACCCCCTTTAAAACGGGAAAACCATTTTATTCCTATTCTCTGTACAACTGCATTATCCCCACACACGGCGCAAATGTTTGTGTCACTTCTCCACTCAATTCAAACAGAAGAATACGTCGGAAACATTCCGATTTCTCCACTTGGCTCTCAATTTTCTAGGGTCTGCAGCTCCACTCACTATCTCCAGAGGATGTAATGACAATATGTAAACTCAGCAACAGTAACATAGAAAAGAAATTAACAATCAATAAATAAACCCACAGCATCCGGAATACCAATATGAAGAAAAAAGATATACGCTGCGATCTTATGCAGTAACCTACTACTTTAGACGCAACTGTGGTATTGCAAGAGTTTATCGGTGACGGTTATGGATGAATTAGCTCAGAAGGCAGTGAAGTATACGGGCCGTACAGTACATGTTACTGTACCGCAGTGACCAACCTGTCGCGTCCCTTAATGACCGCCAATGGGCGGCGCGCGTCCACTTGGCCGGCAAACAGTTTAATCAGCGGCCTCTAGCGACGCGCAACTGGCGATATCCGGGCCGACGGCCGCTTTGTGCCGACTTCCTGCCTCTGGGGCGCTCACCTCCTGCTGCGCCGGGCACGAGTCTCCTGCGGGACGGGCGGATGTCCGTAGTCCGCTACCGCAAACTTTCTTCCCTTCTGACGGGGGCCGAACAGCTAGATGTATGAAAACTGCACCTACTGAAATTGGCACCCGTTCAAAAATATATGAAATTTGCACTTTGTATTCCTAGAAACTCATCAATGGCTTATACTTATTAACGGACGGTTCAAGTAACATCACGCAGGCACTTTCTTTGGTCGCTTAGGAGTCTAATGCGAGAGCCCAGTTGGCACCAACAGGTGGGGCGAGTGTATTCCACGCCAAAAGAGAAGTGCGTTGGAGGTACTTGCCTACACACTCGTTTTGCAGCTAAGTTGTTGAGCCAAGCGCCTATGTGGAGCTTGCTGCCGTCCTTGACGGTTTTCCTCCATCTACTGTGGTCTTCGGCGAGCTTCTCCCAATTCTCGCAATCAATATTAAATGCGTTTATATCGCGCCTGACGCAATCCTTAAAGCGCAAAGCAGGTGTTCCTGGGGGTTGAAAGGTCTCTGTTGGATTCCTTTCATGTTAATTTCTTAAATATGTTGTCCTTTACGGCATAAATTCCTCTTTTAAATTTACATTGGTGTTTCTATCTGGGAGGAGACTGAGCAGTGGAACGTGTTACTTTTACACATAAACAAGAACGATCTGTCACACTACTACACTTTAAAACACAGTTTATATGTAATTCATGTCACACAGTCTCATACGGAACCTGTATCCGCTTTCTTTTATATACTGTATATGATAAGATACTGTCATCCCCCTTCCCTTCTGTGTGAGAGGATGAATGAGCAAATGTATTTCTAGTTGCATGCTTGATGGTAGCAGACAAGCCTGTCTGCTAGAGAACAGTAGGACCATCGTCAGAACAGGTAGCTACGCTTTCTAAAAGCAGAGAGGTTTCTATTCTTAGTATGGTCCTGTCCGTCCCTTGTCATGTTGGTATAGGAAGCTGCCTCTCTGGTCACTTCCGTTTGTATCTGTTAAGCACACTCGATCAGCCTAACTGAAAATTTAATCACCTTTATTTCAGGTTTAGCTCTAAAATATGTAGTGTTATCTTAAATTGCAATGCAGTGTAATTCGAGTGTGAAGTTCAGAATATCTTCCGGTAGTTGCTTTGTCACTACTTTGTGAGTAAAGTGGAACCACGTGTTGATCAGCAACTCTAACTAAGATCATCAATCTTAAATGCGAATGTGCGTGAGATTATAGCGTCTCGTCTTGAAAATATTTTCCATAATAGCAACTTTTCGTTATGTTCAACCCACGTGGGGTGTACTTTGTGAGACCAGTACCACGTGCTTATACAATTGTTTGACCCCTCAGGTTAATAGTAAGACGGTAGTAACCAGTTCGAGGTTTTTCTTTTGTAAATTGCGTTTCGATGTAATTTATTTTAATTATCAAAATCATTGTGGAGTTACACTCTTTGTGTAAACCAAGTTGACCACGTGAAGCATGTGGTGTAAGCATCAAAGTAGCCCTCAGCTATTCTTTTCGGGAAGATTTCACAGAGAGTTAGTATGAATTTAGTATACCAGTGTGTGGTAATGTCATGACGGACAGGATTGCGCTACGAACATAACTTCCTTGGGTGAAAATTGAATCAGTTGGTTGTGGTTAATTTCCTCTTGCATATGTTTCAACGTTCTTCGTGTGTTATTTTATGAATGCAGTGTTGTATGTAGTCTCCCAATCTTGGCTCCCTATTTGATATGTTCCGTAAGATTACAAACTCACATTTACACAATCCTAAATAAGGCACCAGTTTAGTTATGAATCAAGTTTTATATGGTGAAATTTTAACGGAACAATGATCAATGTTAAAATAAATGTCCAAATATAAACTGATTTATTTCTTTTTATTTAAATTGTCTTTATATATATATATATATATATATATATATATATATATATATATATATATATATATATCACCGGTTATCGTAAGACGAGTACTAAAAGATTACAATTAATGTTAGTCTGGTTGAGAATTTGGTAAGCTAGACTGGATACCTGGTGAAACAGTTGCGCAGTAATGCAAGGTTAACTTCCTCAGATAGCTCACAGCTTTTAACCCACTTTTATGGTCTTGAATATCAGCACCGCTTTCAGAAGACATTAATGCAACAATATTACAAACTATGTTTCTTAACAAGTGTCTACCCCCAGTGGGAAGAGCTGTAGGAATCATTTGCGATGCACTGAGAATTGTTCCATTATTCTATTAAAAAAAAGATTGTTAAAAATATGCAATTATCACACTGACTCATTAATGTGTGGTTTAATAAAAACAGGGTCTCTTGATTTGTGCTATCTCACTAAGCAATGTGTGTCGGGGAAGACAGAAGTGGTCCATTCGACATAAGTGCCTTATCGACCACAGGCGACATTCCTTGAGAGTGTCAGTAATGCTTGGTAGTTTCGCATCATTCAGGACCATCTCAGTTGCCAAATGGACTCTCTTTGTTACGCCTAGCATGTTTAGTAAGCACCGCAGATGAAAGGTGTTGAGCTTCTTGTTTGGCGTATGACGTCCAGGTCTCGGCACCGTTCAGGAGGGTGCTCAGCACGCAAGTTTGAGAGACGAGCATTTTTGTGCTCACCGGAAGATGTTTGTTGTCCCACACTTTTCTGCGGAGCGTCCCGGAAGTGTTCGCTGCTTTGACGAATCTTGCGTTTCGGTGTTTATAGAGAGTGCTTCTGCCACTAGCGAACCGAGATACCAGAATTTGTCGACTACATTCAACAAGGAGCGATCACAAATTTAGGTCAGATTTCGTACGCATAGGATTATTGTGTAACGAAGAATTTATCTTCATCCTTGCTTCCTGGGTATAATATCATTTCTTTTCATATCTCACAATGAAAACATATGTAACTAAGTGATTTGCCTCATTCAAGGAAAAATTATTATTTCTTGTACGTCATCTTTTGTCATGTTGACAGAACGCATAGTCCACATTTCAGGCCTGTAGGATGGGCTTAGAACAGGACCTGTTTTGTAAGCTGATAATTTATGCTAGTTTTCATTTAATCTCCGATCAGACCTATAACTTATGCTAGTTTACATTTCATCTCCGATCAGATAGTTAGCATGTAACTCTCTCGAATTTTCTTCATGTTTCACTGTGTTACGCCCACATGGTCTCAAACTATATCATCCCATGTTTCCTGCCATGGCTGCCTACTAAATATCTCTAGAGCAGTTACTAGTCTGTTCTTTTACCCATTTACCATGATGCCAATGCTTTAAGCTTTTTACACAGTCTATTCACATTAATGTGACCACCTTCTGGGTTCGCCGTCAACGTGCAACAACGACTTACAGATGGCAGGTAGCAGCACTAGCTGTGGATGGTATGTAAGGGTATATAAAGCTTATCGTGGAGGAGGTGGGAGCGGCAACCAGTGCATTCGTTGGCGTAATGAGGAAAAGGAGCGATTTTTCTGACACTCAAAAGGGCATGATCATTGGCTTTCGTGCCAAGTGTGGAAGTTGTTAACTGTTAACGTGCCACCCTGGTGCACGACAAAATGGCGCTATTGCAGAGGCAACTATCGTAAGTCACGGGCCATTGATGACAGGGCCGTTGAGCAACTGATCACACAGATGAACCAAGAGGCTATCGGCGAACGTTGTTGCATATGAGTCCCCACAGCAGGCGCCTGGTTCAGGCACCCGCGCTGACTGCTGTTCATCAGCGATGAAGGATGGAATTTGCATGCCAGCTGCGGAAATGGAGTCGGCAGATTGGCGCCAGGTAGGTTTTTCAGGTGAAACACGCTTTATGCTCCATCGGACAGCTGGCCATTGGCGCGTACGGCATGAAACGTCTGAAAGCAAACACAGTACAACAGTCGCCGGAAGGTCGAGGCCGGAGGAGCGAGCGTTATTCTGGAAAGCGTAACGCGCCAACCCAAGTACTCATTGAGAGCCAAGTCCACCCCTACTTGCCGTTTGATTTTCCTCGGCATCACGGCATCTATCAGCAGGACAAAGTAACGTGTTCTACAGCTCGCAGCGCACGTGCGTGGTTCGAAGATGAATCCAGCGTACTCCTCTGGCCACCAAACTTCCCAGATTGAAACCCAATCGAGGATCTGTGGGTCCCCCTCGATCGGGCTGTTCGCGCCACGGATCCTCAGTTGAGAAACCTAGCGCAGCAGTCCGCAGCACTGAGGCCGGTATGGCTCCACTTTCGTGTCGGTACCTTCCAGAACATCGTTGCTTCTCTTCCTTTACGCCTCACAGCTGTCCGCGCCGCCAGTCGTCATTATTCAGGCTTATGGCAGACGGTCACATTAATGTTACAGGACAGCGTACACTGCTTTCCTTCGCGTTACCTGCTCCTTTTGTACGTATGATGAAAAACAAGTGCAGTACAAGTAGTGAAGCAGCTCAGGGCAGGTTAACAAAAGGAGTAATAGCAAGAAATACTCAAAGTATGTGTAAAGTCATTAGAAGATCTAAACCAATTGCAAAACGATTTGGAGAAGGTCTCTATATGGTACAAAAATTGGCAATTGACTCTAAATAATTAAACGTATGAGGTCACCCACAATCCATCATTCCAAAGGAATCCGGTAAACTTAGGTTACACGTCAAATCAACCAAATCTGAAGACCGTAAATTCAACTACATACCTTGGAATTAAAATTACGAACAACTTAAACTGGAAAGAACGCATAGAAAATGTTGTGGAGAAGGCGAACAAAAGACTGCGTTTTATTGTCAGAATACTTGGAAGCTGCAACAGATCTATTAAAGAGACTGCCTGCACTACGCTTGTCCGTCCTCGTTTGGAGAAGGGTTGCGCGATGTGGGATCCTTACCAGACAGGATTAGTGGAGTACATCGAGAAACTTCAAACGATAGCACGTTTTGGTACTATCGACAAATGGGGGAGAGGGTGTCACGGAGATGATACGGGATTCGGAGTGAACATCATTAAAACAAAGACGTTTCTCGCTGGGTCGGGATCTCACGAAATTTCAATCACCAACTTTCTCCTCCGAGTGCGAAAATATTTTCTTCATTCTGAACTACACAGGGAGAAACGATTATCATAATGAAGTAAGTGAATTCAGAACGCGCACGAAAAGATATATATATTTGTTTTCCCCGCGCGATTTTCGAGTGTGGAATAATATAAAATTATTGTGAAGGTGTTTCTATGAATCATCTTCCAGCCACTTAAGTGTGATTTTCGGAGAATCCATGTAGATGTAGATGTAAATGGAATTAGTGTGATTTGAAACCTTCATCCAATCACATAACTAAATATGAATTTCGAGGAGAAAGTTACATCATCTGGTTAAGTTTATAAGACTCTTCACGATGTTAAAAGTGGACAAACGTTAGACGTTAAAACACTGGACTGAACGTTCTCTCCCTTATAATGAGTCTACAGCCCCTGTCAGTCCTGATAAAATCGTCCATCGAATTCCGAAGTGACGACAACAACTCGAGTCATACTTCGCCTTTGAGTCAGCCACATTTCTCGTTTGGATAACAACGGAATAATGCTCAAGACAACCAACTCAGAGTCAGCACTCATTAAACTGTTCGCTCCAGTCAAAGTTAAAATCACAAGCAACACAGCACTTGACGGTGGGTTCATTTTACATCAAGCTGTATGGAATATTGGTGAAGTATTCAAAAAACTTGGGCACAGTTGCATTGTAATGTTTGATAGATATCCTGAGGTGGGAGCTGAGAAAATCTTAAAACCTTCTGAACGTACCCGAAGAGCTCGCGGTATTTCACCCGCTTCTGTTTTATTTGATGAGACAATGTCTCTACCGAGTGAGGTAGCGCAGTGTTTAGCACATTGGACTCGTATCCGGGAGGACGATGGTTCAAACCCGCGTCCGGCCATCCTGATTTAAATTTTCCGTGATTTCCCTGAATCGCTTCAGGTAAATAATAGGATGGTACCTTTGAAAGCACACGGCCCACTTTCTTCCCCAACCTTTCCCTATCCGATGGGACCCATAACCTAGCTGTTCGGCCCCCTTCCCCCAACCAACCAATGTCACACACTACCCTTACAAGACGAACTTAATGAGAAACATCGTATCTCGATGTTCTCAGAAAAATTATTCAGTGAAGAGTATCAGATAAAGCACGCTATTGAGGACGCAGACACTCTGATTATGGGCACAGCCAAAGAAAAGTCGATACAGGGGGCAACCGTAGCAAACTCATTCAACTCTTATTTTGGACACGTAACTTCGATTAAAAATGCTTCCAGCTTGTGCCTACTCATTGACCAGCGCGACCTTCTTTCGGTCTTATATTTCTGGACTAACTGTGTTTTTCTAGCTGAATGCGAATGAAACAATGATTTTCGTTACTAAACAACGAGCACCAGTTGGGCGCCCCTGGTTCTTTGTTGTGGTACGCCGTGAAAATGAAAACAAAACAAAAATAATAAAGATAGGAGGTGGCGTTCTCATTTTCACATCATGGCGGTCCCTGTACGATGGGCTGCAAAAAGCAGGGAAAATTTTACGGCTTCCGCGCCATAAGCTTTCATTTCCTGCAGTGCGTCACGCTTCTTGAGCATCAGAACTTAACGGCTGCTCATTCCCTTACAAAGCATTAAGTTTATGTGTTAGATAAGCAAATTAAAAACATCTAGCGCGAACCCTTAAAAATATTTCACCGTTTCCATTACGTAAAGATATGATCTGTGTCAGTGGCAGGCGCGTCACCGTTTGTGAAACTAAAGGGAAGCTGCCTTTTGCCTTACTTGGCAAACTTGCGGCCACCTGACTTTCAGAAAGAGCGTGTATTCCGTTACTTCTTGATTAGTTCAATTGCTCACCGATGACACACCTGAAGGCGGAATTGGCCACAAACGTAAAATTTGCTGAAGATACCTGTGCTGCCTCTACTTCTCTACTCGCAATTTACAAAAGGAAACAACGGACAAACGATTCTTCCCCCTTTTTTGTTGCCTAACTCATTGTCCTGGATGGCTATGAAAGTAAATACAAAGTTAAGGAGGAAAATCATTTTATAAAGAAACTAGCTTACCGATACACTGTTCGACAGCACCCACAATTTTTATAGCTTGTTGCAATAACCCGCTTAAAAAGCTACCCAGTACGTTTTATTATAAGCAATCAGTAAATTTACCTCAAAAGTTAGGGAACGATGATTAAAAAACGTGTGATGACGGTGATTGTTTAACTGGCTATTGTAAATGATTGTGTACATGTCTCAACTGTCTAAAATTCTGTGATCTCTCAGATTATGTCAGCGTGATTGATTAATGATACGCTTTCGAGAATTCAGCAGAGTTTTTGATACAATTTTACGGATAATATTTCGACGGCCGACCCAAATATCTTCTTCAGTTAGCTGCTAGCTGTGTTGTGCGTACTTGGTATCTATAATCCAGTCAAACTCTGAAGCATTGTTGGAGTCACACCTCTGTTTATTTATAGCAGAAAACTACCTCGAATATAATCATGAAGTAAAATGCGACGGGATTTGTATTGTGGGGCAAACGCCAAATTTGTTATTAAGGTGTGGGAACGTAACTCTGTGGAGTCGGCGGGAACAATATTGCTGGTCTGTGGCAGCTCAACTAACCTCTCTGGACCTGCAGTTAGTTCACTCTGATCGATGTTGGTGACAACATGCTTTGCATCTTGAAGGACAATAAAATATGTTTGTGTGGTATCCTACAACCTGTTAATTGTTATTATACGTAACTACTATCCCGAGCACCGTACTTCTTACGAAGGTGTCTACCGAAATAAAAATCTCGGAAAACTTAATTCACTGGGCAGGGGTTCTAATTAAAATAAAGCTTGTGACCACTCACCTGCCAGAGCTAGAAAACACTAACAGCTCGTGAGTTTTACCAGATAACAACGTGGGCTCTAAAAACAAATGAACATCAGAGCTCATAGCGGGCGCCGGGAGTCGAACTCGGAACAGCAGCATTACGCCAATACTCCACAGCTTGGCAGCAGTCCTGGCATCGAGTACTCATAAGAACGCAGACTGCAGGGTATGAAGAAGGTGGCTGCGTCGGTCGTCGAAGTATTGTACATAAAATACTTGGTTATGTAAAACCATATTTCCATATTCCAAAATGCTAGTGAGATATGAAAATAGTACCAAAACAATCGACAGAACAGTTTAGAATATCGAAACATTATGTTCGGCAATTCACAGCACACACTGATTTTGTTGGTGCGTTGCGATTAGCAGATTTTTACCATCGAGGTAGTGATACACAACTGACACGTTTTACCAAAAATAGCAAATTGTCTATTCAAACTGTATTTGATGACTTAATTACATTTCACGCATCAGTGTAGTATTGAACCCTTACGCAAAAATGTGGAGTTGGCAGAAAAAACTGTGTTGTTTCAGGAAGTGTACATCGTACCATTACAATAAAATTGTGGTTAATTCATTATATCTGTAAGTGAAATAATTAAGAGTATTAACAGAAATGCCAAATACTCGATGTTTTAGGTACCATGAGCTGTCGAAATCTATGTATGAAATATCTGGAGTTAGGGGGCAGATCCTGTACATTTCATCGTATCTGTCTTGTACTATTACTGATTTGTTATTTCACAAGCTGTTCTTCCTTCAGGAAGAAATTTCTGAAAATGTACTTTTGGAGCATAGCTATGTATGGTTGTGAATTATGGAATTTGGGAAATCGAGATAAAACAGAATCCAAGCGTTTCAGATGTGTTGCTGCAGAAGAATGTTGAAAATTAGATGAACTGATAAGGTAAGGAACGAGAAAGTTTTCAGTTTCGGCGAGGATAGGAATATTTGGAAAACACTGAGAAGAAGAAGGGACAGGATGATAGGACACCTGTTAAGACATCAAGGAATAACTCTCATGGTGCTAGAGGAGCGGTAAAAACTATAGGGGAAGTCAGAGATTGGAATACATTGAGCTAATAATTGAGCACACAGGGCGAAATGGCTACCCTAAATAAGTGACGGGCCGTATCAAATCAGTCTTGAAAATGATTACGAAAACCAACATGTCCATCACGGCATTTTTTTTAAATAAACGCTCATCTGGAAAAAGCATTACAAATATTTCTGTTAAAGGACTGTAGATTCTCTTGTGGAAGGTGTTAAAAGATATCGTATTTTGTCAACAAAATGTTAGTGAGCACGCGTTCTGATTGTTTTGACACAGCTACTGAAAGTAACTGAGAGCTCACATGCATTTCTTCGTTGATTGCATTCTATTGCCGAACTTCACGAACTGGCCTGTAACTAATGGCAAAGTGCTAAAAAAGTTCTCCTGAGCAAAATATCGCTTCTCTCCAGTTATTTATAAGCCTTAATAAAAGACTTCAAAAGCAGAGAGAGTGACAAAGCCTTAAAAATATGGCCGAATTCATGAAAGTATAAAAGGAGGTTTTACAAAGTTATATAAAGTTCTACGATATTAAAGTTTCATAATGCAACGAGACGCTGCTATATTTTATGGAAGCGTGAAAACAAGTGCGGTGGCTTTGGCTGGAAAAATTTCCTGTAGTCTCTGTATAGCCCCTGAACCGGCGCTGCAGGGAAAGGGGATGATGGAAAAGGGGTGAGTGTGGGTGGAGATGTTGAGAGGGTGAGGAAGCTTGAGGGTATGCATTACGGGGACCCACACTGCCACGGCGTAAATACGGGGCGCGAGGATTGTGTTGTTTAAAACGTCACGCGAGGGTGCAAAGTCCAGCAACAGAGTGTGATATTCCTGCCGTACAATAAAAGTTTAACGAAGTTTCAGCTCTGTTTCCAGAGCTTTGAGAATTTCTGAGTTCTGTCAGGAATGACGAAGTAAACTAATTTTCTGTTCATTTGGGCCTGCAGTATAGCATACGTCAGATAATGACATTGTTATAAAGACACCCCAGAATAGTTGCAATGCAATTATCAATCTTTATCTCGTGACACGTCTCTTTCAGGTTTTATTTCTGTTTTCAGGTAACCTGCGAAAACAATGTTGGTGAGATCTTTTACGTACATAATACGCCCTCCATATTTGATTGAATATATATATTACTACATACGTCTAGGTGAACTTGACATCCATATTACTCTGATAGTAAACTGCCACGTAGCTGACAGTGCTCAGTTGTGGTAAAATTACGTAAATGTAATATCTGATAGACGTTGAACATGTTTTTACAGTAATTTGACGCTTCTCTTACTATGATCACAGTCTAATATATATAAACGCGACACAGCTGCTGCGAACGTTGTTTACTGTCTGATAGTTGACACGACGCTAGCGCGCCTAGCGGCGAGAAAGCCAACCATAAGAGTAATGTTTGTTCGTAATTGTTTCTCTATTAATTAACGAACTAGTTATTATACTTCTGCGTTATAAGCATTAGTAAATTATGAAGAGACATGAATGATAGTGAAACAAGTTTAAAAACAACCGAATCTCTCTGATTCAGTGACATAAACTACAGCGTATTTATGATGAAATACTGTCGAATATATTTATAATTGCAGCTTACGCCGCTGAAAGCAAAACACATTTAATGGGCGACAAGCAAATATATCTGTCGTTATCTCTTATTATTGTGACAGACTCTTTCCTTGACAAGTAGCAAATTTGTATGGTGTCTGATGATTCGCGCAGTATTATACTTCACTCGACTTTCTAATACGCTGATATTTTTGTAATTGTAATTACCTTTTCTTTAAAAGTGAATATCCTGAAGATTTTTGCCGTTTGTGCCTCGTCTGTGGAACAATTGTGGAATTGGTGTCTTCTGTGTTTTGAAAAAAATTTTATTCCCTTGATGTTTTATTATCATGTACCTTTGGTTTTTCTTCTGCTGAAGTTGTAGTGGTTTATTTGACTTCTTCTGTTTACTAACCATTTTTTTGTTCTTAAAATAAAATGGCATTCCTCAGTAAATATCTGTACATTAAAAGAGACTCGTAAGTAAACTGGCCTGCAATGTACCGTTTCAAACCTCCTAGTGTCCTTGTCATTCTTCAGTTAGTGTCGATTTTTATGGCACTACGTACGCTCTCTACTGTAAAAACTATGTTGCAAATCAGTATAAACGACACTATTCTCACTTGTCACATATTGTTTTCAGAGTGTAGCTCGCTGGTCGCATGGGATATAACGTTATTTATTCATGAAGTATATGCAAATAGACAGCGATGATGTTATTTCCCACTTGTTGGATTTCGATGTGGACTATCTTTCGTTGTTGTTAGATTCAAAGTGCACGTCAGAAATCGCGACAGTAACCAATCAGGTTTCTTGGCTTCTTTCTCCATCTGAAAAATCAACACCACCCAAGCGATAAAAATTAAAATGCATTGAAAATAGTGCATAGACTACCTAAATGCCCCACTGTACACTTTCTTGAAGAATTAGATATTTATAAACCCATAAGAAAATATCCATAAGAAATGTTAAACGAACTTACATATTTCTACCTAAAAAACTTTATTGAAATAGTGTAACACGTAAAGGGTTAACATTAAAAACAAATGACACACAATAACCAAAGATAGCCAATATCGAAATCCAACCAGTGGGAAGTAACATCATCGTTGTCTATTTGGATACACTTCGTAAAAATATCATAGTAAGAGAATCGTCAAGCTATTGTCAAAACATATTAAAAGTATAACAAATATTACACTTACGTAATTTTACCAACAACTGAGTACTGACAGTTACGTGACAGTTTTCTATTGTTGTAATATAGATGTCGAGTTCACCTAGACGTAAGTACCGACATGTAATCAATGAAATATGCAAAACGTATTATGTCCATGAAAGATCTCACCAATATTGTATTCACATGGTTACTTGAAAATCGCGACAAAAGCGGAAACAGATCTGTTGTGAAGTGGAAAGTAGGTTGGTTATACTGGCAAGCACTACTCATCCTGCTAGGAATTAATTACAACCAGTGACTTTATCTGGCAATTAAAAGCTGTGGCGCTCGAGTAGAATTATTGCTGTAAAACTCGGAAGAATTGTTTTGCAGCAAAACTCGAAGTCTTTCAACTTCCCGTATCTTTCGTGACACAATAATTCTGAGGCTGAGTTTTGAGTAGTATGTTCACGTTCTCTTTTTAACAGAGTTATGTCGTGAAAGAAATATTTTTTATACGTTTTACCCGTAGATTATGTTCCATTTTAACCAGTGCAGGAACTTTACTTAATGAAGTGGATTGAGAACATGAGATGATCGTCCTTCTGAGAATGTACTTCGCTAGAAATCTGTGCTAAAGTCGGTATCCGCAGTAACGTTATGTAACTTTGTGGCTTAAAGACCACGCAGGTGTGACTGTCTCCAAGTACTTACTTGGATATTCGCTGCAATAATTAGTTTATGTTTAAAAGTTAAATATGAATATTTTTTGTGCCTATTGGAATCACATACGGTCGATAGTTTCGTGACGAATTTCGCTATGCCGGTTGCAATGCACAGTCTAAGAGAGGGAAGAAACTTTGTTACAGATGTCTATTGTCTGTGACTATTGTCAACACTACATGCACTAAAATTCAGATTTTGGCAGATTTGTAGTGGTTTCACATAAATGACTTTCATAAAAGTAGCGGAACACAGCTTAAATTGGAAAATAGTGCTACAGTCAAATGCACACAGTTACACTGTAGGTAATTTGGATGCAGGAAAAATGAAACTTATATCTGTAAAGACACAGCAATTTGTAATTATATTAGATGTTATTACAATGATAAAAACAATCGAAATTATAAAACCTTATATTGGACTTAGAAGAATGAAGCTTCGTACTTGCAATGTTGGGCTTGCCACTTTTAAATATATGTAATCGGAACTGGTTCTCTTTCACGAATGCTCGATTTTTTCATGAATACTGCCATGATAAAATTTATATATTTTCACTTCAATTATTATTACAAATACTCTGAGAAGGATACATGGTCAGACTTCAGAACTCGACATTTAAAACTGTACTGCCTCTCTAGGCTTGCAAAGGGAAACTGATCTTCCTTCCGTCATTTCCAATGTGCTTACAAATCTTAGATAGTAGCATTAACTTGGAATCAAAATCTTTCATGTGTGCTACAAGCATTTCTTCTTAATTTTCTTGAAATTTTCGCTGGAGATCCCGTCTGAGATATCATAGATGTCTGCTGGTTTAGAGCTGACTTTGATCTCACTTCCAGTGTAGTTCCAGGCACATGAAAGCGATCAGCAGCAACCCTTTCGGTCATTTCGTCTTCCAAAACACTTGAAACCACTTATTTCATTGTTGTCACGGGCCGCTGCCTTCGCTCCTCACTGGCAGGCTTCTTTTTCAACCTTTGCATTTTGGCCAAAAAACAGAAAAAAATTAGTTATGTGGCCAATACCACCAGACTTTGGTATGGCCCATACCAAATTTGCACATTAATTATCTTGCACATTAAAACACAGCGGAAACAGAAGCCTGCATGAGTGAACAGAATAACATTTCTACGACACAATTTACGAAAATCAGTGATACTATGATCATATTATTTCTTACTTTTAACACTTAAAACCGATGCTGAAAATTATACCGTTCACCAACTTCGGAATTCAAAAACAAATAAAATTTAATTGTGTCATAAGCTCGCAGCTACGGCAGTCAAGTTCAACATTTCCTTCGTCATTAGAATGAACCTGATGTAAATAAACAAAAACGGTGAGCTGTCTTAGCACACGTACGCTTCTGTCGTTACATTCTAGGAAGCAGGTCCTTCTTAAGCATTAGGTATCTTATTATAGTGTTACTGTAAATGAAACTTTAAGATATTCTAAAGCATTAATAGCCATGAATGTTTTCTTCTCAATTCTGCTTTAGCTACGTAGTTTTCATTTAAAAAATCGTGTACGGTCGCTGTCTCTGTAAGTGATAGTTGTGCTCTGATTGTCGCACTGTTGATACGTATTGTGAAAATGGCTGAAGCTGTTTCCTGCTCCGTAGTGAAACACTCGCGTGCATCAACGTTAATAAGTAGTGAGAAACAGTTTGCTCTTAAAATGTTTTCTTTGAAGTTTACCCAGGAACATTATTTACTAAAGTTAAATTGATTCTGTAAACAAGCTATGTGGTTGAAAAAAA
Organism: Schistocerca piceifrons; assembly: GCF_021461385.2. Lineage (NCBI taxonomy): Eukaryota > Metazoa > Arthropoda > Insecta > Orthoptera > Acrididae > Schistocerca > Schistocerca piceifrons. Next base: position 687,293,442 of record NC_060139.1, on the reverse strand, counting down.
AAAAAGATAAAGGAAATACGTTTTGGTCTTTTCCGAATTTTTTGTTTTCGTCCAACTCGAATAGCCACTTCATTTAAACATAAAATTCATCAAATATACCCTATTTAGCGCATGTATAAACATTTTTATGAAAAATGCACGTTTTCTTGATTCTAATTACGTATCGCAAGATAAATTCCAGTTTTACGTGCAAGTACAAAATCTTATTTATCGATATTATATAAAAGATCGTTAATACATATTATTTAAATAAAGAAAACATTACAAATAAAATTTTTGGGACAAAATGAGAAATCAAATATTCTTTATATAGACTGTTTCCATTCTTTTATACCGCAGATGTGGTCTCACAAGAGCCATAGTGATAAGCTTCGTAGAAAAATGGACAACAAACAACTTCACGCTATCGAGAACATCGTAAGGATACTCCATTTTTACAGTTGCAATTACACCACTGCAATCTGAACCCTGTAGAACTGATCTGGGGCCAAGTTACGAGATTTTTCGAGAGAAATAACAAGACATTTAAGCTGCCATATGTAATGTAACTAATGCACGAAGCTTTGTGACACGTGACTGCCTAACACTGGCCAAATGCAAAACAGTACATCATAAAAAGAGAGGAGAAAATGTGGCACATGGATGGATTCATGGATTCTGTTGTTGATAGTCTCGTTATTAGCGTACCATATGATAGTTCCGGTACTGAAAAATGTATTTCTCGAATTCGATTACGAAAGTAGTTTAGAGATTACCGGACAACTGAGTGTAAGTAACACACTCAGTGGCTTAAATATTTTGACTCTTAAGATGAAATTCCTGCAATATGCAGAAAAATTTCTGTACGTTGTGTTTAACTTAGGAATTTTCATCATTAACTTTTCTAATTACGATACTATGTAAGCTAAGAACGAGATCTTATGTTTGTCGGCTGGTATCCTAAGAAGCGTATTACCTGAGTTTGGCTGTATATGATTTCATTCTGTTTACAAATCAAATGACATTCGAAGTTGTTTCTCTGCTGGTCTCATTTTACTTCAGCTGTTCAGGTCACTGCTGGTTAGTTGGAACAGCTGGCTGGCCAGTGCTGTCCACGTTAAATGCGCCGGTAAAGCTGTTGTCCTGTTTATCGCTAAGACGATGTGCACGTAACGCACAGCATAAAACGTACCCTTATTACTGTACTTGATTGTACTGAAGACAGCTTGGTTGATTGATTGGTTGATTCCGGGGGAGGGGACCAAACACCGAGGTTGTCGGTCCCGTCGGATTAGGGAAGGATGGGGAAGGAAGTCGGCCGCGCCCTTTCTAAGGAACCATCTCGGCATTTGCCTGAAGCGATTTAAGGAAATCTCGGAAAACCAAAATCAGGATGGCCGGACGCTGGTGTGAATCTTCCTCTCCCCGAATGCGAGTCCATTGTGCCAAGATATCATGGCTTCCGCTCCGTGTGAAACGAAATCTAACAAGATTCTAGTAACCGCGGAAGAATATATAGTGTAATGTTTGTATCAGGTTTATTCTTTTGCTGAACGCAGCATAGGAATTGGCGGTGTGATGCCTCCGGCCGTGTGATGCGCTATTTGCAGCAAACCGGAGAAACACGAAGTGGCCCAGTCAACCCGCCGGCCCTTGCTAACTGCCGCCCCATATTTTCAGTACATGTGATTACATCGAAATAGGTGTGGAAGATAGCGCCATGCAGTCGACTAGCAAGGACTGCTACATTGCATGTTGTCTACCAGACAACACATATTGTCAGGATGACGCTTTGCGCGACCAAAGGTGTCCGGCGGACGGAAAATCTCTCTCTCTCTCTCTCTCTCTCTCTCTCTCTCACACACACACACACACACACACACACACACTCAAAAGACGAGTCGCACAGTTAGGCAGCGTAATGTTCCGCTGCCCTTTGAGGTAGTTCCGCTCGCTCGGTCCTGATGATCCAGGACATTCAGGATCCGCGAAGACTCGCCCAGAGGAGCGGACTGCGTTATTCAGGCTTCCGGAAGCGTCCCTAGAGGGATAAGTTAGGCCGCCGGCTGACTGCCGCTGCGGGCAAACTAACGCAATTTGGGCAGCGGCGCCTCGGCTCGGCGCAGACACGTCAAGCCGAAATTCCGCCGGCTGCCTCTGCCTAGGCGCTGCCTAGCCAGCAAGCGCAACGGCCTGGGAGGGCGGGCGGTGTTCCGACACGGCGTGCAGTCAGCGGTAACGCGATTTTCGGACCGCCCGACTCTGTAATGAGCGACAGAATACGCAACTCGGCGTCTAAACATCCGTCAGATCTCCGTCTCTACGGGCAGTCCTGCTAAATAGAGGCCGCTTCTCCCGCTCCATTAACGCTGATTGCTCTCTGTTTCCCGCACCCTCCACTGCGGTACTCGCTAGGAGTAAGTGACATTTCACTGAACGCAAAGTAATCGTACGCGGCCTCAACGGACAGCTTTCAGTGACAAGAAACAAAACGCGTAGTAACTTGTAACAATTCTGCTGTCCCGACATAGCCTTGTCTTTACGATTTCAAGTTACGAGCCCACGCTGCAAATCCGCAGGCTATATATGCTGCAGCCTAGGGTCCGGCACTGAAAGCAGCACCACCACAAACATTTAAATAAATCTTAGTTTTAGAAATTATTGAAAAAATGGGAGTAAACTAACACTTGAAATAAGAGCTTGTATCTTAGGAGGACGCCAACCAACAGATCCTAAACATAATTTGTTACCAAATACTCTTTACAGGCCGGCCGGAGTGGCCAAGCGGTTCTAGGCGCTGCAGTCTGGAACCGCGCGACCGTTACGGTCGCAGGTTGGAATCCTGCCTCGGGCATGGATGTGTGTGATGTCCTTAGGTTAGTTAGGTTTAAGTAGTTCTAAGTTCTAGGGGACTGATGACCTCAGCAATTAAGTCCCATAGTGCTCAGAGCCATTTGAACCATTTAAACCCTTTACAGCAATTTATTAGTCAACAATACAACGTTCAACTAAAAAATAAGATATTAAATGTTAAACTTGAGGTTTCACCCTTAATAAAAGACATTAAATGTGAAATACCAGAAGTGAAACAGTTTAGATATTCTTTAAAGGTTTTCCATAAAAAAATTCTAATTAATCAAAACATTAAATATCACTAATTTACATTGAAAACGACACCGAGGCATATCATAACCTGAAAATTACAATAAAGTAATAAAGTAACCGCATGGCAGGTCAGTGCATAAACCCGCTGAAAACACAACAGACTCCAGAAGTAAACGTCGTGATCGAGACGTCTGCCCCCCACCTCCCCCCCCGCCCCCCCCCCCCCCCCCCCGACAGTAAAATGCCGAGAGAGGGCACGTAGTGCACTACAACACTTATGGATACTGATGCCTCCAGTTGTGCAGGCATCGATGCATGTCATTCTCTATATAAGCGGCCTGAAGATGGCATTAATGAAATGACGAAACTGGTCGTAAAATTAGAACTTCCAAAAAAATAAGGCTTTTTGCAGTTTTTCCTTTGGTAAATACCAGACCGGTCGTTATCCCGTATTCAAGACGGAGCAACAGAGATTATACAGCAAAAGTCTCTTAAGCGGTGAATAGGTGAAATAAAACCAAAGCCTTTTCCCTGATCATTAAGGAAATCCAACAACTAATATTAATTTAAGATTAAAGCGCCACTGAATGTTAACTCACCTCGTGATTCTAGTTGAAGTCAACAGGTTCGTGCCAGATACACAAAGCTGGAATTGCTACCGACCAAGTATCAGAATCACTAATATCTTAAATGTAAAATCAATAACACAAAATCTTAAAAATGCAGATGCAGCCTTCAAACTAGCATCCAGAATCCAAGATACGCCAATGGTCTATTATTAGCTTAATGATCAAATCAGAGGCTCTCAAGAAATTCAGTAGTCCTCATGGAATTGTTTTTAACACAGTTTACATAGAATTTGACAGAGGCAAGAATCATTTAAGCGTCGTATAAAAAAAAATTCCATTTATTTTCCTTAAAGGTAGTCTTGGGATCTAAGGTCGCTGCAAGACACAAGTTAGTGCCACTAAATACATCGAATTTCTTATCTTAAGGTCAAGATAGTGGTAATATGTGACTTAGAATTAGACACAGCTCTAGGCCTTAATATTAAATCACCAAAACAACAGTCTGGACTTTACTTAAAAGTAGGTCTTCAAAATAAAAATAAAAAATCGTTTAATCTAAACAGAAGCCAGTTTCCCCACGGGAGAGAGTTGAGCACATGCCGCAAAACGTTTCAAAGTTACATTAAATAAAAATGAGGGAGCGCAGCAGAACAGAAACATGAAATCCAAGCGGAAGGCCACCGCCAAGCTGCTTCAAACACAGCCAACAGCACACAAAGGAGTTAACTCTCCGGAGAATATACAAATGACTCTCACCATAAACGTAGGGAAGCAGAACTGGGCTCCTTCCTCGACCAAGAAACCCGAAGAAGTTGTTGACTCGGTGCCCGACAAAACCCTGTGGCGAAGCCGTTCCGATCATCTCATGAAGAAGCGGACACGACCGTTGAGCTTCACGAATCGCGCCAAATTCTCTGGTGGCAACCAGACTACTACAAAACAAGTAGAGCCAGGGGCAGGACTAGGGTGACCCAGCGTGGCACGTCAACTGTCGCACTACCCTGCACAGAGAACGGCGATCACCAACGCTCATACCAGAAAAACGGTTCACGGGCAATGCTGACCAATTGCTCTCCGGGAAGCCTCTACGTTCCACCGGGCACACTATTCACGACACACGCCCAGTTCCCGTCAGCCCCCTTCTTTTTTGCGCAACCCAGAGGGGAACCTCTTCCACCAGAGGGAAAACCAAAGACCCTCTAACCGGCGAATTCGGTGCTCAGCTCGCCGGTCGCGAGCTATCTAACTCGGCGTACGGCTCACAAGCCACAGGGAGCGACGCATAATATACAGGAAGAATCGGCTAAAGCCTGCACCGCAGATATTGCGGAAATGGAAAGTGCTATCGATGTGCAGTTTTCTTGGAATGTATTAGTAGTCAGGAGGTCGTATTGTTAAGCAACCAACGGAGTATTTTTTCGGTGCCTATTGACATTAACAAAAAAATGGTTCAAATGGCTCTGAGCACTATGGGACTTAACATCTATGGTCATCAGTCCCCTAGAACTTACAACTACTTAAACCTAACTAACCTAAGGACATCACACAACACCCAATCATCACGAAGCAGAGAAAATCCCTAACCCCGCCGGGAATCGAACCCGAGAACCCGGGCGTGGGAAGCGAGAACGCTACCGCACGACCACGAGCTGCGGACCTGACATTAACAAATTAAAGTAAGGTAAATCAGAATGTCAGTGGTTTTTCAAACATTTTTGTGGCTGTGAGCTCAGCAACCGTGTATGCAGTTATACAAAATATAATAATCAGCCAACCGGTTGGACACAACTTTTATAAAAAGCACATTAACCAGGTTTCGATAGTTTATCTTCATCAGAATGGTAAAAGTTGCCTAGAAAAATGTATAAGCTGTAGATAATTTACATAAAATAATACATATGTGAGAATTCTCAACAAAAACCAGAAAACTGTACTTACATGAAATCGCTTAACAACTTTAAAATTTCAGCAACAGTGCTCTCGTCAGATAACATGTTTGTGTTCCATGAGTCAAGAATAATAATCATAATAAAAAAGACAGGCAGAATGTTTAAATATGATTGCAAGTGTCGGAAAAAGTTAAGTCCAGTAGCCGGCTAAGACCGGTACATACACCACGCAAGAGGCATCACACTAAACTGTATGTAAGCCGACACATCCTATGAGATGGACACGAGGTTTTATTCTTAACGAACAATTACAGTTGAGTAACAAAATCTTTATTCAATATTTAGAACCGTTACTTAGAATTGCCTGATTTTCAAATGTTTCTCTTATCCAATGTCATTGTCAGTTTTTTACTTTATTTAAAACTACCTGTAAAAAGGCTGATTTACTATCTTTGCAAAGTTTTATGTTGCCCGTTATCTGGGAACTATATGTTACTAGTGTATACCTACAGCCATGCAATTTTGCTCTTAACGCAGATGTTTATTAGTTTGCTGTTTTGTTACTAGATGCCACTACTAATCCTCGTGTCCATCTCATGGCATGTGTCGGCCTACATGCCGTCTAGTGTGATGCCTCTTGCGAGGTGAATGTGCCGGTTTTACCCGACTGCAGCAGTTAACTTGTGCCGCCACTTGCAACCAAAGTTTCAATATTCTGTGATAACTGTCTGTCTTTTTTATTACGATTATTATTCTTGACTCATGGGTCTGACGAGAGCACTGTTGCTGCAATTTTAAAGTTGTTATGCGATTTCATGTAAGTACAGTTTTCTGGTCTTTGTTGAGAATTCTCACATATGTATCTATTTTATGTATATTACCTACAGCTTATATATTTTTCTGTGTAACTTTTACCATTCTGGTTAAGATAGTCCTAGAACTGTCGAAACCTGGTTAACGTGTTTTTTAAAGAAATTGTTTGCAACCAGTTGTCTGACTATTACATTTTATATAGTGTCAGTGGTGTCTGTTGCAGGATTCTAGTGCGAGTCGAGTAGGAGGTATCGCATTTTGAAAGGTTCCCACACCGACACTTGTACAATGCCTGTGGTAGCAAACACTACAGAAAAACACAATTGCATACACTATTATGTAAATTCTGACCAGTAACGAGACAACTGACCATCACAGGTTGTGTTTAAAATGACCACCGTCAGCGGAAATACCCGCTGCCAGTCTGGTAAGGAACGCTGCTGCATACGTGCTTGCATTTAAGCGGAGATATCTGAGTAGGCTACAGTAATACCTCGTTGAATATCGTCGAGTGTACCTAGTATGTCCTTGTGGGCAGCCTCTTTCATCTTTCTCTACTGAAAAAAACGTCTACAGGTATCAAATCCTGGGAATGGGCCGGCCAAGGTTCAGGTCCTCTGCGTCCAGTGCAAAGATTTGGAAACAATTCGTGAAAACATGCTGTAGGACTTCTTGCGCTATGGGCTGGACAGCCATCACACTGGTATCACAGTTTCTTCCTAGTCTGCAGAGGAACGTCTTGTAGCATCAGTGGAGGATGGTCTCTTAGGAGGCTGCGATACTTGTGCGCGTTCAGTGTTCCGTCTATGAAAAAGTGACATATGAGCTGATGGTTCACTATCCCACACCACGCGGTCACTCCATGGACGCTGATGTTCCATCAGACAAAGCTAACGGGGTTGTCAACAGACCAGTAGTGCATTTTTGGCGATTTACCTTGCTGTGATTGGGAAATGTAGCTTCATCATTAAACAAGATTATAACACATCTGTAGTATCCTATCTTAATGTCCATGTACAGAAGTTAACATGACTCTCATAATCGTTTGCATGCAGCTCTTGATGGAGAGAGATATGACAGGAATGGAAGCTATGTCAATGGGAAATGCATAGAACATTTGCCTGACTCTGTCACTTCCTCGTGCGATTGCGCAGCAAAATTCCCCTCTTCTTTCGCTGCGTTTTTCGTTCTGTTACGTTGTATATGTGTTACACTACCACTTTCTCGTAACTGATTGAAGAGGTTCTTAAATAATTGCTGAGATAGTTGACTTCTATTGGGATACCTTGCCGCACACGCTGTGCAAGAACAAACTGCATTTTCCTTCCCTCTCCAGACGCCATGAACATGTATGGTTTTCCTGCATTGGTAAATACCATGGTTCACTCACGATCTACTGCTTGGACTGTCACACAATAACTGGCTGTCAAGTCGCAATGCATTCATGGGACATACAAACAAACTCTAAAGAACGTAACATCGTACCTAGCAACTACGCAGGTTGGCTTGTTCAAATGGCTCTGAGCACTATGGGACTCAACTTCTGAGGTCATTAGTCCCCTAGAACTTAGAACTAGTTAAATCTAACTAACCTAAGGACATCACACACATCCATGCCCGAGGTAGGATTCGAACTTGCGACCGTAGCGGTCTCGCGGTTCCAGACTGCAGCGCCTAGAACCGCACGGCCACTTCGGCCGGCTACGCAGGTTGAATGGTGCAGACAAGTGCTAATGTGGAAATTTTTCAAAGTACGATATCTCGTAAACGGATCGCACTAGTATCCTACAACAAAGGCCACCGACATTCTAATTTACCTTTCTTTTAATTTGATAATATCAACAGGCATTGTTCCATTTAAAAAGTGTATGTTTGCACAAAAAATGCTAAGTATTATTTCAGTCTGTTTAATGGCTAACAATACTAGAACCTGACTAGCGATACATTCTGTGAAAATCGTACATCGATGGCACTCTCCATTTCCGCAGTATCTGCGGTGCAAGTTTTAGATGATTCATACCGTATAGGGTGTTCCAGCGGGAATGCTCTACATTCGGGGATATGGAAGGAACGATCATTCGCAGCAAAAAAGTCCATTTAACTTGGATTCTAAAATGCATACCTTAAAAACTAAGAGCACTTCTGCATCTTAGACGCGGTGAAATAATTTGTAAAATGAAGAAACCACACAACAGTTGCTTAAGCCACAACCTTTTACTGCGTACCCGATCGGTTTCGGAACACTTAAACTTCCATCATCTAGTGCAAACTGTAATAATAAAATATTGCGTTACATGAGAATGGGAGAGGATCCTTAAGTCTGATGTATCAGATAAGGAAATATGCTGCTAAAATTTCTAAACTAAAATAAATTAAAAGAGAGAACAAAAAAATGGAGGGGCAGGGGAGAGGGGAGAGAAATCGCATATTGCGTGAAAACCTTTACATAAATTCGATAAAAACCTCCGTGCTGAGCGACTGGGAACAAAAACAAGGAAATTATTAAAATATTAAAACTATTAAAAAGGTTGTTAAAACACTAGTGTTTAACCGCCACTAGTGTTTAAGCTATATATCGAAGAAACAATGACGGAAACAAAAGAAAGGTTCAATCATGGAATAAAAATTCATGGTGTCAGGATATCAGTGATGAGATTCTAACGTGACTCAAAGTGTAAAAGAATTACAGGATCTGTTGCATCGAATGAAATTTTAATGAGTATAGAATATGGATGGAGTAAATCGAAGAAAGATGAAAATAGTGAGAACTAGCAGAAATGAAAACAACGTAAAACTAAGATGAAAATTGAGGATGATGGAGTAGGAGGTTAAGAAATTCTGCTATCTAGGCAGCAAAATAACTCATGACGGACGGAGTAAGGAGGACGAAAAAAGGAGAATAATACTGGCAAAAAGAGAATTCCTGGCCAAGAGAATCTACTAGTATCTAGCACAGGTTTCGATTTGATAAAGAAATTTCCGAGACTGTACGTTTGGAATACAGCATTGTATGGTAGTGAAACATGGACTGTGGGAAAAAAGGAATAGAAGAGGAATCGAGGTGTGATGCTACAGAAGAACGGAGAAAATTAGGTGGACTGATGAGGTAGGGAGTGAGGAGGTTCTCCGCAGAATCGGCTAGGAAAGGAATATGTGGAAAATACTGATAAGAAGAGGGGACAGGATGATAGAACATCTCTTAGGGCCTCAGGGAAAACTTCCACGGTACTATAGGGAGCGATAGAGGGTAAAAACTGCACAGAAAGACAGAGATGGGAATACATACGGCGATTAATGGAAGACGTAAGTTAAAAAAAAAGGGGGGGGAATGGTCGAGTCTAATCAAAATCAAAGCAGCAATCTTCCATACAAAGATCTGCGTGCATCCACAAAAGGCTATGTCTTTGTCATGCATTTTATAAAATATGTATCTGCTGTTGTAAACTGCCTGCAAAAAATGTACAGAAACGAAATAAATGAAAAAGGACTCTTGTGGAATTCGACGGTAAGTGAAAACGAGATGGGCCTGTTGCGACAGCATCCCTAGAAACTTGTGAACGTGGTGCGGCAGACGGCTCACCGACGTTCCACTTAGCATGGTGGCTCAACGAGAGCTATGAGATATAACGTTTAACAGATAACCTGGAAAACATGCCTGCAGTAGGAGCTGAATGTTTCCGCCACTGTGAAAACATACAGTTGTTGTTGTTGATGATGATATCTTGTTTGTGGGGCGCTCAACTGAGCGGTTATCAGCGCCCGTACAAGTTCCCAATCTTTACACTCTCCAGGCTCACCACTTTCACGAATGATGATGAAATGATGTGGACATGTAACGAACACTTAGATCTTGTAATGTAACAGCTCTCTAACAATTTATGAAATACTACACAAATCTATTTTGAAATTTCTATTACAACGTACTGCTAGAGTAAGAAAACAATTGCCATGTGAAAGTAACGTTAGTCTGTCTCTTAAATATCGTACCCTGTTACCGCTGCTTGTGAGTTGGAAATCACTAGTATTGCAGTAGCATCGACACATGCTTGTTTCCCTTTTCTCCCCTTAAAGTTAAATATGACATGCAATCATGCTAGTATCTGTACTGGTTGTATCCTTGACATTCAGCACTACGTAACCATAAAAAAAGACACAAAAATTATATAATAGAACTATCCCCTCCGAAATACTGCACACAAAAACAGATAAGAAGCAAATTTTGTGAAACCATTTAAAATGTAATTTAAATGAGCACAAGTTTTTGAAACGCCGATCCACAAGACAAATTTACTCAGAGTGCAGTACCACTTTTACATTGAGGTCAGCACACTCACACTTTATTCATATGCGCACAATCATACTACAATAATCGTAGATAATTTACACGGTTTCTCTTCTCTATCGCGTAAGAGATCCTTTCAGATGAGAGTGAAATATTTCGCAAACATTTTGCTTTTGAATAAAATACACTCCTGGAAATGGAAAAAAGAACACATTGACACCGGTGTGTCAGACCCACCATACTTGCTCCGGACACTGCGAGAGGGCTGTACAAGCAATGATCACACGCACGGCACAGCGGACACACCAGGAACCGCTGTGTTGGCCGTCGAATGGCGCTAGCTGCGCAGCATTTGTGCACCGCCGCCGTCAGTGTCAGCCAGTTTGCCGTGGCATACGGAGCTCCATCGCAGTCTTTAACACTGGTAGCATTCCGCGACAGCGTGGACGTGAACCGTATGTGCAGTTGACGGACTTTGAGCGAGGGCGTATAGTGGGCATGCGGGAGGCCGGGTGGACGCACCGCCGAATTGCTCAACACGTGGGGCGTGAGGTCTCCACAGTACATCGATGTTGTCGCCAGTGGTCGGCGGAAGGTGCACGTGCCCGTCGACCTGGGACCGGACCGCAGCGACGCACGGATGCACGCCGAGACCGTAGGATCCTACGCAGTGCCGTAGGGGACCGCACCGCCACTTCCCAGCAAATTAGGGACACTGTTGCTCCTGGGGTATCGGCGAGGACCATTCGCAACCGTCTCCATGAAGCTCTGCTACGGTCCCGCACACCGTTAGGCCGTCTTCCGCTCACGCCCCAACATCGTGCAGCCCGCCTCCAGTGGTGTCGCGACAGGCGTGAATGGAGGGACGAATGGAGACGTGTCGTCTTCAGCGATGAGAGTCGCTTCTGCCTTGGTGCCAATGATGGTCGTATGCGTGTTTGGCGCCGTGCAGGTGAGCGCCACAATCAGGACTGCATACGACCGAGGCACACAGGGCCAACACCCGGCATCATGGTGTGGGGAGCGATCTCCTACACTGGCCGTACACCACTGGTGATCGTCGAGGGGACACTGAATAGTGCACGGTACATCCAAACCGTCATCGAACCCATCGTTCTACCATTCCTAGACCGGCAAGGGAACTTGCTGTTCCAACAGGAGATGCACGTCCGCATGTATCCCGTGCCACCCAACGTGCTCTAGAAGGTGTAAGTCAACTACCCTGTCCAGCAAGATCTCCGGATCTGTCCCCCATTGAGCATGTTTGGGACTGGATGAAGCGTCGTCTCACGCGGTCTGCACGTCCAGCACGAACGCTGGTCCAACTGAGGCGCCAGGTGGTAATGGCATGGCAAGCCGTTCTACAGGACTACATCCAGCATCTCTACGATCGTCTCCATGGGAGAATAGCAGCCTGCATTGCTGCGAAAGGTGGATATACACTGTACTAGTGCCGACATTGTGCATGCTCTGTTGCCTGTGTCTATGTGCCTGTGGTTCTGTCAGTGTGATCATGTGATGTATCTGACCCCAGGAATGTGTCAATAAAGTTTCCCCTTCCTGGGACAATGAATTCACGGTGTTCTTATTTCAATTTCCAGGAGTGTACATAAATGTTGCCTCATGTCACTGAGTAGATGCATTGCAGATAAAAGAAAAGCGAAAATCACCTTAAATAATGGAGGTATGAGCTACCAGAAACAAAACAAGAGCGAAAAAATCTAACTTCTACACAGAATTTCGCTATAAAAAGAAATGGACGCTTTTAGGTCTAGGATTTCATTTCCATTTTAACAAGGGGAGGCCGCCAATTGTGAAATTCAGATTCATTTCATACTGTGCATAATAAAATCTCATGGCCAGAGGTGTAATGTGGCCAAGCACCAAGAGTCACTTCTCAGCTGTTGTCGAGAAAATCAACAGTTAAAAGAAACCGTTGCGGTGAAATAGTCTCTACGATTAATAATTTTCTGCAGCGTCGTGGCGCAGCGGTAAGGGCTCTGGTTCGTAATCTGAAGGTCAACGGATCGAATCTCGCGCTATGCAACTTTATTTTTTATTTTTTATTTTTTGTTTTTTGTAATTCAAATGTATGCACACACACACACACATACACACACACACACACACACACACACATATATATATATATATATATATATATATATATATATATATATATATATATATATATATATATATATATCCATCGTCCACCACCAACTGTCTTCTCCGATTTTTGCTGATATGATACGATACGCGTGGTATGCATCAAACCTGACAAACGATAGAACAATTTTTCAGAATGTTAATCAGTTGTGTTTCCCAACAGATAATTTAAAAAACAATTGTTCTTGTAAAAACGCATCGTTTATCAGATGTGCTCGATGTCGTGCTGTTTTCTGCTTTCCATGTTTCTATGATAACTATCACTCTGGTTCGTGCGATACTCCAGCTACTTCTGGTCACTAATTGTTAATTATGTGCGAGTGTATACCGAACTTTTCAATAAATTGTATCCGCTTGAATACTATTTGTGATATTGTGTTTTATTTCAAGTTTTATTTTTCCACGACAGACGACTTTCAACAACTTATATATATATATATTTGAATTACAAAAAAAATAACAAAAAAAAGTCGCATGGCGCGAGATTCGATCCGGCGACCTTCGTATTACGAACCTGAGCGCTTACCGCTGCGCCACGACGCTGCAGGAAATTATTAATCGTAGAGAGTATTTAACGGGAACGGTTTCTTTTAACTCGATTTTCTCGACAACGGCTGAGAAGTGCATCTTGGTGCTTTGCCACATTACTCCTCTGGCCATGAGCTTTTATTATGCGTAGTATGAATCGAATCTGAATTTCACAATTGGCGGCCTCCCCTTGTAAGTGTAGTCCTGGACTGTGCGGCTGATCCCGGCGGAGGTTCGAGTCCTCCCTCGGGCATGGGAGTGTGTGTTTTTCCTTAGGACAATTTAGTTTAAGTAGTGTGTAAGCTTAGAGACTGATGGCCTTAGCAGTTAAGTCCCATAAGGTTTCACACACATTTGAACATTTTTTTGAGTTCACTAAGAGTGCCGAAAATAGCCAAAGAACTTTCTCAAAATCCTACGTGTTCTGCACATATGACAACGTATTTAAATGTTTATTCACAGTGCAACCAAAACAACACAACATACCAACGTAATCATATAGCACATACTTTTTCTGCCTCCACGTATTTCTCTTTGCATCCGTTGCAATAACAGTAATTCGTCACTGCTATTACCAATACAAAAATTATAAAAACGCAGCAAATACGTCTGACAGTAAAATTTCGAACTCTGGAGAAAGCATATAGAAATAGCACAAACATCAATATCCCGAGACCACCTATACAAACAGTGGTGTCCTGAGGCCACGTAAAAATGACAACATGAGCAGACCGCAATGCTCTTCCAGAGATACGTACTTCTCCTGTATGGTTATCACAGTCAATATAGCAGGCATAGGTCGGAAAAATAACATAATGGCTACATTTATAGCCTTAGTATTACAAGCTGTTGAAAAAGATAAACTTATTTAACACGGTTTGTGGCTGAAGGATAAACTGAGCAAAGATGAAGGTGACGAAGAGTAGCAGAAAGGAGAAGAACGGGTTGCTCAACGTCAAAATTGGGAGCGACACAGTTGTTGTGGAAGTACTCACTTCACTTGACCTTGCTGCTAGGTGCGAGGCTATAGCAGCAAGGTTAAGTGCAGCGAACGGCAAGGTTGCAGCAGCAAGGTTAAGTGCAGCACAGAGAAATAAGCTTGTGACAAACAGTTCCACGACAGATCATGAGAGAAATTCAAGTCCACGGTGTTTACACAAGAGCCAATGAACAAATACAAAACATACGAGACACAGAAACCGCTAACACAACTGAAACGTATTTGGTTAAAAGCAATAACACAAATTGAGTTGCAAAATAAGAGTAATAAGTCCTCCTTTCTATAGAATAAATATCATTTAAAAATTGTTTCAAGAAGTATTTTTGTTGCACGTATTCTTTCAACCTCCTTATCGGTGCCTGTTGCCTTCTCATTGGTGAACTATCCAGATATCATCACATATCACAAGGCTGATGACTGAAATAATTTCCTTTTTCTTTCGGACAGTTTTGTCAGTGACAACTGGCGGCTTTACATTTCTTCCTTCTTTCCACTTGCTCGTACTGATTTCCTTCCTCATACGTGTCTGAGTTGGAGCTAGTACTTAGCTTTTAATGACCGTTTTGTCAACGTGTCGTTAAATCCCAATCTTACTGTCTTTGCTTCACAGCCATCTAAGACATCATTTTTAACGTTTCTCCTATGTAAAAAGAAGTGCAACATAAAGAGAGACGAGATGACAATGAGTTTCAGGAACTTGAAGGAAATGAATCAGAGCGAGAGCTGAAACCAACACGATCAACTTCAAGCAAAACTATACAACTGCAGCTGAGGTCTGGTGTACCGTGGTGCATCATGTATGGGAGAGGGAGGCACATTTCAACTAGGGACTTCTTTCAGTATCTTGAATTTCTCACAGCTGCATCACTGTTTAATTAAACAACAGGTAAACACTGAAGCTTACAACCGGTTCCCTCTCCATTATTATCCATAAGAGAATTGCTGTTTAAGAAATATTGCATCGTGGATTGTAAAGTAAAGCTCAGTTCTATTTTCAGTAATGCATTTGTGGTAGATAATAGTGAGGTAAATTCGATTTAATCACCCAGTTAATTACGAAATTCTGCGTCTTAACATACTACGAACTACTTGAAACACTTTGTATAAATGAAGGAAGAATGGTTTAACATTAACGGCCCCTTCTGGGGCAGGTTTCAAAACAAATTCATGGTGATAAGTTTCAACGCTGTTGTAAGCCCATATAAATCATTTATTTAGCCAATAATATAGCGCTACGTGGAATAACAGGTGCAAAGTAAGTTATTGCCTTTTAGAAATGGATAGTACGGCGGGAACTTGCAAGAAGAAGTGTATTTAAGTAGCTGCAAGTGACGAAAAAACTGGAAAGTGAAAGATGCCAAGTCTTTTAGGCCTGCTGCAGATAAATGTGGAGTGTACTATTCTGCTTTGTCTGGCGGGTTAGGGAATAGTAATGCAGGAGATATTTAAGATCAGCGACAGTAATCGGACACCACACCACCAAGCTGTTGTTACTCACGCAAAATAGCTGGAATGGACTGCGTGAATGGCTTCATGAGCAGATATCAACAACCCGCCATGCGAAAGCCTGAGAACACTAGTATACCAAGAGCATACCCAGAACTGTTTGACAGTTGCAAACGAGCTATTCATTCAGATGATTTGTCAGAAATCTGAAAGTACAATATGGATGTTGCAATTGTTACCGTGTATGCTGAAGTAAATTTCACAGTTGAACGTGAACATACCACACGCAAATGAAATACAGCTGTTGGTCCTGGACCTACAACAGAAGAAACAAGAAATTCTAGCACGCACAAGTGAAGGACACCCTGAAACTGACGGCGTCAGGGGTTTTCGAAAGAGAAACTAAAAAAAAAAAAGAGCTGTACGGCGAACCCAAGTATAATTCATCGGCTCAATTCTATTTCTGTTTCTTTGGATTTTATATCTGCAATGCTCTGCATTTTTATCCACGGATATATTATAGATCTATAACAGCAATAAGTTGATTTAAAAATAAAAGTTACTGTAGTTATTTGGATGTTTTAAGGTGTCGTATCCTCTGTTGAAATGTGCACCATGGCATAGGTGCAATTCAGCACAAATCTGCCTCAACTGAAATATAAAATTAGACCTTCTGTTTATTTCTAAGAACAAAAATAACAATTTACAAGTTGTCTAACATACCATATTACCATTTACAAAAAAATACAATATCATGCCACATAAAAAATTATATTCTAAAACTCTTGAAAAGGGCCCCTCTCCTATAAAAAATAAAGGAAATCTAGGTACAGTCATTAATGGGGAAGAAACACTTTTCTTCTATTTTGATTTTATTAATGTCTTAAATTTTCTGACAGTCCTTGTAAAACCAGGTGCTCAGTTCTAGCGTATACGAATTGATGACAAAATTACAGTACCTTCTAAAAAAAACAAGCAATTGCTCCTACGATTACCGGACCTTGGATTTAACCCGTCATACGTGTGCTAAGAAGATACTTACAACAGTTATTTTGCTGCTACGCCATTCCTAGAACGCAGGTCTTAATTGAATTGACACTCGATGTTTGACACAACATAACATAATCGATATTAGTATTATAAATGCGAAAGTATCTCTCTCTGTTATGCTTTGATGTTTAAGCCGCTGAACCGATTTTGATAAAATTTGATAGAGATTTCTTGAACGCTGAGGAAGAACATAGGCTTTTTAGAAAGTGTGTTGTACAACATATTTATTGATTTGAAGAATATAACTGGAAATGTGGAACAATCATTACTCTTTGAAAAAGCTGTTTACTCTTTGATTTTTGAACTTTGTGATAATTGTAAAAATGCTTTTATTGTTTGATACGTTTACATAAAATAATTCATTGCAATGAATACAATGTTTATCTAATCCTCTATCTGTTTAATCCGTCCTTCCTCACTAATATCAGTGACAAACTCATCACATTTTAGTCGCTGAGCGTCATGCGTCTGTTGCAACTTCTTTATTACGTTGAAATTTGTGTGAACTGCTCGTGGTTATGAGGTTAGCATAGCTGTTTCCTAACCTTGGGTTCGCTGGTGCAATTGCCGCCCGGGTCGTTTTCTTTCAGCTCGCTTCTGAGCGAGTGTGTGTTGTTCTCATAATCATTTTATCATCGATGTGCAAGTTATCGAAGTGGCGTCTAGTAATAAGTCTTGCACCAAGCTCCTGAACATTCCAACCGGAGTCTCCCTGCCAATAAAGCCATATGCATGTTTCATTTCATTTCATAGATACGCGAGGGCAGTCGTGGGTGTCAGCTAGAATACAGTGCTTGTAGAATCTTCAACGTGATTAATCCATGCCAATTCGTATTTCAATGTTAATATTATAAATGGGAAAGTAACTCTGTCTGTTACGTTTACACCACTAAACCGATATCAATGAAATTTGGCGTGTGATACCTTGAACCCTAATGAAGAAGATGGGACACTTTACAATGTGTGTAGTAAGAGATATTTATTGAACTGAATAAATATTGCGCAAATTAAGGAATAATATTTATTCTGTAAAAAGCTATTTAGTCTTTCCCTTTTGAACACTTTTCTGGAAATGCTGTTATTGGTTTTATGTGATACGTAATATGATTCATCATAATCAATATAATGCTTATTTAATTTTCAAGTGTTTAATCCATACTTCCACACTAATAACAGTATTATTAATTACAAAACTAACTCGCTCTGCTACATTTTAACGACTCTACTACTGAATAGATTCTGATGGTATTTGGTATGGAGATAACTTGAAGCCTGAGGAAGACCATAGGCTATTTTAGAAAGTAGTGTATTTCCGAGGATTATTAAATTTTTAAATATGGTATACGCGAGTGGCATACAGACGGTTCTGGCGCGATGGCCGACGACGCTTAAGAGTCTGTAGATTATTCCATGTCAGTGAAAATCCAGTGTTAATTGTGCGCATGGTTTATGATATTGAGTTCCTACACCACCTAGCATAGCTGGAGAGTTTTGGTGCAGATACAATATCAAAATTGGACGGAAATTATTACTATAAGCCTCGCAAACATAAGTCTGACTGAGCGCATAGTTCTAAAGAGAGCTCAAGCTGCAAAAGTTACTCGAATCCAACAAAGCTTAGAGCAATCTCATGTCAGCCATAACTAGAATACAGAATGTCAGGCTGCCTTAAGAGCTACAGAGCGGTCACAAGCCGTCGCATTTTAGACGCTGTGACTCACTTGTCTCTTACAGCTTCCAAGACGCTTGAAGGCTCTCGACGACGGCGTCATTTGAAGGCTATATGGCAAACAGAGACGTACCTTTACATGTAAAACGTGGGAGGTTCTTGGTGAGGCTGCATTTGGTTATGGTCTATCAATTTACCACGTTAATTATAAATTAGTCATCGTAGGAGGATGGAGCAAAAATTTAGGCACTATAACCCATTAAAATGGAAGGGAGGAACGGTTGGTATGTGTTGCTCTGGTGATAAAATCTCACATCCAGTACTACGTGAGACAGAGAAAACGCTAAAATCTCTAATTCTGAACGACTGTAATGTATGGAGGCATTTTCAAATATGATTAGAAAAATCTTCAGATTCGACATATAGCAAAATAATAGAACCACATTCGTTATGTACCTTCATACCAGCACTCCATACATTTTTAAACATAAGTCTCTACACCATTATATACACAGTCATGTTGTGAAATTACTAGATGAATCACTATCACTCATCATAGTAAAACTACTGATATGCGAGCGGCTAAGAGCGAGGACTAAATAAGAAAGAGTTTCCTTATTTTCTGTAAAATGCTGTTTATTCGATCACGAAGACTATTTCGGTTTTCCGAACCACCGTCACCTGACGATGGCCTGAAAACCGGTTGTGATCAAATAAATACTATATTGCTGGTTTCCGTGACATATTGATCGTAACGCAGCGCGAGGCGTAGTTTGTTGTGGAGTGTGGCAGTTTCACTGTGAATTGGTGAAACCAACATATGTAAATCCGGATAGTTTTGGTGAATACTGATCTGTAACGTAGTCCGAGGTCTATGTTAGGCAGAAAGGTGACAAATGAAGGATAAGCTGACGAATCAAATTTGTGTGATGGCACGAGAATAACCACGGTTTTTGTTAAAGCGCATATTTTACTCAAATTGGGTTGCGATGAGCGGTTCATACACTATGTGATCGAAAGTATCAGAACACCCCCCAGAACATACGTTTTTCATATTAGGTGCATTGTGCTGCCACCTACTGCCAGGTACGCCATATCAGCGACCTCAGTCGTCATTAGACACCGTGAGAGAGCAGAATGGGGAGCTCCGTGGAACTCATGGACTTCGAACGTGGTCAGGTGAATAAGTGTCACTTGTGCCATACGTCTGCATACGAGTCCACACTCCTAAACATCCCTAGGTCAACTGCTTCCGATGTGATAGTGAAGTGGAAACGTGAACGTAAACGTACAGCACAAAACCGTGCAGGTCAACCTCGTCTGTTGAGTGACAGAGATCGCCGACAGTCGAAGAAGGTCTTAATTTGTACCAGGCAGACGTCTATCCAGACCATCACACAAGAATTCAAAACTGCATCAGGGTCCAGTGAAAGTACCATGACAGCTAGGCCGGAGGTGAGAAAACTTGGATTTCATGGTCGAGCGGCTGCTCATGAGCGACACATCACGCCGGTAAATGCCAAACGACGCCTCCCTTGGTGTAAGGAGCGTAAACATTGGACAATTGAACAGTGGAAAAACATCGTGTGGAGTGACGATCACGGTACACAATGTGGCGATCCGATGGCAGAGTGTGGGTACGGTGAATGCCCGCGTGTGCAGTGCCAGCGTGTGTAGTGCCAACAGTAAAATTCGGAGGCGGTGGTGTTATGGTGTGGTCGTGTTTTTCATGGAGGGGACTTACAGCCCTTGTTTTTTTGCGTGGCACTATCACAGCACAGGCCTACACTGATGTTTTAAGCACCTTCTTGCTTCCCACTGTTGAAGAGCAATTCGGGGATGGCGATTTCATCTTTCAACACGATCGAGCACCTGGTCATAATGCACAGCCTGTAACGGAGTGGTTACACGACAATAGCATCCCTGTAATGGACTGGCCTGCACAGAGTCCTGACCTGAATCCAATAGGACACCTTTGTTATGTTTTGGAACGCCGACTTCGTGCCAGGCCTCACCGGCGGACATCGATACCTCTCCTCAGTGCAGCACTCCGTGAATAATGGGCTGCTATTCAACAAGAAACCTTCCAGCAGCTAATTAAACGTACGCCTGCGAGAGTGGAAGTTGTCATCAAGGCTAAAGGTGAGCCAACACCATACTGAATTCCAGCATTATCGATGGAGAGCGCCACAAAATTGTAATTAATTTTGAGCCGAGTGTCCGGATACTTTTGATCACATAGTGTATCACCCATTGTGATAGCGTTACTGGTCTGCGCGAACTGTATGTATCGGCAGGTTCTATAGTCCCGCTTTCTTAATAAATGCGAACCTGCTGTGTAGAATTTGTGATCTTAATTTATTTGAATACTAACGATCCGGGCAATGCTTCGTAATTGTTAAGTGCGTGTGGGAATTCGATATACGTCCTGAACCCGTTCTCCCTCCTCTCTCCATCCCTCTTTTATTCCCCCTCCGTTTGCATATCTGCTCCTCCTGCCCCTATCTCTGTCCCCCCTCCCTGTACATCTCTTATCCCTTGCTCACTCTATCCATCGCCTCCTCCCTCATTTCTCTATCCGTAGCCTCCTTCCCCTTCTTTACTTCTCTATATCCATTTATTCTCCCCTCCTCCGTCTATTTCTTCCTCCCCCTCTCTCCGACCATATTTATTGTTATCACAAACGGAACCTTGATTGGAATTATTAGTAGACGGGGTGTGAGAGAGACATTTCCAGCTGCTGGATCTGTGAGGACAGCAGCTTTAATTACAGTCTTTCGCATAGATTTAATCTACGAACAGGCAGGATTATAAAGATAGCAAGAAGCACTACTTTCCTGTTTTCTTTTAAAAATAGCTGCGGAAAGGAAAACAAAACCGTACACTTACACAGCCCAATTAAGCACGTTCTTTCTTGCAGCCGATTTGACTGTATAACATATCTGTATCCATCCCAAATGATGTCATTTGGAAGCAACAGTGGTACGTTTGTATATTCTGCAAGAAATGCCTCGATCGCGGTTCTTGGACAGAATGTAACGATGCCAATGGATTTGATGGCGGTGTCAGTTGTGGTAATTTGATGTTTCCGTACACTTAACATAGTCCTGGCGGTTCATGTCGAAACCTTAAAGCATGGCAGTGTTGTCAAACATTTTCATTTTTCTTAAGTCGACCAATGTATCCGCGGCTTAATCCACTGTTGGATCGTATCTGAACGCCAAACATTCAGTTCGAATTGTCACATTTGGCCGTCTGTGCGTACGCCGAGTGATATCTCGACGCCTTCCGAAGAAATAGACAACGAACTTAAATCAATTGAAGGTTTGGAACACGCCGAATTACCACGAACAGGCATCAATTCAAAGTTTGCAACAGACTAAAGAGATGGTCACCACAGATAACGCACTAAATAAATCCTTTCAGTTGTATTCTTTTCCATAAAATATCGATTTTCAATGCGGGATCTGTTCTTGTTATGGACACATGCGACTTGAGAACTGTCAAAGTTCATATTCAAAGGACATGTACATTAGTACGTTCTGCAGAAATGATTAGCATTTCAGTCACCTCAGTTCTGCGTGTGTTCTGTTGCCTATTAGGCACAGGGTCCTGCAAGGATAACTTGTTCCATGCGCGATGGCATCGACGCGTATAAGACGCCAATGACGTCTTGTGGAATAGACATGTATGCTGCATTCACCTGCTTCCAAAATTCATCTGTGATAGTTGGCATTGGGTCACAGGGCTGCACCCGTCGTTTCACCATATCCCACACATTTTCGGTTGGCGACCTGGTTACCTGGAGGGCCAGGGCAAAAGACTGACATTCTGTGACGCCACGTGTTCGTGCAGCGACATCTGGTCGTGCATTGTCGTGCTGAAAAGTGTCGTCTGGGGGTGCTGTGCAGGAAAAAATAGCTACAAGTCATTCACGTAGGTCACACTGGTCACAGCGCCCTGGACACGCACCAACTGTGATTTGTGGTTGCACCCAAAAGCTCTCTACACCATAAGGCCTTGAGTTGGCACTGTATGTCTTGTGCGAATGCAGTCATTGTGACGCCAGTCCCCTGTCTGCGTCGATCCAATATGTGGCCATCATTTTCAAACAAACAGAACCTGGATTCGTGTGAAAACAGTATTTGATGCCATTGCTGTGACGTCTTTCCAAATACCATTGCCGTCTAGCATGTTTCTGCACATTAGTGAAAGATATGCGGGGAACTGGATGACGCGCACGTAGCCCTTGCCGTAATAAACGGCAACGCACTGTCACCCATGATAGTGTACGATGTGTTATACTGTTCCACTGTTGCGCCAAAGCCGAGGAGGACGCTGATCTGTTCTGCAATGTCATTAGGATGAGGTGTCGATCTTCTCGGAGGGTGGTCTGACCAATTCCGTCATATTCTATAGCATTCTGGGAACTATTCTGCACACACCCGTTGCACTACCGAAACACTTCGTCCCACAAGAGTAGTACTTTCCCCGATGGAAGCATCACATTCTCTGATGCCAATAATACGTCCACTTTCAAACTCAGTGATTTTTGACGGTAAGGTTCGCACATATTTCTGCTACGTATTCTGCACGTCTGCTCAAGCCACACTGATCCATTACCTTCGGTTTATAGCGACAACGAGAGTCGCGGGAACATCATTGTACCAATAGGTGGGGTTGCGCATATATATATATATATATATATATATATATATATATATATATATATATATATATATATATATATATATGTGTGTGTGTGAGTGTGTGTGTGACAGAGAACTGACAAACCAACCGTTACATTTCTTTCATTGAAAGTTTCGTACAAAAATATCTTGCAAATTTCCAACTTTTTCGGTGGATTTTTCAAAAATTTCCTATCATACGAAGCTTGTCCCGACAATTACGATAAAAAACAGCCAAATCAGTCGAACGGTTCTCTCAAGTGATGATCTTTCATACATGCGGCAATTGGTATATATAGGTGTGTTGCTGCTGAATCAAAATGTTACCAAGACTGCGAATTCTACAATTTGTTTAGAGGTCGAGGTCATCGGCATCCTCCAGAGATCAAAGGGTTCTCATTTCGTGGACCTCCTAGTCTGCATGAAATGATCAGCGCGGAACTGTCGTATCTGTGATACCTGCGCTGATTCCCGACGGCTGTCAGTTTCGCACTGCTCCTCGGGTGTCCTCACACTCGCCGCTGCCGGTCCAAAATAACCGAACCGTGGCTGACGGCTCGGAAGCCAACCTGGAAAGCGTCGACCGCGCCGTCAAGTGGGAGCTGGTAATGACAGGCCTTCCACTTCCACTCGGCTGGAGAACCACCTGCGGTGGCGGCGGCGGCGGGGGCGGCACTCAGCGGGGTGGGGGTGGGCCGCCCCCGCAGATAGCGGCGAGCCGGCAGCTCTCACCGCTGATTGCCCGCGCTGCCTCTCAGCCCGGAAAAAGCTTTTAACTCCCGCCATCGGTCTTCTCCTCCTGCCGCCGCCGCCGCCGCCACCGACAACAAACAATGTTTTTTCACTCGTTTCTTCCACCTCAAATGGGGCCGAAATATAACGGTACAGCAACGGCGGGCCGAGAGCCCGATCTTGAAACGGCTACGATACCGGAAAATTGCCGTCGACTCCAGCAGTTGTTCACTCGATGTAATTATAGCTACAGTAGTGTTGTTGTGGTCTCAACCCCAAAGCCTGCTTTGATACAGCTCTCCATGCCACTCTATCCTGTATAAGCCTCCTCATCTCCGCATAACTACAGCAACCTTCATCAATTTTAAACCGAGTACTGTATTCATCTCTTGACCTCTCTCTACAGTTTTACCCCGCACACTACTGTCTGACACCAAAATTATGATTTCTTGAAGTCTCAAAATGTTTCCTGCCAACCGATCCCTTCTTTTAGTCAAGTTGTGAAACAAATTTGCTTTCTCCTCAGTTCTGTTCAGTTCCTCCTAATCAGTTACGTTATCTATGGATACAATCTTCAGAATTTCAAGAGCTTTTACTTGTCTGAACGTCCACATTTCACTTCCATACAAGGCTACACTGCAGACAAATATCTACATAAAACACTTGTCTCAACTTTATATTCGATTTTAACAGATTTCTCCTCTTCAGAAACGCATTTCTTGGGTCTGCGAGTCTCATTTTCTAATCTAATTCTCTCAGTATCATCTGATTTGATTCGATTACATCGTATTACTCTTGTTTTGCTTTCGTTGATGTTCATTTTATATCCTTCTTTCAAGACATTGTCCATTCCGTTCTCCTGATATTCCCAGTCCTTTGCTTTCTCTGACAATGTCGTTGGCAAACTTGAAAAACCTCCCTGAACTACAATAGTTTCTCTAAAGTTTTCTTAGCTTGCGTTTACTGCTTCCTCAATGTAGTGACTGATTAACATCAGGGATAGACTACAACCCCGTCTCATTCGCTTTTCAACCAATGTTTTGCTTTCATTCACCTCAACTCTTGTAACTGTTGTCTAATTCCTGTACTATTTCTAAATAAGCTTTTGCTCGCTGTATTTTAATCTTGCTACCTCCAGAATTTCAAAGAATATATTGCTATCAACATTGTCAAAAGCTTTCCGTAAGTCTACATTTGCTATAAACGTAGGTTTGCCTTTCTTTAACCCATTTTTGAAGAAAAGCCATAGGATCAGTATTGCCTCAAGCGTTCTTACATTTCTCCGCTCCCCAAATGATCTTACCGGAGGCTGGCTTCTACCTGTTTTTCCTTTCTTCTGTAAATAACTCGTGTCAGTATTTCGCAACCACGACTTATTAAACTAATGGTTCTCTACTCGTATTACATCTTATATTTCTGGCATTCATTTATTGCAAATTGGTTGTGACTCGTTCAAGCACCACTGGGTAGCTACCGATTAGCAGTACCTAGCACTTGGTTGTAAAAAAGTTTTCATGTAAATGAAAAATGTTACAGGAGGTGATCGTCTAGAATACGAGTAGGTAATAGGCGGCCCGTGGGCCGAATCCACCCCGTGACTGGTTTCAAAATGACCCCGGTAGAAATTCATGGGATACGCTGTACTCCGTCCAGAATACATTTTCGACTATTTCCGCAATCATCCATTAAAAATATTTTTGACAAATATTTAAAAAGTGCTTGCTAATAGTCTGTGGAAATTAACAGAATAAATTTGAGCCACTCGAATAACCTATGGCCAAAAATAGCGAAGTTACTCGTATCTGCTTATAGACTAGAATTGTCTTCCCAATTGCCGTATTGTGTTTTATTATTTTTTGTATTAACATTAGTAATTAATTCTTGACCATTGTAGACGTCTTAGAACACTACAGTCGTTGAAAGTGAAGTTAATTTATAATGAATTAGCGGCAGCCAGTTGCTTTTATAGCCGTTTATTTTTCAATTATATAATTGTACAGTCATGCTCAAAAGTATCCGAACGACCTGAATTGCATTTCGCCTGATTCGCATGCAACCCACATAACGCAGCTGTCTAGCAGGTCCTCTAATCGCTCCTTGGTACAGTCGTTTGACTATTGAAAATGGTTGCATCAAGTCTCTGTATCGCAATAACTCAAGATGTAAAGTAATACCACGATACTACAAATATCAGGGAACACCTTATAACTGTCCTTAAGGCTCGTAAGCTCCTGAAATGTTACCACTCTCATTATTACGTCAGATAGGTAATGCACGTAGTAAGTTCGTCGTATTCATGATTTCCTCTTCAAAGTAACATACAATACTTATTATTTAACACAAAATGAGATTAAAAATTTAAGTTATTCACGAGCAGCTAGTTGAGAATATGTATGAACTTCAAATGACACGACGAACAGTCTCGTTCTCATATGGATTCAAACTAAGGTCATTCAGACTAAGGAAAGATTTCGTGACTGACGGAAACTAACAGTCATTCCTGATTAGGCATACAGAGAGTGATATACCACGATTTTAGACAGTATCAGTTAGCAAATACCAACTTTAAATTACATAACGCAAGCACTTTTAACGGACGCGAATTCCTACCCAGCACCTATTGTCCCTGTTAACGAACTACGAGAGATGTTAAATATTGCTTCTTAACAAGTAACTTACTTGAATTGGCGAGAGGTAAAGCTTTGTGTTGGACAGGGATTCGAACCCAGAACCTAATCGGATAGATATCGACGCACAATCAACTGTGACATTTCGGATTTTCTCGGCAGTAGCTAGATGTTTTAACTGAAATGACGAGACGAAACATTAATTTTTTTCCTTCCCAGGACTCCAACCCGGCACCTATCGCTGTTATATTCTAGAGAAAACGAACGTTAAATATGGGTTTGTTGCACCAGCAGCGACATGTGAGCATGTTTGAACTAGAAATAATATGGCGAAGAGTTCAGTGCTGACTGGCAATAGAGCTCCACACAAAGAGACGTCAGCTACCGAATTTTTCTCCAGCTAGGACTAACATCTTGAACTTATAGTGATCTCGCAAATAGTTCTGTGTCTCACTGGGAGTCAAAAACTTCACATATTGTTAGTGTTGACAAAGAATGAAAATACATTAAAAATCAAAATTGTTATCCACCAGCAGATAGGTGTTCTCATGCTAGAGCTTGATAATACATAATGAAATATTTAGTGCCGGGCCAGGATTCGAACCCATTCACGCGCAATATGTGGAGATGTTGAGGAATCTGCAGTTTTGAACAAACAACAAATTGTAGCCGAGCTGTATTGTCACGAAGGGATCAAATTCCGCGTTTAGGGCGGTCTGAGTTGCATTCCCAGTTGAGAACCAATTTTATCGACATACAGAAGCTCAGATAAAAGATGGAATAAGTGTCCTGTGAGACTACATAGCGTTTGTTTCGTCACTAGAAATAAATAACTAGTATAAGAAATGTTACTGGTGACAGAGTTTCTACATGTCGCCACTCCTGACTTTATTGCGGTTCAACCTAACGTCTACTTGGTAGAGAAGGAATATCGTTTTAATGTTAATTTCAGACCACAATGCCATTATATCTTCTTCACTTGGTGTAGCCAGAAGAGAATGAAATCTGTCTCTCCCTATCTAAAATCATTGCCAGAAGTTGGAATCGAACCCAGACCATAGATATACAAACATATCACCAGTCAACCGACCACCAAACCCGCTTTCTCTGTGGCTCATTTTTCTATCGTAACGCCGTTGCGCCACACTGGTTGAGAATTCTGACACACAGGCTCCCTGTAGTAATTTGCAGCATGTTCAGTAAATTCATTTACTTGGTTGACCGAATCACCATGAACTAGCTGCCTCGGCTACCCAGTGCATACATTCGACTTTATTTTGTAATCACCGAAATAAAATCACGTAACTGCCACCCACACAGAACTGCCAACAGTGTAGGATGCAGAAATTATGTAGGAAGTGTTTCTTTCCACTTGAGCTACTCCGCTGCGCTATCTCTTTGTTGAAAACGTCGTGCAGTGCACATGTGGTATTTCATAAATAAAGTTTTGTGTTCCTAGAAACCCAAAATTTGCTTGTCAGCGGCGGGAAGAGGTGTTACCTGTTGTGCAGCATTGTAAGTTTTTCACCATTGCACCGAGCGAGGTGGCGCAGTGGTTAGAACACTGGACTCGCATTCGGGAGGACGACGGTTCAATCCCGTCTCCGGCCATCCTGATTTAGGTTTTCCGTGATTTCCCTAAATCGTTTCAGGCAAATGCCGGGATGGTTCCTTTGAAAGGGCACGGCCGATTTCCTTCCCAATCCTTCCCTAACCCGAGCTTGCGCTCCGTCTCTAATGACCTCGTTGTCGACGGGACGTTAAACACTAACCACCACCACCACCATTTCACCATTGCACTATGAGCCGAAAGTATTTTCTTGCGATTTCCTTATCGATGTTTGATCTGAATGCTTGTAGCTCTTTCACAGAAGGGATAAAAACGGTACAGTCAGTGAGACTCGAACTGCGAACCATAACAGACGCTTTTTCACAGGTCAGCACATTACTACAGAGCTGGCGAAGAAGTACGTGCCTTAGCTTCCTCTTACGAGATCAATAGTGTCTAGAACTCGTAAACCGCTGTTTAAAGGACGAGATTAGTTGCGATTTCCACGTGCAACGACTTTCCTGGGCTGAAAACCGTAAATTTACAATCTTCTGTTACACCTCAAGCGATAATAACTCAGATTATTCAATGAAAATGACAGGTAAAATCAAGTGAACTTTGAGGCTTAATTCCGTGCACACCAGGAAGTAACTCGTCGATCACAGAGTTGCCAAACATACGTTGCCTTGTTGCCAAATCTCAGTAACAGTACCAGCAGGAAGAAGACGAACCGATGTGATCGTACAGCGGGCTGGGAAGTGACCATAGCTGGTGTCTCCAAGTCGCGGCTGCTACGGCCTGGAATAAGTAATGCGCCTGATTCCAACTTCTGTAACTAGGTTTAGAGACTGGAGCGTAGTTACTAATAATACTCAGAACTGACTGCAAACTAAGCATCATAAATCAGTAACTCTCATAGTTGTTTTTATATTTCTTTCGTAAGTGTACTCAAAACTAAGAAACTCATTCACAGACGTTTTCGTGCCTCGCCGATAGTCGACCACAACAAACAAAAATAAAAAAAGAATGTGTGTGTGTGTGTGATAGAGAGAGAGAGAGAGAGAGAGAGAGAGAGAGAGAGAGAGAGAGAAAGAGAGAGATAAAAATCAAAAAGAATGAGAGAGAGAGAGAGAGTAAAACATTGTTGTAAAGAAATTGAATCATGGCATGTAAAGAAATCTTTCATTAAAATGACACGTTCCACATCTTTACGAAATATCGTATTCATGATCTATGAAACAAGAATTGATCTAATTTAATCTAATCTAATCATATCATATTGATGACTAGCCATGAAGAGTCTTGAATTACCGAAATTTTTGCCAATACCAGTAATCAAATCTAAACTTGAAAATAAAAGACGACAATTTTTGTAATAAACTGGGACTCCTATCAAGACCCTTTCGTCCCTGTTAACTAACCACAAAAGATGTCTGATATACCTCCATTCTGAAGTAACAAAGTGTACGTGCATTTAAAGATGAAGTGCATGATGTGAAGTTCTGTGACGGAGATACGAACCCAACACGTAATCGGATTGTTGACTAAGTAAAATCAAATGTTACGTATCGGTTTTTCTTACCAGCTGCTAGGTTGGTGAATCTAAAATAAGGATACAAACTTTTGTGCCTAAGCGACAATCGAACTGCACACCTACCGTGCATCCACGAATATAGCTTATATATCAGTTGCTTACTCACCAACGGTAAGATGTTTGCGTGTTTGACCAGAAACAATGATACCTATTGCGATTGTTGGCAACACATGAACAGACATTAAACATGCACGTTAATTTTCACTAGCAGGACGGTGTGCACGTGAATACGACGAACTTACTACGTGCATTACCTATCTGACGTAATAATGAGAGTGGTAACATTTCAGATATGTCATTTATTGTAATAAATGTGAGCTTACAAGCCTTAAGGACAGTCTTAGCTGTGATAAGGTGTTCCCTGATATTTGTAGTATCGTGGTATTCCTTAACATCTTGAGTTATTGCGATACAGAACAGTGGTATCTAGTGGTGACTTGTTGGAACCATTTTCAATAGTCAAGCGACTGTACCAAGGAGCGATTAGAGGACCTGCTAGGCAGCTGCGTTATGTGGGTTGCATGCGAATCAGGTGAAATGCAATTCAGTTCGTTCGGATACTTTTGAGCACGACTGTACATGCCTGGCATCCCAACTTGAAAGTTCACATTTATATACTTGTCGTGAACATGATTTCTTTACTAACGGCGTTGCATAATTTTGCGACGGAGGTTTTTAAGACAGCTATCGCGGAACATCATAAATAATAATGAGAAACAATGTTCACGACGCTTTAATATATGTTAACAGCTCAAAATGGAGTGAATAGAAAATGAATGTACTCCCAGAAATGCGTGCTTTGAATCATAATTTGTTTACTTGGCGTGTCGAGAAAGGGGTGCCATTCATATCGGTCCATTACACCGTGAACATTGTCACTGACTCTATAGCTTTGACTCTGTGCAATATGAGCACTGCTGTCACGTCACATGACGAGGTGAACTTAAGTGTGTGATTGGCGACTCCATGGCGTGTTGTGTGCACCACGACCAAATAGCGGTTAGAATTGGAAGGAAATCAGCATTGGCCGTATATTGTTGTTTTATTGTCAGCAAAATCGATTTTCGGTCTCTTAGTGACCATCCTCAGAGCTGTAATATACAATTAAAATTGGTAGGCACTGGTGTCAAACTGTAACCACAAGCTTAGAGCGATCGTTACGTTACACACCGCAACGTTACACGCTCCAATTCGGAGTCCTCTAGCGCCAGAGGGCCGCAAATATGTGTAGGCCTATGTGAAGATTAAGGTGTGGAATGTTAATAAAGTTTGTTTTGTCTGTACAGCTTTACAAGTTTTAGCATAAAAAGTTCGGTGGCATTATTTTTCAGCACGCACTCGTAATTCCATGAAAATTTAAGTAGAAACCTTTTCCTTTATCGACACTGAAAGGTATTGCTGTGGGCTATTTGAAAACATTATTTGAGCACTTAGCTGTGAACGTGTTCCAGTCCAGTGATCACATCTCGGAATATTTCTTGAAAGTAGTTAGACAGCTTTAGGTTCTTTAATTATTGGCTTTGGATTTGTGCAGTTTACCCCTACCTCGGGGGTCAAAATGACGCTGGCGGCCATTATTAGGCTGATTTGACATTGTAATTCTTCAAGCGTGACTCGCAGTCTTCTTCAGGTGCTGCCTGATACTGATTCCAGTGTGGAACGAGTCCGGTATTTATGCCTACGTTGTGCTAGGCGTTCCCTCTGCGGTCCGCGCCGCGCATGGCGCTCTGCCCGTGGTGTGCGCCGACCAATAGCAACAGCTGTAGTGTTTTCTTCTAGCCGCACCTGTTCCGAACGCTGTGCGCGTACTTTGTGGTTATTATCCTTCTCCAGTTCCATGGAACTGGAGAAGGAAGGAGTACTCCCTCTCCTAGATGTACTAGTTAGGAGGAAGGGAGATGGTACGGACGAAAGGAACATTTCGCTGTACGTCTTGTCCCCTCCAAACACGTGCTGACTGCGCCCCACTCACGATACTCATAGTTTCCTTCAAAATGACTAATTGTACATTGTTTGAAAATGTACGAACAATGTGCGTCACGGTGTGCACCGCAAACCCACTCACACCGACTTGTACCTGCAGGCCAGCAATTGCCACCACCCGGCACAGAAAAACGGTGTACTCAGAACACTGTTTCACCGGGCACGAACTGTGTCAGATCCGGGTAATTTGGCGACGGAGATAGAACATCTACAATCCGTGAACGAGATTTTCACTCTGCAGCGGAGTGTGCGCTGATACCAAACTTCCTGGCAGATTAAAACTGTGTGCTGGACCGAGACTCGAACCCGGGACCTTTGCCTTTCGCTGGCAAGTGCTCTACCATGTGAGCTACCCAAGCACGACTCACGCCGCGTCCTCACAGCTTTACTTCTGCCAGTACCTCGTCTCCCACTTTCCAATCTTCACAGAAGCTCTCCTGCGAAACTTCTGGAAACATCCCCCAGGCTGTGGCTAAGCCATGTCTCCGCAATATCCTTTCTTCCAGGAGTGCTAGTTCTGCAAGATGATTTGACATTGTAGCAAAGAATTAATCCGGGCCCGGTAGTAAACGTTTACGATTAAATCTACAGAGCACTGCAACGGGCGACTTGGCTGCGCACCAGATATAGCCAAGAGTACGGGAATTCAGAGTGCGCCACGGAAGCTCACAGGTACGGACGAAAGGAACATTTCGCTGTACGTCTTGTCGCCTCCAAACACGCGCTGACTGCGTCACACTCACGATACTCACAGTTTCCTTCAAAGTGACTAATTCTACATAGTTTTAAAATGTACGAACAATCAAAAAATGGTTCAAGTGGCTCTGAGCGCTATGGGACTGAACTGCTGTGGCCATCAGCCCCCTAGAACTTAGAACTACTTAAACCTAACTAACCTAAGGACATCACACACATCTATGCCCGAGGCAGGATTCGAACCTGCGACCGTAGCGGGTGCGCAGCTCCAGACTGTAGCGCCTAGAGCCGCTCGGCCACTCCGCCGGCTACGAACAATCGAATGTAGGTCAAAAGTGGTAGTTACTAGACATACGAACAGTCGTAATTAGGATATTACCTCCAGACCTGTGCCCAATTTTTGTTTTTTTCTCTTGTTCCAGGTAAGCCTCCATCGATAATCCACGTCGACAGCAGGAGAGACAATTTCTTTACAACTCCGCGGACATCGTCACAGAGTAAGTCTATGGAGACAATGGTGAATCAGTGTAATGTATTTCGATAGCTTTAGACTCTATGGCATAATGATTGCAGCATTCAGGACCAATTACGTACATTTGATCGGTTTACCTACACACTCGATAAAAACGTTGACGAACTAGTTCAAAATTATATATCCTTCAGAATGAGACAAATCATACACAGTTTCGGCAAACGTAGCTGTGCCATCGCTAATAGAACAAATGTGAGAGAAAAAAAAGTGGTCCCTGGGGTACGTGTCTCTTGTCAAGGGAGAGAATTCAAGGCAGGTAGAACATGTTGACGATGGTCTGCTGGACTGTCTGCATCGCTTTCGTGACGAAGTCATCCCAGACGATGAAACCCTAATACTCCATATTCATTACCAAAGAACAGCGCTGTTTTTCCTTGCACAATCAGTGGCCGACTTCAGAGAGGTCAGAATTGCCCAGTAACTCATGCTACTTGCATTGACGGTTCAGAAGATTGGACTGCAGGGGTGGAAGAGACTTTGTGGTGTAATAAACCATCGGCAGTGAGATCAGTAGAAACGCAGCATTAGCTCATGTAGTAAAAGATGCTGAAAGAAACTGATAGTGCTTCCCGAACAAAGAAAACCCTATATCTGGATGGTCAGACGACGGCTAGAACATCTCTACCCCGTTACGTTAACCCCGAGATAAATCGTTCGATAGTTGAAATCGATTTTCATACCGCCTCCGATTATCGCTATCGAGTTTCTGTCTCAGCGATTAACGCTCAGCTTCCTAGAAGTTCCGAGATACCGAGATGACCATGCCTCTGAAATTGTTGCAACGACCAACTCGAATGCAAAAAAAATGTACAAAATTTTGAAAAACACAGCCCTCAGCCGCGAACACAATTAATTTGTGACCTAGGTTTTGTATTGACTGTAGCAGAGGACACATGGCAGTCCCTAGTGGCTTGCAACTCTGTTGCATTTTATTTTAATTCTGACTACCTGACGCTGTCAGGTATGACCGCAGCTTTCGTATTTTTTGGTACGTTATGCTGTAACATTTAGTTTTAATTTTGTCCGAAGAAGGTGTCCATTGTGACACCGAAACCTAGGTCACAAATTAATTGTGTTCGCGACTGAGGCCTGTGCTTTTCAAAATTTTGTATTATACAACAGTCGCTGATTGACAGCCATGTTAAAAACCGCAAAAAATGTGCTGAAATGCAGTGGATCATATATTCAGTGGTTTGATTTCGCAAAAGCTGCGTAATTCAGTTCCTTTTATTTAACTGACGACCGGTTTCGGGTATCAGAACCCATTCTCAAATCAACACTGAGCGACTTTTCCAAAGGTCGAAAGACACTATGCAAAAAATTTCATCTCGCTAGCGGTTATCATCACGGAGTAACTAAAGTGTGCCTTACTCTTTGGCAGATCATCGCCTATGAAGAGAAACAAAAGAGAACTGATCCTCTTCTTGCAGCTGTGCGCCGTAGGTAGTGAAGCGTTCGCACTGCTTGGAAAATATCCAAGTCATTCTAGTTTGTAAGATGGTTGGTCAATCAGATGTAAAAAATTATAGGCCTACATCCTGACAGGAGTATGTTTGTAGGTTTCGGAATGAGTTTGATGGTTGCTTATCACATCTCTGGAGACCTAAACTCTCCTCTGAAGCAATTGAAATGAAACCCGCCAACAGTGACTGAGTGAAACCCACCACAGTCCGTTCGTCCACAAGTCGTAGAAGACAGGAAATATCGCTCCATCAAAAAATGGTTCAAATGGCTCTGAGCACTATGGGACTTAACATCTATGGTCATCAGTCCCCTAGAACTTAGAACTACTTAAACCTAACTAACCTAAGGACATCACACAACATCCAGCCATCACGAGGCAGAGAAAATCCCTGACCCCGCCGGGAATCGAACCCGGGAACCCGGGCGTGGGAAATCGCTCCATCCCACCCTGCCCCGGTTGATGCCGTGTTGCTTGACTTCCAGAAGGCGCTCGTTACAGTATTCACTGCTGTCGTCAAATGAATAAAATAAGAGGCCAGAGTAGTGGGACTTGACTGAGGATTTGCTAGCAAGCGTAATACAGCGTGCCATTCATAATGGAGTGCAACGTCCAGACGTAAAAGTAATTTCGGGCATACCCTAAGGGCTTGTTAAAGCCCGTTGCTTTTCAAAATATTTATAAATGACCTAGTGGATAACGTTGGAAGGTCTATCAAACTCTAAATGGATGAAAATGCTTATATACAGAGAAGCCACAACACTAGAAAATTATAAAGAAACGCCGGAAGGCTTGCAGATGATATACGCTCGCTACAGGGAGTGGCAAATATACCGTATCGCGTATAAGTAGGCAGAGAGTCACATCACGTGTGATTACACGATTTCAGAACAAATAAGAGAAACAATCGCCTGCATAGAATATTTAGGAGCCAGCATACGGAAATATTTAAAGTGGAACGGCCACATACACTACTGGCCATAAAAATTGCTACACCACGAAGATAACATGCTACAGATGCGAAATATAACCGACAGGAAGAAGATGCTACGATATGCAAATGATTAGCTTTTCAGAGCATTCACACAAGTTGGCGCCGGTGGCGACACCCACAATGTGCTGATATGAGGAAAGTTTCCAACCTATTTCTCATACACAAACAGCAGTTGACCGGCGTTGCTTGGTGATACATTGTTGTGACGCCTCGTGTAAGGAGGAGAAATGTGTACCATCACATTTCCGACTTTGATAAAGGCCGGATTGTGGCCTATCCCGATTGCGGGTTATCGTATCGCGACGTTGCTGCTCGCGTTGGTCGAGATCCAATGACTGTTAGCAGAATATGGAATCGGTGGGTTCAGGAGGGTAATAAGGAACGCTCTGCTGGATTCCAACGGTCTCGTATCACTAGCAGTCGAGATGACAGACATCTTGTCCTCTTGGCTGTAACGGATCGTGCAGCCACGTCTCGATCCCTGAGTCAACAGATGGGGACGTTTGCAAGACAACAACCATCTGCACAAACAGTTCGACGACGTTTGCAGCAGTATGGACTATCAGCTCGGGGACCATGGCTACGATTACCCTTGACGCTGCATCACAGACAGGAGCGCCTGCGATGGTGTACTCAACGACGAACCTGGGTGCCCGAATGGTGCACATTGGCGACCTCGCGGTGAACGCACACTGGAAGCGTGTATTCGTCATCACTATACTGGCGTATCACCCGGAGTGAGGGTATGGGGTGCCATTGGTTACACGTCTCGGTCACCTCTTGTTCGCATTCACGGCACTTAGAATAGTGGGCGTTACATTTCAGATGTGCTACGAACCGTGGCTTTACTCTTCATTCGATCCCTGCGAAACCCTACATTTCAGTAGGATAATGCACGACCGCATGTTGCAGATCCTGTACGGGCCTTTCTGGATACAGAAAAGGTTCGACTGCTGCCCTGGTCAGCACATTCTCCAGATCTCTCACCAACTGAAAACGTCTGGTCAATGGTGGCCGAGCAACTGGCTCGTCACAATACGCCAGTCACTACTCTTGATGAACTGCGGTATCGTGTTGAAGCTGCATGGGCAGCTGTACCTGTACACGCCATCCAAGCTCTGTTTGACTTAATGACCATGCGTATCAAGGCCGTTATTACGGCCAGAGGTGGTTGTACTGGGTACTGATTTCTCAGGATCTATGCACCCAAATTGCGTGAAAATGTAGTCACATGTCAGTTCTGGTATAATATATCTCTCCAATGAATACCCGTTTATCATCTGCATTTCTTCTTGGTGTAGCAATTTTAATGGACAGTAGTGTAAATATAGCAGGTAAGGAAGAAGCCAGACAGATTCACTGGATGAATACTCGCGTGAAGCTCACCAGTGAAAGAGGTCGCTTTAAAATACTTGTTTCATCAATTCTCGAATATTGCTCGTCAGTCTGGGTTCCGTGTAGAAACAGAGAAGATTATCACTGGTTCATTTAGTAAGCGTCGCCGAGACGCTCATCCAACTCCTGTGGCAGACGCTACAAGAGAGGAATTGTGAATCATAAGGGAGGGGGGGGGGGGGGGGGTTACTGTTAAAATTCTGTTACTGTTAAAATTCCTGGGAGAGTCAAAGTATATTGCTTCCTCACACTTACTCGTATATCTCGCGGAAAGAACGTGAAGGTAAAATTTGAGTGATTCGAGCTGATAAGGAGGCTTACCAACATGCCGCAGATGGTCCGCGATTGGCACAAACCAAGGCGGGCGTGTTGACAAAGTGGCAAAGTATCCTCCTCCACACACGACAATGTAGTTTACGGTGTATACGTATAGATACAGATATAGCTCTACAAAAGTACTTCAATAATATAGGGAAATTAAAAATTGAAGCAATACTTGCATTCGAAAGGACGGCGGTTTAAAAGTCCATTCGCGCTTTCAGTGTTACATTTTTCTGTGGCTTTACCAAACCGCGTACGCCGTTTGCCGAGGTGTTTGCTTTGAAAAGCATGTATCTGATTTCTTTCCCCATTCTTGTCCATCCGAGCTTGTGCTCCAAATGTAATGAACTCGTTGTCGACGAGGCGTTAAACGCTGTTTTTCCTCGAAGAAAATAAATACCGGCAGCCGTAATTTTATCAGTTATTTTATTCGACTAACAGTTTCGTTGCCCCATTGGCACCATCTTCAGGTCTTTATACACACAGCTAGATGAGTCATATAAACATCTGTGCTATTATAGGGATCACTGATTTCAACTGGTTTCCGCAGATTACTTCTCTGGAGTCGTACCTCTAACGACAACGGTATTTATTTTCTTCAAGCCTTTGACCAGCCGCAGTCCCACTTCATTTACACAAGATGGAAGTTCAGATGCTATTCTGCCTTTTCTTTATAACTGTGAGTTGATCCAGATGGATAACAACAGGTAGGTAGCGTAAGTGTCCCTTAGGATGTAAAATAGGAAAGTGACACAGAACAACAACTAACTGCATAGACAAACAGTTGATTTGTTCTGTACGTGTCACGAACCGGGATTTTCCACTTAACGTAAGTCAGCCACAATATGCATTGTGATGTAATGAGATTTAGTCGAGGTTATAAGGCCGCAAGGGGGGCGGGACTACCAATTATCCGGCCGCATGGGCTTGTTCCAGGGGAAGGCAGCATACCGGTTCTCAAAGGGCGAACCGTTATTAAATCGGTTCCCTGTCTCTTCTGTAGGCACCAAAATTTCATACCCCTGCAAAATAAAAAAAAAACCTGAATATTGTGGATCAGTTATGAGATATTGACCGCGGCAAGAGAGGAGATGAAAAACGAGACAACATATAGGTATCATTCCGTCCGTTCTCTTCGACGCTTCACACCTTCAAATTAAACAGAACGCTAACTTTTTACGTTACACGCACGTAAATGAATCTGCTGTAATCTAGACGTTGTGGGTTCAATGAAGTCAGCTTTAAAAATCCCAGAAGACTTAATATTTCTCTGATCAAAATGGCTTTAACGATATCTAATTTTCAATGAATATTTATTTCTTAGAACGTAACACACTTCTGAAAAGCAATCATTTAGAGCACTTATTAACAAAACGCCAATATCTATGAATATACTTTGAGGTCAAAAAAGTCGTGCGACATCTCCTAATATAGCGTCGGACTTCCTTTTGCCCGGCGAAGCTCAGCAAATCGACGTGGCATGGACTCAACAAATCGTTGGAAGTCGCCTGCAGAAATACTGAGCCTATAGCCTTCCATAATTGCGAAAATGTCGCCAGTGCAGAATTTTGTGCACGAATTTTCTCTCGATATGCACCATAAATGTTTGATGGGCTGCCAAATCATGAAATTGAATTGCTTAGACTGTTCTTCAGACCAATCGTGAATAATTGTGGCCCAGTAACATGGCACATTGTCATCCATAAAAATTCCTTCGTTGTTTCGGAAAATGAGGTCGGTGGGTGGCTGCAAATGGGCTACAAGTGGTCGAACATACCAATTTCCAGTCAATGATCGTTACACCTGGACCAGAGGACCTAGTCCATTCCATGTAAACACACCTCACATCGTTATGGAGCTACCATCAGTTTGCGTAATGCCTTTTTGACAATATGAGTGCGTGGCTTCGTGGGGTCTGCATTACACCCGAAACCTACCATCAGT
This sequence comes from Schistocerca piceifrons, assembly GCF_021461385.2. Classification (NCBI taxonomy): domain Eukaryota; kingdom Metazoa; phylum Arthropoda; class Insecta; order Orthoptera; family Acrididae; genus Schistocerca; species Schistocerca piceifrons. The sequence goes on along the minus strand of NC_060139.1, from coordinate 687,254,426 downwards.
TATTACCAGATGAAATCGGAACTCATCTGACCATGCCACAATTTTCCAGTCGTCTAGGACCCATCCGATATGGTCATGAGCCCATGAGAGGCGCTGCAGGCAATGTCGTGCTCATAGCAAAGGCACTCGCGTTAGACGTCTGCTGGCATAGCCCATTAACGCCAAATTTCACCGCACTGTCCTAAAGGCCGCGTTCGTCGTAGGTCCCACATTGATTTCTGCGGTTAAGAGAAGGATGTCGGCCACTGCGTTGTCCGTGGTGAGAGGTAAAGCCTGAAATTTGCTATTCTGGACACTTTCTTGTCACTGTGGATCTGTGAATATTGAATTCCGTAATGATTTCCGAAATGGAATGTCCCATGCCTGTAGCTATAACTGCCAGACGGCATTTAATGTCTGTTAATTCCCATCGTACGACCATAATCACGTCGAAAACTATTTCACATGAATCGACTGAGTACAAATGACAGATCCGCCAACGCACTGTCCTTTTACATCTTTGTGCGCTATACTACCGCCGTTTTTATGTGTGCGTATCTCTATCTCAAGGCTTCTGTCTCCTCAGTGTATACAGCCGTCACAAAAGCTATTGTGAAGTGGCACTAATAAATGTACCCGGCACTAATCGGCTTTGCTATGAATAATCCTCCCTGAATTGTTTCTTCTGACCAAAGAAAGGCGTCTGTGAACTTACTCAACCTATCAGTACTAGCTGAACTACTTTGTCGCTGCTTTGATGAACGATGAAGAAGACGCAATTTCCACTTCTACGAGTAAGGCTGCCACCGTTATATTCCTCTCCTATTTCGTCTACGTTGTGCAGAAATTATCTCTCCTTATTACCTGCACATTTCTTCTCGAGAACGTGAAATATGTATAAAATACCAATTCTGGGAGAAACGTGTGTATACAGGGTGATAATTATTGAACTATATGAAATAAAATCATCCTGATTTCTGAATGGTTTACGTTGGGACGTTCAAACTGCACGGTTGGCCGAGGGGAATGATGGGAATTAGTATGCGCTGTATGGTTTGGTTTACCAACCAAGTCCACTTTCATTTGGATGGATTCTTCAATAAGCAAAGTTGGTGCATTTGGGAGACCGACAACCGCATTTCGCGATCTAGAAGTTTCTTCACTCTCAACAGGTGACCGTGTGATGTGCAACGTCCAGTCACAGAATAATCGCTGCGACATTCCCTGATGGTAATGTGACTACCGAAAATTTTGGGAGATGATTTCATCGCCATTATCCAAAGTGAACCTGATTTCGACAAGACGTGGTTTATACAAGGTGTAGCTCGACTCCATCGAAGCAGGAGAGTGTTTAATGTCCTGGAAGAGCACTTTGGAGACCGCATTCTGCCTCTGGGGTACACAGAGGCCACTGGCATGGCCTCGACTGGCCGTCATGTTCTCCGGAACTGAACACATGGGAATCCTTTCTGTGGGGCTGTATTAAAGGCAAGGTGTACAGCAATAACCCCAATACCATTGCTGAACTGAAAACAGCCATTCAGGAGCTCATCGACAGCATCGACGTTCCGACACTCCAGCGGGTCATGCAAAATTTCGCTACTCGTCTGCTCCACATCATCGCCTGTGACAGGCATATCGATCATGTCGTAACCTAAATCAGAATATCAGTAGTGACGTTTGCATGTTAAATAATGTGTGTGCACGTTGTAGTTTGTAACTAATTTGCGGTTTTTTCATATAATTTAATAGTTGTCACCCTGTAGATATACACATTTATTCATACAGGCTGCATTACGGCAATGAAGGTGTATAGATCCCAGATTAACGTAACGCGCGGTTGTTTGATGCAATTAATAATATGCATTTCAACTCATGCTAATAACAAAGTCATTAATCTGTTCGACGAAGTTGTCTATCAATAGACCCTTTATGCTTCTCCTAAACCGTTCTTTGTTAGTAGGTAAACTTTGCATGGCTGAAAGCAAGTTATTCAAAACGCGTGTTCCTGAATAATGAACAAGTTTCTGAACCTATTTGCCTTTACATATTTATGTAGACCATTCTTTTCTCTAGAAGTGAGTTGTTAATTGAAAAAGAGATATATTAATTATGAAAAATCTGATTAGTGAATAAATTTTGGGGCAAGCAGTATTCAGCCCTCGAAAATGCGTCTGCAAGACGTTCTTCAATTCACACCACAAATCATTCTGTTCACACGCCTTTGGACTATGATCTTGGAGAACGGCACTAAAACATTCAAGCTGGTTGCAACAACATGCGTCCTCCCTAGTCGCTCCATACGCAGCAGGATCTGTTGATATGTTACTGTAGAACAGAGACTGAGTTCCTCAGACGATCGAAAATGGTTCAAAAGGCTCTGATCACTATGCGACTCAACATCTGAGGTCATTAGTCCCCTAGAACGTAGAACTTCTTAAACCTAACTAACCTAAGGACATCACACACATCCATGCCCGAGGCAGGATACGAACCTGCGACCGTAGCGGTCGCGCAGTTCCAGACTGAAGCGCCTAGAACCTCTCGGCGTCTCAGATGATCGCCTGGTACACAGGCGTCTGAACTTAGCTCTCTTGAAATAGCAATGACACGTGGACGTCCGCAGTTTCCTCTACTATTACGCGAAGGCAGCTGCCTCAAATGAGACATAGGGAAGACCAAATGCCTCGTGATCAATAGACATATATATATATATATATATATATATGCAGCAGGGAGAGTCAACCCAGAGGAGCAATGTAGTGTCACCGCCAGACACCACACTTGCTAGGTGGTAGCCTTTAAATCGGCCGCGGTCCATTAGTATACGTCGGACCCGCGTGTCGCCACTGTCAGGATTGCAGACCGAGCGCCACCACACGGCAGGTCTAGAGAGACGTACTAGCACTCGCCCCAGTTGTACAGCCGACGTTCATAGCAATGGTTCACTGACAAATACGCTCTCATTTGCCGAGACGATAGTTAGCATAGCCTTCAGCTACATTTGCTACGACCTAGCAAGGCGCCGTATTCAATTGATAATTAATATTATGAAGCATGTACCGTAACGAGAGATGTTCTACAATTGTGGATTAAAGTTAAGTATTACATCAACTTCGTGCTTTATTGCAATTCTCAAGACATTGTCCTGTTCCAGACCTCACGCCGGTCTGCGTGTATTTAAACGCGTGCATTTCGACCTCCAGTAGCGACACGGTGTTGGCTCTTGAGCCAACACTACAAGCAATACATCGAATTTTCGGCACACTCAAAATGCATCGTTTGCTGATTAACTGCAAGATGGGATTACAGTCGTATCGGGATAAGAGTCGAGTGTACTCGAAGCAGCTACAGTATGAAGAAGAATATAGTTTGCAATTGCGACTATAGCAAGGTTTGAAGCAGTTATTTGGGCAGCTGGTACTCATCCCACATACGAGGTACGAACAAACAGAAAAAAGTTACAGTTATTGTTTACAGAGAATGATATTCTTGCTTAACAAATATCAAAACTGAATTATTTAACTGTAGTAGAGTGTATATAGGCGTGTGTTGCGTCGATGTTTACACATGAAACCACACAAAATTCAGCTACTGAAGCTCTTCGTGGAGGTGACAAATTACAACTAGCAGAGTTCCGTAATCTCGTTCTTGGAAAGATGGAGGACGACAGTTCTCTTCCACACTTAGTATTTAGTAACGAGATAACATTCCATTTATATGGAAAGGTGAACCCTCATAATATGAGAATATGGGGTCCGGAACAACCACATGAAGATGTACAGCGTGCGAGGTACTCTCCAAAATTTAATGCATTTTGTTCCGTTCACGGAGAAGGTATAAGGTCAAGTTTTCTTTGCCGAGAACACTGTTACAGGAAGCACACATCTCGATATGCTTGAGAACTTCCTTTTCCCATAGTTGGAGACTGATTCGATGGACTTCATTTACTGACAGAATGGAGCACCACCACACTATCGTCTGGAAGTGCGGGAGTTTTTAAATCAAAGTAGTGCGGGACGATGGATGGGTCGCATTGGACCAAATGATGTAGCCTTACATAACTGGTTTCCAAGGTCACCGGACCTGACTGTATGTGATTATTTCTTGTGAGGATTTATAAAAGACTGTTTATTTGCCCCCGTTACCAACAACAATGAATGAATTGAGACATCGCATAACAGCAACTGTGGAAGCTGTAACTCAAGACATGCTCGCTGCATTATGGGAACAATCTGAATGCCGCGTTGACATATGTCGTGCATCTTAAGGTGGCATGTTGAACACCTATGAAAAGGTATGAAAAAAAGCTTTTTGAGTTTCCAGTTTATCAAAAAACAAAATTCATTATATATGGTTTTTAGTTTCAGAAATATAGACGCGCCTACGCTGTAGTAGATACTCAAATGCTCTTTTACCATGTTTGAGCAACTTGCAGTCCATTGTTTTTAACTATGGATTACTTTGTGGCAGAATTGTCACATAATGCTTTGCTATAATAGATAAAATGGATAGTCGAATGTTCTGTGCTAGCGGGAGGTGCGTAGTTCGCATCTTCTGGAGTAAGATTCGTCAATTTCTCTTTCTGGAGGAAAGGCTGAGGGGATATGCGTGAGCCCACAGTAGCCTCAACACTTTGAATACGGGACTGCTGAAGACCTACTGTTGCGCTGCTGGTTCGCAGAACTCCTGGGCCACAAAGTGGCTGGTTTCCGTTGTCAGGTCCATTCAGTGTTGCTGGTGTGACGAATCAGTATTTTCTGTTGGTGTTTGGAAACACTCGACACCGATAGACTGGCGTTTTCAGTGTGGGAAATTCCAGAATCTCACGGTCCGGATGATACAATCCAATTAGACTGGTAATCAGCATAGGCGCCGTGGGGTCAATGTATGAACCAAGGTGTGGCGACACAGCGTATACAGGGTACCAACCACTGGCCCTGAGGCCAAACGTCGAGAGATAGAGGAACCGGGTCGCAGCCTGGTGCAGTTTTCAAAAATGTTCAAATGTGTGTGAAATCTTATGGGACTTAACTGCTAAGGTCTTCAGTCCCTAAGCTTACACACTACTTAACCTAAATTATCCTAAGGACAAACACACACACACACATGCCCGAGGGAGGACTCGAACCCCCGCCGGGACCAGCCGCACAGTCCATGACTGCAGCGCCGTAGACCGCTCGGCGGTGCAGTTTTCGTTGAATCGAGTCGCTTTTTAGCGTTAGCACCATCTTTGCTCCGAGCAGCCCACAATTTTTGAGACTATTTCCACATCTTGAGTCAGTTTTCAATGTTTCACTTCTTTTCGATTTTGCATCCAGGTTTAACTTGCGTTTGCAAGCTGCTCAGATTCTGGAATGTCAGTCAGTTTTACAGCAATTTTCTGTTGAATTAGAAGTATCCACCATTTGTTAGCAGAACAGCGTGTCCCAAGTGAGCTTTGCGCAGGCAATCACTTATTGTAGTTTTGAGCATGCCAGCATGCATTCCATTGTGGAATATAATTTTTTAAATTTTTTAGAGGTAACTTTTCTTTCATCAAGCTACAAGAAGACAACCACTCTGGTCACAATTACGAGAAAATATTCAATTAATTGTGAAGCGATTTAGAGAAATCCAGTGTATGAAGGAATTGATTTGTTTTTTCTCCTTTTCTTTAGTCCTACAGCAGATTTGGTCAGGCAAGCCACAAATAACAAATATGACCGATTTGTTCTGCATAACTAAATTGAGCATTCCCTTATAAAGCAGGAGCCCCTGCACGTAATAATATATGTGTGGTAGAAAATTTAATTAATTTACGTACCAAACGATTGATGAAAATTGCTCTCATTTATATTTAACAGTTTTGGAATCACAGAGGAATTTCAATTACGGTGATTAGCAATTTACTGGGTTAAAGTAATATAAATATGACGCTAGTTTGCTTATCGTTTGTGTGTTGAGCACATAAGTGTGGTAGGCGGACAGCACTCTCCACTGCCAAGATCCAGCACGTCACACGCTCACACGCACAGAACGACTGACACACGGTTCACGTTTCAACTTTTCTCTGCACGAAGGAGAGCGATTTGGATACTGACACAGGTTACTGTTCCCCATGCAGTAAAAGTGGAATGATTCTTTCAGTACACCGAGCGAGGTGATGCAGTTGTAAAGATTTTCGAGAGAAGGAGCGTTCGAATCCCCATCCCAACATCCAAATTTATGTTTTCTGTGGTTCTCCAAATCGCCTGAAGTGAATGACGGGTAGTGCCTTTGAAATGGAGATGGAATAGCATATGTTCCGTCTTTAGTGACTTCATCGTCCTTCCTTTCCTTTGGGTTTATTCACTTGATGGCAAAGACTTTACGTCTATATTTTGCCACCTCAAGAACGTTTGTGTGGACTAGTCGAAATTAATACTTATCGGTAAATAGTGTGGTACCTTCAGCCAGTTTTGGAGAGACCATTGTCGTCACACTTTTTTCTGGCTTTATATTGTGGCACGTTTAAGGCTGAGGGGGAAGCACCGCCATTTTAATTTTTTAGGTGTTGGTTTGCAGGCGTCCAAGGAAGGCTTGAAAAGAATCTCCTAACTGTCCGCTTAATGTCGGCCAGTCACAAGGGTCATCGGCATACCTGTAAGCGCTATAGCGTAAACGTCTGAATCAATAAGTGGCGACACAGCTTATACAGTGTAACAGCCTCTGGGCAGTTAATGGGTCGTTTTGGCAGGCTTCCCCTGCGTTTTAGTGTGTTAAGAGAAATTCTTGGTTGTGACTGTGGCGAAAATACAGAATCTTCCCCTCCGAGTAGTGGCTTTCTGAGAGTGGAGATGAACAAGATGGAGTCGAAGAGTCAGTGCGGGAGGGTGACTGTTTAACTGCCTGTGTTCGTGTTGTAATTAGTCTAATCTTCTCTTCGCGGCAGTCCTTAGAGCGCTGCGTAGCGAGCTGAAACACGTTTCTAGCTTTATCAGCTGAAATGTGCAGCTTGCAGGGATCATTGCTGTGAGTGTGACGTGCTGGGGCTCGGCAGTGGAAAGTGTTATCTCGCCGCAGCACCCAGGTATGAAGACAGGTATGAGCCTTATATCGGCTTAACTCAGCAAATTGCTAATCACAGTAACTGAAAAAGCTCTGTGATTTCAAGGATGTATTGAATGCAAATGAGAACAGTTCTCATTAAACTTTTTCATACAAATTAATTAAATTTCATGACACAAATGTCTACTTCCATTTAGAGCCACCTGTCTTACAACGGAAGAACGTCACAGTAAGAGCACAGTTCAGTTATGTAGAAGAAATCCGTCGTATTTGATATTTACTGAGCGTCGGCTAATCTGAACTGTTGTAGGACGATAAAAAAGGGGGAGATACAAAATTATTTTAAACAATGCATTTATTGTTTATAAATTTCAGCACTATTAAAACTGATACAGAAATGATTGATTACTTGAAGCTCAATGAAAGAGCAATAATGTCTGAGAAATATAACAAATTACGCTGAAGGAAAAAAATCGCAACACCAAGAATTATTAATATCGATTAATGAAATTTCAGGAATACGTCTGTCAAGGTAAAATATTGAAGTGATTAACGTTACAAGCTCACAGGTTAACGTAAGCACAGATAAGCCTTTGAAAATGTGAAATGCAGGTCCACTAATAATCAGTGTAGCCACCAGAATGTTCAAAGCAAGCACGCCGACGTGGATGCACTGTGTTGCGCAGGTGTCGAATGCCAGTTTTTGCTATGGAGTTCCATTCATGTTGGACTTGGTTGGTCAATACAGGGACGGTTGAAGCCGTTTTCGAATGACGCTAGAGTTGTCGTCAGATGATGTCCCATGTGTGCTAGATTGGAGACAAATCTGATGATCGAGTAGGCCAAGCAACATGTTGACACTCTGTAGAGAATGTTGGGTTAAAACAGCGTTATGTGGCTGAGCGTTAACCTGTTGGAAAACACCCCCTGAAATGCAGTTAATAAAAGGCAGCACGAAAGGTCGAATCACCACGCTAAGGTGCAGTTTTGCAGTCAGGATGCGTGGGATAACCACAAGAGTGCTCCAGCTGTCATACGAAGTCGATACCTTGACCATAGCTCCAGGTGTAGGTCCAGTGTGTGTAGCCCGCAAACATGTTGGTTGGAGGCCCTTAGCTGGCACGGAGACTGTGGTGTTGGCAGAAGAGCCAACACCGTGTTACTAGTGGTGGCCGAAATGCACGCGTTTTAGCTCACGCAGGCTGGCGTGAGGAGGGAAGAACAATACTGACGTGAGGTCTGGACCATGGCAAGGAGAATTCCGAAAACGGACGTAATTAGTTTGATACTTAACTTTAACCCATTAATGATGAACGTTGTTCTGAATATGGCGCCTTGCTAGGCCGTAGCAAATGGCGTAGCTGAAGGCTATGCTAAACTGTCGTCTCTGCAAATGAGAGCGTCTGTAGACAGTGAACCATCGCTAGCAAAGTCGGCTGTGGAATTGGGGCGAGTGCTAGGGAGTCTCTCTAGACTAGACCTGCCGTGTGGCGGCGCTCGGTCTGCAGTCACTGATAGTGGCGACGCGCGGGTCCGACGTATACTAACAGACCGCGTCCCATTTAAAGGCCACCACCAAGCAAGTGTGGTGTCTGGCGGAGACACCACAGAGACATAACCAGATTTCATCAGAAAACACAACAGACCGCCACCTTGCCCACCAGTGAGATCTCGCTTGATATCGCTGAAGTCGCAAATGCTGATGGTTTGGGATCAGCGGAATGCACGATACAGGGCGTCTGGTTCGGATTGTCCTTGAAGCAACCGATTTATGTCACTGTGGAAGCCATTGGAAATCTACGGTAGAAATGGTAATGGCATGTACAATACTAAGTATCCTCTGGCGTGTGCATCTGTATAACAGTACTTTCTCTATCGTTTCACTCTGAAAAGCAAATGGGAAAAATAAACACCTAAATCATTCCGTTCATCTCTGAAAAGCAAATCGAAAAAATAAACACCCAAATCTTTCGGTGGAGTCTCAATTTTATCATGATGGTCATTTTCTTTATGTAGGTGGATGTCATCGAACTATTTTGACATTCGGAGGAGAAAGTTGATGAAGTTTTGTGAAAACTTTTCGCGCAACGAGAAAGGCCTTTGTTTTAATCATTGTCATGCCAACCCGCTAATCAAATCCGTGACACTGCGGGATTGGTATGTACTAGGATGTGGTGAAAAGTAATGCCTCCGAATTTATTCTGTTCCCAATATCGTTGAGGTATTACGCGTCATGTATGTTACTCGGTCGACTTCCTGCTTCAGCAACCCTCTGAATTGTAGCGTGTAACTTGGCGGTGCGTAACCTAACTATGTCGGTGCGTGAGAAAGAGCGTGCTGTAATCGAATTTCTAACCACAGAAAATGCGCCTGCATTAGAAATCTTCAGAAGAACAAAATTGTTTATAGTGATGGATACCTCGACATCAGTAATGTGTGCTACTGGGTTGTTCGTCTGGTAATGAAAGAAACGGTGGTGCTAACCTCAACAAGTGTGACAGAGCTCGGAGTGTTTCAGGAACCTATAGAACACCTTTGAGGACTTCACTTTGGTAGTAAAGGAGCGGAATTAGCAGAAATGAGGTTGTGACTCCGTCACCAAGTCAAACGCTCTGCAGTCACGGTATCAACAAACTGGTCTCTCGGACGGTATAAACGTGTACGTCGCCAGGGTGACTATGATGAGAAATAAATATGTAGAGATGAAGAATAGAGATATAGAGATGTGGAATGTTAATTAAGCTTCTCTTATTTAAAAAAACTTAAAGAGTTTTCACATGAAGCAATTCGGAGCCGTTATTTTTCAGCACGCCCTCATAAATATACACTTTAGACAGAAATCGGAAGCACCACAGCCAACTCAAAAAAGAAAAAGTTTGCTGCAATAGCTGACTATTAATTCTTTCATATGTAACTGGGTTTACTTCAGAAAAGTTCTTATTTGGAACATGCCGTAACTATTTTCTCAGTAATAAACGGAGACTACAGTTCTCCTTCAGGATAGCGAAGGCGGTTATCACTGAGACAAGCAGGTTTTATTTACATCGGTTCTTTTAGTCTCCAGTTTAGACTGACTGTTAAAACCATTCAAATTAACTGGTTTGTGAAATAACCGACCTTCGGTTTGCTTACAGTGATAAACGTAGACTTCGAACAATGACTGACAAGCTCTAATGAAGGCGAAGGAATAGGACATCGCGATCGATAAGAAGTTGAGGCTGCGACAGAAATCTGTCTGCGGCAAAGATTGTAAAGGTGCAAGAGACGGGCGCGGCGACAGCGAGAGCGGAAGATCACAGGTTGTTGAGTTACCTGCATAGTCACTAATGATTGGCGTAAATTTTTCACTATGAAGCAGCTACATATTAAGCGTTCAATTATTAATCCAGGTTTATTGCACGTCAGTAAAATTATTGGTGTGTCTATCCAAGTTACTTTTCTTTGCAGGAACATTGTGGATTTTTTAATCCTTATATGGTGTCGCAAGTTTGTTGTGCTTCCTCTCGTTTTCAATCTTTTAAAGCAAATGGAGCATTACACTTCATGGTACCGCACTCAGTAAACGACTTCCACAAATGAGGGACGACACCATTCTGTAATACTACTGATGCCCGAAGACGATAGCAAGGAACTATCGAGTACGCCAGATGCGCGCAAGTCTTGTACACTGCATGTTCACACGTACTGCTAGTAGGTCACACCACACCGCAACAGGAACCTTATTGTCTCTGCAGTGCTGTATCGATTCTTATGTCATGCCACGTGTTTGTTGTTAATTTGTAACTGTAGGTATTATTATTAAAATAGGACTGGATAGACATTTTACGAATACACATTACTCACATTTAAAAGAAAAAAGTTTTATTTAAAACCAAAAGAATTTACACTGCTGTTAAGGAAAAAATCAGGTTTTCCCTCGGTTATTACTAAAAACTATTATAACTGAGAGCAAAATTAATTCCGAAAAATACCGGTTATTCAAAGCTTAAGTACCGGTATTAGTTTCCGTGCCTAGTGCAGTATGGAACTCAACAGACGGAAAGAAAAATGCAGCACCCATAAGGAGTTGAGCGACATAAATGAAAGATGATAGGCGTGTTTCTACATCTGAAAGATGACGTCTATTCAGATTTCACATCGGTGGCATAACAGTGGCGCTAGTAGTGCCACTATGAGGATGGAAATCAGGTTTGCTTTAAATACGCGCTGTAACAATCGTGAGCGTTACTTACCTTTGATGTTGGACGTGATGAGTTGATATTAGTGAAGTATGCCTTTAATTCGACAAAAACTTTATTATCAATATCTCAATGAGTTTGAACGAGGTCGTGTAATAGGGATAAGGTTCAAATGGTTCAAATGGCTCTGAGCACTATGGGACTCAACTGCTGAGGTCATTAGTCCCCTAGAACTTAGAACTAGTTAAACCTAACTAACCTAAGGACATCACAAACATCCATGCCCGAGGCAGGATTCGAACCTGCGACCGTAGCGGTCTTGCGGTTCCAGACTGCAGCGCCTTTAACCGCACGGCCACTTGCCGGCTAGGAATAAGGGAAGCAGGATGTTAGTTCTGTGATATTGCAGAAGAACGTGGAAGGAATGTAGTCGTTGTACATGATTGCCGGCAGCGGTGGTCGATAGAATGTACGGTCACAAGAATATCGGGCTCTGGGCGGCCACGTGGGACTATCGAGAGTGCAAGCTAACATCCCAAAGATGTTCTGGCTCACATGCGGTTCCTCTTCGTTGAAATGTCTTGGCTCAAACTCGTCTAGGGGTTGAACCTCACGTGTCGCATTACACGCCCTAAACTAGATACTTGTGCCACTTTGGTTAAATTGTCTGGCTGATGGCAAGTTTGCGAAGTACAAAGTTAGTATAATATATAATAACAGTAATAATAATATCGGGAACTAAATTAACGACCCATAAATCATGTAGGCCACACAGTTGCGACTTGGTAGGAATAATGTTTATTCAGAAAGCAAACTAATAGCAAAGGTTGTCGTATTTAGAGTTACTGTTACACTCGAGCTTATATCCATATGATACAGTTCGATCCTTCATGAGTCCAATATTCCACCTCGTAATTTACACGAAAAGTTAGAGTTTACACCAGGCGCGCGGCTGCTCACTTCTCAGAGACTAAGTCCCGCGATATCACATAACGCGAAATTTTCTAAATCGTGTCAGTCCCTAGCTGCCTTAAGACCGACTGTCCACTTTCGCGTCTCAGTCCGAAATGTCCCCTTTGGTTTCTAGACAAGAACTGTCCACTTTGGTGTCTCCAGCAAAACTGACTCTTTGCCCGTCCCCAGCCGCGTTTCCCGCGCGCCGAGTATCCTCGCTCAACTGACTACGGCAGTTCCGTCTCCTGAGGCCGTCCATCCGATTGGCTACAGCTTATTCTACATTATTTTACATTTTAACATATTTAAATAATCAAAGCTTGACCACTTTCACGTTCTAAATAAAGGAACAATAATATCCGTTTTTAAATAGTGCCGGCCTGGGTGGCCGAGCGGTTCTAGGCGCTACAGTCTGGAACCACGTGACCACTGCGGTCGCAGCTTCGAATCCTGCCTCGGGCATGGATGTGTGTGATGTCCTTAGGTTAGTTAGGTTTAAGTAGTTCTAAGTTCTAGGGGACTGATGACCTTAGAAGTTAAGTCCCATAGTGCTCAGAGCCATTTGAACCATTTGTTAAATACTTTTACATAAAACCAATACATTTTCCTTCTTAACTTTGAATGTCACGTCCAGTGGCCTTGCACCAATGTGCTTTCTGATAAATAGAGAACAAAGGTAACTACACTCCTGGAAATGGAAAAAAGAACACATTGACACCGGTGTGTCAGACCCACCATACTTGCTCCGGACACTGCGAGAGGGCTGTACAAGCAATGATCACACGCACGGCACAGCGGACACACCAGGAACCGCGGTGTTGGCCGTCGAATGGCGCTAGCTGCGCAGCATTTGTGCACCGCCGCCGTCAGTGTCAGCCAGTTTGCCGTGGCATACGGAGCTCCATCGCAGTCTTTAACACTGGTAGCATGCCGCGACAGCGTGGACGTGAACCGTATGTGCAGTTGACGGACTTTGAGCGAGGGCGTATAGTGGGTATGCGGGAGGCCGGGTGGACGTACCGCCGAATTGCTCAACACGTGGGGCGTGAGGTCTCCACAGTACATCGATGTTGTCGCCAGTGGTCGGCGGAAGGTGCACGTGCCCGTCGACCTGGGACCGGACCGCAGCGACGCACGGATGCTCGCCGAGACCGTAGGATCCTACGCAGTGCCGTAGGGGACCGCACCGCCACTTCCCAGCAAATTAGGGACACTGTTGCTCCTGGGGTATCGGCGAGGACCATTCGCAACCGTCTCCATGAAGCTGGGCTACGGTCCCGCACACCATTAGGCCGTCTTCCGCTCACGCCCCAACATCGTGCAGACCGCCTCCAGTGGTGTCGCGACAGGCGTGAATGGAGGGACGAATGGAGACGTGTCGTCTTCAGCGATGAGAGTCGCTTCTGCCTTGGTGCCAATGATGGTCGTATGTGTGTTTGGCGCCGTGCAGGTGAGCGCCACAATCAGGACTGCATACGACCGAGGCACACAGGGCCAACACCCGGCATCATGGTGTGGGGAGCGATCTCCTACACTGGCCGTACACCACTGGTGATCGTCGAGGGGACACTGAATAGTGCACGGTACATCCAAACCGTCATCGAACCCATCGTTCTACCATTCCTAGACCGGCAAGGGAACTTGCTGTTCCAACAGGACAATGCACGTCCGCATGTATCCCGTGCCACCCAACGTGCTCTAGAAGGTGTAAGTCAACTACCCTGGCCAGCAAGATCTCCGGATCTGTCCCCCATTGAGCATGTTTGGGACTGGATGAAGCATCGTCTCACGCGGTCTGCACGTCCAGCACGAACGCTGGTCCAACTGAGGCGCCAGGTGGAAATGACATGGCAAGCCGTTCCACAGGACTACATCCAGCATCTCTACGATCGTCTCCATGGGAGAATAGCAGCCTGCATTGTTTCGAAAGGTGGATATACACTGTACTAGTGCCGACATTGTGCATGCTCTGTTGCCTGTGTCTATGTGCCTGTGGTTCTGTCAGTGTGATCATGTGATGTATCTGACCCCAGGAATGTGTCAATAAAGTTTCCCCTTCCTGGGACAATGAATCCACGGTGTTCTTATTTCAATTTCCAGGAGTGTATTATGTACTAAACTTTAGAACAAATATTCTATTACATGATTATTCAATAGGGTGTCATGCTGTCATCGTTGAATGTGTTTAGTGTGGAGGAAACAATGATCTGATGCTTGACTGAAAATACTGATAATTTCAATTTACTGTATCTTTTAAACAAATAGAGTTACAAAGTTGATATTTACATTTAAATGTCATTTAAATGATGCGTTTCTATATGAAATGTCGATCGTTATGATTGACCAAAGCGTCCAGATTTTTACCATTCACGTCTTTGTTACAAAACTTGTTAATTTCACTTTACAGTAAATCACACACTATTAAAGATATGATCAACTTTCAAGTTTTTTTGGGACCACCATGAAATTTTATGAAGGATGGTAGATTAAAATTACTGTGGCTTCATTCCGTGAGGTACTACAGAATTAAATAGTTTTCATAAATGTTTATGGCCGATCTTAGGTCCACCGTATTTAACATTGCTACGTCTCTCTGCCCACAAATGGCTTCTGGGGGGGCTTCCCTACGACGTAGATTCTCATCTGTCTCACTCGCACACTACAGCGCCTAGGCCTCATTCAGCACAATAGACACCTGTGAATTTCTCCTTCTCGTGGCGAATCTGCGCTCTTTGTGGCACACGTTCCTGGACGACAGTTTTTTTTTTTTGACAATTCCTGAGGGTTGAATCTTTCGGCCATATACTTAAATGAAAGCGAAATGCTCGTTAACTCACAAGAGGGAAGACCATCGTGTCTGACGTATGGCTCTGGCTCATAGCATTAGATCTGCAGCAAGCAGCAATCTGAGGAGCAGCTGGCACTATACTGACACGATGAACCGTTACAGATAGGTTTCTTCAAGGACAGGTCCGAGCCAAACTCCCTGTAGGGTGCGTTCTACTGATCCCGAAACAGCACCATTTGCACACTTCCGTGGTGCCGAACGAGAACTCGTTGGAGGCTAGGTGGATATCTGACGTGTTTTCTGGTGAAGGCTGGCTCTGTCCCGGTGCCAATGGTGGTCGTGTGGTGGTTAGAAGGAGGCCAGTTGAGGGTCTGTAACCAATCTGTGTCCGTGCTAGACACTCAGGACCTACATCTGGAGTTATAGCTTCGTGCGATATTTCGTACGAAAGCAGGAGCACTCTCGTGGTTATATCACGCACCCTGACTGCAAATTACTACGTCAGTCTTGTGACTCGACCTGCTGTGCTGCCATCCGTGAAAAACATTCTAGGGTGTTTTCCAACAGGATAACGCCCGCTCGCATACCGCTGTTGTAAATCAGCGTCCTCTGCAGTGTGTAGACATGTTGTCTTGGCCTTCTCGATCCGTTTCTAATCTAACCTATACGCGATGTCATCGGACGATAACTCCAAAACTGACAATCAGCATTAACCGCCATTGTATTGACCCAGCAAGTGCAACAGGCGTGGAAGTCCATCCCGCGCACCGGTATGCGGCACCTTTACAAAACAATGCATTCGCGTTTGGCTGCTTGCGTTCAACATTCCAGCGGTTGGACTGGTTATTAACGTACGAGGGTCACTCCAAAAGAAATGCACACTATTTTCGTAAAAATACAGTTTTCACTCTGCATGTGTGAAAGTTTTACATTGTGTAGATACATCCATCCCGCTTGTTTTCAAACTTAGTTCAGCCTGAAACTTCCTGGCAGATTAAAACTGTGTGCCTGACCGAGACTCGAACTCGGGACCTTTGCCTTTCGCGGGCAAGTGCTCTACCATCTGAGCTACCGAAGCACGACTCACGCCCGGTACTCACAGCTTTACTTCTGCCAGTACCATGTCTCCTACCTTCCAAACCTGTTCCCGTGAGTGCCGCCGTCACAGCATGTCTTCAAGATGGCTGCGACAATTGACGTTCGTCAGAAGCAACGTGCTGTCATAGAATTCCTGTGCTGTGAAAACGAGACAGTGGGAAACATCCACAAGAGGTTGAGAAAGGTGTATGGAGATGCTGCTGTCGATCGCAGTAGAGTTAGTCGGTGGGCAAGCAGGTTACGTGATGAAATGGCTCAAATGGCTCTGAGCACTATGGGACTTAACATCTGAGATCATCAGTCACCTAGAACTTAGAACTACTTAAACCTACCTAACCTAAGGACATCACACACATCCATGCCCGAGGCAGGATTCGAACCTGCGACCGTAGCGGTCACGCAGTTCCAGACTGTAGCGCCTAGAACCGCTCGGCCACTCCGGCCGCCATGACTCCATCATTTTTCACCAGAGACGAAGAGGCAATCAGTGGAGTGGCATCATGCAAATTCACCCAAAGAAAAAAAAATTCAAAACCACACCTTCTGCTGGAGAAGTTATGGCTACGGTGTTTTTCGATTCCGAAGGACTCTTGCTTGTGGACATCATGCCAAGCGGAACCACCATAAATTCTGATGCATACGTGACGACACTGAAGAAACTTCAAGCTCTACTGAGTCGTGTTCGACCACATCGGCAAGAAGCAGAATGTTTTGCTGTTGCACGGCCACATGTCAGTCAAAAAACCATGGAAGCGATCACAAAACTCGGATGGACAGCACTGAAACACCCGCGTTACAGTCCTGACCTGGCTGCATGTGACTATCATCTCTTTGGGAAACTGAAAGACTCTCTTCGCCGGCCGGAGTGGCCGAGCGGTTAAAGGCGCTACAGTCATGTGACTATCATCTCTTTGGGAAACTGAAAGACTCTCTTCGCCGGCCGGAGTGGCCGAGCGGTTAAAGGCGCTACAGTCTGGAACCGCACGACCGCTACGGTCGCAGGTTCGAATCCTGCCTCGGGCATGGATGTGTGTGATGTCCTTAGGTTAGTTAGGTTTAAGTAGTTCTAAGTTCTAGGGGACTTATGACCACAGCAGTTGAGTCCCATAGTGCTCAGAGCCAATTGACTCTCTTCGTGCACGCTGCAAAACTGTGGATCCTACAGGTTGGTCCAGAATTTTACCGTGCAGGTATACAGGCGCTGGTTCCAAGATGGCGAAGGCAGTTGAGAGGAATGGAAATCATGTGGAGAAATGAAAATATTGTTCCTAAAGGATGTATCTACACACTGTAAGTCTTTCAAACATGTAGAATAAAAGATGGATTAAAAGAAATAGTGTGGATTTCTTTTGGAGTAACCCTCGTACTGGCATTTCACATTTGCGAAGGCTTGTATCGCACTTGCCCCAGTTATCTTGCGATGTTAATCACTTAAATATGTTATCGACACAAAAGCATTCCTGAAATTTCTTTACACTTCATTAATTATCTTTTGGTGTTGGGATTTTTTCTGTCAAGTTACTTTATTGTTAAGGATGGTAGCGACCGGAGAAGAAATATTAGTGACCTGACGGCTTCCGACTTTTACAGAGATGCCGAACTGAAGCGCGCGTACTCCGTCAGAGCTCGCGTTCGTCGGGAAGGCCTACCCGGCAAGCTGCCGCGGAAACACTCGCCCGCCCTGCGCGTCTCCCCCACCCCCTCCCCACCCCATGCTCCTCCCACTCCTGATGCCGTTTGCTGCAGACACGCAGAAAGAGATGATAGGCGCCAGCTCTCCTATCGACGGCAGGCGTCGGAATACATTTGTCGGGGCGCGGCACGCAAATTGCCGATAAAAGACGAGCGAGCGGTGCGGGCCGCGTCAGCTGCAGTCCTGCCGGGCCGCCGCTGTTTGTCTTACCGCGTCAGCACAATTAGCCGCAGGCAGCGCCATCGCCGCTCCTAATTGTAAGTCAATACGACGGCGCGGGCTGCGGGCAGCGCGCAGAAAAACACTTCCTGTGCTGCGCTGTGCTGCTGTGCTGCGCCGTGACGCCCCCTGCCCCTGTACCGCGCCTTCTCGTCGCGGCGAGCGCCCAGCTGTCCACCTGCCGGGCTGCCCACCTGGTCACCGGCCGCATTCCCGCCCGCCATTCCTTGCCGCGCCGCGCCGCTCGCGCTCAGTCAATACGCGCTCGTTTCGCGTCTTGCGCTACGTGACAAATTTGTCCAATAAGCGGCGGCCACCTGCGAGCCGCAAATAACCCGACACTGGACCGCCGCGACTTCACGACCAGACGCCGCAGCGTCCGGGCTTCATTCGTTGCAGGTGCCCGCGCCGCAGCACGTAACTAGGAGTAGGGTCGGCGGTTGTCGCTGAAACAGCCGGTTTTCCGGTTATATCGGTATTTTCCATGCCAGTTTAACCTGAATATTAAAGCAGCTCAAATTATCCGGTTTCTGAAACATCCGAGTTTCGGTTTGTTATTCCTATTATTTCCTATAATAAACGTGGAAAACGAACGAAGATTGAAAAATTAGACTCAATTTTATGGGGCATAGAATCAAAATATTAAATTAAATAGGCAAAGAAATGAAAACTCTCTCCCTCCACTGTTCACTGATTTCTCGAAAGGTGATAGGTGGTTGAATACTACAAAAATCATTATTCTGCTTTCGATTCTAATTTTTTGAAACTCTGCTCAAAAATCAGGTAATCGGGCACCATACTGCGGTGTCACCGCCGGACACCACACTTCCTAGGTGGTAGCCTTTAAATCGGCCGCGGTCCGTTAGTATACGTCGGACCCACGCGTCGCCACTATCAGTGATTGGAGAGCGAGCGCCGCCACACGGCTGTTCTAGTTTAGAGGGACTCCCTAGCACTCGTCCCAGTTGTACAGCCGACTTTGCTAGCGATGGTTCACTGTCTACATTGCTCTCATTTGCAGAGACGATAGGTTAGCATAGCCTTCAGCTACGTCATTTGCTACGACCTAGCAAGGCGCCATATTCGGTTACTATGTACCCTGAACAGATAATATTGTGAATCATGTACAGTCAAGAGCGAAAGTTCATCATTAATGGATTAAAGTTAGGTATCAAACTAATTACGTCCGCTTTCTGAATTCTAATTCCTTGTAATATTCCAGACCTCACGTCAGTATAGATCTTCCCTCCTCACGCCAGCCTGCGTGAGCTAAAACGCGTGCATTTCGGCCTCCCCTCGTAAAATGGTGTTGGCTCTTCTGCCAACACAACACATACCACTACTTGGGCATTTCAAATGAAAACAGGCTGAACTACACTGAAGCCCCTAAGTAACTGGTGTAGGCGTGCGTATTCAAATGCAGAGATATCTAAACAGGCAGAACACGGCACCGTGGTCGGCAACGCCTATATAAGGCAACAAGTGTCTGACGCAGTTATTAGATCGGTTACTGCTTCTACAATTGCAGGTTATCAAGATTCAAACGGGTGGTGATATAGTCGGCGTGTGAGCGACAGGACACAGTACCTCCGACGTAGGGATGAAGTGGTTCAAATGGCTCTGAGCACGATGGGACTTAACATCTGAGGTCATCAGTCCCCTAGAACTTAAAACTACTTAAACCTAATTAACCTAAGGACATCACACACATCCATGCCCGAGGCAGGATTCGAACCTGCGACCGTAGCGGTCGTGCGGTTCCAGACTGAAGCGCCTAGAACCTCTCGGCCACACCGGCCAGCGGATGAAGTGGGGATTTTCCCGTTCCACCATTACAGCAGTGTACCGTGAACTGCGGGAATCCGGTAAACAAAATCCAACATCGCTGCAGCCAGAAAAAAATCCTGCAAGAACGGGACCAACGACAACTGAAGAGAATCGTTCAACGCGACAGAAGTGCAACCCTTCCGCAAATTGCTGCAGATTTCAATGCTGGGCCATCAACAAGTGTCAACATGAGAACCAATCAACGAAACGTCATCAATACGTGGTTTCGGAGCCGAAGAAAGCTCATTCGTGTACCCTTGATGACTGCGCTACACAGAGCTTAACGCCTCGCCTTGGCCTGTCAGTACTGACATTGGACTGTTGATGACTGGAAACATTGTTGCCTGGTCGGATGAGTCTCGTTTCAAATTGTATCGAGCGGATGTAGGTGTATGGGTATGGAGACAACCTCATGAATCCATGGGCCCTGCATGTCAACAGGGGACTGTTGTAGCTGGTAGAGGCTCTTTAAGGGTGTGCGTCGTGCGCAGTTGGAGTGATATGGGACCCCTGATACGTCTAGATACGACCTTGATAATTCACACGTACATATGCATCCATCTATGTCCATTGTGCATTCCGACGGAATTGGGCAGTTTCAGCAGGAGAATGCGACACCTCACGCTTTGAGAATTGCTACAAGTGGCTCCATGAACACTCTCCTCAGTTTAAACACTTCCGCTAACCACCAAACTCCCGAGACATGAACATTATTGAGCATATCTGGGATTCCTTGCAACGTGCTGTTCAGAAGGGATCTCCAAATCCTCGTACTCCTACGGATTTACGGACAGCTCTGCAGGATTCATGGTGTAAATTCCCTCCACCACTATTTCAGACATAAGTCGCGTCCATGACACGTCGTGTTGTGGCACTTCTGCGTGCTCGCTGGTTCCCTACATGATATTACGCAGGTGTTCCAGTTTCTTTGGCTCTTCAGTGTATTTTCGTATTTATTTGTCCGTTTTCAAAGACTACGAGCAGCTAAAAGCATACTACACAAACACAGGCAGAATATCAGCTACTTTCTATTTTTGTTGTGTATTATGAAAGAATTGTTAGGTTTTTAATTTACTAGTGTTACCATAAATTTCTTCCTCTTATTATTTCATAGAAAATGCAGACGAATCTTTAATCTTTTGTAGCAAATGAAGCATTGTGCTTCATTGCTACGCCACTTCGTAAAAATACACTCCTGGAAATGGAAAAAAGAACACATTGACACCGGTGTGTCAGACCCACCATACTTGCTCCGGACACTGCGAGAGGGCTGTACAAGCAATGATCACACGCACGGCACGGCGGACACACCAGGAACCGCGGTGTTGGCCGTCGAATGGTGCTAGCTGCGCAGCATTTGTGCACCGCCGCCGTCAGTGTCAGCCAGTTTGCCGTGGCATACGGAGCTCCATCGCAGTCTTTAACACTGGTAGCATGCCGCGACAGCGTGGACGTGAACCGTATGTGCAGTTGACGGACTTTGAGCGAGGGCGTATAGTGGGCATGCGGGAGGCCGGGTGGACGTACCGCCGAATTGCTCAACACGTGGGGCGTGAGGTCTCCACAGTACATCGATGTTGTCGCCAGTGGTCGGCGGAAGGTGCACGTGCCCGTCGACCTGGGACCGGACCGCAGCGACGCACGGATGCACGCCAAGACCGTAGGATCCTACGCAGTGCCGTAGGGGACCGCACCGCCACTTCCCAGCAAATTAGGGACACTGTTGCTCCTGGGGTATCGGCGAGGACCATTCGCAACCGTCTCCATGAAGCTGGGCTACGGTCCCGCACACCGTTAGGCCGTCTTCCGCTCACGCCCCAACATCGTGCAGCCCGCCTCCAGTGGTGTCGCGACAGGCATGAATGGAGGGACGAATGGAGACGTGTCGTCTTCAGCGATGAGAGTCGCTTCTGCCTTGGTGCCAATGATGGTCGTATGCGTGTTTGGCGCCGTGCAGGTGAGCGCCACAATCAGGACTGCATACGACCGAGGCACACAGGGCCAACACCCGGAATCATGGTGTGGGGAGCGATCTCCTACACTGGCCGTACACCACTGGTGATCATCGAGGGGACACTGAATAGTGCACGGTACATCCAAACCGTCATCGAACCCATCGTTCTACCATTCCTAGACCGGCAAGGGAACTTGCTGTTCCAACAGGACAATGCACGTCCGCATGTATCCCGTGCCACCCAACGTGCTCTAGAGGTGTAAGTCAACTACCCTGGCCAGCAAGATCTCCGGATCTGTCCCCCATTGAGCATGTTTGGGACTGGATGAAGCGTCGTCTCACGCGGTCTGCACGTCCAGCACGAACGCTGGTCCAACTGAGGCGCCAGGTGGAAATGGCATGGCAAGCCGTTCCACAGGACTACATCCAGGATCTCTACGATCGTCTCCATGGGAGAATAGCAGCCTGCATTACTGTGAAAGGTGGATATACACTGTACTAGTGCCGACATTGTGCATGCTCTGTTGCCTGTGTGTATGTGCCTGTGGTTCTGTCAGTGTGATCATGTGATGTATCTGACCCCAGGAATGTGTCAATAAAGTTTCCCCTTCCTGGGACAATGAATTCACGGTGTTCTTATTTCAATTTCCAGGAGTGTATTTCCAGACTGGAATTGGTGCCATTCCGCAATATAACGGATGTCCGGCGATGGGCGAGAAACTGCAGTGCAGGGTAGGTGGGGGCACGCCTTGCAATTGCACGTACTCGCGTACTTACGCCACGACACATGACAACACGGGCAGTATTGCCTCAGCAATGCTGTACCAGATCTTATGCCATGTGTTTGTTCGTTGTATCTGTCAGCATTGTCATCATAATAGCCCTCATCGGTTTTCTCAATTCCTATAATAACGCAATATTTCAAACTAATGCAGATTTTACGAATTTTTTAAAAAATGTTAATTTAAAAACGAAAAATTTTAGCACTGCTGATATGGCTAATTGATATTTCGGTTTTTTACCCGGTTATTACTCAGAAACAAAAAAGCACCTGTTATAGCCGAGACCAAACAAATACCGAATAATACTGGCTACACATAGACATGATACGTGAATTGCAGTCAAAATCATTAAAACAAAGGCGTTTTTCGTTGCGACGTGATCTTCTCATGAAATTTCAATCACTAGTTTTCTCCTCCGATTGCGAAAACATTCTGTTGGGAACCGCTTACATAAAATAAGAGAAATCAGGGCTTGCACAGAAAAATTTAAGTGCTCGTTTTTCCCGCGTGCCGTTCGAGAGTGGAACGGTAGAGAGACAGTTTGAAGGTGGTTCATTGAACAGTCTGCCAGGCACTTTATTGTGAATAGCAGAGTAATCACATAGATGTAGGCTATGAAATGAAATATCGGTATCAGTTTTAGCAGGTGTGCTCTTCCCACGTATAGGAACCGTGCTGGCCAGTTCGGCGGTTTCATCGCCTCCTTGCTAACCGCAGTAGTTACTGTTCTACCCTGAAGTGTGAATCTTCGCTTGCAACGGATTGTGCTGTTGCTGACTCGTTCGTAGTAGAAAATTAGAGAGAAGTGCTAGCACAATAAGCTTAACAAGACAGTATACAGTGTAAAGTGCAACAATATTGTACATTAAAAACCACAGAAATGTCATCAAAAATTTGCAAGTGAAGATGGAAATTTGCGGAAAATAACTATTTGAAGGGTAGAAAACAATAATTTAGACACAGACAAACCTTGGTATGAGTCTATCATTGCACCTGAAGAACTACCATAGAGCCATTATGTATCGACTAAGCTGATTAAAGAATTTTCAGGATTTGAACTATCCGATCAGGAAAATTAACAGGCTGGTTCGACTGTGACGTCGATCCCCGTGACTTTCAAGTACCAACAGACGGAAATAACTGCCAATGTCATCGACGTCCAAGATACTTACGAGGACGCGAAAAGGCCAAGCAACAACGACGTACTGGAAAGGACCATCCAGTGAGGAAACTACCTTGAATGGGGATGAGGTGGTTAAAACAAGAGGGATGTGATGCTTTCCGACTGCTGTGTTTAAAACATTTGAGTAATTTAGTGACAAGAATAAATTTATGGCTTCTTATGGTAATCTTTACTCCTACTTTAATGTCCATTCTGAAATTATCAAACTAGGCTATCAGTTATTCGTAAAACGTGTTACACAAAATACGTATGAATATGCTTGTGTTTAACTCACGACTCCGTTGCGGGTATACAGGCACCGACGTGTATGCAAGGGATTAGTGTGGTATTCCTGTCTTTACGACTTGTGTGCGGTAAATGCGGAAACGTGAAGCATGGTAACGCTATTACCAATGCTTTCAAACTGAACCATCGTGCTGTAATTTTTTTATTTGCTGCCGAACTACAAACACCGGTAAACATTGATCGGAAATGAAGAACGTATGTGGAGCAATATATCTGTCGAAAACCACCTTTGTGGAACGGTGCGCCAAGTTCTGCACGACAGCAGATGCTACTCCTTCACAATAACCCAAGTCCCCATGTCGCAAATGTTGTAACGTAGGAGGTACGCCAATTTAAGTGCGATACATTCGAGCATCTACCCAGTAATCCTGATCTCTGCACATGGTCCCTTAAAAAAGATGCTGAAGCTTCAACCATTCTTGTCGGATGAGGATATGCAGCAGGCAGTTAAAGATTTCTTCACGCAGCGGAACACGGTGATTTACCAAACGGGTATCTTCAACCTGCTGTCTCGGCGGGATGATTCCCTCAATGCTCACGGCTATTTTATCCGACGGGCATACCGCTTCTGAACTTTTCCAACGCCCCATAAATATTACAAAGACTAAAGAAAAATCAAGAACGTTCATAGGATTTGTTGACCTGGAAAAACCGTTCGACAATGTGGAACGATGCAAGATACTACAAGTTCTGAGAAAGATAGGGGTAAGGTATAAGGAAAGACGTGTAATTGAAATATACACAAGAGACAAGAGCGAACAGTAAGAGTGGAAGACCAAGAACAAAGTGCTCAGAAAAGGTATGAGACAGGGATATAGTCTTTCGCCCCTACTATTCAATCTGTCCATCGAAGAAGCAAAGACGGAAATGAAAGAAAGACTCAAGTGCGGAACTAAAATTCAGGGTGAAAGGATATCAGTGATAAGGTTTGCTGTTGATATTGCTATCCTCAGGGAAGGTCAGGAAGAATTACATGATGTTTTAAATGGGATGAACAGTTTAATGAGAACAGAATATGGATTGAGAGTAAATCGAAGAAAGACGTAAATAATGAGAAATATAAGAAATGAGAACTGGGGGAGCAAGTAGGACATAAAAGCAGACTGGCACTGGCAAAAAGGGCGTTCCTGGCCGAAAGAAGTCTGTAGGATCAAACATTCGCCTTAATTTGAGAAAGAAATTTCTGAGAATGTACGTTTGGAGCGTAGCATTGTATGTTAGTGAAACATGGACTGTAGGTAAAATGGAAGAGACTCGAAGCATTTGATATGTGGTGCTATAGAAGAACGTCCACTGATAAGGTAATGAATGAGGAGGTTCTCAGCCGAATCGATGAAGAAAGGAATGTATGAGAAACTCTGACGAGAAGAAGGGACAGGATAGTCATAGAGTAAGGCAGAGGTTGGAATACATCCAGCAAATAATCGATGACGTAAGCTGCAAGTCCTAGTCCGAAACTGAAAGGTTGGCACAGGAGTGGAATTCGTGGCGGGGCGCATCAAACCAGTCAGAAGACTGACAATAAAATGTGAAGGAGCACAGTAGCACTCCGTTTAAGGTAGTTCGTCAGTGATTACAACATCTCCAACTAAAGTAAACAGATGTGCTGCTGTGCATTTTATTATGTGCTGTGATTTTTATGACGAATAATCATGTGTGAAAGCTACGTGTATAGAAATTGTCATAAGCACAAGGTGCTTTTTGATTTTAAATGCTTCATTTATGACAAAACTTTATATAATGTGCTATATCTCAGCCCCAGACACGATAAGGTGGCTTCAGGTTCTAATCAAAATGAGCACGTCTTATGGCAAAAGTTTTTGTAGACCCGAAGACGACAGCGAAGTCTGTCTAAACCGGTTGTTGTAAATAAAGAAACATTTGTCCGATCTTGACTTAAGAAAGTTTTTCGAAATATCTGTGTCAGTAGTACGTCACAGTCTCCAGTTAGTTATAATCACAGTAGTATGCTGTACGATACCAGGACGAAACACAATAGTAAAACGTGTAACAAAACCATAGGTGCTAGCGTAAATATGCTGTACCACTTAGCAGCGTGCGTTCCAGTGACGCACATCGCGTGCTTCACAAACTAACTGCAAACAGCGTAGCTTGCGTTTTTTTATATTGAGGTAATATTGCAACCAGAAACATGTTTGTTTGTACAGTTAATAAGTTTAAATGCTTCGTCAGCGTAATTACAATTATCTGCAGATGATTTCCCATATATGTGTTCCGTTCATTGCGTTAAACTATCGGGAATATGTCAAGAGAATAAAACCAGTAAGATTAAAAAAGTAATTAATCCCCGTCTTCAGCACAGATATTATACCACTGAAGTCCTTTTCTTAAAGTTTCAATATTAATTTATAGCTACTAATAATCGCAGCTATTATCAAAATATCTGACTGTAAGAATTTTAGTCATACATTACGATAAGAAAAAAGCTCTTGCTGGTACAGAGATGGGGTTTATATTAAAGAAATATTTTACTGTTTGTAAATACTGCACAGTAACGTAGCACAACTGTTCCTTTTTTGGGTTTTGAAGTAATCGTGTTGTGTGTGTTTCGTTTATACGAGTGAACATCTGCATCTACATCCATACTCCGCAAGCCACATGACTGTGTGAGGCCTCTATCGGTTCTCCCTTCTATTCCAGTCTCGTATTGTTCGTGGAAAGAAGGATTGTCGGTATGCCTCTGTGTGGGCTCTAATCTCTCTGATTTTATCCTCATGGTCTCTTCGCGAGATATACGTACGAGGGAGCAATATACTGCTTGACTCCTCGGTAAAGGTATGTTCTCGAAACTTCAACAAAAGCCCATACCGAGCTACTGAGCGTTTCTCCTGCAGGGTCTTCCACTGGAGTTTATCTATCATCTCCGTAACGCTTTCGCGATTACTAAATGATCCTGTAACGAAGCGCGCTGCTCTCCGTTGGATCTTCTCTATCTCTTCTATCAACCCTATCTGATACGGATCCTACACTGCTCGGCAGTATTCAAGCAGTGGGCAAACAAGCGTACTGTAACCTACTTCCTTTGTTTTCGGACTGCATTTCCTTAGGATTCTTCCAATGAATCTCAGTATGGCATATGCTTTACCGACGATCAACTTTATATGATCATTCCATTTTAAATCACTCCTAATGGGTACTCCCAGATAATTTATGGAATTAACTGGTTCCATTTGCTGACCTGCTATATTGTAGCTAAATGATAAGGGATCTTTCTTTCTGTGTATTCGCAGCACATTACACTTGTCTACATTGAGATTCAATTGCCATTCCCTGAACCATGCGTCAATTCGCTGCAGATCCTCCTGCGTTTCAGTACAATTTTCCATTGTTACAACTTCTCGATATACCACAGCATCATCCGCAAAAAGCCTCAGTGAACTTCCGATGACATCCACAAAGTCATTTATGTATATTGTGAATAGCAACGGTCCTACGACACTCCCCTGCGACGCACCTGAAATCACTCTTACTTCGAAAGACTTCTCTCCATTGAGACTGACATGCTACGTTCTAAAATGACTGGGTTATGTCAAACGGATATTCGTCCAAAGTTCATGAATGTGTACAAGGTTTTCGGTAGTAAATAGGCCACTGAATCCAAATGTAGCCGTATTTATCTTGTAGATATAGGCGAAAGACGTCCCGAAAGAGCAGCAATATATATGAAAATGCGTGAAATGAAATAATGAGATCGGCTTCTTTCGTATATATGAAATAAGGACATCCACCAGAATGGAACTTGCAGTACACTAACTCATTTGGAAGATCCAGTTTTATGGGCCTCGGAATGTGTTCTTCATCTTAGCTATTAAGAAAAGCATAAAAAACAATGGAAATTATAAATACTATGTTAGACTTCTCGGCCTAATGAATAAATAAAATACACGAGAAGATTCTTGTGCTTCAAAATAAAAATATTGTTATACGAGTAATGAAAGGTGTTTTGCTAAGACAATAACTGATAGATGTGAAATATGAAGTGTTCAGACGTACACTCTCTACAGTAAACAATTCTTCTTAGCTTGATTTCTGTATCAAGAGAAACTTATGGATATAGAGTTCAATGAAGTGGTGGGTATTTTATAGTCCTTGTGGCGTCGTTCTTCTCTGTTGAAATTTAATTCAAAATGGATCTGAGCACTATGGGACTTAACTGCTGAGGTCATTAGTCCCCTAGAACGTAGAACTACTTAAACCTAACTAACCTAAGGACATCACACACATCCATGCCCGAGGCAGGATTCGAACCTGCGACCGTAGCGGTCGCGCGGTTACAGACTGAAGCGCCTAGAACCGCTCGGCCACCACGCCCGGCTTGAAATTTAATTACTAGAGCGACTTAAAAAGTCCAAAAGCAAATGAATTTTTGCTTTGTTTAATACTTTTACTGTCTCGCTGAGAAATTTTCTCTATATTGTCGTTCGTAGGGACTTCGGAAAGTAAGTTCCACGTGTCGTCCCAAAAAAAGAGTGGCCCATTATCAGGCGAGAGGAAAGTTTGGTATGTCCTGTAGACATAGTTCTGCAGCTGCGGAGGTAAAAGTTGCATGAAACTGTACGAGTCAAATAGCGCAGGAATTGCACTCCAAAGCTGAAGTACGCGGGACAGTAAGATTCTTGGCCGCAAATCGCCTAAATTGTGCACAGATTCAACGTGAAATTCTGGTGGTACACAGACCAGATGCAACGTGTCGTTGAGCCGTTTTTGTCTGCATCACAATTCATCAGGCAAAAGTAGTGTGACACAAACGCTTCGAGGAGTTTAAAAAGAAACTTTCTGTGACCATCTATAGCAGCCTTATTAATGTTGTCGAAAGATTATTGTTTGTATAAATATTCAGGTTTATTTATTTTATGAGTAACTGGGTACCTTTTATAATCCAGGTATGTATTTATTCCAGTCTTATAACGAAGCAATAAACAGCCGCTTGCATAAAAGAAATTTAATTTCTTTACTGGTTTCGTGCACTTCTGAAGAAGGGCACTAAGTGCCCGAGACCGATAAAGAAATTAAATTTCTTTTATGCAACTGGTCACTTGTTATTTCCTTATAAGCAACTACAGTTGCTGATGATGGATAAAATAGCAACTTATTCCAATAGCCTATTAATCCAGCTCCTTCTTCACGCCCTCTCCTTCCATCTCCTCCACCCCCTCGCTGGCCATCTTCCCCTCCCCCTCCCGACACTCTGTTCATCATCTCCGGTCCCTTTCTCTGTCCATCTCCTCTGCCCTCCCCTCTCTCAGTCGATCTGTTCCTCTCCCTCTCCCTTTTAATCTTCTCCTCCTTCCTTTCTCTGTCCTTCTCCTCCACTCCCCTCTCTCTATTCATTTTCCCCAAACCTCTGTTAATTTCCCTCTCCTCTCTGTCCGTCTGTCTCCTCCTCCCCCTATCTGTGCTCAAGTCCTCCTACCCCCTGGCTGGCTGCCCTCTCCTTCTTTCCCCTTCTCTCTCCGTGTTATCATACTCACCCCAGTCGGTGGCTGGTGGTTCTTTCCCTCACAGTATTTCTTCCCAGATTGTAACTAATTTGTGTACCATGTTTGGTTGAAATCGTTCCGTGAGTTTAGGATGAGCTTCTTACCCGTGACTTTGTCCACATTTGCAAATATCAAATATATTTCACATAAATTTAATGTATTTCCAACGTATTTGTACACGTATGTCACCTGTATCTCTAGCGAATTGCGCCCTGCAGTCTCATTTTAACGCAGCTCAATGTT
This sequence comes from Schistocerca piceifrons, assembly GCF_021461385.2. Taxonomy (NCBI): domain Eukaryota; kingdom Metazoa; phylum Arthropoda; class Insecta; order Orthoptera; family Acrididae; genus Schistocerca; species Schistocerca piceifrons. The sequence continues at coordinate 687,224,713 of NC_060139.1, read as the reverse complement.
TATGACATCGTATCTCCTAAATTGCGTGCTGTACGATGATGTAATTGTGCAGTCCATCCAATAGTATGTGTGGCTGCTGTCTGCGAAATGTATTGTGAACACAGTTACGAGTAAAGAAGTAATAAATTAAAACATCACGCATTATGCGGCAGCCGGCTGGTGTGGCCGTGCGGTTCTAGGCGCTTCAGTCTGGAACCGCGTGACCGTTACGGTCGCAGGTTCGAATCCTGCCTCGGGCATGGATGTGTGTGATGTCCTTGGGTTAGTTAGGTTTAAGTAGTTCTAAGTTCTAGGGACTGATGACCACAGATATTAAGTCACATAGTGCTCAGAGCCATTTGAACCATTATGCCGCTACTTTTCAGGCTTCTCAGTGTTTATGATGTCATATATCCTGAGCTATGTGTCGTACACTGTGATCATTTTTCTGGTTCCTTGAATTGTAAATGTGAATACTGTCTGCAAAATGTGCCGCGGATATAGATAGTAGTAAAGAAATACTAAATTCAAACGCCATGCGTCATGCAGAAGTTCTGCTCCACGGACAGCGAAAATGTAGTAAGCGATAAACTTTTTCATCATTTTGTGGGGGCCTCCAAGTTTCGTAAAGCTTTGACGTTATGTGGAAAGTTTGTTGCAAGTCTGTAAGCGCTCTCATTCTCAAATACTGGATGACTAAAGTATAAGTATTCGAGCGTCGTAGTCTACACTGCTTTTTCACTCCCATAGGTAGGTGGTTCTTACTCGCACAGCGATGATTTAGAGGTAGTAAGTGATATGTGTACGAAGTTTGGTTTAAATCGGCCCAGTGTGTATAGGAGGAGATTTTGAACATAAGTACATACATATATAAATGCGTACAGTCATACATATGAACATCCATTTTCATAGTATGTGTGGATATTATTCATTGGAAGTACGTCAGGACGCGACGCGAAAACAGCAGAACATGCCCTGGTATGGGAATACTGAGTTTTCGGACAAATACGCGCCTATTTTCAATGCAGTACACTTCCAGCATTTGCACTTTGTTTAATGTTTTCTCCAGCGATTTAACTCATTATCGATGCCAGTTATAATGTCTTCACTAAACTGAAAACGTTTCATAGTCACAAATAACGTTATATGTGGGAATACGTCAATAATGACAAAGGACGACGAATAGGGTGGTTATTCTAAACTTTGCATTGCATATCCCTACGTTCACCCACAGCCAACGTATCTTTCAAGTGGTTCCAATGGCTCTGGGCACTATGGGACTGAACTTCAGAGGTCATCAGTCCCCTAGAGCTTAGAACTACTTAACCTAACTAACCTAAGGACATCACACACACCCATGCCAGAGGCAGGATTCGAACTGCGACCGTAGCGCTCGCGCGGTTCCAGGCTGTAGCGCCTAGAACCGCTCGGCCACCTGGCCGGCCAACGTATCTTTTTGCAAGGTGTTTTGTTGCGTTGGAAAGTGATTCGTTTTTTCCTTATCGGTCGGAGCCTCATATTGTGAAGTCGACTCACAAAAATTGCAAACATTTGTTTTATTGTTTGTAATGCCTGTCGAAAACCAGACAACACGGGAAGCTGTTTCCGCTGAATGAAATCGACTTCTCCTGTTTTGGATCAGTGCTACAGATTTTTACTCACAACTTTGAATGTTTTTTCATTACTGACGAAATGTTTTGTTTCACGTCTCATCCACAGTGACAAATCATTGTAAAAAGTCTTTATTTTCACATTTTCTTTCGATCAGAATTTAATATTCTGTGGCAACCTTCCTTAACAATGTTTTCTAAAAGTTTTCACGTAAAATATATAATTGTAATTTGACATGCCTCTGGCGTCAGTTATTTTATTCTCCTTTAATGGCCTTTACATCTTCAGTTGCATGAATATGGCGACCTTCAAGAGCATGAGCATAAGGAGAAATACGGTACGTTTTAGGGAGCAATTACCTGTTGAAAATGAATCAGCATTTCTAAAACTTCAGCACATTTGGATATATATACCTGTCGGATACAAACCACATAAAAATGCAATTAAAGAAACAGCGCAGTATCCTCATTTACCCATTTCAATGAGACGTACACAGCACCACTTAAAAACCGTTTAACCAAACCCATTCCACAGATGAAGATGACATTTACATTAATACGGCTCATGTATTATGATGTATACTGTTGTGGTCTCCAGTCCGGAAGACTAATTTAGGGTAGCTCTCCACGCTGTCCTGTGCAAGCCTCTTCTCTGAGTAACTGCTGCAACCTACATCCACCTGTTCAGTGTATTAAAGATTCACCTCTCAGCAGAGTGGTCATGGCGTCTGACTGCCATGCAATGGGCCCAGTTACAATTCCCGGACGGGTCAGGGATTTTCTCCGCTCGTACAGTGGGTGTTTTGTTATCCTCAACATAATTCTATCCTCACCGACATGCCATCCGCCCAATGTGGCGTCAAATCACTCCCGACCAACAATGACATACGATCATTTCATTTTTCACCGTATCAAAGTCCCGACCACACATACTTCCCAGCATTGCCAATTAAGTTACCCGGCTCCGTAATAGAGATCGCTAATGCATGCTTGTCCAGTGATGTTCGACTAGAGCGTAGTCGTTTGAAATGTTGATAGGCGTAGAGATATCGATTGTCAGACTTTGCGCTAATACCTGGTGTTAAATTCTTAACCTCGCCGCTTAGTCTCTTGAAGTCAAGCTTGGTCACTGATGAAATCCCATTCACCCATATTTCCCACCACTGACGATTAAGCTACCCTCGTCCTTAGCAAGGGTAACCAACACATGTCTCTCCAGTGATGTTGGACTAGAGCGTTGTCGTTTGGAATGCTAATGGTAGTAGAAGTGGTGCCATAGGGACACCGACTTCCAGACTTTGCGACAGTACCTGGTGTTAAATTGTTAACCTCGCTGCAGAGTCTCTTGAAGTCAGGACATGTGTCACTGTTGAAATCCCGGTCGCCCACACTTCCCACCACCGCCATTTAAGCTATCTGCCACCATAGCAGAGGTTGTTAATGGATGCCTGTCCAGTGGTTTTCGACTAGAATGTATCGATTTGGAATCCTGATGCTGGTAGAAGTGGTGCTTTAGAAATACAGTTTGCTGGACTACGGGACTACCGGATTGAGTTTAATCCGAGCTTTGGGTGGGGACTTAATGTGCGGAGATACAATTCACGCTTTTCGACAGGAGAGAACTGTGCTAGTAGAGTATGTGCTGACACTGTGTTTCACCCTTCCACTTCTTCTATCATCATACAACATAAATATGGCACAACGTACACATGTACCCCATACAGTCGCCTACACGCAGCAGGTACACTTAACACACTATTCTCACACAGAGTGAGGTAAGGATCTGTTGTCTACGGTGGAAAAGAACCTTTCCGTCTAGGAGGTGGGACCAACCCCTCCCCTCAGATCCGCACTGTAACTCTTTCTGCTATCAGATTAACTATTTCTTGATCTCTCTGGATTTGTGTTACCACCTATCCCTTCTTTTAGTCAAGTTGTTTCATAAGCCACTTGTCTCCCCAGTTCTGTTCAGTGCCCTTTCATTACTTATCCGATCGATTCATATAATTTTCAACATGCTTTTATAGCATTACACTTCAAAAGCTTCTCTTCGTGTCTATACTGATTCACTTTCACACCAAGTTACAGTCTAGACATATACTTGCTACCAGTTGCGTTAATTTAGCCGTTAACATATTTCTTTTCTTACGATAGTTCTTGCTATTTTAAGTCTGCATTTTATAAGGGTCGATCAAAAAGTTTCCGTTTGAGAAGTTAGACAGTTATGCCAGGAGCAGCACGGTAAGGCCATTCTTATAAACAGCGACTTTTCACTGTTATGTATCAACGTCATCTCAGTAGCAGGTATAACTTCTCACCTTGCGTTCGTGCTAACAACGTAATAAGAGCACGGAAGTCGGAGGAGATGGTCGCAGTAATTGAAATATCCGCTCCGCTGTTGGGTGAATGTGACACGGCCTGTGTACGGAATGCGCGTACCTGGAACGGCCCTTGTGCTGCTGGGTTCGCATTCCAGGGAAGAGAGCGGGCGGACACCTGTGCGCCTCGCCGCCTTCTGGAAACCGGCTGTCTCCACCACCGCACTTCAAACGGACCCGCCGCTCGCCGCTTTGGCGACCCCTCCCTCCCACCACCACCTCCTCCTCCTACACCCAACCGCGCTATCCTAGATCAGCGTCTGAGCCTACACTACACCGCGAGTCGGGTTTCTCCAGGTCTGGTGAGCTGGAGTTGGCCGAGTTGCTGCAGTAATGTCACAACGCAAGTGACAAACGAGATTTCTTGTTGCCAGACCGTTTTTACAGTGTGGGAGTGTTGCCACAGTAACCTAACACCGCTGAATTCCACGGGACTGGAAGTTGAATGCACTACATCGACGAAAATGGAGGCGGCTTGTTAAGGAGTGTGTTATCGTCAGCACCTCTTGCTGTCGTTCCTAGGAATCTTCAGGAGGTATTACTGATATTTCACCAGGCCGCACAAGTACTGCGGTGCTGGTCGCGACTTTCTTGTGACAGCCAGTATCCCCGAAGAACGTCAGTTTTTTATCGTTACAGACAAAGGTCTCTCAAAGTGAAACTTTACGCGTCTACTCGAAAGAGCGATCCTAAATCAATGTAGTGCGAAACTCAGTCTGACGATATGTCCTCTGGCACTTACAACATTTATTTAGTTATTGATTGCTTATTTAGCCTGACCAGGTTGGGCTTAAGGCCCTCTCTTACATCTGACCAGGAAGAGCATATACAAAAAAGTATTACATAACAATCAAAATATTTCGCATTATTTATGAAAATAAGAATTGCCAATAATAATAATAGTTACACTAATAATGATGATAAACTTCAGTCACCACGTCCTCCTTGACCGAATTAATGTCTCGTATCTCGTGTACCTGCCAGCTCAGGGCAATCTGTTTGCGACGGCTATGCAGCAGCGCCCGCTAGTCGCTGCTGTAGTGATTACTGTTACTCTTTTGCTGTCACTGTTTGGATTTAGGATTGAACGGAATGCCACAGTAGACTAGCTGGGACTGCTCTCTCGAGCAAGCCCCGCCCACATATTTCCTGTACAGACATAATCCCACTCCAATCCACGCACTAAACCACTCGTACTATTTCTCCTTATAATTCTCAACTTGCATCTTTGCATTGTTCACTACACAACCCTCGATTTTCGAATGATTGTTACATTAAAAGTTCAAAAAATGGCTCTGAGCACTATGGGACTTAACTTCTCAGGTCATCAGTCTCCTAGATCTGAGAACTACTTAAACCTAACTAACCTAAGGACATCACACACATCCATGCCCGAGGCAGGATTCGAACCTGCGACCGTAGCGGTTGCGAGGTTCCAGATTGTAGCGCCTAGAACCGCTCGGCCACCACGGGCGGCAACAGTTTTCACGACCCTGTACTCAAGACAGCGGTACTCAACAAGTTAGTACACAGGGAAAAGATTATTTCTGACTAAGACCATCTGGCCGGCTACATTTAAAGTCCATGATTCAATGCCGTAAGGTAAAAGTGGTGACGCATATTGATTGTAACCTTCCGTTTCAAGAGCACTAGTTTTGGAAGCTCTATTCAGATCAATAAAATCACCCCAAATGTGCTATCGATAGCTACGATGCCACTGCTTAGGTTGGCACTACGACAGACGCCGACGATAGCCCCCTCTAGCCGGCGCTGCAGAGCTCTACGAGCATCGCTACAGATTCTGCCCATTTTGATCAGGTGCAGACAGCCAGGACACTTCGCTTCAACTTCGCACCACCTTGCAAGTTAGCCGGTTCTAGGCGCTACAGTCTGGAACCGCGCGACCGCTACAGATTCGAAGACTGCCTCGGGCGTGGACGTGCGTGATGTCCTTAGGTTGGTTAGGTTTAAGTAGTTCTAAGTTCTAGGCGGCTGATGACCTCAGAAGTTAAGTCCCATAGTGCTCAGAGCCATTTGAACAATTTTTGAACCTTGCAAGTTATGTAATATGTTTGCATATGTTTATTCACTAGTAAAGGTGCTTAACTGTATCTGCAGTACCGAGAGATTAGTACCTTTTCCTGTTCCTGTTCCTGTTCCTTACCCACGCGCCGCCTCCCAGGCGGGATACAAAACCAGGTCTATTTTCCTCTCCGTTTGTTTTTGCTATCCATCGAATCTTTATCTTCAGCAGCTTGTAGTACAATAATTCTTCTGGTAGTTATGTGACTTCATTGTTAATTTGTGTAACTGTTGTGCCGGCCACTGTGACCGAGAGGTTCTAGGCGCTTCAGTCCGGAACCACGCTGCTGCTACGGTCGCAGATTCGAATCCTGTCTCTGGCATGGCTGTGTGTGATATCCTTAGGTTAGTTAGGTTTAAGTAGTTCTAAGTCTAGGAGACTGATGACCTTAGATGTTAAGTCCCATAGTGCTTAGAGCTATTTGAACCATTTTTTGTGATATTGTTTTTCCATATGTTGTTTGTACATAACTTTACCCCTATTATAACTCTGTTTTAAGTCTACATTCAAACTGTTCTTGTAATGTCTGCCATTCGTTGAAGTTTATCTGCACTACAGAAAATTAATAAAATGTTATTAGCAAAACGAAGATGATTCGATCACGTTCCAATTTCGTTTTCCCAGTTTAATGATGTGAAAACTGGGGCTACTGAGAACAGTTTTGGTGATGTTTAATCTCCTTATCCGGCTCTTCTTTCAAGTCCAATGCCTATAGCATTGATATACAGGGTGGTCCATTGATAGTGACCGGGACAAATATCTCACGAAATAAGCATCAAACGAAAAAACTACAAAGAACGAAATTCGTCCAGCTTGAAGGGGGAAACCAGATGGCGCTATGTTTGGCCCGCTAGATGGCGATGCCATAGGTCAAACTGATGTCAATTGCGTTTTTTTTAAATAGGAACCCCCATTTTTCATTACATATTCGTGTAGTACGTAAAGAAATATGAATGTTTCAGTTGGACCACTTTTTTCGCTTTGTGATAGATGGCGCTGTAATAGTCACAAACGTATAAGTCCGTGGTATCACGTAACATTCCGCCAGTGCGGACGGTATTTGCTTCGTGATACAATAACCGTGTTAAAATGGACCGTTTACCAATTGCGGAAAAGGTCGTTCGCCAGATAGTTACGTTATTTAAGGAAACAGGAAGTGTTCACCCACATGTGAAAAGTCAACCACGACCTACGGCTAATCCGCACATCAGTAGCAGACAAATTGCGCGAGAATCTGGAATCTCAAAAACGTCGGTGTTGAGAATGCTACATCAACATCGATTGCACCCGGACCATATTTCTATGCACCAGGAAATGCATGGCGACGACTCTGAACGTCATGTACAGTTCTGCCACTGGGTACAAGAGAAATTACGGGACGATGACAGATTTTTAGCACGCGTTCTATTTAGCGACGAAGCGTCATTCACCAACAGCGGTAACGTAAACCGGCATAAAATGCGCTATTGGGCAACGGAAAATCCAAAAATCCACGATGGCTGCGAAAAGTGGAACATCAGCGACCTTGGCGGGTTAATGTATGGTGCGTCATTATGGGAGGAAGGATAATTGGCCCCCATTTTATCGATGGCAATCTAAACGGTGCAATGTATGCTGATTTCCTACGTAATGTTCTACCGATGTTACTACAAGATGTTTCACTGCATGACAGAATAGCGATGTACTTCCAACGTGATGGATGCCCGGCACATAGCTCGCGTAAGGTTGAAGCGGTATTGAATAGCATATTTCATGTCAGGTGGATTGGTCGTCGAAGTACCATACCATGGCCCGCACGTTCACCGGACCACCCTGTATATTTACCCCTCAAATCAAAATGAAGAATTATTACGAAATGAAAATAACAGTATATTTACAATATACAATATGTTGAAATTTACTTCACTTTGTTTACACTGCATTTGTTAATCTCAACATAAAAATATTCAAAGCAAAGAGATTAGTGTCAACTTTGAAAACCGAAGAAAATAACGCTGAACAGCAATGTTAATAATTAAGTAGCGCTGCGCTACTTCTTTAACGACACATTCATTCGTTTACGCTGCGTTTGTGAATCGCAACACAAAAATGTTCAGAGCAAGGAGATTTCTGGCACTAGTTGTGGGTTATAAACCACGCACTTTGACACAATGGACAAAGCATCTAACCAACGTCAGAACAGTATTTCATAAACCTCTTACTCACTGCAGAGTACAGCACTTCGCTTTCGGCTATTAAGCGGCTGCAGTGGGGCGGAGCGAGTGACAAACAGCCGGTACGAGCGAAATTTCAAAGTTTTACGTTCAGAAAGCCGTAACACCGAAATTTTCGCGCGGGATCGATTGCTGTGGCTGATATCTTCTAAGTGTGCTTTGCTGTCAGGTCAGGTTGGTGATCTTTCATTGTGAGTGCAACCTGTAACATACCTCTGGCATAGTCGCAGAGACAGAGACCCACGGGATCATCCTCCCTGATCAATTAAAAAGGGAGCAGCCTGTAAAATATCTTAGGCCAAATATTTCAAGCAAATTGCAAAAAGACTCTGAGTTAGAATCTTTTAAGTAGATATTAAATGGCTTCTATTTTCATCTGTGAATTTAGTATGTTAAGAGATGAAGGGCGGTTACTAACGTGATTGCTGAGTACTATAGTGTCTGGGTTTCTAGTTTGAGGTGGACAACAGTCAGCGGTTGTAAAGTACGCCTTTTCGTCATTTATGGTACGCCTGTGAGGCTTGGCAAAAAGTATAGTGTTCTGACCATCTGGTGAACGTCTTTTTAAGTGTAAAATCTCAATGTCCCGTCCCACTCGTTTATAAGAAGCAACGTGAAACTCGATGCCAATCAGACACCACATGTTGTCAGTGAAGTTTCCTCTATGCAATTAGCAAGGAAATGCATTATTACTAAGGACGAGGCTTGGAAGACGCAGGACACTCAATGAAACCTGCCGCGTTGCAGCCAAATGTGGAGCAGCCAGAAAACCAGCCAACCATTTAGTTCCACATATTCCTCTACCCTCGATCAAGTTATCGTTCGCTTGGTCTCTCAGTAAGAGAGACGAGATCAATGTTTAATCTGACCATCACGTAGCAGACTAACATGAGTATTCATGATACTATTGTTTGGATGTTGCAGTATCACACACACACACACACACACACACACACACACACACACACAGAGAGAGAGAGAGAGAGAGAGAGAGAGAGAGAGAGAGAGAGAGAGAAGCATTGTCTTTGCCTACTTTGCGATGGTTGACATGTCCTTGTGTCGTTTAAACTGATATAAATAATATATCCATATTTAAGAAAATAATAACTATTCTTGCTGCCTTACCTTTGTTTATCTGCAACGCTGCTGGTGGTTACTCTCTCAAAGCAATAATTAAGTGTCCGGAAGAAACATGTCCACCGTTCGGAGAGGTATTCCGATCACTTCATCTATTAGAGCTGAATTGTGTTAATTTATCTGCAAAAGATAGACTTTCATTAGGTACAGATCGTCATATCAGTCAGCCACAGTCACAGAACTCCAACAAATATTAAAACTGGTACCAACTGTTGGTCTAAAGAATAGCTAAGACCATAAAGTCGCATTACAGACCGCTTAATGAACAAGATGATTTCGTGAGCGTTAGGTTATACGTTCCTTTTTGGAACGCCTGGCCACCTTAATTCAACTCACCTTGTATACCCTTATGGGTTGAAGGAAGTCACGACACAAATACGATCATTACCACGACTGACCGTCGTACTGCCCAAATTAATATTTAGCAGAATAGGCTACTGATCACTGATCGAAATACAAAGCGAAGGAAGGTCTTAGTTTTAATCTGGTCATTAAATATGTATAAACACTTATTTGCCATCAGTCATGTGACTGGTTTGACGCATGCCACCACGAATTTCTCTCTTATGCCATCCTCTTCATATTAGCGTATCATTTACAGGCTTCCTGAGTTATTTTTTGGATGTTCAAAATGGTTCAAATGGCTCTGAGCACTATGGGACTTAACTTCTGAGGTCATCAATCCCCTAGAACTTAGAACTACTTAAATCTAACTAATCTAAGAACATCACACACATCCATGCCCGAGGCAGGATTCGAACATGCGACCGTAGTGGTCGCACGGTTCCAGACTGTAGCGCTTAGAACCGCTCGGCCACCCCGGCCGGCCTTTTGGATGTATTCCAGTCTCTGTCTTCTCTTATAGTTTTTACCTTTCTAAACCTCCCCAAAGTGCTATGGTAGTTATTCCTTGATATTTTAACTTATGTCTCATCATCTTCTCCCTTCTTCTTGACAATATTTTCCAGAAATTGGTCTCTTCGATTATTGCGCGAAGAACTGCCCCATTTCTTATCTTATCAGTCCGCCTAATTTTCAATATTCCTCTATAGCACAACATTTCAAACGCTTCAATTCTCTTCTTTTCCAGATTCAATTCCATACAATACTATATTCCGAATATATCCCGCAGTTCTTCCTCGTCCTCACTGAGGAAAGCAAAGTCTTCAGCACTGGACTTATTGGTGATAACCTTTCACCCTGAATTTTAATCCCACTCCCGAACCTTTCTTTACTTTACATCACTACTTCTTAGATGTAGATTAAACCTTAAGAGCGAAAGACTACATCCCAGTTTTGAACCCTTTCTAATACAAACACTTCGTTCTTGGTCTTCCATCCTTTCTTCTCTCATAGTTCTTGTACATGTTATACAGAATGTTTGCGTGATAATGTTACAAACTTACAGAGATGATGGAGAAGGGTGAATGTATCGATTTGAGATGAGGGACCTGGTCCGGAAATGATACGGTCGAAAGTTATAAGCGGAAACCGTTCTGATACCTCTGACAGCGGAATACATGTACTGGTACTGTTGTTGCTGAGACTGTGCGGTAGCCAACTTTCAGAGGTGGCATTATGGACCAAAAGAAGGAAAACAAAGTCTAGTAAACGTGGGCTGTAAAATGTATGATTTCAGACCGAAGGGCATTTGTTCGACACTGTGAAGCCCATCTCTACCCAACAAGTGTCATAGCTCTTAAGGCATGCATTTTACAGTTTATACTTATTGAACTTTTTTTTGTTTTGCTCCACACTTCCTCCTTAAAAACATGGAAGCCAAAGAGCTGCAGTAGTAGAAATGTGTTTCACAGGATCAAAGATGGCCAAGTTCTCATAGCTCTGTTATAGCTTGTAACCTCCCAACAGTTAAATGTGGTCCTAACCTCCCAATAAAAATGGGCGACTAACCTCTCAATAAAATTGTGACTCATATATAACCTTTCAATAATTAACTGACTGTTAATCGAAACTGTTAAACCTGGACGTCAGCAATGCTGCGTCATGGCCCTGAAAAGTCATTCTGAATTAACTGGAAATTCTTACCTCAATTATGTCGCCGGATAACGCGTTTATATCCGCTCCTATTAGAAATTTTTCTGGCACAGCCCAGTGCAATGCTGGCCACTAGATTTGTTACGTATAAAAAGAAACAACTAATTTTTCTTTACGATAATCGGGATGACCGTGGATAGGAGAAATTAGTGAAATTTTTAAATTCAGATGAATGGTTGTCAAAAGTTATCTTTATAAGAAAGATTATTATTAAAAGGTTTTTAAAAACATTTACATGGTACTTGATATAACAGTAGTACAAAATCAGTTGTTACAAATTACAGATGCGCGCAGCTATAAATAATAATAATTTTTGCTTTTACCTTATACTACATCGCTCAGGCACCGCCATCATTCTCCACGACCGGCCATAGTAATTCCATACAGGATGCAAGTGCTCTCTGTGAGCTGTACAACTCGACAACTGCTTTCTCAGGGCGACCTGACCCAACCGCCCGACTGCGAGCTATTACCACTACTGCTACTGCCGACACTGCCCTCTGGTCAGCGATTCTATTGTAGCATACATATCGCAGGCAGCGCGTGAGCATACCATCGAAGTTACATCTGCTCGAGTGCGCTAGCAATAAATTCCTTAGTCATGGACCTCTTACAAGCTTATAGGTTTAAAGCCTGTGTTTACTTGGCGTTTTTTCCTCTTTTGGCCCACACTACCACTTCTGAAAGTTGCGTACCCTACAATTTTAGACACAACAGTTTCGGTGAATATATTCCACTGTCAGAGGTATCAGAACGATGTTTCTTTGTGTAACTTTCGACTCGGTCGTTTGCGGACCAGAGTCCTGCACCTCAATTGGTACATTTATCCCTAAAAGTCTGTAACATCATTACGTAATCATCCTACATGTCACCCGTCTTTCCCCATAGCTTACTCCAATTTCCTGAGAATTTTGAACATCTCGAACCGATTTACGATACCGAACTCTTTTTCCAAGTCTATATATTCTATGAACGTGTCTTTTCTTGATCTTTCATAATCAAGCACAAAGTCAGATCTGCCCCTCTGCTGCCTCTAACTTTCTGAGAACACAAAAATAACTACTTTACTTAAAATTGGCTTTTTATGTATTACATGGTACATTACATTAGCCGCATTCCATGCACCTCAAGCAGAGGTTATAAATATAAGCACAGAGCTGCACAGCCGCGCGGGGTTAGCCAGGCGGTCTGAGGCGCTGCAGTCATGGACTGTGCGGCTGGTCCCGGCGGAGGTTCGAGTCCTCCCTCGGGCATGGGCGTGTGTGTTTGTTCTTAGGATAATTTAGGTTAAGTAGTGTGTAAGCTTAGGGACTGATGACCTTAGCAGTTAAGTCCCACAATATTTCACACTCATTTGAACATTTTTGAACAGAGATGCACAGAACTCTTTGTGACTGCACAGTATCTTGGCTCAACATGTATCCTGTATTGACGCCATGCTTTTCTGCTACAGACGTATCAGTCGGGTTGAAATGTAAGCCACTCACGTTCTCCGCATAGAGTTGTGAGGTACTGCGTTGCCTTTTGCAGGTGTAGTGGCCTCCATGCTCGTATCCAACAATGTAAAAGTAAAATTTAATTTATGAATATAATGACTAATTTTGAAACGTTTATTCTGGGTATTTTAAGCTTAAAGTCCGTAATTCGTATCGTATGCTGTTATAATTTATCAAGTATTTTTGCGACGATTTCGTGGTGTTTGACCAAACCAGTAACCGCTCAGCTTTTTTAAATAACTCGTACCATTCCCGATTGGTAATGGTTCCAGAAGCAGAATCAACACTGCTTCTTAACGTAATTAAACGTCCGATAACATTACCAGAGAGCCACATGCAAGATTTACCGGATAATTAAAATTTTTAGTGAATGGCAACAGCCTTGTGTCACACATTCGATGTACCCTCCATGATTATTTTTGTCGTTGAGAAAAGAGTAACGTACCCCGTGAGAAGTGACGCAGGCATTCGGGCACTGGACTTTAATTTGGGAGGTACGATATTCAGATCTCGATCGAACAGTTTTGAGTAAGGTGTTAATGATACTACGGCTTCGCTTTAGACCGATGTTGGTATTCTTCCGTCAGCTAGGCTTTGGCTTCTACCTTTCCCATATCTGCCTTACTGAGCTAATGTTACATCTCTGTAGGCCCCTACGCAGGCTCTAAACTGCCTTGAGAGCTAACGTGTGCTATGCTAAGAGATCTTAACTGCCACACCTGATTTCCCTAAATCACACCGAGTGAATGGGGGATGGTCCTTTACAGTGTCGAGTTCCTCCCTGCCGCTCCCTATCCTCGCCGCGCTCTTTTCCAGCTGTTCTGGAAACTTTCTATTTACAACCTTTCGTCCTATGGAAGTCCACACGCCGCTACCCCATCTGAGGTAGTTACTGAGGTCGCCAGAATCTCTCACTGCAGTAAAACATAATTTTACATAAAGCCTTTCAAGACAACTGTAGTGTGGACACCTTCCGCTGCCAATATACCACTGTCAGCCTGGCATTGTCGGCTTCCACTGTGTTGCCAGTTCCGCTGCGAAAAGCCTTGCGGCAGTCAATTCTCAGAGAGTAATAGGAGAGTAATGTAACATTTCCCTTCGCTTTCCTTTGACGTGCATGAGAGTAATCGAAAGAAGGCTCTCCTATAAAGAGCTACGTGAATTTTAGGACTTTACCTGTTTTGTGTAGGAAGTAAAATACTTTAAACCGATATTCAGTAGCCGAAGAGAGCAGGGCGTGCAGACGGTAATTGTCTCGACAGCGTCGCAACTTTGGACATTATATGACAAATGTCATCTAATTTTAATTCCCGAGACGTAGCCAGCCGTTGTGGCCGAGCGGTTCTAGGCGCTTCAGTCCGGAACCGCGCTGCTGTTACGGTCGCAGGTGGTTCGAATCCTGCCTCGGGCATGGATGTGTGTGCTGTCTTTAGGTTAGTTAGGTTTAAGTAGTTCTAAGTCTAGGGAGAAAAAGATTGAATAATCAACGAAAGGATAACGTTCTACGAGTCGGGGCGTGGAATGTCAGAAGCTTGAACGTGGTAGGGAAACTAGAAAATCTGAAAAGGAAAATGCAAAGGCTCAATCTAGATATAGTAGGGGTCAGTGAAGTGAAGTGGAAGGAAGACAAGGATTTCTGGTCAGATGAGTATCGGGTAATATCAACAGTAGCAGAAAATGGTATAACAGGTGTAGGATTCGTTATGAATAGGAAGGTAGGGCAGAGGGTGTGTTACTGTGAACAGTTCAGTGACCGGGTTGTTCTAATCAGAATCGATAGCAGACCAACACCGACAACGATAGTTCAGGTATACATGCCGACGTCGCAAGCTGAAGATGAACAGATAGAGAAAATGTATGAGTAAATTGGAAAGATAATGCAGTATGTAAAGGGGGACGAAAATTTAATAGTCATGGGCGACTGGAATGCAGTTGTAGGGGAAGGAGTAGAAGAAAAGGTTACAGGAGAATATGGGCTTGGGACAAGGAATGAAAGAGGAGAAAGACTAATTGAGTTCTGTAACAAGTTTCAGCTAGTATTAGCGAATACCCTGTTCAAGAATCACAAGAGGAGGAGGTATACTTGGAAAAGGCCGGGAGATACGGGAAAATTTCAATTAGATTACATCATGGTCAGACAGAGATTCCGAAATCAGATACTGGATTGTAAGGCGTACCCAGGAGCAGATATAGACTCAGATCACAATATAGTAGTGATGAAAAGTAGGCTTAAGTTCAAGACATTAGTCAGGAAGAATCAATACGCAAAGAAGTGGGATACGGAAGTACTAAGGAATGATGAGATACGTTTGAAGTTCTCTAACGCTATAGATACAGCAATAAGGAATAGCGCAGTAGGCACTACAGTTGAAGAGGAATGGACATCTCTAAAAAGGGCCATCACAGAAGTTGGGAAGGAAAACGTAGGTACAAAGAAGGTAGCTGCGAAGAAACCATGGGTAACAGAAGAAATACTTCAGTTGATTGATGAAAGGAGGAAGTACAAACATGTTCCGGGAAAATCAGGAATACAGAAATACAAGTCGCTGAGGAATGAAATAAATAGGAAGTGCAGGGAAGCTAAGACGAAATGGCTGCAGGAAAAATGTGAAGAGATCGAAAAAGATATGATTGTCGGAAGGACAGACTCAGCATACAGGAAAGTCAAAACAACCTTTGGTGACATTAAAAGCAACGGCGGTAACATTAAGAGTGCAACGGGAATTCCACTGTTAAATGCAGAGGAAAGAGCAGATAGGTGGAAAGAATACATTGAAAGCCTCTATGAGGGTGAAGATTTGTCTGATAGAAGAAGAAACAGGAGTCGATTTAGAAGAGATAGGGGATCCAGTATTAGAATCGGAATTTAAAAGAGCTTTGGAGGACTTACGGTCAAATAAGGCAGAAGGGATAGATAACATTCCTTCAGAATTTCTAAAATCATTGGGGGAAGTGGCAACAAAACGACTATTCACGTTGGTGTGTAGAATATATGAGTCTGGCGATATACCATCTGACTTTCGGAAATGCATCATCCACACAATTCCGAAGACGGCAAGAGCTGACAAGTGCGAGAATTATCGCACAATCAGCTTAACAGCTCATGCATAGAAGCTGCTTACAAGAATAATATACAGAAGAATGGAAAAGAAAATTGAGAATGCGCTAGGTGACTATCAGTTTGGCTTTAGGAAAAGTAAAGGGACGAGAGAAGCAATTCTGACGTTACGGCTAATAATGGAAGCAAGGCTAAAGAAAAATCAAGACACTTTCATAGGATTTGTCGACCTGGAAAAAGCGTTCGACAATATAAAATGGTGCAAGCTGTTCGAGATTCTGAAAAAAGTAGGGGCAAGCTATAGGGAGAGACGGGTCATATACAATATGTACAACAACCAAGAGGGAATAATAAGAGTGGACGATCAAGAACGAAGTGCTCGTATTAAGAAGGGTGTAAGACAAGGCTGTAGCCTTTCACCCCTACTCTTCAATCTGTACATCGAGGAAGCAATGATGGAAATAAAAGAAAGGTTTAGGAGTGGAATTAAAATACAATGTGAAAGGATATCAATGATACGATTCGCTGATGACATTGCTATCCTGAGTGAAAGTGAAGAAGAATTAAACGATATGCTGAACGGAATGAACAGTCTAATGAGTACACAGTATGGTTTGAGAGTAAATCGGAGAAAGACGAAGGTAATGAGAAGTAGTAGAAATGAGAACGGCGAGAAGCTTAACATCAGGACTGATGGTCACGAAGTCAATGAAGTTAAGGAATTCTGCTACCTAGGCAGTAAAATAACCAATGACGGACGGAGCAAGGAGGACATCAAAAGCAGACTCGCTGTGGCAAAAAAGGCATTTCTGGCCAAGAGAAGTCTACTAATATCAAATACCGGCCTTAATTTGAGGAAGAAATTTCTGAGGAAGTACGTCTGGAGTGCAGCATTGTATGGTAGTGAAACATGGACTGTGGGAAAACCGGAACAGAAGAGAATCGAAGCATTTGAGATGTGGTGCTATAGACGAATGTTGAAAATTAGGTGGACTGATAAGGTAAGGAATGAGGAGGTTCTACGCAGAATCGGAGAGGAAAGGAATATGTGGAAAACACTGATAAGGAGAAGGGACAGGATGATAGGACATCTGCTAAGACATGAGGGAATGACTTCCATGGTACTAGAGGGAGCTGTAGAGGGCAAAAACTGTAGAGGAAGACAGAGATTGGAATACGTCAAGCAAATAAATGAGGACGTAGGTTGCAAGTGCTACTCTGAGATGAAGAGGTTAGCACAGGAAAGGAATTCGTGGCGGGCCGCATCAAACCAGTCAGTAGACTGATGACCAAAAAAAAAAAAAAAAAGTCTAGGGGACCGATGACCTCAGATGTTAAGTCCCATAGTGCTTAGAGCCATTTGAACCATTTTGAACCCGAAACATGTGGTCTGCTACATCTGCCACTACATGTGGTTTATAGGTAGTTTTCCAAACTTGATTAGGAAAGTGATGAAATACTTCCTCTTTGTCTGTGATGCACGAGCCACGAAAAGTTAAAACGCACTGACGAACGCATAAATTTCGAAGATACGTAGCGGGTGCACGAGGGCCCACATAATGTTTCTCCCTTAGGGCAATTGGTGGTACCAGGAAGGGTCTCTGCCACAGAATTAAAAAAAATGAAAAAAAAGACAAAGTGTAGATGTGCAATTACCAATTATCAGCGGATCCTGGCACGTCGGTAGAAGAACAATTACAAAAACAAGATAAAAATATTTTCTATTTTCTGTTCTAAGTTGGAATATGATCTGTTTACTCATGAGTGTAACATCGGCTCTACTTCTGATAATAGCTTCATTTAGGCGAAAAAGAATCTCCTCCACAACTTCCTTGACGTATTAATCTGAAGTCTGTCAGTGATTACTATTTGCAGCAGGGTTACCGGATTTCAGGAATGTTGAGTGCTACGTATCACCTGCCGTTTCAAACTAATAACAGCCGTTTTCAAGATCGCGTAATGTAGCGGACCAATGGAGATGCAGTAGGCAACCTGACTGTTTGTCACACAGGAACATATGTGAGCGAACTTATGAACAAATCCATTATCATCTTCGAAGACAAAATCCTCCGCCGGATAAGCATCATGAAGATGTAGAAGAAAGGATAAAACGTAGCCACCAGTAATGGTGAAATAAACATGCTGGTCCAGTTTATGGTAATCCGAATAAGTGAACCAAGGATTGGTACAAAAAACACCACCTAAACATCACAAAAAACCCTATTGGCCCGTTGGTCGACTCTAAATATTTCACCGTTTGAAAATAGACAAAATGATGAGTTGTTGGACCACACTGCACGCCTCCAGTCAGCTGCTGTCCAATTCCTGTGTTTTTTGTGTTTCTTGGCTCAACGGAGACGTACAACACTATGTACCGTCGTGAGAACTGGTCTTTGAGTTAGCTGACTCCAAATTTTCACTACTTTGCAGTTCTGTTCGCAATATTCACTCAGAAACTCGCTGAGGTTGACCTGCATTGTCTCACAACAGTAAGTCCTGTAGGATTTAAAACGATTATCATTAGCAAGGCATGACATTCTTCCCCATGTTGACAGTGTACAGTCGGCGATGATACACCAATACATCGTGAAACTTCACTGACGGTGTGGTCATACGAAAGACCAGATACAATAGCTCCTTTTTATCACACGCACACGTGTCCACGTCGACCTATGGTGGAGCATCTCATAGCCGCCGCCTGGTACCAATTTTACATCATCGACAGTGTTCCAGAGTGGCATATGTGGTCTTTTAGAGGGATGTCTTTCTTTGTCGAGCTTATATGTATTATCATCAATCTTAGAATGCTTGGATGCGGTTCTACATCGTGTTGTGCCTTTAACAAATCTTCTCATCTGTGCAAGGATATAACGCCTAACATACTCTGAAATGTTTCGCGTATTATAATCTTGGTTTGCTTCTATTATCGTTCTCTACTTCTTTTACCAGCAACAGGTTCTCTATTCCTGGGTGCTGTATCAGATGCCGCACTAACGTCTCCGTTCTTGTGGGTGCAATAGCACGATAGAATAAAAGCTGGAAATGAACCTACTTTCTTTGTGTGATTTGTATGGTTTTCTCGGCATGATTAGTAGATCTTGTGTATTTAAATGTCCAACCATGTTGACGACTACAATATGCAGACAGTCTTCGAAATCGTAGCATCTGTTTTCGAAATGACATTTCCCAGTAGGTAGTTTGGCATTAGTTGTGTGTCTGTTCGAACGGTAGGTTATTTATTGGGCTAGAACACTCGTTCATTCAGCACCCCCACCCGGGGAGGAGGGTAACTGCCCTCCAAGCTTCTCAAGTAGATGGTTTCTTAGCACCTGCGCCGCAGCAGAGCCCAGGCACTGTAACTACTATCAGGCCCAACGGCTCATACTACGGTTTGCGGCGTGCCCCTTACTGGAATGCGGGTCCGCGGCGCACGTGCACTGGAACTGGAGCTGCGTCCAGTGGAGCGTGTGGGGCACCGAACCCCGGAGCCCGGCGTCGCAGCCGCTCCACGGCTTCCGCAGCACCGGCCGCTGGGGAGCGCGCGCTCTACTGTGTTTGAAGTCCAAAACCTGTTTCACAAGAGCGGCTTTAAGGTCAATTCGACAAGTGCAATTCCAGCACTGTGCTGGCATAAAAAAACCAACGATTCAGTTTATTTATTTGTTTTCTGTAACAGTTGCATGTAATCCTTGATGATGTTCGAACGCTTGTGTTCATTTTCAAATCGTTGCCTTCATCTCTAGTAGTGACTGTAACGTAATTCAACTAGAACATTCACTCACACAACAGGTCATCGTATCATTTTGATACTGTTATGTTGACCTAGCGTATGAACACTTTCTATGTTTCATTGGAATATCAGAGATACTGGCAATGGCTTGATAAAGAATCCGTGCGTTCGAAATTTTTCAGCATCAAGGATTATATGCATTTGCGACAGAGAACTAAATAATAAGGGCTGGTCCATTTAACCCCAGTCTCAGTTGTATATGAATTGATTGTGAGTATCTTGATCCTTAATTTACTATATCCTTTTTAACACTGGGTATAGACAATGTTGCTTATTAAGTTTCTCCCCATTTATTTCTACTAAGATGAATAGCTGAGGATGCAGCTATAAACTACGAAACCGGTCGTTTTAATAAAAGATCGTTTAACAGCTGTTGCGGTTCTTCATTTATCATGACGTATTTATCAAGAGATAAATAATCGACCACACGTGGTGGGTGAATGTCACACGCGAGCGCGTGACTGAGCCACCAACGACATTGCTACTGACGTTACTAACAAACAGACCGTGTCCAGTATAGAGTACTAAAATTCTGAGTGTGCTGAATATTCTCCATGTGCAGAGATAGGGGTGATGACTACTAAGAACGGATGTTGTAACCAATTTTCGGCATGCTGACAGTTTTTATTTCCATTTGCATCAGTCTTCTGACTGGTTTGATGTGTCCCTGCACGACTTCCTCTTCTTCTCCAACTTCTTTGTCACAGAGTAGCACTTGCATGCCACTTCCTCAGTTATTTGCAGGATATATTCCAATCTCTGTCTTCTCAAACAGCTTTTACTTGATACAGTACCTTGGAAGTTATTGGAAGTCTTGTTAACACATGTCCTATTATCCTGTCCATGCTTCTTGTCATTGTTTCCCATTTGTTACTTTCTCCTCGTTCGAGTCCATATAATTTGTAACATCCTTCTGTAGCACCATATCTCAGACGCAACGATTTTCACATTTTCCAGTTTTCCGATGGCCCATCATCCGCTAATATACATTGCTGTGGAACACATATTATTCCTCAAATTCCAAATTATGTTTTGTACTAACAGACTTCTTTTGGCTAGCAATGCTCTCTTTGTTTATGCTAGTTTACTTCTTATGTCCTCCTTGCTTCGTCCGTTGTATGTTATTTTGCTTCCAAGGTAGCAAAATGGTTCAAATGGCTCTGAGCACTATGGGACTCAACTGCTGAGGTCATTAGTCCCCTAGAACTTAGAACGAGTTAAACCTAACTAACCTAAGGACATCACAAACATCCATGCCCGAGGCAGGATTCGAACCTGCGACTGTAGCGGTCTTGTGGTTCCAGACTGCAGCGCCTTTAACCGCACGGCCACTTCGGCCGTCCAAGGTAGCAGATTCCTTACCTCAGTCTATTTAATGGCCGCTGTTTTGATACGAAATTAAAATAAAAACATGAATATAAGGCATCCTGTATTCCGGTAGAGGCGCAAGGGAAAACACAGTTTTGTAGCTTGAGCTACCTAGTTCCTTATCTGTTTAGATCCGTACACTGCCTTTTCCTTTCTTAACACTATCGCGTATTGCAATAGTGATCTCCTTCTCTTCTCTTATTTCTTCCCTGTGGTTCATATTTCATAACTTCAGATCACAACCGGCTTGAATGAGTGTGCTAAGGGTCTCTTTTACACATCAATGCTACTTTCTCCTTCTTTAACCTAAATGCACAGAGGAGCTGTTTTGCAGCACTTCTCGAGCTGTTGGATTTCTCATGAACTCACAGGTATACTTACAACATAGTTCCCACAATCCTATAACCATCTGTCGTTTTCATTTGTTTGCCGTTCATATGAAAGGAATAAGTTGGCTGCCCATCTTTCTTAACCATCATCCATGTTTCTTCTACCGCACGTGAATCCTACTCTGTTTCCCTCTCGATAGCCAAACATCGATCTGAAGTTCTTTCGGAGCCCCTGGGACCCCCCTCCTCACCGCCTTAAACCTCAGTTTCAAAAAACCTTCATTCATCATTACCTAAACTTTGTCGATCTTCATTTCATGGAGACAGGATTTAATCTTCACGCTACCTTGAATTCAAACTGTGAGACTGCTAACACGAATATGAAGATCTGTACCAGGATCGGAATGCTGCAGAGATTTTACTAAATGTCTACTGTAACTGACCGATAACCAAAGGGGTTGGGAAAAAAAGTGCGGAAGCACCACGAGAAACACAAATGCAAATGCAACTGAGCCAGCAGGTGGCGCTGCTGTACTTGACCACGAATGGCACCTTTGCAATGTCCTCAATACGTTTTAAGTGTCAATCGTGGTCAGGACATGATTCCGTGCAGTTGTGAGTACAGTGCCAATTGTTATAATCCTTGCAACAATCCTTTCAAAAAATTGATTAATGATTACTCGGATGAAAGTGAATCTGACATGGCCAAGTTGTTGATGCTCGTATTCTGGTGCTTCCGTAATCAAGGTGGCCGAATTGTTTGGTGTTTCAAGAGCCACCGTATCGAAGATTTATACCGCATACAAGGAAAGCAGAAAACGTCATCCGCTAAGTCACAACGCGGAGTGTTGAGTGTTCCTGACGAATGGTCACAGAAGAGGATTGGACGAAAAATGAGAAGTCGACAGCCACAAAAGTCAGAGCAGAACTGAGTGTCGCACGAGCGTACCCTGTAGGCACCAAAACAACACGATGGGAACTCCACAAGCTGGTAATTGCATGGTGAGCTCGAATTCCTAAACCACTCATCAGCGATGCAAATGCCCATAATAGGAAGAAGTCGTGTTGAAGCCATAAAACTGGGACTATGGAGCTGTGGAAGAATGTAATTTGGTCGGATGAGTCTTGCTGCACACTGCTTCCAACTTCTAGTCGAGTTTGCATCTGGCGTACGCCGTTTCAAGCCTACAATGCAGAATGCTTGCTGCCAAGAGTAAAACCTGGCTTAGGTTGGGCGGTGATTTGGGCAACCATACTGGGGTTTTCTGCGGGCCCTCTGATTACTTAGCAACGTTGTGTTACTGCCAAGATTCATGTTACTATTTTGGCTGATTAGATCCTCCCTGTGGTACAATATTTGTTCTCCAGTACTAATGCTCCGTTCCAAGAAGACAAGGCTCCTGTTCGCACAGCTCACATCGTCCAGGTCTGGTTTTTTTGAGCACTAGGATAAACTGCCGCATCCACTTTAGTCAGCAGATCTCAATTGAGCCTTTGTGTTCTACTTTGAAGTGTGTGCGATCCGTATCCACATACATTATCGTTACCTGGATTGCCAATAATTTGCAGGAAGATTGGCATAAGAGTATCTTGAAAACCATTTTGAAACTGAGACGAATGAAAGCAGTTTTGAATGCCACCACTTGTACGACACATTGCTAGGCGTGGTAATGTATTGTGTTTTCGGTACTTACATATTTTTGTCCATCCTCTGTATCTCCCAGCTTTGGAACTGATAAACGTTCTGAAATTTCCTGGCAAATTTAAACTATGTGCCGACATAGATTCGAAATCCCAACCTGCCTTTCGCGGCATACGTTGTTACCAAATAAGCCATCCATACGCTTCTCTCACCCCGTCCTCACAGCTTAAATTCTGACAGTATCTCTCCCCTGGATTGCAGATTTCACAGAAGATGCTCTGCATACCTTACCGGGCTGTCACTCTTGCACGAAAGATGTTTCCAGAACTAATCTATTTTCTGTTCAATGGATTTTGCTTTCTTATGAGAAGTCCGGTCATAAAAACTGCGTGCCGGCCTAGCACACATCAATAATTCACTGGCAAGTTTCGAAACAACGCATACTCCACTGCAGAATGAAAAACATCTATGAATGGAGTGTGTAATACCTATGATGTATGAATTCGTACGCAACGGTAAGGAGATGGTTGGTTGGTTGGTTTTTGAGGGAGGAGACCAGACAGCGAGGTCATCGGTCTCATCGGATTAGGGGCGGATGGGGAAGGAAGTCGGCCGTGCCCTTTGAAAGGAACCATCCCGGCATTTGCCTGGAGCGATTTAGGGAAATCACGGAAAACCTAAATCAGGATGGCCGGACGCGGGATTGAACCGTCGTCCTCCCGAATGCGGGTCCAGTGTGCTAACCACTGCGCCACCTCGCTCGGTAAGGAGAGGTGGGCTACATAGTGGTACAGCAACTGTCGTCTTAGGAAAGGACAGGAGCAGAAATGTTTGGCAAACAAATGAAAATAGTTAACTTGAATTTTTCCAAGTGAACGATGACTCCAGCTATCAGTGCCAGTACGGAGGAGGCTCGCTGTACTAGGCACGAACGATGAAGCTCCAAGTGTAGTTGGGTTGAGTGGCTGCCACTGGCTGTCCTATACTGCGCTGAGAGAGGGTGCTCACAATATGGAGCTGCTTGGAGGTGTGGTGTGGCTCAACGAGTGTGCGCCATTGGGTCTGCCGGATCCTGCGTGACCGCTTTCAGCATCTGTTGGAAACTTGTAATTCTGTTGCCAGTTTAAAGATGCTCTTGGGATGGTATCGGTATGTGATACCACAATATCAAATAACAGCGTTGTGATCATATGCACTTGGTGTAAATTTCGATAAGAATATCTCCTGTTCTTAATCTCGCCATAGTTGTTAATGATCGCATCTCGGAGGCACGCAGCCGCGTTTTATTGTTGTTATTATGGGCTTATGGATCCTGGTGGATCACGCAGTGCTTTTGGATTCTTTCTTTTCTTTTTATAATCTTCCATGGGGATCTCATTCTCTCCCTGTGGGCTATCTTTCTCTTTTCAGTCCTTGGTTTCAATTCTTTCTTTTTACAGGGCTATTACAAATGATTGAAGCGATTTCATAAATTCACTGTAGCTCCATTCATTGACGTATGGTCACGACACACTACAGATACGTAGAAAAACTCATAAAGTTTTGTTCGGCTGAAGCCGCACTTCAGGTTTCTGCCGCCAGAGCGCTCGAGAGCGCAGTGAAACAAAATGGCGACAGGAGCCGAGAAAGCGTATGTCGTGCTTGAAATGCACTCACATCAGTCAGTCATAACAGTGCAACGACACTTCAGGACGAAGTTCAACAAAGATCCACCAACTGCTAACTCCATTCGGCGATGCTATGCGCAGTTTAAAGCTTCTGGATGCCTCTGTAAGGGGAAATCAACGGGTCGGCCTGCAGTGAGCGAAGAAACGGTTGAACGCGTGCGGGCAAGTTTCACGCGTAGCCCGCGGAAGTCGACGAATAAAGCAAGCAGGGAGCTAAACGTACCACAGCCGACGGTTTGGAAAATCTTACGGAAAAGGCTAAAGCAGAAGCCTTACCATTTACAATTGCTGCAAGCCCTGACACCCGATGACAAAGTCAAACGCTTTGAATTTTCGGCGCGGTTGCAACAGCTCATGGAAGAGGATGCATTCAGTGCGAAACTTGTTTTCAGTGATGAAGCAACATTTTTTCTTAATGGTAAAGTGAACAGACACAATGTGCGAATCTGGGCGGTAGAGAATCCTCACGCATTCGTGCAGCAAATTCGCAATTCACCAAAAGTTAATGTGTTTTGTGCAATCTCACGATTTAAAGTTTACGGCCCCTTTTTCTTCTGCGAGAAAAACGTTACAGGACACGTGTATTTGGACATGCTGGACAATTGGCTCATGCCACAACTGGAGACCGACATCTTTCAACAGGATGGTGCTCCACCGCACTTCCATCATAATGTTCGGTATTTCTTAAACAGGAGATTGGAAAACCGATGGATCGGTCGTGGTGGAGATCATGATCAGCAGTTCATGTCATGGCCTCCACGCTCTCCCGACTTAACCCCATGCGATTTCTTTATGTGGGGTTATGTGAAAGATTCAGTGTTTAAACCTCCTCTACCAAGAAACGTGCCAGAACTGCAAGCTCGAATCAACGATGCTTTCGAACTCATTGATGGGGACATGCTGCGCCGAGTGTGGGAGGAACTTGATTATCGGCTTGATGTCTGACGAATCACTAAAGGGGCACATAGCGAACATTTGTGAATGCCTAAAAAAACTTTTTGAGTTTTTGTATGTGTGTGCAAAGCATTATGAAAATATCTCAAATAATAAAGTTATTGTAGAGCTGTGAAATCGCTTCAATTATTTGTAATAACCCTGTATTTTTCACCTCGTTGTCCGACTGCAGTACCCAAGAGTTTAGTTTTTGACTAAGTATATTCCTGTCTGCTGCTACCCTTGCCTCTGCCGTGACTTTTTTACTAATTGAATCTGTGGCATAATATTCCTGCATATGTTACAGTTTTGTGTGTAAGCCTTTGTGTTATACAGAGTCTTCGAACATGTCCATAAAATTTTAGTCTTTGTTTTCTAATATTTGCTATCAGCTTCGATGATTTCTCTGTTCCTTCACGGAATTTCTATCTATGTCACTGACTGTTTTCTGGCCCATGAATTTTAATTTCTCTCACTTATAGAGATTCAGGTTTTATCGTCGTACCGCAGTGTGAAATGCAATTTTTTGTCGTAGATATACCATCATTGTGGTTCTATAATCGAACTCACTGCGCTTGATTTTCTAGCCCCATTGGTTCTATAATCTCTTCGAGATACTTGAAGTGTCTGACCCTCTTGTCGTGCCCACACTTCGTGTTTAATTTGTGAACGATGTTTATTGTAGGCCGACTTTTTCAGTGCATTCTTTGAGGATTTGTATCTGTTTGGTTGCTGTGAGTTCACTATCCGCTAGTATTGCTAAATCACCTGCGAAAGTTAAGGAAGAGCTGTTAATGTCATCTTTTGCTCGTCCAGGCTGAGTAGACCTCGATTTCTTAATTTATTAATGTAGGATGATATTGAAGAGGAATGAGACAGTTAATATCTTTGGTAGATACCGGTTTTATTCGAAAAGGGCTGTGATATTCACCCAGAAATTGTACTTTGTGCCCCGGAATATTTACTTGATGATACTTACTGTTCTTGAGCCTTGTTCATTGTTGATGTTGATTGTTCGTACAGCAAACATGATTGTTTTCGGAATACTTATTCCGTCATCACATGAATCTGGTGGTCAAGCATATCCATATCGGTTCAGTGAAATTTACCCAAGCATGGGTAGCTGCTGATCAGAAGTTTTCTGCCTGTCCCTGTTTTTACATAATTTTACAAATTTCAACATTCGTGGTAGAGTAGCATTGCAGAATAACGGAGTTTAGTGGCTACTCAATCACTGAAACGATAGAGATTGTATGGTTTGCGAAATACATTTAATGATCTTCTCCTGTGTTCTTCAACCCTAAGGTTGGCTTGTAGCAGTACCCCATTTCACTCTTTTATCTCGTTTCCCCTAGATTTCCACGTACCTAGCTCCTCCTACATTACTCATATTCATATCCTTGGTCGTACCCGCCTATTCCTTTCCACAGTATCTCCATCTGGTACTGTCCTAATGACGTTATTGTGTGTTAAAACGTGTCCTATGAGTCTGTCTGTTCTTTTTTGAACGTTCATCCGGAGAGACTGGTTTCATATTCTCCTCAGGTCCTCTAAGGTACTAAAGGCATCTAGGAAATGCCGTTAATGTCCTAGATCTGATGAAGGGAAAGTGATATCGACATCCTTGTGGTAGAGAGGGGTCAATGCCACTTTATGTGACGGCTAACGTAGACAAGGATTGAAGGATAACTGCGTTAAGACCGGCATAAGTCATCAGCCCATCGTTCATTGGGCAGGATACCCTCTTCTCACAGGCAAGGTATGAATAATAAAACAGTAATAATTTCTCCGTGTGTGGGTACACAGCCTTGATGTAATTGCTGTACGCTGAAACCATTTTTTGTGCCTACCGCAGGCTGTCATGATTTTTTTATACGAATGAGCTTAACTGCACCATGTACGAGGGACATTGAATAAAGAGACAAACTTAAGTAGGAAAAGAAAATTGCATTTTACGAAATGAGGCTTTTACTGCTTCTCAACATAATCCCCCGATGTTAATAAACTTGTCCCAATGATGAACTAGTTTTTTTATGCGTGATGTAAAGAAATTTTTGTTTTGATGTTTGAGCCACTTTCCCACAAATTCTTTGATACTACCGTTGTTGCTGACCTTTTTGTAATGCCTCTTTGAGTGGACCAAATAAAAACCCGAGGGAGCCACATCTGGACTGTAGGGAGGATGGGGAAGTATATTACAAACTACTTCTTGGGTCAGCTGGGCAGTGTAAGGGCCAGCTTTGTCGTGTAGCAATATGACGCCCTCTCATTGAGGTCCATGACGTTTTTGTCTCGTTTCTGGCTTTACTTTGCTCATCAGCATATCTGAGTGGTGGTACTGCTTATTGTACGCTTCGTACGTTGATCTTGCAAATGATCTAAAAAGACGACGTCGTCGGCACCCCAAAAGATGTAAGTCACTGAGATTCGACCGTTTTTGAACTGTTCTACCGACCTATAAAAATTTTCCGCGATTCATACAACTTTCGCCACACTGTCTTCATCAGCAGAATGCGAGAAAGTCATTGAACGCTGTTCAAGTAGTGTGGAAACTTCAAGCTGGCACACAATCGTTAAATGCAATATTGATGTCAGAAGCAAAACAATTTTTATTCGTCAGATGTTCAGATAATCACAGTGATGCAAATGTAAAGTCATGCAAGTGCAAAAGTCGTCCTACAAACTTTTCATTTCTACGTCAAATCAGCCCTTTAATTATTGCATGTCCCTCGTATTCCATTTTGACCCTTTTCGAGTTATAGAGCTTTTAATGAAATTTGTGTCATATTTAGAATCTATTAAATGCTGTACGTCTCTGTTGCCAATAGCAGTAAATTGCTTTTAATTCTGTCACGTTTCACCGACGTAGCTGCGTTTGAAAATTTAATTTGTTTATAAAAGAAGTTATGTCTACAGTGGACATAAAAAATGGTTTTTGCTATTCAGAGTAGCAAACTGTAGCCCAAGGAAGTACGTAATCACTCTAGAAATTCTTCCAAACCATATGTGGCATACAGCAAACCAGTGCTTAACAGTACTGGTTAAAAACAATCTTGGTTGCAATTTTAGTTTTTTATTTTTCAACGACGCGTTTCGCCTTATTTAGGCATCTTCAGGTTACCTTTTTCTAGATGAACGTGAGATGCACCAAGATCTGCATAACGCGTTCCCGTTCACAGGAGCAAGTAACAGTACTCGCTGCTGTGAACGGGAACGCGTTATGCAGATCTTGGTGCCTCTCACGTCCATCTAGAAAAAGGTAACCTGAAGATGCCTAAATAAGGCGAAACGCGTTGTTGAAAAATAAAAAACTAAAATTGCAACCAAGACTGTTTTTAACTAGTACGTAATCGCTCGTATAATAATTTTTTCCCGTTCTACTGAAATGTGTCAGGAGTAGCAAACAATAGTGCCGAGGAGCAGCCTGCTGTGGCAGGCGGCAGGTTTCACGAGCTCTGCGTCCTGTGCCCTTCTGGGAAGCGCCGGCCGGCCGCGTCCTGCGCCCTGCGTCAGCGCCGGCACAGCCAGATAGCGGCTCGGCTGTTTGCTCTTCTGATAGCGGCGCTACTGTTGCCGCCGCCGCTGCTGCCTCTGCGCCACCTGCGCGTGTGCCGGCAGTCTCCGCCTTCCTCGAATTAAAAGTAAACCGCTCACCCCAAGCCGTGGCTAGAAGCGATAGCTCAGTGAGGAGACAGCAAAACTGTTGAAACAATACGAGAAAGAGGCGTCATTATTCACAAAGCTACCGTCGTGCAGCTTCGTTACGCCGCTCTATTTTTTGCAGGCTTCTTCATCTGTGTCTAACTACACTGAGGTGGCAAAAGTTACGGGAGACCACCTAATATCGTCTCGGACCTTCTTTTCCCCGGCGTAGTGCAACAAAAAATGGTTCAAATGGCTCTAAGCACTATGGGTCATCAGTCCCCTAGACATAGAACTACACTACTGACCATTAAAATTGCTACACCAAGAAGAAATGCAGATGATAAATGGGTATTCATTAGAAAAATATATTATACTAGAACTAACATGAGACTACATTTTCACGCAATTTGAGTGCGTAGATCCTGAGAAATCAGTACCCAGATCAACCACCTCTGGCCGTAATAACGGCCTTGATACGCCAGCTTCAGCTCGGAATCTCTGTAAAAGTCGGAAGCCGTCAGGTCACTAATATTTCTTCTCCGGTCGTTGCCATCCTTAACAATAAAGTACACTACTGGCCATTAAAATTGCTGCACCAAGAAGAAATGCAGATCATAAACGGGTATTCACTGGACAAATATATTATACTACAACTGACAGGTGGTTACATTTTCACGCAATATGGGTGCATAGATCTTGAGAAATCAGTAACCAGAACAACCACCTCTGGCCGTAATAACGGCCTTGATACGCCTGGGCATTGAGTCAAACAGAGCTTGGATGGCGTGTAAAGGTAGAGCTGCCCATGCAGCTTCAACACGATACAGTTCATCAAGAGTAGTGACTGGCGTATTGTGACGAGCCAGTTGCTCGGCCACCATTGACCAGACGTCTTCATTTGGTGAGAGATCTGGAGAATGTGCTGGCCAGGGCAGTAGCCGAATATTTTCTGTATCCCGGAAGGCCCGTACAGGACCTGCAACATGCGGTCGTGTATTATCCCGCTGAAATGTAGGATTTCGCAGGGATCGAATGAAGGGTAGTGCCACGGTTCGTAACACATCTTAAATGTAACGTCCACTGTTCAAAGCTCCGTCAGTGCGAACAAGAGGAGACCTAGACGTGTAACCAATGACACCCCATAGCACCACGCCGGGTGATACGCCAGTATGGCGATGACGAACACACACTTCCAATGTGCGTTCACCGCGATGTCGCCAAACACGGAAGCGACCATCATAACGCTGTAAACAGAACCTGGATTCATCCGAAAAAATGACGTTTTGCCATTCGTGCACCCAAGTTCGCCGTTGAGTACACCATCGCAGGCGCTCCTGTCTGTGATGCAGCGTCAAGCGTAACCGCAGCCATGGTCTCCGAGCTGATAGTCCATGCTGCTGCAAACGTCGTCGAACTGTTCGTGCAGGTGGTTGTTGTCTTGTAAACGTCCCCGATAGGCTACAATCCGACCTTTATCAAATTCGGAAACTTGATGGTACGCATTTCTCCTCCTTACACGAGGCATAACAACAACGTTTCACCAGGCAATGCCGGTCAACTGCTGTTTGTGTATGAGAAATCGATTGGAAACTTTCCTCATGTCAGCACGTTGTAGGTGTCGCCACCGGCGCCAATCTTGTGTGAATGCTCTGAAAAGATAATCATTTGCATATCACAGCATGTTCTTCCTGTCGGTTAAATTTCGCGTCTGTATCACGTCATCTTCGTGGTGAGGCAATTTTAATGGCCAATAGTGTACTTAAACCTAACTAACCTAAGGGCATCGCACATATCCATGTCCGAGGCAGGATTCGGAACCTGCGACCGTAGCAGTCGTGCAGTTCCGGACTGAAGCGCCTTTAACTGCTGGGCCACAGCGGCCGGGGTAGTGCAGCAACACGATGTTGAATGGACGCAAGGCGTTACAACTTCCCTGTAGAAATATTGAGCCATGTTGCCTCTATAGCCGTCCATAATCGCCAAAGTCTTGACGGTGCACTATTTTGTGCTCGAACTGACCACTCGGTTATGTCCCATAAAAGTTCGATGGGTGGCCGAATCATTCTCTCGAACTGTCCAGAATGTCGCCCAGTGACATGGCGCAATGTCATCCATATAAATTCCATCGCGTTTGGCGACATGAAGTCTATGAATGGCTGCAAATGGTCTCCGAGTAGCCGAACGTAGTCATTTCCTGTCAATGATCGGGTCAATTGGACCAGAGAACCCAGTCCATTCCATGTAAACGCAGCCCACACCAGCTTCCACAGTGCCTTGTTGACAACATGGGTCCATGACTTCCCGACCATCACTCTTACTAACTTAAATCTTGACTTACCAGACCAGGCCACGGTTTTACAGTCGTCTAGGGCCCAACCGATGTGGCGAGAGCCCAGGAGATGCGCTGCGGGCGATGTCTTGCTGTTAACAAAGGCACGCGCGTCGGTCATCTACTGCCATAGCTCAATAATTCCAGATATCACTGCACTATCCGTGCGTCCCACATTGATTTCTACTGTTATTTCACGCAGTATGTTAGTACTGACAACTCTACGTAAACCCCGCTGCTTTCAGTGGTTAAGTGAAGGTCGTCAACCCCTGCATTGTCCATGGTGAAAAGTAAAGCCTGAAATTTGGTATTTTCGGCACACTCTTGAGGCTATTGAACTCCGAATAATGAACTTCCTAAGGATTTCCGAAACTGAATGTCCCATGGGTCTAGCTCCTAATACCATACCTCGTTCAGTGTCTATTAATTCCCGCTGTGCGGCCATAATCACGTCGAAAATTTTTTTCACATGAATCACCTGAGTACGAGTGACAGCTCCGCCAATACACGGTCCTTTTGTACCTTGTGTAGAGGTACTGCCTTTTGTGGCGGTGTTCGTAGCGACAAACACTTTGGCTGTAGAAATGGCTTACGAAGTCACCGCCACACTTTTAATAGCGGGCCGACCGGTCCGCTGGAACCGTAAACAGAAAGATGAAACCCCAAACACTCTGATTAAATAAAAGTCGGTACTTATCTTTATTGGTGAAGATACAGAAACACAATAGTGAACTCGGTGTCTACAGAAATCTGTCTAGTTCGAGTCGGAGCGGCTAGGTCAGCGTCGGCTGACGACAAACAACTACTCTGCTGTGATGAACACACAACTGACTAGCAAGTACACAATTCGGTGGCGAGTATACAACTGAGCGGCGAATACAGAACTGTCCTAGCGCTCGCGACTCCAGCGCTTAAGAAGCCAGAAGCCAGCGGTGGCGCGCGCAGACTTGCGGCGATTTGCTGTCTCGCTGGCGCTGCTTATGCGGACGGCGTCCGGACTTAGATGCTGCCAACCTTTTGGCAGCGGGCTCGGGTGGCATTACTGGCTAGGACATAACACTGCCTCCATATGTTTACATGCATGTTGCTATCCCTTGACTTCTTTCACCTCATTGTATTGCGACCCCCATCAGTCTGAACATGCTTAGTGGAGTCAAGCCTTGGTCTCCATTTACAAACCTCCCTTCCCCACATTTTCCTCCATTTACAAATTGACGATCCTGTGATGACTCGGGTTGTGTCCAGTCAACAAATCCCTTCTGTTACTCATACCATACCTGTTTCTCCCAATTCGATAAATTACCTCCTCAATTAGTTATCCATTCTGAATGTAGCCGGGATAAAATACAGGCAACGAAAGATTGGCGTAAAAGAGAAGCAGTTATTGAGAATGTGTGAGACAGAAATGATAATTGAATCAATACCTTAATCTGTCGACAGGCCTTCAAACGGTTCATATGGCTCTAAGCACTATGAGACTTGACATCTGAGCTCATCAGTCCCCTAGACTTAGAACCAGTTAAACCTAACTAACCTAAGGACATCATACACATCCATGCCCGAGGCAGGATTCGAACCTGCGACCGTAGCAGCAGCGTGGTTCCGGACTGAAGCGACTAGAACCGCTCGGTCACAGCGGCCGGCTAGACAGGCCTAGAACGAAATTAGAACTGTATTAATACCTTAAGATGCTGACGGACGTTGATATACACTCCTGGAAATGGAAATAAGAACACCGTGAATTCATGGTCCCAGGAAGGGGAAACTTTATTGACACATACCTGGCGTCAGATACATCACATGATCACACTGACAGAACCACAGGCACATAGACACAGGCAACAGAGCATGCACAATGTCGGCACTAGTACAGTGTATATCCACCTTTCGCAGCAATGCAGGCTGCTATTCTCCCATGGAGACGATCGTAGAGATGCTGGATGTAGTCCTGTGGAACGGCTTGCCATGCCATTTCCACCTGGCGCCTCAGTTGGACCAGCGTTCGTGCTGGACGTGCAGACCGCGTGAGACGACACTTCATCCAGTCCCAAACATAATGGGGGACAGATCCGGAGATCTTGCTGGCCAGGGTAGTTGACTTACACCTTCTAGAGCACGTTGCCGGTCTAGGAATGGTAGAACGATGGGTTCGATGACGGTTTGGATGTACCGTGCACTATTCAGTGTCCCCTCGACGATCACCAGTGGTGTACGGCCAGTGTAGGAGATCGCTCCCCACTCCATGATGCTGGGTGTTGGCCCTGTGTGCCTCGGTCGTATGCAGTCCTGATTGTGGCGCTCACCTGCACGGCGCCAAACACGCATACGACCATCATTGGCACCAAGGCAGAAGCGACTCTCATCGCTGAAGACGACACGTCTCCATTCGTACCTCCATTCACGCCTGTCGCGACACCACTGGAGGCGGGCTGCACGATGTTGGGGCGTGAGCGGAAGACGGCCTAACGGTGTGCGGGACCGTAGCCCAGCTTCATGGAGACGGTTGCGAATGGTCCTCGCCGATACCCCAGGAGCAACAGTGTCCCTAATTTGCTGGGAAGTGGCGGTGCGGTCCCTTACGGCACTGCGTAGGATCCTACGGTCTTGGCGTGCATCCTTGCGTCGCTGCGGTCCGGTCCCAGGTCGACGGGCACGTGCACCTTCCGCCGACAACATCGATGTACTGTGGAGACCTCACGCCCCACGTGTTGAGCAATTCGGCGGTACGTCCACCCGGCCTACCGCATGCCCACTATACACCCTCGCTCAAAGTCCGTCAACTGCACATACGGTTCACGTCCACGCTGTCGCGGCATGCTACCAGTGTTAAAGACTGTGATGGAGCTCCGTATGCCACGGCAAACTGGCTGACACTGACGGCGGTGGTGCACAAATGCTGCTCAGCTAGCGCCATTCGACGGCCAACACCGCGGTTCCTGGTGTGTCCGCTGTGCTGTGCATGTGATCATTGCTTGTACAGCCCTCTCGCAGTGTCCGGAGTAAGTATGGTGGGTCTGACACACCGGTGTCAATGTGTTCTTTTTTCCATTTCCAGGAGTGTATATCAACTGGGACAGGTGAAAATGTGTGCCCCGACCGGGACTCGTAGCCGGGATCTCCTGCTTACATGGCAGACTCTCTATCCGTCCTTTTTTTTTCTTTCATTTTGTTCGGTATAGTTTGTTGCGTTTGGTCTGGGTGGACATTACAAGCAAGACATCCGTTCAAGATGATCGTTGATTCCTTTACTCAGTTTGTTTATTACAGAGGGCGAACAGCCCCCTGACCGAACACGCTGAGCTACCGTGCCGGCGCTTAAACGGCAGACGCTCTATTCATCTGGGCCACCGAGGGCACAGAGAATAGTGCGACTGCAGCGATTTATCCCTTGCACGCTCCCCGTGAGACCCACATACCCAACTTAATGTCCACACACTGCATTCGTATTGCCCTTGCCCATTACACTCATTACTCGCGGCAGACGATCTTACCGAGTCCCGTAAGAATTCGTGCAATGCGTGTGCATCCGCACAGAAGGAGGAGGTCAACGGCCGGTTAGCCTTAACTATATGGAGATGGTATCTGTTCTTTCGGACATGTCCGAAATAACAGATACCATCTCCATATATGTGTGAGACAGGGTTGTAGCCTCCCCCTGACTTTATTTGAGCTGTACATCAAGCAAACAATACCAGTACTCGAGGTCCAATTTGTGAAGAGAATTAAAGTTCAGGGGAAATAAATACAAACTATGATGTTTTTCGATGACGTTGTAATTCTGTCAGAGTCAGTGATCGACTTCAAAGTGCTGTTTTATGGAGTGGGTAGTGTCTTGAAAGAAGATTATAAGATGTATATCAACGAAGGAAAAACGTGTATAATAGACTTTAATCGAATTAAATCAGCTGATGCTCAGGGAATTAGATTATGTAATGAGACACTAAAAGTATCAGTGAGTTACGTTATTTTGGCAGTGAAATGACTGACAATCGCTGGTATTGGGAGGATGTCAAATGCACAAATTTATTAAAATGCAATGTAAGTTTAGGTGTCACGAATCGTGTTCTGGTGGTATTTGTACGGACTGCAGCCGTGTTCGGAGGTGAGACGTGGATAATAAGCAGTTCAGACCCAAGGAGAACAGAAGCCTTTGAAATTCCGTTATACGCAGGACTTATGAGTAGGTACTGAATCGTATAGGGGGAATATAAAATCGTGTACAGCTTGACTCATAGAATTTCTTAATACACTTTCCGAGGCGTCAAGGAATCGTGAATTTGATAATGGAAGGAAGTGTGGAGGGTAAAAATTGTAGAGGGAGGCAAGGCTTGAACATAATAAGCAGGTTCAAGTGATTGTAAGTTGCAGTAGCTACGCAGAGATGGAGAAGATTTGAAGGGCTTATTCCAATAGTGGTACAAGTCCATTACCTCCACTTTTCTGCCTATAATGCTTCTGAAATTAATGATCCAAACAAATAGAAAGGAAGGTTCATCTCTAGCAAGAAGCCATATGCTTGAATATTTCTGGTATCTGAACTGCAGGTTTTTCAGCGCTCATTTACCTTTAGGACTCTGTATCTCAGAATGAACAAAAACGGACTTGTACCACTATTTAAATAAGCCCTTCATTTATCGTCCCTTGTACATCTTTTACAAGTATATGTGCGAAAAAAGTGGAGTGTACCATCAAATCTACGAAACCATAGTGTTTGTGGGACAACCGTTTGTTGGTTGAACAAACTTCTGCTTCACCATCTGCATCTGACTCCATAAACCAGGAAAGTACATCGTTTAGCAGATTCACCCTTCATATACCCCCCCCCCCCCTTCGACTCCCCCCCTCCACCGCCGAATCTGTTCCACCACTGACGGGACACATGAGCTGACAGAATTCTCTCTACGCAAAGTACTTGCTTGTGTCCCAGTTTTTACGAATCCAGAAATGAGGACCGTTTGATCCGTCTAATGCTTAATGTTTATTGATCACGTCTACAACCATCTGCAGGTCCCCTCTGTGAATGTAAATATATAGGGTAAAATCCACGATTTCACCTTGACCCTAGGTCCAAGATTCCAAGCACTTGTCTTCTTTTCAGATTTGATTTGTTCTCTTAGGTGACCAATGAATAAAATAAGCTGTGAACTTTGCATAGTATAAGCATTTACTTACAATGTTAGACGCCAGCAATGACATTGTCTAACAACTGAAATGTGGATAAAATAAGCAATAAGAAGTTAAAAGCAATGCGGAACGGAAAGCCGGACGCTCTTAATGCTATCAAATAGTTCCTAAATCCCAAACTGGTTATCTAGACTGAGGTAGGTTCAGTTGCTATCAATGTTCCAACATTAAGTGAACTATACTTTTAATTTTTTATATGTTTTTAAATTGACTAAGTTGAATATCGTGTATAATTCAGTGATCAAGAATATAAAAATAAGACGCAGGGTGTTGTTTCCTCATTCATGGAAATCATGTTTACGGCTGGCTCTGAGCACTATGGGACTTAACAGCTGAGGTCATCAGTCCCCTAGAACTTAGATCTACTTAAACCTAACTAACCTAAGGACGTCACACACATCCATGCCCGTGGCAGGATTCGAACCTGCGACCGTAGCGGTTGCGCGGTTCCAGACTGTAGCGTCTAGAACCGCTCGGCCACCCCGGCTGGCAAATCATGATTAATATAACCGGAAACATAAGAAAAAGGAAACATAATTTGTCATAACGTTACCAAAATACGAAACTGTGTCATCGCCAAGCATATTCGTCGAAAGCATTCAATCCCAGGAATACGAATCTGGAGATATTTCGTCTAGTCAACTTGTATGAAATACATTCCATATATTCATGTCAATATTTTAATTGATAACAATCAAAAAATAGTACGGCGTGGGACACTAATTTCCTGAATCGACGGGCTCTGGCCCCTTGCCTCGGCTGAGATTACTCAATTATTTCAGAGAGCTGCTTTTTAAAAAGTTATTAAAATAAAAAAAATGTTCAAATGTGTGTGAGATTGGCTAAGGTCACCAGTCCCTAAACTTACACACTACTTAACCTAAATTATCCTAAGGACAAACATACACACCCATGCCCGAGGGAGGACTCGAACCTCCGCCGGGACCAGCCGCACAGTCCATGACTGCAGCGCCTCGGACCGCTCGGCTAATCCCGCGCGGCTACTAAAATCAAGTGGTCCTGTGCTTTAATGCCGCTTTGGATGGGATTGTCTCATAGAAGTTGCCCCCACAAAATCTATTACTTCACTGTGAAGCAAAGTCAATGAATGTTAACAACATTAGGTACAATTTGTAAAGAGAAAAGCAAATGTGAAAATGTAGGTCACATGTTGACGACTTATTGAGTAAATATATGTGAAATGTTCGGAGTTTGAAGCGGGAAATTTCAAGACATTGTATACTGTAGTCGAAAGTTTGTCACGGTAGAAGTGCACACGTAGGTGAGAAAAGCAAGGAGATTTTAGTCTCAAGCAAATGAGCTGTTAGTTATCATATTTTTGCCGTCGGTCTTTCTATATCGAAAGCAGTGTATTCATCAGAACTTATCACGACCACAACAATCCTAGTAGTCACTCGAACCTATTACAGAGAGTCTGTAGTACTTGTGGGACTTCCTGCTCGTCCGTGGTTGAACAATGTCGTTGTTGTACGCTAAAACTGTCTTGTGCAGCTAGCTCGTCAGTCCACAAGCAATGAAGATATCTTGGAACTTGTAGCTACAAATAGGCCGGATCATACCGACAGTGTCAGAATAGGAACTGGGATTACCGATCATGGTGTCATTATAGCAACGGAAGTTAATAAAGCAGTCAAGAATGCCAGTACATTGTTTGTGTTAGATAGAGCAAATAAGTAGTTGTTGGCATCTTACTTAGAGACTGAATTGACGCCACTCAGTTCCAGTAAGATGAACGTTGGTGGATTGTGGGCCATGTTCAAGCAGATTGTAAATAGTGGTTTGGAGATCTATGTGTCTGTCAAGTGGATAAAGGATGGAAAAGACCCACCATGGTTTAATAACTTAATTCGGGAAATGCTGAGGAAGGCAAAGGACGTTGCATGTCGCATCAAAAGATAACGCACAAATGACGACAAGCAAAGGTTAGTAGAGATTCCCGTGTCTGTGAAAAGATCTATGAGCGAAGCGTACAACAACTACCACCGTCACACCTTAGCAAAAGTTCTGGCAGAGAACCCGAGGAAATTCTGGTCTTATGTCAAATTGATAATTGGGTCTAAGGCACTTGTTGACCAGTCTGTTGTGGCAGTTGAAGACAGCAAAACGAAAATCGAAGTTTTAAATGTCGCCTTCAACAAATCGTTCACGCAGGACAGACTCCCTTATGGACAACATAGTAATAAGCATCTCTAGCGCAGAGAAACAAGTGAAAGATAAGAAAACAAATATGGATCACTCAGGGTGCTGTCTGCCGTGTTCAGCAGCTGAGAGCTGGGTTCCATCTGATAGGTTTGTTTGGTACTACTTCAGTAACTATACGAATTTCTATATCAGTAACAATATTTTTCACCAACGTGTGGGAAATTTTGCTATACAAGTATGGTATCGATAGTTCCGATGCCACAGCGTAGGTGCACTCTCATAGGTTGGCACTAAGAGAGCGGACGAACTACGTCGACCACAGAGCCCTCTGGCCGACGCTGTGGAGCTCAACGATCGCCGCTCACCTTTCTGCCCAGTTTATCAAGAGCAGACGGCCTGGAAACATCGCTTCATTTGATATTGAGACTTTGTACTACTTAGGACGGGAATACGGCTTCGCACCTACGTGCTCATCATCGCAAAGTTATGTAACCATTTATTAGCTTGTTTTTGCCTATAGTAAACATCTTTAATTTTACACGCAGTACCCAAGTGTTTTACCTCTCCTGCTCCTACTCACTTCCTTCACTCGGCCTATTTTGCAGATCGCAGGGGCAGACCCACGCGCCGCGTTCTAGGCGGGATACAAAAATAAGAATAACAGTTATTTAAGGCGTCATAATGCAGAGCAGTAGTATTTGTTTTCAGACAAAAGACGTGCAATTGTGTTCGTCAACCTGTTGGCCATGAGTCATATCTCTATGACATTCATACGTTATTTTCAGACGATATAGTTTAAGAGATATAGTTTCTACGATACTCATCATTGTCTGGTAACATTTCTCGTTTTTAATTGTGCTGTAGATTAGTTTCCGTTATATGCGAAATTCAAAACTGCTCCACAGAAATTGTAATGAACGATTCAATGCTTTCAGAAATCAATTAAAAAAACTCAATATCAATGTGCGGACTTTCGGCACCTGTTTGTTATAGACATTACGTGGATGTACTCTTCAAGCAATCTCCATTCTTGCTGTGAGACATAGAAATCAAACAATAACTATTTGTAATGGATTTATACTTACCGCTAAGCAAATTTACTTATATTTCTCGTTTCTTATACATCTGGTACCAATGATGTTATTAATTCGTACATGACGACACTCCAACGTCTCAGACGAGCTATAACAAAAGATAAATTTCTTTTTCAACATTACTCATGTTTTTCTGATCGCTAAACTATCTCATCCGTCGAGTTAGGATACGAATACACCATAGCTATGTTATAAAACGATGTGCTAAAAATAATTAAAAAAATATACCTAATTATACGTTTACTATAATAGGAATATCCTAGAACGCACCGCATATCAAATACTAACTATTTGAACTAAAATGCAGACATCTTGTACATTCTTAAACGCAGCGACTAAAGGTTGCCGTCTTTCCGTAAAGGGTCCGTGATACAAGCACTGATCCTATGAAGCGTTTGTCTAGCTTTCTTACAGATAAATAAGGTACCCATGCACTCATCGCTTGGATATATAATGAGAGAAAGAATGTGCAATGTGTAGTGACATGAATCATGGAGTAAAGTATCTTTGCAACGAAGCAAATTTGATACTTCCTTCGTGATTACAAAAAATTTATGACGAGTACCGGATATCTGGGCTCTAAACTTCCAATAGCGCCTTGGCATCTGTTTGAAGAACGACTTTGCTCAGACCGAGCTAACAAAGGCATGACCTTGAATATTCTGTTTTCAGCGTATACATTGTCCGTTTATCGTTCATACACGCGTCAACTTTTACAGAGCGCTTGCTGTTCGTATCTGTTCTCGTTTTACAAAATTATGCGAGTTTAGAACATTTAATTAATAGTGACGCTAACGATATCTCTTCTTTTCTAACCCGAAAACCCCGCACATCCCATTATTTCCTAGGATCGGAATGAGTGTCTGACGTTTAACAGATATGTAGAAA
Organism: Schistocerca piceifrons; assembly: GCF_021461385.2. Lineage (NCBI taxonomy): Eukaryota > Metazoa > Arthropoda > Insecta > Orthoptera > Acrididae > Schistocerca > Schistocerca piceifrons. The sequence continues at coordinate 687,183,672 of NC_060139.1, read as the reverse complement.
AATTATGGGTTGTATACAACCAGACTCCGCGGGATGGTTAGACCAGCTTGTGTATACAGTGTAGCAAAGCATTAAATATAACAATTCAAGGCCACCTCGTTTTTCTGAACTAAATCGTTCGATACCGGATTCTTAGAAGATGAATCGTCCAATACCACTTCTGCCGGCCGGTGTGGCCGAGCGGTTCTAAGCGCTTAAGTCTCGAACCGCGCAACCGCTCCGGTAGCAGGTTCGAATCCTGCCTTGAGCATGTATGTGTGATGACCTCAGGTGAGTTAGGTTTAAGTAGTTCTAAGTTCTAGGGGACTGATGACCTCAGATGTTAAGTCCCATAGTGGTTAGAGCCATTTGAACCATTTTTTGAACACCACTTCTGGTCGATTTTTCATGATCTTCGATTTTTGTCCAAAACTCATTTTTTTCGTTATTTTTGTCTTGGTTTGCTATAATACTACCTGTTGTTGTTGTTGTGGTCTTCAGTCCTGAGACTGGTTTGATGCAGCTCTCCATGCTACTCTATCCTGTGCAAGTTTCTTCATCTCCCAGTACCAACTGCAGCCTACATCCTTCTGAATCTGCTTAGTGTATTCATCTCGTGGTCTCCCTCTACGATTTTTACCCTCCACGCTGCCTTCCAGTACCAAATTGGTGATCCCTTGATGCCTCAGAACATGTCCTAGTAACCGATCCCTTCTTCTAGTCAAGTTCTGCCACAAACTCCTCTTCTCCCCAATTCTGTTCAGTACCTCCTCATTAGTTATGTGATCTACCCATCTAATCTTCAGCATTCTTCTGTAGCACCACATTTCGAAAGCTTCTATTCTCTTCTTGTCTAAACTATTTATCGTCCATGCTTCACTTCCATACATGGCTACACTCCATACAAATACTTTCAGAAACGACTTCCTGACACTTAAATCTATGCTCGATGTTAACAAATTTCTCTTCTTCAGAAACACTTTCCTTGCCATTGCCAGTCTACATTTTATATCCTCTCTACTTCGACCATCATCAGTTATTTTGCTCCCCAAATAGCAAAACACCTTTACTACATTAAGTGTCTCATTTCCTAATCTAATTCCCTCAGCATCACCCGACTTAATTCGACTACATTCCATTATCCTCGTTTTGCTTTTGTTGATGTTCATCTTATACCCTCCTTTCAAGATACTGTCCATTCCGTTCAACTGCTCTTCCAAGTCCTTTGCTGTCTCTGACAGAATTACAACGTCATCGGCAAACCTCAAAGTTTTTATTTCTTCTCCATGGATTTTAATACCTACTCCGAACTTTTAGTTTGTTTCTTTTACTGCTTGCTCAATATACAGACTGAATAGCATCGGGGAGAGGCTACAACCCTGTCTCACTCCCTTCCCAACCACTGCTTCCCTTTCATGCCCCTCGACTCTTAATACTACCTATTCTATAAATTATGAAAACATTTTGCGTAATTTACATAATTTACATAGATTGACTCCTCTCTCAAGATCACTGTAAATAAGAAGAAACAGAATGATAATGTATGAAGAAAAATACGTTTTAATGTAATTATCCATGAAAGCAAAATTTCATCGATGTTGTCAAAAACACAGAGCCCATTGATTTTAGGGAAAATACTCAGATGTATATGACTTGTGGGCTCTTTGAAGTTGTTATTAGTGCCTTTACTGCATGCAGTTGCCTGTAAGTTGGTCTTGAAAACAAAAGGAGGTCGGACACATTCCTCCGAAATTGTTAACTCTTTATTGTCATAAGACTGTGGAACTGTATTTGAAAATGACGTCAAATATTACTGTCGCTGAAATAAAGAGATGGCAATAAGTTGGCAATCTTAAAATTCCATGAGTGTTCTCAGTTATTTGGAGATGAAGACCCAGACCAACTATTTAAGATCTAGAAGAAACTCAGTCTACCCCTGGATGATTGCAGCCATTCCAAAAAATAAGTACTTACGTAAACATATAACAGCCATACAATATTATTATTATTATTATTATTATTCATGTAACAAAATAGAAATCAATCACTATTACTCGCTGGTGCGTGTGCCTGTTATGTACGAAAAAAGCTATAGAAATAGTATAGGATCTGAGTGCTTTGAAGTGATTGTCTTGACTGAAACTTCTGATAAAGCAAGTAAGAAACAATAGGGTATGTGAGAGTACATTCTACTGAGACGATTGAGACTGTGAATTAATGTTGGACGAATTAAATAGTTTACACTACGAAATACAACGCGTAGACATCGTAGACATAAAATAAAGGTTTATCTTTTCTGGCACATTCTGACATAATCGGCGAAGTAATAATATAGGAAGAAATAAACGAAATTAGAATTATATTAATACCTTCAGCTGCTGACGGGCGTTGATATATATCAGCGTTTTTTTTTTTTTTTTTTTTTTTTTTTTTTTTTTTTTTTTTTTAATTCTCATGTTGTTCGGTTTTCGTTCGTTGTATCTGCTCTGGGCGGACGTCGAAAGACACCCGTTTCAGTTCGTTGATGATCCATTAACTCAGTTTTTTTATTACAGAGGGCAGCTAGCCCTCTGACCGAACACGCTGAGCTACCGTACCGGCTAATCCATCTGAGCCACCGAGGGCACAGAGGATAGCGCGCCTGCAGGGACTATCTCGCGCACGCCTCTCGCGAGACCCACATTCTCACCTTGTATGTGCACACACTACATTCGTAGTGTCCCACACCATCACACTCATTACTGGTGGAAGACATGTTCTTTCGGACATGTCCGAAGGAACAGACGCCATATCCATATAAGTATATAGTTCTGGCAATACCGGCCATGACCTTCCTCTTCTGTGCGTATGCACACATATTCCCCCAAGATGTATGGCAAGACAACTGCGAAACTGTGGTTATGAGCTGCCATTGAGCTCTTTATGAATTGCACTGACGTGACAGAAGTCATGGGATAGCCATATGCACACATACTCATGGCGGTAATCTTGCGTACACAAGCTATTAAAGGGTAGTGCATTGCCGGAGCTGTCATTTGTTCTCAAGTGATTCATGTGAAACGGTGTCCGGCGTGATTATGGCCACGCGACGGGAATTAAGTCTCTGAACGTGGAATGATAGTTGGAGCTAGACGCTTGGAACATTCAAATTCGGAAATCATTAACGAATTCAATATTCAGAGATCCACAGTGTCAAGAGTGTGCCGAGGTTACCACATTTCCGGCATTACCTCTCACCACGGACGACGCAGTGGCTGACGGCCTTCACTTAATGACCGAGAGCAGCAGTGTTTGCGCAGAGTCGTCAGAGCTAACGGAGAAGCACACTGCGTGAAATAACAGCAGAAATCAATGTGGGACGTACGGTGAAAGTATCCATTAGAACAGTGGGGCGAAATTAGGCGTTAATGGGCTATGGCAACAGACGACTGACGCGAGTGCCTTTGCTAACAGCACAACATTGCCTAAAGTTCCTCTCCTGGGCTCGTGACCCTGTCGGTTGGATCCTAGACGGCTGCGAAACCGTGGTGTGGTCAGTTCAGTTTCGATTTCAGTTGCTAATAGCTGATCTTAGGACTCGAGTCCGGCGCAGACCCAACGAAGCCGAGGATCGAAGTTGTTAATAAGGTACTGCGCAAGCTGGTGGTGGCTCCATAAGGGTGTGGGTTAGGTTTAAATGGGACGGACTGGGTCCTCTGGTCCAATTGAACTGATAATTGACTGCAAATGGTTATGCTCGGCTACTTGGAGACCATTTGAAGCCACTTATGGGCTTCATGTCACCAAACGCGTTGGAATTTTTGTGGATGACAGTGCGCAGCTTCACAGGGCCACAGTTTTAGGCGACTGGTTTGAAGAACATTCTGGGAAATTTTGTGAGAATGAGTTGGCCACCCAGACTGCCCGACATTAATCCCATCGAACATTTATGGGACATAATCTAGAGGTCAGCTCGTGTTCAAAATCCTGCACCGGCAACGCTTTTGCAGTTACGGACGACTATGGAGGCAGAATGGCTCAGTATTTCTGCAGAGGACTTCCAACTACTTATTAAGTCCACCCCACGTAGATTTGCAACACTACGCCTCGAAAAAGGAGGTCCGACTAGATATTAGGAGGTGTCCCATGACTTCCGTCACGTTAGCGAATAGTTCTAGTTGCTAAAAATTATTTGGGATGCAACAATATATTTGTCTACAGGACAATTTCCGCAGCAGCTGCTAAAATCAGTTATTATTGGTTTCTCCCTCTCAAGGTTATTGCAGTCAGTTAAAGAGGATCTTAACACCAGACGCTCCCCATATTTCCAGAACGACCACAGAAGAGTCTTTGTAAATAAAAGCGAAAAGCGTCTTGCCGCAGTGATAACACCGGTTCTCGTCAGACCACCGAAGTTAAGCGATGTCGGGCTGGGCTAGCACTTGGATAGGTGACCATCCGGTCTCCCACGCGCTGTTGGCAAGTGGGATGCAGTCAGCCCTTGTGAGGCAAACAGAGGAGCTACTTGATTGAGAAGTAGCGGCTCCGGTCTTGTAAACTGACGTATGGCCGGGAGAGCGGTGTGCTGACCACATGCCCCTCCATATCTGCATTCAGTCAAGCCTGTGGACTGAGGATGACTGAGGCCTTCCAAGGCTTGTTCGGACGGAGTAGTGGAGTAGTAAATATGCGAGGTGCCGGGGCTAGCAGTGTATTTAACACTAAATTCTTCTAGAATCTACATATGTAAATGATGCTCTAAGCGCCCCCCCCCCCCCCTATTCTAACTCCGACTTTTGCTGTTGCACATGGATTAAAAAAAAAAAAAAACGCGAACTGACTATAATCAACCCTGCAAGTGGAGTAGAAAAAAGTTTGGCACCTGCAATAATTTAATTTGATAAATAAGTTAAATAAAGGAAGGTTTCATTAACGTAATGAGAAATGATAGGGTTGCTCTATCGATTAACAGAATTAAAGTTCTGTCCAAAATAACAATATGATTTATTAAGACTAAACACAAAATAATAAACAAAAACACATGAAACATTTACAATACATCTAATTGGCTCAAATTGGATACTCAAACAAACGCTGTGAAGATGAAGTTGTCCCTAAACTAGATTGTGGGGTTTATGGCGAAGTGGTATGTGGAGCCAATTCCTTGCCACTCAAATCTTAAGAGAGACACACAGCTAACCCAACATTAATTGCTGCTACATTAGTGAGAACTCAGACGATGAACACAAAAGATAGAACAAAGTTAGAAAAGATGAACAGGCGCGCTCTGCTGAGCTCTGATTGTCGCCTAGCAAAAATGCCTGCTTTGCCAGTGCTGCGGACGTACATTACCCAGCTGTCTTCTTAGCTGCAAGGACACGATCTGGCGTACTGGAAGCGATGGTTGGTTGCTTTGACGTCCCGTCGTGATGATGATAATGTCGCGAGTATAGCCCGAAACAAATTATCCTGGCCTGGCTGTTCCAGACTAAAGACTTCCTAGCAATACAAATGCGCCTCTAAGGGAGACGAAGAAGGCTCGCCACACAATCACTGACGGTACAGTGATTGATTTTAACAAGCGAAGTCACCCAGTAACTCCGATACAGTCAACATTAGCCAAAACTGCTCAAGACAGACAACATAGGCCTCTTGTACACAGAACGCTCAATTGCCAACTGTATTCGGAAAGTTACGTTGAAGTCGGAACTTCAGCAACTTCGTCAAACAGTTACAATTAAATAAAAGTATATTAGACAGCCAACGGAAGGCAGGCTGATCCGAGCAGCGAGAGCTCAATCTTGTAACCTACTTCGACCGAAAGGCGAGAGCCGACTACTCACAAGAGCACCCATACAAACTGAACACAGAACATTCCCACCCCCACGACAGTGGCCGTGGTTAACCGTTCCAATCAGCAACTCGAAAACCGGCGGAAAATTCCACTCTATTGCCGGAGCACTACCATTCCACCAATGGAGATTTTTGGCGCCAATTTCTGCGCCGATTTTGCTACGTCACGGAGCTATGCCCTGAGCAAGCCAATCACAGTTACTATACGGCAGAAAACGCGGGAATTTGCGCGCCAAGGCTGCTTGGGAACACAAGTCATTCCCACGCCTCGCTGGTAGCCCGCCAGAAAGTGTTTTCGCTAAGTGTCTGCGAAGTAACGGAACCTCTAGCCCAGCCGCTACTTCAGACCCCACCGGGCGTGTCTTTTGACAACGTCGGCGTCTGGAAAGCATTCACTCGACTCCCTCACACCCGTCGGCTTACCCTTTCAAGATCAGCAGTGCCCGCCTGTCACCGGACCACCTGGGTGACGAGAGACGCTGCGTGGGAAGTCCGCGTGTGAAGGAATAGCAACTTTTCACCGCATGCAATTAGAGAGGAAAATCGTAAGATAGAAATATGAGAGGGGGCTCATGCCACCTCTCAAATACAGTAAGCTTAAGACGGAGAAACCAATAACAATTGATTGAAATGTTAACTTTTTGATTCAGTCCCCATCAAATTGAGCTCAAATTGGGGAGTGTGTTACATTCGCGATGGTGCACCCTCTCATTTTGCTGCTGACCTGACATGTAACACGTCAGTACGATACAAAATAAGTACGTGGAGCAGGGTCTCCAAGATCGTCAGATCTCAGTCCTCTGTATTCTTCTGTCTGGAGTCATCTCAGAAATGAAACGTACGCCCCTCCCGCTGATGCGATATGGCAGAAGAAGTGGAGCAGCGAATTTAAATACTCCAGTGGAGTTTGAAAGAATTCATAACTCACTGCAGAGATTAGTGCAGTATTGTATCAAAATGTGAGATCCACATGCGGAACATATCCTTTAACGGTTACAAGCTTTGTAACATGTGAAGTGCTGTGTCATAATGACAGGTCATGTGTGAAATTTGCGCCCAATTACAAGGGGACTGAATCGGTAATACTACCTAGGACGCACAGCTATTGAAGTCAGTGGCGGTTGGTAATCACACATTCACAGTCATTTCGCAAAGGGCTCATCTGTGGACCATGTTTACATCTGTTGTCGAATACCCTCAGCCTTTTGAATTTTCTCTATTAATTACGATACCGTGCGCAAAGAGAATTTGTATTTTAGTTTAAATAAAGAGAATTATGTTGTTGTTGTTGTGGTCTTCAGTCCTGAGACTGGTTTGATGCAGCTCTCCATGCTACTCTATCCTGTGCAAGCTTTTTCATCTCCCAGTACCTACTGCAACCTACATCCTTCTGAACCTGCTAAGTGTATTCATCTCTTGGTCTCCCTCTACGATTTTTACCCTCCACGCTGCACTCCAATACTAAATTGGTGATCCCTTGATGCCTCAGAACATGTCCTACCAACCGATCCCTTCTTCTGGTCAAATTGTGCCACAAACTTCTCTTCTCCCCAATCCTATTCAATACTTCCTCATTAGTTATGTGATCTACCCATCTAATCATCAGCATTCTTCTGTAGCACCACATTTCGAAAGCTTCTATTCTCTTCTTGTCCAAACTATTTATCGTCCATGTTTCACTTCCATACATGGCTACACTCCATACAAATACTTTCAGAAAGGACTTCCTGACACTTAAATCTATACTCGATGTTAACAAATTTCTCTTCTTCAGAAACGCTTTCCTTGCCATTGCCAGTCTACATTTTATATCCTCTCTACTTCGACCATCATCAGTTATTTTGCTCCCCAAATAGCAAAACTCCTTTACTACTTTAAGTGTCTCATTTCCTAATCTAATTCCCTCAGCATCACCCGACTTAATTAGACTACATTCCATTATCCTTGTTTTGCTTTTGTTGATGTTCATCTTATATCCTCCTTTCAAGACACTGTCCATTCCATTCAACTGCTCTTCCAAGTCCTTTGCTGTCTCTGACAGAATTACAATGTCATCGGCGAACCTCAAAGTTTTTATTTCTTCTCCATGAATTTTAATACCTACTCCGAATTTTTCTTTTGTTTCCTTTACTGCTTGCTCAATATACAGATTGAACAACATCAGGGAGAAGCTACAACCCTGTCTTACTCCCTTCCCAACCACTGCTTCCCTTTCATGTCCCTCGACTCTTATAACTGCCATCTGGTTTCTGTACAAATTGTAAATAGCCTTTCGCTCCCTGTATTTTACCCCTGCCACCTTTAGAGTTTGAAAGAGAGTATTCCAGTCAACATTGTCAAAAGCTTTCTCTAAGTCTACAAATGCTAGAAACGTAGGTTTGTCTTTCCTTAATCTTTCTTCTAAGATAAGTCGTAAGGTCAGTATTGCCTCACGTGTTCCAGTGTTTCTACGGAATCCAAACTGATCTTCCCCGAGGTTGGCTTCTACTAGTTTTTCCAGTCGTCTGTAAAGAATTCGTGTTAGTATTTTGCAGCTGTGACTTATTAAACTGATAGTTCGGTAATTTTCACATCTGTCAACACCTGCTTTCTTTGGGATTGGAATTATTATATTCTTCTTGAAGTCTGAGGGTATTTCGCCTGTTTCATACATTTGTCAGGACTGGCTCTCCCACGGCCGTCAGTAGTTCCAATGGAATATTGTCTACTCCGGGGGCCTTGTTTCGACTCAGGTCTTTCAGTGCTCTGTCAAACTCTTCACGCAGTATCATATCTCCCATTTCATCTTCATCTACATCCTCTTCCATTTCCATAATATTGTCCTCAAGTACATCGCCCTTGTATAGACCCTCTATATACTCCTTCCACCTTTCTGCTTTCCCTTCTTTGCTTAGAACCGGGTTTCCATCTGAGCTCTTAATATTCATACAAGTCGTTCTCTTATCTCCAAAGGTCTCTTTAATTTTCCTGTAGGCGGTATCTATCTTACCTCTAGTGAGATAGGCCTCTACATCCTTACATTTGTCCTCTAGCCATCCCTGCTTAGCCATTTTGCACATCCTGTCGATCTCATTTTTGAGACGTTTGTATTCCTTTTTGCCTGTTTCACTTACTGTATTTTTATATTTTCTCCTTTCATCAATTAAATTCAATATTTCTTCTGTTACCCAAGGATTTCTACTAGCCCTCGTCTTTTTACCTACTTGATCCTCTGCTGCCTTCACTACTTCATCCCTCAAAGCTACCCATTCTTCTTCTACTGTATTTATTTCCCCCATTCCTGTCAATTGCTCCCTTATGCTCTCCCTGAATCTCTGTACAACTTCTGGTTCTTTTAGTTTGTCCAGGTCCCATCTCCTTAAATTCCCACCTTTTTGCAGTTTCTTCAGTTTTAATCTACAGGTCATAACCAATAGATTGTGGTCAGAGTCCACATCTGCCCCTGGAAATGTCTTACAATTTAAAACCTGGTTCCTAAATCTCTGTCTTACCATTATATAATCTATCTGATACCTTTTAGTATCTCCAGGGTTCTTCCATGTATACAACCTTCTTTCATGATTCTTAAACCAAGTGTTAGTTATGATTATGTTGTGCTCTGTGCAAAATTCTACCAGGCGGCTTCCTCTTTCATTTCTGTCCCCCAATCCATATTCACCTACTATGTTTCCTTCTCTCCCTTTTCCTACACTCGAATTCCAGTCACCCATGACTATTAAATTTTCGTCTCCCTTCACAATATGAATAATTTCTTTTATTTCATCATACATTTCTTCAATTTCTTCGTCATCTGCAGAGCTAGTTGGCATATAAACTTGTACTACTGTAGTAGGTGTGGGCTTCGTATCCATCTTGGCCACAATAATGCGTTCACTATGCTGTTTGTAGTAGCTTACCCGCATTCCTATTTTCCTATTCATTATTAAACCTACTCCTGCATTACCCCTATTTGATTTTGTGTTTATAACCCTGTATTCACCTGACCAGAAGTCTTGTTCCTCCTGCCACCGAACTTCACTAATTCCCACTATATCTAACTTCAACCTATCCATTTCCCTTTTTAAATTTTCTAACCTACCTGCCCGATTAAGGGATCTGACATTCCGCGCTCCGATCCGTAGAACGCCAGTTTTCTTTCTCCTGATAACGACATCCTCTTGAGTAGTCCCCGCCCGGAGATCCGAATGGGGGACTATTTTACCTCCGGAATATTTTACCCAAGAGGACGCCATCATCATGTAATCATACAGTAAAGCTGCATGCCCTCGGGAAAAATTACGGCTGTAGTTTCCCCTTGCTTTCAGCCGTTCGCAGTACCAGCACAGCAAGGCCGTTTTGGTTATTGTTACAAGGCCAGATCAGTCAATCATCCAGACTGTTGCCCTTGCAACTACTGAAAAGGCTGCTGCCCCTCTTCAGGAACCACACGTTTGTCTGGCCTCTCAACAGACACCCCTCCGTTGTGGTTGCACCTACGGTACGGCTATCTGTATCGCTGAGGCACGCAAGCCTCCCCACCAACGACAAGGTCCATGGTTCATGGAACCAAAAGTCTAAAAAATTATACAAAGTACAACATACTCCCTATTATTAAATTACAAATTAGGCTCACAAAAAAAAATCGTCCTGCGACATTTGGTGTGCGTATGTAGCACATTAAGCTCAGAATATAAGAGAATTATATTCTGAGCTTAATGTGCTACATACGCACAACAAATGTCGCAGGACGATTTTTTTTGTGAGCCTAATTTGTAATTTAATAATAAGGAGTGTGTTGTACTTTGTATAATTTTTAGACTTTTGGTTCTAGGTAGCCATGTATTAGAAGTTTAATATATTTTATTATGCCATTCCTAAATGATGAAATTCACGTGTTATGTGCTGTTATCTTCCCGAAATTACAAAAATTACTCCGGAAAATTAAGGTTTTTTCGAATGTGAAAACATTTTCTAAGGTAAAAAATGGCTATGTCCATAGAAACGAATATTAAATTGAAATTTAAAAGCGCTGCGATCGAGAAAATGTTGTCAACATTGTATTTAATCGTTATTTGTTACATTATTACTCTATACCAGATCAATGATCATAAAGTGAAAACAAAATATGCTGTAGAAACAAAAACCAGTTACGAGTTAAATATATTTTGAAATTGAAGCTATTTTAAACTAAAACCAGTTTCCGTTTCCAAGACAGGACAAATTGTTATGACATTAAAGAACCTCACTAAATTTGCAAGTTTCACGTGGTCTGTGGTAAGTCTTTCCTTTGTCTCCAGATTCAAGATGGTGCACGATCAGCAAAATATGACTTATCAGTTCACTTCTTCTTCTTATTCTTAATTGTCGCTTTGGCCTGGAGTATCATATGCATTCTCTACGTTCCTCCACCACTCATTTCTGCTGCTGGCTTTCGTGGTCCATTCTCCTTTTCTCAGGCCCATCTCCTGTGTATCCCTGTTGACACCATGTTCCCATCTTGTCTGTGGTCTCCTCGGCCTCTTCTGACCTCTGCGGATCCTGAGGTAGCTAAGCCTGCTAGTCTTTCTCTTCTATCCTAATTAGGTACCCTGATCACATCACTGATCTTTTATCAGCTTGCGAGTGTAAGTCTGCCAGTTCCTGGCTCTCTTATGTCCTCTATTCCTGTCACTGATGTCCCTCTTGGGTTCAACGATTTTCCTTAATATCTTTTTCTCGAAGACTAGCAGTTTTTGTTCACCTCTTTCTCCTAACGTAAATGATTCAGACCCATATAGAGTTACCGGGAGAATTATGCTTTGGTATAGTGTAATTGACAACCCACACGATACATAAATAGTTCTAAAATATGTATCATTTTACTCACCATAAAATTCTGTACCTGAAGAATTAACAATACATTACAAATAGCTTTAATATATTACGCAGCACTTAAACGTGTAGAACGCGAAACATTAGCAAATATTGCACAAAATACAATCTCATACGTAACAACAACTAAAACTAGAAATTGGTAAAACAGCTTATTGCGAGTTAGTGCGTATTCCTTCATATGATTCTAAAATCAGTCACTATAACGATGTACCGATCAAAAACATCATGTATTCCTAGGGGCACAGTGCTCTAGGGACTATCTCTCCCCTACGAAACATTCTAGGATCAAATACATTTGTTTCAGAAACATAGTGCTTCCTACGCAGCAGCTATTTTGCAGGCATTACAGCTGTTAGCTGCCACTTGGGGAAGAGAAATGTTTGAGTTGATATTCAAGCTATTAATACCTTCGACCGCATTGTATAGCTGTGAGTACTCTTGCATAGGATAGAGCTGTCCCCGAAAACATGTTTTGACGAATCTGCTGTTGGTATGTAAAGAAGAAACCTTGCAGATACGTCGACTTTGGAGAGAATAACGTAAGCGGAACAGGTGTTATAACAATGACGAGGCGACTTTATATTGTCCGTGCAAATACTTGCATGTTTTAAGCGACGGGCGTGACTGGTATTTCGGAGGTTCAAGGGCAAGGATCGTTTAGCATGTCTTGTGTAAATCTGTCAAGGCCGGAATGCGGACTGCCGAGTCTGAAACAAGGGCTTTATGGCCCGCAGGTGCAGCATAATTCGCCGGCGCCGCCAACGGCGACTCGCGACGTCACGGCCGCAGCGACCGTGTGCCGGGTATTCCAGGACCCTCGCGCCCTACTTAGAGGCAAGGAAAGTGCAAACAAGGTCTGCAGACGCACAGCGCCCGAAAATAAGCGGGCGGGGCTGCGATCGTCGAGAACAGGAGAGAGGAATGTGGTGGACTCCGACGGGGTCAGATGCTGTGTCGGACTTGGATGCGTCTTCAAGGGAGCGGACTAGAAGGCGCAATGGTTAAGTCACTAGACGCATATTGAACAAGGACCAATTTGTTGCTCTCCATCTTGGACAGTTCCCTGCCCCATCCTTCTACAATAAGAATTTTTGGCACTCCCCCAATGACTACGTTCTTCCTTCCTTACATATTTAAGATGACAGCGATAACCAGGCAGTATAATAACGGAAAAGATATGGAATCCAAATTACAGTTGATCAGATCTTCCATTGATGATCAGGTATACCAAATTTTCTTTTTGTCGATTAAAAACGGTTGCTGAAACTTATTATTACAACATATGTTCCTTCTGCATGCATGTCTGAATCGACAGACATTCACGAGGAGGAGATTAGCGTTTAACTTCCCCTCGACAACGAGGTCATTAGAGACGGAGCACAAGTTCGTATTAGGGAAGGATAGCCAAGGAAATCGTCCGTGCCCTCTCAACGGAACCATCCCGGCATTTGCCTGAAGTGATTTAGGGAAATCACGGAAAACCTAAATCTGGATGGCCCGATGCGGCTTTGAACCGTCGTCCTCCCGAATGCGAGTCCAGTGTGCTAACCATTGCGCCACCTCGCTCGGTGGACATGCATGACTATCTGCAGCTATAGTAATATCACAAAATTTTGTCGCAACTTAGAATTTTTTGACAACAGCTGTATTAGGCATGGAACTCATACCTGCTGCTGCCAAATGAAAATTTTGTGCCCGACCGGGGCTTGAATGTCGATTTTCTACTTATCTACATCTACATCTAAATGGATACACTGCAAATCACATTCAAGTGCCTTGCAGAGGGTTCATCGAACCACCTTCACATTTCACCATTATTCCTATCTCTTACAGCGCGCGGAAAGAATGAACACCTATATCTTTCCGTACGAGCTCTGATTTCCCTTATTTTATCGTGGTGATCGTTCCTCCCTATGTAGGTCGGTGTCAACAAAATATTTTCCCATTCTGAGGAGAAAGTTGGTGAAAGATCACCTTAACCATCTCGTCTATCCGTGGATCCGCCCTGGAAGCGTGTACGCACAGACGAGATGGTTACGAAGACCACCTGCGGTAAGCGGAAAATCCCTGGTAATGAAAGCCTGCAACCGTAAAATCTATGTTTTTGTTTATAACATAACTTCGTCTGCTAACAGTCATGACTTTCTTTTTATTTACCTTCTGCGCGACGTGTTTCGGGGAATAATTCCCTCTTTCTAGTGCGTCTGTGTATTACATCGTTTTGTTCGTGATGTTTGCGTTATGTGACGTGCTGCAGTATAAATTTTTTACAGTAAGGCAACAGAAAAACGCAGGGCGTCCCACACTGCAAACGTCACGAATGAAGTGGTATAATACACTAAAAAGCAGTAGAAAATGGGAATTGTCACTCATAACACATTTCGCGATCAATAAATAAAAAGAAAATTGTAACTACTAGGAGAAAAAAGTTATTTTATAAACAAACCCATTCACAGACAGAACAAAGTTGAAAATGTATGCAGGAAAACTATATGGTAGTTTGTGACATCTTACACTCCGCTGCCAGGGAGATCTGACAGCGTCATAATTCCATCTGCTAAAAGTCGATTTAATTTTATTTATTTATTTTATTAATAGTACAGGGTAATCCACTGTCTTGAAATGTAAGGTGGATCGGATGTTTCTAAATCCAACAGCAAAAACTTCTCATTATTAAAATCTTATTGGTACACAGTTATTAATGCTTTTTTAAATAATATAAAGAACGTAATATATAAAAATTACTGTAAGGTTACAGCGAATTGAATGCTTAAGAACTGTTAAAATGGTTTTATTTAATTTGTTTCTACGTAGTTGATGAGAATATAATTTATATAAAGCAAATGTCAAAGAAAAAAAAGTAAAATGTAATACAATTAGTCTGATGAAAATAATTTGCAAGAAATACAGGGAAGTGATATGCTCTGGATCTACTCGTATAATATAGTCTAAATAGTATGTTGGTTGATAATGTCCTATTTCTACCTGTTACAGGTGAGAAGGTCTCGGTACAACCTTGAGCTATTCTCGTCTGAAATAGTTTGTACTTATGTATGTTTACTGTGTTTGTGTGTTTTGGTGTATTACTGGAAGTGTTGCAAGTCAAGCCACTACATGATATTCAGCAGCTGTTTGTTTGTTCTATTGTTGGTAGTTGCGGTATATTCTTAATTTTGTATCGAACTGAGAGGAGAAAATAACATGGAAGCTTGTGATATTTAAAGATATTTAAAAATGTTTTCGACAAGTAATTTTAAGGCCATGATCATTTTGATATGAGAAACTGCTGAGACAGACCGCAAATAGACAAATTCTTTCAAGAAAGCCTACATCTCATCGTGATTACCGATTTCAGGCAACTATGAAAATCTTCAAATGGCTGCTGTTTTTTTTTATATCATTAAATGTCTCCCAAACTGCATAAATATTCTCTTGCAGTGGTATGTCACGTTGCTGAAGACAATGACAACGTAATTAAACTGTTTTATCACTTTTAGACAAAGAGTCTCTAAAGAGATCTGGAAACATAGGGCAATAAATGGTAAAAAAAGATGTTTTGATCGCCAAAGTAATTTTATCTATCAGCTAATGACGCGTTTTTCCTTTGTTACGGGGAGGCACTGCTGTGTTACTCATGGCGTCATGGTGCGAGGTGCCGTCAAGTCTGACCTCAGGTCACGGCTGGTAATTGCTGAGGGACCTCGACGGCACGACGGTACATTGCGGACGTCTTACGCCCTCATATAGCATATTTCAACAGGAAAGTGCTCTTCAGCACATGAAGCGTGTCTCTATGACCTTCTTTACATGTTGTTGAGGTACTCCCGTGGCCAGCGAGATCCTCATGTCTGTCCCCGATAGAACTTGCGTGGAACCACCTCGAACGTCACTTCTGTACCAGTACCACTGTTCTGTATGTCAAGGACCAGTTACAACGGCCGTTGAGTAGCTTGCGTCAGGACAGGATCCTATTGCTTTATGACTCCACTTCCAATCGAATCAATGGATGCATCCAGGCCAGAGCAGGTATAACGTCTTACTGATAAGTGGGCTCAAACTTCAATTCTTTGCAATTTTGAGTGGATTTTGTAATCAGTGAAATAACGTCGCATACCCTCTCAACCTGTGAAGTTTCATTTCGTTTCCTTTTTGTGAGTAATTCACTTTTCTCTGTCAGGTAGTGCATCAAATCTTTTTGATTGAAGGCCTCACAAACGATGCTTAGTAAAGTACAGCATAGCCCGCCAGGCTAGACGCGTGGCCTATGGCGCTGCCGGCTAGCCGCGCGTTCTAACGCGCTGCTTCCCGAGCAGGAAGGCGTGCCGGTCGCCAGCACGAATCCGCGCGGCGGATTAGTGTCGAGGTCCTGTGTGCTGGCCAGCCTGTGGATGGTTTTCAAGGCGGTTTTCCATTTCCTCGGCGAATACCGGCTGGTTCCCCTTACTTCGCCTCAGTTACACTATGTCGGCGATTGCTGCGCAAACACTGTCTCCACGTACGTGTACACCACCATTACTCTACCACGCAAATATTGGGGTTACACTCGTCTGGTATGAGATGTTCTGATGGGGAGGGGTGGAAAGGGGGGGAGGAGGGGAGGGGGGAGGGGGGAGGGGGGAGGGGTGGCGAACCGCACAAAAACATTGGGTTCGGTATGGGGCGGCGGTGGGATGGGTGTTCTGCTGTGGCCTGTTGTGGTGTTGTAAGCCACTGATGGCTACGGCAGGACGAAGCCTCTCTCGGTCCCCGGTTTAATACAAAATACACACACACAAAGTACAGCATTCTTAGCAAAATCGCTGCAGTACCTAAGTAGAAAAATGTTACATACTTTTAAACAGTTCTCGCCAGTTAACAGTACAGTCGTTTGTGGGAAAACATGATAAGCCTAATCATTTGTGAAATATTAGGAATTTCCACTTGATTCTGGAGAGTATGTGACTATGAAAATTATGAAAAACTGGGCCATAAGGCTCCACTGTATTGTTGGATATATTATTAGTACCACACTATTGCTTGTTTTGACAAACTAGATGTGTCTCCTTATTTCAGTAAGGAATGTGAGAGTATTCTTTATTAAGTTTTCTGTGTATTAAATCTTCATTGTATTGCTTTGCTCATGCTTTTGAAATACTTGTGCTGATTCACTCACCAAGGCATAAAAAGTGACGCTAAAATTTTAATTTTGCTACAATGAAGAGCAACTTTGACTCATACTGACACAGATTCGGATTCATTTATTTTTCGATGATTCCTGGTCCTGATAACCAACGGCATGGTGGACATGTAACGCAGTTGTTAACATTTTGTGTTACGACCTAATTATGGTTTGTTATAGTTGTGTTCTCCTCTTTAGCCAACGTTCTTTCACGGGAAGGTGAAGTGTTTCCATGACACAGTGTTTTGTTTACGTTTTTTATTGTAGAGCCAGTTATATGAAACTACAACGAATTACTGCGCCTTCCTGCGCAAGAAAATGAATGCTGCCAATTTTAACAGGACTAAAAAAAAATGTGAAAAATCTCTTACGCTTACAAGTCTTTCTGTGGTTTTTCGAGTGGAATGAGGTGGACATGTATTTAATAAAGCAACAATTTTCTTCTACTCTTTATTTTTAACTGATTGTGATATCACAAAAATCGTATATGAATATATTATATGTCTGGTAGTTGTATTTTCATATTTTCTGACAACGGAGTGCTGTTAGCAAAAATGCCTAACACCTGCGACTCATTTATGCAATGTCACCATTGTCTTTAACAGAAATGTTGTGTTCATGACTGCTCTCCGTATTCCTATTTTAACAATATTGTAGTGCTGATTTGATTTTATCGTTGTACCTGTTATTTTCATACGAGAGACTGATAGCTCGGCTACTGACTAATCCCTTACAACACTATTTATTATACATACTTAGAATATAGACTCTGGTCTATTTTCTAGCTTAGCCTATTTCATCTCGTAGGCCGTGTAAATACTGTAGTGCTCCACTCGTCCTATGATGAACTGCTTGTATCACGGCAAATATTATTGGCGAAAACACTTTGAAGAACGGATGCTTTCAACTGTATTTCTTGCTGTGTTTCAGAAAATCATTTTACTTCCCAACATATTAGTCCACCATTGTTTAAGACTGGAGCATCGAATAATCACACGAAAAATATTCAGTGTAACCTTAACAAAGAACTTACAGCGCGAGCCAGAATGTTACCTATAGCAGGCCGTTGTGGCCGAGCGGTTCTAGGCGCTTCAGTCTGGAACCGCGCGACCGCTCCGGTCGCAGGTTCGAATCCTGCCCCGGGCATGGATGTGTGTGATGTCCTTAGGTTAGTTAGGTTTAAGTAGTTCTAAGTCTAGGGGACTGATGACCTCAGATGTTACCTATAAACATGGCAGCTACTACTCTCTCCTCCTCCAGCTTGCAAATCAACAGGTTCCTGTCTGTAATGATCTCAGTATCGACGAACGTTAAATCGTTAGTTTTCTTCATTTTTGTTTCTAATCTTAACGCATAAGATGTGAAATTACACTTTGTTTTAGATTTAATTTGTGGTTCTGCTACTGATTCTTATCTTCTTTCGATTTATGTACCTAACTGTTCACGATAAAAGAGGTTTCAGATGTGTACAAAATTTTAATCATTACCTTGCCGCTTCGTGTTTGAGTAAACACTCGAGAATTGGGCAATTTACAGCATGGTCACTACCAGCAGTAACTGCTCTATTTGTGTTACCAATAACCAGCCCCTGATTGGCCGACATAGACTAATATGAAAAGAATCAGAACACCAAATAGTAATTAATGTACAGTAAAGAAATCTAGGGAATTTATTTGTCTAGGTAACATATTTAAGTTATTAACACTGCAAGATCACAGAAGCGCAAGATAATGCATTACAAAAGTGAAATGCTCGTACATTAATAACGGGTGTAACTGTCAGTTTGTTGAATACAAGCATGCAAACGTGCATGCACTGTGTTGAATTGGCGCCGGATTCTGTTTGTGGGTGGAGTTCCATTCCTGTTACACTTGGTCGGTCAACACAGGTACGGCTAATGCTGTTTGTGGATGACGCAGGAGTTGTCATCCGATGATGTCCCATATATGCTCGATTGGAGACAGATCTGGTGACCGAGGTGGCCAAGGCAACATGTCGAGACTCTGCGTGGATTGGGCGAGCGATATCCTGTTAGAAAACTCCCCCTAGAATACTGTTCATGAACGGCAGCACAACAGATAAAATCACCAGTCTGACGTAGTAATTTGTAGCCACTCTGCGCGGATAAGCAAGAGAGTGCTCCTGCTGTCATACGGAGTCGTACCCCAGACCATAGCTCCATATATAGGTCCAGTGCGTGTAGCAGGCAGATTGATTGGATACAGGCCTTCAACTGGCCTCCTTCTAACCAATACACGGCCATCATTGTCACCCAGGCAGAACCAGCTTCATCAGAAAACACAACAGACATCCACTCTACCTTCCTATGAGCTCTCGCTCGATATCAGTGACTTCGCAGACAGCGGTGGTTTGCAGTCAGTGAAACGCACGCTACACGGCGTCTGGCTCGGAGCTGTCCTTGAAGTAACCGATTGGTAACAGTTGTGGCACAGTGACGCCAGAGCCGTAAACAATGCTCTTCCCTGTCGGTAGAGCGACATGCCCGTCTGGAGCCCGTCTTCTTGCCATCGTACGTTCTCATGACCACCGCTACAACAATCATGTACCTGCCTATATTCTTGCAAGTCTTTTCTGCAATATCGCAGAAGGAACATCCATCTTGTCGTAGCCCACGACATCTTTCAAACTGAGAGATTATTAATAACGGCGTCTTTGTCGCCTTAAAGGCATTACTGACTAACATCATCAACTTACCAAGTCCAGTCTTAAAGGTAACT
Organism: Schistocerca piceifrons; assembly: GCF_021461385.2. Taxonomy (NCBI): domain Eukaryota; kingdom Metazoa; phylum Arthropoda; class Insecta; order Orthoptera; family Acrididae; genus Schistocerca; species Schistocerca piceifrons. The sequence goes on along the minus strand of NC_060139.1, from coordinate 687,164,112 downwards.
AACCTACACGACTGTTATAGAATGTATTTAAAGCAAACCTGATTTGAGTCCCCATAGTGACGCTACTACCGCCATCTGATTCGAGTGCGGGGAAATGTAGCCAGACATCATCTTTACTTTATGCCGCACAAACCCTTCTTTTTGATGTGATCGTAATCGTCACGTCGCAGATCAGACAGCTGCTTATGTGTGTGCAGTCTGAGATGTCGTACGTACATGAGTTGGAGCGACGTTAGTAGAGCCAGCGTTTCCATTAGGTCGTAAACAATTCGGTGTGTTTCTCTGTGATCTCGTAGCACGGAGCACCCGAGTCAGTAGACAGTTATTGCTCAACATTCTGGTGTAAACGACTTTCTTGATATCAGTATCCCAATACGTGGATGTCAAACTTGTTTAAAACAAAATTTTCCTCCCGTGCATAGTTCTATGCTCAATGACCGCCGATTTGCCCAAATTTCAACATCTATTGTGTCGGTTGCATTCTGGACAACCCACAATATTGTTACTTATGAGAAGTCTAATACAGTTGCTTCGCAACCCTAATGAAAGAGACCGTAATGTACCGAATGGAGCATCTATTTTCACCACATTGGGCGTCAGGAAAAAGAGGATGTCGCCTGTTGTATCAGACGTAGCATCAAAAACTGGTAGCATTATTGTAGCTCTGTTGTTGTTGTGGTCTTCAGTCCTGAGACTGGTTTGATGCAGCTCTCCATGCTACTCTGTCCTGTGCAAGCTTCTTCATCTCCCAGTACTTACTGCAACCTACATCCTTCTGAATCTGCGTAGTGTATTCATCTCTTGGTCTCCCTCTACGATTTTTACCCTCCACGCTGCCCTCCAATACTAAATTTGTGATCCCTTGATGCCTCAAAACATGTCCTACCAACCGATCCCTTCTTCTAGTCAAGTTGTAGCTCTATGGACTTTAAATGGATGAGGAGAGGATTAGCTTAATATCTTGTTCACCATGGACATGCCTTATAAACACTTTCGTCCCGCCGTATTCCAATTACGGATTTTGTGAGGAAAGAAGGTTGGCGGTTCATGAAAACCACACAGTTTCACTGATGTTACCTTTGTAGTTACTACTCGGAATTTATATTGGAGGAATCAGTAACATTTTTTTCTCTTAGAACGCACCCACTGAGTCTATTGGGCATTTCTGTGAACCACACATGCTGATTTAATAAATCGGCGCCAAATCGCAAAACTCTTCTTTCAGTCCTCGCTATTTTTTATGTTAATCTAATTTGGCAAAAGTCCCATACCGACGACCTATACTCAAGGTTTTCCTGTTTGCTAGCGTCAACCGTCCAGCAATATTTAGAAATGACAACATTATCCTCCTGGATTGTTATTAAATGTACAAGGTAATTATGGGATCACCAATTTAGTATTGGAGGGCAGCGTGGAGGGTAAAAATCGTAGAGGGAGACCAAGAGATGAATACACTAAGCAGATTCAGAAGGATGTAGGTTGCAGTAGGTACTGGGAGATGAAAAAGCTTGCACAGGATAGAGTAGCATGGAGAGCTGCATCAAACCAGTCTCAGGACTGAAGACCACAACAACAAACAAGGTAATTATGAAGTCCATGAAACATTAAAAAAAGATAAATGGCAGAGCATAACGTAACAAATGATACAGCGCATGAATACTAAAAATAATTTTTGAACGTGATGCTCTCATATTTGGAAAACGGTCGACATGGGCGCCTCCTACCGTAGTTGCTGAAAATGGCAGTGAACCTGACGGAGAAAGCATTTCTCATGTTAGAATTTGCCCCTTGCTCATCGGTAGTTAGTCTGCAAAGAGTAATCTGTGGCAAGTTTCAAAAGACACTACCAATTTATAACAGTATGGTGAAGTGGTACAAGAACTTAGAGGATACGGTATTGCTGTACCCATGTTGTCCAGAAACACGATTCAATGTACAGGCACTGCAGCATCTAGTTATTCGCCATCACCGGGCAAGAAACTTTCAATTAAAATGTCTCCTCTGTACAGGTATATACGTGAAGGATGTACAAGCGCAGGTTGTAGACATATGGTTGACGACGAATGGAGTTTGGGTCTGACCATGAAACATGCTCTGATAACCTAATGGTGAGGCGACCGCTCGCGATAAACGGAAAATCTTGGTTCGAATCCTGTTCAGGCACAAATTTCCACTGTCGTCATTCAGTTATACAGCTGATGGTTGTCCATATTTGACGCTGCGGATACATTTCGTGAAATCCGACGATAGGTCCCGACGGAGGTTCGAGTCCTCCCTCGGGCATGGGTGTGTGTGTGTGTTTGTCCTTAGGATAATTTAGGTTAAGTAGTGTGTAAGCTTAGGGACTGATGACCTTAGCAGTTGAGGCCCATACGATTTCACACACATTTGAACATTTTGAACAAATCCGACGATAGGTTTTTGTGCGATGCAAAACGTTCAGTTTGTTCGTGTGCTTCGGAACAGACAGTGAACTGTTTGAGGGACGTGATATTGCGAAGAATAGCTATCGACATAGTGCGTCTTTCAGCCAGCGGTGTGGAAAACCCTTCGTAAGCGACAAAGAGTGAAATCGTTCAAATTGCAGCTCCCGCAAGTCATAAGCCACAATGACAAATTACGCTGTCTGCACCTCTGCGCTGATCTGCAGAATCATCTTGCAAATGACGACGTCACAAGCCAATTAATTTTCAGTGACGAAGTTACTTTTCATGTTTGGGGAAGGTCAACCGACGCAAGACACTTAAGTGGGGGACAGAGAACCAACGACATGCATTTGTCGAAAACATCCGGGATTCGGAAGGAGTCAAAGTGGTCTATGCCTTGTTCGACAAGACAGTATGTGGATTCGTCGTCTTCGCTGGGAAAATTGTCAGTGGTATCACCTATCCCAACATTCTATAATTTTCGCAGGGATTCCGACAAGATGGCGCCTCCCCACATTTCCACGGTTGTGTACGAGATTTCCTGAATGAAAGTTTGCCATGTCGCTAGATAGTGTGTGTTGCGGCCTCCAAAACTGGACGCTTTGATCTCGTCTCTCTTGTGGCGTGACATCAAGGACAACGTCTACGTTCCTTCTTTAGCACAGAAGCTCGAAGAGTTGCGACACCGCATTGCAACAGCTTTTCTTGCACTTACGATTTGTTGAGACGGGTATGGGGAAACAGGACTATCGGTTACACGTATGCCCTGTGACGAAGGGAAGAAACACAGAACGTTTATAAACACTGTAAAAAAGGTAAGGAATTTCATTTGTGACGTTGTTCTTGAGCATTTACGAGCACCGATTTTTTTCGTTTCACAGACTTATTGTAATAACAATAACAACAACAATAATAATAATAATAATTATTATTATTGCAATTACAATTATCTTGTATTTATTCATAATCGCCTTTTCCGGCCTATTATACCTCCTTCATTGAGAGCTGGCTACGAAATGCTTTTCACTGGTGCATTGTTCGTCTATTCGTGATTTCATCCTCCTCCAATCAGTTTCCGTAGATACTCGCGACAGCAGGACGCGAAAAGCTGACCAACTCAGCCGTTACCATGTTGATACATGGTTATTACTGGAATTAAGGAAAACGTGGAAGGGAGGACCCACCAGTATAACTTTCTTTTCACACAACCTGTTTATTTAACATTATGCAAACTGTTTTACAGATAATCGAAGCATTTAACCATAAACTTTTTTAACAAAATAAATTTGCAAAATTTCCTTGACCTTAAACCTTAAGCTGAATAAGCTTTTAATCTTTGCAAAACAGCAAGCAATATGACAATGATTATAAGACGGCCGGACCTGTAACCCAGTCTGTCTTATAAAATGCCCTTCTGCAACTCATGGAATCTATATAAGCACCACTGATGACAAGAGTGATCCAATGACTCAAAACACACGACTTAAGTTTTGATTTGAAAGCTGTATGTCGAAAGGTTCGGGGTTAAGATGCGCACCTGTGCCTAAAGGTTACACAGATTAGCAAACAATATGACGATGATAAGGCTCACTTCAAAGCAACCAACCTCTTAATTTCAAACGGCAACGAAGGTGCGATTGGACCCCAACCCGTCGCATGTGACAATTGACTAAAGCCTTGGTGACAGTTGGCTGTTAATATTTTCAAGGTTAAACTGATTGTTGGTTATTAAGACCGCTCTGAAGGTACGTCTTAAAACATCGCTTGTGAACACTTATTATTAGAGAACTCACTCGACGGAACCACTAAAATACACCAATAATGACCCGGTATTTCAAACACGGAAACGAATAGCTTAGTACAACAGGTTGTTCACATTATAACTAATGACTGAGAAATGCATTTACAATCAAAGAATTGAACCAGTTAACAACTAAATCTAACCACAAGGCTCCTCTTTTGTTTAACGACAACCTGTGCTTTAGCACAATTGCTCCGGCTGTATTTATGACCAAGATCTGATTAATTAGGACATTAATGATCGGGCACAAACCAGAAAGAAAAGGCGATATAATAGTGGGACGAATTTTCAAACAACTGGTGTCTTATTACAATACTACCGCCTATATTTACGACCAAAGAGCCGACCGAGTAAAACTCTGAGGGTCGGGTACAAACCAGAAAATAATAAGGAGGGCAGGTAGACAATGAAACAAATGACCACGAGGATTACGGAATGTTACTCCCCTTTATCAAGCACTGCTGTGGATCCACGGCGCGTCGCAACGGTTGCTGAGTAGTGCCGATGAAAGCGAGGTAGAAGAGGGCAGCCAGGCCACGAGCGGTCGTCCGACACGAAAGTTGTCAACCGACCGACGGGATGTCGGCCTGCTGCTTGCAGTCGACGCTGACCCCGGTGAAGTACTCCGGTGTCTTCGCTCTGCGCAGGCCCTCCTTGCGCAGCTCGTGGTTTCGGCCACTCAAACCTCGTGACCACCTTTTGTCGCGACGCTACCGCCAATACCCAAACTTCGTGCTCTTTCTCGGGACAGCGAACCCCTTATATACATCGGCAAGCAAAGACTTTGTAAGGACGCAATCCACAGATACCAAATTTTCCTCATAGGTACTGGCAATGGGGCCGCAAGAGGGATAGTCGATACTACACCTGAGCCAGTAACGTTAGACAGAACAGCCTACTAATTCAATGACAACACGGCTCACACATGTCGGTCCTCAACAATCACCCCTTTCTTAGTGCTACTTACACATACATCAGTATATTTCCCCTTTAGCAGTCCGTGCCGTCGCTAGATCGATTCGCCTATTAGTCTCTGCTCCGCATTAATGTGGCCACCGTCTGTGTTGCGACATCAACGTGCAATAACCATCCACAGACGGCAGATTCCAGCACAAGCAGTGGATTGTATTTAGAGCGCGTCGGATGGACGCGGGGTTGGGTTTTTGTGGGGGACGAGACCAGACAGCGAGGTCATCGGTCTTATCGGATTATCGAAGGACGGGGAAGGAAGTAGGCCGTTTCCTTTCAAAGGAATCATCCCGGAATTTTCCTGGAGCGATTTAGGGAAATCTCGGAAAACCTAAATCACGATGGATGGACGCGGGATTGAACTGTCGTCCTCCCGATTGCGATTCCAGTATGCTAACCACTGCGCCATCTCGTTCGTGATGGACGCGGAAAACGGTGCAACCATTGTCGCAATGCGGACACTGAGTGACTCATCTGACGTCCAAAAGGGCATGATCATCACGATAATTGGCTTTCGGGCCAAGGGGATAGCATTTGTGGAACGGCTAAATTTGTAAACTGTTCACATGCCGCCGTGGTCAAAGAATACCGTGCATGGCAAAATAGCACCAAGCAAAACTGTCACCGAGGCAACTGTGGTCCGCCATGGGCCATAGAAAGCACCGGTGAACGATGACTGAGGAGATGTGAACATCCGAACAGACGTGCAGCTGTTGAGCGGCTGACTACCCTGATGAACCAAGAGTTTACCAACAGTATCCCGTCAATGACGGTTCAGCGAACGTTACTGTTCGTATGCGCCTCCGCAGTAGGCGCCTGGTTCATGCACCCATGCTGACTCCTGTTCGTCGACGACGAAGGATGGAATTTTGACGCCAGTACCGGAAATGGACGTCCACTGAATGGCGACGCGCGTCCTTTTCAGATGAATCACGTTTTATGCTCCACTGGGTTGAAAGCAAACACCCTATAAAAATCGTCGGAAGGGTACAGGCCAGAGAAGGGAGCGTTATGGTCTGGGGGATGTTTTTATGGCAATCACGGGGTGATCTCTTCATTCTGAAAGGCACTTTACATTAACAAAAGTATACATCTAACCTTATGGACCATGTCGACCTCTACATGGAGTTTGGTTTTTCTCGGCACGATGACATCATCAGCAGGACAAAGCAACGTGTCACACAGCCCGCAGCAAGATGAGTTTACCTTACTCTCTTGACCAACAAACTCCCTGGATTTGAACTCAGTCGAGAATCTGTGGTACAATTCGATAGGGCTGTTCGCACCATGGAACCTCAACCGAGAATCTAGCGCAGCTGACCACGGCACTGGAGATGTCAGCGCTCCACATCCCTGTCGTTATTTTCCAGGACCTCAATGTATCTCTTCTTGCACATCTCTCACGGGTCCGCGTTGCAAAACAGGTTACTCATGCTCTTGACAGATGGTCGCATTAGTGTGACCCAAATCTGTATAGGGGGGCGTGTTGAAAAGTATCGCCTCCAATTTTTTATTCTATTCTCAATATCGGTCGAGGCAGTACATGACGTGCATATTGCTTGGTCGACTTCCCCACTTCGCTGACGCAAGTTGCAACTCCTTTGGGCTAGAGGTTTCCCGAATTGTAGCGTATAACATAACGGTATGCAATGTGTCCATGTCATGCGTGAGAAACAGAGTTTTGTAATCGAGTTTCAGTTCGAAGAGTTCGTCCACAGATGAGGCACCCTCTCTTTCAGTATGACAATGCCAGAACACACACGAGCGCTGTGACGTCTGCAACAATCCGACGCCGTGGGTTTTCTGTCCATACAGTCCCGACTTGATGCCATCCTATTTACATCTGTTTCCGAAACTTAAAGAACACCTTCGAGGACTCCACTTTGGTAGCAATGAAGCGATGCAAGCAGATGTCAGGTTGTGACTCTATTAAGAACGTCAAACATTCTACAGTGATGGTATCAACGAAGTGGTCTCTCGTTGGGGGGAATGTGTTCATCACTAAGCTGTTTATGTTGAGAAATTAATACGTAGATAGGAGAAGAAAGATGTACTCTATTAATAACGTTTGTTTGATTTAATGAGCTTTAAGAGTTCCCACATAAAAATTCGGGGGCATTTGTGTTCATTACTCTCTCGTATTTTTCTCTCTGCGTCAAGTAGTCACAGCGCCACCAGTCGGTATTCGGTCTCGTGGTGGGCAGTGGTCATAATGTTTTGTCTTACCAGTGCGCATTGTATTTCCCAGTATATAAAGTGGCACGATCGCATGAATTCATTAGTGTGGCAGCCAAATGGAATCTGTGAATTGCTGAGTGGATTTTAAGAAATTGTAATTACGTATGAATTATTTTCGACGTCTGAATGCCTGTCTCGATTTGAGATTGGAGTGACTGACGCCTTGGGATACTTCTCCGCAGTTCTACGTGTTTCTGTTTTAGCAAGCTATAAAGATTATCAGATGCTTCTTAGGGGCGCTACAGTTTACCCAAACACAGTCCACTCTATCTTCTGTTAATCGTATTGATAAAATCTGAATTTCTAGGAAAATAAAAAATAATCTTTGCTATCGGACAAAGCGCAGTTTCTAACTAATGTCGTTGAACTATAATTTCGTAATGTAAAAACACACAAGATAATTTCTCTTACGATGTCTGAAGCAATAGAATATAATTCTCTCAATATAACTGAAAGCACTTCAAAAAAGTTTGTAGATTACGTGATGTGCTGTACTTTTCACGATACGAGTGTTATACGTCAAGATTAAGGGGACATTGTACGGGAAATTCGTTGAAATTTGACATTTTCTGTTTTCTACTCCATAATGTACTTTGGACTTTCCTGAACATTTTGGTGTATAATACATTAAAATCAGACAATTGTGAGACCTTCAAATAATATTTTGAATGTTGACGTGTGACTGTCAAATTTCGCTGCTACGCATATACTGCCACAGTTGAGCAGTCATATCTTGGGAACTACACAATCTAGAAGGCTGTGAATTGCTTTGTTTTGTGCCTGCTGCTACGTCCCAGAAGTTGGCATTACGAATAAACAAATCAGTCGTTTGTTTCTGATACTAGTTTTCGTTGAAAGTAGTGTGATTATCGGCTATTTTTGTAGTAAGCTAACTTCTATTGCTTTTTATACGAAAATTAAATGACTAAGCGTAAAAGTAACTGTGACAATTTAGAGAAGATGAAAAGAACCATGTGGAGCACTTTCCTTCATCGAATATCAACCGATGAAAAGCCATGTCATGCTTTGTGTCCACCTCCACTAAACACTTCGTGTAAATATAGGCAAGCTGAATTTTCTGGCACCCGTAATAAATTTACAAATAAACATTCTCTTCCTTTGGCAGTAATGGAGGCAATCAAACCTACTTACAGAGATTTGGCAAATCCTGAGTTACTAAAGAAGTGTTTCCATGGGAAGACCCGGAATGTCAATGAGTCCTTCAGTAATGTTGTGTGGTGCCGTGTTCCTAAAAATGTATTTGTTGGCCTTATGACTCTAACGTTAGCAGTGTCTGATGCTGTAAATACTTTTAATGGTGGGAACTATGAAAGACTTAAGGTTCTGTAGAAGTTAGGGGTAAGACTTGGACAGAACACAGCTAACGGACTGTGGGAACTGGATGCGCTTCGTGTACATGAACCAGGGTTAGCTGCTCAGCAAATGATAAAAGAAGAAACAAGAAAGAAAAGGAGGAGGCAAGCACTGGACTGTTCTGACACTGAAGAAGACACAGACTATGGGCCAGGGCAATTGTAGCGCATAAAAAACGCAGAAATGTAAGTCTGTATAAGTATTCATAATAAAAAAATTTTAAACTGCAATATCTCTGAACTACATTTTTTGCAATAAATGACCCATATTCTAAAAAAGTACTAATGGTAGAGACATAAAATTTTCACAGCCTGCCAATTGTGAGATTTAACACATATGGAACTAGAATAATTAAAATATCCTCAGTTGTTTTGTTTTGATGTTCATTTACTAACAAAATTCTGTCAAAAATTGTTTCAAAAAAAGGTAACATGCCCCTCAATACAATTTTATTAATAATTCTAGTTCAGTGTATGCAGAAAGGTGCATTAAGTAATTATGGAAAATTATAAGTTGGTGTCTTAAAAAATTTACAAGATAATGGGTCACAAAATCCTATAATTTAACATTGGCGGCATAGGACATACAATGTCCCCTTAAAGAAGGTGAATGCATTAAATGACGTCTTTTACTGTATCGTAACTAATACAGATCGTACATGCTCCTCCATCAACTTCAAATTTCAGTACATTTCAGTACAAAATTATAAAATTACCAACAAAGTGGGGGGGGGGGGGGGGGGGGGGGAGCGTGTCTGATCATATTAAGTTCCATTTCATTAACGCATCGGAATCAGCGACTGGGGATAATAAGTAGCAACGTACCCTACAATAGCAATGTATAATAGTTTCTATGAATGGCGGACTGTCAAATCAGAGACCTAATTGCTACGCAAAGTGAGCACTCGTAACTGAAGTGTGTCACTTGGACTGATAAGAAATGCAACTAGGAAGGATATATGTGGAAGCAGGACAGGATGATAGGATATAAATCAAGAAATAGCTCCGTGGTAGTAGAGGAATCCGCAGAGGGCAAATATTGCAGCAGAGTACACAAATTGGAGTACATACAACAGATAACTCAGGTCACTGGGTGTAAGTGGAACTCTGAGATGAAGAGGATGGCACAGTAGAGGATGGCACAGTAGAGGGAGTCGTAGCGACCCGACATCAAAGCATTCCTTATGCGGAAGATTCGAAAAGAAAAAGTATGTGGATGAGCAGTTGGCTTCCCTCCAGAACACTGGAAAGCTACAGGGGCGTGGTCAGTCAACTCTCGAGGCGGAGCGACTGCTGTTTCTTTTTCTCTGAAGGAATGCCATTAAAGCAGTGCGGCCGGAAGTGCGGTGGCAGAAACAACGGCGTGGTGCTCACGCAGCGCGGCTCAGCCATATACCAGCCTGGCACTGGACAGCCATCTCGCAGCAGTGCGGCGCGCCTTCCGCGGCTTCATCTGCAGCTGATTAATGTCTCCTGTTACCCGCAAGAAAGACGGTGGCTCGCCATTGCCACTTGTTCGCAGTCGCGGTACGCTAGCGCGTGACCCGTGAGAACGAGCTCCTGCTTCTCCGACTTCACAGTGCTGGTCACACAGGTGTTCCGTACACTGATCAATATACGTGCTATGACCACAGAATCTAAACTACAGAAAACATTCTTAAGAATAATTAACGGAAAAAAAGAACGCACGCAGCATACAGTTATGACCAACTTAAATTGGAAAGACCACACAGATAATATTGTGGGCAAGGCGAAACAAAGACTTCCCTTTGTTGGCAGAACACTTAGGAGATGCGACAAACCCACTATAGAGACAGCCCACATTACATTTGTCCGTCCTCTGCTGGAATATTGCTGCGCGGTGTGGGATCCTTACCAGGTAGGATTGACGGAGGACATCGAAAAAGTGCAAAGAAGGGCAGCTCGTTTCGTGTTATCGCGCAATAGGGGTGAGAATGTCACTGATATGATACGTGAGTTGGAGTGGCAGTCACTGAAACAAAGGCGGTCTTCTTTGCAGCGAGATCTATTTACGAAATTTCAATCACCAACTTTCTCTTCTGAATGTGAAAATATTTTGTTGACACCCACCTACGTAGGGAGAAATGATCATAATCATAAAATAAGAGAAATCCGAGCTCGAACGGAAATATTTAGGTGTTCCTTTTTCCCACGCGCCATTCGAGAGTGAAATGGTAGGGAAGTAGTATGAAAATGGTTCGATGAACCCTCTCCCAGGCACTTAAGTGTGAATTGCAGAGTAACCATGTAGATGTAGATGTAGATAATATCTGTTTAAAGAGCTGTAGACTGGGACTGCACGATCTGAGTACATCAATGTACTAATTACGCAAGTTAAGAAGAATAATTGTAATTTGAGCCCTTTAAATTGATTAAGGAGGTTAATTAAAGCAAAAGCGAAGGTTCCTTGGAAGTGCTTAAGTCTCTATACACAGAATAAAATCTGTAATAATTACAAAATATTTATTTTAATCCAGAAACGTAATCCAAGGAATTTGGCGCTATACCACCACTAAAATTGAAACACATAAAAGTGATATACAGACTGATGTCCAAAATTGAAGCAACAAACCGCTATTTCTCCGTCCTTCGTCTAATTCACAATAGAATCATACAAACTGTTAACAGATGTCTATACGATCGTGTTCTGCACGGAAGATGGCATTCTGGTTATCGGGCAGCCATGCCAACAGTGATGTCAGAGCACTTGTCAGATGGGGTATTCAAATGGTTCTGAGCACTATGGGACTTAACTTCTCAGGTCATCAGTCCCCTTTAACTTAGAACTACTTAAACCTAACCAACCTAAGGACATCACATACATCCATGCCCGAGGCAGGATTCGAACCTGCGACCAGAGCGGTTGCGCGGTTCCAGACTGAAGCCCCTAGAACCGCTCGGCCACACCGGCCGGCGATGGGGTATTGTTTCCGGGTAGTCCCACATCCAGAATCGCTGTGTGCACAGTCACATCGATGCAGTATGGTATAGAGAAGGCGCCTACCTGACTCTCTGCGGTGGAGGATATAGGAAGAATGGAAACAGGACAGCCGCAAACTGATGTGGCCCCATGGCTTAATTTGAATCGTTCTGTTCTTTCTCAGATGTGGTGACAGTTTATAGAGAACTGTTTCCGGACCAGGGCAAGGCCAACCACGTGTGACATCAGCAAGAGAGGACCGTTATTTGGCTGTAAGGGCGTAACGGCACCGTCTTAATACTGCACGGCAACTGGTATTGTATCGAGGCAAACGGTGTACAGAAGGCTTCGGCAGAATAGTCTTTATTGTCAGGGACCTGCTATGTGTGTAACTCTAAAGCGTCTTTACAGAATGGAACTTCTAGAGTGGAGTCGTCAACATGCCATCTGGACAGCCGAACAGTGAGCCAATGCTCTTTTCGCAGATGAGTACCGATTTGCTCTGAAGAGTGATTCTCGACGGATTTTCATCTGGAGGGAACGTGGAACACGGTTTCGGGACTGAAGCATTGTGGAAAGAGACCGATATAGAGGAAGATCCCTCATGGTGTGAGCGGGGATTGTGTTAACGACTCGAACACCTCTTCATGAAATTGTACAGGTGAATAAACAGGGTTTAACTGCTGCCACGTGTCCTAATGAAACCTTGGGACCTCATGTGCGATTGTTACGAGGTGTTGTGGGCTCAGAATTCTTGCTGATGCACGGGTGGTTGATGTTTCCTTGGAAACAGAAAATGTTGCACACACATCGTGACGTGCTCACTTCCCCGATTTGAATCCCATTGAGGATGTCTGGTATCCGCTAGGAAGATGGGTTGCATCACGTCAGCATTCACCAACCTCTCTACAAGACTTACGAGCAGCTCTGCAAGAAGAATGGGCGTTACTGCCTCAAGATAAGATTGATGACATCACTCGCAGCATGCCCCGTCGTTGTCAGCTTGCTGCCAGTGTTGGTCACATCCTACAATAAGCACATTAACTAGTTGTCGGAATCTGTGTGTAAATCCGTTACGTTGGGAAAAACGAAGAACATTTTTGTCTACCGTAATGCATGTTGCATTTGCTTACGTTCTCTATTGTTTACACTGTTTCTAGTTTACTGTCACCTATTTATACGGTTTTGTGGCAAAATAAACGCAGTGTTGCAAAATTTCCGTTAGTTGTTTTAATTTTGGACACCAGTGTATATCAAACATCAGACAAGATAATAAATATTTTCTTTTTTCTTTTAAATCACATACACTGCTAGAAGAATAACCTCAAATTCATACTATTTATCTCAGACTTTAACTGACTCGAATTAACACGCACTGAATTTAAAATCCAAGACGACATGAAGCAGTGTGAGTATCTACTTTTAACCCTTTCAAACCCTCTGGCTGCAAGTGTATATATTAACTTCTACGGTGCCGGAGCTGCAACAGAAGTATTTTATTCCAATGAAAACCTGAGGTACACATTTTTGAATGTTCAACCGTTTCACCGTGCACAACAGCTGCCAACGGTTGAGAATTACTACGAAAATATCAGCAAGTCAATGTAGCAATGCAGAGCAGCCTTGTGACCACCTGAATGCACGGATGTTGTTGGTTCGCTGTATTGTATTGTATAATTGACTATTGTTTATGTTGATTTGCATCGTAATTATTGAATAATCATTTTACTATTTATTACAATAGAGAATATTTCTTAATTATTTTAGTCAAAAAAAAGGAGGCCAAGTGTACAAAGTTGGTTTTGAAAATGAGTACATATATTTGTATGAATCTTGGATCTCAAATCATTCAAAAACCACTTAATTTTCCTTTCTAAATCTTAAGCTCTGCGTTAAATTCAATCAGCTTAAAAAAAGGATCAAACTCAACGCCTAGTGAGTTAAAATCTGACAAGGTTAGTGTTGTGTGTATACACTCCTGGAAATGGAAAAAAGAACACATTGACACCGGTGTGTCAGACCCACCATACTTGCTCCGGACACTGCGAGAGGGCTGTACAAGCAATGATCACACGCACGGCACAGCGGACACACCAGGAACCGCGGTGTTGGCCGTCGAATGGCGCTAGCTGCGCAGCATTTGTGCACCGCCGCCGTCAGTGTCAGCCAGTTTGCCGTGGCATACGGAGCTCCATCGCAGTCTTTAACACTGGTAGCATGCCGCGACAGCGTGGACGTGAACCGTATGTGCAGTTGACGGACTTTGAGCGAGGGCGTATAGTGGGCATGCGGGAGGCCGGGTGGACGTACCGCCGAATTGCTCAACATGTGGGGCGTGAGGTCTCCACAGTACATCGATGTCGTCGCCAGTGGTCGGCGGAAGGTGCACGTGCCCGTCGACCTGGGTCCGGACCGCAGCGACGCACGGATGCACGCCAAGACCGTAGGATCCTACGCAGTGCCGTAGGGGACCGCACCGCCACTTCCCAGCAAATTAGGGACACTGTTGCTCCTGGGGTATCGGCGAGGACCATTCGCAACCGTCTCCATGAAGCTGGGCTACGGTCCCGCACACCGTTAGGCCGTCTTCCGCTCACGCCCCAACATCGTGCAGCCCGCCTCCAGTGGTGTCGCGACAGGCGTGAATGGAGGGACGAATGGAGACGTGTCGTCTTCAGCGATGAGAGTCGCTTCTGCCTTGGTGCCAATGATGGTCGTATGCGTGTTTGGCGCCGTGCAGGTGAGCGCCACAATCAGGACTGCATACGACCGAGGCACACAGGGCCAACACCCGGCATCATGGTGTGGGGAGCGATCTCCTACACTGGCCGTACACCACTGGTGATCGTCGAGGGGACACTGAATAGTGCACGGTACATCCAAACCGTCATCGAACCCATCGTTCTACCATTCCTAGACCGGCAAGGGAACTTGCTGTTCCAACAGGACAATGCACGTCCGCATGTATCCCGTGCCACCCAACGTGCTCTAGAAGGTGTAAGTCAACTACCCTGGCCAGCAAGATCTCCGGATCTGTCCCCCATTGAGCATGTTTGGGACTGGATGAAGCGTCGTCTCACGCGGTCTGCACGTCCAGCACGAACGCTGGTCCAACTGAGGCGCCAGGTGGAAATGGCATGGCAAGCCGTTCCACAGGACTACATCCAGCATCTCTACGATCGTCTCCATGGGAGAATAGCAGCCTGCATTGCTGCGAAAGGTGGATATACACTGTACTAGTGCCGACATTGTGCATGATCTGTTGCCTGTGTGTATGTGCCTGTGGTTCTGTCAGTGTGATCATGTGATGTATCTGACCCCAGGAATGTGTCAATAAAGTTTCCCCTTCCTGGGACAATGAATTCACGGTGTTCTTATTTCAATTTCCAGGAGTGTAGTTCCGCGTAGTCAGCGCGTACACAACTTTCCCAATAGAGCGCGCCCCGCTAAGCACAACAGCGCAGGCGCAGCGCTCGTCCATCTCCGCACTACGAGATGGCGCTGTCTTAGAGATGGACCAAATTCTGCTTCCGCTGATCCGCGTATTAATATGTAACGCAGCCAATGAGAATGCTGCTAATGTAGAACCTTTTCTCCTCGCGGACCACACTCGCGCAGTGGTACCTGAACGCGCGAGGTATTATAACGAGTGTACGGACGCCGATTAGTCAGTCTGCATTTGTCTGCATTAGTCTATAGTCAAGTTTCAGTCTGCGCCTAATAAGATTATCATATTCCTGTACATAGCGATGAAGATAAATGAATAGACACTTTGACAAGTATCAGAGATATGTGAGAATAAGATTAACATACCAAGACCAAAGGAACTTCAGATTGTCAATTGTAAATAGCATCCAGAATCAAGTTAAGTAATTTTATGTTGCTATTATTTCAATAAATGTGTGTGAAAATTAATCAAGTTCTGTTTAAAGTTGGTCACCGTCAGTCTGCTACTCTAAGCGTGCAAGTGGCATTTCTATCGTCTGACCTAAAGGCAGAGGATAAACACGCCACGATAAGACCACGAGACATATTGCTGACACTCGCCTACTTCGTTAGAGCGACAAGTCAAATAATCTGATGGTGTGTGTACCAAAGGTCTTACAGTACGAACACCACAGTTAGACACTTGTTTTACTACACCAAAACTCTATGATTTGAATAACTCTAAAACGGAAAGGAATAATCGAAGGCAGAAACAGCCTCTAAAAAATACACGACGTTTCTCGCCAGTACCACATCAACCTCCATACCTCAGTTAAAGTGAACAGCAGATTGACAGTGATAAACGATGACCTGTACTACAACATACCAAAATTCCCAATTATACACACAAAGCGAACAGGTCTCTGTACCACAGCAACTGAATTTAATAAGATAACCTCCGATAACATTTTTATTAGAACCTTCAGACTTGGTAAGGGCGATAAAGCACAACTCTGTCAAACCTGGACATAAATTTAAACGTACTTCAACGGATCGCAGTCCGTTGCCAAACATATGTGAGTTTAGCGTCAAACTCAGCTCAGTTATTACATGTCATGCATATTATTCAATTGGCTTTCCAGCTTCAATGACTCAAGTTGCAATCCACTGTCGCCAGAGGTCTCCGAATTGCAGAATCTAATACAGTGGGGTGTAACGTAACTACATTGATGTTTGACAAACAACGTGCTGTAATCGAGTTAGGAATTCAAAGAGTTCTTCCAAACGTGGAGCACTCTCTCCTTCAGCATGATAACGCCAGACCACACAGGAGCGCTGCGACATCTGCGCCTTGGATTCAATGTCATCGATATTCCTGTAGTGTCGGTAGCTGGACCGACACCGTGGAGTTGATTGCTGAAAAGGAATGCTAAACTAACGCTGTGGCCGATAGTGCACGCACGGCAATAAGCATACGGGCGTGAAGTCTGGAACCTGAGAACTTATGAATGAATAAGAAGAAAAGTATGTAGATGCTTTTTACTTAACTTTTATTGATTCCTCGGAATACATCTCTCTTGAATACTCGTACGCTATAGGCACTGATACAAATGGCTCCTTGCTAGTTCGTAGCCAGTAACTTAGCTGATGGCTATTATGTCTCTCGGCTAATGAGAGAGAAAGGCTTCGTACAACTGGGCGATAGCTAGGTTCGCGTACAACTGGGCGGTAGCTTGGTTCTCGTACAACTGGGGCGAATCCACTCTCGTATCACGAGACCTGCCTTGGTGGTGGCGCTAGGTCTGCGATCACAGTGGCGACACGCGGGTCCGACATGTACTACATGGACCGCGGCCGATTTAAACTACCACCTAGCAAGTGTGGTGTCTGGCGGTGACACCACATTCCTCCCCCGCAAATCGGCGAACGGTCGTGTAATAAGGCTTCCGCCCGCCGTGGGGAGGACCACATGTTGACGTATGCGATGAGGTGGGGAGCCTAACAACAGGCGAGGCTGTGCCACCCGCACCCGGCCATCCGGTCCGAGGGGAGCTAGGAAACGCCTGCAAAACTAGTCCAGGGTGCACGTCAACATGCGGTGTATGCGCCCGTAAAGAGACATGAGGGACCGAAGGGTCGACCTCCATTGCGTCGGGGTAGCCGACGCGCGATGACGTCACGTGGTCCGGAGCGGGCGGGAGTTCCATGGCGGCGGACAGCTGGTCACGGGAAGCGATCGGCGGCGCGTGACCCTGGGAGGCGCCTGGCGGCGGCAACGAAGCGTCGAATGCGGTCGGCGCCGGCGGGAGAACAAGCGGCGGCGGCGGCGGCTGCTGCTGCTGCTGCTGCTGCGGCGGCGGCGGCGGCGCGTCGCCATCGGGCAAAATGGAAGGCATCGTCGGTAACACCTGGGGATGAGGCGAGCCAGTAGATGGGTCCCCAGGGCGCTGACCGGACGGCACCGTCGCTGAAAGCAGACGGGGAGCGGCAGAACCCGAGCGACGACAGAGGCGCAGCTGATTGAGATGCCGACGCACCTCACCAGAGGCCCCCAAAACCAAATACATCGCGCGGCCGAGGCAGCGAAGAATGCGCCCTGCGAGCCAACGCCGTGAACCTCGATAGTTGCGATAAATTACAACGTCGCCTGGAGCAAAAGCAGGAGTCTGCCGCTGCGCAGGAACCTGATGCGGCGGATGCAGCAAAGACATCAAGGTGCGATGAGGACGACCGTGGAGCAACTCAGCCGGCGAGCGACCATCTCGGGGCTGAGAGCGATACGAAGACAAAAAGAGCAACAATGCGTTCTCCCGAGAATGCGACTCTTTCAATTTCAACATCTGTGACTTGAAAGTCCGGACCAATCGTTCAGCGGCACCGTTGGACTGAGGCGAAAACGGCGCGGATGTCAGATGTTGAATACCATTGGCCTGGCAGAATGACTGAAATTCTGCGGACATGAATTGTGGGCCATTGTCGGAAACAATAGTCTGCGGAAGACCTTCAATGCAAAAGATAGCAGACAACGCTTGGATGGTGGCGGATGACGTCGTGGAAGACATCCGGACAACAAAAGGAAAATTACTGAAGGCGTCGACCAGAACCAACCATCGAGCATTCCAGAATGGACCAGCAAAATCAATGTGCAAGCGTTGCCAAGGGGAAGTGGCTTTCGGCCATGCAAGACTTTCCGCGGCGGTGCGGATTGTTGTTCGGCACACGCCGGGCACGAAGAACACATATTCGTAATCGCAGCATCGATTCCGAACCAAGTACAGTGCTGACGAGCAAGTTGTTTCGTTCGCACTATACCCCAATGTCCTTGGTGAAGAAGCCGTAAAACAGAGGACTGTAACGAACGTGGGACCACGACTCTGGACTGATCATTATCAGAACGCAACAACAAAACACCACGTCGAACAAAAAGTCTCTCCTTGTGAGCAAAAAATCGGCGAACCAACGGATCCTCGATCCGAGACTTTGACAAAGGCCATTGCGTAGCAACAAAACGTAAAACAGTAGCAAGGACAGGGTCAGCAGCTGTGGCTGTAGCTACACGACGAAAATCAATCGGAAACGATTCGACCACTTCATCGGTTTCCGAATCAATGAACATGCAAGCAAGTTCGGAAGAATCGAATGCTTTATCCTCAGCAACAGGCAAACGGGACAACGCATCGGCGTTTCCGTGCTTAGCAGTGGACCGATACAAGATATCGTAGCGGTACTGCGAGAGGAAAATAGACCAGCGAATGAATTTCTGCGCTGTACGTGGAGGTACAGGCTTGGTCGGATGAAAAAGCGATGTCAAAGGTTTGTGGTCTGTGATGATGGTAAAGTGACGACCATACAAGAAATCATGGAACTTAGTAACACCAAACACGAGAGCCAAAGCTTCTTTCTCTATCTGTGAATAATTTCTTTGCGCAGACGAGAGCAATTTGGACGCAAAGGCAATAGGGCGATCATGGGAGCCAACTTTGTGCGCAAGCACAGCACCGATCCCGAAATCTGAGGCATCTACCATCAACAAAAGGGGTTTCTGGGGATCGAATGGCGTAAGGCAAGTATTAGAAAGCAACGCCGATTTCAACTGGCGAAAGGCGCGTTCACATTCCGTCGTCCAGACGAACGGAACACCTTTACGGCGTAAGCGATGAAGCGGAGCTGAAATGGAAGAGGCATTGCGCACATATTTATGGTAATAGTTAATTTTACCCAACACACTCTGTAGCTGTTTCAGATTTTGAGGGGAAGGCAAGTCTTGTATGGCACGGAGGTGCTCTGGACTCGGATGTATGCCTTGGGCATTAATGACATGTCCCAGGTATGGTAAGTCACGAGCAAAAAACACACATTTGTCCTTCCTCAAGCGAAGACCATTTTGCCGCAAGACCTGAAATAATGTTCGTAAATTCGCAAGATGATCTTCTTCTGTCTGTCCGGAGATCACTATATCGTCCAGATAGTTTGCTGCAGTAGGGACCGACGCACAAATAGTTTGTAAATATTGCTGAAACAAGGCAGGGGCGGATGCACACCCGAATGGCAGTCTTTTGAAGCGGTACAATCCAAGATGCGTGTTAACCACCAATACGCGCTGGGATTCGTCGTCCACCGGTATTTGCAAGTACGCATCGGCTAGGTCCAACTTTGAAAAATATTTTCCCGGGCACAGTTTAGCAAAAAGATCTTCCGGGCGGGGCAAAGGAAAAGTAGCAGTCACTAGCTGTGGATTCACTGTGGCCTTGAAGTCCACGCAAAGTCTCAATTTTCCGGAAGGTTTTGGCAAAATGACTAAGGGTGAGGCCCAGAGAGAAGCTTGCACACGTTCAATTACACCCTGTGATTCGAGATCGTGTAACGTTCTTGCGACCTCATCACGCAATGCGTGGGGAACATTGCGCGCCCTGAAAAATTTCGGTTGCGCGTTTACCTGCAGTTCTAAATGTGCTTCATAGTTTTTAGCGCAACCTAAGCCCGGTGCAAAAATGTCTGCAAATTCGTCACACAGCCTGGAAACACTGTCTGTAGGCACAGTCTGATTCACTGATAGGACCTGATTGACAATAGACATGTTAAACAACTTAAATAAATCTAGACCAAATAAGTTCACTGCAGAAGAAGAACGAAGAACGTAAAATGACACAAGTTTTGTTTGTCCCTTGAATGTTGCAAGAAGGCTGCACTGTCCTAACACAGGAATTTTCTGTCCGGAATATGTAGTTAGCTTAACATTTGCGGCACGCAACGGAGGTGCGCCCAGTTGTTTGTATGTGTCGTGATTGAGCAATGAAACTGCAGCTCCGGTATCGAGCTGGAATGGGATCACTTTGCCTTCAAAGTCTAAGTCCACAAAAAGTTTATTGTCCTGCTGACGACAAGAGCGACTGTTTTGTGCAATTGGAATAGACACTGGTACAGAATCACTTGCTAATTGACGTGATTTCCGGCGACGTCGACGCACAGTTTTTGTGGGACGATCACAGTCACTGTGAGAGAAAGTGTCACTGGACGAAGTGGAATTAACGACATGAATGTCCATAGGCGAAGGTCCACTAGCCTGAGTGTCCTTGGTTCGATTCCGGCGCGAAGCAAAGGGCCTGGAATGATTGTGATTGTCTGATCTGAGCTTTTTCTGGCAAACACTTTGAACATGTCCCTTCTTATTGCAGAAAAAGCAAATAGCTTGGCGTGACGGGCAATGTTCACGCGAATGTCTAGTAGCACACCGCGGGCATGATTTCACTGCATTTGTGGGCTGGCGCGGCACACCTGGCTTAGCGCGCGGCGTCAGCTGTGCGGACGGCCGCGAGGGCAGTTGACCGGGCCGCGTTGCGCGAGCGCGCCCGGCGGGCCGGTTAATGTTACACACAGCTGGCGAAGTTTCAAAAGATTCCTGAGCACAGTCAAGTGTGTCCTGTCTATCCAATATGTCTATCACTTGTTGAAGGGAGGGATTAACTAGTTTCAAAATTTGCTCCCGTATGCGAACATCAGAAACGTTCTGTGCAATTGCATCACGCACCATTGTATCTGAATAAGAAAGACCACAGTCACATTCAAAGGCACAGTCCCTAGTAAGTCCTTGCAATGTTGCTACCCACTCCCTATTAGTTTGACCGGCCGTACGTTTTGTACGAAAAAACGTATACCGTTTTGCAACCACATTAACTGTTTCTTTGAAATAGGCATCTAATGCCGACAAAATTTCCTCGTATGACAAAGTTGCTACGTCGCGGCGGGGAAACAATTTCACTATCACACGGTATGTGGACACACCGACACAAGAAAGCAAAAACGGCTGCCGCTCATTACCTTGAATTCTGTAGGCAGCCATGTGAAAGGCGAACTGACGAGACCACTCTTGCCAGGTCTCATCGGCTGCCACGTATGGTCGAAAGGGAGGTGCAACAGCGTTCAGTGGCAGCGGTAGCGAAGAAGCGGCTGCGGCCGCATCGGTGTGCAGCGCACGTTGACCCTGGACGAGCTGTCCAAGGGCATCCAGTAACGCCTGCGTCTGCTGATTCTGCAAGCGATAAAATTCGGACAGTACATCTGGAGATTGTGGCGAAGCCATGACACAATTAAATGTAAGCAATCAGAACACTTGAAATCGGCCAATGGTGCAAATGAATTAATACAAACTCTTTATCTCGTCGCCAATAATTGTAGTGTCGGTAGCTGGACCGACACCGTGGAGTTGATTGCTGAAAAGGAATGCTAAACTAACGCTGTGGCCGATAGTGCACGCACGGCAATAAGCATACGGGCGTGAAGTCTGGAACCTGAGAACTTATGAATGAATAAGAAGAAAAGTATGTAGATGCTTTTTACTTAACTTTTATTGATTCCTCGGAATACATCTCTCTTGAATACTCGTACGCTATAGGCACTGATACAAATGGCTCCTTGCTAGTTCGTAGCCAGTAACTTAGCTGATGGCTATTATGTCTCTCGGCTAATGAGAGAGAAAGGCTTCGTACAACTGGGCGATAGCTAGGTTCGCGTACAACTGGGCGGTAGCTTGGTTCTCGTACAACTGGGGCGAATCCACTCTCGTATCACGAGACCTGCCTTGGTGGTGGCGCTAGGTCTGCGATCACAGTGGCGACACGCGGGTCCGACATGTACTACATGGACCGCGGCCGATTTAAACTACCACCTAGCAAGTGTGGTGTCTGGCGGTGACACCACAATTCCTCCATACTGTCCAGACTTGGTCGCATCCGATTTTCATCCATTTCCAAAACTTAAACATCTTCGGGGAGTTCAATTTGATAGTGATAAATCGGCGCACGCAGAAGAAGGTTGTAACTGCATCAATGAAGTCAAACATTCTGCAGTGACGGTGTCATCGAACTGGTCTCTCGTTGGAAGAAATGTATTCGTCACGAGAATAACGATGTTGAGAAATAAATACGTAAACGAGAAGAATAAAGACGTTGACCGAGCGAGGTGGCGCAATGGCTAGCACACTGGACTCGCATTCGGGAGGACGACGGGTCAATCTCGCGTCCGGCCATCCTGATTTAGGTTTTCCATGATTTCCCTAAATCGCTCCAGGCAAATGCCGGGATGGTTCCTTTGAAAGGGCACGGCCGACTTCCTTTCACGTCTTCCCTAATCCAATGAGACCGATGATCGCGCTGTTTGGTCTTCTTCCCCAAAACAACCCAACCAACCAATAAAGACGTTGAACGTCAATAACGTTTTTCTTATTTAAAAAGTTTTACGAGTTTTCAAATAATGATTCGGAAGCATTACTTTTCCGGTGTCCTCGTAAGTAATGATTCTACACGTTACACTAAGTGGTTTGACAAAGTATGCGCCTCCACGTTACGAGGATTCTTAAGCTGCACATTCTTCACTTTCAATTTTTTCTTTTTGTAAAGGACTTTAAGTTCAAAGTTTTACTTTATTTTTCGTTGCACTTATATGTGAAAATGACAGGTAGTAGTTAAGGTGTTGTAGAATTTTAAAAGAGGAATAAAGAACATGTAATATATTTTCAAACTGTCAGTCGTATGTATTTCATCGATGTAAGTAGCACGATAACATACTTAGCATTGTTTTCCTTTTGGTGTGAGCAACTGCATTTCTTTACATCCCATAGGATATATCACTGTTTTGAGTCAGCGAATAAGAGTAACTGAGAGGTTAATATACGTTCTCCAAAAATTTGGGGAACTGTTTATACACATGTGAAGATAATGTAACTGCTTTTGCGTGTCGATATCCTGCATCTCAGTGCTTGTGTGTCTCTTTGCAGAGCTGTCGTCTCTGGACTCGATGCTGGTGTTCAACGTGTCGCTGGTGGCGGCGGCGTTTTCTGCGGGCGGCGAGGAAGTGCGGGCGGCGCAGCTGCTACTGCATGGCGGCCGCTGCTGGCCGGCAGAGCAGGGCAACCACAACCACCACCAGCACCACCACCACAACCACCACCGCGAGCACCAACACGGCCAGCCCGCACTGCCGCCGCTTGCGCTGGCGCCACCCTGCCGCGCCAGGCTATATCGCTTACATACGGCGGAGCCAGGTGAGGAAGGACGCAAGTGTGTGTGTGTGTGTGTGTGTGTGAGAGAGAGAGAGAGAGAGAGAGAGAGAGGGGTGGGGAGGGGGGAGAGAGAGCACAAGAGAGGAAGGGAGAAAAAAGGGCCGGGAAGGGAGATCGGTTACGCACGCAGCTACTAAAGAATGCCTGATACTGTGTTACCCCTTATAGTTATGCACTCCCGCAATCCAGTATAGAGCACATACTGCATCAGCGCACTACCTAATGGCAGGTTGGCCTATATGTGAAGTACAGCCTTTAAAACATTACGGTGAATGACAGCAATCAGGCCGGCCAACAAACTGACACCACCAAACAGACGGGCTCCTACCAAAATCAAGACTCAGCAACACAGCGTGTCAAGATCTAAGAGGATAGTTGCAGCAGCTGAGCGAACGAGACGTCACTCTAATTGGAGGGCACCAAGAAACACCCAGTCATAATGAACCTGCAGTTGCAAAGTACACGAATACACAAGGATCATGAATACGGAGAGCTGAAAAAATTCTCATAAATTTTGTTATTTATTTATTTACATTATTTAGACCCATAGAGGATTACGTGAAGCAAATTATGACCTGTAGCTGTTATTTTTCTTGTTCTTCCAGAATTGTTTCATCTTCTCGCTGTGCTTAGCTCCACATTCATCTGACCACTCTCTTCTAGGTACCTTGAGTTTGACTTCTGATTAAATTTTCCAGCTGTAGATCTTATATATGAAGACGTTTCGATCTTCGATGTTTGTCGGTGAGATTTTGGCATTTTTTAGTTCAGTTGGGACCTGTTATCGTTTTCAGTAAGTACGTCAAAATTTTCTTGGTTAGTCGGTTGTCATATAGTCTCATAATGTGTCCGTAGAATTTCAGTCGTCGTTTGCGAATATCGGTTTCGATGTTGGAATCTGTGACTGAGTGTGAATGTAGACGGTATCCTTCGTCGGCGAGGTTAGGGCCAAATATTTTTCGGATGGTTTTTTTTC
Source organism: Schistocerca piceifrons (assembly GCF_021461385.2). NCBI lineage: Eukaryota > Metazoa > Arthropoda > Insecta > Orthoptera > Acrididae > Schistocerca > Schistocerca piceifrons. Next base: position 687,139,405 of record NC_060139.1, on the reverse strand, counting down.
AGCCTTTTTGATATTTCGAGGTCTCCTTTTTCCTTAAGGTTTAAAGTCTCGCCGGCGTAGAGTGTTTCAGGTTTGACAGCAGTCGTGTAGTGTAGAACTTCGGTGTTGATGTTTCTGCATTTTTTATAGCAGATGCTCGCAACTTTCTCATATGTTTTCCGCATTTTGAGTTCCCATGTTTTTGTGCTAAACTTTCCGTTTGTAGGCTCAATAATTTCTCCTAAGTACTTGGAAGTGGTTAACCGTGTTACTGTGCCATATTTTGTAATTAAATTTTGTGTTTTGATGTGTTTTGTAGCCATGAATTCCGTTCTAGAAAAGGAAATTTGCAGTCCAAATTTCTCGGCACACTCTTTGAGGACTTCAGTCTGATGGCTTGCTGTTTGTTCATCTCCAGAAAGGATCTTGAGGTCATCAGCGAAGGCTAGGCATGTGACGTCGATGTTACCCTTTTCTTTTCCTAGCTTGATGGGTCTCCAGAGGTTTCGATTTTTCAATTCTTGTTCCCATTCTTTGATGACTGTCTAAAACGATGTTGAAAATTAGTGGGGAAAGGCCATCGCCGTGCCAGACGCCAGTCTTGATGGCAAAAGGTTGTGAGATGTCTTCGCTGAATTTGACTTTGGAGGTTGTGCCTGTTAGGATTTGTTGGATGAGCCGTTGTGGTTTTGGATCCAGATCGTTTTCTTTGAGTGTATTAAACAGGTATTGTCGGTCGATGGAGTCGTAAGCTTTCTTGAAGTCGACAATTGTGCAGATGGTTGGAAGATTTCGTGTAGCTCGAATTTTCAGTGTATACTTCATGTTGAAAATGTGTTCGTTGCCTGATCGGTGTGACCTGAACCCTGCTTGATATGAACCTATTAGGGGTGCGAGTTGTTCTTGTACACGTTGTAAGAGGCAAGCGGAGAGGACTTTGTAAGGAATGGAAAGGACGGAGATTCCTCTGTGGTTTTTCACATCAGATTTGTCTCCTTTTTTGTAAAGAGGGTGGATGAGTGCGCATTTCCAGTCGTCTGGGAGGTCTTCACTTAGCCGTATGTCCTGGATGATCTGTGTGATTTCCTGTAATGATCGTGTTTCGAGATTTTTCAGTAATTCTGCGGAGATACCCTCTTCCCCTGATGTCTTTTCGTTCTTCAGGTTTGTGATATGGTATATTGCTTCTTGTGCCGGTGGATCGGCGTCGGGTTTCGTGTGACTTGGGATGCATGTTGTAATCGTTCGGATGGTTCAGGGCAATTAAGACGAGGTGTGTCAGTTTTTTGCAGTTTTCTTGGTTGGAGAGTGCGAGTTTCCCATCTTTTTTCTTGAAGATCAAATTTTCTGGTGAGTAACCTTTAATTGTGTTAGCGAAAGCTCTATACAAATTTCTACTGTTTCAATTTCTGAAGTTGTCCTCAATTGATCTGAGCTGTATGGTGATGCAGCTGCGTTTGGTTTTCCTGGTGGTTTTGTGTGTCCTTTTTTTTATATTTTGTGGTAAGTTCTTATGGGACCAAACTGCTGAGGTCATCGGTCCCTAAGTTTACACCCTACTTAATCTAACTTAAAATAACTTACGCTGAGGACAACACACACACCCATGCCCGAGGGAGGACTCGAACCTCCGACGGGGGGGAGGGGGGGGGGGAGCCACGAGGACCGTGACAGGCCGTCTCGGACCGCTCGGCTACAGCTCGCGGCTTTGTGAGTCTCTTTGCGGATGTCGAGGAAGTGTTATAGGGGTCAAAAATGGTTCAAATGGCTCTGAGCACTATGGGACTCAACATATTTGGTCATAAGTCCCCTAGAACTTAGAACCACTTAAACCTAACTAACCTAAGGACATCACACACACCCACGCCCGAGGCAGGATTCGAATCTGCGACCGTAGCAGTCCCGCGGTTCCGGACTGCAGCGCCAGAACCGCACGGCCACCGCGGCCGGCTTGTTATAGGGTTTCCGACGATTTTTGCTGTTGTATTTTTGAAAGGTGATTCGGTGCTTGGTCACAGTTGGAATCCCACCATGGGTGTTTCACCTTTTTCTAAAGTGGGACTAATTCTTTGGCTTTTCTGCTTATTTTGCTACAGAATTCTGTCCAGCTGTTTGTCGGTTCTTTTTCCCGTTCTTATGTGATCTTTGTTTCTTGAATTATAGATGTGTTTAACTTTTGGATATGATATGCTGTTTTTTTATGTGTACTCTCTTCGGAGAGAATCTTAGTTTAAGTCGGGTGAGATAGTGGTCCGAGTCCATGTTCTCACCTCTTCGGACGTGAATGTCGTGGGTGATTCTGTTGTGGGCGTAGGAGATGGCAATGTGGTCGATCTGATTTCACCAAGATGTTGGGTTGGTGATCGCCATGTTTTCTATTTTGTGGGGGTGTCCTGAAGTGGGTGGACATAACTTTGAGGTTGAATTGTTGGCATATGTCAGTCAGAGGTGTGCCATTAGTGTTAGCGTTTTGGTGTGCAGAATTTTTGCAAATTATTTTTCGATAAGTTTTTTCTTTCCCGAATTGAGCGTTGAAGTCTCCCATTAGAATTTTCACGTCGTGTTGTTGAAGTTTGCTCAGTTTTTTCGAGTTCGTTACAACATTTTTTGACGGTTTCGGGATTTTTCTTGTTTTCGATACTGGGGGGCGCATGCGCATTGACGTTCGTGTATATTTTATTGGAACTCCGGATGCGCAGGATCATGAGTCTATTATTGATGGATGTGATTTCTTTAACATAGTCGATGATGGATTTGTGTACAAGAAAGGCCATTCAGAAGGTTGGTGCGCCTTTCGGGACATTCTGTTGTCATGAAGATGCCGTAGGTTCCGTAGTCCATGGTTTAGTTGTAAGTCAGTCGTGTTTCTTGAAGAGCAAGTATGATAATTTATTGTCAGACGACTTCTTAAACGACATTACGTAACTTTCCTGTCTGGATCAGTGTATTGATGTTCAGTGTTCCAATGAAGGTTTTCTGCTTCTAGGGAAGTTTACCAGATTTTATCTGCGGTGCTTGCCTGGACTCTCCAGACTCCGAAAGTCCAGTTGCCGTTTGTCGACGGATGGATTGTGTACCACCTAGGGTAAAGTTGAATTTGCTTGCACAGTTTATGATTACTTGTGTTTTACTGGTTTGGCTTGGTCAATACCAGGACGGAGAGGACCAAAGATTGTTGAGGCCTTTGGAATATAATATTTTCAGCCGAGCTCACTGAGCGAGCAGACGCTGACCAGAGTACCGGCGGTTTTCACTCAGACGTGCCTGGATTGTATCTGGTCCGCCCCGAGAATTTGATTTCCTCGGTACCACCCATATCTGGGAGGCTTTCCCCTATCAGCCACCCAGGAAGGCGCCCTATGGAAGATCCAACAACCTCACATACGAATTTTTTAATTTTTTAAATTTTGTTATTATTATTAATTGCGTCGAGACCCTGTAGGCTAAAGCAAAGCATTTTGTCCCATTTGAACATTCTTTCTGATCTCCCACAATTCTCTTATTTTTTCCACGGTCTCTTTCTGTCTTCAGTCCAATTTATTCCTGCGTGAACGATTTTTTAAATGCGAAATTTAAAACTTCGGCTTTACTTTTGTTGTCTTCTGCTCCCACACCAGATTGATCAACGAATGACTGGATAGAAGCCTTAGACTCACTCAGCGATTCTCTTGGGTTCTCAGCTAGATCTATTGCTAACACATGATGATAGTAGTTGTTGTAAGCTTCGAGCATCGTTCTTTTCACAGACGCATAAACTATTACCTGTCGTCATTTGAGCGTTCTCTATTGAACCAGAGTGCAACAGCCTTTGCTTCCTCGGCATTTTTAGAATTTTGTTGTTAAACCACGGTGAGTTTTTTGCGTCCATTGTTCTGTAACCCCACATTCCATTCGGTATTATTTTCTCTGTTATTTTTCTGTCTCCAAATTCTATTGGCTCAGTTTGTGATTATTCTTCGTCAGTTGACTTGTGTGATCCCTGGTGCGCTTGAGTTCAAACCTTGTACGGATGTCAGAATTCTACTGGCCGTAGCCTGGCGATGTGCCCGTAGGACGACTTTTTGTGACATCTGTGGCGAGGTATGACATATTCTCTGTGGTTTTCCTAGAGTGTAAGCTGTGTTCCTTTGCGTCAGCTTTGGGCAGAGAAATTTCTCGTGATTTTGCGTTCTTCATTCACTATGCTTTCCATGCTGCTTTTCGTATGGAGTGTTAGTGCCTGCCTTGCGAACATTAGTTCGGGCCTATCTATTCTGTTTGTCGCGTCTGGTCTTTGTTTGAATGAACATACATTTCTTTTTATATACATTATCCCCTTGTGTCCTGAGGTACGCTCTCTTCAGTTTTCAAAGTCGAGTCTTCTGCGACATCTTCTCTCCTCCTGTAGGTCCGAGGATTTCACCAAGCTGGCCGGAGTGGCCGTGCGGTTATAGGCGCTACAGTCTGGAACCGCGTGACCGCTACGGTCGCAGGTTCGAATCCTGCCTCGGGCATGGATGTGTGTGATGTCCTTAGGTTAGTTAGGTTTAAGTAGTTCTAAGTTCTAGGGGACTGATGACCACAGTAGTTAAGTCCCATAGTGCTCAGAGCCATTTGAACCATTTGATTTCACCAAGACATTTTTATTTTCGATTTCCCCCTTCATTAATTTCATCTCCAGCACTGACAATGTTGAGAGTTAATGGACAACAAGAGCATTGTGCGCTACGCTTTAGATAAGTACGTATTGAACAGAATTATGAGGGATGGAAAAGACGCACTATGGTTTGACAACTGTGTTAGAAAGCTGCTACGAAAGCAAAGAGAGCTTCACTCAAATTTAAACGTAGCCAAAGCCTCACAGATAACCGAAAACTTAACGAAGCCAAAATTAGTACAGGGAGATATATGTATGAAGCATTCAACGAATGCGAAGATAAAACTCTATCTACCAATTCGACAGAAAATCCTAAGAAATTCTCATCTTACGTTAAACCAGTAATCTGATCGAAGCAATCTGTCTAGACACTCTGTAACCCTAATGGCATTGAAAGAGAGACTGATACAGAAAATGCCAAAAAGGTTAACCATCTTTTTTGAAAAAATTTTCACAGAGGAAGATCACACTGTACTTTCCCCTTTAAATCTTCGCACAAACGAAAAGATGACATTTATCGAAGTAAGTGACCAAAGGATAGACAAGCAGCTGAAAACACTCAACAGAGGAAAGGCCACTGGATCTGACAGGTTACCAGTTCGATTCTACATGGACTATGCGAAAGAACTTGTCCCTCTTCTAGCAGCAGTATACCGTGGGTCTATAGGAGCGAAGCGTTCCAAACAACTGGATAGAAGCACACGTCATTCCCGTTGTCATGGAGCGTCGTCGGACTGCCACAAAAAACTGTAGGCCTCTATCTCTGACGTCGGTCTGTTGTAGAACTTAAGAACCTGTTTCACAGTCTCGTGTTATGGCATTACCGGAGACAGAAAATCTCCTCTGTAGGAGCCAACATGGGTTCCAAAAGCAACGATCGTTTGAATCCCAGCTCGCTCTGTTCATATTCGAGACGCAGAAGAAGTAGATTCAGGCGACCAGGTAGATGTCGTGTTTCTTGACTTCCGGGAGACATTCGATAGAGCTTCTTATTGGCGCCTAATGAACAAAAAGGCCAACTGTGTGGTTGGATTGTCACTCTGAACGGAGAGAAGTCATCAGACATAAACGTAACTCCACGCTTGCCCCAGGTGAGTGTTATAGGACCATTACTTTTCACACTACTTATAAATTCCTTTTAGATAACGTCTAAAGTTCCATGAGCTTTTTCGCGGCTGATGCTATCGTATACAGAGAAACCGCGGCCCTAGAAATTTGTAGCGAAATGCAGGAAGACTTGCAGAGGATACAGGGAGAGGAAATTGATCCTCAACAACAATAAATGTAACTTATAGCAGCTAAATGGACACAAAAACCATTTATTGTATAATTGCAATATTGCAGAACAGTCATTGGAAGCACTTCCATAAAATATCTAGTAATCACATAAAATTAATCGCGAGTAGAGCAGATGTGAGACTGAGATTAATTGGAAGAGTCCTCAGGAAATGTTGTCCATCAACAATGGAGACAGCTTACAAAAACACTCGTTCGATCAATAATTTCTCGTCTGTATAGGATCTATACCAGTTAGGGCTGACAGAGGAAATAGAGAAGATCCAAAGAAGAGCAGAATGATTCGCTACATGATCTACTGTAAGCACGAAAGCGTCACGGAGGTGCTCAGCCAATTCCAGTGGCAGACCCTGCAAGAGAGGCGTTCAGCGCCACCGTATGGTCTACTGTTGAAGTTCCAACACCGTACGTTCCTTGAAGAGTCAACCAATGTATTGCTTCCTCTTACGTATATGTCGCGAACAGACCATGAAGATAAAATTAGAGATATTCGAGCCCACACGGAGGCTTACCAGCAATCGTTCTTCCCGCGAATTATACGCAACTTGAACAAGAAAAGGGGGAGGTGACACTGCTACACAAAGTACCTTCCTGACTATACCAAATGATCTTCAGGTCATTAATTACTGCCTTGAACTATTTTTCGGGAACTTTAGGTCTGTCGTCCAGTCTATTAGAAATCTGCTTCGCTAATCGGGTTGCATCCATCCTGAAAATATGTACTACAACTTTAGTTGTCATTTCCTTATTGCTGCCATCAACCGTGTAGCTCTTCTCTTGCTTGCAGTCTATACTGCCCATAATCATCTTGGGACCCATTATTTTGAGAAGAATCTTGAGTTTGAACTTCTCGGTTTCTCTCAGTCCAGCCTTTCTTGTCATTCTGGGGCTTTGACTTACACGTAGACATTTGCTTTTGATCACTGTGTTACGGTGCCGGATTTAGCTTTTCTTGAGACGTAAGTTCTAGGAAATCAGCGACCATCTTCTGTGTCCTCGTGCCGTTGGTTTCTTTTTCTCTAGTTTTAACACGAACTGTTTCACTAAGATATCTGAAAGTGTATATTTCTACTAGAGACGGTCAGAATGTGCATGAAGCTCACTCGGTACTGAGGACCTTCGCAATTGTTGGGAGTCGGATAACGAGTAACTCGTGGCTCGAGTACCAGAGCACGTGAGCGAGGTGTCCCAGGTATACTCGTAGCGAAAGGAGACAATGTAAGTACGACAGTGAAAGACCTCCAAAGAAAACTGCATGCGTGACAAGTACATGTTTAATGCATACACCATTTCATCATGATATTATCATTTTTGCATCATTTCGTCAATTTGCTTAGAAACATAATAGTATGGGAACACAGTCATTCTTTTTTATTTGGAGCATGTACCTAGAAGCAAAATTTTTGTCGACTGCAGTGTAGCTCAGTTTATAATCTTATGACTGCGCAGTGAAGAAACAATATTTTTTAAGATGCTCGATAAGAGTAACTCTTCACGTCCTTCCCTTTGGTACTAAACGTACCCCACAATACAACAAGGAACACATGTTAAGAACATTTGTTCTGGAATTCAGTATTATCCTCTTCACGTACATCTTTAAAATAAGGAAGCAAGTTTTTCGGAACATGACGATGAGAAAGAATCAAAGGAAAGTATTATAACGATTATTTCTTAATGATTTCAAGGTGAAACTTGGTGGACACCCTTCGCTGATTGAAAATATTATTCAAATTTTTTGGGAAAATCTTAGCTACAGATTTTATAAATCCTCTATCGAAATTTATTTTATGTTCAAGTTTTTCTTTACCATGATGTCCACTGATATTACCGAAAATTCTTCCGTAATCGTAGATTTTTTACATGTTCTGAGGAACTGAGATAACGTAAATAAGACGATGAGCAAAAGAAATTTGTCAGTTTATATAACTTTACTCCGCCGCTGTTCATAAACTAAAAAGGGTATAGTAGACAGTATTATAATGGGCACTAATATTTCAAATGATTGTAAGAGTTATCAAGGAAAACGTTAGAAAAAGTAAATAACATTGGCTGCGACTCTTTCTTGACCTGAATTTAAAAGACGTAAATTCCTAAAAGAAATTAAGCAACTAGTAGATTGAAACTAAACCAGCTTCTCTCCAGCATAATGTACGCCGCCCTTGTTACATTTTGTAGAACGCTCCTTTCATTGTCAAAGGACTGTGAGAGACAGCACTAGAGTGACCATGAGTTATTACCAGCGGTAAGAACACAGCTCAGACTTGACAGAAATTCCATCTTTCAGGAGACTATCCCGATTAATAAAAAGATTTTTTGCCAGTATTATCAGTTGACTTGGAACATACTTCAAATAACAAGTGACAATATATCATTGTACCTACTGACAACACGGATTTTTCCCCCCATCAGTTTTGCAGTTGGTGTGATACGGCTTGCCAAGAATTCCTCTCCTGTGTCAACCTTTTCTTTCTGAGTAGCGCTCGCAGCCTTCGCCCTCAATTATAAGGGTTGCCCAGAAAGTTAGGCACCGCATTTCTTTTTTGACAGCCGAAAACAATGCTACGAATGCGGAACGTTACGTATGTATTATTTGAAGTCTCCTGAGTGAGAGCGCCTAGTTTCCGTCACTTCCGACAGATAGCGTAGCTGCAGGACAGTTTCAAAATGGCGTCTGCAGGTGAGGTACGTTACAAGCAACGTGCTGCCATCCAATTTCTCATTGCAGAGAAGGAAAGTGTGGGGAATATTTACAAACACTTGTGAAAAGTCTATGGAGCATCTGCTGTCGACAGAAGTACAGTTAGTTGCTGGGCACGGAGGGTGAGGTCATCAGAAGGCGGTTCACTGGAGCTCTTTGATTTGCAGCAGTCGGGGAGACCATCCACAGCTGTCACACCTGACATAGTGCAGCGAGCTGATCTTATTCCCACTTTAAAGATGTCATTCTTGGGAAACATTTTGAGAACGATGAGGAGGTGATTCACACAGTGAAGTGAACTGTGCCGCCGACCACCTTCAAACGATAACCGATGCTAACGTTATACTTCTGTGTGGAATTTTTGAGAAAGTTGACCTTGAGATAAACTAATGGAAACAGAACAATCAAATTGGGATTCGTTTCCGAAACACTCCAGCAGAGTATAACTAAAGGTAAACGGTGGGTGTGGAACAGTCGTTCTCCAGCACAATAGCAAATTGTAACATCACTTATTTTAACCGGTCGCCAGCCTAATTAGGCATTCTTGTGTCTAGCTAAATGATAAAGCAGAGGCAGTGCTAAGGCTAATCTAACCTTCCTTGACACACACACACACACACACACACACACACACACACACTAAACTCTTTCCTTACGTCTGTTCACACTACAACACAGTAACCTAAACTTGCTGACAAAGATACTACTAACTAGTAAGTCAGATAAACAAATGGCCAATGACATAGTAAACAGCAAGATATGCCTCTAAGGGAACTAGGTGCAACTGTTTATAAAACCAATTACCGACACACATGAAACTAGTAGCAGTACTGAACAGGGAAAAGCTTCAAATGATTCTGAATTTAAATCAGGGGGTCTGCTAATGATCAAAATCTAAAACCTCATTGGTTCGTGCAGGGTCTCTATGTCAATGCATTAACCAAGTTGCATTAGAATAGATAACACAGTAAACAGTTCTTTCTTAAACTCGGTTTAAAGCAACTAAACAGAATGAAAATCTAACTACACTGGTCCTGAAGCGGTCTTTGCATTGCTTCATTAACTAACTAGGCTAGTATATGAGGACCCTTAAACTATCATGGTTTGAAGAACCATGCTCATTAACAAAACTGCACCAGTACGCATGAGAAGTTGTAAGTATTGTTGTCATTAATTATTAATTACGTAAAGCACAACAAACGAGAACTCTTTCAATAACAAATGTGCTTTCATAAGCAGTCTTTTGACCTAATCAAAAGTATAATTGGCTGTGCAACTGACATCACAACATTAAATTCAAGTTCAACCACTTTCTCATAACAAATTAGGACAGTCGGAATTAAAATCACTGGGATAGGATTCCTGTCCGGGTTTGTGATTTGGGATAATCACGGCTGTAAGATAGAGTTTTTAGCAACACCACGATTCTTATTAGAATCAACAAAATTTCAGAAGTACCTGGTCCATTTACAGAGGGCCAAATATAAACAATTTAGTGGAAGACTGACGACACTGGTGGCGCAATTTGCAGTGGCTATTAACCTGGCGGGGATATAATCATATTATTGGCCTCGCCCTGTTACATATCTTCTTGGCGTCGGAATTATATTTATGTAGGGACAAAAACCATTTCATTATAATGGTAACACCAGATGTAGCATCCGAGGCCCATAAATACTGCCCTTAAGCCCGTTTGTTCTCTAAACTCCAGAAATATGGGCCACAATTATCCGCTACTGCTAACGAGATGTTGACCACAGCACTGCTCGGTCCAGATTTCTTACTCGTCACAAAGGACGAGTTGCCATTTGTGCGCCAACCACACCTTTTCCACTCCACCAGGCTACTTCCGCAGCTGTCGGGCTTCCTCACAACTTTTACGTTCAACCCTATGTTCCCTAACTATGGACAAAGTCATTTATAATACGTTAAATAACAATCACTTCAGTAGTTACTTAAATTAACAAGCATAATTTAAACAACATCGTTCAAAAGTTCACTTAACTGAAATATTTATACAAAGTCAAAGACATATAACAACACGCTACATAAGCAGCACTACAAACTGACATACGAAATAGGTCGAAAATAGGTGTTACAGAAGCACTGGCTCCGCCTCCAGGACAAGGATTGGTACCGACGCGGCATACACGCCCTCGTTTCGCACTGGAGGAAGGCCATAGAAAACTATGGAGATTACGTGGGAAAATAGGGTGTGTAGATAAAACACTATTCTTTCGTGTGCGTAATTCTCATTATGTTCAATAAAGAATTGTTGAAAAAAATGCGGTGGACTACTCTCTGGACAACCCTCAAATTTGCTGCGTGTATTCCAATCTCTGTCTTCCTATATAAGTTTTACCCACTATAGTCCCCTCAAGTACGATGGAAATTATTCACTGGTGTGTGAACAGATGTCCTATTTTCATGTCCCTTCTTCTTCTAAATGTTTTCCATATGTTTCTTTCCTCACAAATTCTGAGAAGAACGCCTCATTCCTCGCCCTCTGAGAAAATCAAATTTTCAACACTCTTTTGTAGACCACATCTCAAACGCTTCGATTCTCTTCCGATTTTCCAACAGTTCATGCTTCACTATCATACAATGCTGTGCTCCAGATGTACATTCTCAGAAATTTCTTCCTCAGATTAAGGCCTATGTTTGATACTAGTCGCCTTCTCTCATCCAGGAATGCCCTTTTTCCGGTGGTAAGTCGGTTGTATGTCCTCCATGTTCCGTGCGTCATGGGTTTCTTGCTGCCTAGGTAGCAGAGTTCTGATGTTAAGTTTCTCTTTGTTCACATTTCTGCTACTTCTCATTGCTTTCGTCTTTCTTCGGTTTTCTCTCAATCCATATTCTATACTTGTTAGGCTGCTTTTTCCATTCAGCAGATCCTGCAATTCTTCTATTTCGATGAGGATAGCAATATCATCCGTGAGCCTTATTTCTGATATCCAATCACCTTGAATTTTAATCCCACTCTTAAAACTTTCTCTCATTTCCGTCATTCTTTTTAGAAGTATAGACTGAACAGTAGGGACGAAGAACTGCTTCCCTGTCTTACACCATTTTTAATCCAAGCACTTCGATCTTGATCTTCCAGTCTTCCAGTCTTGTTTTTCCCTCTTGGTTCTTGTGCAGTATGTATATGACCCCTATTTTTCTCAGAATTTCGAACATCTTGGAGCATTTTACATTGTCGAACGCTTTTTCCAGGTCGACAATTCTTTTTTTTGTTTTGTTTTAGTCCTGCTTTCATTGTCATCTGCAACGTCAGAAATGCCTCTCTGGTGCCTTTCCCTTTCCTAAAGATAAACTGATCGTCATCTGCCAGATCCTCAATTATCTTTTCCATTCTACCTTGTTTTATTCTCAACAGCAACTTAGATGCATGAGCTGTTAAGCAGACTGTGCGGTAACTCTCGCAGCTGTCGGCTCTTCGGAATTGTGTTGATGATTTTTTTTTCGAAAGTTTGATGGTACATCGCAATTCTGATACATTTTACTCACCAAAGAGAACGGTCATTTTGTTGCCATCCACCCCAATGATTTTAGAAATTTTGGTGGAATGTCATGTATCCCTTTTGTCTTATTTGTTCTTAAGTCCTCCAAAGCTCTTTCAAATTGTGATTCTAACACTGGATCCCCTAACTCTTCCCTCTCGCCACCTGTTTCTTCTTCTGTCACATAATCAGACGAACCCTTCCCCTCATAGATGACTGCAATGTACTCTCATCTCTGCATTTAACAGTGGAATTCCCATTGCACTCTTAATATTATCATCCTTGCTTTCAGTTTCACCGACGGTTACTGTAACTTTTCTGTATGCTACGTCAGTCCTTCTGGCTATCAAATTTCTTGGATTTTTCACATTTTTCAGTCATTTCGCCGTATCTTCCATGTGCTTCATATTTATTTTACTCCTAAGTGACTTATATTTCTGCATTCCTGAAATTTACTGAACATGTTTTTACTGATATACAGGATATAAAATCCCGTCTGAGGCCTGCGATCATTTTTATGTTAATAATTGGCAACGAATGCTTTAAAATCGCAATAAAGTGATGAGATGTTCAATTGACTCTTTTATTAGAACGTGTTACACGTTTCGGGATCACGCTCTGCTTCGAGACTGCTTTTGTCGCAGTTATAGTCATATGTTATTTGACACTTTCTTTAAGTTGTTGGTTGAGTTCCTGGTTGGTTAGGAAGGAGTTGAAGTTTGTGATGTCTGAAGATGGGTGTAATCACGAAACGCGTAACATGTTCTAATAAAAGAGTCAATTGAACATCTCATGACTTGAAACTTCTTGGCAGATTAAAACTGTGTGCCGGACCGAGACTCGAACTCGGGACCTTTGCCATTTGCGGGCAAGTGCTTTACCAACTGAGCTACCCAAGCACGACTCACGCTGTGAGGACGGGGCGTGAGTCATGCTTGGGTAGCTCAGTTGGTAAAGCACTTGCCCGCGAAAGGCAAAGGTCCCGAGTTCGAGTCTCGGTCCGGCACACAGTTTTAATCTGCCAGGAAGTTTCATATCAGCGCATACTCCGCTGCAGAGTGAAAATCTCATTCTGGATCTCATGACTTCATTGCGATTGTGCAGCATGATTGCCAATTATGAACATGTTTTTACTTCCTTGTTTCGTCGACCGACTCAAATATTTGTTCGGTTACCCATTGTTTCTTCGCAGTTACCGTTCTTATACCTATGTTTTAGTTTCCAACTTCTGCGTTTGTCTTTTCTAGAAATGTCCATTCCTCTTGAACTGAACTGCTTACTGAGTGATTCACTATCGCAAGGATTTAACCGTTGTTCTCCCGATTTACCGTGTGCCACTGTGTCACCTCACTCGGTTGGAGTCGCTGGAGACTGCCGCTGGGCACCACTGCAGCGGTGTCCATCACGGGTTGTACTTTATATAGTGACAGTCTGCCGATGACGACTGTGTGGTCGAAACTGCTTGCGGTACTGAGAATTAATTGCTCGCGTGATTGTGTCGTTCAGAATGAAAGAGTGGTGTGTGGTGTGTGGGCAGGCGGGGCGCGCCGGCGGCGGCGCCCTCTGTCGCTGCTGTCGACGCTGCCGCTGGCGCCGCCGCGCGCCGGCTGGACGTCTCTGGAGGTGTCAGCGCCGCTGCGCGAGCTGCTGCTGGTGGCGGGCCGCGCGCTCGCCGTGCGCTTCGAGGCGCCGGGCGGCCGCCCCATCCCGCCGCGCGCCTTCCTACAGCCCGAAGACCGCGCCGCCTTCCTCGTCGTCTTCTCCGACGACGTCGCGGACGAGAACCGCGTCGACGACGGCGGCGCTAACGGCGACGGCGTCGGGGGTCGAGACGGCAGCGGCGGTCGGCAGGCGACCAAAGCGGACGCCGAGGATTTCAGGCCGAGGTACAGTTCACGCCACGTAACGTGGCACTTGCAGAGAAACGCATTTTCATCCTGAGCGCCTGGCGGACGGGACTAATTACATACTGCTAAGTAGCAGCGTGCGCCAAGTCTGCAGTGAAGAATCTGATGACGTAACACGGTAAACTTTTCCGATGGATGGTTTCTGTTGTCTGCTTGCAGTCTTTAATGGAAACTGCGAGAGACCTGCGCTTATTCAACAAAAATTACACTTTGAGGTTGGAAGCACATCCTTGTTCCATTCACGTTTAACAGATAACGAGAAAATGAACTTTGTAGCAGCACAGAGTGCTCATAATTAAACTTTCGCTACTTGAACCAGTGTAGACGGAAAACGATTTACCGTATGCGTAGCCAGCTTAACAGAAACGATGTTCACACTGTGTACTGCAGGATTTTTGTTGTTAGTGGTGTTAGCGTCGTGACTTGCCGTTAAACCCCGTTACTGATACGACGACGTATGTCTGAAACACAAGAATTATTATTACAGTTGCTGACGTCCTCCCCCGTTAGCTGAATGGTTAGCCGGCACGGCAGCGTGTTCGGTCAGAGGGCTGCGTGCTCTCTGTAATAAAAAAACTGAGTCAAGGAACCAACGATCAACTTAAACGGATGTCTTGTGACGTCCGCCCCGACCAAACGCAACGAACTATATCGAACAAAATGAGTAAAAAAAGATGGTCAGCGTGACGGATTGTCATTCCTCTGGGCTCGGGTTCGATTCCCGGCTGGATCGGGGAATTTCCTGCGCCAAGGGACTGGGTGTTGTGCTGTCCTCATCATCATCCTATCATCCTCATCGACTACATGTCGCCGAAGTGGCGACAAATTGAAAGACCGCCACCCAGGGAACGGTCTGCCCGACGGGGTTCAAATGGCTCTCAGCACTATGGGACGTAACATCTGTGGTCATCAGTCCCCTAGAAGTTAGAACTACTGAAACCTAACTAACCTAAGGACGTCACACACATCCATGCCCGAGGCAGGATTCGAACCTGCGACCGTAGCGGTCGTGCGGTCCCAGACTGTAGCGCCTAGTACCACTCGGCCACCCCGGCCGGCTAAGATTTATTTTTTTTAAAAGAAAAAGAAAAAAAAGAAACAGTTGCTGACAGACAAGATGGGTCTCAACAAGGTGAGTAGGGTTTTAGTCTGCTTAATCAAAACAGCCGCAGTAGTTCGTAAGATTCCACGGCGGGTATCAGTTTGGACAAAATGCTTTTAAGTAGAGGACCGCGGAATTGTAGCTACTAAAACAGCTAACAGCTAAACTATCCACATTTCGATCGGCTTGCTGCGGTCCTCTTAGGCCGGGTCACTGCTGTATATTGGTGAATATCTTCCTTTATACTCTGTTATCTCCAGTTATATGGTGGCTACCGCGTTACACATTTGTGGTAACGTCCTATAGGACAAAATTACTGAGGTCATCGGTCCGTTACTACTTAATCTAACCTACACTAACTTACACTAAGGACGACACATACACCCATGCCCAACGGAGGACTCCAACCTCCGACGGGGGAGCCGCTCGGACCGTGACTAAGCGCCTTCGTCCGCGCGAAAACCTCTCGCGGCAACGTCAAACATCTGAGATGTCACTGGACAATTTGAAGAGTTTGTAGTGGGGAATATATGTTGTTGTTGTTGTGGTCTTCAATCCTGAGACTGGTTTGGTGCAGCTCTCCATGCTACTCTATCCTGTGCAAGCTTTTTCATCTCCCAGTACCTACTGCAACCTACATCCTTCTGAATCTGTTTAGTGTATTCATCTCTTGGTCTTCCTCTACGATTTTTACCCTCCACGCTGCCCTCCAATACTAAATTGGTGATCCCTTGATGCCTCAGAACATGTCCTACTAACCGATCCCTTCTTCTGGTCAAGTTGTGCCACAAACTTCTCTTCTCCCCAATCCTATTCAATACTTCCTCATTAGTTATGTGATCTACCCATTAAATCTTCAGCATTCTTCTGTAGCACCACATTTCGAAAGCTTCTATTCTCTTCTTGTCCAAACTATTTATCGTCCATGTTTCACTTCCATACATGGCTACACTCCATACGAATACTTTCAGAAATGACTTGCTGACACTTAAATCAATACTGGATGTTAACAAATTTCTCTTCTTCAGAAACGCTTTCCTTGCCATTGCCAGCCTACATTTTATATCCTCTCTACTTCGACCATCATCAGTTATTTTGCTCCCTAAATAGCAAAACTCCTTTACTAGTTTAAGTGCCTCATTTCCTAATCTAATTCCCTCAGCATCACCCGACTTAATTAGACTACATTCCATTATCCTTGTTTTGCTTTTGTTGATGTTCATCTTATATCCTCCTTTCAAGACACTGTCCATTCCATTCAACTGCTCTTCCAAGTCCTTTGCTGTCTCTGACAGAATTACAATGTCATCGGCGAACCTCAAAGTTTCTATTTCTTCTCCATGAATTTTAATACCTACTCCGAATTTTTCTTTTGTTTCCCTTAATGCTTGCTCAATATACAGATTGAACAACATCGGGGAGAGGCTACAACCCTGTCTAACTCCCTTCCCAACCACTGCTTTCCTTTCATGTCCCTCGACTCTTATAACTGCCATCTGGTTTCTGTACAAATTGTAAATAGCCTTTCGCTCCCTGTATTTTACCCCTGCCACCTTTAGAATTTGAAAGAGAGTATTCCAGTCAACATTGTCAAAAGCTTTCTCTAAGTTTACAAATGCTAGAAACGTAGGTTTGCCTTTCCTTAATCTTTCTTCTAAGATAAGTCGTAAGGTCAGTATTGCCTCACGTGTTCCAGTGTTTCTACGGAATCCAAACTGATCTTCCCCGAGGTTGGCTTCTACTAGTTTTTCCATTATATATGACCCACAAATTACGCAGCCTGGTGGCCATACGGAGTCTTACGTTAAGTATTCTACTGCGCATTTCATACAGCTTACACTGGAACAGCAAGCACTAGCTACGGATATTATGGTCAGCTTTGACATAAAATCTTTGTTTACCAAATTGTCTGCAGTTGAAACCATCAAATACCGCCAGCCATCCCCGACCTAGTGGAGCTGTGCTTGTCATCGACATATTTAAATTGGCGGTGCAAATTTTTTGAGCAAACAGATGGAATCGCTACGGGCTCCCCCTCCTGCCCCCCCCCCGCCAATAGCAGCTGACATATTCGTGGAATACTTCGAACAAACCTCGCTAAATTCCACGCCATTGTGCCCACGGTGCTGGCGCAGATATGTGGACATTTGTCATATGGTGTCATGGGAAACTAGAACTACGTAGGTTTATTGAAAACTTTAACAGCTTACACAAGAGCATACAGTTCACTCGAGAAGCAGAAAACAACTCCGAGTGATTTCTTTTCTGGATGTTAAGATTTACAGTACATCTAGCGCTAAATTAGGGAATAAAGGCTACAGGAAGCCGATGCACACCAACACATACCTAGACTTGGATTCGCACAACCACCCAGAACAAGAAAACGCTATGCTACGTACGCTGACAGCCCGTGCTTACCAGATTAGTGACGCCAACCACGTACAACAGAAACTGAACGAGATCAAGACAACATTCCGTGATAATTTATACAATAACAGAGACATACAACGAACTATGACGTACAGCGAAGACAAAACAGGCAATGGTAGAGAAGATAATCTTTCTGTTGCTCGTTTACCTTGCCGGCCGCTGTGGCCGAGTGGTTCTAGGCGCTTCAGTCCAGAACCGCGGTGCTGCTACGGTCACAGGTTCGAATCCTGCCTCGGGCATGGATGTGTGTGATGTCCTTAGGTAAGTTAGGTTTAACTAGTTCTAAGTTCTAGGGGACTAATAACCTCAGCAGTTGAGTCCCATAGTGCTCAGAGCCATTTGAACCAACCTCAGATATTAAGTCCCATAATGCTTAGAGCCATTTGAGCTTTTTTTTTCGCTTACCTTATGTGAGGTCATCAGCAACCGTGTGGGCAAGATTGTGCGTCGCACACATATATTCCAGAGTAGATGCGAGATCTGAAATTTGTTGATGATCGCTAAGGATTCCGTGAATCCTCTCCACACAGCAGGTGTGTACGACATTAGGTGTGAACGCGGCGAAGTCTACGTTGGTGATACAGAGAGACCCATTAGCACTCACGTTTCGGAGCATGAACGTTACGTACTACTAGGAGAGAAAAACAAATCAGCTGTAGCGGAACACCAACCGTAAAGCGGCCGCCTTGCCGATTTTCAAAAACCTCGCATGCTTGCTTCGCAGTCTAGGATGCTCCACAGGAAAATAAGAGAAGCTAATGAAATAATTAGACGCCCTAACAACATGAACAGGGTAATGATGGCTGCAAGCTACTTACGGTCTGGCTGCCGGAGATTCCAGCCCGGCGGACAGCGTGTGTTCACCGGCTGGCGGCGCTTCGTGACCCGGGTGTGCCAGGTAGACGGCGGCCACGAGAGAAGCCGTGCGGCCTTAACGCCTCGCTACAGGAAAACACCATTCCTTGGATACAAGATGCCGATTTGCTATTGCCTACTAATCGCCAACGAGAGTTGCCCACCAATCACCTACCAGAATGGCACAGGCAACACACAGCCGATATGCTGCCTTCTACCAGTCATCTACTACTAGAGTTGCCTTCCAGTCAGCCAGAACGGTAGCACAGGCAGTAGCATATCGTACAACCACCCCTCCATAAGAACTTATGGAGGATTTTCACAGCCATCTCACTGGAAGTCATTCTGATGCTACATCTTTTGTATGGTGTCCACCACCTCCAAGGAAACTAACAACATCGTAACTATTTTCCAGTACTCCCCTAGAGGGCAATCTATACAAAACAAATGTGATGTTCATTTGTATCCTTTTTAAAGCTCTTAGTACTCGTATATTTATTTGACAACAGCTGTATTAACAAGCTGTTTATTCTGCATTGTAAAACTATTCTATGTAATTTGTGTACTAATAACTACACCTTTTTGTACATAATTCTCTCGAATTACACCTGATAGTAGCAGTACAGCTATCTCCAGCAACAGTGGTTGTTGTTCCATGAACAGCTATCGACCATAAATACAGGCTTATCTACGTTTTATAATTTTATAGCTAATTTTAGGTTCCTTTAATTTATCCTTCTATTTTACAAAAAAATGGTTCAAATGGTTCTGAGCACTATGCGACTCAACTGCTGAGGTAATTAGCCCCCTAGAACTTAGAACTAGTTAAACCTAACTAACCTAAGGACATCACAAACATCCATGCCCGAGGCAGGATTCGAACCTGCGACCGTAGCGGTCTTACGGTTCCAGACTGCAGCGCCTTTAACCGCACGGCCACTTCGGCCGGCTTCTATTTTACAGCTGGAGGACTTTTAATAAACGTATCTTGCGATATATACTGTTATAATTACACTACTGGCCATTAAAATTGCTACACCACGAAGATGACGTGCTACAGACGCAAAATTTAACCGACAGGAAGAAGATTCTGTGATATGCAAATGATTAGCTTTTCAGAGCATTCACACAAGTTGGCGCCGGTGGCGACACATACAACGTGCTGATATGAGGAAAGTTTCCAACCTATTTCTCATACACAAACAGCAGTTGACCAGCGTTGCCTGGTGAAACGTTGTTGCGATGCCTCGTGTAAGGGAGGAGAAATGCGTACCATCACGTTTCCGACTTTGATAAAGGTCGGATTGTAGCCTGTCGCGATTGCGGTTTATAGTATCGCGACATTGTTGCTCGCGTTCGCTGAGATCCAATGACTGTTAGCAGAAAATGGAATCGGTGGGTTCAGGAGGGTAATCACAGACAGGATGCGATGTTGTACTCAACGACGAATCTGGTTGACCGAATGGCAAAACGTCATTTTTTCGGATGAATCCAGATTATGTTTACAGCCTCATGATGGTCGCATCTGTGTTTGGTGACATCGCGGTGAACGCACGTTGGAAGCGTGTATTCGTCATCGTCATACTCTCGTATCATCCGGCGTGATGGTATGGGGTGCCATTGGTTACACGTCTCGATCACCTCTTGTTCGCATTGACGGCACTTTGAACAGTGGACGTTACATTTCAAATGTGTTACGAACCTTGGCTCTACCCTTCATTCGATCCCTGCGAAACCCTACATTTGAGCAGGATAAAGCACGACCGCATGTTACAAGTCCTGTACGGGCCTTTCTGGATACAGAAAATGTTCGACTGCTGCCCTGGCCAGCACATTCTCCAGATCTCTCACCAATTGAAAACGTCTGGTCAATGGTGACCGAGCAACTGGCTCGTCACAATACGCCAGTCGCTACTGTTGATGAACTGTGATATCGTGTTGAAGCTGCATGGGCAGCTGTACCTGTACACGCCATCCAAGCTCTGTTTGACTCAATACGCAGGCTTATCAAGGCCGTTATTACGGCCAGAGGTGGTTTTTATGGTTACTGATTTCTCGGGATCTATGCACCCAAATTGCGTGAAAATGTAATCACATGTCAGTTCTAGTATAATATATTTGTCCAATGAAGACCCCTTCATCATCTGTATTTCTTCTTGGTGTAGCAATTTAAATGGTCAGTAGTGTATTTTCAAAGATTATATTTCGATCGTTGATATCTCCAACAGTAATGTTCTCAAAAAAATAAAATTAAGTATAACCACCCTGTATGTGAGACTGTTACCTTTTTTTTCGTTGAGGACATGTGTAGCATTATTTGAAAACAGTTCACACCACTGTCAAACATTTCGTCAGGAATTCTTATACCCACTAATCCTTACATATTATCAAAGTGACATGCGTTTAGTGACTTGCGCGCCACCCTCAAAATAATGGAAGAAAAAGTTTATCGCTTACTAGATTTTCGCTATTCGTGCAGTAAAACTGAAGCATCATGTATAGCATTTTAATTTATCACTTCTTTGCTACTAACTCTATTTGCAACTCATTTTCCAGATAGTACTTACGTATATTTCTGAGTGTACTTGCAAAAATATGTCATTGTATGACGCATAGTTCAAGAGATATAAGGTCATAAACGTTGAGCTGTGTGAAAAAGAAACTGCAAGGCGAAATTTGGTAGAGATACAGGAGAAATACGTGTACAAATATGTGTGAAATATATTAAATATAGGCTATGTGAAATATATGCGACGTCTGCGTACATGGGTGAAGCTGCAGGTAAGAAACTCCTCCTTAATCCCTGGATCGATTTACTTACTGTCTCCATTGTGCGGGTAAGAAACGGCAACCTCATATTAGGGTGGAACTGATGGCACGGAGAGAAAGGGAAGGTGTTACGCAGAGGGGGAAGCAGGAGATAGATGGAGAGAGACTGGGGGGAGGAGGGGCAAATGTATAGAAAAAGGGAAGAAGAGGAGATGGACAGAGAGAGGGGGAGGGAAAATGGTGAGAGAAAGGGAAGAGGAGCAGTTGGTGTTACAGGGAGCAGGAGATGGGGAGCGGGCAGGAGGAGCTGGACAGCGAAAAGGGCAGAGATCGACACAGGGGGAGGAGAAGGAGATGGTCAATAGAGTCAGGAATAGGTGTACAGAGAGGGGGGAGAGAAGGAGATGGAGTAATAGTATTCGAATTAATACGTACCCAGGCATCACCGGGTACTCAGCTAGTAAAGTGTATGTGTTCTCCCATATCCTACATTAAGTCATGTCAGCAGCTTCAGTGGGTTGCTGTGGTACCTTCTGAAAAAGAAAAGACTGTTTCTGTTACTGCACCTCTGCTATATTATCAGACGGATTCACCGTTACACATGTTTGTATATAATTTATGAGTGGATAGTTTTGATAAGTTTTCGTAATTATTTCAGCTTTGGGTTACTGCGGCATAATGCAGTAACTCATGGAGCAAGGCATCAGGGATGATGTCTTAAAACACACGCCTTGTCATTTTATCCGTTCTTGTCAATGTTTTCCACTTATGCCTTAATTCACACTACCTCCCCGTTTATTATCCGATTAGTATATGTAATTATTAACATCCTTCTACAGCATCAAATCATAAATGCTTCCTTTGTCTTCTCTTCCGCTTTTCCTAAACTCCATAATTTATTTTAGACGCACATTCTTCGAAATTTATCGCTGAATTTGCTTACCTTTATACAAGTAGGCGTCTACTAGCGGGGAATGCCCCCTTTGCACGTGCTAGTCTGCTTCTTATATCCTCCTTGCTTCATACGTTATTATTGATTTTCGCCGGCCGGTGTGGTCGAGCGGTTCTAGGCGCTTCAGTCTGGAACCGCGCGACCGCTACGGTCGCAGGTTCGAATCCTGCCTCGGGCATGGATGTGTGTGATGTCCTTAGGTTAGTTAGATTTAAGTAGTTCTAAGTTCTAGGGGACTGATGACCTCAGGTGTTAAGTCCCATAGTGCTCAGAGCCATTTTTATTGATTTTCTTCCAATATATAAAAATTCCTTGACTTCGTGTACTATTTGGCTGAGGGTAGAAATACCATAAACGAATCTCATCATTGATACGCTTTCATCCTAAATACGAATTCTTTCTTTTATTTCCATAATCGCTTGCTCAGTGTAAATGTTGAGCAACAAGGGATAAAGACTGCATCACAGCTGCCGATTCCGCGTGGTGTCTGTTCTTTCGAACATGTAGCACAACTTATATCAGCCACAAACCAGGGTGGATGATGTAAGCTGGATCGCCTATCCATGAAGTGCTTCAAATATTTTCCGTATCAGTTCCATTTTGTCCGCATTGTGCGCAACTCATCAAAAACATAGGATCAGCACATCAAATGCTGCTGTCTACGGGAAAGTATCTTCATTGGATAGTCATAAGGAAATAAGACTTTGGCACAGTTTTTGTGTAAAAATGGCAATCCTGTTTAAATCTGGATAAATGCAGGACAATGTGTACAATAAGTAGCAAGAATTCGTTAGTATCGATTAGAATATTAATGGTAGACATCTTCAGCACGTAACTTTCTGTAGGCATTTAGTAGTAACACGAAGAAACGAAATGAAAAGGACGATGTTATGTCAGTATTAGAGAAGACGAATGAAAAACTGTTTCTTGAAAGGATTCAGGAAAGGTGCATTGCTTCTAGGAAGGAAATGACAAGATACTAGCGTGACCAATTCTAAATTATCGTTACGTGTATGGAATCGTTGTCAACAACTTCTGGATCGATTCCTTAGTTCATACTTCCAAAACACGTTAATGAAGAAGGTATCTTTTTTCTCTTTTGTTAGATATTCAATAGAGAGACAAGCTAGCTTCCCCCTTTTTGTCACGATATTTCAGTTTGTTGTGTTTTCCTCCCAGAATCGCATGAAGGTGTTACCTCCACTCTACCGCTCTCGCAGACATGCGGGTCCTTTGGCGCCTCTGACATGTGTCACGACTGTATCCATGTGAACTACCCTCCTACTCATCACTACAACTGGCTCTATAGATACTTTCTAAAGTTATCAAGAGGCTAAACTGCTCTAAAAACTACAGACAGGCATTTCACGTTCTCTCTGCGTACAGAGCGGCATTCTGATTATGTTACCGTGTTTTCTGTGATACAGGCACACCCACGACGTGGTGGAGATGCTGCACGCAGCGGGTGCTGATGTCTTCCAGTCGTCCATCAGGGTCGCCAACAGCAGTGCCAGCCCCGCTTCCAGCCCCAGCGAGCAGACGACGGCGCCGCCCTCCTGGACAAGGCACACCAGACACCGGCTCATGCTGGAGAGCAACGCGCTCGAGCCAGATCCGGAACCACAGCACTGGAGGCACCAGGGCTCCAGGCTGTTGGTGAGTGCCTCTGTACACTGCGCTAGGCGACAGGGTGTGCCCATTGGTTTCTCGTGAACTTGGCACAGATAGACAGAGGTAGGTGAATACGAGGACAAGGTGGAGACACCGCTTGTATCCATGATCTGGTCCTTAAGATCCGCTGCTGACAGGTCACCGTGTCCTCTTCGCTAGCGCCACCTTTGGAAACTATATGGAGGGTCATGTAGTGAGTCCACCGCTCTCATAAGTGTTGTTGAGCTCACCCTTCACCCAAGCGTTGTCAACAGTCCGACACAGAGCGGTTACTTCTTCCTCTAGTATCTACTTACTTTGATTTAAAAGGCTGAGTGCCCCCTTTCCAATCCCGCCACTAAGGAAAAATTACTGGCAGAAACGAGTCAGGCAAAGCGAGGGTTCATCAACAAATGCCGAATCGCTGGTACACATCAGTAAAATTATCTTGTCGTACGGTTTTCGAAAATATTGCCTGCGGTCGTTCAAATGGTTACACTAGAATACTTTGCCGACATCAGATATGTTAAGCAAACCCACACTTACGTATCCCACACTTACGTACCGAGAGAGCTGCTGGTAAAACAGATCTTTATTCGACCGAAATAATCACCATCAGACAACATGAAATTGTTGTAGTAGTTTATACGCTACCATTGTTGCTCTGGTGTCACTAAAGATAAGCCGGCCGCGGTGGTCTCGCGGTTTTAGGCGCGCAGTCCGGAACCGCGCGACTGCTACGGTCGCAGGTTCGAATCCTGCCTCGGGCATAGATGTGTGTGATGTCCTTACGTTAGTTAGGTTTAAGTAGTTCTAAGTTCTAGGGGACTGATGACCACCATTTTTTTTAACTGAAGATAAAATTATAGAAACTCAATCTGGGTAAATATCATAAAGGATAAAATGCATCCATATAATTGACTAATCTTAATACTCTCTCAGTTTGTATGTTGCCTGCTGCTATGTGGAGTGTAGTCTATGACGATTTTTTATCTTTTTACTTTTTTTTCAAGGTGTGACCACTCGCAAAATGAAAACCACAGTGAAAATTGAGTGTTTTATTTGCAACATTTAGCTATACCTTCTAGGCTACTTCTATACATCGTCGCGCTCCGGCTTAGACACCTGTGGTAGCGTTGTACCAACTTTCCAATATCATCGTCATAGAAGATAACCGCCTAGGCTTCCCCAATTCTGCACGCTGGTCTTCAACTCGCTGTCTGTGCCAAAATGCTGTCCCCATAGCTAGCGGTTCACGCGAAAAAGAGATGAAAACGAGACGGAGACAGGTCCGGGCTGTATAGTGGGTGTTCACTTCTCATCTAAAGCGCTGAGGGAGCTTCTGTGATCCAGCTGTAGTATGCGGCCGAGCATTGTCATGAAGGAAGACGAAGCCTGATGACAACATTCCTGTTCGCTTGTTCTGAATTGCGTTTCATAGACGATTTTCCCGCATCACTTGATCCACTCGCTGAACAAGATCATCGGATGATACTCGTTCCCTTCCCTGATCGCTTGCATCATGAACGTCTGTACGAGGTGCATTCAAGTTCTAAGGCCTCCGATTTTTTTTCTAATTAACTACTCACCCGAAATCGATGAAACTGGCGTTACTTCTCGACGTAATCGCCCTGCAGACGTACACATTTTTCACAACGCTGACGCCATGATACCATGGCAGCGGCGAAGGCTTCTTTAAGAGTCTGTTTTGACCATTGGAAAATCGCTGAGGCAATAGCAGCACGGCTGGTGAATGTGCGGCCACGGAGAGTGTCTTTCATTGTTGGAAAAAGCCAAAAGTCACTAGGAGCCAGGTCAGGTGAGTAGGGAGCATGAGGAATCACTTCAAAGTTGTTATCACGAAGAAATTGTTGCGTAACGTTAGCTCGATGTGCGGGTGCGTTGTCTTGGTGAAACAGCACACGCGCAGCCCTTCCCGGACGTTTTTGTTGCAGTGTAGGAAGGAATTTGTTCTTCAAAACATTTTCGTAGGATGCACCTGTTACCGTAGTGCCCTTTGGAACACAACGGGTAAGGATTACGCCCTCGCTGTCCCAGAACATGGACACCATCATTTTTTCAGCACTGGCGGTTACCCGAAATTTTTTTGGTGGCGGTGAATCTGTGCGCTTCCATTGAGCTGACTGGCGCTTTGTTTCTGGATTGAAAAATGCCATCCACGTCTCATCCATTGTCACAACCGACGAAAAGAAAGTCCCATTAGTGCTGTCGTTGCGCGTCAACATTGCTTGGCAACATGCCACACGGGCAGCCACGTGGTCGTCCGTCAGCATTCGTGGCACCCACCTGGATGACACTTTTCGCATTTTCAGGTCGTCATGCAGGATTGTGTGCACAGAACCCACAGAAATGCCAACTCTGGAGGCGATCTGTTCAACAGTCATTCGGCGATCCCCCAAAACAATTCTCTCCACTTTCTCGATCATGTCGTCAGACCGGCTTGTGCGAGCCCGAGGTTGTTTCGGTTTGTTGTCACACGATGTTCTGCCTTCATTAAACTGTCGCACCCACGAACGCACTTTCGACACATCCATAACTCCATCACCACATGTCTCCTTCAACTGTCGATGAATTTCAATTGGTTTCACGCCACGCAAATTCAGAAAACGAATGATTGCACGCTGTTCAAGTAAGGAAAACGTCGCCATTTTAAGTATTTAAAACAGATCTCATTCTCGCCGCTGGCGGTAAAATTGCATCTGCCGTACGGTGCTGCCATCTCTGGGACGTATTGACAATGAACGCCTCCTCATTTTAAAACAATGCGCATGTTTCTATCTCTTTCCAGTCCGGAGAAAAAAAATCGGAGGCCTTAGAACTTGAATGCACCTCGTACTTCCTGCTTTTGAGTTCCTAGTCCGTTGCAGCACCTTGCTGTCATGCACGACATTTACATCATGTGGGTTGCATGAAATCAGGCAGAACCCTTCAGCGTGAAAAAATGAATGACAGCACACACTTCACATTTGGCGACAGACTGATAAGTCAAAACCCACCGCGAAGTTGTATGCCGCCTGGTGGCTTTGTGGGCACATGACGCATAACAAAAGTGTGTAAGCGGAGTAGACACGGACGTGGAATCACCCTGGCGAAGATATGGCCTGCAAACGGTGAAATCTACTGAGGTAAGCGACTTTGACAAAAGGCAGATTATTATCACGCAGATCCTGTGAACGGGTATCATGAAAAGGGCGAAGCTGGTCGAATGTTCACGTGCTACTGTCGTGAGCATCTACGGAAAGAGTTAGAAGGACAGTGGAACTATCACTAGATGTTAAATGGTTGGACGTCCACGACTCTTCTTAGAACGTGGGGTTCGGAGGCTTGTCTGCTCTGTAAAGTAGGAGTAGATGGTGATCTGTGGCAACTCTGGCGAAAGAGCGCAATGCTGGTTCACGCACAAGTGTTTCATTATACAATGTTGAACATGGAGCCTCCGCAGCAGACCACCACAAAGTGTTCACATGTTGACGCAACAACATCGTCAGTTACGACTGCAGTGGGCGCGGAACAATCGGGAATCGACCATTTATCGATGGAAATGTGTCGGATCTTCGGGTGAATCATACTTTTGCTACACTAGGTCGATGGTCGTCTCCAGGAACGCCAACATCTAGGTGAACGGCGGTTCGAAATGAACAGCGTGCCACGACACAGGGTGCTGGGAGCAGTATTGTGGTGCGGGAGACATTCTCCTGCGCTTGTATGGGACCTGCGGTAGTAATCGAAGACAGGCCGAAGCTGTGAACTAGCTGCATCTCTTCAAGCTTGATGTCTTCCCCGACGGCGATGTCATCTTTAACCAGTATAATCGTCCGTGTCTCGTTGTCAGAACAGCACTTCAGTGGTTTGAGGAGCTTTATAGTGAACTCACGTTGATACCTCGGCGACCAAATTCACCTGATGTAAATCCTATGAGACCCATACGGGTCGCTATCGGTAGCCATCATCGAGTACGCAGATGAGTGGCCCGTTACGTAAGCGAATTACATGATCTGTGTGTAGACACCTAATGCCACATTCCTCCACAAACTATCAACAGACTGTCGGATGCCTGATACGCAGAATCAGTGATGTATTTCGTTCCAAAGACGCAGAAACAAGCTATTAAGCAGGTTGTCATAACGTTTTGGCTCATCGGTCTACTGTACTAGGCATCTTTGCGTGCTCGCTGTGCTCTCAGAACTGACAAATGTGACTTGACGTGCTGGACGGGCATAGCAGAGACACTGCGCAACAAATATGTGCAACGCTTCATCGCATTTCATATGTGGTTTTAATTTCACTACCGTTCTGACCTTGGGGAAAAAAGGGCCGTGGTACATACTGACGAATGGAATAACTGATTTTTCGACAGTTTCGATCTAAGAACTGGATATATATTCTGCCGCAAGCTCCCGATGATACATTACCATTTTCATTAGATTCCAAGCTGTGACTTCCAACAGCGCAAAATATGATTTTTGTTTTAAATTTTAGACGATTTATCATCAACAGAAACGAATTCGAAATTTATGAAGGCGTATAAGGGCGCTTTTCCTTAATTTTTAACTCACAACTGAGTAGCCGATTATATTCAAACGTAATCTTACTTCTCCCGAAGATCACCCTATTACTGGACATCCGAAGAGGGCTCTCACAGATAGGGATGTAGACAAAGCGTCCAATATAATATTTACTGATTAAAAACTCGTGGGCTTCCAGCCAGACGACAGCGTTAAAATGCTGCAACGTTTCGAAGAGTACCATACAGTCTTTGCCAGAGCTTTTCATCTGCAGTATAAGCCGTCTTTTATTCAAACGCATGGAGTAGGGAACGCGGGTATTTTTCAGATTTTCTACAGTATACTTGCAGCAGACATGCTGAATAATACTCACTGATATAAAAGGGGAATACGCAGAGAGCCAGCGCAATTTTCAGCGTCTTTACAGCGATACAGCGTCAGGCCTGGAACTTTTTGCTGGCCTCATAGATGATGTAGGTGGAAAACGTGGCAAAAGTCTGGTGATAGCTGTTCGTTCCAAACAGACCTAGCAGGTAACTTAATGTTTAAGGGGTCTGCTTTTGCTACTGTTACTAAGTACAACATTCGGCGAAAGTAAGGAATACGAGTGTGTAGTGGAAACTACCAGTGCGGGACTCAAACACGTATTTCCTGCTTCAGTCACCTTATCCTTTACATTTTGAGACTGTTCCTCAAACCCAGACGAAAACTCTCACTTTACGTTTCCACCTAAGATTTCGGAACAGCACTGCGGGAAACGTGGGCACAGCATTTGTAGGAGAACAGTCGGTGGAGGTCTGTTGCCTATCCTTACATAATGACGTGAATCGAATAATTGCACTCAAATGAAATGAATGAATCGATGAGGATGAAATCAGTGTAAGATGAAATCATATCAGGGAGACCGTGTAGATTTGCTGAACCTGCTGTGCAGTGAATGTGTAGTGACAGGACCCGGTAATCCATATCGCTGCACCGACTAACTGTTGTCGGTCCTATCTGGCGAGGACGGAGTGTTGTGTCGCAGTACTAAAGATAAATAAGGGCAAGCGTAGTGTAAGCAGTTAGTTCACTCGATTTGTTTCAGATTATTAGGGTGCTGACAATGAAACGCAGTCTTTGGTTCGTACTTTATAAAAGATTATTAGTCTGCCATTTGAAGTTTGTTGTTTAATATAATCCCTAGATATGTAATTTAATTGGCAACCTCTAGATTTTATTACGTACCAGGAATCCAAGTGAATCTCGCGGATGCCTTCTCACATTTTGTTGTTCAGACTCAACTAACATTTTTTGTACCATTTGTATATGTTGCCTGTCCTTTTTTACTCACCTGCAAATAATCTAAGGGCTCAGACTGTTGTAAATGAATGAATGATCTCTATAAATATTATATTTTCCTTATTTTCTAGTTGTTGTACCCTTTTCACCCTATATGAGAGGAGAGGGTTAGGAGAGGGTAGCGCGGTGTCTGTCAGCGGTGTAGACATCCCACTCTTCATCCGACCAGTTTCAAATACACAAACGATGCAATATAATTAGAAAGGTGAAACGTTATCAAATTTCTTACGATTAGTAAATGGATTATTTTCATTGATGGTATTTAAAAATTCTGTGGATTCTATTTTTTTAAATTAATAAATAACACAGGATAACACAGAACCATGAACCATGGACCTTGCCGTTGGTGGGGAGGCTTGCGTACCTCAACGATACAGATAGCCGTACCGTAGGTGCAACCACAACGGAGGGGTATCTCTTGAGAGGCCAGACAAACGTGTGGTTCCTGAAGAGGGGCAGCAGCCTTTTCAGTAGTTGCAGGGGCAACAGTCATGATGATTGACTGATCTGGCCTTGTAACACTAACCAAAATGGCCTTGCTGTTCTGGTACTGCGAACGGCTGAAAGCAAGGGGAAACTACAGCCGTAATTTTTCCCGAGGGCATGCAGCTTTACTGTATGATTAAATGATGATGGCATACTCTTGGGTAAAATATTCCGGAGGTAAAATAGTCCCCCATTTGGATCTCCGGGCGGGGACTACTCAAGAGGACGTCATTATCAGGAGAAAGAAAACTGGTGTTCTACGGATCGGAGCGTGGAATGTCAGATCCCTTAATCGGGCAGGTAGGTTAGAAAATTTAAAAAGGGAAATGGATAGGTTAAAGTTAGATATGGTGGGAATTAGTGAAGTTCGGTGGCAGGAGGAACAAGACTTTTGGTCAGGTGAATACAGGGTTATAAATACAAAATCAAATAGGGGTAATGCAGGAGTAGGTTTAATAATTGATAAAAAATAGGAGTACGGGTACTACAAACAGCATAGTGAACGCATTATTGTGGCCGAGATAGACACGAAGCCCACGCCTACTACAAAAAAATGGCTCTGAGCACTATGGGACTTAACATCTATGGTCATCAGTCCCCTAGAACTTAGAACTACTTAAACCTAACTAACCTAAGGACAGCACACAACACCCAGCCATCACGAGGCAGAGAAACACGCCTACTACAGTAGTACAAGTTTATATGCCAACTAGCTCCGCAGATGACGAAGAAATTGATGAAATGTATGATGAGATAAAAGAAATTATTCAAGTAGTGAAGGGAGACGAAAATTTAATAGTCATGGATGACTGGAATTCGGGAGTAGGAAAAGGGAGAGAAGGAAACATAGTAGGTGAATATGGATCGGGGCTAAGAAATGAAAGAGGAAGCCGCCTGGTGGAATTTTGCGCAGAACATAACTTAATCATAGCTAACACTTGGTTCAAGAATCATGAAAGAAGGTTGTATACATGGAAGAACCCTGGAGATACTAAAAGGTATCACATAGATTATATAAAGGTAAGACAGAGATTTAGGAACCAGATTTTAAACTGTAAGACATTTCTAGGGGCAGATGTGGACTCTGACCACAATCTATTGGTTATGAGCTGTTGATTAAAACTGAAGAAACTGCAAAAAGGTAGGAATTTAAGGAGATGGGACCTGGATAATCTGACTAAACCAGAGGTTGTACAGAGTTTCAGGGAGAGCATAAGGGAACAATTGACAGGAATGGGGGAAAGAAATACAGTAGAAGAAAAATGGGTAGCTTTGAGGGATGCAGTAGTAAAGGCAGCAGAGGATCACATAGGTAAAAAGACGAGGGCAAGTAGAAACCCTTGGGTAACAGAAGAAATATTGAATTTAATTGATGAAAGGAGAAAATATAAAAATGCAGTAAATGAAGCAGGCAAAAAGGAATACAATCGTCTCAAAAATGAGATCGACAGGAAGTGCAAAATGGCGAAGCAGGGATGGCTAGAGGACAAATGTAAGGATGTAGAGGCTTATCTCACGAGGGGTAAGAGAGATACTGCCTACAGGAAAATTAAGGAGACCTTTGGAGAATAGAGAACCACTTGCATGAATATCAAGAGCTTTGATGGAAACCCAGTTCTAAGCAAAGAAGGGAAAGCAGAAAGGTGGAAGGAGTATATAGAGGGTCTATACAAGGGCGATGTACTTGTGGACAATATTATGGAAATGGAAGATGAACACAGAAGAACAACACAGAAAGTGGAAGGTCACGAAACGCAAGCGCTGCACATACCCAGAAAGTGAGCCTGTACTTATAGGTGGTTGACTTAGAGGAGGGATGTTATATGTTATTTAGGGTCGACAAATGTCGCTACAAATGAAGAGAGCGGTTGGGATTTCATATGATGACGAGGGTAGATGGGGAGAGATGGATGGCAAGTGTTGTGTTGTCTGAAGAAAATGGCTCTGAGCACTATGGGACTTAACTTCTGAGGTCATCAGTCCCCTAGAACTTAGAACTACTTAAACCTAACTAACCTAAGGACATCACACACATCCATGCCCGAGGCAGGATTCGGACCTGCGACCGTAGCGGTCTCGCGGTTCCAGACTGTAGTGCGTAGAACCGCTCGGCCACTCCGGCCGGCGTTGGCTGAAGAGCCAACACCGTTTTACGAGGAGAGGCTGAAATGCACGCGGTTTAGCTCACGCAGGCTGGCATGAAGAGGGAAGTACTGACGTGAGGTCTGGAACATGACAAGGAAGTAGAATTCAGAAAGCGGACATAATTAGTTTGATACTTAACTTTAATCCATTAATGATGAACGTCGCTCTTGACGGTACATATTCACAATATTGTCTTTTCAGAATACATTCTTGAAGTAATTAAACTGAATATGGCACCTTGATAGGTCGTAGCAAATGACGTAGCTGAAGGCTATGCTAAACTGTCGTCTCGGCAAATGAGAGCGTATGTAGACAGTGAACCATCGCTAGCAAAGTCGGCTGTATAACTGGGGCGAGTGCTAGGGAGTCCACAGCTGGCGTGTGGCGGCGCTCCGTCTGCAATCACTGATAGTGGCGACACGTCGGTCCGACGTATACTAACGGACCGCGGCCGATTTAAAGGCTACCACCTAGCAAGTGTGGTGTCTGGCGGTGACACCACAGCTAGAGACAGAAATTGAGGATTGCCCTGATTGAAAGTAGAGTAGGTAATGAAAGGTGAGATTTGATAGGATGGACGAATATTCATTGTCTTTGAGAGAGAATCAGTAGAAGTTCCTTTGGGAGACGAAATGGGGGTAAGTGTAGGGTTGGTGGTATCAGCAGTATTCCAGGTTTGGAAATTAGAGGGAAAACAATAAGGTTGTTGGTATCGAGTTTGTGGATAGTGCAATATAAACTGAGCTGTGGCAGACATTCGCCAACTTAGGATTCATTTACATCGAGAAAAGAAAAGAATTGTATTCAGACACTATATCTCAGTTTATTCGTAACTAACATCAATACCTATGCGCCGTTGAGAGTCCCGCCCACTTGTTTGCCGTGTTTCACGCTCCTGACGCTGGCTGCTGTGTGTGATGTCGAAATACATCTACTGCTACGTTTTGTGCCAATGTGCAGGTGAAGCGCTCCATCGAGGACAACGAGCTGCCGGAGTCCGAGGCGGAGGACCCCGAGGCGGCTGGCCCGCGCCTGTCGCCCGACCTGCTGCTGCACGCCAGGGGATCCGCCGCGCACCATGGCCGCGACGCTGCAGGTACCCACCACCACGCACCACACACACACAACACACCACCACGCTGACAGGGAGGGGGAGAAGCCGCATACAGACGATTATAGCAGACAAGGACTTAAATATTTTCAATATTTCGCTGCCCTGTCAGCAACTGTACAAATATTAATTTTAATTTTAATAACCAACGGCCTCAGTTGCACCGTTTACCTAGAATTAACCTAGGTTTCAGTCGGGATAACTCAATCTTCTTCAGAATAATAATAACTGCCGTTTGTCCATAATGGACATCGTCAAGCTAAAACTACAAATCCATAAATTATCGTCAGATTGTAGAAACGTATCTGAAACTGCCTCGGCCCCACTTCGCGACCGCGATGCGGCAACCACGAGTGCTGTACAGCAGAGTTCTCACCCCCTAGCTCTCTCTCACTCTCTCTCTCTCGCACACATACACACACACACACACACACACACACACACACACACACACACACACAATGCACAGACACCTCTGAATGATTCAGAACAATCGCCAGGAACACTTTGAACTGTTCCACCGTCAGCCATCTTCTTTTTACACCTTCAACTGTTCCACTGCCTGCCATGTTTGCTTTTACAGCTGGTGAACAGTGAACCAGTGACAGTGACAGCGACAGCTCAATATATAGTGTTTGACAGTAATGAAGACGGGGAAACAGAAAACGTAAGTGAAACATAATGTAAATAGACACACACACACACACACACACACACACACACACAGAAGTAAATAATTTCAGGCACAGAAATAACAATTTTCAAATCGTAATTTTGGCTTAAACAGTTTATCTCCTTTAAGGTGTAAGTGGTTGCAGATGACAAACTGTGAAACAAAGCAGTCACTGTAGAAACACAATACATCAGAAAAACCACACAATGTGCTAAAAAGGTATGAATTCATAATTTTATGTATTTGTTTTCAAATATCTGTAATTACGATTTAAAAACTAATAGTTACGTGTACACAAACAGAAAAGAACATTCTTTATCTTTTACAGCCGTAACATAAAAGCCCACTGAAAATGCTGCAACTGCAGGGAAACATGTTTGGGTTAAAAAACAAAATTGTGTTTTCCTAAAGGCGGGCACTATCCAAAAACACAAGTATTATTAAAGCAAACACGGAAAAAAGAGCTTCAACCCCAAGATGAAAATAAAGTTTACTGAGTAGTAAACACGGGTCCGCTACGGCTTAGTCACGGTTAAATTATTTTCTGTGCCGTTCGACATCTACTGCTGGATAAAAGCCTTCGATAGACTTTTCATGAGTTGCTAGCTTCAGCGATGCTCGTCGTGAGTGGTTTCTAATACGATCTAACTGTCTCTTCTTTTCGAAGTCTCGGTCTTCTTTTTCCTTTGAATTCAGCAACGGCGCCCACTGTCTATTAAACACCGACTCCTCTTGTTACATCGCTGGCCACCATTTCGTTTTCACTACAGACTTGAATGCATTTTCTACCCCAGTCAGCTACTTTACCCAGTTGCATGTTTTCCGGTATCAATCCCCTTCACGAATTCCTCCGTTTCTCACTGAACAACCGTTAGCTTCTGAATGGTTTCCGCACTTAAAATTTATATTCTCATCCATAGGTCAGATATAAAAATACAATCTGATTGTATACTTCCAGTGTTTTCGTCCTCAAAACATTAAGTAGTTCGAACAAAATAATTTTGGGTCGTAGCTTGCGTCACTGTATAACAGTGAAGCAACTAAACTGCCGACTTTTCTACAGACCTTGAAGCCATCCTCCTCAGGTTCTCAATGGCGGTCTGCATGGGCTCCCTATACGCTGTAGATTAGTTATCAAGTGATAAATGATATTGGAAGTGATTATGGTATGTAATATGCTCCAAAAGTGCACTATTCTCTTTTCTCTTGCTTATGGCATTCAGCTGTTTATCAATATTAATAGCCGAGAAAGACGTGTGCTGCTCACATGGTCACTGCCAATGATGTCTTACGAAAGATTCGGAGCGGCTAACGGTTAGCTGGGCCATGTCTTCTGGAATGACAATTTCTGAAGGTAGGCACTACAATTACGAATATCCTAAATTAGAATGATCAAATAGACAATGTTGTGAGGGGAAAGTGAACCAAAGACTGTCTGTTATTTGCAGAACACTTACAATATGCAATAAGTGTACTAAAGAGACGCCTGTACTACGCTTGTACGACTTCGTATTGCGTTTTGCTATGGTATGCGCACCACAGAGGACTGACAGAAGACATCGAAAAAGTCCAAAGAAGAGCAGCTCGTTTTGTACCATCTCAAAATAGGGGAGAGAGTCACGGATATGATATATGAGTTGCGGTGGCAATCATGAAAGCAAAGGTGATTTTCGTTTTGGCGAGATATTTTCGCCAAATTTCAATCTCGAGCTTTCTCCTTCGATTACGAAAATACAACGATTCTAGAGTCGCTATACATTTTGTACTTAAGCAAATTTTATTAACCAATATGTAATGGCACTGCGACTTATGTTACAATAGGACATAATTTCAATACATTTCAATGTGACCACCTTGCATGACTAGGCACACCCCACAGCCCACTGTGACCGAAAAACCTGCCCAAGCATATCTGGTGTAATCTCAGCAGCTGCGGCTCGAAGACGCTGTGTTAAGTGTTCAGTGCTGCGGATCTTCACCTGGTGTACCTTAGACATGATAAATCCCCATGCAAAAAAGTATAAGGGTGTCAAGTCAGGAGAGCGGGGTGCCCACATCCGTGGAGAGGCACGACCAATCCATATGCCGGGAAATGCTTGATTCAGATAATCCCGAACAACGAGGGCAAAATGGGGTGGTGCACCATCCTGTTGAAAAACAACAGTATCCATAATACCATCAGATATCAACAGGGGCTCTAAAAAATCTTCAAGCATACGACCTGGATATGATATGCACGTTTGTGCAGCTTGTAACGAAACATTCTCCGTGCAGTGGTTTGAGGAATACCAAGCATCCTACTAAGTCTCCTGGTAGATGCGGAAGGGCTAAGTGTGATCGCATCCTGCACACATTACACAGTGTTTAGCGTTATGGCCGGCCTCCCGGGACGTTCTTCATCTACAACACTACCAGTACGCTGCAATTTTCTGACGAGGGTCTTGATAGCAACCCTGGTGGGCCTATTTTCCGGAATCTACGGGCAAAGTCTGTCTGCATTTGTTCATACGTCATTCCACGAAGACGAGCAGAAACAACAGCGGTTCGTTCTTCTTTGGTTAGCATTCTGTCGTAGTACCTGCAAGAAACAAATATTCCCTTAGTATATCACTGAAATGTATGGTGACTTACTATATCACTGACTTCAGAATCACCCTGTATTTCTCCACCTACATAGGGAGGAATGATCATCGTCATAAAATAAGTGAAATCAGAACTCACACGGAATAATTGAAGTGTTTCTTTTCCCCACGCGCTTTTCCGCAATGTAACGGTAGAGAAATATTTATAAATTGTAGAGCACAGCAATTTGTCGTCCTTTTTTGTAGGTTTTATTTGGCAAATCCAGATTTCGGCTAGTGCCTAACCATTATCAACGCACTATTTCATAGTCTCAATGCATGTCAGTTCCCTGTTTTTCGGGCGTCAGTCACAGTTCTTTGAATACTCAAGAACTCGCCAGCCTCTGGCAGCCCACAAATTCAGCATTGTCCTGAAACCAAACAAAAATGAAATAGGAAGACATAAAAATTTTGGAAAACACATCCCTCTGTCGGCACTGTCTAGAAGGAGGCTATCGAAATATGGCTGTATGAGATCCTTATCAACAAGGGCAATGGATTTGAAATTGACTAAGTGTAGGCACCGAAACTGACAATTCTCCAAACGCATCGGAAACTGAACACCGACCACGGCGAAGGCGGAGCACAACTAAGGACTACCACTCGAAACTCGAGCACGACCTACTCCACTGTCGCACAGTTCAGGTCAGTGGCTGCGGTAAGGTGGCGGGTGAGGCGGGGGGGGGGGGGGGGGGGGGAGGAGGGGCAACCGTTGTATATAAAGCACTCACTGGTCCAGAATGTCAGTCAGCAGGAGTAAGCTGATGATGGTGGGACGTTACACCTTCGAAAATTCTTTCTACAACGATCTATAAATCCGGCTGCATGCCTACGAGACTTTCATGCAATACGTGTACCAGTTACGGGCAGTTTTATACACCATGAGAAGCGAGTTCTAGACTATGTTTGAATTTTCACATGAGAGAAACAAAATATCAACAGTTAAAGACAAAACAAACACCACACACAGCATTCTTTCCTTCACACTGAGGTGACGTGATGACTCAAGGAAGAGCAGCGTGTACTGTTAGTTGGTGGTATAAATGTGATTAAATTCATATTAGTTCGTTTATTATTATTATTATTATTATTATTATTATTATTGTTCTATCATTTGTTCATACTGGAAAATAAATCTATACTGCCTCTTGAGTTGTTTACGACTATTATTATTATTATTATGTGCGATTGGACCCATACGGATCACGCAAAGCTTTTCCGATTCAATTTTTTAATTCTCCAAACTTCTCTCATTCTTTCCCCATGAATTCTCTTTCTTTCCTCTGTCCATTTTGTCCCCTGTCTCTTGCAAACTTCATTCTCGGGTTGTACTTTCCAACTATTGATTTTTTGCCTGTATACATTTCTGTTTATAACTTTTGAAGAATTTATTTGTGCATTTGCTAGATCTGTTTTGGTTTCTTTTATCCAGGGTATGGTTTTCAATTTTTCAATGTATATTAAATTTTTGTGAGAGAGTCTGGGTGTTGGGAGTCTGTGGATATGACCGTAAAATTTTAGTCTTCTTTTCCGGATGTCTGCGGCGAGGTTAGATAATTTTTCTGTAGTTTTCCGAGACTGTAACCTGTATCCATCTTCAGTTCTTTTTGGACCAAGAATCTTTCTGATAATTTTGCGTTCCTCTTTCAGGATGCCTTCTAGGTCGCCTTTTCTATGGAGTGTGAGTGTTTCGCTGGCATATAGTGCTTCGGGCTTGATTACTGTATTGTAGTGTCGTATTTTTGAGTGAATGGAGAGACACTTTTTATTGTAGATGTTGTGGGTTTTCCAGTATGCTCTTTTCAGTTTTTGCAGTCGAACTTTTTGTGCAGTTTTCTCTCCCCCTGTGGGTTCTAGGACCTCGCCTAAGTATTTAAAGAATGGAACTCTCTCAATTTGTCCATATTTTGTAGTCAGTTTTTGAGTTTCAAATTTTGAGCAGATGAATTTGGTTTTTTGGAAGGAAATTTGTAGCCCAACTTCTTCGGCGCATTCTTTGAGAATGTCTATCTGTTTAATTGCTGTGGTCTCGTTTTCTGCTAGAATGGCCACGTCATCTGCAAATGCCAAGCATGAAATTTTAATACTATCTTTCGATCTTCCTAGTTGTATAGGCTTCCAGTAATTTTGATTCTTCAGTTCTTTTTCCCATTCTCGGATGACTTTGTCTAAGACAAGGTTGAAGAGGAGTGGAGACAAGCCGTCACCTTGTCTGACGCCGGTTTTGATCAGGAAGGGCTCTGATATTTCACCCAGGAATTTTATCTTAGAAGTTGTGTTTGTGAGCGTTTCTTTGATAAGGTTTAGGGTTTTCGGATCGAGTCCTAGGTCCTCAAGGATAATAAAGAGAGATTGCCTATCGATTGAATCATAAGCCTTTGCGAAATCAACAAAGGAACAAATGATCGGACTGTTTCTGACTGCTTTGAATTTTAGTGTTGTCTTCAAATTGAAAATTTGTTCTGCACAGGATCGGTGAGGGCGAAAGCCAGCTTGGTATTCACCAATACTGTGTTCGAGTTGTTCTTGTGTTCGTTGAAGAAGACAAGCTGAGAGGATTTTATAAGTGACTTGAAGAAGGGAGATTCCTCGATAGTTGTTTATATCTGCCATGTCTCCCTTTTTATGCAGTGGATGAATTAGGGCGCATTTCCAATCTTCTGGTAGTTTTTCTGTCTGCCAAATGTCTGTGATGATTTGAGAGTTCTTTGAGGGAATTTGGTCCAAGATTTTTAAGTAGTTCTGCAGTGATATTATCTTCTCCGGATGCCTTGTTGTTTTTCAGTCTATGAATATGTCTTTGGATCTCCTCTAGTGTAGGTGGTGGGAATTCTGGATTTGTGTAGACAGCAGTTTCTTGAGGGAATCTTGAAGAAGGTTCAGGCAATTGAGGAGTCCGGAAAAGTATCTCGCCAGCTCCTCACAATTTTCCCGATTTGTGAGCGCTAGTTTTCCATCTGGTTTTCTGAAACATAGATTTCGTGAGCCGTATCCATTGATTCTCCCAGCAAAGGTCTTATAGAAGTTTCGTACATTATAGTTACGGAAATTTTCTTCAATAGACTCACACTGTTCCTTGAGGTACTTCCTCTTGACTTGTCTGATTGTTTTTGCCACTTGTCTTCTGGTGTTGTGGAAGTGATCTAGATTTTCTGGGGATTTCTTACTG
Source organism: Schistocerca piceifrons (assembly GCF_021461385.2). NCBI lineage: Eukaryota > Metazoa > Arthropoda > Insecta > Orthoptera > Acrididae > Schistocerca > Schistocerca piceifrons. The sequence continues at coordinate 687,099,556 of NC_060139.1, read as the reverse complement.
TTATACTTCAGAAAGGCTTTCTTTCTTTCTTCCAGCGCTTTTTCACATCCAGAGTCCCACCAGGGGTGTTTTGTGTTCTTTTTCAATGGGATCAGTTCTTTTGCCTTCTTTGTAATTTTTGTTCGAAATTTTTCCCAAGAGTCAGCTGGTTCCTTTTCCCACTCCTCCTTCAGATTGGTTTCTTTGATTGTTCGTGTGTCAAATTTCATCATGTGTGTTTTCTTCGGATAGAATTTTTTTGGGGTGAATTTCACTTTAATGCGTGTTAAGTAGTGGTCTGAGTCAATGTTCGCCCCTCTGCGGACTTGGACATCATGGATCTCTTTCTGTACGAAATAGGAGATGGCAATGTGGTCAATCTGATATTCTCCGATCTCTTGTATGGGGGACCTCCAGGTCTTTTGTTTTCTAGGTTTTTTTCTCAAAGATGTAGACATTATTTTTAGATTATTTTGTTGGCATAGTTCAATAAATCTCAGTCCGTTTCTCTTGGTGAATCTGTGTGCTGGATACTTTCCTACAGTTTTTTGGTGTTCTTTCTCCCTGCCAATTTGTGCATTGAAATCTCCCATTAAGATTTTGATATCATCCCGGGGAATTTTGGCCATGACATCTTCAAGTTTAGTCCAGAATTTTTCAGTTTGTAGTTGGCGTTTTTTGTTGTCTATGTTTGTGGGTGCATGAACATTTATCAATGTGTATTTCTTGTTGGCGCACTGGATACGCATGGTCATGAGGCGATTATTTATGGAAGAGACCTCTCTAATTGAGCCTAATATATTTCTGTGCACCGCAAATGCCATGCCCAGGAGTGGCATACCATTGGCAATTCGTTTGTCAGTCTTGCTCTTGAAGATGCGATAGTTTCCATAGTCTATTGTATTTTCATCCGCGAATCTAGTTTCTTGTAACGCTAATATCTTAATTTTTGTTGGTCTAGCTCTGTTACTAAGTTGTGTAATTTTCCAGGTTGAATTAGGGTCTGAATGTTAAAGGTACCAATGTACATGGGAACCTTGGGACGAAGTTTGCTTGAGAACTCTGATCGTGATGGCCCGGGTTCCCCAGAATCCGAAAACCCAGTTGTCGTCTGTCGACGAGTGGATTGGTTACCACCTGGGGTAATTCTGTCATTACTCTCACGAATCATGATAGCTTGTAAGTTTTGGTCCAGTGTTTCCACTGGGTGTTTAGAACCAGGGATTGTCAGTTCCTGGAGCATATAATACAGCCGCACCTACTAGATGGACAGACGCTGACCTCGCTGCCGCTCGACTCGAGTACAGACGCATTGAGGATTTGGAATGTGAGATTTATTATTATTTATTATTATTATTATCAGTAAAGTTTCTTAAAACTTCACACGCATACACACAGGGTTGCTGATGTTAACTGTATGTTAAGTCACAAAGCACACTATAATGCGTATTATACTTTCTGTTCGAACATAACATTGTGTACGCAGTCGTGAATTTTCCTCTTGGCCCAGTATTCCTTCACTTCTACACTGTGTCGTTTTATGACTAATGTTGGCTGTTCTAGCTTTTAATGTCTGTAGAAAAATTTTTATTTTTTGATAAGAACTCTGGTCCAGGTCTCGCTGGGATCTATTTTCACAACATATACATGTAACTAAACAGGTTTTATGCACTTAGCGGTCGTCGTTTTTCCTCTGGAGAAGATGTTGAAGATTCTTGACGGGAGTCTTTGCCTATCTGTCTAGATTAAATGGTGATTCAGCATGAGACTCCTGTTTCTCATTGCTGCAGTGCTGCTATTTGAGCGGACAATTGCACCTCTATACGTATCTCTTTCTTTAATAAGACTCACAAATTTCCTCATAGACTCAAAAAGATAGCCATCATTTACTTATAATCTATGTACTCGCACTGCAAACAATTTTAAAATACGGCAGGGGATCTTTAGCATTGTAGCATGTGTAAAATTTCCTTCAGTTCTAATTTATTACGAAGCGCGGGAAGAATGATTGCCTACATTCTTTTGTGCGTGCTGTAACTAGTCTAATCTTGTTTTTTCGGTCCCTATATGGGAGAGATACGTGGGAGGCTGAAATACATGGCTTCGTAACTCTGGAAGTAGGCTGTGGTGTCACCGCCAGACACCACACTTGCTAGGTGGTAGCCTTTAAATCGGCCGCGGTCAGCTAGTATACGTCGGACCCGCGTGTCGCCACTGTCAGTGATTGCAGACCGAGCGCCGAAACACGGCCGGTCTAGAGAGACGTCCTAGAACTCGCCCCAGTTGTACAGACGACTTTGCTAGCGATGCTACACTGACAAATACGCTGTCATTTGCCGAGACGATAGTTAGCATAGCCTTCAGCTACGTCATTTGCTACGACCTAGCAAGGCGCCATTACCAGTTTATATTGAGATTGTTATTAATGTATCAACAAGAGCGATGTTCTCCAATTATGGATTAAAGTTAAGTATTACATCCACTACGTACTTTATTTGCTACTATAAATTCCCTTAACTGTTCCAGACCTCACGCCAGTCTGCGTGAGCTTAACGCGTGCATTTCGGCCTCCTTTAGCAACACGGTGTTGGCTCTTCAGCCAACACAACATAGGGTTTCGTGGCTCAGTCTTCAGGCGTCTGCCAATTGACGTTTTTCAGCATATCCGTAAACGATCTTACGTCCAAGTTCTTTTATGAGATGAATAATTCTGTTTGTGACTCATCGATATTGTAGCCATAGGAAAGTATTTTACTACGTGAAGTTCATACTTTTATTTTTCAGGATATTTAAAGCAAATCGGTGAACAGCCGATAAGATGTAAAATAAGTATTAGAGTTACATTTGCTACTCGTGTATCAGTAACATACTTGTTCACTTTCTACAGGTGGAGCATTGGTGTGACACACTTTTATTTTGTGCAGATGCAAACGGCGACATTATACCGCTACCTGGAGGCGGCCACGGCAGCGGAAAGAGGGGCCGAGGCGGAGGCGGGGGTGGCGGAGGCGGTGGAGGCGGGAAGCGGCGGCGGGGGCGCGGCAGGAAGCACGGCCGCAAGGCGCGCAGGAGGCTGCAACAGCAACAGGTGCGGCTGCAGCTGCAGGTGCGCCACAGGTGGCAAGCGCGGCTCGCGCTAGCGGCGCGGGGATGCGTCGCATTAGTCCACTGACGAGGGGAAGCTTACACCCAGCGGCTCACCGAGTTTCGCAAGTTTGTGGGCAACAATGTGGGAAAACCACAAACACACCACGTTACCTTGCCTAATAAGGAAAAGCGTTCGTGTTCAAAGCAGTCACCAGTCCTCTCAGAATGGATAAATACAGGTCCCTATCGATTTCAAAGTAATTGTATACTAATCCTGCAAAATAGTGTCAAGCTGAGATAAGGATGATGGAGGTAGATAGCGATCACTCACCCTTCTCTAAACTAGACTACAAATGCTCAATAATGTTCAGGCATGGTGATTGTGGAGGTCAATGGAGATGCGACACTTCATCCTCGTGCTCACAAAACCCACAAAACCAACCCTGAACTACACGGGCTGTGTGAATAGGGGCCCTGTCATGTAGCCTTGGAACACAGCATCGTCATTTGGGAACAAACACTGTACTATGGCTTGGACCTCACCAGCCAAAATTATCAGGTAATCCTCGGAAATATGTGACCTTGCTTACGCCAGACGCAAGCTCAACCAGAAGTTGGAAACAATGTGAAACAAGACTCATCCCACAAAATGACATTCTTCCACAGCTTAATAGTCCAAGTTTTCCAGCTTCGGAACCACGTTTTCCTGTTACGGGCCATTGCATTCACTGTTGTATGGTTTAGTTCACCATACAATTCCCAGCTGATGGAGCTCCCTTCATGCTGTTTGGTGCTGACAGATTTAGAGACTGCGACATTCACTTCTGCAGTGACTTTTGAAGGTGTCGTTCTCTCATTTTTGGCCACAACTCGCGTCAGTGATCGTGTGTCACGATCACTCAACACATACTTTCCTCCGCGTTACGACTTACCGAATAACGTTTCCTCGCTTTCCCTGTATGAGGTATAAACATTCGATCCCGTGCCTCTTGAAACACGAAACACGTAGGCTTCCTTGGCTATAGGAGTACCCTCCACATGATCACGAACAATTTGCCACATCCGTATTCACTTAGCTGCGGCATAATGCACTCACAACTACGCGGAACCCTGTGCTGAGCTCGACTGACACCTACAACGTATTGTGGACACTGCGCAGGTGCCGTTCGTAATGAAGTTCCACAGGGGAACCTGCAACCTTGGGTAGCGTCTGCATTTATATTCAAGCATGTATTTCTCGCGGTGTTTCAATATTTTTGCCTAACTCCTCGAGATTAAAAAATGAGGCTCTAGTGCAATGCACTTCTCAAGCGTCGAGTGAAATCGAGGTTAAAATTTTTATAAGCCTGTTTCATATCACAGGAGCACACCATTTTTGAAGCAGTAGTATTAACACAACCGGCTGAGGGGGCCGACTACTACTTCAGCCGTGCTGTGTTCGAGACTAATTTTTTTTCAATGTTCCTCCAGAAATTTATATCGTTACAACGAATTTTTTTCGGAATTGGGCAATAATATTGATAGTGATAATAATATTATAGTAAGAATAATAATAAATTAATAATCCATGTGGTGTATTTGTAGCGACATTTGATCAATGTGTAATACGGAATACTGATAAAATGATCATTTATAGATACGTCAAGCGCGTATGAGAAGTACTGTGTGCAATATGCAGAACTGGTACACCGTGCTCTGACTTCACTGCAATATGCGTGTTAACGCATCGATAAATAAAAGATCGTTTTCTGACTGTTCCACTCCACGGAAGTACCCCTATGAGTGTTATTATTATCGTTGTTATTATCGTTACTATTCCTAGTGTTTCCCCCCGGAGAAATACCGTTTCTTGCTTGGTACAAAATAATTAGAAAAAAAATCCGATTAGGCAACTCAGTGCGCGCTGACCGCTGACTCACCGCTTTAGGTGAGTGCGCCATTGCCGCTTCTCGACAGCTGGTGCTCTATCACAGTATTCAACTGACTCGCAAGCTATTCTTTGATATTGTCAGCGGGAAGATACTCGATCTGTTGAGTTAAATTTTCAGTGGGCAGATACACGATCTGTTGATTTAAAATATGTAAGGATAAAAATCATACGTCAAAATCGCGAATTTTCTTAATTATTACCGATTTTGACTCGTTGTCGAACCATCCTCAGATCGATCTAAAACGTTGTTCAGTGTATGACAGTCGTTACACATCGTCGTATTCTTAGTGCTAGTCACCATAAAATGAAAAATCACAGTTAGTTATGTAAACTGACAACGTTACTCACTGCTCGTATTGCTCTGAGGATGGTTCCTCAATGAGCCGAAACCGGTAATCAATAAAGAAAATTTGTTTTTTTGAAGTAAGATTTTTATGTACACATTTTGACTCGTAAGTCTCTGAACCTCGAAAAGCCTCGAGAATCTAATGGTACTGCCACGGTGTTTGTTAAGCCTAAAACGTACCAGGCCGTTCAGTAAATAATGCTCCACTTTTTCTGGCTTATAACATGCTTATTCTTAAGAGTTAAAATTTTCTGACAATATCAGTCGATATTTCTTTTACTTGTACTATTTTTCTACATAGTGTCCATCAGCTTCTCTACCCTACGTCATAGTTCTGTGAACACGTATTCCATGTTGGTAAAAACTTTGGTCCTAAGTTCGTAGTCAACGCTTTTACTGCATGAATTACGTTCTCATCTTTTGGTAAGTGTATCCGACATAAAGAAATTCAAATGGCTCTAACCACTATGGGACTTAACATCTGAGGTCATCACACCCCTCGACTTAAACCTAACTGACCAAAGGACATCACATACATCCATGCCCGAGGCAGGATTCGAACCTCCGACCGTAACACAGGCGCAGTTCCTGACTGAAGCGCGTAGAACCGCTCGGTCAGACACAGAGAACCTTAAGTGACCCATACAAGTGGAAGTCTGGGCTACAGGGTGATCGATCACCGAACTTACACTTCCTGGTGCCTTTAACTCTGCTTATCAGCGCCCAACGATCATCCTATCAACAGCATCATTATCATGCATTATACAACTCCTTTTTCCGCAGTCAGTGCAATCGAACTACGTTGCTTGTAACGAGTATCTTGCGTAGATGCTATTTTGATGGCTCAGTACAGCTCTGAAATCTGTTGGAATTGTTCGAAATGTCACAGACGTGTAGAAAAAATATCAAATTGGAAGCACCTATGACCAAAGTGCCGCGTAGATGATGAGCAAAGCTGTAGTACATGCCGGGAGGCATATATCACCAGTAAGAAAAGAAAACATCATGCCTTATCACTTCTGATTATTTTTCATTAAAAATAAGATACCTAAAAAGACGGTTTCCTGTATACATTAACGGTAAAAAAAATACCTGGTGCCTTACATATTGAACGATCCTTATACTAAATCCGTGACTAAAATTGGCAACCCGCTGGGTGTACGCTTCCCTTGCAAGCGATTGGTAGTGGTTTCCAACGTCGCAGGTTTGCTACTCGGAAACAGCGTCATCGCATGGTAGCTACTAGGCTCTGCAGCTAGACAGCACGTGACAGCCAGCTGTCTTTTGTGTGCAGCATTAGCTGTACAACAAGGAAGAAAAAGTGAACGTAGGCGTGGGATTATTATTTTGAAGAATATGAAGGGAAAATGTTACAGAAGTATCGATATATATATTCAGATTCATAGTTTTTACGATCTGGAGAAAGATAAGAAAAGTGGAAAGTAAGGGTCTGTCAATAAACAAAATTATTCAATATACTTACAAAATGTTTTGTAGTTGTCAATAATGTCACATCCGTTTCTTTTACATGCCCTTCAGTCTTCACTGGTCCATGTTGCTACTGGATGTCCCATGTTTCCCGATGTCATCCCTCCATCTCTCAGTAGGCCGGCGCCGCGGTATCTTTTGGTCTCCTGGAATCCAGCAGAGAACTTCTATCGTGTTTCTGCCATTCATCCATCTGGATACATGACACCCCCCCCCCCCCTCCCCAACCACCACCATCTCATTATCACCTCAGACTTAATTACGTCCACCGCTCTAGATTGTTCCCTCATGCGTTCGGTGTTTTTTTTTTTTTCTTAAATTTCGGCATGTATTCAATGATTTATGCACTATGAAGAGTTATAGAAAGAGAACATGAAGCCTTTTTAAACCATGTCGTCACAACAGTTCATTTCTTCCAAGTGTGAGCAATGTGACCGTTGCTTGTGTTTCACAACTTAAGGGGTGCACTATAGTTGGCGGCAGTTAGTAAGCAGCAGCGTTCCATTGTGTTTTAGCTACTGTTAAAATTTTCAACAGAACAACACAGTACCAGATGATCATGTAGACGATATGAGACGTACATTTACACGATTTGACAGGAATTCTCGACGGACTCGGCACAACGCAAAAGGAAAAGCTGTAGTAGGAGAACTAACGTGAAATGGCAGTGTGAGTCAGACAGGAAGATGCAAACGGAGGAAGAATGCACGCTTGAACCTGTGACAGTAAGAGAGACTGTACAGATCTTCTATAGGTAATGCATGCTGTCTAATAGAAAGCATCTCCAGAGACCTTACGTAAAGCAGAACTGAACCCTAGGTGTCACAAGACAGGGAGTGTTTTGAAAAAAAAAAAAAAAAAACAGGGAGCACTTTGTAACCAGTGGAGACGCAGTAACAGCAGAATGTGTTTGTCAGGAGACCGAACGACCTCAGAAGATGTCTCCCGCAGATGGAGACGAAACGTTAGGTGGAAATTTTATACATCGACCACGGCCTCTCATCCCGGAAGTTTCAACTGAAGACAACACCGGCCATGAAAGCCTACATTGTATGATTTGTCAGGAGAGTTCAGTGACTTCGAAAGTGGACAAGTCACTGGGTGTCACCTGAGTAAGAATCCATCAGGAACATTTTAAATCTGTAATGTTTCCATGAGGTGAGGTTCAACAGCCGTAAATTATTTTATAAAATGCATTTTAACCCTCAGTTGTCGGCCCCGATAACTGAATGGTCAGCGTGACGGACTGCCGTCCTAAGGGGCCCGGGTTCGATTTCCAACTGGGTCGTGGATTTTCTCCGCTCAGGGACTGGGTGTTGTGTTGTCTTCATCATCATTTCATCCCCATCCGGCGCGCAGGTCGCCCAATGTGGCGTCGAATGTAATAAGACCTGCACCAAGGCGGCCGGACCTGCCCCGTAAGGGGCCTCCCGGCCAATGACGCCAAACGCTCATTTCCATTTACCCTCAGTTGTTTGTTTGTTCCATTAGTCAAATGCCGGTTTCGGTTATTAACGATAATACAGGATATAGGGTACAACAATGGTTAAAAGCATCGCATATCCCTTTGAAACTCAACTATACAGAAATTACCCAGTGAAGTAGTACAAACAATTTGTCTTAGAATACTGACAGTCATATCTTATGTCAAACAGGCAGACATTACAGGAGAAACACGGTTTGTCTTGTGGGTGGGAAGTGCTGCTGCATCATTTATACAGCCCAGACATGAGTCCACCAGATTTCGAATTGTTCCCAAAGTTGTAAAAACCTGTTCGTGGACATCGTTACCTTCCTCTGGAAGAGCCTTCTACCACTGTTAGCTGCTCCATTCGGCGCGTGAACAGAAGTGGTGTCCTGGATATCATAACAGAGCTACCGAGACATTGGAATTCAGTCGTAGAGAAGCAGGGATACTATGAAGGACTGTAAAGAGATACTGAAGAAAATAATTAAAAAAATTAACTTGTAATTAATAAATAGTGTCCATTATCTATGAAATGTCCCTGGTGTGTATGGATTTTCTGTAGTAACGCAATTTTGCTTACAAAAAAGTCGTAGTAAGTGTGTGTTTTGTCCAGCGATATTCAACTGGATACCTACAGCGAAACTGTGCCTTTAATTTCTGTTTTCCATGTCCACCAATGTATTGTCTACTGGTCCAAGAGACAGGATCGACAAATTGTTGGAACTGATCCATTTAATTGGGCCTGTTGGCAGCACTACCTCGCCATTAAGCATTCCCTCCACCCCTCCCCCCCCAATCCCAGAGGTCCAATCCAGAAGCGAGGTTGCGGGGCAGGCAGGCACAGGCCAGGGGTCCACCTGTTGCGCCCACGGTCGCCGCGCCGCGGAGCAGGCGTGCCCCTGCCCTTAATGAACCACTCCGCGAGCTGCACGCACCGTGTCCCCTATCTGGACGACCCATTTCACCGTTAATTGGAGGGACAGGAGCCGAAATTTCGTCTTCCCGCCGGCCTTCCTAGCCGGCCGGTGCATTAGCGAAGGAATCCGCTTTATCTGCGACGCGACGCCGCGCGACTTGGAACGCACATTCCTGGGTACGGACTCCTCACTGACCTTCCCTCTTTTTGCGACAAGCTTACGCTGAGTCTGCTACCGGTACCTCAGAAAAAGCCGGGACAAAAATGCAAGAGTAAGCTGTTGGCATCGAATGAACTCTTTCCTTAAATCTTTCGAATTCAGTTTACCATGTGTATCGTCTTATATATTCATACGAGGTAAGCAACCCAGATACACAATGTGAGGCTGAATCTCGACGAACGTAAAGAAGCAAAGGTGACGCGAAACTTTGGTGTCTCATGAAAGAACGGCATTCGGATTGTTGCTTACCTCGATATATTAATTTGTGCATAATTTAGATTACTCTCTGCGTTTATCAACATGGCCGAAACAGGCAACACATTGTAATGCGGTGGATTTTCGATTATACATGAACGCGTAACTAGAGTTTCAGCTCTTGATATAGGATACTATTTGCACTTGTTTCCGAATGTTGTACAGTAAAGAAGTAAGCCGACACTTCTTAATCATAATGTCGGAAACTTTACACAGCTAGGTAAAGGTTAGGAATGACAACAGCCATCAGACGAATTCAGAGGCGCCGTTAGGATCTTAACAGACCAGAATACCCATGTTAAAAATGGGTCCAGGCAACTTAAATGGGAAACTTTGGAACAAAGGTGTAGTTGACGCGAAACCCTGTTGGGTTAATTTAGCGAACACGTATAAGAGGAACTCTGGAGAAATCAGGGAAGGTAAGAGAAGCAGTCATTTTATCCTCCCTTGTTACGCAATTGAATTAGGACATGGAGTTGCTAATATTGGTACGAAGTATCCACCAGCATATGGCGAGCAGAGCGTGCACAGGGTGTTTCAAAGTTATAAAATTTAACTAAAAATTAATAAATTTATAATTAAAAAAGTCTTGATATCAATAAAACATTTATTAAAAATGTCAAACGGTTTCGGTCAAATAGTGACCATCATCAGACCACATGAACGGAAATGTAAGTGCAATATAGATTTCGAGGAAATCATTAATAAGAGTTAATGTAAGGTAAGTAAAATTTGAGCGAAATTAAAATAAGTTATAGCCATGGCGGCAGGTGGGGTTGGTGAGTGGAGCAGGTATCGTGGATGGACGAACGTTAGCTGCTGCTTAGTGTACAAGGGCTGTGGCTTAAGTACTGGATGCCCAACGCACCACTTATCGCAGTACGTCACTAACAGCCAATCAGGTATGCATTACGTAAAAAGCATTATTATAAGTACTGTACAGCTAAGATTATTAAGAAGTTATATAATATTACCTGAATGTCAGCCGTATAAAGCAATTTGTCAAACTGCATTTCAATAGATGATGGACAATTTACAGGAAAACAGGCAATTGGTCTGTCCTCTATGGACAACTGAAGAAAACTCGTGGAGTGTAATTATATCACAGATAGAACTACGTGACGCCGTTGGTTTCCGTCCAGAGCTGGTGGAGAACGTTGTCAAAGATGCGACAGCAATTGGCTGCCGTAGCTTGCTAACCTGCAGGCAAGAGAAGCTATTGATTTGCTTGAAAACCGCTGAAGAATGTTGGAGCGTTGTGAAATTACTTTCCCCGAGCACTACTCCACGATACGCCACTGTCCGGCGTCATCGTACAATAACCTACACAAACGCCAGGTGGCAGCATTAGCATAGGAAGGTGTACAAAGTGTATCAACGGGGACGCGGAAAACAATGCAGCCGCTTTCATAATGCGGAAACGTCCAAAACGCATGACCATTGGCTTCCGGGACAAAGGTGTAAGAATTTACGAAACGGCTAAGTTGGACCTTTGCAGCAAGCGCTTGTTTCGTGCACCCGTGCTGTCTGCTGTTCGTCGGTAATGAAGGCTGGAATTTGCACACCAATACCACAACTAGAGATCCACTGATTGGTGATGATTGGCCTTTTGAGATGAATCACATTTTGTGCTCTATCGAACAGATGGCCGTTAGCATGTAAGGAATGAAACGCCTGAAAACAAAGATCCTCCAACAATTTTCAGAAGGATCCTGGCCAGACGAGGGAGTGTTATGCCCTGGGAAATATTTTCGTGGCATCACCTGGGTGATCTCATAATTCTGGGAAGCACAATGGATCAACACAAGCATGCAGTTTGCTTTTCCCTGGCACTATGGTATCTTCCAGCAAGACAATGCAATGTTTCATATGACTTGCAGTGTATGTGCGTGGTTCGAAGAGCACCGGCATGAGTTTACTGTACTCGTCTGGTCGATAAAATCCCCGGATTAAACCAAATCCAAAATGTATGTGTACTACCAGATCGGACTGTTTGCACCATGAAACCGAGAAATTTTAGCGCAGCTGGGCAAGGCATTGGAATCGGCATGGCTCCACATCCATTGCGGTTCCTTCCAGAACCACGTTGTCTCTCTTCCTGCTCGTCTCACACAGGATCGCATAGCAAAAGGTGATCATTCGGGCTTTTGACATGTGTTCACATTAATGTGATTGGACATACTTTCGTATGGATCATACCAAGCTGTTACAATCCTAGCAGCACCTTTCTGATGCTTACTTGCTAAGGACTCCAGACACTGAAACAATATTCTACAGATGGTTCAAATGGCTCTGAGCACTATGGGACTTAACTTCTGAGGTCATCAGTCCCCTAGAACTTAGAACTACTTAAACCTAACTAACCTAAGGATAATCACACACATCCATGCCCGAGGCAGGATTCGAACCTGCGACCGTAGCGGTCGCGCGGTTCCAGACTGTACAACCTAGAATCGCTCGGCCACCTCGACCGGCTTCTACAGATGGTTGCACTAGCGTCTTTCATGCTGTTATCTTTAAAGATGCTGCAATTTTTGGACATCAGTGCAAACCGGCAAACAGAGAGAGAGAAATTTCGCAGAAGCAGCTCTCGCTGCTCGGGCCCGCGGCTGGACCGGTGCCGGCTCCTCGGAGGAGGCTGGGACCCCCGGCGCGCCGCCCGCTGCCGTGATAAATATGTCCCGCGCGGCGATAGCGACCCCGGCCCATTAAGGCCTTATCTGCGACCGGGGTGGCGTGGCGTACTGCGCGGCCCTCCACATCCTGCTCCAGGCTGCCTTCCACTCAGTTCGTACACAGCCACAACTCTCGGACCGTATACGCCCGCTTCCCGTCAATACGAAATAAACTCACCCGACAAAATTACAGTCGCCACTTTGAAAGAGGCCAGTGGTCGCTTGGGATCGCTGTAGATGCCGCAGAATCGTTAACATGTAACCTCCCATCGCTGGACATGAACCAAATGACCAAGTAAGCGTTACTCTTTCTTTTGCATCTTCGCCGTAGATAGTCCCAACATTAAAACTGCAGTGCTCGCACTCAGACAGCCAATTACACCTTGTTTGCCCTCCTCAGTCCCCGCTCATGGTCCAGACGTTAGCGTCGCCAAAGTCACCGAAGTGGCGCCAAATTGAAAGACTTGCACCAGGGGACCGAACAGTCACAGACGCGGCCTCCGAGCCAATAATGCCATACGATCATCTCATTTCACTTGTTCCTTAAATAATCTAATTTTTGTCCCACATAAATGTTTGGAACAATCTGAAAGCGGTCGCGAAACATAGCAATTAACACCACCGCATATAGTAGGTACATGGGAACCAATCATCAACTAGCGGAACCAGATGGATATGATTTACAGGAAAAAACATAGACTCTCTTTGTCGCCAAACTTAGGCGAGCATCAAGGCTAGAAGCGATGTTACACGGTATTACCGCGATGTCTTCTGGGAGTGACTAAGTTCATGTTCAGTGAATTCAGTTTCTCAACAGATACACTGAGGTTTCATAATACTACGTATATAATTAAAAGCCCTCTCCATCTAGCTGACTGGTACACCAACCATGTAAAGATTACGCCTTAATAAAACAGTCCTGATTACGAAAATATTTCTTTAATGATGTGTTACGCAGCAGGACAGTGCAACGTGTCACACAGCTTGCAGTGCACGTGGATGGAGCGAGGAGCATTTAGATGAATTTACCGTACTCCTCTGGCCACCAGAATTCCCGCATTTAAGCCCAATCGAGAATCCGTGTTACCACCACGATCGGACTGTTTGCGTCATGGATACTCAACCGAGAAACCCTTGCGCAGCTGGTCACGACACTGGAGTCGCCGTGGCTCCACGTACATTTACTGTTGTGTTTCGCCTTTGTCGGGCATCATCAGATTATCTACAAAAAATGTACAAGTGGAAAATAATAGTTAACGTTTGGTCCTTTCAGGCACGGCTGTAATGTCTCAGTACTTTTTTAGGAATCATGGACTGAGAGCCAATCGTAGAACTACTGTGCAGTGGGATAGACATACATCGAAATCGAGCTAACCGGGGCATGTATCTAGACAATGAACACGAACTGATAAGCAAAGCTTAAAAACAAAGAATAAATGACGTAGTGGTAAGCCAAATAAAATTTTAAAATACAAAACAATACCTGTGATTAGTCATGACAGCAGGTGCGATGGTGCAACGATAGGGCCACACTTACACAACTGCACACATTTTGCTTCACGAAACATACGCCAATGAAAATCATCTGTCATAGTAAAAGACGTTGAGCATCTATGTGTACAGTGGAGCATTAGACAGAGCACTACATACAGTTAGGCAGCGGGAACACATGCAAGTGGCGCTCTTAAACAGTTTCCACACCAGAACTAAGATTTATAATAAAATTCCAAAATTAAGTTGCAGAAGCACCATGGATAAAGAACAGTAATGAAATACTCGACGCGACGGGATGCACATTAAAAAATTACAAATATTTAAAGAAACAGATTTGTTAACTCATTCATGGGACGCGCTATAGCCAAATAATCGGCTTGTAAATATTTTAAAAATTGATATCAGGGCGTCGAAGTATGTCTGATTTTTATCACTCAAGTGATCATTAAGCAGCTCATAATTAACCGCAGAATGTGTGGTTGGTGCCCCGTTGCCTACAGATTCACAGCAGATACTCAATGCTGCTTTATCTGGTCTTTTTTGGTTAACAGGTGTTCGTTGAATCTAGTCTTAAGCATCGTACCATTCTGGCCTACGTAAAATTGTTATCAAGGTTATTGGAAATGGTATCTCCAAAAAATTTTAAAAATAGTTTCAAATCTTTTCTCACCTTTTCCTCTCTTGGATGCTGAAGGTCAGATATTTAAGATGTTAACTCATTTGCCAAGTTGTCGAAAGTTTGGAGCTATTTTATACAGGACACTTGGATTCTGTTAAGAATCGGGGTTTCATTCATTGTTCATTATCTAGAAAGAAGCACTGCGGGCTTAAGAACTACCTGCATCACATAGCAGTGGGAATGAAAAGAGGGTCAAGAGGGTGATATTAAAGTACAATTCAGGAAAACATTCAGCAATTTTAACGAATATTGTAAGGTGCGTAACTTATTATTTGTATAAAATACTACAGAAGTAAGATTGACCATTACCACCATTGGGAATGGTGGACCACGGGAGGGGAGGGGGGGGGGGGTGTGGATAAGGGTGGGGCAAAAAAATTTCGACCTGTTGTTATTTATTACTTAGTTGACTTGAAATCAGTTTTAAAAGTGTGAAATGCAATTTTCTTCTTATTTGTACTGTTCACTGTGTCAAACACATCGCGAGAACGAGCATTACAGCGACCAAATAATTTTGTCAACATGTTTCGGGACCCAAGATCAAGCCACACGACTGAACCCCACACATAATTTTTAAAATACTGTCTGGATTCATATCGTGTGAAACAGCAGACAATCAGACATATACTCGTATGTGTGCAATATATGTCACATACGCATATGTTCAACGTCTCGTCCTAAGAACTTGTATCGGTTTCAACCAAACTTGGTAAGCATATTACTTGCTACCTTCTTCGATATACTGGATGTGAGAAACCAAGACTATCGTTACCTGATCCCTACCTTAAGCGGGCGGTGCGCTACCAATGAGACCGTCCGAGCGCGCTTCAGGGACGGACACAAAGCTTCAAAAAGACGCGGTATTTTCCCACTTTTCTATTAATGTCCGGGATCCAGGTGCTTATTGCGTTTCGATATGCATTTCGAACTTGTCACAAACGTTCGTCCTAGCAGATACTCTGGTCGGAGTAACCAAATCAATTGCAAACCCCTTCCTTCTTCCGTTGAAAGAAGTATGTGTGCTCCACGGATACTCTGTTGCGAGATGTAGTGAAACTCACATTCCCCTTGCCGTGTTCTGTGGCACCATTATTACTGCAGAGAGCCAACAAGATATACAGACAGTTACACATTACTGCACAAAAAGCTACTATCTAAGTGATTCGTCGATGTAAATACCTTCGGTATTTAAATAGAGTGTTGTCTGATATTCGTAACGAAATGAACGTGCTGTGGAGATTGCAAGACACTTTTAGGTATCAATGTACTAGCAGTTGACTGCAAGACATAATGCTCAGATGCTAATAAAAGAAAGAGAAAAAAGCCGAAGAAACTGAAGCTGTAGTTCAACTCTTAAATTCTCCTGGTGGTGCTAGCGTCATAGCAGTAGCACACAGAAATATATTGACAATAGTCCTGATGGGCTTAATGATATGATTGTATGCGTGGCTTTGAGAACTTTAAGGATACCAGTACTTCGGCTCCTGGTAACATCTTCTAGGTGAGTGATTTGAATGCAGAAGGGATTGAAGAGCAAGTGATGTGAGAAAGAAGCTTAGTGAAGGGCCAAATGACGGGATGTGGGTGGTAGGAGGTAGGTAGGATTGCGCTTGTGAAGGGAAAGTCATCAATCGGAAATCAAGCATATACGTTCTAGTTGATAGGATGATCTCAGGATGTTGTCAGGATTTGGGAGGGAAGGCGGTAAAAATTACACTAGGAAGGGACGTGCAGCGTATATAGACGCTGGACAAGTGGGGAGTGATGACAGAGATATGGCAGCATGGCGTCAAGCATGAGAGCTAAAGTGTGGTGTAGAGATATGATTTGTCGGTGGGCTGGTGAAGGTAAACGAGATGCTTGAGGTGCGGGAACTTTTATTATTTGCTTCAGAATAATGGGAGGGAAGGATAGGGAAAGTTACGTTGGGTACATGACGCTCAAAGGTTTGGAGTGTATAGTGCAACTCGCGGAGCGGCGGGGGGGGGGGGGGAGGGGGGGGGGGGAGGGAAGTGGAGATCCATACGACATGTGCAAGGCGACAATGGGATGGATGAGGTCTTGTAGGTATATATGGCAGTCGAGTGGTTTAGTCTTCATTTTGGTCAGTTTTCTTTCATAGTGGGCTTTGTTTGGCTAATTTGTAAGTGTGGATTTCATGTTAGCTTTGATCGAGTGTTTGGTCAAGGTATTTTAGTGTTTTAATTAGGTGAAATAAACGGTTGTGGACTGTAAGAGATCTCAAGTCCAGGTGGATTTTCCTGTAATTATTACCTGGAATTTAATTTTTTTGTTCTTTTCACTCTCTACACCTAAAGGCAGAGGAGGCTGTACTGGGCTAGCTGGTAGCCGTGCATGTGGAATCCCAGAGGGGTTGTTATTTCGACAGAACCCTCATTCCGAAAAAGTTGTTGAGAATCGAGGGACAACGTTTTTTATTTACTTCTGAAATAGTATGTGCCACAGAAAAGAAAACTGAAAATCATATATATGTATTTCAAAAACACTTGGACAAAATAATGTCATGAGAAATCATTCTAACCCTAGCTTACTCTTGGTAATGGCATGAGATCAGCAAGGAAGAGAGTCCAAAAGTTTCTACAGAAGTTCCAAAACGACCTGAACACACTTGCAGACGATTTTATCCTGTAGATGTACCGAATGACATGGTGGTCGATTGCTACGTTTCACCTGTTATTGCAAATGATTCCAGACACCTACTACAGGTTTAATATCTTTAGGTTTAGCGGGTCATTCGAGCAGTGATAGGGTGCCTGTGCCTTCGTAGAATCAGGAACTTCCTCGTGTACCCTGTGAACAGAGCTGTTGTCATCTTGGAAGACGGTAGTGTCCACACCATAACCACCATGAAGAAGAGGTGGGAAGAGCAACACTGGGTCACACTACTGAATGAAACATGCTGGTTCACAGTCACAGTAATCTGAATGAGTCGCTCCAAGTCGTGCCATGGAGAACAGCCAAAACCATCACAGAACAACCTCCAAACTGAACGACACACACCACACGTTCCAGGTTAAAGCCTTATAGAGCCTTTGGTGCAATCGACGTCTTGCACAGTTTGAGAGGGATCCAAATTGTGGCTCGCCGGACAACACTGCGCGCCTTGATTCACTTGCTACCGAGTTTCTGTGACGTTTGGCCCACCGAACACATGCCGCCTTATGTACCGCTGTGTGCAATTGCCTTTTTCGGGGTAGTCAACTCCCATTGTCCACTGCCTGCAGTTCCGTTCCCAATATTCTCACATAAACTATTTGAGACTGACGTGCATCCACCGTTAGCAGCAGTTGCTATTGAGTCCCTTTCGGTTACGATGTTTCTCCGGCCGCTGTTCGTAATCCGGGTTACGTAGCTGCATGTACTACACCATTCCTTGTAGACAGGCTGGAAAGCTCAGTTGATATGCCAACAAAGAGAGCAGCTTCGTTCTTAGTGTTGTCGTGTGCACTTCCAAACGCGAAAACTCCTTTTTTCACCATTCACGTCAGGCATTCTTACTGCGCTGATTCCATATAGTTAACTGACTCTCTCTCTCTCTCTCTCTCTCTCTCTCTCTCTCACACACACACACACACACACACACACACACACACACACACACACACACACACACACGCACACACACAGACACCATTTTAGTCAACGGTCAATGAAGATCCCACGGTACCAGCTGTACTCCGCCTTCAGCGCTCCAAAGTGACCCATGGGCTCCTTATGAACTGATAAATAAACTAAAACTTTATTAACAGTGTGTTTGAATTGCAATACAACACTGATTGTGTGGGGCATGGGTTTCTGAAAGTTCTCGGTGAATTTCAGGAAGTAAATGACACCAGATGTCTTCGCACAGGTCCCACGATTCCCGTAAAATACGGGCTGGTGGGGTGCGTTCGCGGAGCTCGCGCCCGATGAGTCCCAGATGCATTCCATCGGTTTCAGATCAGGCTAATTTCATGGCGAATACGTGAACGACGGTGCCCCATCATGCTGTAGCACCTTTCCAACCTTTTGATAAGAGCTTTTATCTTGCTGGAAAATGGCATTGCCGTCGGGGAAGGCATCCAACATTAAGAGATTCAGGCTGTCCGCAGTAGTGTTCACGTAGTCCACAGCTGTGTTGGTGCCTTCGAGTAATACCACACGTCACACGGAATCCCAAGTGAATGTCCCTCACACTATAAGCCCTCATAATATAACACTAGTCCTTCTAGCCTGTGTCCGTGACCTGATCCATGTTTCAGTTATCCGATCGCCTGGATGTCGGCGTACCCAGAAACAACCATTGATCTATGTAACAAGAGACTTTTGATTCGACCAAAGGGGTGACGTGTTGCCGTTGATCAACGGCCAGTCTCAACGATCCCCTCCCCACTGCTGTTGTAACTGACGATATCGGCTGGGTCACGTGGCGGCCCTCTACTGTGGAGCCCTGTGTTCTCCGAAACGTGCGTACACTAGGGTAGCACTCTGTCGTCGAATATGTCACAGGCCACCGCCAGTCCTGCTTTATAGTGGGGGCAAGTCTCCACGTTCTGTGTTGAGGCGTCGACATCTAACACCTTGTCACCCACTCGCGATTTCCCCGTCCTTCAACAGCTTCATAGATGATCTCGGGAGTAGCTCGCGGACAGCCTATTAGTTTCATCGTTTCTGAGACGCTCACTCCCAGGAGCCGGGCCATAGTAACTGAAAGTCGTCATGTCAGTGTATTTCCCCATTTCTGGCCTACATCGTCGTATTGTGGCTCAGCAAACGATGACTATGCTAAGTGGCTGGGAGTTGTGGGGGTGTAAACATAGATCAAGATTTAAAAGGTTTCTTAATAATACAATCCAGTAAATCGGAGCGAATGAGCATAATAAACTCATAAGGAAATATCACTTACACTCAAGTACAACAAATACGTATGAACTTTACATGTAACATAAAATACCAACTCGGCACAATTCCGGCCCCTTAAAATAAATGTAACTTCACAAGAACAGGAGAGCACAACGTAAATTAACTAGCCTATCCTAATTAACTATATATGCTAGAAGGGACAATAATGAAATAGGTTTGCTGGACACAAGTTTGGATTCAATTCACAAATACAATGCGAATGGGAACTGACACAAAAGCGTGTGAAGCTAATATTAATTTGCCAATCCACTACAGGCTGCACGTAATAGATAACTTAAACAACACAGAAAAAGATCGACACCATAATGGAATGTAGATGAGATAACAAAAATCAGACATTAGGCCATCTGGTTTTATATACTGATACGCCCTGCTAAACGCGCAGGACAGGACAGGTAGTTGGAGTTGTGGAAAGGGGTCAAAATAACCGGCTGTCAGTTACACTCGAACACATATAACTTTATTTATTTGACCAAACATTACAGTACAAATTCTTGAACTAAGTTATCGGGTGAATACGCCACACTATCTTATGCCTTACGGGCACAACCACTTTAATTAAAAAAAGGGCTAAAAGTCATTAACTCAAAATTCAGATTCCAAAGAGAATATTCAGAGGGCAGAAGGTCTCATGTTAAGTAAGTGCTACAATTTGGCTAAATGCCAAAAATCTAATACTTGAAATGCAACAACTTTAATTTAAAGACAGCTGAAGGCCCATGATTTACGACTCAAGGTAAAATTAAATAAGATGGTGAAAAAAAGATCTGAGGATGGTCATTACGGACTGAAACCTGTCATCGTCTAAAGAATTGATATTGTGATCAAATACTGGAATAAAAAACATTTAAAATTAAATAAAGAAGCACAAGGCAGAAGGCCTTATCTTCAATTAGGCTGAAGGCCCCAAACAGTTATGCTCAAAGGCCAAAATCCTTAATTTAAAAACTGCTGAAGGCGCCATGACTTAAAACTCAAGGTAAAATAAATTTAAACAACAAAGCCCCATCTTAAATTAGGCTGAAGGCCCCAAACAATCTAATACTTGACAAGCAAGGAACTTTAATTTTAAAACGGCTGAAGTCCCATAACTTAAAACACAACTAAAATAATTTGTAGTAGGAAGAAGGCTCAAAGCTTTATCTATAAACAATATTTTAATCAGGCTGAAAGCCCAAACAATCCAACACTTGACAAGCAAGAAATTTTAATTTTAAAGCGGCTGAAGGCCCATGACTTAAAACACCACTAAAAAAAATCAACTTCAATTCAAAACCATCGGCTATGAGACATACAAATACACACAACAGAAAATAAGAAAAGGCAGTGCAGCTAAGGGAACTCAGAAATTTCGGGGGTCGGCCAGCACTTGCAATACTAACAATCGCTTAGGTGAGACAGGCAGTCGGCCCAACCATTCTCGATCCGACGACGACCCAACCGACAGACAGTCAACGGACCCACCGATAAGGTAACTTGCGCTCCACTCGACCAGCACACACCCGGGTGTTCAATGCCAAACGTAAAAGGCATGGACGCCTACAACCAAGCACACATTAAGCTGTCGAACTACACACCGTACTGGACAACGACAACATGGTGATGAAAGGACACTGGCTGAATTTACGTCAACGGCCAGGGCAGGTAACCGGAATGTTAACGGCCACAAGGCAGAAAATTCCGGCGGTGCACTTCAATTGCAAATAACCAAATGCAGTTAGACTCCACTGGCCGGTGACTAAACCTTGGCCAACTCGAACACACACGTTGTTGCTCGTGGGAATGTCCCAACAGCCAACAACGAGAACCAGAAGGCACAATGTGAACAGTCTTGACTTGCTAATAAATTAAATCCAAAATCAACTTTCGTGTCCAGGGTCGGTGAGCCATAGACCTCATAGCAATGTTACAGCCGTACAAACTCCGACATTGCGTAGAGACCGCCAGCGGGCCCAGCCAAACCAAGCCCCACGGAGATATCCTCGCTGCTCCACGCCAACCGACCGACTCCTCGCACACCAGCACGGAGACGGAAAATAACTGAGCAGTCGACATCACAAGCTTCACACAATTTCACAAACACTAGGACGAAGGACGCAACCAATGCTAAAAGCGGTGACAGAACAATGACACGGCTGAACCACGAGTTGAGACACACACCGCCAACCAATAAGCGACCGGGGAGTAAATACACGTCGTCCGGTAAGACGACCAACCGACGATCAACCAAGACCGTCCCCAGTTCAAGTCACGTGTGCTGGAAAAGGTCGGGCGAGTCATGGCTATCTAAGCCTCACTACTGCTCCAACCCGACCAACTTCCGCAGCGTCCCAGCTCTACGACTGCCAGGTCCGAACTGCACTACAGGGCTGGCCGGGGTGGCCGAGCGGTTCTAGGCGCTACAGTCTGGAATCGCGCGATCGCTACCGTCGCAGGTTCGAATCCTGCCTCGGGCATGGATGTGTGTGATGTCCTTAGGTTAGTTAGGTTTAAGTAGTTCTAAGTTCTAGGCGACTGATGACCTCAGAAGTTAAGTCCCATAGTGGCCACAGCCATTTTTTTTTGCACTACAGGCGCGTTCGCACGTCCTGGCAGATCCGAACTCACTCCGAACACACAACAACAGGGAAGTAATAGCAGTCAGCAAAGATAATACGCCAGGGCTTATATCGATAAACGCCGCTACTGCCACTCATGGGCAGGCAAGGCGGCAACTCGGTGACTCGAGTAATTGAAATTAACATAACGAGGTGGGTAGTACAGCAAAAATAGGATGTCAAATGAGATATGGCACGAATACGAGCCCCGCACGGTTCATATACCATCACCCATTTAAACTCAACAATAATATAACAACACCCCTACCCCAACTGCCCCGCCGCCCAGATTCTGATTCACATAAATCTTTAACAACAACTGAAATATGTTTCAGGCAAACAGAGTCCGGCCTTGCAGCCATCCCGCCATCAGGGCAATAGTAGACAGAAAAGTACTGAGCACTTCAACTGCCAGCACAGCTCGAAGTGAATCACGACCAGAATGTTAGTGGCTGCACTGCTGATGTTTCGTCAGGCACCACCAACACGATATTCTTCGTGTGCACTACCGCTCAAGAACGCACACTACGTGTCGTATTCGTCGTCAACACGGCCTCCCAGCAGACCGTGACCGCAGTCACCATCTGCCCACCCAGAACAGTGACCGATTTCCGCGCACTGATAACAAATTCCGTTGGCAGGAAGCTCAGGTCTAACAGGCTGTTCCACAGGTGGCCACATGAACTTTCAGCTCTTCCTTTTATATCGTCTCATTGTCTCTGTAGAGCTATCCCATGGGAACAAGAAGAGGATGTTGTTTGGTGGCTGCTATCCTCTTTCTATAACACAAACTGCACACAATTATTAACTGGATTCTTTATTAACATAAATAATGAGCTACTTAACTTAAGATTCCCCGAACTGTGGTACAAGGTCTCCTATATAGCCCACTTTGGCTCATATGGTTCAAATGGCTCTGAGCACTATGGGACTTAACATCTGTGGTCATCAGTCCCCTAGAACTTAGAACTACTTAAACCTAACTAACCTAAGGACATCACACACATCCATGCCCAAGGCAGGATTCGAACCTGCGACCGTAGCGGTCACGCGGTTTCAGACTGGAGCGCCTAGAACCGCACGGCCACACCGGCCGGCATAGTCCACTTTAGCCTCACTGCTGTTGAAGTACAAAATCCGCTATGTTCACTATAAGGCTGCTATATGCTGCCTGTCTCTGTGCTACAGGCTAAGTCTGCGGCTCAGAATTGGTTACATGCTGGAACTCACAAGGCATACTGACTCGAACTACTGTGTCTAACATGCTCGAACTAATTGACCCTCCAGTCCGCAGCAGCTATCTAAATACTGGCGGCCGAGAGGGCGTTGGTGGCACGTTTCCAGCGAGTCTGTTTTTGGCCTCTGCATCTACACCTAAATTTACATATATACTGCTCTAGCCACTAAGCGGTGTGTGGCGGAGGGCACAATTCGTGCCAAAGTCATATTTCCCCCTGTCTGTTCCACTTGCGGATCGCGCGATTGAAAAACGACTGTCTGAACGCCTCAGTACGAACTCTAATTTCCGTTATCTTTGAATGGTGATCATTGTGCGATTTGAAAGTTGGTGGTAACAATGTATGCTCTACATCCTCGGCGAAGATCGGTTTTCGGAATTTAGTGAGGAGCCCCTTCCGCTTAGCGCGCCGACTATCTGCAAGTATGTCCCACTTCAAACTTTCTATGAGATTTGTAACGCTCTTGCGATGGGTAAATGTACCAGTCACGAATCTTGCATCTCTTCTTTGGACCTTCTCAATCTCTTGAATCAGACCCAACTGGTAAGGGTCCCATACAGACGAACAATACTCTAACACTGGACGAACTAACGTATTGTAAGCTATTTCCTTTGTTGAAGGACTGCATCGCTTGAAGAGTCTACTGATACTCTCGTAACCTCTATGCTACGTACCTTGAGCATACGCCAGCACACTTTGTGCATTGCTCAAGGCCAGCGACAGGCAACTGTTGAACACACTCATCATAGCGGCGGGGAATTCAGTGTGTGGTAATTCAAGGCTCAATAGAGCAGTTCCCTATTCATCTCTGCAACCCTTATATACACTGTGCAACAGAATTAAAGGATCACTTTCTCGAAACCCCGTAAATGCCTTCCATTTTTAGGCGTAAGTTTGATTTCGGTTCTAAGTAACATTTCTCTGTACTGTTCAGAGTAACGATGCAATGTTACTTTCGACAGCCATGAAAGTCCGAAGGAAATACACTTGGTAAGTGGCTTTCAATTAAAATGCCTTCCATGGACGGGAATATTAATAATAATTTTATGAGTGCATTTGTCGACACGTGGCTGACGACATATGGACGTCTGGTTATGGCAGTAAGTCGTGATCGGATAGCCTAATAGTAAGGCGACCGCTAGTATTTTATCCTTCAGGTACTTACTACCTGCTGAGAGGAGCTGTGTGTATACTTATACGAGTATTCATGTTCGACAGATACATCTCTGCTTGGGTACTATTTGTTTGACGTCAGGTGGATGCGTAACATAGTCAAATGCACTCTACTTGGAGCTTAAACTAAGCTGCGCCTTACTCATAGGCAACTCGGCAGTCTTGATTGCTGATTACGTTCTATATCTTCTGGAGGAAAGAAGTGTAATTAATGATTTGACGGTGTGCGGCCGATAGGAGAGTGGGCTTTTGCTTATGTGCTGTCTGTGCAGGAGGCGGACTGGACGGACAACGTGGCGGGCAGCGATTTGTCGGCCGTAGCGAGCAACAGCACCGCCACATGCCGCCGCCACCGCATGGCCGTCAACTTCGCCGACATCGGCTGGGCAGACTGGATCATCGCTCCAGAGGCCTTCGACGCCTACTTCTGCGCCGGGCGGTGTCCCTTTCCGCTGCCCAACGTAAGTACTGCAATCGGGCGGTCACGGCAATACAATTCTTATAACACACACACAAACAAACACACACACACACACACACACACACACACACACACACACACACACACACACAAAAACACACACTTCTTCTCGTCCTAAAGATAAATTTAAGCCTTTTGACTCAAAAGTTAAAATAAAACACATGCACAAACTCTCAAGTGCTGAATTTATAGAAGTCATCGTTATTAGATGCAAAGCTTTACTGTTACGGCAGTCTAACGCCTTAGCACTGAAATGTAACCCAACCTGTCGTAAGGCCAACCAGAGCTACACTCCTCTGTTCCTATGATGTTCCTATGATGTTATGGAAGAAGGTTGATGGTGTCGAAAGGATGGAAACGCATTGGTTCAACAACGTGTCTGAGGTTTTATATAACAAAACACATCTCATTAATGATGTTAATGACATATTTGAAATGCAGCCGCGTCCAAAACGTATAATGAAACAAAAGACATCTGTTTTTTTTTGTTTTTTTTTTTAAAAAAAGTCCTACCGCTGTGCCTGTTATGACATTGTTTTGAAGCGAATGGACCGTCTGTGAAGCGCCTTTTTACACATTTATCCACAATCCAACTCGGATGTTTCTAAGTGCACAGTAACTCTGAGGCCTCTGATCTGCTTCGAGGTATGAAAGAATTCTGTCCTGTAAAACGATTTCGAAATGCTGTATATGTGGCATTACTTTATTAATGCACCACCAGTTTCTTGCGCTACTATTTCATTTTTGACCATCAGTCCGTGGATCATTCAGCCATCTCTTCCAACACCGATCACCTTTTAAATTTAATCATCTGTCGTACGTAACTTATAGTGTTTAAAAGTGTTCAGCACCATGGTGAATGAGATGTAAATAACCATGTGGTCAGTGGCCGAGCGGTTCTAAGCGCTTCAGTCTGGAACCGCGCGACCGCTACGGTCGCAGGTTCGAATCCTGCCTCGGGCATGGATGTATGTGATGTCCTTAGGTTAGTTAGGTTTAAGTAGTTCTAAGTCTAGGGGACTGATGAAATGTTCAAATGCGTGTGAAATCATATGGGACTTAACTGCTAAGGTCATCAGTTCCTAAGCTTACACACTACTTAACCTAAATTATCCCAAGGACAAACACACACATACCCATGCCCGAGGGAGGACTCGAACCTCCGCCGGAACCAGCTGCACAGCCCATGACTGCAGCGCCTTAGACCGCATGGCTAATCCCGCGCGGCGGGGACTGATGACCTCAGATGTTAAGTCCCATAGTGCTCAGAGCCATTTGAACCATTTGAACCATTGGTTCAATGTACTTAAACACTCCATTCTACTCATAATGTAATTCCAAACACAGTTGAGATATTATGAGATCAGTCCAGTGTTTTTCATGGTCTCTAAATCTCACCCCTATTGAGAATAGAATGTGGGTTGAAATTAAACCAAAGAAAGACCCGAGTATTGATAAAGAGTAACCAACGTAACGTCAAAACTAGGGACCTAGAAAATTATAGTGAATTATTTTTTGCGTTACAAGCAAAACGAACGCCTTCCGAAAGTCAGGGAACACGACATGGATCTGGGCGGTGACATCTGCTACCTTGTGGGACTCATCAACGAAATGAGCAGTCTAGATTTCACACGACCGTTGTTTTCGGAAACACTGTTGATTCCTACAGTAGAGACTTCAGGTCTCCAGAAAAGTCATAGTAAGTGAGCATAGAACCTGTTCCAAAATGATCAATGTCAGTGATAAAGGTCTACAATTATTTTGCGTCCGTTCGATGACTCTTCTTGAAAACGGAAATGACTTGGGCTTTCTTCAAATGATTAGAAACGCTTTGCTCATGCAGCGGCCTACAGTAGATTGCTGATAGAAGAGGAGCAAGTGCTTTCGCATGATCCGTCTGTAACCGTACAGGTATCCCATCACATTCAGCCGATATTCGTTTGATCAGCTATATCGGTAGAATTTCTATATTGTGAAAGCATATCTCGATGTCCACGATTGACGAGAGGTCAGCAGTGGGCAGTAAAAGTAGAGGAAGGCAGCAATTGAAATGTTTTTTTTTTCGTCATCAGTCTACTGACTGGTTTGATGCAGCCCGCCACGAATTCCTTTCCTGTGCTAACCTCTTCATCTCAGAGTAGCACTTGCAACCTACGTCCTCAGTTATTTGCTTGACGTATTCCAATCTCTGTCTTCCTCTACAGTTTTTGCCCTCTACAGCTCCCTCTAGTACCATGGAAGTCATTCCCTCATGTCTTAGCAGATGTCCTATCATCCTGTCCCTTCTCCTTATCAGTGATTTCCACATATTCCTTTCCTCTCCGATTCTGCGTAGAACCTCCTCATTCCTTACCTTATCAGTCCACCTAATTTTCAACATTCGTCTATAGCACCACATCTCAAATGCTTCGATTCTCTTCTGTTCCGGTTTTCCCACAGTCCATGTTTCACTACCATACAATGCTGTACTCCAGACGTACATCCTCAGAAATTTCTTCCTCAAATTAAGGCCGGTATTTGATATTAGTAGACTTCTCTTGGCCAGAAATGCCTTTTTTGCCATAGCGAGTCTGCTTTTGATGTCCTCCTTGCTCCGTCCGTCATTGGTTAATTTACTGTCTAGGTAGCAGAATTCCTTAACTTCATTGACTTCGTGACAATCAATCCTGATGTTAAGTTTCTCGCTGTTCTCATTTCTACTACTTCTCATTACCTTCGTCTTTCTCCGATTTACTCTCAAACCATACTGTCTACTTATTAGACTCTTCATTCCGTTCAGCAGATCATTTAATTCTTCTTCACTTTCACTCAGGATAGCAATGTCATCAGCGAATCTTATCATTGACATCCTTTCACCTCGTATTTTAATTCCACTCCTGAACCTTTCTTTTATTTCCATCATTGATTCCTCAATATACAGATTGAAGAGTAGGGGCGAAAGGCTACAGCCTTGTCTTACACCCTTCTTAATACGAGCACTTCATTCTTGATCGTACACTCTTATTATTCCCTCTTGGTTGTTGTACATATTGTATATGACCCGTCTCTCCCTATAGCTTACCCCTACTTTTTTCAGAATCTCGAACAGTTTGCACCATTTTTTGTCGAACGCTTTCTCCAGGTCGACAAATCCTATGAATGTGTCTTGATTTTTCTTTAGCCTTGCTTCCATTATTAGCCATCTCGTCCCTTTACTTTTCCTAAAGCCAAACTGATCGTCACCTAGCGCATTCTCAATTTTCTTTTCCATTGTTCTGTATATTATTCTTGTAAGCAGCTTCGATGCATGAGCTGTTAAGCTGATTGTCCGATAATTCTCGCACTTGTCAGCTCTTGCCGTCTTCGGAATTGTGTGGATGATGCTTTTCCGAAAGTCAGATGGTATATCGCCAGACTCATATATTCTACACACCAACGTGAATAGTCGTTTTGTTGCCACTTCCCCCAATGTTTTTAGAAATTCTGATGGAATGTTATCTATCCCTTCTGCCTTATTTGACCGTAAGTCCTCCAAAGCTCTTTTAAATTCCGATTCTAATACTGGATCCCCTATCTTTTCTAAATCGACTCCTGTTTCTTCTTCTATCACATCAGACAAATCTTCACCCTCATAGAGGCTTTCAATGTATTCTGTCCACCTATCTGCTCTCTCCTCTACGTTTAACAGTGGAATTCCCGTTGCACTCTTAATGTTACCATCGTTGCTTTTAATGTCACCATAGGTTGTTTTGACTTTCCTGTATGCCGAGTCTGTCCTTCCGACAATCATATCTTTTTCGATGTCTTCACATTTTTCCTGCAGCCATTTCGTCTTAGCTTCCCTGCACTTCTTATTTATTTCATTCCTCAGCGACTTGTATTTCTGTATTCCTGATTTTCCCGGAACATGTTTTTACTTCCTCCTTTCATCAATCATCTGAAGTATTTCTTCTGTTACCCATGGTTTCTTCGCAGCTACCTTCTTTGTACCTATGTTTTTCTTCCCAACTTCTGTGATGGCCCTTTTTAGAGATGTCCATTCCTCTTCAACTGTACTGCCTACTGCGCTATTCCTTATTGCTGTATCTATAGCGTTAGAGAACTTCAAACGTATCTCGTCATTCCTTAGTACTTCCGTATCCCACTTCTTTGCGTATTGATTCTTCCTGACTAATGTCTTGAACTTCAGCCTACTCTTCGTCACTACTATATTGTGATCTGAGTCTATATCTGCTCCTGGGTACACCTTACAATCCAGTATCTGATTTCGGAATCTCTGTCTGCCAATGATGTAATCTAATTGAAATCTTCCCGTATCTCCCGGCCTTTTCCGAGTATACCTCCTCCTCTTGTGATTCTTGAACAGGGTATTCGCTATTACTAGCTGAAACTTGTTACATAACTCAATTAGTCTTTCTCCTCTTTCATTCCTTGTCCCAAGCCCATATTCTCCTGTAACCTTTTCTTCTACTCCTTCCCCTACAACTGCATTCCAGTCGCCCATGACTATTAGATTTTCGTCCCCCTTTACATACTGTATTACCCTTTCAATCTCCTTATACACTTTCTCTATCTGTTCATCTTCAGCTTGCGACGTCGGCATGTATACCTGAACTATCGTTGTCGGTGTTGGTCTGCTTTCGATTCTGATTAGAACAACCCGGTCGCTGAACTGTTCACAGTAACACACGCTCTGCCCTACCTTCCTATTCATAACGAATCCTACACCTGTTATACCATTTTCTGCTGCTGTTGATATTACCCGATACTCATCTGACCAGAAATCCTTGTCTTCCTTCCACTTCACTTCACTGACCCCTACTATATCTAGATTGAGCCTTTGCATCTCCCTTTTCAGATTTTCTAGTTTCCCTACCACGTTCAAGCTTCTGACATTCCACGCCCCGACTCGTAGAACGTTATCCTTTCGTTGATTATTCAATCTTTTTCTCATGGTAACCTCCCCGTCGGCAGTCCCCTCCCGGAGATCCGAATGGGGGACTATTCCGGAATCTTTTGCCAATGGAGAGATCATCATGACACTTCTTCAAATACAGGCCACATGTCCTGTGGATACACGTTACGTGTCTTTAATGGAGTGGTTTCCATTGCCTTCTGCATGCATATGTCGTTGATCATTGCTGATTCTTCCGCCTTTAGGGGCAATTTCCCACCCCTAGGACAAGAGAGTGCCCTGAACCTCTATCCGCTCCTCCGCCCTCTTTGACAAGGCCGTTGGCAGAATGAGGCTGACGTCTTATGCCGGAAGTCTTCGGCCGCCAATGCTGATTATTTATCAAAGTTTAGGCAGTGGCGGGGATCGAAGCCGGGACCGAAGACGTTTTGATTATGAATCAAAGACGCTACCCCTAGACCACGGGTATGAAATGTACCAACAAATAATTGAGGTCGGTGGATGTACCTGCCGCTCTGAGCTTAAGGCTTTGGCATCAGAGAAGAAATCGCTGCGGGCCGCTTCTAACCAGTAAGCCTGAGAGACATTGAGAGCACTGTCGCACCCATATCCTTCCTTCAGTGTTGTGCAGCTCTAAGTACTCCGAAAGTAGCAGAGAGATGTTGACGATGTGACTTAAAACTTTCCTATCGACTATATAGCCGTAATCACAGAAACGTAAGAGTCCAAGTGTGAATAAGTGGGGAATACCAGTCTGGTCCATGAATTTGTAACAAAGTTCTGTCGTTACACGTATCATACAGTTCGCTGGTAAAGACTGCCGATCGCATCTTACTTGCAGAGAATTTTCCATACAGCAGCGACAGATGAATAGCTGATCAAATTTTCAGTCTATGAGTGTAAATTTTTTAAAAAATCTTCATTAGCCGAGATCGCATATAGGAAACGGATAACTAGTTTCGAACTTTTGCGCCCATCTTCAGATGAGAATATGAAAACCAGTACCTGCTATAAGAGGATACATTGTCAACTGACTGTTAACAACGCAAGGGAATATTAACTTTGAACTTGTGCTTGAAACGTGAGTATATACTAGGTACAGACAAGCACCGTTGCCGTTCATTCAAATTCATGCATACAGGCAGCAGAGGTGAAATTCCTGTGATAGGCAGCGGGTTGTAATAATCTGGATAAATTAATGAACGAAACAATAAGATCAGATTTTAAAATCTTGTGAGCGAGTGCCAAGATAGATGAGACTAAAGTGAAATTGAAAGATCAAGTTGTTACAAAAAAGATCGCCGAAAAGAAAAATGATGAATTAATAATCGGCCGAGTGGAAAGAGAGAAATAGGAAGTCCTCGTACGAGGTGGATTAATGATAGGAACCGGAACAGATGGCTTCAACACCGAATCTTTGGAAGGTGATTATAATGATGAATATCAGCCTGGCATCTGTTTTTCTTGTTATTTGTTTTATGTGGTCATTACATTTTAAACTGCCCTGGACGGTTACTTTTACGTACTTTATTTTAGTTGCTGTTTCCAGCTACTTGTCACCAATAGTATATCGAAAAGTAGTGGATCATCTCTTTATACGCAAAACGTTACATCTATTTACCTTCTACTACTACATCTTCATCTACATTTGCATCTACAACTTCAGGGTTAACTGTTAGTCCCTGCACCGATCACCGATCTCTACTGGTTTTTCTGCAATTGATGGTTGCAGCCTTCTTATAGATAACTACATCGTCCGCGAGTCGTTTATATGCACTTCAAACCATATGGACCCTGTATCACTTCCTTGACGTACACCGGAAATTACCTTTAGATCTCTCGATTTTGTTCCGTGAGGAATGATGCATTGAATTCTGTTTGCAACAAAGTCCTGAATCCAGAGTCAAATCTGGTCCGGTACTTGGTAAGATCGTATTATGTTCACTTAACGATAGTGAAGAACTGTACCAAATACTTTCTTGAAGTCTAGGGACACAACCGGTCCGCCATTGCCTACAGCGCTCAGGGTCTCGGTGAAGAAACAGAGCAAGATTTCAGTTTCCGGAATCCATATTTATTTTTTACAGAGCAAATTTTCGTTCTCTAGAAACATCGTATTGTATGAGCATAAAACATTTTGCATAAAGTAAAACAGATTGATGACAGAGATACAGGTCAGTTATTATGAGCATCTGATCGACAACCCTTCTTCAAAACGGGAATGATGTCCACTTCTTTTGACAGCTAAGTATGCTTTGTTACTCCAGCAACATTAGATTATCTACTGCTAGAAGAGAGCAAGTTCTTTCAAATAATCTCGGCGGTAAACCACACGTATCTCATTCGGCCTACTGTTGAGCAGATTTGGTTGATTTTGTTCCGCAGTTGCTTATCTCGGTGTCTGTCATTTTGGCGTTCGTCTTATTATTGATGGATGAACTATATTACATTTGATTTGAGACTTCCTGGCCGCGGTGCAACTGTTTCGGAAGAATTTGTTCAATTTTCAGCCTTCTATCTGTCATTGTACATTTCAGTGTCAGTATAGTCATTGAGCATGAAACAGAAAATTTTGATCCGCCTGCAGACTTTGTGTAAGACCAAAATGTCTTATGATTTTTAGTTAGAAAGGTTGGAAAAATTTGACTTCGAAATTCACTGAATGCTTCTCGCATTGCTTTCCTTATGCTCATCAGCATACGGCCTTTATTGTCAGTCCACAGATCATTCGAGAGTTTCTAGTTAGAACCACGTAAATTTGACGAAGCTCGTCGTGAGACTTGTTACTACATTCCCATTCATGCAAAGATGTAGAGTACGAGTATATTCAGGTAAATATATGCCTGTGACTGAAGTGCAGCAGAGGGAAATATTCAATGGTAGGAATTACAGACTCATTGCCCAATTTTTAATGAAGCACTCTGTCAAGAAGAAATAAACTGCAAATCACTTTAAGATTTCAGAACGAATTTTCACGCTGCAGAAGAGTGTGTGCTGATTTGAAGCTTCCTGGCCGATTACAACTGTGTGGACGACATGTAACCCGCCATCATGGCTTTACTTCCGCCAGTACCTTACCTCATTCATTTCAGACTTCACTAAAATTCTGCTGCTTACCTTGGGGAACTATCGCTTCTGGAAGAAGGGATCATTCTAGTACATCCCCAAGGCTGTGGTTAAGCCATTTCTCAGCAAGATCCTTTCTTACAGAGGCGGGACGCAAGGTGTGCAGCACAATTTCTTTGAAATTTGGAAGATAGGAGATGAAGTGTTGGCGGAAGTAGAGCTGCGATGGAGGGGCGTGAGTCCTGCTTGGACAGCTCAGACGGTAGAGTACTTGCCCGTGACAGACAGAGGACCCAGGTTCGAGTCCCAGTCCGGACCAGGGTTTTAATCTGCCAGAAAGATTCAGTTTAACACTGTTAGTCAGGCAACTGCATGAACATTATTCCCTCTCTTCTCATGTTGTAAGGTATCTGTATACATATTAAAAACTGAACTACAACCTTGAGCGGTTCAAATAAACTCTTGAATTATTCATCTGTGCACTAATACAAAAGCTTTATGCGTCATAAAACGCTTCTAACGACGAACGTTTAAGGAATAATCACAGACACACACACAAATTAGACACAACTGAAATGAATTCTACGGTCGCAGGTTCGAATCCTGCCTCGGGCATGGATGTGTGTGATGTCCTTAGGTTAGTTAGGTTTAAGTAGTTCTAAGTTCTAGGGGACTGATGACCACAGATGTAAAGTCCCATAGTTCTCAGAGCCATTTGAACCATTTTTGAAATGAATTCTGCGTAGCTAACTGTTCAAATATTAAATAATAAGTAAAATAAGAATGAAATAGTCGTATGCCATTATTGGCCTGGTGCCCCAATCTAGGGTTTTCCGACCGCCTAACGCAAGTCTTTATATTTGACGCCGGCTTGTGCTTCGATGAACATGAGATGAAATAATAAGGACAACACAAACACTCAATCCCCGAGCGAAGTCAAGTAATTCCCGTTCGGGAGCCGAACCCGTGACCCTGCGTCTTTTAAGCAGCAACAATAATCACTCCACCACGAGCTGCTGACTAATTAATAAGTAATGATTTATCAAGAAACTCTCAGAAAACTGAATAGTGTGTGTGATTTCGAATTACAGCTCCAAGCAGAGCATTTGAGGAAATGATATGAAATCACTGATTTTAGATTTGGAAAAAAAAAAACGATTAAACAAACACTTTCTTGAACCATTAAGCTCAGAACAAAAGTTCAGAATATAATTTCCCCCAATATTGTAGTTAGAAAGCTGCTTGATATCATGTATTCCATTTTATATTCCACTCTATGCTTCACTAATACACGGTGTTCGGAAATTCTCCTTACAACTTCTAGGATTTGTAGAGGATAGAGAGTAAATAACTTTTTGAACAGGAACTGTTTCCGTGTTACAGCCGTTTGAAAACACATTTGCTAAGAAGGTATGAAGCCGGGTAGCAATGGTGAGGAGTAGTTACGTTGGATCGGCTGATGCCATTTGAAGTCACTATATTCTCTGACCTGGTTCGAGCCCCATTCACGTGTCTTCAGTGTTAGAGTAACATGATCGAGTAAATTTTTCCAAAATACACCGACGTGTTTCTTCTGAATGGCAAAGCTCACGGTAATGGAAGCGCCGCTTGTCACCGTTATCAAGATCGTTCTCCGTGATATCCGACTCTATCGCTTGCGCTTTTCGCCACAGTTACGCCTCGGTTTCGAGAAAGAGTACCTTCACCGTCAGCAGGCGTGACTGTAGCACTCCAAGAAGACACTGCACACTCGAACTGGAGGAAGCCGTACTGTATCACGTTGAAGAGAACCCGTCAACGACTACACGAGCAATTTCATTGGCTATTAATAAGTAGCACTGTAAAACAAATGATATACCGGGTCACCCCAAATCAATTACTTGTATAGGTGGTCGCGTTACCAACATTTTTTTTTTTCAAATGGTTCCACTTCAGAATTTATCTACTCACTCCCCTCTACAATTCTAGAAGATTGTAACGGAATTTAGTAACACCCTGTACACCAGGTTACTGTGCAACACTTTTAAAAATCTGCGATTGACCATAACAGTGGCCGAAGACTTAGTTGCCTCCTCTGATACCTAATTTCATGCAAAGAGATATTATTTATTGCTAGTGGTTTTCAACTGCCAAACGTAATTAATTCAGTTGACTGTGCAGTCTCCGAGCATTTTTGTGCCGAAGTCGGCATTAATAATCATTCACAATATGGCGACGAGGTAGCATGTACCGGCATTAGGTAAAGGTAGCGTATGAAATTATTTGGTTCGGACGAAGAAATTCAGAGAAGTCTACAAATGAATGTAATTAGTTTACAAGCCCACTTGGGTTCTCGTAGTGACAAATACAAGTAAGATTATCGCAAAGAGTAATCGAAATCATAAACTTTCAATATACAACTTTTAACAGGGCAATAATTGCTTTTATAATGCTAGAGAGAATGATAATTTTGAATGTACGACATAGGAGAATGGAAAGGTAATGTTTGCGCCTATAATCGACCTTCATGCAACAAAAAATGAGTAACTTATGAGTTCTATTTCGCCACTGAAGGAATGTCATCGTAGATCTGAACGAGCAGTAATTGCAAAGATGTCATCCGATTTCTTTACCGTTGTAGAAGCTACGAACTAGGTCAGATGAACACCAGACAAAGCCAGACTTCCTTCTAAATCGAACAGAACAGAACAGAAACAGGAAACCGAATGACGAACGGTTATTCTAACGAAGAGCGCTTCGTAGTTGCAAAAGCTCGAAACCTTACCGCTGACTATTACCAGAAACACGCAAAGAATTGCAAAGATAATGTCGCGAATTACGAAACGCAAAACGTTGTGAGCAAAATCTGATATTGCATATGAGCAGGCAATTTAATCGTACTTGTGCGGGTGCATGAGACCTTTTGGAGGACATATAAAACTTTATCCAAGCACAGTACTATTGTGTATCCATCTACCTCGTCGACTGCTGAGGTGTCGGAGGAATTCTATCAGATAGCTGCTCGCCACTCGTGGGGAGGTGGTACAGCAACCGGTAGCTCGTTAGGAGATCAGCTACAGCGACCCTCTCACCTACGAAAAGATACCATCTGCAGCGGAGCACGTTCCGTCACGCAGCTGGGACCATTTTATGCCTCAAATTTGTCAGTGCTGCTCTATTATTCCCCTGTAAAAGATACCAAGGCCGCTGCAATGAGACATTGTGGTCAGTATGAGTCTTGTAGCAAACCAAGTGAAACGGAGGAATAGAAAACTTTCTCCTAGCAAGTATTTCGTAATGTATTTGTCCCAAATTACGCAGTTTTAAACATTAAACTCCATAACAGTACAACTGGAAGTACGTTGACAGCACTCTGTAATGATGAATTACACTTCATGTGCATTGCATATATTGTAAACTTGCGAGCTTTTGATTTTTATTATCTCTGATTGGCCATGGACCTTCCTCCATGTTAATGCAGATTAAAATCTACGTCACCTGTTTCCCGTAAGGCATTGTACGGTGCCATCACCCCCTCCCCAAACACCCTTCCATTGTGCTAGATACGAGGGTAGTGCGCGGAACGGGAAGTAGAATTGCCGAAACGACTTCATATGCTACAAAATTTGCTTAATTTCTACCTCTTGGACACATACAATATGCGAGTTGGAGGAAGTGCACGGGGTGGAAAAACGTATACAAACACCTAAAGCTCGACACATTACTGTGCCTTATACAGTGCAGGGAAATCGTTAGCATTCAAAACAGCTTCCAGTTGCCTATAAATGGAGAAATACAGATCCTGTGCGGTTTTGTGTGGTTTTTGAAGAGTGTCCTATACCAGTGTTTCTCTAAAATAGTGGCAAGTTCAGATAAGTATGATGGATGTGGATAGAGATCACGCGCCCTTCTCTCCAAGATAGACCACAAAGGCTCAATAACATTGGGATCTGGTGACCGTCGTGGAGAGGGGCCCTGTCGTCTAGAAAAACAAGAACACCAGTTGTGCCATGGGGCGGATAGGGTCAGCCAGTAGGGTCACACAATCTTTTACAACAATGAGACCTTGTAAAGTATCCATGGGGCCAACGGAATACAATGATATGGGTGCACAAATCATCACAGAGTTGCCGCCGTGTTTCCATGTTTCACTCTTGGGAAATGAACTCCGCTAGTAGATGCAAAGAGTGTGCAACAAGACATCCGATCAAGTGACATTCTTGCGTTGCACTATAGTCCACGCTTTATAGACTCACGAGTACGTTTCCCTCTTACGGGCATTTGCATCTCTGATGCGTGGATTTGGAATTTCAGTTAGCTCCGCAATTTCCTGCTTATGGAGCTCCATTCGTGTTGTTTTTTGTGCTGTCATGGTTCGCGAGAGCGACATTCGGTTCTCCCGAGACATTTACAGCTGTCGGCCTCTAATTTTTGTCACAAACCTCTTCACTGAGCATCTCACACGATCACTCAACACACACTTTCGTCAGCGTTTTGGCTTAGCGGATGATGTTTCTTAGTTTCGACATACTGTGAACACTGTTTTGTCCATGACTGATTCTTGCAACGTTTTGAGGGCATTCCACGGGTGTCAATGTGCAGGTTAGATACAACATTTGGAACTGCAGAATTTGCTAATATATATATTTGTGTACAAATATGCATTTCTCGCGGTGTTTCCATATTTTTGTGCAACACCTA
This sequence comes from Schistocerca piceifrons, assembly GCF_021461385.2. Lineage (NCBI taxonomy): Eukaryota > Metazoa > Arthropoda > Insecta > Orthoptera > Acrididae > Schistocerca > Schistocerca piceifrons. The sequence continues at coordinate 687,061,967 of NC_060139.1, read as the reverse complement.
TAACATGTTCTGATGTCCATTCATCAATGCCCATGGCATGAAGTGCACTAGCTTCTTGGATAGCCAGATGATTAGCATTTCAGTGCAGCCACTCATAGCAGATATGTGTAACTCCATCTATGTTCTATGTGTGTTGCTTTTTTTGTTCAGCCTCGTGAAAGAGAGAGAAACGTCCACCAGCACTTGTCTGAATTCTACAACGGCAGAATCGCGGCCTATCGGGATCAGTATGTAGTCCTGCGAAATTGGTGCTTGTGTTGGCTGAGATCCCACGGTTGTCATGCGAATATGGAATCCATGGATTCAGGTGCGCCGTACTGAACGCAATGCAGGACCTCAACGTCCTCACGAACTAGCGCCAGAGAGGACAGACGTATTCACCGGTCAGTATTGCATTATCGTCCAGCTACGTCATAAACCTTGAGACAGACAATGGGCTTGTTTGCTGAAAGACAAATACCCACATGGACTGTACGACGACGTGAGCATCTCCATAACTGACAGTACGGCCCTTGAGGAGGCAGCAGAGGCTCTTGCTCCATTCGTTTTCGACATAATTAAATGAAACTATTCTATTTCTACTTGCTCACTTTTGGCTGATACTTAGCAATTCTCTTTATTGAAAACGACATTACCAAAAGTACTGGTTAAAGCTCAAATCTTACATGCGTAAGAAGTCCTTCTTATAGTACCGAAATAACAGCTGCGAAATGAATCAACAGTCAATAATAATTTGCGCAATGGAAGCTCTTTGTGCACGTATCCGGCACCCAGCGAGGTGGCGCAATGGTTAGCGCACCGGATCCGTGTTCGGGAAGACGACGGTTCAAACCTGCGTCCGCCCATCCTGATTTAGGTTTTCCATGACTTCCCTAAATCGCATCAGACAAATGCCGGGATGGTTCCTTTGAAAGGGCACCGCCGAATACCTTCCCCATACTTCTCTAATCCGATAGGACCGATGGCCTCACCGTTTCGTCCCCTCTCCAACACCAACCAACCAACCAATCCGGCATTGCGTAAGCCTCATGCAGCGACAAACTACTTCGTATGCTGAGAGAAGGAACATTTTTGTATCTGAATTGTGCAATGTTCATACACGTAACTCAACCACAAAAAGATGAAATCCTTACCATGGGAAGGGAGTCCGCAGATTACGGAAGATAATAGAGGGAGTGTGTCAGATATGAGAAAACAATTACAAGATGCCCCAGTGGTATGGTAATGTGGGAATTACCTGTGATTAATTTCTGCATTGACCCCTGATACGGAACCATCCTTAAGAAACACTACTGAAATCTGTACAACTGACTATATTAACACGTATTAGAACACATATTAGTGTTATTTGGCACCGGTAATGAACACTATACTTGCAACTTGTGAAGAAATAATAAATGACACGAAATATCCCAGAAATGCTACCAGAATTATTGAACGAACAAGGAATCTCCTCTATTGGAATGAGAAAGGTTACTCAATGAAACAACTGATTTGTTGCAATAGAAATGTACATGGAGTATGATGTCCCAAGATAATAAAACAAAAGAAACATTGACCCGGTAAAACACTTACAAATCACCGTTATATCAATTGTAACGGTTGGTTGGCAATGTTGGCATTAAGGACTGGAATTCTCCATGCAATGCCTCCCACTGTAAGTACGAACATTAACTCTTCTCGACTAACTCTACCTTAGTGATTGTGAACGACTAAAATGTAAATCTATGTTGCTTGCATTAAGTGAACAAATGCTGCCACAAGTAGAAAGAACACGCACTGCTGAGGGTGTAAAACAACACGGAAAATTCTCTATGTGCCAGGATTGCAAATATGTTCACCACAGACATGTGCCGTCGTTCAAATGGTTCAAATGACTCTGAGTACTATGGGACATAACATCTGAGGTCATCAGTCCCGAACTTAGAATTGCTTAAACCTAACTAACCTAAGGACATCACACACATCCATGCCCGAGATTCAAACCCGCCTCAGCCGGCCGTGGTGGCCAGGCGGTTCTAGGCGCTTCAGTCTTGAACCGCGCGATCGCTACGGTCGCAGCTTCGAATCCTGCCTCGGGCATGGATGTGTGTGATGTCCTTAGGTTAGTTAGGTTTAAGTACTAAGTTCTAGGGGACTGATGACCTCAGATGGTAAGTCCCATAGTGCTCAGAGCCATTTGAACCATTTTGAACCAAACCCGCCTCCGGCCATTCTGATTCAGTTTTTCCGTGATTTCCCAAAGTCAGTTCAGGAAAAATGCTGGGATTCCCGTGTCTCAGCCGCGCAAAATTCTGAAAGTCGGCAACTAGGTCACCCACTCTCTAACTCAAAGTAGAACTCCTCGCCGGTCTCCGCTCCCGGGACGGGAGTACCCTGTGAGGCGTACTCCACGCCGTACCTGAACGAACTCCCTAGATCGCCGTCCCCACAAGAACTCCCAAAACACCTCATGTGAAGCACCTAGAAAAAAAAGCTCAAACCACCAGTTGCACATAGCAGGATTTTCTCCACGCCGACCCACGCACTCTCTCCCTTCAGGAGATGGCCAAAAGTCTCTCTCCAAATGGAGTGTCTGCTGCCAAAAATTCATTGACGCCCTCGGTACGTCTTTTGATGTCACTGTGTTTTCGATCGTACCTGAAAATGCTTGCAGACTCCAAAAAACTTTCATTCCTGATGAGGAAATACTTCGAGTGTATGAGGCAATCTGGTGAAAGGGCCCGAAACTCGTAAACAGTACTCCGCCAAGCACTGGGGACAATTCGCCGACCTGCTTTAGCAGTGGGACGATGCTCTTCGCTTGGCGACTCCCCGTCACCTCGTCCCTTGCGCAAGCCTGGCAGCCCGCACGCACTCACTGCCATTCTACTCGCAGCCGGCCACTTCCACCTTCCCAGAATTCAAGCCTATTAAGGCAGCCCTGCGGTAACATCCAGAATAGCCTGTTTCACTCCACATAGAGGCAGCACAAACAGATCACAAAATCTTAGTCAATAGAAGGAAACTCGTCGCCTCTAATTACCCAGCGCAGCTAGATATCGAGGCATGCAGTGCACAGTCACTCTCAACACATTTCATTTAACGTAATAACAGTAACAAAAATAAAAGCGAATCAAGCCCTCAGGTGTGCCGTGTTTCACAGTTTTGACTAATTCTATTATGAGACGATCAGAAGTGCAGTGGGGATTAAAATCACAATGTTGGTTGGTTGGTTGATTTGGGGAAGGGGATAAAACAGCAAGGTCATCGGTCCCTTCGGATTAGGGAGGCATGGGGAGGAAGACGGCGGTGCCTATTCAAAGGAATCATCCCGGCATTTTTCCTGAACTGATTTAGGGAATCAGAATGGCCGGAGGCGGATTTGAACTGTCGTCCTCCAAAAAGCGAGTCTATTGTGCTCCGAAAGGGTATAAGAAAATATAAAGGATTAGGCGAACTAAGAACGCCCATGTGGGCACAACACGTGTCAGAACACCGATTGATAGTTCGCTATACACGCTAAGATTCGGTAAACGCAGTTACAGGCATTTCGTCTGCAGAGGACAGACAAAGTACTGAAACCATGATGAAAGTTAACGTGATGGATGTCTGTTACCTTACAAACTGGCAATACAGCCAACTCTTAAGTGGTACACTCAACGACAACACGTGACACAGGAATGCACCATATCTTCTTTTCAATCGAGTCACGGTTCCGAATGCAGCGTCAGACTGGACACATCAGCGTGTGCAGGCTGGAAATTGGACGCATGCATAACGTTTCTAATGTGTTAAGGCCTCTGGCTGTACCCTAGCTTCGAGATCTCGATGACGTTACCTTTCAATGAGATAACCCAAGACCACATGTTGCCAGTATTGTCCCGACCTACCTCGGTACAGGTGGTATTCGACAGTTCGCCTGACCAGCACGTACATCAAACAACTCAGCAACTGAAAACATCTGATAACCAGCTGCTGAGAGACTGGCACATTACTACCCACCAAGCACTACGATTATGAAATTTTGCATAGAGTTGAAGCAGTGTGGAATAACGTACCAACTCCTGTCATATGCGCTGTGTTCGACTTCACTGCTCTACCAACTGAATGAGAAGTATTCTTACTGGAAGAGGTGGCAGGACTGTGTACTAAATTTTGCACACTGAATACCCCTTCAATCACTACAAATTTACTCATGTATTTTACCTAGTATACTGTACATACAAAATATTACGTTGGTCCATAAGATCGTAGTGTTTTCGTTTTGCATGTTGGTATTCAATTGCTATAGTTTCATTTCTCGACTGTCATTTTTATTTGTAGTTCAGGGTTGCTATTTGAGTTTACGTACTGCCATTTTGTCATAGTGAGTGGGCCTCTGGACACTAGAAAATGGACTGCCAAGTGAATAAATCGCAACATTTTAGACATATTGTTCTGTTTAAGTTCAATAGAGCGGTGACAACAGCTGAGGCAGAAACAAATATTTGCGCCGTGTACGAGAATGATGCAGTTGGACAGAGTATAGCGAGAAAATGGTTTCTCGGTTTAAGGAAGATCGTTTTGACATTAATGACTCTTCACCTTCAGGAAGACATCCCGGGTTTGATGAAGATCGTTTAAACACGTTAATCCACAATGATTCACGCCAGCGTACTCGAGAATTGGCAGATGTGTTGAACTGTGATCATTCCACCATGGTGTGACATTGCCACGCTGTGAGGAAGGTTTAAAAATCGTGCGTATGGGTATCGCATGCTGTAAACGTACATCACAAAATCAGCGGGTAGCCATTGTACAACTCTGCTTGCTCGTCATCAATTGACTCTAGAACAACGACGATCGCTCCTACCCTGTATCGTTACAGGTGACGAGAAACGGTGTCTTTATGCTAACGCAAGGAAAAGAAAGAAATGGTCGAGCCCAAACAAAGCAGCAACTCCCCGTACGAAGACCTGAGGGCATCCATGAAAGATAATGTTACGCATCTGGTGGAACAGCAACGGCGTGGCGTACTACGAGTTGCTTCCCAGAGGAGTAACCACCACTGCTGACATTTATTGCCAACAGCTGAGACATATTGCAGCTGCAGTCCAAGAACAACGACCAGGAAGATTGCGTGAGGACATACTACTCCACGATAACCTCCACCCGCATTCTGCTAGACTGAAAAAAACACTTTATATTAGTTGGACTGAGAAGTCATTCCGCACTAATCTTATTCACCTGATGTTGCGCCCTCAGATTTTCACCTTTTCCGGTCTCTACCAAAGAATCTTCACGGAACTCCCTTCCCAGATGAAAACGCCCTCCGAACACGGGTCGACGAGTTGTTTGCCGAAAAACCACTTGATTTCTACAGTCGCAGAATCGAAAACTTACTCCATCGTTGGCAGATTGTAGTAAATAGTGAAGGAGAATATAGTACTGATGACCAGTGTCTCTTATATGTCTGTGTGTTGCGCTTATTAAACTGACGCGACGAACATATGCACCAACCCAATATGAGCGGCAACAATTGCCAATCAAGGTTCCCTCGGCAATAACAGTAAACAAAGCTCAAAGTCAGCGAAAGAGAGGAAGAGGAGATGAACAGAGAATGGAGGAGAGATACAGAGAGGGGGGAATGAATAGCAGGTGGGCGAGATAGGGCGAGGAGCTCGTGGACAGTGAGAGGGGCAGGCGAAAATGGACAGAGATAAAGGAGAGATTTTTATGGACCAAGAGAAGAAGGATATTAGGACGTAGATCCAGTTCCGTCATACATACAGTATACAGGGTGAGTCACCTAACATTACCGCTGGATATATTTCGTAAACCACATCAAACACTGACGAATCCATTCCACAGACCGAACGTGAGGGGAGGGGCTAGTGTGATTGGTTAATACAAACCATAAAAAAATGCACGGAAGTATGTTTTTTAACACAAACCTACGTTTTTTTTTAAATGGAACCCCGTTAGTTTTGTTAGCACATCTGAACATATAAACCAATACGTAATCAGTGCCGTTTGTTGCATTGTAAAATGTTAATTACATCCGGAGATATTGTAACCTAAAGTTGACGCTTGAGTACCATTCCTCCGCTGTTCGATCGTGTGTATCGGAGAGCACCGAATTACATAGGGATCCAAAGGGAACGGTGATGGACCTTAGGTACAGAAGAGACTGAAACAGCACATTACGTCCACATGCTAACACCTTCTTATTGGTCTTTTTCACTGACGCACATGTACATTACCATGAGGGGTGAAGTACACGTACACACGTGGTTTCCGTTTTCAATTACGGAGTGGAATAGAGTGTGTCCCGACATGTCAGGCCAATAGATGTTCAATGTGGTGGCCATCATTTGCTGCACACAATTGCAATCTCTGGCGTAAAGGCTGCCACAATACGTTGTTTCACATCCTCTGGGGTTGTAGGCACATCATGGTACACATTCTCCTTTAACGTACCCCACAGAAAGAAGTCCAGAGGTGTAAGATCAGGAGAACGGGCTGGCCAATTTATGCGTCCTCCACGTCATGGTAATGTACATGTGCGTCAATGAAAAAGACCAATAAAAAGGTGTTAGCATGTGGACGTAATGTACTGTTCCAGTCTCTTCTGTACCTAAGGTCCATTACCGTTCCCTTTGGATCCCTACGTATTTCGGTGCTCTCCGATACACACGATCGAACAGCGGAGGAATGGTACTCAAGCGTCAACTTTAGGTTACAATATCTCCGGATGTAATTAACATTTTACAATGCAACAAACGGCACTGATTACGTATTTGTTTATATGTTCAGATGTGCTAACAAAAATAACGGGGTTCCATTTAAAAAAACGTAGGTTTGTGTTAAAAAACATACTTCCGTGCATTTTTTTATGGTTTGTATCAACCAATTACACTAGCCCCTCTCCTCACGTTCGGTCTGTGGAATCGGTTCGTCAGCATTTGATGTGGTTTACGAAATATATCCAGAGGTAACGTTAGGTGACTCACCCTGTATATTAGCGATTGATAAACATTGCCGGTTTCGTGCTGTATACGCACAATGAGCTACTTTCGTTATTTCAGTGAAATCTTCCCGGTTTAGGAGAGCGTCATTTCGAATAAAACACTGTCTCCGCCATCGTCTTCAGGAGTCGAAATCACTGATTATCGGGCCACTGCAAAAGACTTCGATGACAAATTTCCTTACTCCCTGTCGTTAGACGTGTTGCCTTTTTAATGGGCGGCGTTGTATCAGTTCCATCCACATCAGGGAGGCTGAGCTGCAACTCCCGTCCGGTGTGAAAGCGATTACCGCTCACAAGCAATGACATTCATTTCCGGTCCTTGTCGGATAGCATTCTTTTACGACAATTGTCAGTATGCTCTGTGACCACGAGTGGCGCGCCATTCCTTTTAAACTCATCGGGCAGTCCGTCTTTATACACCAAAAAATATGGCAACTTCACTTACGGGGTGGTCATGGGCATGTGCTAAAACGATAGCCCTTCTGCCTCTTTTGTGTCACATCTATTTATCAACCCATGTCTACAGCCCTCTTAAAGGAATTCCGTCCGAACTGGCCACGGAACGCTGTGTCATCGTCAACTTCTTTTAAAGGGGTGAGTAATATTTTACCGGGTGAGCTTTTCAGCTCCTTCATCGTAACTATCAGTACCACAGTCTCAATTTCCTCTGGAATCTGAGCGAGCACCTCTTATTCGTACGTCGAAAGAACTTCAAATTTATCTTCTAGTTAACGCTCGCTGAAGGGCGGTCTCTTTAACACACGGAGCATTTAACGATCTTGTCCAAGTGACCGGTTCTGCAGGCTGCACCGCGTACTAACTTAACACCAGTGCAATAAGATCGTTTGCCTGCCGCTGCCACACACTAGACATACATTTGCTTTCCGTCCCAATGGAGGCACACGTGCATCGCGTCCTGTGTGGGGCAGCCATTCGTTTTAGTGGCGGCCACAGCCGGGTAGCTTGGTTGCCGGGTTTTACGGGCCGCCCTGGGAACACGCAATTACCAGACCCGTGGCTGCGCGGCGCGCCCATTAACGCGTTTACCTGCCACATTATTACGGGGGCCCAATTTGTGTTTTTACAGCGGCTGTCCCCGCACGCGGCCATGCGTCATTATCGAGAGTCCGGGTCTGTGAGCGGCCGGAAGAATGTGCGCCTCTTCCTCGCGCACTCCGTCCTAATTGGAATACTATATAATGTGTGGAATTTCGGTCGCCGCGTAATCATACGTATTAGCACGATGAGTTTAACCTCCCTTCTGAGACTGTGATTGCGTCCCGTTGGACAGAGGAGCAAACTGCGGGACGCTTATTTATAGCGATCCCGCTGCCGTGTCATCTAGCGTCCGTTTCAAAATAACAGCGACCTTTACTGATGAGAACACTCGGTAATCAGGAAGTCCGAGGCCGTAAATTTCTCCGGTATTTCGGTTGCAGTTGTCTTATAAGTGCAAGCAGTTCACTTCGGGGCTTTGGTTTGTTGGGCTAGTTAGCAGCTGCGCCGGCAGTTAAGAAATTGTTACTTGACAAAGAGTTCCGTAACCATATACATCGCAATAACACAATATGTTTTTTGCTCCTATAAATGTAGAACGTAACTGTATGACATCAACATCTGTACTCCAGAAGCCACCTCGATTGTGATGGATTCTACTTTGATTACCACAGTCAGTTTTCTACTATCCTATTCCAGCCGCTAATGGTCGACAGAAAGAACGATTGCTGTAAGCTCGAATGTCAGTAATTTTGCTTTCGTCGTGTTTTCGCGAGATGGCCAATGGAGAGAACAATATACAGTCTGAGGTGCGGTTTTCGCCAAGATATAGCGGACAATACATAGAATTTCTTGACGTTCGTAAGTAGCCTTTATCGTTTGCCATGGAAGTCATTCCCTGGTGTCTTAACAGTTGTCCTATCATCCTGTACCTTCTTCTTGTCAATGTTTGTCACATATTTCTTTCTTCTCCGACTCTGAGCAGAATGTCCTGATTCCTTATCTTATCAGTCCACCTAATTTTCAACATTCGTCTGTAGCACGACGTCTCAAATGCTTCGATTATCTTCTTTTCCGGTTTGCCCACAATCAAAGTTTCACTACCACACAATGCTGTACTCAAGACGTACATTCTCAGAAATTTATTCCTCAAATTAAGGCCTATATCGGATATTAGCAGACTTCTCTTGGTCAGAAATGCCCTTTTTGCCATTGCTAGTCTGCTTTTGATGTTCTCCTTGCTCCGTCCCTCATTGGTTATTTTACTACTTAGGTAGCAGAATTGCTTAACTTCATCTACTTTGTGACCATTAATCACGATGTTAAGTTTCTCGCTGTTCTCATTTCTCCAACTTCTCATTACTTTTATCTTTCTTCTATTTATTTTCAACCTTTAGTCTGTATTCATTAGACTGTACGTTCCATTCACCACATTATGTTATCCTTTCACGTTGAATTTTAACTCCTGAACATTTCTTTTATTTCCATCATTACTTATTCCCTGTATAGATTGAACGGAAGGGGTGAAAGACTACACCCGTGTCTTACACCTTTTTTAATCCGAGTTCTTCTTTCTTGGCCTTTCATTCTTATTGTTTCGGTTTGGCTCTTGGACATAATGTATATTACCCCTCTTTCCATATAGCTTACCCCTATTTTTCTCTGAATTTCGATCGTCTTACACCATTTGTTATTGACGAACGCTTTTTCAAGGTCGAGAAATCCTATGAACGCATCTTGATTTTTCTTTCGTGTTGGTTCCATTATCAGCTGCGTCGGAATTACCTCTCTGGTGCCACTACCTTTCCTAACGTCAACCTGAGCATCTGACATCTCCTCAATTTCCTTTTCGGTTCTGCTGTGTATTATTCTTGCCATAAACTTGGATGCATGAGCTGTTAAGCTGATAGTGTGAGACTTCTTGCACTTGTCGACTCTTGGAATCTTCGGAGTAGTTTAGATGATATTTTTCCGGGAGTCTGTTAGTAATCGCCAGACTCATAATCTACACAACTACATGAATAGTCGTTTCGTTGCCAGTTCCCCAACGATTTTAGAAATTCTAATGGAATGTTATCTATCCCTACTGCCTTATTCGATGTTAAGTCTTCAAAAGCTCCTTCACATTCTAATTATGATACTGGATTCCCTATATTCTCTATATTGACTCCTATTTCTTCTTCTATCACGTCATCTGACAAGTTCTCGCCCTCATAGAGACCTTGAATGTACTCTTTTCATGTATCCGCTGTATCCTCTACATTTAACGAAGAACTCCATTGCACTCTTGATGTTACCAACCTTGCTTTTAATATCGCCGAAGGTTGTTTTCAGTTTATAAATGTCCGCCCACGGTAGCTGAGTGGTCAGCGCGACAGAATGTGAATCCCAAGGGCCCGGGTTCGATTCCCGGCTGGGTCGGAGATTTTCTCCGCTCAGGGACTGGGTGTTATGTTGTCCTAATCATCATCATTTCATCCTTATCGACGCGCAAATCGCCGACGTGGCGTCAAATCGAAAGACGCACCCGGCGAACGGCATACACGACGGGAGGCCCTAATCACACGATTTCATCATTCAGTTTATATATGCTGAGTCAGCGATTCCGACAATCATTTTTTTTGAATTTCTTCGCATTTTTCGTGTGCCCTTTCGCCTTAGCTTCCCTGAATTTCCTATTTATTTTATTCCTAAGTGACTTATGTTTGTGTATTCCAAAATTTCCCTGAATAATTTTTCACTTCCTTTTTTTCATCGACCAAATGAAGTATTTTTTCTGTTGCCATTAGTTTCTTCGCAGTTACCTGTTTGTAGCTATGTTTTTCTTTCCCAACTTTCCGTGATTGCATTCCTCTTTAACTGAACTGCCTACTGCGTTATCCCTTATCTCAGTATCTATAGCCTCGGAGAACTTCAAGCGTGGCTTTTCATTCGTTATTACTACCGGATCTCATTTCTTTGCGCACTGATTCTTCCTAGGTAGTCCTTTAAACTTCAGTCTACTCTTCTTCATTACTAAATTGTGAGCTCAATATGTATCTGTTTCTGGATATGCTTACAATCAAATATCTCATTTCAGAGTCTCTGCTTGTCCACGATGTAAAGTAACTGAAATCTTCCCGTATCTCCTAGCCTTTTCTCCTCCTCTGTTGGTTCTTTAACAGAGTTATCGCTATTACTAATCGAAATTTATTGCATAACTCAACTAGTCTTTCTTCTCTCTCATTCCAATACCAAGGCCATATTCGCCCGTAACACTTTCTTCCAATCCTTCCCCTACACCCGCATTGCAATCCCCCATGACGGTTAGATTTTCATCTCCCATTTAGTAGGGATGTAAAAGAAACGATTTAATTTTATATTGTATTTAGTCGGTACCAGGATCCGTAGCCGCGATCGCCAACGCGTGCATATGCGGTTGGCGCCCTACTGAGAGGTAAGCCGGTTCGAATCCTTGTGGTGGAAAAGTTTCACTGTCAGTATTTGGCTGGAATTTGAGGAGCGGTGGTAGTGTAAAATCGCTGTTCATCGATCTTTGCACCAGTATCCCAACATATATCCCAAACCTCTCTGCAGTCTGGCTACTGTCGAGAGTCCTATCCGTTACAATATATTCGTAACTTGTTAATTAAAAAGGCAAGTTTGTTCCTCGCTGCTAGATGATGATAATTTTACAATTTGTAGTAGGCCAAACCACACGCATGTCAGATGTGTGACCTGCGTGGGGGCCAAGGCTCGGCCTGTCTCGCCTTTACTCGGTCTTTGTCGGAAGTGCGACATTTCGTGTAGTATTGCCTTGTGACATTTTGCAGTCGGCACAACTCCCCTCACTCCAGCAGAATCGTGGTGTCACTGTTGCTTACCCTCCGTTATTTCTTTGTGGTATAAATGACGTTCACAGGTCTTGTGGCTGTTTGCATAAAACGACGAAATCTAGCGATCTGTATTCAGAAGCTCTTAAAAATCGGTCAGTATTGCAAATTTGCTATGAAACGACATTACAATACTTTACAGAAGGAATTTAAAGATTTGTCTGCCAATGAAAGAGCAAAAAATCACAACGACCAGCAGATGGGACTCATTGTTCCGTACATCGCAGTCTGTGCGGTAGAGGAAGGACCTCAGGACAAGAAATTCAAATCAATACATAGTTCATTTCAGTTTGCATATTCCTTATTTCATCAGTTTGCGGGAGATGGGGCTCCTCCCTGGCGGGAAATAGCTCTACTGCAGTATCTTCACTCTTATGATGTGACCTCACACCCTATTGGTAATAGTGGCACAGTTTGGTCGTTTGGCACCAAATCCATTACGTTAGAAATAGCTGAAAATGATAATGAGAATTTCAAATTTCAGGTCAACGTCTTTAAACAATTTGCATGAGACAGGGCAGGGGTTTGACTGGAGTGTGCTCACAATACCACAGTCGGAAAGAACAAGTTGATCAATTGGAAATTTACAAACGATCAAGAATTTAAAAACAATTTTAGAATACGTGGACAGAGGTCATGATCACGTGAACAAATGTGACATAAAATCGGTAAAATTACGAAAACTGGCGGAAAATAGGTAGAAATTGGGAGAAAATACGCCACAGTGCATGGCAGTTTAGGAAGAATGAGGGAGAACTTCAATGTCTGCTTGGTGCAGGAATATTCTTGTACATGGGAACAAGTTTATGACAGCAAGAAATACACGAAGGAATATAAGAAAAAGTTGACATTAATAGCGCCGGGAGCCAGGTAAACAGTAATTTTTCATAGACTGCGATAAGACATCTGGAACAGATTGTCTAACGTGGATGAACATCAAACGTAGAGTAATAAATCCATATATGACAAACTGGTTATACAATGATCTTTAGCTAAGGCACTTTTATAAAGTGTCTGCGTTAAAGGATAATATAAAATAGATGGAGTAATCGGTTGAGAGGGGCTGTTACGGGGTATGATTTAATGGTAGACTGATAATGCATTCCACGTCATTTATCGCGCATTTAACCATTTTTGCCGTTGTTTTCTCAGGCGTATCAGTTGTGTGGCGTAACCTACGTTCAACTCTAATACAATTGTGTGTTCTGTGTGTGACTTAGAGCGCTGTATGCTGCAGTGGTTAGCAGCTAACTTCATCATACCACAGACAGCAGAGGACTTCCAACGCATTTGTGATGAATAATGGCCACCAAAGCGATGAAAACCTATTTCAATAACCTCCTCTAGCTGAACAAGGGTATATGTGGAGTATTCCATTTGCCTGCCACATCCTGGACATCCCGGACATAAATCGAGTCTTCAGTTTCATACCTGCAATGATTCTAAGTTAGTGACAGGATTTTAGGATATTCTGCACTCCCTGTGTGTACTTTTGTTGCCAGATGTTGTGTGTAGAAGAGACTGTGTGCTTTCCACGGTGTTAGTGCAACATGACGTGTAATTTCACGTGTCAACTGCGGCTGCTATGCACTTGTCTATTTCCTCATGAGATATCGTTGTTTCATGCATTTCCCGTTGCTAACGATAATTTTATAGGACTGATGCGAGCATAGCATAATTTCCTAAACGTAATCGGATGCGAACAGCGGGCGCTATACACCTCTGGAAAGCTATATAGCGCTTTTATCACAAAGAATCTATGAATCTCTGTTTTTCTCTTCCACTGGTGTAGAACGCGGTAGTTTTATTATCTTAATGTTTCTTGCCACGGTCAGTAGGACAGAAAACTTACAGAATGAATGTGTGTTAGGTGTTCGAAAATTTATTTCCTGTGCTGCAGTATTAACAGCGTTTCATTCCACGCGAGTAATATATTGCAAACTACACTGCTTTGACATTACAGCATGCTTAAGTGCAGAACTGTGCAGCCTTTGAAGTGTGTATTTATGTTCTTCGATGATTTCTCTCTTTCCAGTACCTTCTTGCTATGGAATCCCAACACTACAACAATACTACAGAAATGACAGCACAAATGATCTACGCAAAATGTTTCAGAATCCTTCTGTCTGGAGCTCCATCATACAATAGCCATACGTTTCTTCTTCTTCTTAATCTTGTGTTATATCGCTGCAACACTCTCAAATGTATCTACTGTACACTAATAAGAAGTGCTGACATCCTCAGCATGCGTGCTTCTAGAGACAGCATGTGTAATTGGATAAGTGACGCGAGAAAGATTGGTAAGTCGACGCAGAACGGCAGTTATACTGATTTCGTCGATGTCATCTTGTTCTGTTCCTTCACGAGAGGTCGAACGTAGTAGAGATAGTACCCTCCTACTTCTGGTCTGGTCCAGATTAAATCGGAGACAGTGGCGTAGGGAAGGTTGGTTAAAGACAGCGGAAGAGTTACGAGATGTATACAGAGAGACTATTTAGATTCTTCTGAGGATCCTTAGCCAAAAGGATAAACGGAGGACTAGCTCATTTCGAAATAGAGGACAAAGTGCTGCTATGGATATTATTCCTTGTTAGGGTGGTAATAATCAAAGGTGTTGGTGAGATCTTTCAATCTCCGACTTTATCCCACAAATGTGAAAATACTTTGTGACTACCATCCACGTAAAGGGGGAGGGTCAATCGTAATAAAATCTTGCCGAATATATGAAGTGTTTCGACTAAGGAACGTAGTTCTTGCACCTCCTCTCTGCTTTTGCCTGTTTCCCACCCTACAAAGCAGTATTTGCGTCAGTGATGTAGGCAGTGTGACGGGATTCACTATATGTGCACATGTATATAGCACTCGTAAAGTAATGGGGGTGGTTGCTTAGCAATGATACTGAAATTGAGAATCCTGTTGCGATGTCATTGGCATCACAAGATCGATTCGATGAGACGTTTTGTTAACGTGAGAAATCATCGAGAGCAGTGGTTTTGAACTCGAGTAATTGGGTATAATGCGTTGAAATTACGATAAAATCGGATAAAACTACGAAATTGATGGAAAATACATAAAATTGAGGAAAAATACGACAAAAATGTGGATGATGATGATGATGATGATGATGATGATGATGATTAGTTTGTGGGGCGCTCAACTGCGTGGTTGTCAGCGCCCGTACAAATTCCCAACCTTTGCTCAGTCCAATCTCACCACTTTCATGAGTGATGATGAAAAGATGAGGACAACACAAACACCCAGTCATCTCGAGGTAGATGAAAATCCCTGATCCCGCCAGGAATCGAACCCGAGAAAAATGTGGATGAATGTGGGTAGTTACATGTTCAAATGTGTGTGAATTCCTAAGGGACCAAAATGCTGAGGTCATCGGTCCCTAGACTTACACACTACTTTAACTTAAAGCTAAGGACAACACTCAAACCCATGCCCGAGGGAGGACTCGAACCTCCGGTGGGAGGGGCGTAGTTACACGATCGTATGGCTATACGAAAACTGACGAGTATACCCGACCGTAAGGGGTGACAGTTTAATTTCATAAGCACTTGCGCAATATACCAAAACAAGGGTTCAACTTGATCTGCTGCAGTGTGCAAACATGGCAGGCAATACGACTGTAACATGATGCATACGCAGAACGTCCTGTCATCGGCTTCACTAAGCAGATCATCACATGTTTCTTGTCGCACTATTGGCTGCGATGTTTATTACACCACACAAACAGATATCGGTGATGTCTGTCCAACTCTTTCGTCCGTGGGAGCGCTGTTGACTAATACGCAGTGCCGGACGCCTGTGCTTTACAACACTTCTTTGAGAGAGTCTTGGTGGGACGCAGCACCTTCCTGAAGCCCTGACGGAAAATACCTGCAGTGTGTTTTGAGATCTAGAAATGAGAAGAATCGAAACACCTAGCCGCTGTGAGTATGGACATGCCATAACTTTTTCGGACCGTACACACATATAAGCAATAACTTAACTGCTTCTCTGAGATGTGTATTTGTTAGAGTGTAAAGTTACTGTTGTCAGTGTTCCAATATGTGCAAACAACGGATGTGGGTGGAAAATGAACAGACTATATTGGTGATAAGGGAGGTGTAGATTCTCCGATTTTTACATGGAAAATTGCGATTTCGACGCATGTCCGGCCGTAGGGTCATGAAAGACTTTACGTGCAAATATACTTCCAGTCATAAGAAGGATACAGATTGATATTTCCAGAGCCACAGCCGTCATGAGGGGGTAATTTCGGTCCTTTGTTCATTGTCGAATCTCATCAGACTGTCGCTGCGATCGTAATATTCATTTGTAATTACGCTGATAAATATGTAGCTGGTTTCCTAGGACGATTCTGCATGGCGTGGCAGAGGTAGGTGACGACCTGAGCGAACTGACATTTCCAGCTTAAGGCGGGAGCTGTTGGTGAGCCTCCGAACTGGTCAGGTGCGGTACAAACCTATCACCCTGTGCTCGGGTGGATATGTGTTGGGCAGCCTTCGTGATCGCATGTGTTGCGAGTATTCACCGCGAAAGAAAAGATTCAATATGGTGAGTGTTGGCGCTGGACGATTATTCCCCTGCCTCCCATGTAAATTGGCCGGTAACGGCGGCAACCTTTTCGCTTTTAAACGTCCGGTATGGCTGGCGTGTAAATGCCGAAGATGGGCTTGCAGCTGCCGGCATGGCTAACATGTTGCAAGGCCACACAGGGGCCTACAGAAGGACTCCTATATCTAACCATGGCAATTCCTATGGAATGGAACATGGTTTAAGTGTATGTGTTTACAAAGTGCCTTGTCCATGTGATAATGGCGGTTGTGTGTGTTGTTGGGTGCTTTTCAATGCATGCCAGTGGACTCTGTCTTGCAGTGGAAAGGTGGGTTTAAATGAAGGTGGATTTGTTGTTGTTACTATCCTGTCATGCAGTAGGCTCTTTTGTCTCCCTCTTCTGCCTTGTGTAGTAGAGAGAAGCAACTTTGGAATTCTATAGTGTTTTATAAAATGCAATTATCAGACTTGTAGGTAGTCGAGATTAACACAACTGTGACAGCATAAATTACCGCCAAAAACTGAAATTATAACAGTCATTTTATACAGCACCACTTCCAATTGTGATGTCAAATTGATCAATTTATTGTTTCCAATAGTGGTGTTGTGAACACACTCCTGTCTCCTGCAAGTTGTTTACAGACATCGATCAATCGAGCTGAAATATGAAATCCTCACTACCATTTTGAGCTACCTCCAACATAATGGATTTGCCACGAAACGACCTAACTGTGCCAGTATCAACCAATAGGAGGCAAGAAAAATGCAGAAGGGTGAAGATTAGGATTTGGAAACTGGTCCGTTGTGGGATCGAATCCCGGATAGCCCCAGAATTTTACGCAAGTGACGTCGGTTCTGGTATCCACCAATAGGAAGCAGGGTAAATCTGTCCCAGACAGAAGGTATCAATTTAAATAATTAGTCAATCAATTTGATTGAGTGGGGGTAGTGCAAATGGACATTTCTAAGACATCCACACCCCAGTATTTTAGGGAAGGCTGGCGAATTACCAGTTATCTGCTATTTCATTCAGGACAAAAGAGGGTCAGTGTGGTTTCCGGTGGCATGTGACAGATAAGTAACCACTTGAGAGAGAGAGACAGGGGAGAGAGGGAGAGAGAGAGAGAGAGAGAGAGAGAGCATGCGTTTTGACAGGAAATTTCAAGGTATCAATATCAAAGAGTTGCTGCCACGTGATGCTTTGTCCGACAGGAAGTAACCGGCGTGGCGAAGGGGGAGTGGAGAAGCGGATTGAATGGAGGTGGGGCGGGGAGATTGTTTCTTTCAAAGTCCTTTGCTGGTGGTATTGTGAACTAACTCAATCAGTACCTGCACAGCACGGCGAGCACGTAGAGTAGCTGCGGGTGGTGTGTGTTTGGGAACAAAACAGGAAGGGCGTCTGATATCAAGGAAGCCGACATCCGGTGTCATGCACTATCTTGTTTGTGCAAGATGTCTGAATTCACGGGACTAACGA
Organism: Schistocerca piceifrons; assembly: GCF_021461385.2. Taxonomy (NCBI): domain Eukaryota; kingdom Metazoa; phylum Arthropoda; class Insecta; order Orthoptera; family Acrididae; genus Schistocerca; species Schistocerca piceifrons. The sequence goes on along the minus strand of NC_060139.1, from coordinate 687,044,065 downwards.
AACGTAACTCAGTACTCAGTAACGAATACATGAAAGTATACCGAGCGAGGTGGCGCAGTCGTTAGCACACTGAACTCGCATTCGGGAGGAGGACGGTTCAAACTCGCCCCCATCCATCCTGATTCAGGTTTTCTGTGATTTCCCTAAATCGTTTCAGGCAAATGCAGAGACGATTCCTTTAAAAGGACATGGCCGATTTCCTTCCCATTCCTTCCTTAATCCGAGCTTCTGCTCCGTCTATAATGACCTCATTGCCGAAGGGACGTTAAATGCTAATCTCCTCCTCCTCACGTAAAAGTACCAAGACATTAGTGTGGGGTTTGTCTACCGTTCAACTTTATGATGGCTTAAATTCTGTTGGGGACACTTTCACTCATGTGTCTGAAATTCTGTCGATCAGTGGGAGTCCATTTTTTCTCAAGAGTCGAAACCAGAGATCGTAGTGATGTTGAACAATGGGTTCGGAACGAGGCTGACATTCTAATTTGGATCACAGGTGATCCACTGGGTTCAGTCCAATCCATTTCAGGATTTAATTGGCCATAAACCATAGCTTCAGTTGCTGCTACATTACGGGGCGCATTATCATACTCAAACTATTATAGTCTCAGAAATGACCCTCTGCTGTAGTCACAACACAATGGTGTAAAATAAGGTTACATCATTCTGCACGTAGCATCATCTTAAGCGCAATAAGAGGATCAGAACCGAACCACGAAAGAGACCTCCAAACTGTAGCATCACCTCTTCCGCGTTCGAGGTCACTGAGCTCTCCCGACCGTACCATTCTGCTGTCGGACGGAGTGGCCGAGCGGTTCTAGGCGCTACAGTCAGGAACCGCGCGACCGCTATGGTCACAGGTTCGAATCCTGCCTCGGGCATGGATGTGTGTGATGTCCTTAGGTTAGTTAGGTTTAAGTAGTTCTAAGTTCTAGGGGACTGATTACCTCAGAAGTTAAGTCCCATAGTGCTCAGAGCCATTTGAACCATTCTGCTGTTAGTGCTCCTCTGCAGTTCTCCGCCTCTCTTGACATCTGCTGGTCAGTTCCACATTACGTAGTGGTGTCTGAATACATCTGATCAGATAGTGTACCATACATAAAAGCGCTACCACATAGCGGCCGTTAGAGGACCATAAAGCTTTTGCCTCCCCTGGTGATTCGATAGCTAAGTCTTCATCATCGTACTTTCCCTTTTACCGAGAACACAGCTCACTCGTAATTCTCGCCACGTGTTTTGTCAGAGTCGTTCGAACATTTCCGGAGTCGTTGCCGCAGTGGATCACGTCAGCGTTTCCTCGTGCCGTTCTCTTTCGGCAGACACAAGTGCAAGCCAAACAAGAGTGCCGGATCCGGTGCAGCCGCATTAGGGGGCATCAGCGGGAAGAGGCTGGCCTCTGCGCGTGAGCCGGCGTATTTGCCGCCGCGGCCGCCGGACCAGCTCCCCGTGTTTGCCAGCCGGCCGCCATATTGTCGCAGCTGGCGCGTCGCGCGGCCGTTCCCACCAACTATTAGCGACCCCGACAGCGATTAGCACTTTGTCGGTCCCGCAATCACGCCCTGTTTGAGTTCCACACCGCGGCGATTCAGTTCAAACAGCCGGACGGAGCCGAAGGTCCGAGGGCGGCTCTGAAAGTGCAGGCCGATCACCCATATATAGTCGTTCGGCACCACTTCTGATAGGAGGCTGGGCAGTTAGGCTAGCATACAAAGGCGATAGAGGCAGATCCGACACTTCTCGAAATTCACGTCGTTGCACTAAATATCCCGTTTTATATCCTACAACAAAGGTAAAGAGGAGGAGGAAAAGCCAGATCAAGAAATAATAACAGATCTGTATCAAACTTGCAACACAAAAATTGGAAAAATGTTACATCACTACTAAACGATCATGAAGTTTGCTACTCCACAGTTTAGTCAAAGGAAATCGTAATTTATGGGTTACACATTATTAATGACAATGTTGACTGGAATACTCTCTTTCAAATTCTAAAGGTGGCAGGGGTAAAATACAGGGAGCGAAAGGCTATTTACAATTTGTACAGAAACCAGATGGCAGTTATAATAGTCGAGGGACATGAAAGGGAAGCAGTGGTTGGGAAGGGAGTAAAACAGGGTTGTAGCCTCTCCCCGATGTTGTTCAATCTGTATATTGAGCAAGCAGTAAAGGAAACAAAAGAAAAATTAGGAGTAGGTATTAAAATTCATGGAGAAGAAATAAAAACTTTGAGGTTCACCGATGACATTGTAATTCTGTCAGAGACAGCAAAGGACTTGGAAGAGCAGTTGAATGGAATTGACAGTGTCTTGAAAGGAGGATATAAGATGAACGTCAACAAAAGCAAAACAAGGATAATGGAATGTAGTCTAATTAAGTCGGGTGATGCTGAGGGAATTATATTAGGAAATGCACTTAAAGTAGTAAAGGAGTTTTGCTATTTGGGGAGCAAAATAACTGATGATGGTCGAAGTAGAGAGGATATAAAATGTAGGCTGGCAATGGCAAGGAAAGCGTTTCTGAAGAAGAGAAATTTGTTAACATCCAGTATTGATTTAAGTGTCAGGAAGTCATTTCTGAAAGTATTCGTATGGAGTGTAGCCATGTATGGAAGTGAAACATGGACGATAAATAGTTTGGACAAGAAGAGAATAGAAGCTTTCGAAATGTGGTGCTACAGAAGAATGCTGAAGATTAGATGGGTAGATCACATAACTAATGAGGGAGTATTGAATAGGATTGGGGAGAAGAGAAGTTTGTGGCACAACTTGACCAGAAGAAGGGATCGGTTGGTAAGACATGTTCTGAGGCATCAAGGGATCACCAATTTAGTATTGGAGGGCAGCGTGGAGGGTAAAAATCGTAGAGGGAGACCAAGAGATGAATACACTAAGCAGATTCAGAAGGATGTAGGTTGCAGTAGGTACTGGGAGATGAAAAAGCTTGCACAGGATAGAGTAGCATGGAGAGCTGCATCAAACCAGTCTCAGGACTGAAGACCGCAACAACAACAACATTATTAATTACCATTTTTGGACCTGCAATGGCATATTACACATAAAATTAAGCACCAAAGACCCCGTTTTATGCCCTACACCAAAAGTAAATTTTACGAGGGCTTTGTAACCTAAGGTTAACAATTATCTTCTAACTGCTAGTTATCTCCAGTTGAAACTTACAGTTCACTATTTCAAGACGAATACACCCATGTAATTTTTATATTAAACATTTAAATGACTCGTCATATTATGGTCCAGCAGAGCTATATAATTAACGACTAAATCTTATATAGTATATATATTCAGTATCATCAAAATACATACATGTACACAGTATTCTTTATTCGTTAGGAACGTCATTACCGATGAAGCCTTTGCATTTGTGGGCATAACCCTGTTCGTGAATCAGTCATTTGAATGGGTCCTCTTTTCTGAACAGAGTTTTCTCCTCTACATACTGAGCAGCACTACTGTCGTTAATAGCAACAGGTGAAATTGCATGAGCTGAACTTTTCATATTATTTCAAAAACTGACGCACTGCCTGCGGAGAAATCCCGCTATTACTTGTCGTAAAATATATTTTGTTGAGAGTCTAAGTTGGTACAATATTTTTAAAAAAATGAACAGTTTCTGTTTCATCTGAACATTCTGATATATAGTTCTAGTTGTAGTTGTCTAACTTTAACAGAAAAATTTCCACGCAACGTCACAGCACATAGAGCTGACTGGATTTCTCTTGTAACCAGTACTATCATATCTGAGGATTATCCAGGTGAACCGAAACCGATCATTTTATGGCAATTAAAACATCCTAAACGGCCAGCAAAATCCGTCATATAAAGGTATCGGGTGGTTATAATTAAAGTGCTGTTACACACGGAAGCCGACTGTGGGCTATAATTATAGTATGGCAGTGAAATTTGGTAGATATGGTAATGCGTTAGTGCGGGACCAGTTTACGCTGTAAAAATAAAATAAAATTGTTCCACTTTTGACCAGCAGGTGCACATCTGCGCTGAATACAGTGTGTGTGATGTTATGATATCCACGCTGTTCTTTGACAAGCCATGACGTGACTGAAACGAGAAGGGAGACCGTGCGCTGTTAGTGAAACGGTTTTATATGGACGGCAGCAACTATAGCGCTGTGTTGAGAGGCCTGTGGGGCAGCCTGATGTCATTAAACGGTTTGAAAAAAAAAATGATAACGAAATACGAGAACACGAAATTCGAGAACGCGGGTGTGATTGATGTCACACCTGGAAGAGAAAGGTGTCCTTTCCAGTGGAAGTTACTGACGAGGTTTCTGTTGCTGTAACTGACCATGCAGCTTTTACCCTGGGAAGCGCTAATGCTCGTGCAATGCCACCAAAATTATCCATCCCATGGTCAACAATACGGCAAATTTTGATGGCTATTTTACACTGGTATCCGTACAAGATGCAAGCGGTGCAGCAACTGGAACATCAATGATCCGCAGCAAACGTTCTGAATTTGCTCTTCGGTTTCTGGCAGTGATTGAAGTTGATGACGTATAGGCGGGGAATTCTATGGAGTAACGAGGTACGTTTACACTAAAGAATGCAGTGAACACTCAGAGCTGCCGAATTTGGGGTACTGTTAAACCACGTGTTGTGCACCAAGAGTCGTTGCATTCATCGTATGTGACTGTGTGGTGTGTATTCACAAACACCTTTGTTCTCAGTCCGCTCTTCTGTGAAGAGAATGCACACAGAGGGGCTGTCAGGTGCACCGTGAAGTCTGGTCGTTATCGAAACCTGCTTGTGCAGCAAGTGATTCTGCTTTGGAAAAGCGCAACTGTGTGACAACCACTGTTTCCATGCAAGATGTGGCAACTCCTCATGTCGCTTGCCCAGCGAAAGATTTGTTTAATCCAGTCTCCAAATGGCTCTGAACACTATGGGGCTTAACATCTGAGGTCATCCTAACTAACCTAAAGACATCACACACGTCCATGCCCGAGGCAGGATTCGAACCTGCGACCGTAGTGGTCGCGCGGTTGCAGACTGAAGCGCCTAGAACCGCACGGCCCCAACGGCCGGTGTAATCCGGTCTTCCACGAACGTGTTGTCTCTAGATATTTTCCACATGCATGGTCTGCAAGATTACTTGATTTGGACCCATGTGACTTTTGTCTCTGGGATATTTTACCGTAAAAGAACGCGTTTACCAGGGATACGTTCAGTCTCTACCTCATCTGAAGGCCACTATTGCTCAGACTGCACAGGAACTGCTGCGAGCAGAGCTGTTGATCATGCCGTTTTCCGGATGTGGCATCTCGTCGATGCCTCCTGTGCTCATACTGAACAAATTGTGTTAATAATGAAATCAACACCATGCATATCTATTTTCTGCCCACGTTCAGTTCCTAATCCATTGCATACGGAAACATTTCTACTCGGTTTTTCTTGCATTCACAGCACCAGATTTCCACATAGGACCATATTAGTGTTTAACGTCCCGTTGACATCGAGGTCAGAACAGACGGAGCATAAGCTCGGATTAGGGAAGGATGGGGAAGGAAACAGGCCATGCCCTTTCACAGGAAACACCCTGGCATTTGCCTGAAGCGATTTAGGGAAATCACGGGAAACGTAGATCTGGATGGCCGTACACAGGTTTGAACCATCGTTCTCCCGAATGAGAGCCCAGTGGGATAACTACTGCACCTCGCTCGTGGCGGCCAAAATTGTAACAAATTTTTTTTCAACGTAAATCTATTCCGAATTAACGCATTAGAATATCGCTGCCATGCGATAATGACAAACCTCACTGGACCTCTGTGAGTACCTACACTTTAACTATTTTCCTGTCATATTTACAAGCTGACAAATAAAATATATTTTCTGACAATGTCCTATATTGTGTTTGTTAGTTATACGTTTCCCACCCCCTGGGTGTCTCCTACGTCGGAGTTTGCATATGGCGACGCCTGGGTCCTGAGTTGAGAATGACATTGTTGTCAGCCTGCTTCTACCCACTCCTCTATGGCCTCCACTGACCAAATTGCGTTTGTAGACGGTAATGGTATTACGTTTAGATGCCTAAGGCCATCTTTTGTTATACATCTCTTTCATGCCAATCTGTCGAAGAAAAAGGGGTGGTGACTAACCTTTATACCCTTCAAGCTCAAAGTTAATGCTGAATGACATCAGGGTTAAATCTTCCGGAATAGCCGCACCATTGTACCTTATGCATATAGAGGGAGAGGATATAAATGTGAAAATACCGAAGACACAACACATTAGCATGTCTAACACGGTGTAGGGAAACTGTTGGCATTCAAAATAGCTTCCATTTGTCTCGCAATGGATAAATACAGGTCGTGTATGGTTTTCAATGGAATCTTATAAATTTTTTGTGCAAAACAGTGGCGAGTTCAGGTACTGATGATAGAGATGCGCCGGCCGGGGTGGCCGGGCGGTTCTAGGCGCTTCAGTCTGGAACCGCGCGACCGCTACGGTCGCATGTGCGAATTTTGCCTCGGGCAGGGATGTGTGTGATGTCCTTAGGTTAGTTAGGTTTAAGCAGTTCTAAATTCTAGGGGACTGATGACCTCAGATGTTAAGTCCCATAGTGCTCAGAGCCATTTGAACCATTTTTCATAGAGATGGAGAGCGATCATGCATCCTTCTCTCCGAAGTACACCTCAAAGGCTCAATAATATTGACACCCGTTGACTGTGGTGGCCAGGAGAGAGGCGACTATTTATACTCGTGCTGACAAAAGCGGTAGTAGACAATACGATCCGTGTGGACAAGTACCCTGTCGTCTTCGAACATGGCTTCACCACTGGGGAGCATGTACCATGGGACCGACCTGCTCAGCCAAAATGGTCTCAGTATCCTTAGCAGTAATGTTATCTAGCCAAGTAACCATGGGGCCTGTGAAATAATACGTTATGGCTGCCCAAATTATCATCGAACCCCCGTCATCTTTCGCTCTTAGAACGTGAACTCGGTCAGAAGTTGGAACCAGTGTGCGCCAAGACTCATCCGACCAAGTGACTTTCTTCCATTGCTCCATAGTTCAGATTTTATGGCCGCCACGTTTTCCTGTTACAGGAATTTGCATCACCGGTAAGAGTTTGCGTAATTCCGGCTCACCCTGAAATTCCCTGCTTATGGAGCTCCCGCTGACTTGTTTTGGTGCAACAGGGTTCGCGAATGCGACATTCATTTCCGCAGTGACTCTTGGAGCTCTCATCGTCTTATTTTTCGCCACAATCCTGTTCAGTTACCGTCCGTTACGATCACTCGGCACACACTTTCGTCCGCGTTGTGACTTAACGGATTATGTTTTTCCGTTTTCCAAAAAATGGTTGAAATGGCTCTGAGCACTATGGGACTTAACATCTGAGGTCGTCAGTCCCCTAACCTAGCTAACCTAAGGACATGACACACATCCATGCCCGAGGCAGGATTCGAACCTGCGACCGTAGTGGTAGAGCGGTTCCAGACAAGCGCCTAGATACGGTCGGCCACGGCGGCCGGCTTTCAGTTTTCCCTGAGTGCGATATAAATCTTCGATACGGCGCCTCTTGAAACACCAAACTCTTCCGCTACCTTAGTCAAGAAAGCACTCACCAAACGAGCATCAAAAATTTGCCCACGTTCGAATTCACTTAGCTATGATACAACGCAGTTACACCTACAGAGAACACTCTGCTAACCACGACTGACAAGTGTAACGTATTGAGAACACTGCACAGCTGCTGTTCGTTGTCACACACAACAGCGCCACCAGCAGGCATGTGCATTTACATTCAAGCATGCATTTCTGTTGGTGTTACCATAGTTTTGTCCAACCCCTATGGTGAGTTTCACGATAGTAGATACATCCTACTACGTTTTCATTCTCTTTACATCTCCGCCTGAAAACTTTTCCATTTACAATGAGATACACATCGACGATATGCGAAACTCAGATCGCTTTGCACTCGCAAAGGGATCTGAAGCATATCTCTTAAAATAAAGTAGTTTTTGGGCATTGAAATTTCAAGTCTTTGTCAGATTGTTCCTTGTTTAAAATAATCTGCGACTGCGCAGACTTTCTCTATGTGGAAATTCGTCGCATTACTATCGGGTTTGCCACAAGATCCTTAAATATTCCAGTGGTCCATCTGACTGTTATCTTCAGGCCACGCATATGTCTTCTTCCTGATGCTATTGTCTACCATAAGGTCCGTTCGTCGAGGAAGGGGGCTCTCTCTAGCCTGGAGTTGATGCACTGATATTTTCATAATTCTTCTAAATAGATAACAGTCTAGGAATAAGAGGCCGCAGAGAGAGGTCGAGTGACCTCTCCAGGACAGCTGCTATTTGCAACACCCATTGCAGAGCAACTTCCGTAAACTCGAACGCACAAAAGCACTGAAAGCGAGAACAGAAAATGGCCAATGAAAATGCATACTCTCTGCTCCTGATTGTTATTGACTGAACTGCATAAATGTTACATAAGCTAGTGGAGGGTTTGGGAACTCTCGAAATAGAGGATTCGGTTGCCTGCCGACGTGAGGTATAAAAGTCGACTGCCTCTCTGGCGGAGGGGGTGTTATCACCGTGTATGTTACAAGTCGGGAGTTGGGATCTTCAGTGATCTTGAGAGGTTCACAAAGTACGTCCCCGTGCAACAAGTATGGATTTCGTGTTCAGTTTATCGATATTTTAGGCGGGTGGTGCCTTTAAAAGCACGTGGCCGGTGGGCAATGCCCTCACATTCGATCGCGGAACCATTTCTCAGACGCTAGTGTTCTAGTAAACGAGATGGACTTCGCGAGGTTTAGTAGAATACAATAAAAGGTGCTTCGTTTCTTGAATTCTGGGTGTAATGTTTATGTGTGACTTTCTCCGTATTGACTTTGAACTGTAGTCCTGTTTGGTTGAGGTGGTTATAACCACCGGGAGTTACTAGGAGCCGGCCTCTGTGACCGAGCGGTTCTAGGCGCGTCAGTCCGGAACCGTGCTGCTGCTACGGTCGCAGGTTCGAGTCCTGCCTCGGGCATGGATGTGTGTGATGTCCTTAGCTAAGTCAAGTTTAAGTAATTCTAAGTCTACGGGACTGATGACCTCAGAAGTTAAGTCCCATAGTGCTTGGAGCCATTTTTTAGTTACTAGTAGCTAGTTAAGGTGAACTTTAGAACTGTCTCCGGTGAACATATTCCAGTCCAGTGGCCGTATATCGCAATTTGTCCTACGAGTAGTTATAGAGCTACTGGGCTTTCAGTTATTCACTTTGGAGTCACGAGAAGTTTATTCCTTTCCCACGGATCAAAATGAAGATAACAAACGTTATTAACTCTTCGATGTGTGTCAGTACAAGGGGTTAACCCAGTCTTGCTGCTAAATGTTTCCGATCAATTTGTGGAGCAGTAAGTCGCCCATTTCTGTCTCGCACGTGACACATCGGCAGAAGTCCTTGCTTCTGACCGCCGCCTCTAGTGTAAAATAAATGTCGTGTGACGAGGGCCTCCCATCGGGCAGACCGTTCGCCGGGTGCAAGCCTTTCGATTTGGCGCCACTTCGGCGAGTTGCGCGTCGATGAGAATGAAATGGTGATGCTTAGGACAACACAACACCCAGTCCCTGAGCGGAGAAAATCTCCAACCCAGCCGGGAATCGAACCCGGGCCCTTAGGATTGACATTCTGTCGCGCTGACCACTCAGCTGCCGCGGGCGGACACCTATAGTGTGAATCTGCGCAACGTCACGGAACATCAGAGAGACGAATAAATTGAACTATTGAGTTAGCTTGTTAGAATTCAGTATCAAATCTGACAAAGGTACTCACATCTTTGAGATAAAATTATAATAACAGATGTACGAGGAAGTGCTGAAAAGTAGAGCCTTCGAATTTTTTATGTGAAATTTCTTAAAGATATTTAATTAAAAAGAACGTTATTAACATTCTACCTCTTCATTGTCCATGTCTGCGTATTTATTTCTCAACATAGTCACCCTGGTGACGAACAGATTTCTCCCGACGAGAGACGAGTTCGTTCATACTGTGCCTCTAGAAAGTCTCACATCGTTGACGGAGCCATAACCTTACCTCTGTTTGCACTAACGAAGTGAAGTCATCGGAGGTGTTCTTTAAGTTATGGAAATAGGTCAAAATTGGACGGGGCCAAGTCAGACTGCATGGGGGAGAACCGATGACAGCGAACCCAAGGGGTCGGATTTTGCAAACGTCGCAGCGCTCGTGTGTGGTCTGTCATTGTCTTGGTGAAGCAGAGGGCGCCTCATGTGTGGACCAACTCTTGGAAGTCACGTGCAATAACTACTCCCAGGACGGCCAGAGTGGCCGAGCGGTTCTAGGCGCTACAGTCTGGAACCGCGCGACCGCTACGGTCGCAGGTTCGAATCCTGCCTCGGGCATGGGTGTGTGTGATGTCCTTAGGTTAGTTAGGTTTAAGTAGTTCTCAGTTCTAGGGGACTGATGACCTTAGAAGTTAAGTCCCATAGTGCTCAGAGCCATTTGAACTACTCACAGACAGCAGTTAGCAGGACTATAGTCGGAGCCACGAATGATGGCGGTCCTTGTTCTGCGTACTTACCACGCGTTCAATAATATGCTAAGCGCTCTGCTGTGAATGTTGAATGCAATGCGAGCATTATACGGTGTCGTACTGAGTTATTGAGTGACTTTTTATTCCACTTGTTGTGAGTAGTCACGGCTGATGGTATTGGTGATCGACAAATTCTATACAAGCCAGCGAGAGACGTAATTTGTGGGATAAATGCTTTCATCAGGCACAGAGCACGTATATGCCTGTATTCCAGCAGTCGCTTGGAACCGGCAACAATGCAGTCCCTATCCTTGGCTAGACTAACGCGAACCGCCTTCGTTCGTGGATCGGACTATAGGAGCGGAACGCATATAAAGCGTGTCGGAGGTACGCGGAAAACAGGACAGTCATGATCGTAAGGCGGGAACGGAGCGACTTATCTGACGTCCAAAAGGGGAATGTTCATTGGCCTTCCGGCCAAGGATGGAAGCCTGTTCGAACCGGCGAAGTTTGTTAACTGTTAGGGTGTCACCGTGGTTAAAGTTTGCCGGGCACGGAAAATTGGTGCTGTCCAAAACCAGCGCTGAAAGAGCTGTGGTGTACCACGGCTGATAGAAGACAGAGGTGAACAACAGCTACGGAGATGTGTACGGGCGAACAGACGTGCAACTGTTGAACAACCGGCGGCCCAGGTATACTAAGGGGCTACCAACAGTGCCTCTTCAACAAACGTTCACAGAACGATGCTGCATATCGGCCTCCACAGCAGGCGCCTGGTTTATGCGTCCATGCTGGCTGCTTTTCATCGGCAGCGAGGCTGGACTTAGCACCCCAGTACCTCAACTCGACATCCACTGACTGGCGACAGTTGCGTTTTCATGTGACAGATGGCCGTTGGTGCATACCTCTCGAAACGTCTGAAAGCAAACACCCTGCAACAATCGCCTGAGGGGTACAAGGCAGCTGAAGGAGCATTATGGTCTGGAGAATGTTTTGGTGGCATTCTCTGAGTGATCGCGTCTTCCTGGGGGGTACAATGGATCTATCCTTGTGGACCATGTACACCCCTCTACACAATTTGTTTTACCTCGGCAAAATGCCATCTACCACCAGGACAACGCAGCGTCCCAGCTCGCAGTGTACGAGTGTTGATTCAAGAACACCAGGATGGGTTTACTGTAAATCGCTGGTCACCGAACCCCGTGGGTAGAAATGCAGTCAAGAATCCGTGGGGCCACCTCGATCGAGCAGTTCGCGCCATGTATCGCCCACCGAGAGACCTAACGCAGCTCGTCACGTCACTGGAATCGGCATAGCTCCACATCCCTACCGGTACCTTCCAGAACCCCACTGACTCTATTCCTGCAAGTCTCACAGCGATCTGTGCTGCTGAAGGGGGTTATTCAGGCTTTGACAGCATTAATGCCACTGTACAGTGTATTTTCTCTACGCAAAGCCATGTTACTGGTTACAAGTCGGAGACCTCTAGCGGCGGAGGCTGCAAATATGTAGACCTGACTAACAAAAACGCAGAATGTTAATAACATTTCTTTTATTTAAAATGTTTTAAGAACCTGGAGGCATCACTGTTCAAGCACGTCCTCGTAGCCTTTGCCAATGTAAATTGGCGTTATTTCTAATTCCCAAAAACATGAGTAAACGCAATAGCAAAATCGATATTCAAAATGTAGTACACACATCAAAAAAAGTTTTGCATCATCTTGGTTCCGAGAGTTCCGGAACCTGTACAGAAATTTGGAATATAGATCAACATAAACAACATTTCCGCCCTTCTTATTGCTTATGAAAACCACACATTGCATGTTGTACCACCATACAGCGAGACCTTCAGAGGCGGTGGTCCAGATTACTGTACACACCATTACTTCTAATACGCACTAGCACGTCATTTTGCATTGATTCATGCCTGTATTCATCGTGGCATACTGTCCACAAATTCATCAAGGCACTGTTGGTCCAGATTCGGCGTGGATCCCTCAGAATGGTTGGTAAGTCATGAAGTCCATAAATAGCCCTTTTCAATCTATCCCAGGCATGTTCGATAGAGTTCATGTATGGAGAACGTGCTGGCCACTCTAGTTGAGCGATGTCGTCATCCTGAAGGAAGTCATTCACAAGATGTGCGCGATGGGGGCGCCAATTGTCGTCCATGAAGACGAATGTCTCGCCCAATATGTTGCCGAAATGGTTGCACTATCGGCCGGAGGATTACATTCATGTATCGTACAGCCGTTACGGCGCCTTCCTTGAATACCAGCGGTGAACGTCGGCCCCACACAATGCCACCCCGAAACAGCAGGGAACCTCCACCTTGCTGCACTCGCTGGGCAGTGTGTCAAAGGCGTTCAGCCTAGCCGGGTTATCTCCGAGGATTGTCTGGTCGAAGGCATATTCGACACCCATCGATGCAGAGAACGTGATGCCAATCCTGAGCGACCCATTCGGCATGTTGTTGGGCCCATCTGTACCGCGCTGCATGGTGTCGTGGTTGCAAAGATGGACCTCGCCATAGACGCCGGGAGTGGAGTTGCGCATCATGCAGCTAATTGTGCACAGTGTGAGTCGTAACACGACGTCCTGTGGCTGCATTACTCAACATGGTGGCGTTGCTGTCAGTGTTCCTCCGAGCCATAATCAGTAGGTAGCGGTCATCCACTGCAGTAGGAGCCCTTGGGTGACCTGAGCGAGGCATGTCATCTACAGTTCCTGTCTCTCTGTATCTCCCCCATGTCCGAACAACATCGCCTTGGTTTACTCCGAGACGCCTGGATGCTTCTCTTGTTGAAAACTGTTCCTGGCACAAAGTAACAATGCGGACGCGGTCGAACCACGGTATTGACATGGCTGAACTAGGCATGGTTGAACTACAGACAACACGAGCCGTGTACCTCCTGCTTGGTGGAAGGAGTGCAACTGATCGGCTGTCAAACCCCCTCCGTCTAATAGGCGATGCTCATGCAAGGTTGTTTACATCTCTCAACAGTGAGAGGAGCAGTGTCTGTGATTCAATATCCACAGTCAACGTCTATCTTTAGGAGTTCTGGGACCTGGTGTGATGTAAAACTTTTTTTGATGTGTGTAGAAGTAAGTGTGAAAGAGTGCAGCGCTGGGATAAAAACGGCAAAGCGTAACGGTTGAGTCTTCACTGTTCCACCTGTATATCAAAGAAAGAACTTCGTCAAAGAAAATTTGAGAACTATGATTAAAATTCTGATTGTCACTGATAAGATTCGCTGGTGATATTGCTATTATCAGTGACAGTTTGGAAGAATTCCCGACTTATGACTTGAACAAACAGTGCAGTAAGCACAGAATATTGAGTGACAGTAGACCAAAGAAATATGAAAGAAATGAGGCGTAGGAGTAATGATATTAGCGATTATTTTAACATCAAAATTGGGGTGCACGTAACAGACGAAGTGAAGAAATTTGGAAGCATAATAAAACATCGGACAGAAGCTGGGAAAACTGCAGAAGAAGAGAATTCAAGCATTCGAGACGAGGTGTCACAGAAGGATACAGAAAATCAAGTCCGCTGAAGAGACAAGAAATGAGGTCTTCTGTATAATTTGTGGGGGAAGGAATATATGGGAAACAATTATTAGACGAATGGACACGATGGCAGGGCATGTCTTTAAGCCTTCAAGCAATAACTACCGAGGGATTAGCGGGATCCTCAGAGGGGACTGTAGGTAAAGGCGGAGATGCGAATATATCCAACAAATAATCGATGACGTTGGTTATAAGAGCTATTCTGAGGATAGCTGTGTGCCGCATCAAACCAATCAGAACATGCAGAGTGCTGAACGAGGATTACGTTCCAACAGACAGCTTCGTTCTCCAGTGGTTTTCATCTACAAACTAGATAGTCGCTCTTATACGATGCTGTGACAGTTGCAACTCTCTTATAAATGATTGTTCACTTTGACTCTGCATCAAGAGTAGACTTATTGTACGAGTGCAAGGTAAAAGGTATCTTAGCTAAACACAACTCTTACCTTCCCGAAATAGACCTCTTTTATCGATCTGTACATTTTTTCCAACATTTTGCAAATGAATAATTTCAACTGCTTGCATGTGATTCTATGAGGTCTGCAAAATACCATCTATTGCTACCACAACATTTTCCAACAACATAAATTATCCAGAAAGTGAGCACTGAACTGCAGTCTACCTGAAATTCCTTAGTTCCTATATTAAAGGCATATGCAGTTCATTCGTCCCAATAGCATACGATGAGTAAGAGGTTGCTTCATTGGAACAGGAAGGTGAACAGTGTTCGTCAGGAACAACCGTCCCTTGGGCCATGTTGAACATACGATCTCAGGAAGACTTACCTCTACTTGAATTAAAAACAGACTTGTTTGCAATCTATACGCTTACTAAGAGCGCGTTTGGCCTTCGTGGAGCACCTCCAGATTATCCTAAAATTTTCCTTTACAACAATTAAAAAACCATAAAACGGCTCTATGGCAGGTTGAAGCATGCATCGAATCAGATGAACCTGCAGACATCTATGATTCGATGCATACTTCGATCTAGCACAGAGCCGTTTTATGGTTTCTTTTTAAATGCTGTAAAAGGAAAAAATTTTAAAGATAATCTGAAACTACGCCACGCGTTGTTAATAAAAGACTAAACTGTTTGTAATTCAAGTATTCTACATGCGATTGCTGTACCAGACGGCCTAATGTAGTGGAAATATTTTACGAGCTTTATCGTCTTCTTTTTTTAAACCTGAGTTCACTTTCGTTATGTTAACTAACGCCTTTCACAGAATTTCTCCGTGCTAGTTTACCTTGTCACAGAAGGTTGACATTTATCTCTCTGCATCTGACAATTTCATTAACGTCTGATTGCTCCAGTGACTAACGAGGAGACATAATTGCTAGAACGTGTTAAAAGTAATTCTACCCTGAATGCTGTTAAACTTTCTAATATATGCTGTGGAGTCAGTTGGGAATGAATTCCCGTTGCGGCCTCATTTATATCTTGAATATCGATCATTTCTGTTTCTCGGAACAGACAGCGGGTCGGACGTGGCAAGTCCAAAGGACCTAAAAAGCCTTATCCAAATTCAGTAGTCGAAACAGCTCACCTATGATAGCAGGTAAGTAAAGAAATCTTCATTGTAGCAACAATACAAAACTGAACAGTTGAAAACGTGCAGTACTGATTCTCCGAGTGTGTAACATATTAGTCAGCAAGTCTGTAAAAGCTACTCATAGGTAAGATACGACATACAGAGCTTTTTGATATATATGGTTGTATTGAGAGAGGTAGTTTTGGAATTGTGGGCTGAAAGATATGGTGAAGTTTCCAGATGGTTTTATCCAGAATCCCCATTGCATTCGTACGCCCTGAACATCATCTGCTTTGATTCGACTGTATTTCATTATCCTTGTTTTACTCTTATCGATGATATTATAACATCTTTTCAAGCCACTATCAGTTCCGTTAAACTATATTCCTAAACCTGTTCTTTCTCTGACAGAATTACAGCGCCATCGGTTATCCTCATGGAATTACTTTTGTGACCTTGGAAATTAATACAACTTCCATATTTATTTTCTTCTTTTTCTGCTTGCTCAGTGTAGAGATTGAATAACTGGGGGGATAAGATGCAGTCCTGTGTCATTCCTTTCTCAATTAGAGCATCTCATTCATACACTTCAGCTCTTATAACGGCAGTCTCGTTCACGCACAAGTTACAGAAAACTTTTCACTCCCCGTATTTTATGCCTCATACCTCAAGAATATCAAACTGTGTGTCCAGTCATGTTGTGAAAAGCTTTCTCTGCATCTTAAAATGTTATTAAAGTAGGTTTGCCTTTCTTCAGCCAATCTTCTAAGGCAAGTTACGCGGCCAGTTTTGCATGTTCCTTCATTTCTAAGGAACCCAAATATTTCTGTGAGAACGGCTTCGCCGGCCGGGGTGGGCGAGCGTTCTAGGCGCTACAGTCTGGAACCGCGCGACCGCTGCGGTCGCAGGTTCGAATCCTGCCTCGGGCATGGATGTGTGTGATGTCGTTAGATTAGTTAGGTTTAAGTAGTTCTAAGTTCTAGGCGACTGATGACCTCAGCAGTTAAATCCCATAGTGCTCAGAACCATTCGAACCATTCAGAGCGGCTTCTGCTAGTATTCTTAAGGAACCAGAGATAAAGTACAGGGACCTAAATCTGTGGATTATACAGTGGAAGGTCCTTCTTCTTTCCTGCACGTTGGTGTCATTCACCTGCCGTGTGTAATGCTGCGTCTTAAATATGTATATTTTGTGCGGAAGCACTGACGCATGCGTGTGTGATATAGTCCTGTGTTTACTCTGTTGATCAAAGGAGAGCGTGGGAGCTGGGATCGACAGATTTATAGTATTCCTTCCAATACATCAAGGTTTGCATCACATCGGACTTCCCGTTAGAAGAACGAATCACCAGCAAATACTGCTTCGTACGCTCACGTCATTAGGCCACGGTGAAGATGTCCAGGACTTAAACCAGGGCACTGACATATTGACACACAGTCTGGCGACCTGGGAATCTATGGCAACATGTCTCCGTTACTCGTCCAACGAATGTGTATGATGCTAATCTCTTTCACCTCCTTCTTTCATTGGATTTCTTACGGGTTATCATCTAACTATCAGTGGTCTGCATACGATGTGCAGTAGATTTACTTCTGTCTTATTCTGCGCAAGTTCCTTTCATGTGATGAAACATTAGTAATATAAATGGGCTGGACGAGTTCTTTGCGTCAAAGGCACGTAATTTCTACAGTCGCGGAATCGAAAAGTTACCTCAGCGTTGACAGACTATTGTAAATGGTGAAGGAGAATATATCATTGGTGAATAAAGTCTCTGTTAAGCGTATCTGTTGTGTTTATTATGGCTGTGGAAAAACTCTACGTTTTAGTGTACCAACCCATTACAACAATGCAACTTAGAGGCTTGGCTAGCATCGGCATTTATGCTCAGATCACACTTTTCTCTCCTTGTTTTAAAATTTTTGTCCATGCCCTATAATTATCGAATACTTTTTACGGGTCCTTTGGCCGCGAGGTTTTGTCTTGCATAGCGCCTTTTTCAATGTGTAAAGAGAAATACTCTGCACGGCTTTCGTAATGGATTGACTGCAGGCACTTGCACGGGTGGACTTTTTCAGACAGCTCGTTCGGTCCGAGCTAGGTGTCGGTGCTCGGGAAGCGACCCTTTGCCCCCCGCGCGAGCTGTGTAATGGCTATGTGTGGTGTGTGACTCGATTAACGAGGGAGGCCGGGAGAAAGTGAAAACGGAGAAGCGTCCGTGGGAGGTAAGGGGGGTAGGGAGGGGAGGGAGACACGGTCTGTAACGAGCGACTTGTAGGTAGCGCCCAGCGCCAGCGGCACTGCACTGCAGCGCCGCGGAGCGCTCCTCTTATTGCGCCTTTAATTGGCCCCGAGTTATTGGTGTCCCAGCCTGACCTCCACTCACTCTGCTTCGTGTGTGTGTGTGTGTGTGTGTGTGTGTGTGTGTGTTAGGCAAGCGGAGTGCCGCAGGGCAAGCGGAGTGCACTCACTATCTTCATCTTTTCTAAACTTAAGCTACTTGCATACAGTCACAGGTGGCTTCCCAGCTAATACGTTTCTGCAGGTGTCGGACAAAAAATACGGAAACGCAGCGAGAAATGCAACGTTAAACATTAATTCAGACGCTAGCCGAGCTTTCAGGTTGCGTCGTTGCATTTGATCACGAACGGTGCTTGTGGAATGTCCTCACTCAGTACTTTGCAATTCTCTGCCGTGGTCACAACTGTGTTCTGTGTGTAGTTGTGAGTGCATGGTATCGGAGCTACGTGAATTCTAACATGACTAAATTGGTGGTGTTCGTATGGTGGGGCTTCCGTAACCACTGTGGCCGAAATACTTTGTGTTTCAAGAGGCACGGTCTCGAATATTTATTCCGTATACAGAAAAATCGGCCGGAAGTAAATGTTGAGTCGTCGTGACGGATAGTCATTGAAGAGGATTGTGATGAAATATAAGAGGACGGCAGCTGTTAAAGTCACTGCAGAACTGAATCTCTCGCTCGTGAACCCCGTCAGCTCCAAAACAACAAGAACGGAGTTCCAGACCGCAAGGAAGTGTAGCTGGAACTGGAACTACAAAACCATTCATCAGTGGTGAAAATGCACGTAACAGGAAATCGTGATGTCGAATCCATAAAAAATGGATTGTGCAGAAATGGAACAAAGTCATTTGCTTGGAAGAGTCTTGTTGCTTACATTTTTTCGTGGAGTTTACGTCCGAAGAGTGAAACATCTTGGCGGTTCGGTGATGATTTGGGCAAACAGATCGTGGTATACCTTGGGCCCCATACTTACTCTGTAAGGTCAGATTATTGCCAAATATTATCACTAGTCTGCATTTTAAAACTTTCTGTCAGATGATTTATTCAGATGGTTCAAATGTCTCTGAGCACTATGGGACTTAACATTTGAGGTCATCAGTCCCCTAGAACTTAGAACAACTTAAACCTAACTAACCTAAGGACATCACACACATCCATGCCCGAGGCAGGATTCGAACCTGCGACCGTAGCGGTCGCGCGGTTCCAGACGATGATTTATTGAAAGCAGATGTCTTTGAATAAATTTTTTATGCTGATTCTAGAAATAACTACCGTCTTCGTCTATCACGTCAGGACTATACACAAAATAAGAGTAATACTTTGACGATTTTTCACTTCTGAGCCCACAAATACATTCTAACGTCATTTCACGTAAGGCGGGTTTTTAATCAAAACACATTTCAGGAATAAAATACATTCAAAAATACTCCTCAGAACCTCCATAATTTATTTCGTAACTATCTCGTATAAGATCAAGAAGCCAGTAGTATTCCATTAATTTTTAAATTTTTCTTCTTTGACTTCCTTGCAGAACCAAGTATATGATTACTGTCCCTTTTCAACATCCAACAGTAGTCGGTTATCATAGCTGCATTCTACTTCCCATGGCACCTCCTTAATATCTTGCTGAAACCGTTCATTCTGCTCCTCAAACGACGTCACAAATTTTCCGGAAAGTAATCGATATGTGAGAGTAGAAAGTGGACTTTCACAATCACATTACAACCCATCTGCAACTTTTTTCAGAAATGGCCTTGTGATTAGGATCTCTGTTAGTCCATAGAATGTTCTTAGTAACTGATCGGAAGGCGGTCATGGACTTTTTTCTCTTTTCTTCAGTGTCCTCCCAGAATCTCCATCCTTCATGAATTTCTTTACTTGAGGTCTAAAAAGAATTCCAGCTTTCAATTTGTTCGTGTGATGAAGGGAAATTTCTGGGAGAGGTATTTCATGCAGGGTCCATCCTTTGGTAGAGCCTTTACAAATTACTTCATCAAGCACAATTTTATTTGAAGGTGGAAGGAAAACTTTTTCTTCTCTACAAGCGGTTCGTGTAGGGTATTTTTAATTAAGGGCACAAAATTTCTCCGCTCTGACCAAACGCTCACACTCCATTGTCTTTGCCTTAACCGTCTTTCCCATTCACTTAGAAACAAAGACATTTTTGTGAACCAAGCTTGTTATCCTAACAGTAGCCCGATATCTTTGAAGTCACCGCAGATAAGCGAAGTGTGTTCCTTATACTGGATACTTGTTAAGAGTGTCTGTATGTTGTCATACGTCGCTTTCAATGGGCCACAAGATTGGACCTATACACGTTTCCATTATGCAGAAACACACCTTTCAGTCTCCTCATTTACGAATCTAGAGAAGTCTCAACTGCAGGATCATTTTCAATGCCACGGAAGTGCATTAACTCGTTTACGTTATTGCAGTAAAACAAGGATTCGTTCTATCAGAATAAATGAACTAATTCTTTCTCGCTATGTCTGTACGATGAGTAATGTTTTCCTCATTCCAGAAGATTTTTACTTTTTAACCGAGAAACAAGTAGTTCCGCAGATTACGTAGGCAAATTCAAAGCTCGTGCGAGAGCGCTGAGTTAAGTCACATTCACGCTGGTAGACATCACTATCGTCATTTTCTTCATCATCTTCTGCCACGTTCTCTACAACAGCTGTAGGAAGAGGAGCAAGCCTGTGAGACAAGCAACACTTTCAGGGTCACACAATAAACACTAACATCAACAGGTCTAACAACCTAAAGGTATACAGGGTCGTATTGTGAAATGTTCCTCCAACAGTACGCATAACCAAGTGGCACTGCAATGTATCTTTGAAGTCAAATTGTGGCAAAGCTGTACGTGATAGCAAGAAACTGAAAACGGATTTGGAATCAGGGTAAAAAGTTGAGGTAGTATCACATATTAGTTTTCAGTCATCTAGTACCTTGCAGACTAGTGTTATGTGACCATTATGGCTGATCAAGTCCATCGCAGTTAAATCTTTGTAGTGCAATGGTGCTGCTGTGTTCCAAGACGACTGGGCCC
This sequence comes from Schistocerca piceifrons, assembly GCF_021461385.2. Taxonomy (NCBI): domain Eukaryota; kingdom Metazoa; phylum Arthropoda; class Insecta; order Orthoptera; family Acrididae; genus Schistocerca; species Schistocerca piceifrons. The sequence goes on along the minus strand of NC_060139.1, from coordinate 687,023,088 downwards.
CTGTTAACGCAGCTCGCGTCGCCCAAGACTGGTCTTTGAGCACGAAGATAACCTGTCACATCTCCCTTGGGCGCCACAGTCACCAGATCCACTATTATTGAGTGTCTGTATTCTACTTTGCGTAAGGGCTATCCATTTCCATCATCGTTATCGGAACTTGCCACTATTTTGCAGGAAGAATAGTATAACATTCCCTTGCAAGTCATACACGATCTTATTTTATGCTTTTCGAGATGACTTGAAACTATTCTGAGTGCCAGCAGTATTCCTACAGCGTATTAGGAGTTGTAACGTGTTTGAGGAGTTTCTGTATTTTTGTCATCCCTTTTACTGCCCTTATAAAGTATTGCCCCGAAATTTACTGTGACAGTAACATTATGTAAGAAGGCTTCTAAGTGTCCGACACCCATCAGTTGAGGATTGAAATTCACTAGACTCTTCATCAGGAGTGAAAGAATCTGTTGTCACTGCCATCTAGATACTTGCTGCGATCTGCCGATGACGTCAGCAAGTCATGTTTGTAGTGACGGAATTAGGGTAATTGCGGTATAGGTGTTCCTGTTCTCTCCCCTCTTCTTTTCGTAGTGGATGTGTCTCTTTTGTTATTCGACTTTAAAATTATGTAAAATATACACAGTTCAGTCATCCATTCAAGTATGATACTACTCAAAACAAGAGACAACCCACAAACACGCGCTTGTGACATTAACGCAATTCCTGTTTCATTACTTCATTGTTAATCAATATAAAACCGTAAGGAATAAAATGACAGACCTGAGGTACGCTCCATACAAATTAGTAGCGTTGGATCACTTCTAATAACAATAGCGCCTCCATGTTGTAGTCGCAAACAGGTAACAATCATCCCCATACAAAGGAGGAGCAGGTATTGTAAAACTTACAGTATCCAGTAAGATCTTCTTCCTTTTTTCCACTCCTGCTTCGACCCCCGCTTCATCTTTTCTTTTGATCTTCCTCATTTATTTCACCCGTCATAAAACTGCGCCCGAAGGCACGCGCCCGGGCTTCCACATCACAGTTACGCCACTGCTTGTTTGCAGAAGGTGAAAGGAGAAAGGTGGTCCACTCCGATTCCAACTCGCAGCACATCCCTTCCGATGTTATAAAGTGGGAGGGCTGCTTAGTTCGCACTTAACCGTACCATATTCGAGACAGTTTCCGCTTACAGTTGACATTAGTAAATGTAATGCGATCTAGACAGTTCTTTCAGGGTACCATGATCGGTAACCATTTCTAAGGTTTTCTGACCTTTATTATCCACCGGAGCATTACATGGCCAAAGGCCAACCGACTGTTCCACTTTCACACGGTACGTGGTCGTTTGATGACCTATGACGGCATTAGATATTTTAATGATCTCACATGCAGAATATACTGTTGACAGACAACTATTACCAACAATAAACTGTCATCCAATACTACATAACGTGCCTCTGTCTCCCATGAGACGTCAGGCCGTAATTATTCGGTGTTCCTGATTGTACTGATTTCGTGTTTGTAGCATACAGTTACTCAGAAAAAACTGTATCAGATTAATAATTCTAATCAAAGATATTCAGTTGCTCGAGAAGTAGCACTGTAGTTAAGACTACCCTTAACCCGTGGATTCCCCCCCCCTCCCCCCTCTCCCGCTGCCTCTATCTCTATCCGCATTTAGCTCAAAAATGTTCATATGTGTGTGAAATCTGATGGGACTTAACTGCTAAGGTCATCAGTCCCTAAGCTTACACACTACTAAACCGAAATTATCCTAAGGACAAACACAACACACACACACACTCGTGCCCGAGGGAGGACTCGAGTCCGCAGCTCGTGGTCGTGCGGTAGCGTTCTCGCTTGCCGCGCCCGGGTTCCCGGGTTCGATTCACGGCGGGGTCAGGGATTTTCTCTGCCTCGTGATGACTGGGTGTTGTGTGATGTCCTTAGGTTAGTTAGGTTTAAGTAGTTCTAAGTTATAGGGGACTGATGACCATAGATGTTAAGTCCCATAGTGCTCAGAGCCATTTGAACCATTTTGGAGGACTCGAACCTCCGCCGGGACCAGCCGTACAGTCCATGACTGCAGCGCCTTAGACCGCTCTGCTAATCCCGCGCGGCCATTTAGCTCGATGAAAGAATAAGAAATCCTAGGAGCATGCATTTTAAACCCTGTGATTTTGAATTCAGTCTTGGGATTGAGGAATACCACACTTGAAGTTAGAATAATTGTTCGTTCATTACTTATTTAATTTACCTCATGGGGTAAGAACCTTCAGGCCATCTCTAACATCGGATGACGATTCCACACATACATTACTTTTTTCTTGTATATCATAGTTATCTAAAAAATAAAAGCATTTTAGTATGGCAGATAGTAATAACAAAGTATTAGGACCGAATGGTTAGCGCACTGGACTCGCATTCGGGAGGACGACGGTTCGAACCCGCGTTTGGCCATCCTGATTTAGGTTGCCGTGATTTCCCTAAATCGCTTCACGCAAATGCCGGGATGGTACCATTGAAAGGGCACGGTAGACTTCCTTCTCTAATTCTATGGGACCTATGACCTCTCTGTTTGGTCCCCTCCCCCAAATCAACCCATCAACCCAAGTATTAGGATAACTAAAATTGATTTGAACGTATGTAGAGAGGATGTGAATAAATACTACTGACGAGCAACTAATAGAGTTAATGCTAGCAGTACCACTGCTGCTAATTCTACTGCTGAAGCTATAATAGTGTCCCAATAATAATAATAATAATAATAATAATAATAACAATAGTGGTATTGGAATATACAGCAATATGTTTATGTGTGTACGGAGGCTATTTCTGAGATAGCGAGCTCTGAGCGAAAGAAATTTAGCAGACTGTGTAAGATTTGGTTTGGACAGATGGATGTAATGAGATGTTGAGTGCGTACGGGGACAAAAGTAGTCGTTTTTGTTGGTTCAGCAGATGTGCCATTAACGCTATTTTAGAGCTGTAGATGTTACTCAGTTTTCTGACATAATGAGGGAGGTCATTCCAGAGTCTGCTTCCCGCTGCTGAAAAGGGTGTTCAGGAAGCGGTTGAGACGTGGAGTGGGACAGAAAGGATTTTGTTCTTTGGAAACGTGTTTTTCTGCTATGTTGTTCAGACGAGACCGTTAACGTCGAGGAGAGATATCAGGGACAGTGTACGTTGATAAGACGATAGAGAAGAGAGAGTGTACTGAAATCTCGCCGCTTGTCTGCACATAGCCGGGGTAGCTGTGTAAGACAGTGAAATATGATGAAAAAGTTAGACGTCACAGATATATCGAACGCAGGCGTTCATCACCAGTTTCAGGGACCGTGAACGTTCCTGATAAAGAACATACAGAATAACATCGCTGTAATCAATAGTTCGAAGTATAAGCGTTTGTGTAAGCTATTGCATATTACTGCTATTGTTTCTTTTGCGATTTATTATTAAACTAAAGGACGTATCTTTCGACAAAAAGCAAGTAGAACTATACACTTCACTTTGGGGTACAACGCTAAAAACGATACTTCCGAATGGATAACACGACAGAACATTTCTGCAAACTCATCTACACTCATTTAACATACTCTAATGATATTTCTTACAGTAAACACGTCCTCGTAGTAAAGATAAAGTTTCTGTAAATGTTGTCTAATAATTGCCTGTGTCTCTCTCGCACGCTGCCAGAAGCTTAAAAGGAGGCAGCGCAGGCGCAGCAGTGGCTGTTCGGTAAGTACCGACCGCTCCGGGAACATACTGGAGCTACGTCCACACTATGTTTTTGGAATACTTGTGTTTCAGATTTGCCGTGTTTTACGTGTTTTACAGGATCTGCAACATTATTTCCAGCACCTCTTTGTAGAAGTATGCATTTCAAATATTTCTTTCTGTTATTGTGAGGCATAAATGGCGAAATGGTCTTTATTGTGCATTTGTTTGCTGTCTTTTTTTCTTTTTTTTAAATGGAGAGAACCTACCATGTATCCGAGATCGCTAACGCAAGCTTGTGTGGTGACACTCGACTAGTAAACACCTAAATGGAATCCTGATGGTGAAAGTGATGACAACATCATCATCATTTGGCCAATAAGGGAGGGAGAAGCGGTAGCACCATATTTCTAATCATCAGATGGTGTGCGAGCTCTCAACAGTCTTACGCAGTGACGTCAGAGGACACTGTTCACAGCAGTCCTTCCTTTAAATGGAAAAGTTAGCCTTGGTAATCCTCTAGGTCCTATTGGAAGAATAGGCTATCTAACGGCACTGGATTTTACCTTTTCCGTTCTCTTGCTGTCATAATAAAACGGATAGTACTCTATGTGGACATTCATTTGCAAAGACCAACACAACTATTTTTAGAATATAATATGAAAGCTGCCAAAATTGAGTTATCACAAAAGAAGCCTTGCACTAGGAGGTGAGTAACACGCATTCATTATTACTAAAAAGCTAAACTTCTTCCGTACACACCTTGAAGGCCCAACGGTACCGACCGGCCGCTCTGTCATCCTGAGCCCATAGGGGTCACTGGATGCTGATATGGAGGGGCACGTGGTCAGCACACCGCTCTACCGGCGGTGTGTCAATTTCCGAGACCGGAGTCTCTACTTCTCAATCAGGTAGCTCCTCACTTTGCCTCACAAGGGCTGAGTGCACCCCGCTTACCAACAGCGCTCGGCAGACCGGATGATAACCCATCCAAATTCGTTATTGCTACAGACTTTTAAAGTTAGGTAAAGACGTTTATTAAATTTAGGCGTCATTCTGAGAATGGAAAACTCAACAGACTGGATTTAAAGAAGGTGCTACTAATACAAACAGGATATCCATGTAAGAAGATTTTATGGTGCTTACCACAATAACTTGAGGACAGTAATTTATGGGGGAGTACATTCCATAACTGTGTCAAAGTGATGTACCTGACGAATGCAGATGCTAGCCCAGCCGTAACATTCATTGTCGTGTTTGACGACGAAAGGCAGGTATGCAGTACCTTCAATAGATAGCGACTGTGTGGTCAGAAAAGTGTTGCGTGTAGTTGTGAGTGCATTACGTCGGAGCTCAGTGAGTTCGACCGTCAGCGAATAGTTGTTGCTCGTATGGTGGGTGCGTTCTTAACCTAGGTAGCCCAAGTGTTTGGTGTTTCAAGAGGCACCGTATCGAAGGTTTATACTCCGTACAGGGAAAGCGGGAAAACATTATCCGCTGAGTCACAACGCGGATGAACGTATGTGTTTCGTGAACGTGACGGACGGTCATTGAAGAGGGAAAATCAGAAGACGACAGCTGCAAAAGTGACTGAGGAACTCAACTCGCACTCGCGAGCCCTGCCAGCACCAAAGAACACGAAGGGAGCTCCATAAGCAGGGGATTTCAGGGCGAGCTGGAATTACAAAACCAGTTGTCAGCGTTGTAAATGCCTGAAACAGGAAAACGTGGTGCCGTAGCCATTAAACCTGGACTATGGGCCAACGGAATAAAGTAATTTGGCGTGAAGAGTCTTGTGTTCTCGGAGTTATTTCAACTCCTGATGACGATGGCGGAGACAGCTTTCGAAAGCTCGAGTGTTTTATTCGAAACACGCGTATTGTAAACCGAGAAGATTTTATTGACGGATGAGTCTTGTTTGTTTCTCGCTTCTGGACGACCTTGTGATCCAAGAGTAAAACATGGCGGAGTTTCGTTGTCGATTTGGGCACCCATATCACGGTATTGGAAGGACCTCATGGTTGCCTGGAAAGTCGCATTACTGGCATGGATTATGTGACCATCCCATGGTATAACGTTTGTTCCACAGTTATAATGCCATGTTGCATGATAATGGGGCACTGTTCATAAAGCTCGCATATTCCAGGTCTGGTTTGCAGGCACGAGGACGTCTCCCCTGGCCACAAGTCATCTTAATATTGTTTATCCTTTGTTATCTCCTTTGGAGAGATGGGTCCCTCCATCGTCCCTACCTGAACTTGTCACTATTTAGCAGGAAAAATGGCGCAAGAACCCATAGAAGACCCCGCAAGGTTTTGATACACCGTACAATGAATCGTAATGTGCTGTGTTTTAGATGTTTCCATATTTTTCCCACCCGATGTTTCGTCAGAGAACAGGTCATTGCGGTGTGATTATACCTGCACTTGGTGTCGGACGTTATACAATAACTAATGACTCGAAGAAATTAAAATTTTTGTGAGTAGCACATTATTTCTGTAAGCGAATTGGAATAGACAGAAGGTTTTAAGTAACTTGGCTACAAAGAAATATCGCTGGATTGGGTAATGCGACACTCTTTATTAGCTGTAGTTAGCGGTTTCGTCTGAGGATTGTTTTGATGAGACAGGAGAGTGTCAGCACATATGCTAGGCTGGATGTAAAAATTATTTCCACGCTTGCATTCTTGACAACATTATGGCGAAACCAATTTCATCCCTCTCAACAGATTCAGAGTTGATGATAGTTTCTGTAAAGAATCACCTAGGAAATTTCTGAGTATACATGCAGGGTGGTGAGAAGTAGTCTGACAAGACTGTAAGGGTGTTACAGGGGTGGATGTACTGAGAACTAATTGTTTAGAAAAAATGCGGAACGGTATGCCATTTACGAATTATTTGACATTGAAGTTAACCAGTCAGGTCGTCGTGCTACTAAATTCCAGTAGCTGACAGAGGAGTTGTCACCAAGCATGTTCGTCAATCCAGCGTGTTCCTCAAGCGTGTTCCTCAGTCCAACGAAACTTTCGTAACTTAAATCTATCACTTCAAAAAAAATTCACATCTTAACCGGTTATGGGCATTAGAAATAGTGGTTACTTACGGATCCACAGATGTGTGTGCATATCTGCATTCTAGCGTGTGCAAGTGCTTGAATTTGCGACCTGATTGGCTAACTTCAACGTTAAATAACTCGGAAGTTGCTGTACGCATCGAATTTTTTTCTTAGCAGTTATTTCTCAACACAACCCCCCCCCCCCCCCCCAACTGCAACACGCGCACAAGCTTTTCAGACTGTTTCTGATTGAATTCCACTGTGACTTTGATGGTTGTATTTATTGCATCACATATGAGATCACGTCTTCTTTACTGGTGGTAAGATTGCATCAAATTTAGAGATCAGAAATGTATTGCTCATATGAAATGTAGTGTTAAAATTTATTTAAAAAATTAAATAGAATAAGTTGGAAATTAGTGAGCACAAAACGGATACAAGAGGAAAGAAAACTGTAGAAAATTTTCACCAAAAACAGGAGCAGATTGATGGGTCAGGAGGAGAGACAGCAAGGAACAGGCAACCTGTCACAGAAAGGAGAAATGGAAGGGTATAATTGTAGAGGGAGATAGATATTAATGTAAATATACGTGTAGATTATTATATGTAGGAGAAGGTGCATGGGAATGCAAAGTTAAATACAGTACAGCAGGGGAGGGCGGAACCAGACTGCTTCAAGACCGAGCTGTGGCTGAATACTGGGAACAGTTCTTGGCAGTCTTCACGTTTTTGATACTAGTAACTCTAAATAAAAATACGGTTGTTGGTTGTAGTTTGTGTAGCTTTGTTTAGCCACTACCTTGAACTCGAGTAAACGAAGGAGCTCTTCTGTGACTGGAGTGCAAAAACTGAAGTTAAGAACAGATTAATTTTGTACATTAACATTCATGTCTCACATATCTTTCTATTTTAAGGCTGTGGCTGCTTTATCCGGTTTCGTAATACTATTTTAAGTTTCAGTACTAGACTTTCTCATGGCTGTTAAAGTTAAAAGTGTTTTGTTTGGAGATCGTCGTTATTATTCTGCTACAATTTTTTCGAAAACTCTTTTAGAATGCAACATTACATGATACGTGTGACCTGTTCCTATCTTATATATGGGCAGAAAGCTACTTTCGACTCTCCAAATATTAAAAAATATGCTTCCGTTTTCAGCGGATAATTATGGTGAATACTTTGACACGCCCTTGAGACAGAACGATGTTTACTTCCTGCTTTCAATGTTTACCCATTTAGTTTAAAGAATTTTACTTTTAATTACTGCTGTTAACAGCAGGCGCACATCAACGTGTTGTTATTAGAAGCGATAGAGACGTCGCATTCAGTTCATGAAAATATCGTTGATTGTAAAAAAAAAAAAAAAGGTTCAAATGGCTCTGAGCACTATGGGACTTAACTTCTAAGGTCATCAGTCCCCTAGAACTTAGAACAACTTAAACCTAACTAACCTAAGGACATCACACATATCCATGCCCGAGGCAGGTTCAAATGGCTCTGAGCACTATGGGACTCAACTGCTGAGGTCATTAGTCCCCTAGACCTTAGAACTAGTTAAACCTAACTAACCTAAGGACATCACAAACATCCATGCCCGAGGCAGGATTCGAACCTGCGACCGTAGCGGCCACGCGGTTCCAGACTGTAGCGCCTTTAACCGCTTGGCCACACCGGCCGGCCGTTGATTGTATTTAGGCACTCGAGTGCCTCGGCAACTGTTCTGAACTTAATAGTAGGACATAATAAGCTGTTTCACTCATGCAGTAGCCCAAAATAATGTAGTTCTTTTCGGTGTAGCTTTGAACTACAGACAGAAATTAAGGTATAGCTTTTAACTGTAGTCATTAATGAGAGAGCCTCTTAACACTCGGTCCTGCAGCTCCATTACGGTTAACGATAGGAATAATTACGAAACGCATATGCGGCTCATATTTAGCCTCCACAAGATGAAATGAATGGAAAGGTAATATTTGTGATACGTATAATTATTATGATTACTTCTTTTGAAATGAAAATATCAACGAGACATGTTTTTCAGATACAATGCCCTCATTAAACTCAGGAGCAAATGGATACAAGATTACGTATCAAATTAAAAAAAAGAAAACTTCTCTGTCTCTTTCTCTCTCTCTTACGCACGCGCACGCACGCTCGCACTCACGCGCACACACACACACACACACACACACATACACACACACACACACACACACACACACACACACACACAGTTCTCTCTCTCTGTCTCTCTCTCTCTTTAACACCTAACACAAACACGCGCAAATTTTGTCACAGGAGATGAATGTCTCATAACTAGATAAGATTTTATGTTTATGAATATCAGAAAATACCCATAAAACAAGGGGAATAACTTTTTGAGAGGAAACTTTAATTCCGTAAAAACTGATATAAAATAGATTGACACGTTAGTGAAGGCGTCATATGAAAGATGTCTAGGAAAAGCGGTATAAGACTTCTGGTGCATTTCTTCTCTTTATCGGCCAAATAGGGATTAAACTTTTATGAGGGACCATTAATTCAGCATATGATTTTTTTCTGTTCACTCTCGTACGATATAAGAAGTAATTTGTCCGCCTAGGAAGACTGAAAGTACAAAGCAGCAGGGAAGAGTACTGCGTAAGCGCCAAGAAATGCCACTTCAGAGAAACAAACCACACTCTTGAAATGTTTTCGTTTCAGCAGTGTTGGGGATAACAAAAAAAGAAAATCAACTGACAGAAACCAAATCTGCACACTGTATGACGAATAAGGTTTCGTTGCACTGGTGTTTATTATAAGTCTCACAGGTGAGATGTACCTCATTAATTACAGGCAAAGGAGTAATTACGAAGCAAAGTAAGCGCTACAGTTACCTTGGCTACACTAAATAGCCTGCTGTTTACTTCCTACTTTTATATTTCTTTTACACGATCACTTAGTTTTTGTTTTGCAGGATAGTAGTATTCTACATCCGTAGCAATAGCTGCCTGTTTAATACCAACAACCTACCTGTCAAACAGAAGGTAGTCTTACTGCTAAAGAGATAATTGATGGAAGGAAGAGACTTTTTGAGCTTGTAGGGGTTACAGTGTTATAGGTTTAAGTCTGTCAAGAGTTTGATGACACTGTACAACCAACAATTCAATAATCTACTGTCTAGAAATAAACCTACAGCTTAGCTGCATCAAGGTGCTACAATCTGCATATAACAATGCACTTTGCACTGTATTTGTACTCAATAGAAAGGGTTCCTAGTAACGGAAGTAGCATACACAGTATCTCCCGAAAAGTAGATACAGATGAACACGTAGATTCCGTCTGAACAACGTCGTCTTTTATGAAGCACGATGTGATTATACGAAATATCTTCGCAGGTATGTAATTAGCTCGATGAATACTCGAGTAACAGAATGCAGCACGCCATACTGGACGGTGGATTGTGAACGAAAACGAAACTAACACCGAGTGTGCCTTAAGGAAGCGTAGTAGGACCCTTAAACCCTTAACGTTCTCCATATACATAGGCGATTTGTGATATACGATCAGCAGCACTACGAGATTGTTTGCTGGCGACCCTATTGTCTACAGGGTACTAACGTATTTGGGCTATCCTAAGGGAATGTAAAAGGACGTGGGCTGGTGTAATGGTTGACACCTCTCTTCAAGCGTAGGTGAATGAAGATAATATCTTTAAGAAAAAGAAAGAGACAGATTTCCGTTACAAGGGTGTGGCATCGTGTAAGTATTTAAGGATATAATGCCAATAAGCGATAGGAAATGAGATGATACATTAAAGTGAATATTACGTGAGACGAAAGGGGTATTAAAGCTTGTGGGAAGGGTCGTCGGAAAATGCACTGCACGTGTAAAGGGAACGGCATGTAAGGCTCTACAGCGAATAATTTTAGATTGCTCCAATGCTGCTAGAATATTAACAGGACAGTATAGCACTGTGCAACAGAATTTAGGGATAACTTTCTAGAAACACAATTGTCTCCCATTGCGACATAAAAGTTGCAAATAAGGCTCAAAGACGCCGAAAACCTTTCTCTGTAATGGTGTAAAAGCGTAGCGCCTTCAGACGTCACTAAGCTGTCGACGCATGGGAAAAAATGGACAGAACTTAGAAGTTCATGTGAGACATAATGTGGTTTAATTATGTAACACTGACACAAAATTTAACCACAATTCAGTCCAAAGCGACAGTGGACTTGTTAATCGGTGGGAAGATAGTCGCACCAACTCTTACGCACATTTCATACATTATTTTGACGGTTATGCGGTGAAAGTTACAGCTGCTCTCAGCCTTGAAATCACAGTGTTCTCTTGTGGGTGGACGAGAAAAATATTGCTGAGACACCACCGTTGAGAATCTGGCGTAATAGCCTCATAGGGTGGCGTGAAGGGTGTTTGTTAATGACGTCAGCCCTTCCATTGAGGCACTGATTCCAACACATTCACGGTCGAAAACGACAGTTCGAAGGCAGTGCGATGAGCAACATGATGACAACATTGGCAGTCTTTGAAATTGGTGACACCACACGGACAAAGACCCTCTCGAAGTACATCGTGGGGCAGAAGCTCCACTAAACTTCATCACAGCCTTCGAAGTGCAGTACGATCAAATTATTGTTCTGGCATACAGTGTGGAACCACTAGGGTCCGTCCAAAACGAATAGACGAAGTATATATGTGATCTAAAGCAACGAAGAATAATTTTGCTTTTTCGGCCTTCCTATTTCGCGTCCTGTTGTAGCGTGATCATGGAGCAGTGTCACATTGACGTATGCGTGATTAAAACAGAGAAGTATCCATCTAAAGGACGCCCCGACCCCTCACCTCTTCCCTATTCGGCAAAGTCCTAGGTGCCTCCCGCACACGTATGTTGATAATTTTAAAAGTGAATGGTTACAGAGACAGTCTGTAAAGTGGTCAGAGGCTCCTGCAGATAGGCATCCCCATGACAACACTGCGATCCCAACTGCCTGCCTGCTGGCGCATCGGACTACTGTACAGGTTGACTCTTTAAACGTTAGTTTTTAAAATTCTCAAGAGAGGTGGTCAGGTGGGACCGGGTTTCTTTGACCTGGTGGGTCTTAGAGGCATCGTTTCAAGTTACATAGAGTGATTTTGAACGGTCCCGTTGTATTCCTAAGGGGTGGTAACAGGTTTATGAGGATGCAGCCCCTTAATGTCCTTCCGAGGGTGTCGCAGTGTCGAAAGTCCTCCTATTGCTCATCGCACTGCAAAATGTCGTTTGTGACAGTGAAATGTGTGAATATCAACGCTTCAGGGAAAGGGGTGGCTTCATTGACTCCCTTTATCCCACACCTTGAGACCTCTTCCCACCGATGCCGAGCGGCGGTGTGTCTGCAATGTTTTCCTCGGCCACTCATAAGAAAACCCTGTGATTCCAACATTGGGCGACGCGATTCTGATCTCCATCGCAGCGCCCTCAAAAGAAGGGGGTGAAATGAGGGTAAGGCGGAGTATGACGACCTTCCCATCGTGCGACACTCCTCGGTGGAGTTGGGTAGAACTGTGCAGGAATTTGTTGCCAATGTAAGATCATTAACCCACGTTACAGGTCAAATGAACTTCTGAACTGAAACCTTTATTTTCGCGTGTGTCGACACATAGGTATTTGAAACGTCGTCGTGACCGAAGGTGACGTTTGCATCACTACAAGGATATACCCACCTTTGAGTCAAATTTCAATGTTATAGGTCTCAGTGGGAGGCAATTAAAGAGGTTTCAAAAAAGTGATCCTTCAATTCTGTTGCGCAGTATATACATAACCTTGGGTATATTAAATGGCAAAACTTAGAAGAAAGCCGAAGTAATTACTGCGAAACCCTGTTGGGTAAATTTAGAGTTCCTCTATTTGAAGGGAAACCGCGTTACCATTCTACTGTCACCACCGCATACGCTGGTGAGCCAAACGATTTTGACCGTTATCCACCGTGAGACTGGTGTTGAGGGTTCCTGAAACGGTGATGAAAGAGTATAAGCCCAGCAGAGACAGATGAGGAATCATTCTAACGACGATACCATCCGCAGATGGGGAACTCCACTGACATAAGCGACTTTGAGGAGAGAGATATAGTTAAGACCCGGCGACTGGGAACGAGCACCTCCGAAATAGCTCCTATTGTCTTGAGCACCTAAGAAAAGCAGCGATTGAGGGACAGCATGGACGGTGAATCCATGACTAGGTGACCTCATCGTGGGCTGTGGACGTCGGAGGTTCGCAAGTTCTGTAAAGCAAGATTGTCATTGTCGGCGATCCTTGACAGGTCGTCTGTGAGACTACAACGCTGGCGCACGGCGCACGCACAGCGTTCTGCGCACATTGTCGTACATGAGGATCCGCAGTAGACGGACCCTTGCTCATTCCCACGTTGGTGGAACGAGATTGCCAGCTGCGGTTGCAGTGTTCACGGGATCACAGAGATTGGGCCATGATTGAATGACAAAACTGTCTCCTGGTCGGGTGAATCACGTTTCATGTTACCCCACTTCGACACTTGTGTCCGGCTACACCATCTTCTAGACGAATAGTTGCGACACGGACGGAGGCTGGTGGGGCAGTATTAAGTTACGGGAGATACATGCCTGGGTTTCCACGGCACATGTGGTAGTAATCGTAGGCAGCACGATATATGGAGACTAAGTGAACATCATTGTGGACCTCCTCTGGTCCTTCATGCTTGATGTCTTCCTCGATGGCAGTGGTATCTTCCAGCAGGATGGCTGTCCTATCATAAGGCCAAAATTGCGTTAAAGTAGTTCGAGGAACATGATACCGAGGTCAGGCTCATGTCTTGGGTAATAAATTCATTTGACCTGAACCCGACGAAACACATATGGGATACTAAAGAGCGCCATCTCCGCACCTAAAAACCATCCGCCCGTAATTTACGCGAATTGTGTGGCCTGGAACGAGACATTCTGGTGCCACATACGTACTTAAACCTATCAAGGACCTGTCGAATCCATGGCACGCTGCTAAATTGCGCTCCAAAAATAGACGAGCCTGCTACTTGACTATGGGTCATAATGTTTCAGAATAAAATTCAGTCATCAGCTGGACAGATATATTTATTTCAGTTTCCTGATTTTGACGAATAAATTTGTGATCTTCAGAAGCTTAGTTTTGCTTTACCAGACGTTAGTATCTTCTTCACAGAAGCGTAACGCCATGATATATCAAAAAATGCACATATTGTATGAGAGTATTGTAAACACAGATCGACAGATTAATAATTTACAATAAATGAATGACACCTATGTACACGTGAATCTGAAGTCACACGAGCACCTGCAGGTTGTAGCAGCAACTTAAAGTTATTGGTCTCCAGCTTTATTGCTTAGCGGGTGGCCTATTTAGTTTTGACATGGAAATTGTCTTCGTAGTTTCAAGCTTTGGTACGATTCCCATTGGCAGAATGTTTTAATAAAACTATGTAAGTCATTTTTACGTTATTTTACTGCATTGAAAAAGAAACTCCGGGTGTATTTCATCAAAACCTGGTGGTCAATCGCAGCAGTTGATTCTTCTTTTCTGGTAGAAGTACAAGAAAATTCCGTGTTAAGTTGTCCTTCTTTATGTAGCCTCTAAATTCCCTTTTATTTTGATGCGTATTTAATGACCTCGGAATTTTATAATAATTATAATGCCTGGTCTGGTGTAGATCCTCGCGCATGTGTTAGGTGCTTCCCCCGAGCTTTTTCAGCACACTCTATGGTTGTCCGTTTGACTTTTGGAAATTCAGTTTTTTGATTGTCTCCGTCCTTCTATGTCCATCGTACCCATTTTCCAGAAGCTCTTCATCAGTATGAGAATCACTGTATTCCGTATTGGTGTTATAGAGCTCTTTACATATATAATTCCATTCCGAAGTGCATTCCTGTCGGGTGCCTTTTGGAATCCACTCATTATCTGTTAGAATGAGGGTGCCAAAAACACGTCATAACTGCATTCGGTGAACCCTTAAGGGAAGTGCATGTATACCAAGTCTTCAACAGTAACCATATCCATACTACTGCGTATGACTCTTAACATACGACTAACACTGGCAGGAAAATAAAACCCGCGATAGAAGGGACCATTTCGTACGAAAGCCTGAGAGAGAAGAGTAAAGTGCGCTTTAATGTTGTTCATACCAAGTTTCGTGCGTAAACAGAACAAGATTGTTTCCAAACAAGCAACATACAACACACTGTCGACAGTTTCACTTTTCTACTGGTGTTTTCAATTCAGTACAGATATCGGGATAAGAGGTCAAACTAAATGGAATGCCTAACGAGCCACCGTTGGTGACAGGTACTTTGTGCCGAAGTACTCAAAAAATATCTGTGAACGTATACCGAAATGTTGTCGGTGGCGTTCAGATACACCCTCTACGCAAACAACTGTTAAGCAGCTGCAAGCGCACGTGTCAAATACTTTACGTAGCTTTGAGAAGGTTGAGCCTGCTACACTACCGCCCACTAAAATTGCTACACCACGAAGGTGACGTGCTACAGCCGCGAAATGTAACCGACAAGAAGAAGATGCTGTGATATGCAAATGATTAGCTTTGCAGAGCATTCACACAAGGTTGGCGCCGTTGGCGACACCTACAACGTGCTGACGTGAGGAAAGTTTCCAACCGATTTCTCATACACAAACAGCAGTTGACCGGCGTTGCCTGGTGAAACGTTGTTGTGATGCCTCGTGTAAGGAGGAGAAATGCGTACCATCACGTTTCCGACTTTGATAAAAGTCGGACTGTAGCCTATCGCGATTGTGGTTTATCGTATCGCGACATTGCTGCTCGCGTTGGTCGAGATCTAATTACTATTAGCAGAATATTGAATCGGTGGGTTCAGGAGGGTAATACGGAACGCCGTGCTGGATCCCATGGCCTCGTATCACTAGCAGTCGAGATGACAGGCATCTTATGCGCATGGCTGTAACGGATCGTGCAGCCACATCTCGATCCCTGAGTCAACAGGTGGGGACGTTTGCAAGACAACAACCATCTGCACGAACAGTTCGACGACGTTTGCAGCAGCATGGACTATCAGCTCGGAGACTATGGCTGCGTTTACCCTCGACGCTGCATCACAGACAGGAGCGCCTGCGATGGTGTACTCAACGACGAACCTGGGTGCACGAATGGCAAAAAGTCATTTTTTCGGATGAATCGAGGTTCTGTTTACAGCATCATGATGGTCGCATCCGTGTTTGGCGACATCGCGGAGAACGCACATTGGAAGCGTGTATTCGTCATCGCCATACTGTCGTATCACCCGGCGTGATGGTATGGGATGCCATTGGTTGCACGTCTCGGTCACCTCTTGTGCGCATTGACGGCACTTTGAACCGTGGACGTTACATTTCAGATGTGTTACGACCCGTGGCTCTACCCTTCATTCGATCCCTGCGAAACCCTACATTTCAGCAGGATAATGCACGACCGCATGTTACAGCTCCTGTACGGGTCTTTCTGGATACAGAAAATGTTCGACTGCTGCCCTGGCCACATATTCTCCAGTTCTCTCACCAACTGAAAACGTCTGTCAATGGTGGCCGAGCAACTGGCTCGTCACAATGCGCCAGTCACTACTTTTGATGAACTGTGGTATCGTGTTGAAGCTGCATGGGCATCTGTACCTGTACACGCCATCCAAGCTCTGTTTGACTCAATGTCCAGGCGTATCAAGGCCGTCATTACGGCCAGAGGTGCTTGTTCTAGGTACTGATTTTTCAGGATATATGCACCCAAATTGCGTGAAAATGTAATCACATGTGTGTTCTAGTATAATATATTTGTCCAATGAATACCCGTTTATTATCTGCATTTCTTCTTGGTGTAGCAATTTTAATGGCCAGTAGTGTATTTCTAGAGATCACTAGGCCTCAGGGCCCCACTGGCAAGCCTAAAGCGCGACCCCCTTGTGTTGTGTTGCAGAGCCTGGGCTGGACGAACCACGCGTTCCTGCAGTCGCTGGTGCGGTCGCTGGGGCAGGACGAGGTGCCGGCGCCGTGCTGCGCGCCCTCTGCCCTGTCGGACCTGACGCTGCTCTACAACGACAACTCGGTGGTGGTGCTGCGTCGCTTCCCCAAGATGACCGTGCTCTCCTGCTCCTGCCAGTAGCCTGCCCGCATGACAATCTGATGTAGAGGTGGCAGGGGTAGCGATTGAGAAAGCTGTGCAGGGTCGTCTGCCCTGCAGTATACTGCTGCAGCGGTCACAGTTTCACCTGGAGTGTGTGGGCCACATCAGCAGACTGGGGGCCACAGTGTCTGATGCGCACATGTGCTCGAATAAACACGATTTATGTGGACCATTACCTCGTTCTAGACTACCCGATATAGGATTTGGTAGCTGAAAAAAAAAAGGAAACAGTGTCCAAAGTCACTGCGTTCCGTTGGACCGCTGGAACTACTGAACTGTTCCCAAAGACATCCGGCAACGCCTTCATTTTACCAGAAGAAGTGGAGTATGCTGTCAGGCTATCGAGTTGTGGTGCTGTGTTGTGCTTACTCCGAACATTCGCTACCCTCACTGAGAAGGAAGCTAGGATGAGCGCGCAGAAGATGATACAGTCCTAAGTCACGTCCAGCATAATAAAATTTGAATGAAATACATGTAGGCGTTCACGGAGTGTTTCCAATGGAACAAAACTGTGCTGATGTCAATTACATTTCAGACTTTCCGTAATCCAATCCGAAAGAGCACGTTATCTTTGCCTATCCAATGCAAACAACGAAATACATCTTTTTCCCTCGTTTCTTTCTGTTTCAGTGACAATAACCGTTATTTTCATCAACGTGTTTCAGTGAAACAAAAATACAAATGTTTTCCCAATTTCATTCATCTTAAAAAAATAGAATGTGATAAATGGAAGGGTGCCTCCAAATTAAACATCCAATGCATTTACTTCGTACAGGTGTATTAACAAAATGGAGAAAATTAAATAGGTCTTTTGCGATAATTCTATTGAAACAGAATACTTGTGTGATAATATGGCGCTGCATGTGAATACATGACGATATATGGCAAATTTTACAAGATGACTATCTTGAATTTCAGTTCTGTCCTTAGCGGGTTCATGACACACACAGCACTATTCTCTAAAAATATGTCATAATATCGTGACTATCTCTAGACACAGCGAGAGAGCCAGTGTATGTGATTCCGTACATCACTGAAAAGATTGTTAAATACTGGAAGCATACTTTTGTTTTCCACATAACGTGAATTATCTCTGTGTGGTAGAACCTAGTGCAAATACTAACTGACACTGATTAGAGCTGCCTGTTCTATAAAACAATAATAGGCAATACAAGAAAAAGTCTTTTGCTCGCAAAGTTATCAACCTTTGATTACTGCAATGTTCCTAGCGATAAGAACAGATATTAGGTGAACACTTTGATAGTGAAAAATATTCCATGTGTATCTACAGGAGCAGGTTTCGCATCAAATGTCATCTCCCGTGGTCGTGAGTGTCGTTTAGACAACAGGAAAATATCTTCAAAAACTTTGATTCGTGTAAATTTATGATTCATTTAAGACCATAACATGTACCTTCTATGCAACACTAATTATGTGAAGATCATCGATAATAATCTATGTAATCCATTAGTTATCATGGTCCAGAGCTATTTATTACATAAACATGTAATTCATTTATTGTATTGAAGCATGTTAGTACAAACTGAAATGCGATTGTCAGTGAATACTGACAACGAGTTTGATTACATTTATGTACAGTAGATGTATAGGAGCTACAGTGCCCACAAATGGTAACTGTTAGAAGTTATTATTAGTGAGTGCATAAAAATTTAGATGACATGTTTAACATTTATGTAATGTTGTATGTCGAAGTTTAATGTATGTTGTTAGATCTTTAATGGTGTCTGTTAGCTTCTTAATATGTTTAACATTTATTGCCGTTTCAATCATGAAAATGTCTCTGAAATGTAATCAAAATGTAAATAGTTAGAGAATATGTTATAATTAGTCACATAAGTAAAGATACTTTACTTTAATATATAATGGAGCTGTCTGGACATCGTCACGTGAAATCGTAGCAGTGACAAGTTTACATAATATATGTTACTCTCCTTGTTAAATTAAGGATACTTGTCTGAAGATTTGCTTATGCTGCAGTTAGAACAAAACATTAGCTGAAATTCTAATTCCTTCAAATTCTTAGAACGTTAGGTACAATTTGCATAAAATTGGTTCTCTATGTAAATCAAACAACAGATAATTTCAAATGTTCTATTACGATTTTGGCTTGAGTAGAACCTGTACATTAAAAGACAATGCAAGATTATAGCTTCACATAACTAACAAATTTGTAAATGCATGAATACTTCATTAGAAATAGTTATTGTATATATTATTTTGCAACGTAAGTCTGGGAATCCTGACCAAAAACAACGTATGTAATTTAAACCAAATAATGGAGGTATGATTCAAGACAGTAGACAAACATATGTGGTACAATATGATTGTAGATATAAAGCAGTGAGATGTTAACAGACGTAAAGTAGAACTTGTCGATTATTCCTTCTGGATCACTGAAGAAACTGTATCTGAAGTGTAAAATACAAATAAATCCAGATCTCTTTCTGTACCGCAAATCTACATGTCCATATGAAAATTTAAAGTATGAAGATTGACTTATAGTAATCCAGAGATTACTGTTCTGCATCTATCAAAATCAGTTGCATAAAGTGGAACGAAATACCAGCGTAGCTAAATGTGATAATTTTAATATCGTACCTGCATTTAATAACACTGAGATATTAGTATTTAATCCTTTTGTAGATTTTAGTACTATGGAGTATAGATTCCTATACGTATTGAAATTTGAAATTTCTTGAAAATTTTGTAAAACTGGTCTTGTCTTGCGTACATATTGCGCGTTCACATCATTTAATGCACATGCTCTTGCCAAACGTGTGTTCCCCTTCTTTATGTATTCGAGTAGGCAACAATTCGATGGCTTTGTGCTATCACATTAATTACACTTGATGGGAAGAATGTAATTGAATCTCTGCTGTAGAAAGTAGAAAATTCCGAATAGGGCTGTCACATATCCGTGCACATGTGTTTACTATCAGCATTTTAATTTAATAAAACACTGCACCAGTCAATCCAGAGATGCATGTCGAAGGAAAATGTTAAACCTTTCCTTATCGAATATAGACTGTGAATGTGCAGCATGAACGTAATTGGTAGGTATCTATTGTTTATGTCTAGGACAGTTCCAAAAATCCGACTGTCTGCTTCCTATGGACTAATACAGTATGTTGCTTATCGTCGTTGGCACTGATAAGTGGTGTAGCATAATATGAGTGGTAGTTACAATACATGTTCCTGCGGCATAAGAAAAACACGCTGTTGTATGGTATGGAAACAGCAAGCATTAATTTTATTGCAATTAGATTCATACAGCTGTATATTATATACTACCACATACTACAGCACAAATATACCATAATTTTCATTTTTGAACGTGGACAGTTTGAGTTTTATAGTCAGCGGAAGAGTTTTATAGTCATGTTCTAGAAACTGAAATATTTTAGAAAGTGTCATTTGTTATTCGAAGAGATTTTCTCTTCGAACATTTAATTGGCTGGGATAATATTAAATTTCACAGCTGTCATTTATTTAGCTACCAAACTTTCTGCCTTCAACTGACTGGTAGCATTTTGAAATCGTTCCTTCTTGTGCACTAGATTTTCATGAGCAAGATTATAAGCATGTTATTTCTAAGCGACTACTCTTATTGTTATCTTGCCTTGTGATAGCTTTTTTACCAGTTAACTGGAATATCCTTTTTCATTAATTTTTAGCACAAACAGAGTTAAGTCTAAGACGCAATGGCAGATAACTGTACAAAAAGTTGTAAACAAGAAAAAAATTGCTGAAGAAACCTTTGAAAGATATTCCATTATTAACAGTATGGAACATTCTTGGTTTAGCAGAGGAAAAGGCTCTACATTTTTGATACCACAAGATGTAGAAATCATTTTATAAGACAAGCCTGAGGAGAGATGTACCTCATAATAAAAAATAAATGTAATATTTCAAACACAACAGAATGGGAAACTATAATCTTGACAAATGCGACACGCGGATACGCTGCATATTTTCTGTGTGTCCTCACCAGTCGTCAGTTATCAAAAGCAACAATGATCCCATTATTCAAATCTTAGCCACGAGCTGTTCACGTTTCCTGTATTTTAATCACTTAACTGAAACAATTTTTGCACTTCGATGTTGAATTAGGGTTGAATGAACGACAACACCGCGACTTCTATTTTCGGAAATACGTCTCTGTGAGTATTGCATAGATTAGTCCACATTCTTTCAAGAAAATCTTCAGCTTGTTGCCAAATAATACCTCATTTACGGTTCTTGTGAATCTATTGGTCAAAGTTCTTAATTATACAGCGTTACTTCTTTAGATACTTGTTTGTAGTCTTTAGACTGTCAATCTTCAAATATCGATTGTATACAGTCGCAGATGTTTATAGGTAGAAAACTTTGATGATTACTTGAACATAAGCTTTCCCGTATTTTAAAATGATTTTTGATCGACATTAGCCGTTCGATCTGGAATACTTTATTTGTAAATATGAAGATAGTCGGAGTTACTTTCCTGCGATGAATACCATAACGGGCGATCGAAAGGTTTCCGTTCGAAAGTCGGTATGCGAATCAGGCAAAATAGCCGTGAGCATTAAGACGATCATCTCACCGACGCACATGGCATGGTTGAAGACACCCGTTGTTAAAACACAGCACCCGTCTGCGTGAAGAAGTCCATAACTGCCTGCTGCGCATCCTTAACCACCTGGAATCGTCGACCGGCGTGATTATTGCATGGGGATAGATCAGGACTATGGGGGGGGGGGGGGGGGGCCTTGAGTGTCTCCCACTTGAGTTGGAGTAACTTCTGCATTACGATGTTTGCATGGGTTTTAATTCGTGAGTGGTGTGTCTGAATATGGTCCCTATTTTGTTGTTCGACGGAACTCGATTTGCACATTAGTTTTAGAAAAATTATCGCTTGTTCTGTCTGATAGTCATAGCGCCATAATAAGGTAAAGCAGAACCATAAAAAAACGGAATACATCGCTTTAGCTAATTACGATACCGTATCAGATAGAAGAGCCGGTAATTTTCGTGA
The DNA here is from genome assembly GCF_021461385.2 of Schistocerca piceifrons. Taxonomy (NCBI): domain Eukaryota; kingdom Metazoa; phylum Arthropoda; class Insecta; order Orthoptera; family Acrididae; genus Schistocerca; species Schistocerca piceifrons. The sequence continues at coordinate 687,001,122 of NC_060139.1, read as the reverse complement.
AGCTAGAGTACGAATAGGGTTTTGCACGAACAACGAATTTGTCAGACACACAACTCATGAAATAAAAACCATTTACACCACCAGGGAATTATAAAATCTAATGTGATGAGTATGAAACCTTCTATTAGGACACAAACAGGTAGATGTTTCTCCATCAGATTCAGAGAGCACACAAACATACTCGAGAACTATAGACATTCATTTAGTGAACATCTTCGAAACTACAAACATAACTCTAGCAGCATCGAGGAATCTTTAAAAGTAATACTTAGAGTAGAGCAAGACAGATTAATGGACGCTCTAGAAGAAATCAGAATTTAGAGTGTTTTCAAAGAACAACCACAATACATACTCAATGAACAAAGAGACCTTAGCAATAAAAAACTTCTCGATTGTTTTAGTCGGTTACTCTAATGTATTATAAGAGCACACTTTTAGATGTGTCAAGCTGTCGTGATATACACAAAGTGCTAAAAACTACAAAACTGCAGTATATAAAATCATATGCTGATGTGCGTATTACGTTGTTATCTCTGCCTAACGTCAGCCTACATGTCAAAATCCTTGGAACTGTTTGAATGCTAACAAACTGCAAAATTGTTTGTATGTACTATTAATCCCACTTTACGCTGTCCTCATTACGTTGCATTGAGTTTTGTAGGTGCTTGACAATGGCACAACGATCAAATTGTAATCGTAAAATAAAACATTAACAGCTAAAAGCAAGTAACAAGCCATAAAAAATTACACATCATTTCTCACATATACAGGCTGTTAGTAAACGATATCGATACAATTAGCGGTGGTGTAGAGGGTGTTGTGAGAAACAAATCAAGGATGGGAATCCGTGTCTGGAAACATCATGCACTGACACTACAGAGCGTCGAAGTTGCAGGTGCCGGCGCCTGTCTGTAGGCTACCCCTTTAGCAGCAACGTGATGGTACGCTGACGAATCGTAGGCAGAGCGTCTCGCAATGTTGTTTGGTGTTTTGTGATTGCGACTGATTGCCACGATAGTCAGTGGAGAAGCTCGTGCTAGCTACTGCCTAGACAGACCTTGTCTCCTGTGAATGCAGTTCTGTGTCACCTTAGTCAATGAAGCCTTCGAACACACGTTTAAATTGACAGTTTATCTTTCACCTGGACCCCTCGAAAATCTCCACCTTTTTCAGCACACGGGAGAAAAATAAACTGCGGATGGAAACACGTGTCTGAAATTGACATTCACTGAGGAATGAGAGCATCCCATTCATAGGAGACAAGGCGGCTTTACGCAGCAACTAGCTCTATCTTCTCCACTGCCGATCACAGCAAGCGGCCCGGAACCCTGAATAACAAACAACGTTGCGAGATGTTTCGCCTACGGTCCGTCAGCGAACGAAATCATGTTTGCTGACGAACGGATGGCCTAGCGACAGGTGCCTGGGCCTATAGCTTTGATGCACTGTAGCCTCGTTGGATGACGTTTCTAAAACATGGGTTCCTAACCTCAGCTTGTTCCTCACGGCACCCTTCGAAAATCCTCAATATTTGTCGGTATCGTGTTGTAGCACCATTTATATTGCTTCTCCGTCTACATAATTTTGAACAAAATTTGCATACCGAACAATTTGCACTGTCATCAGATTTCGAACATCCTGCTCTGATATAGCCTACTCAGTCTATGTATAAAATGGCGGGAATTGCAAAATAGCCCATGTTTCCGCCAACTACACAGACATCGCTGTGAAGGTTGGGCAATTGTCTTAAGTATAAGCTGTCATGGAATCGAAAATGTGCTGTATCCTGTTGGTATCAGAATCAGAAATTGAAGATGGCAGACCGGGGTTACCGGCATAGGCTCAATGATGCCATACTACATAATGGCGACCGAATATGGTGGGCCCTGGAATATTAGTACAACCTCAGTGACGTCAGAAACCAAAATAGCGATTGGAGATGGCCACCTGTGTTTTCCTCCAGCCTGACGTCAGACTCCAAGATGATGGATACAGTATACGCTGGAAAAGCCTGCACTGTTGGCAATCACTTCTTCACTGAGTTTAAAATGGTCAGAAATTCAAATTGTCCATTTTTTTTTTTTTTTTTGAGTCTTCACTCTTCCAACTGGTTTGATGTGTGCCCCCAGTAAAGCCTCCTCGTGCCAACCTTTTCATCTCACAGCATCAGTTGCAGCTTTGAGGGTTGTATCCCACCCAATCTCTGTCTTCCTCTACAGTTCTATCCTCTAAGCTCCCTTTAGTACCATGGAAGTTTCCCCCTGATGTGTTAACCGATATCCTGTCATCCTGTCCCTTCATCTTGTCAGTGTTTTCCACATATTCCCTGCCTCTCCTAGTCTGTGGAGACCCTCCACATTCCTACATACCTTACCTTATCAGTCCACCTAGTTTTCAATATTCTTCTGCAGCACCTCATCTCAAATGCTTCGATACTCTTCTGTTCCAGTTTCCCACAGGTCATGTTTCACATACAATGCTGAACTCCAAACGTACATCCTCAGAAATTTCTTCCTCAAATTAAGATACTAATACACTTCCCTTGCCCACGAATGTCCTTTTTGCCAATGGTACTCTGCTATTTATGTCTACCTTGCTCCGTCCTTCATTGGTTATTTTGCTGCCTAGGTAGCAGAATTCCTTAACTTCATCGACTTCATGATCACCGACTATGATATGAAGTCCCTCGCTTTCTCATTTCTGGTACTTCTCGTTACTTTCATCTTTTTTCCATTCACTCTCAGTCGATCTCCGTGTCATGAGATTGTTCATTCCTTTCAACAGATTCTGCAATTCTTCTTCCCTTCAACTGAGAATAGCAATGTCATCAGTGATTATTACTATTAATATCCTGTTACCTTGAATTTTAGTCCCTGTTGAGCCTTACTTTTGTTTCGTCATTGCTTCTTCGACGAAGAGAATAAACAGTACGAGCGACAGATTAAATCCCTGTCTTACATCCTTTTTGATCCATGCACTTCGTTCTTGGTCTTCCACTCTTATTGTTCTCTCTTGCTTCTTGTACGTATTGTACGTTGTCTTGTCTTTCTCCATAGGTTTTTCCCTATTTTTCACATGATTTCGAACATCTTGCACCATTTGACATTGTCAAAAGCTTTTTTCAGATCGTTATATCCTACGAAAGTGTCTTGGTTTTCTTTAGTCTTGCTTCAATTATCAAAAGAAACGTCAGAACTGCCTCTCTGGTTCCTTTACATCTCCTGAAGCCAAACTGATCGTCATCTAACAGATTCTCAATTTTCTTTTCCATCTACCATTTATATTATTTTTGTCAGCAAATTGTATGCGTGAGATGTGAAGCTGATTGTGTGAAAATTCTCGTACTTGTTGGCTCTTGTAATCATGGGAACTATGTACAAGATGTTTTTCCGAAGTCTGATGCTCTATACAGGGTGTATCATAATTAATGGCGTAAGCACATACAGTTGAAAGTACACGATACTAGAAGCAAAAAAGTCTCAGTAAACACAGGGTCGAAAATGCATAACATAAGATCTACAAGCAATTTTTCATCTTAGATACTGTGAAAAAAATCTCTTCTACTTCAAGTTCATTTGCTTTCCTTATTTTGGGGAGTGATAGTATGGACCAAATTAAGAAAAAAACTGTCCAGCAAACATGTGCTGTACAACGCATACCTTAAAAGTTACGAGCACTTGATCGTTAGAAGACTTGTGTTTCAAAGTAGCAAAGATTAACAAGTGCTCATAGCTCTTAAGGAATGTATTTTAGAGCATATGTTTAATGGACATTTTTTTCTTGTTTTGGCCCATACTACCAGTTCCCAAAATACGGAAAGCACAGAACGTGCAGCAGAAGAGATCTGTTTCACAGTATCGAAGATGAAAAATTGCTCGTAGCTCTTAAGCTATGCATTTTCGACCGTATGTTTACTGAGATTTTTTTGCTTCTAGTATCGTGTACTTTCAAATGTATGCGTTAACGCCATTAATTATGATACACCCTGTATAATGCCAATCTCGTACATTATACACGGTGAAGTGAATTATCGCTTTTTTGTCATTTCCCTTAATGACTTAAGGAATTGTGTTGGAATGTTACGTATTTCTTCTGCTTTATTTGGTTTTAAATCTTCCAGAGCTTTTCTAAATTATGATTCTAATACTGGATGTCCTATCTCTTCCCTATCGACTCTTGTTTTTTCTTCTATCACGTCGTCAGATAAGTCTTCTCTCTAATAGAGGTCCTCAGTGTACTCTTCACCCTGTCTACCCTCTCCGCTGCATCTGACCGAGCGATGTGACGCAGTGGACAGCACACTAGACTTGCATCCGGGAGGACGACGGTTCAAACCCGCATCCAGCCATCATGATTTATGTTTTCGGTGATTTTCCTAAATCGCTTAAGGTAAATGCCGGAATGGTTCCTTGGAAATGGCTCAGCCGCTTTTCTTCTTCATTCTTCCCTAATCCAAGCTTGTCCTCCATATCTGATGACCTCGTTGTGGACGGGACGTTAAACACTTATCTCCTCCTCCTCCTCCTCCTCCTCCTCCTCCTTCTGGTCCTATGCATTTGACAATGGAATTCCCGTTTCGCTCTTCGTGTTACCGCCCTTACTTTTGATTTAACCAAAGGTTGTTTTGACTTTCCTGCGTGATGAGTCAATCCTTCCGACAATCATTTCTTTTTCGATTTCTTTAAGTTTTTCATGTAGTCACTTTTCCTTAGCTTCCCAGCACTTCCTGTTTATTTCATTCCTAAGTGACTTGTAGTATTTGTATGGAGCGTAGCCACGTATGGAAGTGAAACATGGACGATACGTAGTTTGGACAAGAAGAGAATAGAAGCTTTTGAAATGTGGTGCTACAGAAGAATACTGAAGATAAGATGGGTAGATCACATAAATAATGAGGAAGTATTGAATAGGATTGGGGAGAAGAGAAGTTTGTGGCACAACTTGACTAGCAGAAAGGATCGGTTGGTAGGACATGTTCTGAGGCATCAAGGGATCATCAATTTAGCATTGGAGGGCAGCGTGGAGGATAAAAATCGTAGAGGAGACCAAGAGATGAATACACTAAGCAGATTCAGAAGGATGTAGGTTGCGGTAGGTACTGGAAGATGAAGAGGCTTGTACAGGATAGAGTAGCATGGAGAGCTGCATCAAACCAGTCTCAGGACTGAAGACCACAACAACAACAACAACAAGTGACTTGTATTTCTGTATTCCTGAATTTCCCTGAACACTTTTGCAGTTCCTTCTTTCGTCGATCAGCTGAAGTATTTCTTCTGTTACGTGATTGATCCGCAGTTACCTTCCTGCTACCCAAGTTTTTGTTTTCAACTTCTGTGATTGCCTTTTTAGAGATGTCCATTCCACTTCAACTCAACTGCCTACTGATCTAGTCATTATCGCCATGGCTACAGCCCACTTCTCTGCCCACTGATTCTTTCTGTGTATTCTCTTAAACTCTCCATTAATAACATATTGTAGCGTGAATCTATATCTGCCCCTTGGTGCGCTTTACAATCCAATGTCTGATTTCGGAATCTCTTCCTAATCATGATGCAATCTAAATGCAATCTTTTTGTCCCTCCCGGACTTTTCCAGGTATACCTCCTCCTCTTGTGGTTCTCGAACAGAGTATTCGCTGTTAGCATCTGAAATTTATTGCAGAACTCAGTTAAGTCTTTCTCCCCCCTCATTCCTACTACCAAGCACAATTTCTCCTGGAACAATTTCTTCTACCTCTTTCCCCTAGAATTGCATTCTAGTCCCCCCATGACTATTAGATTTTCATCTCCCTTTACGTACTGAACTACCCGTTCAGTATCTTAATATACTTTTTCTGTCTCTTCATCATCTGCTTTCGACTTTGGCATGTATATCTGAACTATTATTGATGGCGTTGGTTTGCTGTCGATTCTGATGAGAACAACCCTCTCACTGAACTGTTCACGCTACGTTCCTACTCATAATGACTCCTACTCCCGCTACACCGTTTTTCGGTACTTCTGACATTTTCCCTATGGTCGTCTGACCAGACATCCTTGTTGTCCTTTGCATTTCATTTCACTGACCCCAACTGAATCTACGTTAAGCATTAGTATTTCTCGTTTCAGGTTCTGTAGCTTTCCTATTTCTGAAATTCCAGGCGCTGACTCATAGAAAGTTACCCTCTCATTGGTTATTCAGCCTTTTTCTCGTGGTCACCTCCCCTTTGGCAATACCTTCCCCTAGACCCACATGGGAACTAGTCCAGAATTTTTTACCAGTGGAGAGATCATCATAACACTTTTTGAATTACAGGTCACATGTCCTGTGGATACACTTTATTTATCTTTAATGCAATGGTTTTCATTGCCTTCTGCATCATGTCATTAATCATTACTGATTCTTCCGCCTTTTAGCGGCAGTTTCCTACCCCAAGGACAAGAGAGTGCTCTGAACCTCTTTTTGTACCTCCGCCTTCTTTGACAAGATCGTTGTCAGAATGAGTATAAATTCTTATGCCGTTACTGATGGTTTTGCTCGAAATTTAAGCAGTGGCAGGTTTCGAACTAGGGACTGAAGACTTTTTGGTTACTACTCAAAGACACTACCCCTAGGTCACGGATGCACTAGCCCACACGCATTTCATACAGAACCATCTTAATTCAAATTCAGTTCAAATTCAAATTCCAATTAAAATTGCAATTCGAATGCAAATTCCAATTCAGTGCAATTCAAAAATCAGGAGCCTACATTCCATAAGATAAAAATGTTGTTAGTCTTGCTGTGAAAGTTTAAACATTTGCCTCTTTGACGTTAAAGTTGAAACAATTATCCCCAGCCCTCTGACATCACACTTGAAGTAATTTTCGCCGTAAGTTTGGAACTGGCTTCCCTTAGGGTTAAGTCCACTCAGTGTGCCATTACCACCTCAGAGCGCGCAACAGACAAGTGAGTTCGGAACGCCACCAATCGCGTAGCCAGTTTTCGCAGCACCATCAGCCACTGGCAGCCGCTGCTGTGCGTAGTGCTGCGCCACGCTGGGCTGATTGGGGGCGCAGGCATCAAGTCCCATTCGCCCTGGAGTTAAGCCACTATCCTCCAGTGGAAGCTCCGTGACCAGAGACGCCGCACACGTAATGCCAATTCAACTGATTAATGAGAAGTACAGAATAGGAATTCCACTTTTCCCCTGTTGTATGTTTATGGTGGTACTGCAGCCACAGGCCAATGTGCTCGGAGTAAAAAACGACGACCGATTCTGCAGAGGGGGCCCAAAAAAATTGGGAAATGTACATTTTTCCTTCGGAGAAGCGGGTGAGGAACAGTGGCTCAGAAACATTAAGAAACAAAGATTGTGTTATGAGACGAAGAATTTATGTGTACGATGGATGGCAGCCATTACACTTGCAGTAACCTAGTCAGTTACGCAGTTCCATCAAACATGTGAAGTTGTATGCACTGGGCATGAATCAACAACATTTGAGAGCAAAAATGTTTTACATAAAATGACAAGATGAACGCAGCAGATTACGTATGACAGGGAAATGCGACGTTTTTTGCAAGATTAGTGCTCGACATCCCACTCGTACACTACATTTCAAGGCGAAATAGATTCTCTCATTTGCAGGAGAGTGCAACATCATTTAGTCGACGTAAAGCGTAGCAGAGGCTGCCGAACGGAGAAAAGAGTACTAGCTGCGTAGCGAAAGTGTGGTTCACGGGCTCAAGTGTTCACGAGTCCGATACGCCAGGCCGCATGTACCCTGCCAGGTAGACAGCAGGCCACTTTGTGACTGCAGCCGGCTACGGCCACGAATCAGAAGTCGCTTACAGTGCTGCAAGACATAGAGAGGCGAGAGTCGGATGCTAACGATTTGTGAGAGGTTTTCGTACTCGTAAGCGATTTGTGTGGAAGCCTACTTCCATTTGCTGAAAAATCATTGAATGTATGTTTTCGATCGATATTTCTTGTCGTACTTGCTTCATAACAACTCCAAAGAAACCTGTATAACTGATTGTACTAATTTTGTCTACGTTATCTCCTTTAGAGTACACGGAATTTTACGAGAACCATTCGAACAAATCAAGTCTTCCATCCGCTTCTCCTGTACTCGAAGAAGTCAAAGAACCACCCCCTTCTAACTGTCAAAGGTTTTCATGATCATTTTACGCTATTTCACACATTTTTCTGTACTTCATCTCTCAAGAGCATACCGTTTACGTATTTAGTTGGTGATATAGCTTTAACACTATCAAAGTCTGGAGAATGATATTGTTGTCAGTGTTCACGTAATTCAGAGATGCTTTTGGCTTTAATCAATGGCTTCGGTAAGCTATCAGCGTATCATCTATCACAGCTTCTTACAGTTTGTACTCACAAAAAAAGTGTATTACCAATAAGAATCTCACTGGCCAACGCAAAGAAACCGAACTTCTTGATGGAAAGAGACGTCTGCAGGCATCAGGGTTTGAGGTTTGAACTTAACAGCTTACTGCTGATATTGTACTAAGATCGTGAAAGGAAAACTAGCTCACCTCGATCTTTGTTTCGCAGTATCTGTCAAGCACACGGAGAAAAATGTTTGCATATTGCATGTGGAATCTCACCAAATCCTGCCACCAGCTCAGAATCGCTCCAACTACGAAAGACGAAACGATTAAGTGTATGTACAAACTGCCTAAAACTGTATCGGACATGATGGAGAAGATTCTTTTGGAATTTTGATACAGCGCCACACAGTAGGGCATTCCCCGCAGTTCATCTACATATAACCGCAACATCCTACACCCAATAGCACACAATGTAGCAGTTACCAGAAGTGCCACGACTGTATGTATCAGACTACCATCACAGTGAAGTATTTACTCCCACAAACAAAATGTAAGACGATTCAGTCCTTCTACGACAATCACCTGTCGTGAGATAATTGTCTGCCTTGTACATCGTTTGTTTACATTGTATATTATTTCCGATGAATGTGGGTGTGATTCCTTCAAGGCCAAGGAAGGAGATGGTCATGATAAGAGACGACTGCCGTTACGACTTACATGACATTCTACAGACCGATTTACGGTTGTCAGCAGATCTAGCAGAAGGAATTCTACAGCAGTTTCTCCAGGAGGTAACTGATATACACACACCAGAAAAAGTTTTGCGTCACCTTGGTTCCCAGAACTCCCGAAGATAGACGTTGACTGGGTGTGGATATTGTATCACAGACACAGTCCCTTTGACTGTTCAGGGATGTCACTACACCCGCCCAAAGATGTAAACAACCATGCATGAGCAGCGACTATTGGACAGAGGGGGTCCGACAGCCGATCAGTTCCAGCCATTCCACCAGGAAGGAGGTACACAGCTCATGTTGTCTGTAGTTCAACCATGCCTAGACGGTCAATGCTGCAATTCGATCACGTCCGCATTGTTACTTTGTACCAGGAAGGGCTCTCAACAAGGGAAGTGTCCAGGCGTCTCGGAGTGAGCCAAAGCGTTGTTGTTCCGACATGGAGGAGATACAGAGAGACAGGAACTGTCGATGACATGCCTCACTCAGGCCACCCAAGGGCTACTACTGCAATCGATGACCGCTACCTACGGGTTATGGCTCGGCCGAACCCTGACAGCAACGCCACCATCTTGAATAACGCTTTTCGTGCAGCCACAGAACGTCGTTTTTCGACTCAAACTGTACGCAATAGGTCACATGATGCGCAACTTCACTCCCGACGGCCATGGCGAGGTCCATCTTTGCAACCATGACACCATGCACCGCGGTACAGATGGGCCCAGCAACATGCCGAATGGACGGCTAAGGATTGGCATCACGTTCTCTTCACCGTTGAGTGTCGCGTATGCCTTCAACCATACAAGAATCGGAGACGTATTTGGAGGCAACCCAGTCAGGCTGAACGCCTTACACATAATTTCCAGCGAGTGCGGCTATGTGGAGTTTCCCTGATGTGGCAATATGTGGTCATGGAAGGCATCCATACGGCTGTACGATACGTAAATGCAATTCTCCAACCGATAGCACTACCATGTCGGCAGCACACTGATTTGGCATTCGTCTTCATGGACGACAATTCGAGCCCCTGTCGTACACATCTTGTGAACGAATTCCTTCAGGATAACGACATCGCTCGACTATAGTCGTCAGCATGTTCTCCAGACATGGACCCTACCGAACATGCCTGGGATAGATTGGAAAGGGTTGTTTATGGACGACGTGACCCACCAACCACTCTGAGGGATCTACGCCGAATGGCTGTTGAGGAATGGGACAATCAGGACCAACAGTGCCCTGATGAACTTGTGGATAGTATGCCACGACGAATACAGGCATGCATGAATGCCAGAGGACGTGCTACTGGGTATTAGATGTACCGGTGTGTACAGCAAAATGGACCACCACCTCTGAAGGTCTCGCTGTATGGTGGTACAAAATGCAATGTGTGGTTTTCATGAGCGATAAAAAGGGCGGAAATGAACTTTATGTTGGTCTCTATTCCAATTTTCTGTACAGGTTCCGGAACTCTCGGAACCGAGGTGATGCAAAACTTTTTTAGATGTGTGTAGTACGTTTACACACAAACGCTGTAATTTTGAGGTGCAGAGGTAACATCAAAGTGATAGAAAACTGACGGATACTACCTCAATTATCAGCATTTTAATCAGCACAATGATCGTGAACACAGTTTCACAGACTGTGGCTATGCTAGCGGATGTACTGTTCCGTTCAGTCTCCGACACTTAAGTTTGAGAAAGTTAATCTTTCTGCTTTTCTCTCTCTCTCTGTCCGTTTCCTTTTTTCTTTTTTTAGCGACCTTTTCGCTTCCCTCTTGCCCCACTCTCTGTGGTTTTCTGGTTTTATCAGTTCACTCAAGAACGGAGTTCGATTCGATTTCTTGTTTACAAAAAGTATGCTCTGCCTGTGAATGGATTTCTTTCCTTGTCCGTATCAGGTAGGGCCTCAAGCCTGTCCATGTGAGCTAGTCCTCAGTCTAGCAACTGAAAAGCTTTCTGAGTTAAATGTAGCTCATTTTCTAAAATTTAAGGCCATTTTTGTAGTAATTTATGTTTCGAAAATTTGTTTGCAAATTTGGAAATTAATGTATGTAAAAAGTAAAAACCTTTGGTAAAATATTGTGATTGCCCCTGTCTAGTGGATAGAGGTCCCGGCTTCGATCTCAGAAAGGAGTGGGGACTTTATCTCTATCCCGTCCCTCCACGATGGTCCTAGGTCCACTCCCTACATTAAATAAGTACCGTGGATATTCTCTGGGGTACATGTGGACGGGACGATTGACCTACCACGCTACTACTGTCACCACTGCTGTGAAGAAACGCTGCACTCTACCAGCAGTCAGTCCAGTAGCCCAGTCAGGAGCTTGTGCCATAGACTTCTTGTAAAATGTTGAAGCACGATTGTGACGCAATGAAAGGCAATACGGTGAACAACTTGTGCCAGAGATCAGGGAGTTAAGGAGCGTTTTGGTTTCTCAGGGTCCTCCGCAGCCTAATGTAAACCATACGATCCCCTCTCTTACTAAATGAATACGACACGGTATTATTGAAAGTAAAACGACATACGCAGTCAAAAACCCTGTGCTATAACCATGCACAGTGAAAGGGCTCACTAAAGGTAACTCTGTAAAAAAGAAGAAAAAATAGGGATTGCGGGGCAATGTGTAAAGCGGAAGACAGCATTGACAAACAATCACAGGGGACCCCTTGAGTGCGAGGTCGCCCCACATATTGTCTGCCATACAACCACAATATTGGCTGCTAATAGCAGCAGGGGGCGGGACTGGATGTATCGAATGGCGAGTGCAGTGTGAGGCTAGGCAGCGTAGTTGAACTGCCTAGCCGTTGACTAACTCACAACAGTGCTACAGTGCTAGTGGTGTTGATACAAAGCAGAACAATGGCAACGATAAACAGAACAAACATTACATTATATCTACAACAACAGTTGCTTAAGTTGACATTTCGTCAGAAAGGAACCCAAGAAATTTCTCATAGTGTGAAAGAAGTGGCAGATGAGATATTAGCGTTTCTGCAAGATAAATCAGTGGAATGTGTGGTGCCGTATAAGCTCGACTGTACGGACAAAGTACATAAGGAGTACAATGATGATGAGACGTGCTTAACAAGCGAAAGTGATGCTGAAAGGGGTCATCCTTGTCGGACAGGAAATAGCATATCCCTCCTCCAGTGAAACGTAGTTAAGGACAATCGTTGTCTAAGGAGCGGCTACTAAGCATAATTATGAACATGGAAGATCATCTGCAGCATAGTAAAAACAATTATGAGCGTATTTCGAATAAGTGAGCAGCAATATGACCACGTAGCCGTTCAGTGCATAAGAAAAACTTCGGATATTTGAGAGAGCACAAGGCGTACTTGATACAAAAGTTGGTGTCTGCGCGTTTCAAGGACGGTCGAAACAATTTACAGGATGTGCGTGACAGTGGCCTACTACGTTATGCACAACGAATTGCGAGCGACGTTAAGTTACAGCGATTCCAAGGGAAGTAGTGGATGGCTGCATAAGTTCAAACAGTGCTACAGAAGTGCAAGACACAAGATAACGAAATTTCAAACAAATCGTCAATTTGACGATGCACAGCGAACTGAGGAATCAGCCCGAATATTTGTAGATGAGAGAAACAAACTTATGTAATCGATCGATAAGGAATTTGTTTTCAACTCCGACCAATCGGGATTTGAAGAGGAACTGCGTGTGAAAGAAACCCTGGAAATTAGTGGTGCCAAGAGGGTTGTATTAACATCAGCTAACATCAATGTCTTAACGAATTCGTGTATAATTATGTCGACCGTTAAACTAGATGGTAAATTGGCTGCAAAGTTGTTTATTTTGCTGAGAAAAGTAGGAGGTGCTCTGTCCCCTACGATTCTTTCTCGTGTGTGTGATTTTGCAAAGGCAGTAGGGAATACTTACGTCACGGCAAGCAAGAACAGGAAAATTGGCGTAAGAGTACATCATCTGCGTTATGGTATGAGCACTGCTTTTGGCGACTTGTTGATCTAAATAACTTACTTTTGCTCGATTTCTGGTCAGCGTATAAAAATAATACTCCCTTAGGTCAAACCATCCCTCTTGAAATGTGTGTGACTTTGCACTTCATACCACCTGGAACCGTTGGACAAGTTCAGGCGCTGGATATTTGTTTTTTTCCGTGACTATCTTCAGCTGCGCCTTAGAGGATAACCAGTTTCACGATAAGCTGCATGACAGATTGTTTGGGTGCCATAGCATTTCATCAGTTCTCTTGACGCTGATACCCCAATATGATGCTATACGCATCCCTTAAGAGTGGATACCTAGATGAACGTCATACAAGGTTTGAAACTCCCAAGGAGATCGCCTTTGATCTTGATGGTGCGAACCTTTGTGATCATTGTCGCACGCTATTTTTCATTTGGTGTTCAGGGTGCAAGTTAGTGGTTTGTTTAGAACATTTCTTGAATGTCGATGATGTCCATTTTGTGATGTTCAACACATACACCTCTGGCTATCTCTGCACTTCCCGTACAGTCGTTTTCTCTCGCCCTCCTGAGAATATGGAGAGTCGTTAACAAGTAATATTTCTCCTATCATAATTGTTAACACAACACTTTCAAATAGCCTTACTGAAGACTGAACTTCCGACTTCACACTCAAGGGGTTCCTCGTCAGATCTCGTAAGGCATCGATTTGGTAAAACGCTTCGAAATGTGTGATGCAAGTTAACACGCTTAACTCTGTGGACACCAATAAGTTCGGCAACGATTATGTAAGACACTCTTGCACCCAGGATTGTGTAAGAAACTGTGGATGTGGACATGAGCTTCACACACAGCAACTCAATTCTTGATGAAACTGAAGACTCTTCCACTATGTGTGAGGAGACTTTCATAAGCACAAACAAAATCAAGTGCACTAATGTTGAAATGCAGCTTATGATTGCAAGTAAATGGCTGCAGCAGTTGCATAGGTTGTGTGGCACTACCGCTTTGCGGTACTGATTTCAAGTAGAGAAACCTCTTAAATCTTCACCCGAAGGTGGCTTCATAACCGAATTTTATCGCACAGCGATGTAATGACAATTTTTGTGGTCACAAGAGAGATCAATAAGGCCTTTAAAAGTAACATGCTTCTTACAGTAGATACGCAGAATGAAGAATTAGGACAGCAATTTCTACTTATCCTTGGATTAATTATGGATTTTCTAGCCAACCTGTTGTGTTGCTATAGTCATATACAAAAACTTGAGAGGTCCTATGCGTGGGTGGAGGGGCGGCTGGGGTGGGGGTGGAGATGTAACAAGTACGTAGGCTCAGTTGTAGGTAACGAAATGACCGGATTAGATGTAATAGCCCGATATTCGAAAATTGAGGTGTGTATTATGAGGTGAACACCAACAAAAATAAAGCAACGGTAATGGACTGTACTCGCATTAAATCAGGCGATGGTGAAGGAAGTACACTGGGAAACAAGAAACTAAAAGCTGTAGATTAATTTTATTATTTTGGAAGAAAAATAAATGAGAATGGACGAAGCAGAGATGCTAAAAATAGAGAATGATGACAGCAATAAAAGTGTTTCTGAAGAAGATAAGCTTTTTAGCACCAAAAATAAATTTAAATCTTAAGAAGAGCTTTAAGAATGTAGGATTTGTGAAACTTGTATGATAAGCAGATCAGAGAAGAAGAGGACAAATGAAATGTGGTGCTACAGAAGAATAGGTCGATTGAATAAATAATGAAGGGGTATTGAATCGAAGTGGAGAAAAAGAAAATTTGTTGCCCAAGTTTACTAAAAAACGGGATCGATTTGTAGACTGCATAATCAAGCATCAAGGAACAATCAATTGGGCAATGGAAGGAAGTGTGGGAGGGAAGTATAGCAAAGAGTGACCAAAGTTGGATTGCAGTACACGGATTCTAATGGATGTAGATTGCAGTAGGTATCCAGAGATGAAGAGACCTGCCCTGGATAGGCTAGCGTGGAGGGCTGCAGTTTTCGGACTGAGCGCCACAACAACTATGAGACAAAATATTTGTCCACTGTATACTGAGTGTTGCAGCGTGTAACTTTCATGTCATGTTGCACTACCAACGGACGTAGGTCGTATACATAGCAGGGGAGCAAAATAGAAACGTCTGAAAATTTAACAGAATGTTGTAGAAAGTACAGTGGCAGACCCTGAATTTCTCACAAAAAATACATCGGAAGTGCCAAGAAATTCTTCTCCAGTTCGTGTAACTACCCTTCCCCCTCCTCCCTAAATCCTAACAATCGACCGCGATTAAGTGTTCCTAATTACTGGAAAAGATATAAGTTGCTACCTAGATGAACCAAAATGATGTAGGAAAGTGTGCACTAATGATTACTGTTACAAGTGAGCGTGTTGCACCAATAATGGACGGGTGTAAAGTCGTAATTATATAGATTAATTTTAATTAGTTAGTTGAATTTGTTACCAATTACGAAATTGCAATTTAGTGGAAAATAAGTTCTTAATTATTATTAATTACTTAAAGTAGGCGACAGTTTTTAACACTCATTGGGTAATGCTGAGTCTGAACTTATATAACAATGATAGCTACATGGGTGACAACAGTCATTACGTACGCAGGAGTTCCGTTGAATATACAAGTCATCATGGAATTTAGATGTTCGTTTACTATTATTTTCAACACTTTGAAGTGATTTGAAATCAAAACAGACTTACTTATTCTCTCACGCAACATGGTAATGGTTAACTATTGTAACCTTATAGTAATGTTCACCGCCAGTAAGTGTTAGTTCATCACTTCTTCCAAATAATCAAAATTCATCACCAAAAAGCATCATGTGTGATTAAGTTCACATGAAATTACAATTACTAACTATGTATTAAAAGACGCTGTATACTATAGCGAAGATCGTTATATGCAATTACAAAACGCACTAAGTCGAATAGTACAGCTGAATCAGAGTATAGACTTTTAATATATATTTCCAGATTGAGTGATTTATCGCTTAATAAACTTCATTTTTAAATGGCAGTCACTATTGTTGTCATAGAAATAGAGATAATACTTCGGACTAATTATTGAGCATAGCTTACACATTGAAAGAGGTGAAATAAGTTTTTAGTTTCCATAGCTATTAACATTTTTCTATTTAAGTCTTCAATCTTTTAACAACGTGATAGTTGGTTGTTACGATGACAGAAAATGGCTCCTGCTTGTGGTAATAAAGCATTGCGCTACATGGGTGACAACAGTCACTACGTACGTGGGAGTTCCATTGAATATATAAATTATCACAGAATTCAGATGCTCGTTTACTATTATATTCCACATTTTGAAATCATTTTAAATCAAAATTGACTTAGTTATTCCGAAGGATTGGGGTTAAATTTTAACAAGCTCCATGTGCTGTCCAGATTATAATTCTACCACACTGCAAGCGTTTTACAGTTCTAATTGTCTGGGATGGTACGTTCTTCTTGAAGCTGCTAGCCAGACGAAAGAATTTGGCGGCAAAAATTACTTTAGTTGAGGTTCGTCTTCCAGTTGCGCATAACTTTTCAGCATAAGCCATCACAGCACAGCAGTATTCCTGTCATAAGGCTTCTTCATTAACTGACATTGTACTGCGGCCTACTGATTGCATTTCCATCACAACCACAAAGGCTTGCTACAGATTGTGCACTGACAACACACCGTCAAAATACACACACAAACGCTTGTCTCAGACCTACATGGTGTCCAACCTGCATAATAGCTAAATTATGACTCTCAACTCTGTTCTCTCGTACTTCACAGATTCTATTACGAGTCAAGCTATATCTTTGATTTTATTCAAAATAATATCGCTGATATTGCCACAGTGTTTAGTTTACATTATTTACAGCATTGTTTTCAGTCATTTGCAAGAAAGTCCTTTCATAGTATTACAACTGATCATAATTGACAAGGAAACAACGAAAATATTTACTTTCTTGATTAAAGACCGACAATGAAACGAGAAAAAAATACGGTACCAAATGTAACATAATGCTCGTGGTGTTTTAAGAGTAACGATTGATTTCGGTGAACTAGTAAGAGGGCTATTCTAAAAGTAATGTCCAGTCGGTCGCGAAATCAAAAAAGTTTTATTTTCAGCAGTTATCCATACCTTCCAGCTACTTCTGTACATAGTCGCCGTTCCAACTTGGACACGTAGCACTGTACCAACCTTACAATGCACTCGTGACAAAAGGCAGTCGCCTGCGCTTTCCGCCAATCCTCTACGCTGGTCTGCAACACGTCGTCTGTGCGAAAATAGTGTCTTCACAGAAAGCGGTTCGTGGGAGCAGAGATGAATCTCAGAGGGGAGCCAATTACGTGTTGTGTGTTGGGTGATCAAAAACCTCCCATCGAAAACGCTGCAGGAGCGTTTACATTGCCCCTGCAACGTCCGGTTGAGAGTTGTCGTGAATAAGAAAACACTGACAGCTCCGTTATGAAGTTTGCATGACATCAGGCAAAATCTCTTATGAGGCTCTCATATTTGGCGGGAGCCCCTATTTTCGAGGCATATTTACGTGCTCACTGTGCGCTCACAACTGAAAAGAGCGACATGACGCGATCGACAGGCATACTAGAGACACTGCCCAAAACGTCTGGGCAAAGCTTCGTCGGATTTTCACTGTGGTTTCCACTTCGCACCCGATCGCACCTTACTTTTCGAATAGCCCTCGTAATATCTCGCACAGGAGCATTTCCACTACTCGTCCACAAATGATGCGAGACAGATATTCAATCAATCTACCCTCTGACACACGTTTTATACCATTTGAAAGAGAATAGATATACTATAATACCAAATACCTTCAAGCGATTTATTTACTGAAATAATCAAACGAGAGGAGAGCACATTGTGGTATGAAGCAGACCACGAGTGATTCAGCGCGAACTGCGATTGGAGCGTTAACAAGTTGTGAGTGAATTACTGAAGCGGTGTCCGAGCAGCGTGGACAGAGCAGGGTGCCCACCCGCACCTTCTGTCTGGACACTGGGGGGGCAGCGAGCGGAGCGTGACGCTGCTCTAATTTGACCAATCAGGCCCCGGCGGGCATCGCCCACTTCTCGCGCTGCTCTTCCACAAACGGCCGGCTTCCACTTCAAAGAACTCCGCCACATTTGGCGAGCCCCTGTTACAGTGTATACAACTAGGCCTCCCTGCAGCGAGACCACTGGCGTTATTGCTACGGTTCCCAGTCTCGCTGGCTGTGTGGTAGCGACGTGGGCATGCCGCTGACACGTAACAGCAAATGAGGACCACGGCCGCACAGTATCAGTTTCTTTTTGTAAATATCCATATAACGCTCAGGCAGTTTGCCCATTTGTATCGAATTTTAGGATGGTCTAAGAACACACTTCTATATTTGGTTGCGAAGATAGCAGAACCTTCATTAGAAGGAGTTGTTTCAATCTGTTGCTCTCTTCCGATGTATAAAACTTTTGGGCTTTCAGAGGTTTTCTGCAAAGACTTTCCGTCCATCTTGCAAAATCATAACGACGCGACAGGTACGATCATAAAGCAAGACTCAGTCTTACAGAAAGAGTGAAGCGAAAATTACATTGCCTCGAGATCCAACTGAGAGAAATTGCTTGAATAGACTCTATCTAAAGACAAAAGAAAAATAGCAGACAAAGACAACAGATATAAATCAGCGAAGAATATAATGAGATAAAAATCCACATTTCCTTGTTATGTTGAGAATCTTCACAGGTAATAGGCGAGTCTACGGTTTTTAGTGTCCACTCGCAGTTAATAGCTCCAAACAGGTGTTATCGTCTGTAGCTACGTAACAAATATATAACTATCTCTTAAAATACAGTCGTGTGGTGCATTTCATTGAACAGAAAACTGTTGCCTTCTCTGACTAAACGATTAATGTGCCATCTGCAGACAAATACATGGAAGTTACATTTTATAGTAATAAGTATAGTGATAGGTGACAGGAAGTGGAAAGACCACATACAGTACCATACAATATCGCAAACTACATGCGTCAGCTAACTACTAGAACGCTGGAAAACTCAGTTCATCTATGAAATATCTATACTTTTACACTGATCAGCCAGAATTTTATGACCACATACCTAATAGCCGGTATGTCCAGCTTTGTCACGGATAACTGCGGTGGCATGTTTTGGCATCGACGCAGTGAGGCCTTGGTAATTGGCTGGAGGACGTTGGCACCTCATCCGCACACACAAGTCACCTAATCCACGTAAATTCTGGGGAGGGCGGCAATGAGTTCTGACACCACGTTCAAGCATATCCCAGATGTAGCAAGCCGTCACTTAAATATGACGCAAACCGTCATCATAAATATGTGTCCGAGAACTGCTAAATGTTATTTTTGTGCATGATGAAAATTATTATCTTCTCATAACCTTCAAATTGTGAGTTACACCATTAATTTTTAAATGTGAAATTAGTGAATTTATTCACGGGACTTTTCATGGCTGTGGCTGCAGTCGTCTTCGAAACTCAAATTAATAATCAAATTACCTAATTTAATAAGATTCAACCTTGATTTGCTGGTGTACCTATGTATCTGCACAATAAAATGAAAACAGCGAATAGTTGAGGGACTATGAATTCGAACAGTGACGTATTTAATTTTACAGAAATAATGACAAGTTTTTATTACTCCTTTTATAACTACAACGAGCTCATAAATATTACAAAGAAAATGACAAACACAAATCTGAAAAGGGATCGTGCTTGATTGGAAAAGCATTCACTGGGTTGAAGCTATACAAGTCCCCCCTTGAATTAATCCCTTTTACAATGCAATCTGACTTTCTTTACATGAATTCACTGCGAGATCCCATTCTGTTCAAATGGAATCAACTACGATCAGGTGTACCACAAAATCAGGTTCATCAGAGAACAGGGAGCTGTGAATATCAGTTAACAACACTATGCCAATGCAGCAATACTTTACCCTTTCACCTTGAACAGGCGGCGGCAGAAACCGGTTCACTGTGGGCGGGGAGCGGCCCACTGTGGCAGCAGTGATGTTGTAATGCATCAACGAAAATTTGCAAACTACGCGGAGTGGCGTTCTGATTACTACAACGCGGGAAAATTACCTATCAGATCCCTGACATCCTAGCAGGTTTCAGTGTGAGGTACACCCGTTCACAGGTTTAGCCAAATCACAGGCATGATGCTGCATGCTGAAATTGTCAACAAAAGAAAACAAAAAAAAAAAACAAAACAAAAAAAAGACGGCCGAATCAGGAGGAAAAAGTCCAAACTTGTGAAACATAGTACTACATGTCAGAGATGATATGCAGTTCCACTGTCGGTACAGTTGGAAACTGCCGCTGACTCTTATGAAGCTTGCCCAGAAAGTAATACACCAAATTTTTTTCTCAGCCGAAAACAATGCTACGGATGCGAAACGTTACGTATGTATTTTTTGAAGTCTCCTGAGTGAGCACTCGAAGTTTCCGTCACTTCCGACAGATAGCGTAGCTGCAGGACAGTCTGAAAATGGTGTCTTTAGGTGATGTACGTTAAAAGGAACGTTCCGTCATTGAATGTCTCACTGCAGAGAAAGAAACTGTGGGGAATATTCACAAACATTCGTGCAAAGTCTATGGAGCATCTGCTGTCAATAGTAGTGCAGTCAGTGGCTGGGCACGGAGGGTGAGGTTATCAGAAGGCTGTTCCGCGGAGCTCCACGATTTGCAGCGGTCGAGAAGACCATCCACGGCTGTCACACCTGATAAGTTGCAGGGAGCTCATGTAGTTCACGAGGACAGACACATTACGACTTGGCAGTTGGCGCTGCATCTGTCAGTCAGCAAAGGATGTGTGTATGCGCAAGTATGAGGACTGCTGAACACATCGCAAAACAGAGTTGGACAATGTTACCCCATCCACCCTACAGCTCTGTCCTAGCACGCTCGGACTGCCACTTGTTTGGGCCATTCAAGGATGCCATTCATGGAAGACATTTTGAGGACGATGAGGAGGTGATTCACACAGTGAAGCACTGGCTTCGCCACCAGGACAAGGATAGTTTTTCGCTGGACGAAGGTCGTAGAAGGGGATGGAGATTAAATGGAAAAATAGGGTGTGTAGATATAACACCATTCTTCCGTGAGTGTAATTCTCATTATGTTCAATAAAGAATTGTTGAAGAAAGAAAATGTGGTGCATTACTTTTTCAGCAAACCTTGTAGTCTATCACATGTTACAAACCACAAGTCTCACCCACTAGGGGAAGATCTGAAGTTCTCCACCAGGGGAGGTCCAAAAGAGAAGAAGGCAGAGTATCACAACCACTTTCTACCAACGCTTGGTACAGGAGCCGAATTAGTAAAAACTAAACGCCTCCATACCGTACAACCAATCGAACTATGCTCTACTTATAGAATGTCCCATCTTGACTTCTCCGTTGGCCTGGTATGCAATCTGGACACAGCACCAGGTTCCCCCGCTGGGGAGCAAGCCTCTGCTTTACGTATCCTGAGAGGAGCCAATCACTGACTCAAGGGGAAAGAGGGGAGTGCCATGGCCCAAACTCCCTTGCAGCTTTCCAGAATCACTCGCACAGCCAGGTCGCCGGTATCAGCATTTGTGGCCCACAGTCCCTCTCCCTGTTCTCCATCACCTACGGTATGGGCCCTTCAGTATAAGTTCTCTATAGGCTGAACATTCTGCCCACAGTTTCCTCATCTGAAATAGTCATAAACCACACATACCAAATGTAGTACTAGGGAACACCGTTATAATGACCTAAAATGTGAATGTTAATCTGACTGACAGTGTTACTAAAGTGAGCGAGTATCTTCCCGTTATCCAATAACACTGTTCTACAAAAAAAAACCTTTTTTTCTATTTCTGATAAAAAATATTGTGATCCTATTTGTATTTTGAGTGCTGAATTGAAAACTGTTTTCGGTTTTTTTCTGTCTGGGATAGTTTATGAGTAATCGCAATTTTATTTCTCTTTTCAGTTTCTGATATAGTGCAGCAAACGTGCGGTGAAATTCGACAAACAAATGCACATCTTTATGATATTATAAGTTCATCATATTAATGGAGGGTGGAATCTAACATATAACACAGCAACCTTTGTGTACACACTTTGATGCATTTATTTGACATGAGAAATTACAGAAAATTGACAAACAATGAGCCACTGCCTTGTAATGCACATCACTTTTTTCTCTTGTATTTCTACATCTACATCTACATCTACATCTATACTCCGCGAGCCACCTTACGGTGTGTGGCGGAGGGTACTTATTGTACCACTATCTGATCCCCCCTTCCCTGTTCCATTCACGAATTGTGCGTGGGAAGAACGACTGCTTGTAAGTCTCCGTATTTGCTCTAATTTCTCGGATCTTTTCGTTATGATCATTACGCGAGATATATGTGGGCGGTAGTAATATGTTGCCCATCTCTTCCCGGAATGTGCTCTCTCGTAATTTCGATAATAAACCTCTCCGTATTGCGTAACGCCTTTCTTGAAGTGTCCGCCACTGGAGCTTGTTCAGCATCTCCGTAACGCTCTCGCGCTGACTAAATGTCCCCATGACGAATCGCGCTGCTTTTCGCTGGATCATGTCTATCTCTTCTATTAATCCAACCTGGTAAGGGTCCCATACTGATGAGCAATACTCAAGAATCGGACGAACAAGTGTTTTGTAAGCTACTTCTTTCGTCGATGAGTCACATTCTCTTAGAATTCTTCCTATGAATCTCAACCTGGCGCCTGCTTTTCCCACTATTTGTTTTATGTGATCATTCCACTTCAGATCGCTCCGGATAGTAACTCCTAAGTATTTTACGGTCGTTACCGCTTCCAATGATTTACCACCTATGGCATAATCGTACTGGAATGGATTTCTGCCCCTATGTATGCGCATTATATTACATTTATCTACGTTTAGGGAAAGCTGCCAGCTGTCGCACCATGCATTAATCCTCTGCAGGTCCTCCTGGAGTACGTACGAGTCTTCTGATGTTGCTACTTTCTTGTAGACAACCGTGTCATCTGCAAATAGCCTCACGGAGCTACCGATGTTGTCAACTAAGTCATTTATGTATATTGTAAACAATAAAGGTCCTATCACGCTTCCCTGCGGTACTCCCGAAATTACCTCTACATCTGCAGATTTTGAACCGTTAAGAATGACATGTTGTGTTCTTTCTTCTAGGAAATCCTGAATCCAATCACAAATCTGGTCCGTTATTCCGTAAGCTCGTATTTTTTTCACTAAACGTAAGTGCGGAACCGTATCAAATGCCTTCCTGAAGTCCAGGAATACGGCACCAATCTGCTCCCCAGTGTCTACGGCACTGTGAATTTCTTGGGCAAATAGGGCGAGCTGAGTTTCACATGGTCTCTGTTTGCGGAATCCATGTTGGTTATGATGAAGGAGATTTGTATTATCTAAGAACGTCATAATACGAGAACACAAAACATGTTCCATTATTCTACAACAGATTGACGTAAGCGAAATAGGCCTATAATTATTCGCATCTGATTTATGACCCTTCTTGAAAATGGGAACGACCTGCGCTTTCTTCCAGTCGCTAGGTACTTTACGTTCTTCCAGCGATCTACGATAAATTGCTGATAGAAAGGGGGCAAGTTCTTTAGCATAATCACTGTAGAATCTTAAGGGTATCTCGTCTGGTCCGGATGCTTTTCCGCTACTAAGTGATAGCAGTTGTTTTTCAATTCCGATAGCGTTTATTTCAATATTTTCCATTTTGGCGTCCGTGCGACGGCTGAAGTCAGGGACCGTGTTACGATTTTCCGCAGTGAAACAGTTTCGGAACACTGAATTCGGTATTTCTGCCTTTCTTCGGTCGTCCTCTGTTTCGGTGCCATCGTGGTCAACGAGTGACTGAATAGGGGATTTAGATCCGCTTACCGATTTTACATATGACCAAAACTTTTTAGGGTTCTTGTTTAGATCTTTCTTCTCTCGAATGATATTCCAGCAATAATCTGCTAACATAGAAGGTACCCACTTCCCTTCATAGAGCCTTTCTGTGGTAAAAATGTCTTTATGGAATCTTTCCCCATGTTCATCCGATAGGTCACTACAACTCTCTGTGAAGTAGTCCAGATGAAAGTCCATCATATATACCTTCAAAGACATAATGCACCCCAAATCCTGATATGCTGCACCATTGCTTTGTAGTTAGTAGCTCTTCTTCTTCCGAGGAAATTTTTCCGACACCATCTTGAAACAGTCACATGCAGTTTTTTCTTTATCAGTTAAACATGCTTCAAAATTTGCATCTTTCTGCAGCTCCCTGATTTGTGGGCCCACAAATACACCATCCTTTATTTTTGCAGCTGAAAGACGGGGGAATTCGGTAGCTAGATATGCAAACCCACAGCCTGTTGGATCCATGGCCTTCACGAATTGTTTCATCAGGCCAAGTTTGATGTGAAGCGGTGGAAGTAGTATATATTCAGGAGCTACCAGACTTTCACGTTGTACATTCTTTTCGACAACTTTCCATCTTCGCCTAGGCCATTTCTTTTTCACGTAGTGAGAGTTTCGGCCTCGACTATCCCACTCGCAAAGAAAACAGGCATACTTTGTGTAGCCTTGTTGCATTCCCAGTACCATAGCAATTATCTTGAAATCTGCACATATTTTCCATTTGTGTTCATTGTATTTTAATGAATTTAGCATCCTTTGTACGAATTCGTAATTCTCTTTTGTCAAACTAGCGTAAGCTACTGGAACAGAGGGTATTTTATTTCTGTTATGGAGCAAAACACCCTTCAGACTTGTTTTAGATGCATCTATGAAAAGTCTCCACTTCTGTGAAATATAAGTGAAGTTCAGCACTTTCATCAGGCCAGCAACGTCATTGCAAAATGTCAGTGCTTCGTCAGTTGAAAAATAAGAAATAAAGGCATATTCTCGGTGCCTGAACACACTGATTTTAGCACTTTGGTGCAGTATATTATACTCTTGTAATCTTGAATCAAGCAGCTGCGCCTTTTGTTTACTTAGTCCTAGATCACGTATTAAATCATTTAAATCTGCCTGTGTTAACAAATGTGGCGATGACTCACTTGTGCAGTGATATAAAGAATCATCATCTGTGATTTCTTCAGTACTACTTATTTCACTGTCACTCGGAATTTGACCTCCTGCTCTTGAAGGTACTTGAAGGTTGTCGGAATGCTGCACTGGCATTCTCGCTGAAACCAGATCTGGGTAAACAATGTGCCTCTTCGACTTTTTGTTTGTAAAACCCTGAACTTTTGTTAGACAGAAATAACAATCAGTAACATGGTCCTTAGGCTCCCTCCACACCATGGGATCAGCAAACAACGCCACATTCTCTTTACCTTTCCACCACTGAATTAGTTTGCAGTAACATGTATCACAACAGAAATGTGGTGCCCATTCTTTATCTTGGTCTCGTACCTCTACTCCAAAGTAATGTTTCTATGCTTTCTTTATGACTGAAGGAATTTTCTTCCTATTTCTGGCAAAAGTGAACTTCCCACAGATGTAGCAAAAGTTGTCCGGCTTATATCGACATCCACGACGACGTGGCATTTCTGCAAATTTAAAAATACCACTTTGGTAATACACCTGTATTAAATTAACAGTAGGGAACTAGAGGAATGCTGATGTGTAAAAACAAGCAGTCGTTTTACCTTCAGCGCCAGGCTCAATCAGTTTACACACAGGAACTAAAAAATTCAACCGTGCTCGGAAATATGACAGACAGTTACTTGTCAGCCAAAACACCCACTCGTGAAGACTGACACAAATTGCGGCTAACACCATTGTTGTAAACTCGATGCACCTGCACCTAGGAGGCTTGAAGCTTTACTGCCGAGGCAGCGACCGGCTGTCGCCGTTCGAGTTAATGAAATGTTTCAGGTGGTCTTAATGAAATAGGTGTGGCGGGGGATAACCTAATGATGTCTGATTCTTCACACATGCTGTTGCACAAGAAATTGTCACGTTCTATCTCTACTGGATGCGGCAACATACGCGTATTTCTCTATAACGTCTCTGTGTTTGCCATGAAATGTGAATATACGTACATATATACATATTACATAAAAAGTATCCCTGACAACGATATTTTGTTTACATATTTGAATTTCTCACGGTAAAATGGTCTAGAGGCACATACTTTAATATCAGAAATAGAACGCATGTCGAACAGTGTAATTTATGCGTGGGGAGTGTCACACTTCAACAAATCGCTTAGTGTGACATGGAGCAGAAGAAGTTATGACACTTTAACTGGGTCTTTGAGGACGACATAGAGACCATGAGAGTTTTGCCAAAAAAAAAAAGAAAAAGGAGAGCGCCCCACACTCTAATATGACCTCAATCAACCAGGGGTCATATATACACTTACTGCTGCATGCCTGCAAACGTTTTGTGATGTTATAGGTGACAGAATTGTTCCTGTGGACCCTCAGATCTTTGAAACACACTCATGACCATAAATACAATGACTAAACGGTTAAAAGATCATGCACACATTTTTTTTCTGTTGGGTCATCTGTTTTCTGACTGATTCCTCTCCTGTGCCAACAGCTTCATCTCAGAGTAGAACTTGCAACCCACGTCCTCAATTATTTGGTGGATGTATTCCAATCTCTATCCTCTTCTACAGCTTTTGCTCTCTACAGTTCCCTCTAGTACCATGGAAGTCATTCCCTCACGTATTAATACATGTCCTATAATCCTGTCCCTTCTCTTTAACAGTGTTTTCCACATATTCCTTTCCACTCTGATTCAGCACAAGACCTCCTCATTCCTTTCCATTTCAGTCCACCTAAGTTTCAAATGGTTCAAATGGCTCTGAGCACTATGGGACTTAATATCTGAGGTCATCAGTCCCCTAGAACTTAGAACTACTTAAACCTAACTAACCTAAGGACATCACACACATCCATGCCCGAGGCAGGATTCGAACCTGCGACGGCAGCAGTCGCGCGATTCCGGACTGAAGCGCCTAGAACCGCTCGGCCACCGCGGCCGGCCACATAAGTTTCAACAATCGTCTGTAGGACCATATCTCAAATGCTTCGAGTCTCTTCTGTTCCGGACCGGCCGAAGTGGCCGAGCGGTTCTAGGCAATTCAGTCCGGACCCGTGCTGCTGCTACGATCGCAGGTTCGAATCCTGCCTCGGGCATGGATGTGTGTGATGCCCTTAGGTTAGTTAGGGTTAAGTAGTTCTAGGTTCTAGGGGACTGATAACCTCAGATGTTAAGTCCCATAGTGCTCAGAGCCATTTGAACCATCTTCTGTTCCGATTTTCCCACAGTCCATGTTTAACTACCATACAATGCTGTATTCCAGACGTACGTTCTTAGGAATTTCTTCCTCAAATGGAGGCCGATATTTGATACCGGTAGACTTCTCTTGGCCAGGAATGCCTTTTTTGCCATTATTAGGCTGCTTTTGATGTCCTTCCTGCCCCGTCCGTCATTGTTTATTTTATTGCCTAGGTAGCAGAATTCCTTACCTTCATCTACTTCGTGACCATCAATCCTCATGTTAAGTTTCTCGCTACTCTCACTTCTGCTGCATCTCATTGCTCCTCGTATTTCTTTGATTTACTCTCAGTCCATATTCTGTACTCATTAGATTGTTCACTCCGCTCAGCAGATCATGAAATTCTTCTTCACTTTCACTCAGGATAGGAATGTCATCAGCAAATCGTGTCATTAATATCCTTTCACTTTGGACTTTAATTCCACTCCTGGACCTTTCTTTTATTTCCGTCATTGCTTCTTCGATGTACAGATTGAACAGTAGGGGGGGAAAGACTACATCCCTGTGTTACACTCTTTTTAATCCGATCACTTCGTTCTTTGTCGTCCACTCTTATTATTCCGTCATTGTCGAAGGCTTTTTCCACGTCGACAAATCCTATGAACGTGTCTTGATTTTTCTTTAGTCTTGCTTTCATTATCAACCGCAACGTCAGAATTGCCTCTGTCGTTCCTTTACCTTTACTAAACCCAAACTGATCGTCATCTAGCACATCCACAATTTTCTTTTCCATTCTTCTGTATATTATTCTTGTCAGCAACTTGGATGCAAGAACTGTTAAGCTGATTGTGCAATAATTCTCGCACTTTTCAGCTCTTGCATTCTTCGGAATTGTGTGGATGATATTTTCCCGAAAGTTAGATGGTATGTCGTCAGACTGCTATATTCTACACATCAATGTGAATAGTCGTTTTGTTGCTTCTTCCCCCCCCCCCCCCCCCCCCCTGATTTTAGAAATGCTGATTGAATGCTATCTATCCCGTCTGCCTTATTTGATTTTAAGTCCTCCAAAGCTCTTTTAAATTTTGATTCTAATAGTGGGTCCTCTACCCCTTCTAAATCGACTCCTGTTTCCTCTTCTATCACATCATACAAATCTTCACCCTCATAGAGGCTTTCAGTGTTCCCTTTCCACCTATCCGCTCTGTCCCCTGCATTTAGCAGTGGAATTCCCGTTCCACTCTTAATATTACCATACTTGCTTTTAATGTCACCGAAAGTTGTTTTGACTTCCCTAGAATGCTGAACTGTCCTTTCGACAATCATTTCTTTTCAGATTGCTTCACATTTCTCATGCAGCAACATCACTAAGCTTCCCTGCATTTCCTATTTATTTCATTCCTTAGCGACTTATATTTCTGTATTCCTGATTTTTCTGGAACATTATTGTACTTCCCCCTTTCACCGATCAAATGAAGTATGTCTTCTGTTACCCATGGTTTCTTTGCAGTTACCTTCTTTTACCTATGTTTTTCTTTCCAACTTCTGTGATGGCCCTTTTTAGAGATGTCCATTCATCTTCAACTGTACTGTCTACTGATCTATTCCTTATTGCTGTATCTATAGCCTTAGAGAACTTCAAGCGTATCTCATCCTACCTCAGTACTTCTGTATCCCACTCCTTTTCGTATTGATTCTTCCTGACTAATAGCTTAAACTTCAGCCTTCTCTCATCACCAATATATTGTGATCTGAGCCTCCTGGGTTCACCTTACACTCCAGTATTTGATTTCGGAATCTCTATCTGACCCTGATGTAATCTAATTGAATCATTCCCGTATCACTCGGCCTTTTCCAAGTATACCTCCTCCTCTTGTGATTCTTGAACAGAGTATTCGCTATTACTAGCTGAAACTTGTTAAAGAACTTAATTAGCCTTTCTCATCTTTCATTTCTTGTCCCAAGGCCATATTCTCTTGTAACCTTTTCTTCTACTCCTTCTCCTACAACTGCATTCCAGTCTCCCATGAGTTAGTAGGTTTTCGTCTCCTTTTACGTACTGTATTTCCCTTTCAATATTCTCATAGACTTTATCTCTTCATCTTCAGCTTGCGTCGTTTGCATGTATACCTGAACTATCGTTTTCGGTGTTGGTTTGCTGCCGATTTTGATAAGAACAACCCTATCACTGAACTGTTCACCGTAACTAACTCTCTGTCCTACCTTCCTATTCATAACGAATCCTACTCCCGTTATACCGTTTTCTGCTGCTGTTGATATTATCCTGTACTATCTGACCAGAAATCCTTGTCTTCCTTCCACTTCACTTCACTGACCCCTACTATATCTAGATTGAGCCTTTGCATTTCCCTTTTCAGATTTTCTAGTTTCCCTACCACGTTCAAGCTTCTGACATTCCACGCCCCGACTCGTAGAACGTTATCCTTTCGTAGATTATTCAATCTTTTTCTCATGGTAACCTCCCCCTTGGCAGTCCCCTCCTGTATATCGGAATGGGGGAATGTTCCGGAATCTTTTGTCAATAGAGAGATCATCATGACACTTTTCAATTACAGGCCACATGTCCTGTGCATACACGTTACGTGTCTTTAATGCAGTGGTTTCCATTGTCTTCTGCATCCTCATGCCATTGGTCACTGCTGATTCTTCCACCTTTAGGGGCATTTCCCACCCCTGGGACAAGAGAGTGTCCTGAACCTCTGTGAGCTCCTCCGCTCTTTTTTTTTTTGACATGGCCTTTGGCAGGACGAGGATGACTTCTTATGGCGGAAGTCTTCGGCCACCAATGGTGATAATTAATAAAAATTTAAAGAGTGGCGATATTCGAACCCGGAACAGAGGACGTTTTGATTACCAATCAAAGACGCTACCCCTTTTTTTTCAAATGGGAGAAAATGTTAATTATGATAACAGAATAATAAAAAAAAGAAAAAATGAAAAATAAAAGAAAAGGAAAAATAGAACATAGCCGACAAACCACCACCACGCTCACGTGATACGTATCAACAAGTATTTTTATATGGGTTTTTTGTAATTTGTTAATTTTTTTGTTATTTTGTGTTTTTTATTTATTTTTATAGTTTGTAATAGAATCTACAAGTAGAAGGAAATCGAAACCAGATCACATTCGAAATAGCAAACTAAGAAAAATCCCAATTTGGTTTCAAGGATTTGCGACGCTCATGTGTATCTATACTTGATTTATACACATTTCACAGTAGAACTAGGGTGATGCTGAGTCAATGCACAAAACAAAACGAACAGGGAAACCAGGAGAGGACAAGTCGAAGCAGATCAGATGGGACCATACATAACAAAGAAAGACACTTATCAGAAAAATTAAATTAACCAACACCTTGCCGACGGAAAACAAGATTCAACATGTTGGCGAAGAGGTTTCGATATCGAGGCATTCGCAAACATGTCCAATAGGCAGTGATCATATACCACATGAAGTTCATGTGATCTTCCCCCTCGCCTTCTACAACATAATGAACAAAGTGTCCCAGCAACCACATAACGCTATGGGTTTTCGCCCGTGGAAAGAAAGAAGAATCTGGGCGTAATATGATGTCCGTAGTGTGTACAATCTCAGAAGATGGAGTAAAGAAAGCCAGTTGTGTCCTGATCCAAGACCAGTTTGCCATATGACCCCCACAAGCAAAGCGATGCCGTATCGTATCTGGAGACTTACGACTACATAAATCCGCGTCACTAAGCCCAATACGGAAAAGTCGCTCGTTCGTTGGTATCAAGTTATTTACTACCTTATACCACGAGGACGCTACGCACATCGGCAAAATCGGAATACTGATATTGAGCCAAACTGTCGTTTAGGTTGTATGCGGCGATTCTCTTTCAACGGGGTTCGGGAAAAGGACTGCTTCCCATCGAGTCTTTGGGAATTTCTTGGTGAGGACAGGTCTCCATAAGATATCAACCCTTAAATAGCTCCCCGCAAGATAGTAGTCAAGAATGTGTTTTAATTTATGATTTATGCGACCGACATCAATAGTGGGTTCAAGACTAGCAGGACGGACACAGAGAAATAAATGAGACGTGAATGTGTGAGTTTCTTGAGTCATCGTCAAAACAGTACGCCACACATGGAGCATCTGCGTGTATCTGTCAGGACCAACCCCCCAAAGGAACGAGGATTCGTTATTACCTCATACCATAAGCGAAATATATGTCTCGTCCATAAGAAACGGCCAGACAATTGTTGTAGTTTCTTCCCCATCTTTGAGGAAAGCGGATAAACTTTGGCCACGTAATAAGCGTTGCATGAGATGTGTGTATCTAACATTCGGAATTTCTGGAGCATAGTAAGAGAACGCCTTTCATGCTCTATTATCGCTCCCTGAATTGTACCGTAACGGACTTCCGGTTGAGCGTCGCCATTTAGAGTGGACAACGATCAATGATGATACCGAGGGACGTATGCCGATGCACCGCAGTAGCCCATGGAAGAACCGCGTCATCAAAACCTCGCAAGGGAAGAAGCTTGAATTTAACTTCATTAAGTTTTGCACCTGAACTCAGACAGAAATAATCGATTGCAGCCTTCATTCGAGGTATTTCAGCAAGGTTGCGAAGTAGAACCATCACGTCATCCGCGTATGCACGAACAGCTACAGTCCCGCCGGAAAGCGTCCAATCTGTCAGCTGGGATTCTAGCATCCGAAGCAGGGGCTCCAGAGACAACACAAAGTCATTGACAGCGGGATTCCTAGAGGCACTCCCCTACGGATATTTATTA
The DNA here is from genome assembly GCF_021461385.2 of Schistocerca piceifrons. Classification (NCBI taxonomy): domain Eukaryota; kingdom Metazoa; phylum Arthropoda; class Insecta; order Orthoptera; family Acrididae; genus Schistocerca; species Schistocerca piceifrons. The sequence goes on along the minus strand of NC_060139.1, from coordinate 686,969,061 downwards.
GGGGTGTCGGTTGGCTATTAACAACCACCGAAGCCGAAATACCCGTAAACAGATTTGAGAGCAGTCGCCGTGTACCAACAGTGAAACCAACTGCCTCCAGAATGTGAAGCAGAAAGTCGTGATTAACACGGTCAAATGGCTTACCGAAGTCTAGAAAAGGAAGGGCACAAGAAACGGACGTTACAGCAGTTACGACACCCGTCTATAGGGGAAAGAATGGTACGACCAGGTACACAGCTTTGATGTTTTGCAACAATCGTCTCCATTAGAGCCGACATCCTACTGTTAACTGCCCTCGCCACAGTCTTATAATCAAAGTTTAGCCAAGTAAGTGGGCGAAAGCTATCAAGGGCAGCCGGTCCAGTGCTTTTCGGGATTAAAACAATTTTTCCCACTTTGAACGAGGGCGGCACTACTCTATCCAGTAACACTTCAGTCAAAAGGGAGGTAAAGGTAGCACCCAACAACGACCAAAAGCGCACGTAAAATACCTTGGGAAGTCCAGCTAGACCCGAGGACTTTTGAGAAGGCGATCCCACAGTAAATTTATAAACTTTCTCAGGCTGAAAGGCAGCTAAGAGCGTTGCGTTATGTTCAGGTGTAATTTTCGTATCCAAGATTCTGACAAGTGGGTCGTGAAAGGTTTCATTGGACTCATCGACGTCATAGATTTCTACACAGTACTGCTGTAAGATAAGCACTATATCAGCTTGCGCCATTACGGTACGTCCATCATTCGTCGTGAGAGAATGAATGCAAGCGCGTCGGCGACGGGTCTGGTGCCGAAGCAAACGATATAAGGAAGTCAGTTCTTCCGTTACCAATGAAAGCGGCTTCGATCGGATTTTCAAACCTTCCGTTTGTATTGTCTTCAAAGTCAACAACTTTGCTATACTCGTCTAACAACCGCAATTCGCAGAGGGGTGTGGTCCGAAGTAGCATAAAGCTCACGCTGGATGGAATAGTAATATTCGTAAGCACAGAAAAGTATCAAAGTTACCCTGAGCCTCGGTTTTGCTAGATGTCTCCACCAGTCAAGGGTGGAAGAGTATTTCCCAGTGTACCGTAGAGTACGCTCCCACACGACTCGCATCACGTCATCGAGAGATGGGTCAGCTAGGTGAGCGACGTTTAACATCCACGGAAGGCGAAACAATTTGACAGGTTGCCGTTCAAGATGGAGAGTTGAGGCCCCAGCACAGTGATTCGTAAAGAAAGCTGGGATGACTTCAACATTAAGAGTACTATCGCTCAGGCAGTCTGATAAGTAAAACCTATCTAACCTGCTATTAGAAGTCGTAGTAAAGTGGGTAAATTTAACTAACGTCGGGTATTTACATATCCAGACATCTTTTAGGCGTAAGGAGCGGACGAAATTCATGTAATTGACGAGAGAAATTATAATTAAGAGACTGATCTTAGGCCGCAATAGACAGTTAAAATCACCACCCAACAGAATATTAGGAGGACTCTTACGCTACAGATAAATAATATCCTCTTTATAAAAAAGCAAACGATCCACTGCGCAACCAGTGCCAGAAGGGGCATATAAAAGAATCAAGGTAAGATTAAAAAGTTGACAACCTATGCCCCTGCCAGAATCCAAAATTTCCACCTCAGCAACAAGAATTCCCTCGCGAAAGGAAACGTTTGTCCCCGTAGAATATTCGGTGCTACATAAAGATCTTTCTAAAACCAGGTAAGGAGAAATTACAAACTAAAACCTGCTGTGAGAAGACTATGTCCGCACATGAATCATAAATGAACTGACGCAGCGAAGCCAATCGCAATTCTGTTCCCACACGATTAACGTTTAAGGAAAGGAACGTGTAGGCTTGGGTCATCGATCACAGCTGGACAGGAATACACGGAACCTCCTAGCAGAATTACGTAGAAGCTGAGAGTCAAGGTCCATTGCGGAATCCACAGAGGAGACATCGGAATACCAGAACCTCCGTCATCGCTACCTTTTTTCTTAGATTTCCTACGTGCCACCGCACGGTCAGGTTGTATACGCTGTTTCCGTCGGCTACGTGGGATAGCGGCCTCTGCAGACGGAGGTGTGGGAGGGATCATAGGCACAGCTTCCTGCCCATCAGAACCAGGGTCATGTAATGCAGTTCCCGTCACTAAGGCGGAAGCATTCTGTAGAACTGACAGTGCAACAGGTGATGCTTGGTCGCTAATTTTATTCTCCTTGGGAGTTGCTGTAGTCGGCAAATACAGGAAACCGTGGCCGGCTGAAGACGACGGAGCAGGAGGAAACTGCATCATCTCAGACTGTAACGGAGGACACAAAGACGTAGGGGGAGACTCTGCTCCCTCTCCACACGCAGGCAGCTCAGACGGAGCCATTTCGCGAGCAGGAGCGATGATGGAGATAACTTCTTCGCTACTCACCGTACCACGGACGGAAGGCGCCGCAGCACCGAGAGGAGCAGGGGACACAATCGATGAGGGGGACGTTGGCGCAGAAGGCACAGCCAAATCCTCACCATCACCATCCCGAGTGCGACGTTACTTTCTGGTCGACGTTATAGGTTTTATCCTGGAGCCTATAGGATTCTGAACCTGTCGCGCAGGTAAAGGCGGAAATTCATTGACATGATTATCAGAACTGACGGTTTGTCCATTATAATCCGAAGCAGAAGTAGGTCCGACGGCGGGAGTGGAAGGAACAAGATCAGCAATCGTCAATTTGCGACGCTGCACTAATGATGGCTTTAATACAAAGATCCTCCGCGAACCATTAAACCGAACCTGTCCACTTTCATTACATAGGAAGCTGGTTCTCTCTTGACCAGTATACATGACACGGAAGCGGTAACTACACACTTGTAAATGTGATGGAATATTGCGTTTGACATGTATTTCCACGGAACGAATTCAAATATAACACTGTAATCTGTGTTGAGTAGACTAACGTTCACGACGGACGTTTTTCACGTTACTATGTGGAGTCAATATGTCATTCAGAAAGTCGTCATCAACTTCCGGCGGGAGGGTGAACACTCGAACACTGGTATATTCCATTTCAGCATCTGCGAGGGACACCATACTAACGGAATTATCACGATGCTTGAACGGGACTTGAGAACAATGTGGCGACTGTAATCTTTCAACGTGAAGGTGATCCATAAATTTCACGTAAAACACGTAGCCTACTCGCTGCATCAAAATAAGCGGTGTGAAGCTGATTAGAGTTCACATGAATTGTATCGACAAGACAATTGTGGATTTCTAGGGACCCGGGCTGCAAGTGACACGTTGTTTTGTCGAAAGTAAAGCTCACAGTAACTTTTCGTGGAACATACGTGGAAACCGTGGTAGCCATAGCGGAGCGGTCGACGCCGTTGCAAGTTGACGAACACAAACAGACAGTGAAGCCAGAGCGGAGGCGCTAAGACTCACTCGGCAGACAGAACAACACTAACGAGGAAAACTCTACACAAGCGACGCTGCGGCAAGTGAAATACACAAGAACCTTCCCGCTCGGCGCTAGATTGGTTCAAATGGCTCTGAGTACTATGGGACTTAACATCGGAGGTCATCAGTCCCCTAGAACTTAGAACTACTTAAACCTAACTAACCTAAGGACATCGCACACATCCATGCCCGAGGCAGGATTCGAACCTGCGACCGTAGCGGCCACGTGGTTCCAGACTGAAGCGCCTAGAACCGCACGGCCACTCCGGCCGGCATGGTTGGTTTCCCTAACCACTATACAGTATCGTTGAGCATTGAGCATTCTCTGCCTCAGAAATTTTGTTACCCAAGCATTCACAGCGCTTCAATCTTCCATAGAGACAATAACATGACAAATTCTAACCAACCATTCATCAAATATAGTTCTTTTCGTACTTCAGAGTAAATGGTGTTAACATAAAATAAACCAAATTTAAATGACATTGTAACGTAGTGTGACTTTGCACAAATGACAAAATAAAAACATGAATTACTTTCAAAAGGTGGACTGAATATTAGTGTATTTGTTGTGTGTGATCTTTTGTCCATTGTAGATTTTAGATGAGAGTGCCTTGTACCCCTGTAAACATCTAAAAAAGACAAAAAAGAAAAATTAAAAGTATACCTTCAACCCAATAAAATAAATATAACAAGGCACACAAAAATAAGAATTAAAAGCACAAACATATATTAAGTCTCCTACTGCTCCCTTCGCAAGGGGTCCAAAAATTATCATCAATATTACACAGACAAATCAACACAGCAATACATTCAAGAAGTGTGTAACCGGTTGGCTGTGGCAGTTGTAGCAGGTGAGTTGGTGCTAAGAGAAGGATTACCCCTTTACTTAACATCATTGGCGGTGGCAGCATTGTTGGAGGTAGGACCTGTCTCCAATCTGTGACACCAAAGGTAGGCATCTAGACTACTGACAGATTGGAGATGGGGTAGTAAACAAGAAATGGTTGCTCTTGTTGAAGGCAGTCCTTCAGCAGCAGTTGTCAGTGTTGTGGCAAGTGTCTGGAGACGCCAGTCCCTTGATCCAGCACCCTCCTTTGTGGTAAGCAGCAGTTCCATATTCAGGTCAGCTTCCTCGAGACTCTTGAACCAAGTAGCGGTGGTCCCAGGTGGTCACGTGACATCAGGGCCGAGCCACCATTACCTGTTGGCTGCAGGCAAGGCACCCCTGTGGATGCTTCCAATCTCCATTGATTGAAAGGGACAAGCAGGTCCATCCATGCCTCCATCGCCCTTGAACTGCTCCTGTGTCATCACGTCCACTGGCTGCCCGCCCTGTCGTCTCAGGGTGGGGGGCGGGTTGCCTATAAGCTGACAGCTGTTGATGTGACCATGCCGTGACGTCGTCCCTGCTGTGACGTCACGCCGGCAGCTCCACCTGAGGTCGCTGCAACACCAGGCAGCCCCATGAGCCATGCTGCGATATGGGCGCCTGCTCTGCACCGAGCCACATTCGGCCGTGGTCTGCTACTTTCCCGCCGTTTGGAAGCTGTAGGCTTTTGCACGATCCTTAGCACGTGTTATAGCGCCGTGCTTTTACAATGAATATTTACAAAAACACAGACATAGAAAAGACATAAATATTAACTGATCCTCATCAAACTTTACAATATTATTAATGGAAAAAGTGTCTTACTGTTTTCTTTCATTTAAATGACGTTCAAATTGTCGACAATTACTTGCTTATCTAATAAACTAATAGTTTTCTAGTCGTGAAGCCATGTTGCTGTTGTGTATATCAATGTAATGTTAGTTTCCCGACACAACTCATGCATCCCAATGGGCTAAGCTGGCACAGCCAGTACATTCATACTTCTAGCGCTGACACCATGCAACACCTCTAATTATCCTACCCGTTACCAAGTTTAGCTATCTCGAACCCTTTCTAATCTGGACTTTGATATATCTCCTGATGCCAGCTTAGTAGAGGGTGACGCTCATGCGGATATCTGGCGCAGAATCTGGCTCAAATACTGCTCACCGCCATCTGTATATTCCTCTCTCTGATGTCAGCATAGATTAGACATTGGCATGACTTCACCTTCTCTTCTGAAACCGACCAATAACTGTCAAAAATTGATGTACGGATATCATGAATTAACATTTGCTGCAATGGCTTAAAAACACCAGGTCTTTTTAATAATATTTAGTGCAGAAGGATTTGTATCTTCCGTTTTCATCTGGTCCCATTCACCAATTCCTTCCTGTCCATCTAAAAATGTACTAACGTAACTCGCAGTCCACATGCTCACGCCAAAACTTTGCCAAACCTCTGGCGCTGACGATCCGCAACCGAAGTACCACAAGGCAAACATCATCATACTACTTATCATACTACTGGCGACAATCGGCAAGCGATACTCACAGACCAAAAAGTACGATCAGCGAAAAATATCGCACCATAGTTGAGTATCAATAAGTGCAACCACACTCGAAAACCACCAATGAGAACACATCGTTCCACTGGTGATAACCCTAATCGAACCACAGCAAGGAAAATAGCCATATTTGAACGTCAACAAACCTTTGTAGTGGACAACCATATCCATCTCTCACGATACCCCCATAGGTATAGGTGGCATGGTCCACATCACGCCGAGATCCACTACTGAATCATAAATCAATTCTGCTACAAAATTATCGCCTACTCACTCAGAATGGTGGAACAGACCTTGCATACGCTCCACTGGCAATTCACGCAGTATAAACGGAATAAAGTAAACCATTACTACATTCCAAGATGAATTCTGAGATGAATTGTGTCTCCAAGACTTGTGTAACTATTTCTGAACCAGAAATGTAATTTTCACCTTGTAGCGTGACAGGCTACTAATACAGCAAAGTTCAAGTGCTGAGCCAACCAGTTTGTCATAGTCCCGTTGTGAAACAAGAGAGGATACTAGTACGTCACAAATTTGTGGTAAATTATCAAAGTGAAAATGCTGGACAGAAAACTACGAACGCCAAACTCATTGATCAGATGTCACAGGAGAAGATCGAACCCGCTAATTATAATAATAAATCACCCAAGAAGTGTAAGTGCAAACAAGCAAAGAACAATACACTAAACGACTATACAAATGAATCGGTAACAAATGAATCTTAACACTAATTTAATGGTCTAACTGTGAAAGTTTTGTTCTAAAAAGGGTTTCACATGGCGGATGTGACGAATCCATAAGGACTTCATGGATTTCAATGTTTCGAGTTCCACAGTGTTCAGATGAAACATCCTACGAACTCGAACAGGTTCGATATAGATTTGTGGCACAGATGCTTTTGCTTATTCGCTTGTCGGAAACTTCTGACGAGGACATTTTTCCAATCTGAAACTCTCGTTTCCGAGCTTCCCTGCCTCATGCATCCTTTCTCCTCGCACCTGCCACCCGCAGGCATCTGAGAGCCAGTTCTACGATATTTTTATGTTTCCGGGTTCGTGGCGAAAAGTCAATTACCTCGCGAATCAGGTCACTGGGCTGCCTATTTTGTACCTTGGTCACTGGTGCCATTCTTGTGACTGCGTATGGCAGTTCATTTATTACGGCCTGGAAATCATGTAAGAATGTGTCCCCGATGGCGTGCCTTTTGGAGCAGTAGATGCGGCAGAGATTCCCGAGGCTTTTCATTCTCCGCCGCCGACGATTGGAGATGCCGTATGGGTGCATAGGTTGGTCTTATCCTGTGCCGTCTCAACGTAATCTTCACTTGTCTAAGCTAAACTAGGGTGCATTGCCGGACATGATTCTGTCCACATGTCCTACTTGTGACAGGAAAACTCTGCAAAAAGATCTGCTTACCGTTTGCGCGGTAACCTTCTTCAGTGGCATCAGTGTGACGTATTTAGACGTTAGCTCCATGACAACTAGTATGTATCAGTATCCCCTAGTCGTTCTTGGGAGAGTCCCGTGAAGTCTGTGGAGGCCATATGCTTTAATTTCGTCGGAATGATAGGGTACTGTGGCGCCTGCATTGTAACTGTTGTGTGTTCAGATTTGTGACATTACTTACACACCGCCACTACTCTCCTTATCCTCTTTTCCATATCTTTAAAACAGCACAATGTACGTAGCTTCAGATAACACTTTCTGGCACCGAAGTGCGCGTAACCCAAGTGTATGTGCCATATCACTTTATTTACTAGTTCATTAGGGATGCATCCGCGTAATTCATTAGGGATGCAGACGCGCCACACTGCATCTTCCCCTTCGCCACCGCAGAAAAGCACCCCTTTGCATAACAAATAGAAGTGCCTAATCTTTGTTTCTGGGAGGTCCTTGACTCTCCCCATCAAGACTGACAGAGCTGGACCTCTCTCCTGTTCTCTCCCGATGTTTTTCAAGCTCACAAGATTTTCAAATGCTACAGTTTTTATATAGTGTACACTAAAGAGCTACTCCTGCAATGGATTCGCAATCAGTATCTCCAATTCCAGAGGTGATCGTGAGAACGCATCAGCAATGATGTTATCTTCCCCAGGTATGTGAGTGAATCAAATTCTTGTATTGCGAGAACCCGTCTTGTCAGTCTTTTATTGCGGAGTTTATCTGTGAGAAGAAACTCTGACGCCTTATAGTCGGTGTACGCTATCGTATTTCGACCATACAAGAAGCATCTGAATTTCTCGAAGCCCCAGGCGACCACCAGTGCTTCCAGCTCGGTGACTGAGTTATTTTTTTAACGTTTTGTCAGGACACGGCTTCCCAAAGACATGGTTTTTGTGTATCATATTACCACCTTCTTTGTACGTCTGGAAGATCATAACCCACAAACGAGAACAGCAACTATGCGTGACCATACAAAACTCCTCTCTGCAATCAAAAGCCAAAAACAAAAACAGGTCCTCTTTAGGGCCAACCCTGACGATCGTCAGCCTGAACGTCGAGGGAGTCACCAAGAATAAGGAGGATGTAATATCACAACTATGCCAATCAGAAGAGTGGGACGTACTGTGCCTGCAGGAAACGCATAGAGATGAAACAGCAAACAGACCCAATATCAAAGGAATGCGCTTGGCAGTAGAAGAACCTCACAGAAGGTATGGGAGCGCAATATTTACCAGACCTGAGATGCTGCTCTCTTCCACGAGTAAGACAACCAGCACCAACATTGAAATGTTAGCAATAGAGAGAGGATCATTTACAATATGCTCCGTATATAAACCCCCCGGCCAGAATTTACACACTTCAACGGCAGAAAGCTTCAACAACCGAAGGACACACTTCGTTGTGGGCGACTTTAACAGCCACAGCACCACTTGGGGCTACGACGAGACAGACACCAATGGTCAGCTGCTAGAACAATGGGCTGAGGCAAATAACCTCTCACTTCTCCACGACCCCAAGCTCCCCTGCTCCTTCAACAGCAAAATTTGGAAGCGAGGTTACAATCCCGATATTTGCTTCGTCAGCCGGAACATCTACGACACCTGCTGCAAAAGAGTATATGATGCAATCCCAAAGACACAACATCGATCTATTGGAATCCAAGTCTACTCAACAATCAAAACAACCAAAATACCTTTCCATAGGGGATTCAACTTTAAAAAGGCTAGGTGGTCAGAATATTCCCAAGCGCTAGATGAGGAATTAGCCAGTCTGACCCCAACACCAAATAATTATCTCATCTTTGTTGAGACTTTGCGAAAGGTATCTAGACGCTATATTCGTAGGGGCTGCAGACAACACTATATCCCAGGGCTCTCAAATGCCTCAAAGGACATCCTGGAGAAGTATAAAGTATTGTTCGCGGAAGACCCATTCAGCGACGAAACCATCACCTGTGGCACAGCTTTAATGTCAGCCCTCAGCGAGGCACGCGAGAAGAAGTGGATAGCAACCCTAGAAAGAATGGATATGTCCCACAGTAGCAAAATAGCCTGGAACCTGATTAAGAAACTGGATGGTGACCCAAGGCTAAGCAAGGCCCGGCCAACGTAACTCCAAACCAGGTGGCCAACCAACTCCTTCTAAACGGCAAGTTCAACTCCAAACGTCAGAAAACTAAAATCACACGCCTACTGCTAACGGAAAACACCAACTTCCAGAAACCATTTAGCATGAGAGAGTTGAACAATGGCATAAATACCATGAAGAATGGGAATGCCGCTGGGTTTGATGATATTTGCGTGGAACAGATTAAAAACTTCGGCCTTGGCGCCAGGGACTGGATACTTGGACTTTTTAACGTGTGCCGTGAAACCTTTCAAATCCCGAAACTGTGGAGGAAGTCAAAAGTGGTGGCTCTCCTTAAACCCGGGAAGGACCCAGAGTCCCCGAAGAGCTATCGACCCATAACCCTTCTCTGCCATCTGTTTAAGCTCTATGAAAGATTGATACTCAACAGAATAGAGAAGATTGTTGACTCGAAGCTAATTCCACACCAAGCAGGTTTTAGACCTGGAAAGTCCTGTACCAGTCAAATTCTAGCATTGACGGAACATATCGAGGATGGGTTTGAGAATAAACTAATCACCGGGCTGGCACTAGTCGACCTAAGTTCCGCCTATGATACAGTAGATCACCGGACACTACTGCATAAAATCTACGAGACCCTGAAAGACTACCACCTAGTCAAGATAATCGAATCCTTGCTCCAAAATAGACAGTTCTTCGTAATGCTTGAGGGGAAAAAGAGTCGATGGCGGTATCAGAAAAGTGGGCTCGCCCAAGGGAGCGTGTTGGCGCCAATCCTATTCAACATATATACAAATGACCAACCAACTCCAGACAAAACCAAAACTTTTGTATATGCGGACGACATGGCAGTAACAGTTGAAGGCAACAGGTTTGAAGCCATCGAGTGAAACTAGAAACCGCCCTTTCTATAATGCCAAACTACTACAAAAAGAATTCTCTAAAACCCAATCCCTTCAAAAAATCAAGTGAGTGCATTCCATCTGAACTCGAGGCAGGCAAAGTACAGGCTCAGTGTTACCTGGGATGAGACACTACTAGAACACACAGATACTCCCACCTACCTTGGCGTCGTGCTGGACACAACATTGACATACAAATATCATTGCGAAAAAACACGCAAAAAAGTAGAAGCACGAAGTTCCCTAATAAGAAAGGTGTCCAACAGCAAATGGGGTGCCAAACCTACCGTGGTCAGAACTTCAGCCGAAGCTTTGTGCTTCTCAACTGCCGAACATGCCTGCCCGGTATGGTGCAGATCCGCCCACGCAAAAAGGTAGATATTAGCTTGAATGAAACATGCAGGATAGTGACAGGCTGCATGAAACCTACCCCCATAGAAAATCTTTACACGGCCGCAAGTTTCACAAACCCTGACTCACGTAGGAAAGCCCATGAACATACCGAGAAGCTAAAACAAACCTTTGATGCTCGTCACTCAATATTTGGCCTAGGGTGTGGCCCCAGCAGACTCAAATCCAGACGCCGTTTCCTAAGTTGCGCCTTAGATGAGCCCCCCATTTACTATCCACTAAGAGAGGACCCACCAAGCTTCGTTTCTGGTGATTGGAAAACCTGGAGAATGCTTAACCGCATCAGAACTGGGGTGGCTCCTGTGAAATCTAATCTGATCAAATGGGGTTTGTTGGACGAAAATGACGACAAATGCGGCTGCGGCACTCGACAGGACATGGAACATCTCCTATAATGCCCAGCCTGCCCGCACATATGCACCCTCGACGATCTATGGCTGGCTAAAGAAGAAGCATTGGACATTGCCCAATATTGGGCAAACAAATTGTAGTTTCCGGACACGAAAAAGTAGAAGTAAGTCATCTCTAGAATGGAGTGAGACAGGATTGGCACTTTAACAAGGACGTCTTTCAGTGTTTGAAATACATACTCAGCTGCATCACCCCACACCCATACAGACTTCTTTCAAGTGAGTTGGAAAACTTATGGTGTTGCCAACTGTTTTATGTGTGTAAACCTCTTGTAGAAATTGGCAATACCAAGGTACCCACTGAGTTGCTTTCTTGTTGTTGGAATAGGAAATTTCGCTATTCCTTCTTTTTTTCTGGGACTGGCGAGATTCCCTCTGCCGTAATGATGTGGTCTAAGTATTTGATTTTGGACGGCACCATACATGATTTGGTAATATTTGCAGTTACACCAAGGTACGGAGGATTTCTCCTAACATCATGCTGCGTTGCCTCCACGTCGACTATACAGTCAATAGATCGTCCACGTAACTGGTGATCCTTTGCTTAACAGATTCACTAAGTATTTGTCTAGTCCCTCAATGAAAGCTTCAGAAGAGACATTCAAACCAAATGGTAACCGTTTGAAATATAGCATTTACCATGCGCAAGAAATGCAGTGTGTTTCTGGCAGTCAGGTCGGAGGGTTATTTGCCAGAAGCTTTATCTTGAATCGATCGTGGAGAAAACATTGACTCCATGGAAATTTTGTACCAGCTCTTTTACCTTTTCCGGTCGATAAGTTTTGGGTTCAATTATCGTGTTGATTTAGCGTGAATCTAACGTCAAGTGAACCTTGCCATTAGGTTTCTCAACCACAGTAATTGGATTATTGTACATGGAGGTCGCTGGTTCGATAATATCATCGTCCCCAAGCAGACTTTATGCCGGTATGCCAGTGATATCACGTAGGGAGGCCCAAAAATTTGTTGTGGTCCCATACCCGGAACGATAATCCAAATTTTTATTTGCAATTTTCTTTGGCAAGAATACATCTGCGTTCTCTTTTAACACACTCTCTCGGGACCCTCCTTGTTGACAGTTGGGATACTGTATAGGTTGCAGAACATGCAATCTATTGCATTGTGTACCTCTTGCTGAATTTTTGTCGCCTCTTGTGCTGACTGTCTACTTCCATATCGACGTGGTGTTCCTACGGCTTCTTCCCCATTGGTAGTGTGGATGAGCTTTAAACAGTCCACCGGGATCGGTGATCGTATTGCGCAATCTGCAAATGACAATCAGACCGTGCCTTCTTTCTGCAGGATGAGTTCACCACGTCCTACATTCATTTAAGACGTCGAATCCAAACACTATCTAAATAGACAGAGCGAGGACGACAAGAGAGCTTTTCTCTAGCATATGCCCTAGGCAGTTAACCACCAGTCGAGTTTACACCTCAGTGTGCTCCCCGTGAAGGCATCTTTTATTCTTTTTTTAGTGATTTTGAGCGCAGACCATGGCTGCTTTTCAATTCAACTATTGTACGCGCTGCCTGATACGGCCGTGATGTGGCTCCGACTGTCTATAATTCCCATCAGACCGACGTCGCCTACGGTTACATGAATTCCCCTATGTCCTCATACTCTAATAGATTAATGTTGCCTGTACCGATATTATGTGCGGCTTTGTTTTAGACTGAGGCCACTGCGGTCGACTATCAAATCCTAGCGGACTTCTGCTGTGGTTTCTGTTTGAAGGGTTAGGTGTTCTCATTTCCGCTATGTCATTCTGGTGATCATGTTGCGGACTTCGCCTCCCAATCCCTCCATATTTCCTTGCTTTCCCACGTTCTAGATCGGCTGCACGATGTGGTTAGGATCTTGCATTTCCCTCCTGTTTCTATTTCCGTTTTTGTGAAAGTTATAGCCATACACGTTCCGGCTGTTTCCACCGTTCAACTGAGACTTTGGCCTTGATATTGGTTTCTTGTTGCCCTGTTTGTATCTGTATTTTGCCCGTCATTATTTCCTCCAGATGCACCTTGCGGATTTCGTTTATTATGTCTCATTCGGTGCCTTGCGTTGCGTGCTTCCTTGACAAAGTCCAACTCTCGTAGAACACTTTTGCATGATTCTATTGTGTCATTACATTTGTCAATGTGGAATTCCTGGTACCTCAATGGCAGTTTCACTTGGCAGTGTCACATGAACTCCTTATCACTGTACGGTTGGTGCAGGTAACAGTTCTTGTTGACAAGGGTCTTGAAAAAAACACTGCCGGTTGCGGCACCCCGATGCTTCATAATCCTTCCCTAACAGAATCTCCTTTTTAATACCTGCTTTCTTGGATGCCCTGTGACCAGTAGGTATTTAGGAGTTCCCCATTTAGGAGTTCTCTGAGTTCCCCATAACTGCGGTAGTTTGCTGCAACGCCAGGCATATGCTCTGCTATTGAACCTTCCAGATATCCACAGGCAAATTCCAGTTTGTATACTAGTGGTCATGACTCGGATAGTACCGCATCATACTGAGTAATCCACGACTTTTCGTTTAATGCATTGTGGATTTCTTTGTAACGTAAAAATTTTGAGCTGAGAGAAAATGTTTTAAGTCGAAATATTCATAATTTTGCGCCCCTGGCCTTTCTCTAAATTCTGACGTGCGTACGCCCAGGATTACATGGTCGACCGATCCCTGAATGCTGTTGCACCCTCGTCTCGTGGCAACAAAGTCATGTAGCAATGTTTCCGTGCGTCTGAGTCTCGCGCAATTGTGGTCCGACTCGGTAATTTGTGTACTATGCGTAATTGACTGCGCGCGCTCGGCCGAGGGTGGTACCCGATTAAGCGGGAACTGATGCCGTATGTCGGCCTGTGGCGTGGATGTGGCTCAAGGCTGGGTTACAAAATTTTGTCTTTGACGTTCCTGGTCACCAACGAACTCACGGCGGCGTACTGTTGCTCCTGGCTGAATTTGTACACTAGTGACCCGTTCGCACATTTGTCTCATCACATCTGCCAGCTCATTCTGCTGGATAGTGAGACGGTTTTGCTCGTCTTTGATTTCTAACATTTCTTCCTGTGTCTTTTCAGCTACTCTCTGATCCCGTTTTTTGAGAGGAGAAATAGTCTTCTTGGTTGCGCTCACTTCGACGTTTGTCAGCGCTGCCTAATCTCGCGAAGTTTGGGCACTTTTCCGAGCATCTGTGCTTTTAATCTGGGTGTCCTAGCCTCATGTTTGGACTCTACCGCTACTTCTCGCATCTCATCTGACGTTTTCCTAATGTCTTCAACCTCTTCTTTTACACACTTAATTCCATTCCTGATATGGTTTACGTTTTCGACAAACTCATCAGCCCTCCTTTGAATTTCCTTAATTTCTTTCATTACTTCGTCCATTCATCACAAACTATGGTTCACAAGAGAACAGGGAGCTGTCAATATCATTTAACAACTCTATGCCGTTGCAGCAGTATTTTACCCTTTCACCTTGATTCAAGCGGCAGCAGAAAACCGCACGTTGTGGACAAGGAGCGACGCGCTGCGGCAACTTTAATGTTGTGACACATCCACGAAAACTTAAAAATTGTGTGGACTAGCGCTCTGATTATTAGAACGTGGGAAACTTCCCTATCACAGCCCTGAAATCCCGGCAGATTTCAGTGTGAGGTGAACCCATTCACAGGTCTGGCGAAACCAATTTGATTCACAGGCATGACGGTGCGTGCTGGAATTCGCAAACGTCGAACGGGCAACTCAGGAAGAATAAGTTCACCCTCGAGACACACGATGTGGTTGAGATGACATGCAGTTCCACTGTTGGTACAGTTGGAAACTGCCACTGGCTCTTAGTCCACCACAATTTACAGGGAAAGACCTGAAGTTTTCCACCAGGGGAGGACCAGAAGACAAAGAACACAAAGAATCACAATCACTTCCCATCAAGCGTTGGTATGGGAGCTAAATTGGCAAAACTGAAACGCCTTCTCCTTGTACAAACCAATCGAACTGTCCTCTACTCATTGAATCTCCCCTCTTGACTGATCTGTTGGTCTGGTATCCAGTCCAGACACAGCACCAGGTTTCCCACACTGGGGGAGCAAGCCTTGCTTTGCATTGCCTGAGAGTAGCCAATTAGCAATCAAAATCTCTCTTGTCCGAAAAAAGATTTTAGACAAGGGAGGTGTCATTCTCAGGGAAGCATGACCATGTTTCAACAAAAATGTCTACCGACACAGGACCACAGCCCCTTATTTATGGAGAGATGTAATCTTTCCAGGCCAACCACTTCCAATTTCTAAAAGATTTCAAGCTTACCAGACAGTCGTGCTTGTGAAATATGTGTTTTTGCAGCTCTCTAAAAGAACCTGCTGACTTCCTGGCGTCAGGAGAGTTATGGTCTTGCCTCCACCACTAAACATTTGTACCAGCTGCTCTGTCCGCATTGTCACAGCTTCTAAAATGAGAATGCTCGGAGTTCTATGACGTTTGCAGAAAAGCTCAGATTGCAGCAGTCTCCATTACATGGCTTCGTCCACGCACTTTCCACCAACTGGCCACCTTTGCGAAAGACTGTCACCGGACCTAGTTAAAATGTTTTGTGAACCACCACACTCCTGCTTCAACCTTAAGGGGAAATAGGGGAGTGCCACAGCCCAAAGCCCCTCTGCAAGTTCAATCCACAGAGCGATACTTCCCAGAACTGCTCACACAGTCAGGTCAGCGTTTATGGCCCGCAATCCGTCCCTCTCCCTGTTCTCCGTTGCCTACACTATGTTCCCTCAGGTACAAGTTCTCCACAGGGTACGCGTGTAGTTTCTGCCCACAAGTTCCTCATGTAAAAAAAAAAAAAAAAAAATCATAAACCACACATACCAAATGTAGTGCTGGAGAACACCGAGATCATGACCTAATATGTGACTATTAATCTGACTGTGTTGTTAAAGTGAGAGATTGGCGTGCCACCTCTCAGTGAGTTCGATTGGATTCAGATCTGGAAAGCTGGGGGACCAGCACATCAATTAGAATTCACCACTGTGTTCCTCGAACCACTCCATCCCACTCCTGGCCGTGTGATATGGCGCACTGTCTTGCTAGAAAATGCCCCTGCCATCGGGAACATGGTAGTCATGGAGGGATGTACGTTGTCTGCAACCAATGCACGATACTCCTTGGCCATAATGGTGTCTCACACGAGCTCCACTGGACCCATGGACGCCCATGTGAGTGTTCCCCAGAGGATATTGGAGCGCCGCCAGCTTGTCTCCGTCCCGCAGCATGGGTGTCAAAGAGCAGCTGCCCTGGAAAACAATGGGTTCTTGCCCTCCTGTAAGCATGATGAAGAAGGTCTCAGGATTCACATGACCATGCAACTCTCTGCCACTGCGCCAATGTCAAGTGCCAATGGTCACCTGACCATTTCATTTGTAGCAGCCGATGTCACGGTGTTAACGTTGCCAATGAATGGGTCGTCGGCTGCAGAGACCCATCATTGGGGGTGTCGGGTGCACTGTGTATCAGACGCACTTGTACTCTACCCAGCATTAAAGTCTGATGCTAGTTTTGCCACAGTTCACTACCTGTCCTGTTTTATCAGTTCACCCAGACTGAGACGTCCAACATCTGTGATGGGAGGTGGCCACCCAACTCCACGATGTCTCTATGTGGTTTCATCTTGGTTTTTGTCATGTGTTGAAGACACTCACCACAGCACTCATCGAACACCCGACAGGTGGTGCAGTTTCCGAAATGCCCTTGGTGAGCATCCGGACCATCACATACGGCCCTCAGTCAGATTCAGATATATTGCGCGCCTTGCCGTTGCACACGAGGACAGCACTTTCACTGATCCGTTCATCATAAGAATAAACCTGATGTAAACTTGCACTATGTATTCTTCCGCGGTTGCTGAAACCTCATTGAATTTCCGTTTTACGTGGGACTGCAGCCAAGCTGTCTCAAGTACTGTCAAGTACGATAATAAGGGTACGTTTTGTGCTGTGCGTTACGCGCTCATCGACTTAGCAATAATATGGGACAACCGGCGCATTAGCTAACGTACTATTGTAAGTAAAAACAAGAATGAGTCCTGACTTGACCACAGGGTAATTTTTCTGCATAAGCTGTGTGTAACGTAAAAAGTACTGAAGGATTTCACCGTATAGTAAAGTATTGAAGCCACCGAAGGTATTACTTACAGTCAGTCGTCTGGTAATCTCTTAGCTCCTTTCTTATCCGAGAAATACATTTCAGTTCTGGAAGTGTCACCAGCTACCGTGATAACGGGCCTATCAACAACAGAATCCACGAAGCCAACCAGGCGCAGCATTTTCTCTTCTTCTTTTATGACGAACCCGTTTTATATCCCGCCAGCGTTCGGCAGTGACGTGTGAAAAAGCTGCGTGCTTTGGTTCCAGTACGTCTGTCAGCTTAACAATCTTGTGACTTCTCCGGCCAAATCCCGTAGCTTGGCTCCAGATCAGTTTTGTTGGGTTCATATTGTAATGGTACAACATCAAATGTAAAAACGCAGCATTTGTATAATGTGCTCGATGCTGTGAAAATGATTGTTTTTCATGTTTCTAGGATACTCATCTATCTCTGTGGTATGAAACGATGGACATAGTCCAAATAAAGGGGATTCGGTTTTTCATTTTTGACTTA
This sequence comes from Schistocerca piceifrons, assembly GCF_021461385.2. Lineage (NCBI taxonomy): Eukaryota > Metazoa > Arthropoda > Insecta > Orthoptera > Acrididae > Schistocerca > Schistocerca piceifrons. The sequence goes on along the minus strand of NC_060139.1, from coordinate 686,951,302 downwards.
AAAATTAAATTGTTATGTTTTCTTACTTTAAACAACTTTTTTGAACAGTCTTTCATAAAACATCGATAGTTAAGAATTTGTATTTGAAGTGGAAACAGGAATATCGCGTCCAGTATGTAACTAGAAACAAGAGGACGTACATTATTCATTAAAAATGATGAAGACTTTTATAATTACGAGAAGCAGGTATTTCAGATTGAACGAGAAAATAATGGGGAGGTTTGAACCAACGCACAAACAACTACATTTGGTTTACAGTCTATTTCACTACCGACTCGCTACACGTTCAATGTGAGTTAACGTATGAACTCCATTATCTGCAACGCTGGGAAAACTTCAGAGCCGATTATCTCTGGAAATTTATAAAAAACATTAAGAACTGTCTATTTCTCGGCACTTTTTAACCGTGTTCCATGCGCGTGTTTCACTACGGAACAGAAAGCAGCCTCAGCCATTTTTATACTGCGCATTAACAGCGCGACAATCAGAACAAAACGCTGCAGAGGCTGTGACTGTACACGATTTTTGAAATAAAAACTACGTAGCTGAAGTGTGAGTAAGAAAAACGTTGATAGCTGTTAATACATTTGAATATCTTAAGTTTCATTTAACGCAACTTAGTAATAAGATATCTAATACATAAGTAGGACCTACTTATACAGTGTACGTGTGCTACGGTTTCTGACCAACCATCGCGTTTGTGTTTGTTTACATCAGGTTTATTCTTATGATGAACGGGTTACACATGCACCGCGCGTTTGTCTGACTAGCTGCCATTCCTCGCCAGGTAGGTTTTATGAAACTGGACTTGAGTGTTCTGTCGCATTCTTCCCGGCTTGTTCCATTCAATCGAGGGATTTGTAAATGGAATTTAGATAGACCTACACGCTGACAGGAACTGCTTTTAAACAGAGCATATCACAAGCAAGCTTTCCCTCAGTAAAATTCTTCGGTGGCATTGCCAAGTTTGACGTTCGTAGTTGTCCACAGTGTGTATTAATGAGCAGGTCATCCGTATCATTCCCCCTTAGTTACCGATGAAGGTTATTACCCGATGGACACTAAGAGCTACACGGCGGGAAATCATGGACTGGACACTGGGTTGGTTCCCTTAAGCTTTACTACCAGGTAGTCAAGATTTTGTTGTTGGAGGGGCGGGGAAGGAGGGTGGGAGCTGATGACGAGGCGATTGGCCATAGGGTCTGTTGTGTCTAGACAAGACAGCCTAGACACAATGAGAGGAAGCCGAAAGGCACGCGCTTAAACTCACGCAGGCTGGCGTGAGGTCTGAAACAGGATACGTAATGAATGCTATAAAGAAAAGTACGTAGCTTCTGGAATACTTAACTCTAATCCACATTTGTAAAACATCTCTCTTGACGGTACATGTTATAACCACAATATATATAGCAAAGGATTATGGCGCCTTGCTAGGTCTTAGCAATTGTAGCTGAAGGCTATGCTAACTATCGTCTCGGCAAATAAGAGCGTATTTGTCAGGGAACCGTTCCTTGCAAAGTCGGCTGTACAACTGGGGCGAGTGCCAGGACGTCTCTCTAGACCTGCCGTGTGGTGGCGCTCGGTCTGCAATTACTGACAGTGGCGACACGCGGGTCCGGCGTATACTAATGGACCGCGGCTGATTTAAAGGCTACCACCTAGCAAGTGTGGTGTCTGGCGGTGACACCACAGGATCTAAACAAGTTCTCTTCTTATATCTCAGACTGGGCAAAGACCGAGATGACAACGTAACGAAATGCGAGTAGATGACATTAGAAATCATAGAGAAGCGACGTGAATGTGTATGTCTGTAGAACGTAATGAATGAAGAATTCTTAGGTGAGACTTTATTCAGACGTGGATGTCAGATACTTTATTTTGTTAGATCTTACAGTAGGACATTGCTTGAAATAACTTTATTGGACATAAACGATACGGAATGAAGAGTCTAATGAGTGCAGAATATGGACTGAGGGTAGACCGGAAAAAAAAGAAGAGTAATGAAGTGTAGCAGAAATGAGAATAGCGAGAAACTTAACATTAAAATAGATGATCATCAAGTACATGAAGAAATTCTGTTACTTTGAAATCAAAACAACCTATGATTGACGAAGCGATTATGGCATAAAAAGCAGGCCTACATTAGCAAAGAGGGCGTTCCTGTCCAACAGAAATCTAATCTACTGATATGAAATACAGGCCATAATTTCAGGAAGAAATTTCTGAGAATGTACATTTAGGCCACAGTGTTGCATGGAAGTTAAATGAGGACAGTGGGAAAACTGGAACAGATGAGAATCTAAGCGTTTGAGATGTGGTACTACAGAAGAATGTTGAAAATTAGGGGCACTGATAAGGTAAGGAATGAAGAGGTTCTCCGCAGATAGCATCGTATGGAAGACACTGGCAGGAAGAAGGGACAGGTCGATCCGACGTGTTTTACGACGTCAGAGAATAACTGGCACGGTACTAGAGGTAGCTGTAGAGGGAAAAAATTGGAGGAAATAATTAATGGTTTCTCAAATTTGGGTTGAGTCCATTTCTGGCAATCAGTTTTAGTCTTCCGGGCACCTCCATAATTACACACACTTTGCTGCTGAGTACAATATTCACTGCGGCAGCGTTACAGGAAATAAGAGCCGAAATTCTCTTTGGAAGAATAGCTCTTTCGTATTCTTAGCAATGACTGATGAGATTTTACCATTAATCAGCAAATATTTAGTAATTATGGCAGTCTTCTTGATGCCAGAATGAGATTTCCACTCTGCAGCGGATTGTGCGCTGATATGAAACTTCCTGGCAGATTAAAACTTTGTGCCGGACCGAGACTCGAACTCGGGACCTTTGCCTTTCGCGGGCAAGTGCTCCACCAGCTTTTTTTTCCGTTATTGATCGTTGTGTTTGGTCGTTGTGGACGTCGCAAGACAGCCTGTTCAAGTTCGGTGGTTGATCATTCCACTCAGTTTTTTTTTTTTTTTTATTACAGAGGCCAACCGGCTCTCTGACCGAACACGCTGAGCTACCGTGCCGGCTACTCGTCACAGCGCTTCTCAGTCGAACAAGCTCTAATGGCCAACTCTTACAGGAAGAACACTCTTAAGTTCACCTTCTCAAATGAATACGCACGACCCAAAGCACTGGCCGTCGAACGCTTCCTAAGTGAAGACGTGAAGATCCCCCGTGACGAACTCATCGGCATACACCTATCGATCATTAGCAGCGTCGTTTATGTTAAGATGACTTCCGACGCTGCCTGCAACGAAATTATTCGAAGGACGCGACATGGACTAAAATTTCGGCACTCCGACGGAAACATCGGGCCTGTGGATGTCAACCATGCAGGACTTGGCCTTCGGACGATCCGTGTATTCGAACTGCCTTTCGAGGTGAATGAAGATGAAGTCATCGCGGCGCTAAGCCCGTTCGGAAAAGTCCAGAGCCACGTAGCCGAGACATGGGCACAGTTTACGACGTATCCGGTGCTTAATGGTGTGAGACAAGTCCGAATCGATCTCAAACGGAACGTTCCATCGTACATTTCTATCGGCGGCTGCCGTGCAGTGGTCATTTAAGACGGACAACCTCGAACATGTTCCGTTTGTCACAAAGAAGGCCACGTCCGTAATGAATGCCTGCAACGCCGCATCACACAACTAAGGCCCGACTATACGAACACCGACCCTTCCAGTCACCTATGCGGCGACACAGCACGTCCAGCCCTCACAAGACGCCGTTCATGAGCGTCTCTCTGGTCCGACACACCCGGAGACGTCCCAGCACCTTGACACCGGCGATGCCGCCCGTGAACATCTCCAACAGCCGGACACACCCACGCTAGAAGATCAGAAGGATACCAATGAGAGTGTTCTGGAGAATGACGATCGCATCATAGCACCCGAGGCTTTTGTACCGGAACGACGTGAATCTCTTCCTTCCTCAGACACTGAATCTCATTGCCGAAAGCAGAAGTCGCCCAAACGACGAAAAAAACGCCGCAAGACATCAGAATCGGCCATTGAGCCCCCTCCGCAGGACGAAGAGATGGTACATCACTCTGACGGAGTACACGATAACACTTTCTCCTCTGCCATGGAGACGCGTCATCCACAAGACAGTGAACCGTCCAACAGAGATCGTGCGCCAGCCCCGCGCCCAGAAGCCATGGAACATAGCACGCCTGTTGTCACCGACGCAATTGAGCCGCCTCGGCCAGCGCTGCCACCTCTCGCCGATGTCAAACCTCTCGGACACTTTTCATGGGCAGATGACACGGATTTCCCACCTCCATCTGATGCGGAAATGAGATCGGTTTCTCCGTTAGACCAACACTAAAATGGGGGAAGTTTCTACAGCGACTCCTGCGACTTCTATGGACTTCCACCATTCACCACGACAATCTTCACCAGCTACGAACCTATCGGCAGCACGGATCTCCCATCAGGCTTACCGAATAGCTACTATCAATACTAATAATATCGGCTCCCACGCTAAACTTCAACTGCTCCGTGACACGCTAAGAGCAGCGGACATCGACATCGCCCTGTTACAAGAACTGAGGACAGCAACTTGGACTGGGTGTTATGGATATGAGACGTACGCCGCCCCTGCAGCTATGGAACACACAGGCGCAACCATCCTCCTCCGAGAAGGGATTGCAGTTTCCGACGTCGCATACCTCCTAACGGCGCGAGGGGTGGCCATAACAGTTGAAGGACTCAAAATCATAAATCTCTACGCTCCATCGGGCACTGATAAACGGAGGATCGCTCCCAGTTCTACGCAGAAGATATCACGCCTTTATTCCTCGGCCGATACGATCATCTCATCGTAGGTGGAGATTTCAACTGTGTTCTCGAGCGCACAGACCAATACCCCCATTTCACCACATGTCCGGAACTTCGCTTCCTCGTCCGCCGCCTTTGTCTCCTCGACACTTGGCGAGTGGTACACGGTGACCGCCCGGGGTATACACACATCACGAGCCATTCCGCCAGCCGACTTGATAGAATATACATCTCTAACGCTCTAAAATCAGTTCTCCTGGACGCCGAACGTTGGCCGTCTGCCTTTTCGGATCATGACATCTACATCTGTACCATGAACCTACGTCGACAATCTATATGGCGCAGTGCAGGACCTTGGAAACTCAATGTCGCGCTACTGCGGGACCCTGAATGTCGACAACAGGTCACCGACACGTGGCACACCTGTGTTCAACGCATTATGCGTTACGAGACCACACTGCAGTGGTGGTTGCTGTGCGCCAAACCGGCCATCCGACGCACATTGACACACTATGGCAGAGCCAAAGACAGGTGGAATCACCACACAACTGATTTCTACTATAGCGCTCTACGTGAACTCATGGATCATCCTCTATCCCCGGATCGTCTAAAAGAAGCTCAACGCATCAAGGAAAAGACTTTAACCTTGACCAGATGCCGTCTAGAGGGAGCCATTGTACGAGCACGCAACCAAGATAGGATTAACGGCAAAAAACCTTCTATGCATCGTATTGTTCAAAATGTTCGTCGACGCCGACAGGCTTTAATGACAACTTTAGACTTACCTGATGGACGACGGCTGACTTCGCAAGCTACCATTGCGGATGCATTCACAACGCCCTATAGACTTTTCTATCAAGAAGTACCTGCCGGTGCAGAGGCCATTGCTGAGGTTGCCCAGGAGACACTTGGTACTCTAAACGCAGCAGCTGCAACCCTCCTGAGTTCTGAAGTGACCACCGACGTCGTCCAAGGCGCTGTGGCCAAAGGGTCTCTGAATCGATCTCCCGGCCCGGATGGTTTACCTCTCGAATTTTACAGAACCTTCCAAGATTTAATGATGCCAAGATGGAGGAACATGTACTGGGAACTTTTGTCCGGCGCGGCGAACCCGCCACCAATATTCATGGAAGGCTTACTTGTACCAGTCCCGAAACCCGCAGGAGGAACACGACTCGACAGTTATCGGCCGATCACGTTACTCAATTCCGACTTCAAGATTTTCACACGCCTTCTAGCAGTACGACTCAAACATGTCTTACGAGACATTGTTTCCCACGAACACACATCCTTAGGCAGCGATAGTAATATACAGACAGCCCTCAGTGAATATCGAGATGTGATCGCTGTAGCAACACACTCGCGACTGCCAGGCGCTTTAATCTCCATCGACTTCAAACAAGCGTTTGACCGCGTCAATCATGCATTCCTCAACGAAGTGATGGACCGAATGGCAATTCCCCCGATGTTCACGCAAGTGATTATGCGGCTCCTTCGTGGAGCAACGTCCAGACTTCTCGTCAACGGCAGACTTACAGAACCTATACGGATTGAACGCTCAGTACGGCAGGGTTGCCCTTTGTCGACGGTGCTTTATGCCATTGCGATGGAACCACTCATTTGAGGATTACGGCGACGTTTGACAGGTATTCCACTCCGGGATCATATGTTCCGCTGCCGAGCTTACGCGGACGACATGGCCCTCGTCGTACGTTCAGCGGCCGACGTACAAGCTGCGATGCAGTGGATTACCCGTTACAGTGCAGGGGCAGGGAGCGCTATGAACGTGGCAAAATCATGCGCCACGAAGATCGGCCGCGGCCTTCCCGCAGACAGCGTAGCCCCATTTCAACTGGTGGACACCCTTCGTTGTCTCGGATTAGTGTACACGGGAGACATTCGCCGCACCTCGGCGATCAATTTTCGGACGCTGCTGCAACGCATCCGGGCCAACATACAAAATCACATACTACGCCCGCTGAATATGTGCCAGAGAGTCACCTTCGTCAATACCCATCTGGCAGCCCGGATACCCCATCTGGCGCAGATTCTACCCATCACTGCGACAATTACGGCCAGGTTACAGGCGGCTTTCGGCTATTTCATTTGTTCTGGACACATCTTCAAAGTCCAGTACGAAGCTCTCACCTTCCCGAAGCGGGATGGTGGCCTCGATCTAGTTAATGTGAGAGCCAGGACTACGGCACGTTACACCAATACTATGCTCCGGTTATGGAAAAGCCAAAATGCTAGTTTTACTGGAATGTTGACCACCGAGCTCGCACCTGTGTCGAGACGCCCACCGACGTCTTTAGCACACATCCCACCTCCGATGTCACATATCGGCCGTTTCTTTTTGGAGTACAGCTACATATGCACCGAGCTCCCCACGACCAGGAAGACGACCACCCGCGACATCTACCGCCTTCTCCGAAAGTCTCCACCCCACGACCCCGTCGGAACACGTCACCCCCAGGTTTCATGGCCTACAGTTTGGAAAACGATCCACTAACCATATCACACCACTGACACTACCTCTATGTGGTACCTTCTCGTCAACGGCAAATATACTAAAAGACAGAAACTGCATTGCATCGCACTGGTGGACTCACCCCTGTGCCTCAAGTGCAATGTCGAAGATACAGATTTACATCGTTTTGGGTATGAGCCAGCAGCAGCTGTCTGGACCCTCCGAGTACCACCACATCACGTTTCTCCTACCATGATGATATATCCCGACACGACCTACTTTCCATCGGCTAAGTGGCACGCCATCACATGGATCAGTGGCATGGCTATCAACTACCTCTACATCGTCGATCTGGCGGAGTTTTGGACACGCCTCAAAGTACATCACCACACCCTTCGCCGACATCGACACTATCGGGCCACTTTCGCGAACTATTTACGGAGTATTTTCACCAACCCGCCTCAAAACTGGAATCTCAACGAACCGTGCCAGCCAAGACTGGACTATCCCACGTTCCCCTTCAATGGTCAATGATAGAATGCATTTTGTTCTGATGGCGCGCCAAAGTGGAGCATGGCGCGGAAAGTATTCCTATTTTATTTCACTTCTCTGTTCTCCTCCTCTTCTAAGTTTTTTTTCCTTACACATGTTTATCCTTTTCACACATAGCTCTCTATCTGCAGCCTATTTGTTTTCTTTCTCCTGTGCTCCCAAAAAAAAAAAAAAAAAAAGGTTGCTGCTGATAGTGATGTTAACAAAAAAAAATATACAAAAAGAATAAAAAAAGGCCGTTGCGGAAATGTAGCTACCTTTTATGTTTTACGTTTTAAAAGGATATTGTGTTATTTTATGAAGAACGTCGTGTTTTATTTTCATACACAAGAGGTTTTTATTTGTTTTCTTCTTACCTGCAAAAAAAAACAAATAAATAAAAAAAATATGGTAGAGCACTTGCCCGCGAAAGACAAAAAACATAAATAAATAAATTAATTAAAAAAGTAAAAAAATAATAATAAAAAGCCGGTAGAGCGTTTGCCCGCTAAAGGAAATGGTCCCGATTTCGAGTCTCGGTAAAAAAAAAAAAAAAAAAAAAAAAGCCCCGTAATCCCTGGGTCGCTGGATCGAGTTCCTCTACTAAGTTTTTCTTCTTTTTTTTAATTTCTAACATTGTCATTTTCTTTACTATATATATTACAATTGATGTAATGGGAAAAATACGTGTAATCGGATGAACTTTTATTAAATTTACAATGTTATTTGGCAGTATACACATTTTTATTATAAAAACAACAACAACAAAAAAAGTTGGTAGAGCACTTGCCCGCGAAAGGCAAAGGTCCCGAGTTCGAGTCTCGGTCCGGCACACAGTTTTAATCTGCCAGGAAGTTTCAGTCTTCTTGATGTTTGACAAGAATTATCTCGATCTGTTTACGTAGATATATCAAAGGCTTGTTTCTTTATCCGTTTCTCTTGATGGTGAATGGCCATCCATCATCGGATAAGGCCAACGCTTTGTATCGTGTAGTTGCAGTATCCCATAAATAGTTATTTATCATTAATCAGCAAATATTTAGTAATTATGACAGCCTTCTTGAAGTTTGACAAGAATTATCTCGAGCTGTTTACGTAGATATATCAAAGGCTTGTTTCTTCATCCGTTTCTCTTGATGATGAATGGCCATCCATCATCGGATAAGACTAACGATTTGTATCGTGTAGTTGCAGTAAACCATGAACAGTTATTTACAACATCATCCTCAGGAAGTCCAGTCTACTTTATCACACAATTTGTACAACGATTTCAGTTCTGCTTATATTCCCACATATCTTTCCACTATCGTATCTTTAATTTGCATGGCGATCTTTGTGCTCAGTATTGTCATGTTGATTGCGTTGTCCATCTAAATTGTAGTTAACATTATCCCATTCCATATTATTTAGAGTTTGGTGGTCCTACAAAGAACTGATATTCATAGGATTGTTGACTGAGCTTTTGGGTCGAAGGGAGTATTTGGATTTCCCGACGTTCCATCAACTTCAGTGGGTGGGTAGCATTGTCACAAGATAGTAGTGTGAGGTGGCGTTCGTTAGCTTCAGTTGACATACAATTTTAATAGGAACGAAGGAAAATTAAAGATAGAGGGCTAAGAGGGCTGCGTTGGTCACAACAAACATAAAGGAAACAGAAAGAGGCCCAAAGCATCCGAACGGTCTACTTCACACAGTGTGAAGGAAGCTAAAGGTGTACGTGGGTTCCCTATGGCCTTTACTGGACGTCCAAAAAATACTGCTTGGTTTCTTCGTCAATCTTACTCTGTTGTTTTGTGTTTCGTTGTCTGCCTCTAAAGGCCCCCATTTTTATTTATGCTTTATTTATATTATCAATTCCAAAGTGGAAAATTCTTGTAAAATGCATGCAGACATGACATCGCCACTGTAAGCAAGAAACTAAGGAGAAAACTGTACCATTGGTGATGTTTTAGCTAATAAAACGAAACGAGCATATTGACAAAAAAATGCATATCAGTATCTCATGCACAGTGAAGTATTCAGGGTCTATATACTACGTATAGCAGCTGCAGATATCGTGGAGATGCATATGAAAAATTTGACCAATAGTATCCCATTAGTATCAGTACGCTGAAAAGATAATTTAACATATTTACGCTGCTTGAATCTCATTAAGCTCAGCCAAAGTCACAATTTTGACGTAACCGAATTTATGCAAATATGTTACAGTAGCAATATTAATCTCGTCCACCTTAAAACATGAGTAGCCAGCTTAAATAGTTGCCATACGCAGGATACGGGTTCTATCCGCGGCACTGTCTGGTATTTTTCGTTGGTGGGAGGCTCGTGGGGGCTGCACTCACCTTCGTGATGTGAAGTGATGAGAAGTAGCAGCTCCACGGCATGGGAAGTCAACAAAAGGGCTGAAAATTAAAACGTTACTTAGCAGCGTCGAGTATTACAGTTAATGTGGTTACTATTTACCTGACCCAATGACATGAGCGTAAGTTATCTAAGCTCTTGAGTTCAACTACCCCTTTTTACAGTACGTTTATATACTTGACTATCACAGTCACCATAGATTCGTAGAGCTGAAAGCAAAAAATTGTGGAACTCAAGGATTCTATTCTGCTTACCGCTGTCGGGGACCACATAGATAGGGGTACAGTACAGCCCTCCAGTGACTATTAAACGCTGGTTTTCAGCTGAGAAAAATATTTATTATTCAAAGTCAGTTCCTTTCCAAAGGGATCTAATTCATTGGAACTGGACCGTGCGCAGGCTCGAACTGACAACCAGTCTTCATTGGAGTCGACTGTCTGTGCTTGTCACTAGAGATTCTCACACACTTGAGTAGTCTTAAAAATGCTACGTTTTCTCACCTTTTAATACAACTTGTTTGTTTGAACCTTTTCCTATGATAATTCTTTCTTACTGCACCAAGATTTGCCTTACTGTTTAGTTAAACTTCTAGCCGTAAATAATTCAGTAATTTCTCCGCGTGAGAGGTGAAGTCAAAGAACAGCTCTGCACTCTACGGTGTTTACACATTGTTCCTTGCGGCCGATAGCATTCGACAGACGTTTAAATTAATTTCTTTATCATTGTTTCTGTGCGCTGAACTTTGGATATTGCTATATAAATCACTCTTTCTATTGAACATTTCATAATGATGCCAAGAAATACGTGCTAAACACACAAATAGTCGTCAATTACACAACACAGTTGAGCTATTACACGGTCAGCAAGCTACACTATATGAAAAAATAGACCAAAAGAATTTTCAGTAACAACGTTGTTCCCAAAAGCACAATAACTGGCATCTGTTGCCCAACTCTGTGATCGAGGTCAAGCACAGTTTCTGGAACATATTCAAATTTGTTACTTTCGCCTGGAACGTCGAGGTGAGGCTTTTTCTTTCGTCGATAGGTGATATAACGGGAAATGATGTTTTCCACAATGAATATCCGTTAGAGTAAATAGTTTATTGTGAAGATTGTGTTACGAATCTTGGGCTGGAAGATTTTCAAATTCAAGTTTGACAGAATTGTGATCTCGTCAGAAATAAATCTTCAATGGATGCACACGTTTATTTCTGGCTGACGGAGCCTGATTATCGATTTTGCGAATCACATCACATGTCTCATATCAGTTGTATATTCGACTTTGTTAATACTATGACAGACATCAGGTTGCAGGACTCCTTAGCCAACAGTTTCTGCGAAGATAAGTCGAGGAAATATCAGAACATGTTCTTTTGAGATTTCGCATTGAAGGTCACATCCAAACAAATACATACAGACAGGTTTTTCACAAATTGTGGTTTAACATATTGATCAACCATACTATTTTTGTTCTGGAACAGAAATACAACATATTCCATCGTTTCCTGACGTAGACAAAAAAAGAAAAAATCTCGAAAGTATAATAATCTGATTGTATTTGTACTGTAAACGAACGTTTGGATATGATTTATAAGGTAGATTAAAGTCAGAGGAAGGTTATTAATGTTATTTCAAATTGTCCTAGGGTCTTGAGGGTGAGATTACAACAACGCGCTTAATTTCATCCCTACTGAACCACACTTCGAGTCTCAATATATAGCGCACGCTTGAACGTTCCCTTCTCAGTTAAGAAATAACTGTGTGGAGACGAAGACGCCAGAACACTCCTTTCAAGAAACTGATCAATATATGGTAGAGTCGTCGAGCATATTTTGTCCTTAAAAATTTATTCTTCGTCGTCGGAACTACATGACACATCCCCACCTTCTCACTGCGTCTTAATGATAAGCATCGTTCAACATGTTATCCACAGCCCAATAACCGCCATTACTGCATGTAAGAGAGGAGGAGAGGCATTGTTTCCAACAATGTCCCTTGCATCGTACCGCCGTTTGTGGTCTTAAGATAGAATGAGGCTACGGGAACAATGCGTAATCCTGCCTGTTTCAGCGCTGCGTGTCCGGGACACTGGGTATTACGCTTCATCGTTAATGTCCTCACCTCTTAGTTGAGGGGAGAGTGATATATTTGTCACACTATGTAGCGCATTGCAGCGCAAGGGCGCAGATATGATAGTTTGTAAGGGGTGGGGGAAGGGCGCTAAACATGGATGTGTGGTGCGGTGACTTGAAAGTAGCCATACAAATTTTCAGATACGACAAAAAAAAAAAAAAGAAAAAAAACCAGTGTTACGACCATGTCTCAAGACCGACCGCATTTGCACGCAGGCTATCTAGGCAGCTGTCTAAAGGCATCCGCAAAGGTGGGCAAAAGGGCATCTGCCTCTTCCCTCTCCCTCCCTCCTCCCCTTGAATCCGGAGTATTAAGATTTTACTCATCACCAGGATTCTCATACAGTTCTAGAAGTGAGTGCATAAGCATCAGTACTCAGGTGTGAAATAAGCTGTTTGTGTCACTTGTAAGATTTGGTTCCTGTGACATACATGTATTGAAATTGACCAAGTCATAAATAATGTCAGTTTTAGAGTCCTGCTTCCCATCCCCCCCCTCCCCCTCGTCTCGTAGACACCTGCAGCGTAGGGGTCCTCAGCTCAAAGATTTCAAACAGAAAATATAGTTCTTTCAACGTTGTGTTGCGGACCACGTTATAACTGTAAAAGATATAGCCGGAATGGTTTTGTATGGACTTTCCTAGCTGCTTCAATGGGCAGCTAATATTAATTATGTTATTTTTCATTCCTCAAAGTTCACGTTAAATTCCCAACGGTGCCAGATCAAACGCGTGGAAATTCAATTTACAAAACCACAAAGACTTTTAAAAGAATGACTAATGGACATCTGGTATCTGATGTCACATCGATTCAGCGCAAAGATGATTTATTGCACAACTCATTTCATCAAACGAGAACGCATACTTTATCTTCCCTCCCGGCGCAGGACACTGATTTTTGAGCTCCTTAACCTGTGAAAACCATTTTCAGGTAACTTAATTCGTTTACGAGCTATTGGGGGAAACTTGTAATATGCGCAAAAATCAATAGCGTCTGACATATACTTCACTCACTCGTGCTGTCATAGCATGGTCATGAAGATACTGTAATCATTTTATCGTCAAATTCAAAAAAACTATGTAAAGCAAACATTTCTTTTACTAAGATATTTCTACAAAAATATGTTTATTTGTAATGTTTTCACTACCACAGATTGATAATAATTCGGAAAACATACCTGTTGCAACATTATGACAGCTGTATCTGTCGCTGTAGCGTTAAACCCAGAACTGTTGTCGTGGCTATACTCGTCCTGCAGCCGATTGACAGTGTAAAACCGAAGTAGAACCACCGTTGTACCAAGACGTTTTCTGAAACTTCCTGGCAGATTAAAACTGTGTGCCGGACGGAGACTCGAACTCAGGACCTGTGCCTTTCGCGGGCAATTGCTGTACCATCTGAGCTACCTAAGCACGAACCACGCCCCGTCCTCACATCTTTATTCCTGCCAGCATCTCGTCTCCTACCTTCCAAACTTCACAGAAGCTCCTGCGAACCCTGCAGAAGAAAGGGTATAGGGGAGACATGGCTTAGCCACAGCCTGGTGGATGTTTCCAGAATGAGATTTTCACTCTGCAGTGGAGTGTGCGCTGATATGAAACTTCCTGGCAGATTAAAACTGTGTGCCGGACCGAGACTCGAGAGATGAATATAAAATAGGAAGTGCCTGACAAAAATTTCTTTTATTTTTTAAAAGTCATCAATTCTTTAAATCATGAACTGTGTAGTAAACTTTTGCACAATTAAATATAAACTCTTAAATGCTACGTTAGAGGCTTTTAATTTCATCTTTGATCTAAAATGCTATTTCTGCTGATTGCCTGTCAAAAATTTTCCCCTGGTAACGCCCGCACGACAGGTTTGGTCTCAGGTCAGCAGAGTCTAAACATGGCTACGCCATATTTCCTCATATGTTTCGTTAAGTCAGTAGTTCATGCTTCTCTCCATATCTTCAATCCTTCTGCAAATTTTTTTCATCTCTAGCAACTGGAACATCATTTTAGCCTTGTTCACATTACATATTTTATTCTTTTCCGCTTCTTACAGCGCCAAATTAACTATTCATGGATGTCATGGTACATGTAGCACTGGCCTGACATATATCCCACAAAACCATTTTTTAGGTACGTGTTTCCTTCCCTTTTCTTTCTAAAATCGTTTCATTTTATTCTTTGTCTGTCAGCTTCTACTTCCCCAGTTTTCTAGGACACTCAGTCAACTTTCTTACATCTATGTGCTCCAAATGTCGTTTTTCAGGAACATCTTCAAATCCCTACCAATGTTTGACACGGTTAGAACTCCTTGGTTGGAGAAAATTTTTCAGTCTCTTCAGCATTCTTAAAGTGTATTCCTTGTTTGCTGTAGGATACATGAAATCCTTGGTTGTTTTCTTCTACAGCTCTTCATCGATATTCTTTGATAAGTATTCTGTACGTATCATTCAATAGTTTAAGTCTTCTTTAGTATTGACCAGAAGAGCTATGTTGCATGGCATCCGATTCACTAGACACCTTCAACTGCAAGACTTGTGATCGTACTGCTTCTCGACGATGATAATCATTGGTATGATATAAATAAGTCTGTCTGTGCTGCGCTGTTATGCTAGTTTTAGTGTAGCAATTCAATCACTCATACTGCTTCTTTGTCAGGTAACCACAGGATACTTTCAGAACAAGGACATCATCAGAAGAAAAGTTACATTTATTACACATTTTTATCTATAACCACCATAAGGCTGCCAAATCTTCAATGTTCTGCAGCTAGTTTCGGCATTAATATCATCGCGTGGCAGGTTTTAGTAGTTTAGAATGGTGTATAACATAGCACCATGACAGAGAAATTTTTAAATTCTGTAGTCCGCCGCATTATGACATACTGCTGAATCTAGTTGCACTGTAATAAAGGATATAGCAATTTTGTGGTGAATATTTTTATTTTTGTCTTTTATAAAAACTATGGAGAGCAACTTAAGTAAGCCTTTATACACACTTAAAAAATGTTTTGCATCACTCTGGTTCCCAGAACTCCTGAAGATAGACGTTGACGTAGATATTGTATCACAGACACAGTCCCTTTGATTGTCCAGAGATTTCACTAAACCCGCCCAAAGATGTAAACAAGAATGCATGAGCAGTGTCCATTAGACGGAGGGGATCCGACAGCCAATTAGTTCCAGTCATTCCACCAGGAAGGAGGTACACGGCTCGTGTTGTCTGTAGTTCAACCATGCCTTGCCGGTCAATACCGCGGTTCGATCGCGTCCACATTATTACCGTGTGCCAGGAAGGGCTCTCAATAAGGGAAGTGTCCAGGCGTCTCGGAGTGAACCAAAGCGATGTTGTTAGGACATGTAGGAGATACAGAGAGACGGGAACTGTCGATGGCATGCCTCACTCGGGCCGCTCAAGGGCTACTACTGCTGTGGACGACAGATACCTACAGATTGTGGCTCGGAGGAATCCTGACAGCAACGCCACCATGTTGAATAATACTTTTCGTGCAGCCACAGGACGACGTCGTGTTACGACTCAAACTGTGCGCAATAGGCTACATGATGCACAACTTCACTCTCGACGTCAATGGCGAGGTCCATCTTTGCAACCACGACACCATGCACCGCGGTACAGGTGGGTCCAGCAACATCCGAAATGGACCGCTCTCTTCACCGGTGAGTGTCGCATATGCCTTCAACCAGACAATCGTCGGAGACGTGTTTGCAGGCAACCCGGTCAGGCTGAACGCCTTATACACACTGTCCAGTGAGTGCAGCAAGGTGAAGTTTCCTTGATGTTTTGGGGTGGCATTATGTAGGGCCGACGTACGCCGCTGGTGGTCAGGCGCCGTAACGGCTGTAGGATGAATGCCCTCCTCCGGCCGATAGTGCAACCATATCGGCAGCATATTGGCGAGGCATTCGTCTTCATCGACGACAATTCGTGCTCCCGTCGTGCACATCTTGTGAATGACTTCCTTCAGAATAACGACATCGCTCGACTAGAGTGCCCAGCATGTTCTCCAGACATGAACCCTATCGAACATGCCCGGGATAGATTGAAAAGGCTGTTTATGGACGACGTGGCCCACCAACCACTCTGAGGGATCTACGCCGAATCGCCGTTGAGGATTGGGACAATCTGGACCAACAGTGCCTTAGTGAACTTGTGGACAGTGTGCCACGACGAGTACAGGCATGCATCAATGTAAGAGAACGTGCTACTGGGTATTAGAAGTACTGGTGTGTACAGCAATCTGGACCACCACCTCTGAAGGTCTCGCTGTATGGCGGTGCAACATGCAATGTGGGGTTTTCATGAGGAAGAAAAAGGACGGAAATTTTGTTTATGTTGACCTCTATTCCAGTTTTCTGTACGTGTTCCGGAACTCTCGTAAGCGAGGTGATGCAAAATTTTGATTGATGTGTGTGTTTATTACACTGATGTTCATGAAATGAACATTTGATACAACAAGCCACAATGGAACAGACCGTGAGCGGTGGTTTCGATTACACTCTTAAACTAAATTGTTGTTATACACCACTACCTGAATTATTAAAGGTATTAATATATTAAATATCTCAATGAATGCACAGATTAGTGTGCAAAGCCATCAGCCATCACTTCAAAATGTTAAGTTAGAGCCACGCTTTCGTACTCAATCTGACGCACGTCCTTCAGATCAGATAACGAAAAATGTCCTCTGTCATTCACAACTTGTGCCTTCCCATGACCTTTGACTACTCAGTGTATAATTGTTTAAATACTGCAATACCATACGAGTTTGTTCCTAATCACACTACACTACTTTAATTACGTGCCGGCCGGTGTGGCCGAGCGGTTCTAGGCGCTTCAGTCTGAAACCGCGCGACCGCTACGGTCGCAGGTTCGAATCCTACCTCGGGCATGGATGTGTGTGACGTCCTAAGGTTAGTTAGGTTTAAGTAGTTCTAAGTTCTAGGGAACTGATGACCTCAGATGTTAAGTCCCATAGTGCTCAGAGCCATTTGAACCATTTGTTTTTTAATTACGTCACTTCTTGATTCATTGACTGTTGATTATAAATTTCAAACCTATACTCACCCGGGCTGCTGCAGACAGAAATCACACTGTCAGTGCCACAGTACTGTAAACAACACTGCGCAACAGAATTAAAGGGTCACTTCTTTGAGCCGCCTTTTTCTGCCGTTGTGACTTAGAAGTTTTAAATTTGGCTTAAAGATGCCTACAAGCTTCCGCTGTAATGGTGCAAGAGCGTGGTTTCTTGCAAACGGAACACTCTGGCTCCGCGACGATTCGAACAGCAAGATGTCATCACCAGGGGCGTTCATTTCTCCCACTAAGCCATCTTTGCATCCTTGCTTCGATAATTATTACAGTTTTCGCAATTTAATAAAAGTTTCTTTAGATGTCCATCAATGCAAGTAAATCAAAGGCTGTCCTTAGGGAAAGCTTTGTCGAAGGTTGTCAAGAACGTTGTCTTCTTGCACATCACGCTACAAACCGTTAATTTTGAACGCGAAGGGGAAGGGGTGGTTTCATTGACAATCTTTATGCCACCTCCTAAGGCGTTTTTGTGTCGAGTCTTAGAAACTGTGTGTCTGAAATGTTTTCCTCGGTCAGCCAAAAGCAAACAATACTATCTAAATGCTTGATGTCGCGGTTTTGACGATCGTCGCAGAGGCGTGAAGAGGACGGGTGAGATGTGGTTAAGGGGAGATGTGACGAAGTCCCCGTAGCATGATACGTCCACGGTGGCGTTGAGCAGAACTGAGTTGAAATTTGGTGCTGACATGTAATGAAGTCACCTTACACCTCAAATGGACTTCTGAGCTGTGGCCTCCTTTTCGCACGTGATGACATCTTGCTGTTCGAAGCGTCGCGGAGCCAGAGTGTTCCGTTTGCAAGAAACCACGCTCTTGCACCATGACAGCGGAAGCTTGTAGGCACCTTCAAGCCAAATTTAAAACTTCTAAGTCCCAATGGCAGAAAAAGGCGGTTCAAAGAAGTGACCCTTTAATTCTGTTGCGCAGTGTTATTTACAGTACTGTGGCACTGACAGTGTGATCTCCGTCTGCCGCAGCCCGGGTGAGTATGGGGTTGAAATTTGTAATCAACAGTCAATGAATCACGAAGTGACGTAATTAAAGTAGTGTAATGTGGTTAGGAACAAACTAGTATGGTATTGCAGTATTTAAACAGTTACACACTGAGTACTCAAAGGTCATGGGGAGGCACAAGTTGTGGTTATCTTGATACAGTCGTGATAGAAATGGGTTCCTGACACCCCACATCAAATCACCGGCGATCAGGCTCGCAGAACACCGTCAATTGCCGGTATGGTTCTGGGGAAGGAGTGGGCGACATGATGTCCGATCGTCAAACACAGTCGTATGATCGCGTAGCTCCTCATATGCCATGTTGAAGATCCATCCTAGACATTGTTCACCTCGGAAAACGAAATCTTATGCAATCTTCTGTGTGCTGTGACCTACACGTCTTGCTCTTATCACCGTCTCATTCAGAGTAAATTAGCTCGCTATGTGCTGCTGCGTCCACTACCCTCCCACCATTAACCGACTACCCAGATATGGTGTCTACTGCACTCACGCCAAGCACCACATCTTGCTGCAAATAAGAGCGTCATACACGGCACATCTTCAGATGGGAAAACTGTTCTTGTGACTTGCCCTATTTTCAGCTAATTACCAACCGAGATTGTAGAGAGCAGTAGGGTTCCCAGTTTGGATCAAAGGGGAATGGGATACCAGTCCCAGCAGTTTTCTGGTAGCCAAGAAAATCCTACGGAAAAGCTTGGTGGAAAACGGGGAAGATGGAACAGTTTAATTCATTTTTGAAACAATGCTGTCAATTGTTCAAAGAAAAATCCTAAACTTTGTGCCTGAGTGTGAATTAAAATTTTAGTTTCAAAACGCTCTAAAAAAAGAATAATTGCTCAGAATGATAACAACTTTGAACAGAATGTTATCGAAGAAGGGGGAAACGTTATGGGAAAAAAATTAACGACTGTTTCACCATTAGATGGCGCTGTAAGCCACAGAATAAGAAACGCAGAGTACATGCCTGTTCCTCAGCTTGCGTCTTAGAAGCTTGTCATGCCTGTCGCAATGCAGGATTATGTCCTGCTGGCAAAACTCTTTTACAAGTACGGTGACGGAGCCAGTAGCTCTGAAGAAAGTCAGAACATTCAGGGGTATGCAAATAGTTGTTGGTACAATGTCTGACAAGTGCTCGCAGAAAATGATTACGAAATTCGAAAAGACAGGTTCTTTAGTAGTGAAGTGTGGGAGAGGGATGAAAACAAGTTATATGACGACAGTAGGTCAGTAGAAGATGTGGCCACAACATTCCGGAAATGGTCGAGCGGTGGTGTGCAAAACATGCAGTGCACGGAGTACTGCTCCAACTTTGGACATGCCTGTAAGCAAGGTGCATAAAATTCTACGAGCCATCCTGCATTGCTATCCATACAAAATTATCCATGTTCAGGAGCTGCTTCTTGCTGATCTGCCAGTGATACCGACGTTTTCTCCAGAAATTGCTCACTAGGAAGTGTACAGAGATTAGCCGTAGAACGTTCTGTGGAAGGGCAATGCAAAATCCGCACGGACACCAACTGGTACCGCTTCATTCTGCAAAACTGTTTGGTGACAGTTGACTTCAACGTTTATCGTAGGGCCACATTTTTTTTCTAGAAAATTGATCCTACGGGTTCTATTACTTTTACTCTCACTGGTAAACTCTGTGAGAGTCTTTTGCGCACCAATGGCATTTCGGGAATGCTAGAATTGTCAGCCGTCATTTCCCTACAGGTCACCTGATTTTAATACGTGTGACTTTTGGTAGAGGGTTTATCTGAAAGGTGCTGTGTTCAGCGCTCCGATTACAAACGTAGCTGAAATGAGGGCAGACATTGCGCAACACATTCTGAAAGTGACTCCTGAGACACACCAATCTGTTGTGGAACATGCTATTTGTCGATTTCGACTTGTGGCAGAAAACGGTGGGCCGGTGTCACGACACTTAAAAACCGATTTCATTGTTGCTTTTTATGGCGTTTTCGCCTCAAGACAGTTAAGGGAGGATGTAACGGAAAATGTAAAAACTTATTTAAAAAATCAAAAACGTATAATAGAATATGCAGATTAATATTTTGTCAGAAATCTGAATTTTTAATTTTTTTATTGTCGAGTCTATAAAAAGCCATAACACAAATTCTAATCAAACAATTAATCTGAAAATTTTACTTTAGTGGCTTGAGAAGGTTGTAAGACCACTGAACTATAGTTATTAATTTAAGGTACAAACTGTATCTTTAACAGAGTTTTTAATTTTGCACATCCAAAATTAACTTTTTTTTCTACATACCATCATCTAAAAATCTGAATGTAATTGCAAGATCTTATATTTTTTAGTTTCAGGGAGACAGCAACAGGTTGCGAACAGTTCCTGAAATTTTCAAAGCATTAGCGCATATGCTTTTTGAGAAAAGCCTTCTAATAACGTAAAAATGTAAAACAGAGAAAATGAGGTTCAATGATTTTCTACTCATACTTCTACTTGTAGTATGCTTACCTCACTTTTAAAATCCTCCATACTGCTGATACTCCTCATCCTCCAGGTTTCTCCTCTTCGAATCTGCCTGTCCTGTAGTTGCAGGTAAGACACTGATATGTTAACTTTCTTGACCCTGCTCTCGTCGATGACGTAAATTGCTTTTGTTGTAAACACGCCAACTCTCTTCAGCACTTCAGTTCTGCCATTATTTCTGTTACTGTAATACAAAACTACATCACGGAGATCTATTTTGAGAACTTCAAGTCCATAGAATGTCTCTTTTGATCATTTAATTCAAATTAAATTATTGAGGTTTTCATTTGCATTTCGTGTCTTCCAGTGAAGACACTTCCTCAATAAATCAGGGTTTGCAAGAAACCTGAATATGGGCATAACTGCATTCATAACAGGTTCTGGTAATTAGTGTTACTGTGAATACGTCTCATTTCTGTTTTTGACCTTACATCAAGCCTCTTTCGGACACAGATTGTGCATTGGTGTTTGGTAAGTGGATATTTGTAGAAAAAATTGCCCACACATCACGCCTCATTGCCTCTAAATTGTGTATGTTTTTCCTGATAGCTCTCCCATAAAATAACTGAAGAGAATTAGTTTATTTCAGAGTAAGCCTGCCTTTTCCTCCTAGTGGTTTTCCATCCTCAAGTAACTCACCTTTCTTCTCTTTCAGCAAGCGACGAAGCCTCTTTCGGATGTGGCCAACAGATTCTAACTTTTTTCTTGTTGTATTGTATTCGTACGGATTTTTATCTGTTATAGCTTTGAACGAAGAGGAGTCCCCATCACCAAGGTATTTAGTATAACGTCATACTGGTCATCAGATCTGGAGAACATCGTCACAACTGCAGCAGCCTTCATGTCCCCATTTGAGCCACAATAAATTTTACAGCATGCTACTGTATGTTTTCCTTGCCACAGTTTCCCACTGTCTTTTTTGTTGGACTTTTCCTTGTTGCATACTGGTGGCAGTATTTAGACGTAATTTATGCATCTAAAACTTTACCTGAGTCAGTACCAATAACAGATGCAACTCCAGACAACTCCAGTGTCCCATCTACAGACGATTCCAGATCAGTAACATTTATAGGAGAATCATTGTCATCTACCCCAGGATCTATTTGTTCTTAGTTAATTTCCAGCAATTCCTCCACTGCTTTCTTCACAGAAGCTTTGGCAGCAACGCATACAGCATCGGACATTTCTTTATTTAACTTTCCAAACCTTGCACAAGGTGTAGGCATGTTCAGAAAACCACACAATAAATTACCTTCTTCCCTGTGCTGTCGAAGGCATCTCAGATCGTAAAATTGCTTTCATAGGTACCAGTGTCATATTTTATGGAGGAGGAAAATGAAAATTAATAGCCACACGAATTACAAATTAATTTAAAATTACAAGCTATTCCCTCTCTTCTCTCTTCAACAAGAATCATACATTCCGTATTTTTACAGTTAACACACGAACATGAAAACTTTACAGTCTGGCAGAGAAGCTCTAAATCCAGTGGATTCCAGATCAACATAATTCACTCATCTGTACAATTCTCCTGTCCCACGTTTCGATGCTGAAGCTGAGAGCTTATGTTTTTCATTTCGAGCTGCTTCCTCTTTTTTGTTGTTAAACCGATTCCCATGAAACCTCCGTTTCATAAACACAGTTTTTCCACCACCCATTATGCATAAATCTTGACTTCCACGTAAAGGTTTGCGAATTCAACTTTCCACCTACTAATATGTGTTAGTATTGTCAAAACGTAAATAAACCACTAGCAAGAAAGTTTTCAGGCAAAGATACAGATATCAGCCCTAGACATAGATGCGAGCCAAAGACATCGAAAGAAAATAGCCTTCACACTGACAAAAATTCCACTGAAGCCAACAATTTCCCAAATGACGGAAAAGGTGGGAGTGGCCGCCAGTGCAGAGCTACTCAGTTTAACAGTTTAAAAGCATTTTGAAGGCTGCTATCGTGATGAAATTCACTCACAACATAGATTAAACTGTGTAGAACAAGAAAATAATATTTTTGAAAAATCGAGTTTTTGGCCCAAAATCCATTACATCCCCCCTTAAAAGCTGATTTCACTGTTGCTTTTTATGCGGTTTTTGAGCTGAGGTCATTTCAAAACCAACTTTTCTCATCCTATGTGGTACGACGATGCGATTATGTATATGCTTACCTAACTAACAGCGACACAGTTTTTGAATGCAGACTTCAGCAGTCATGAACATTTCTCAGAACGGTGGTTTATGCAACTCGCACAGTAGCCACTGTATTGTGATTCAACTGGCATTTAGGTTACGACGCTTACAGAGACATCTAGTGCGAAAAGTTTCGTAAAGTTTTTTGTTGCCATAAAGTTCCTTCTGACTGAGTTCTGCAATAAATATCATTTAGTGATAGTGCATACTCTGTTCAAGAATCACGTGAGGAAGGGGTATGCTTGTAAACGGCCGGGAGATACGGGAAGATTTCTGTTAGATTACACCACGGCCAGGCAGAGATTTCGAAATCATATACTGAATTGTAAGGCGTACCCAGGAGCAGATATAGACTCAGATCCCAATGTAGTAGTGATTAAGAACAGGCTGAAGTTTGAGAGACAAGTCCGGAAAGATAAATGCGCAAAGAAGTGGAATACTGAAATAAGGAGATGTGTTTGAAGTTCTCTGAGGCTATAGACACTGAGGTGATGAATAGACTTTAATCTGGGAAGGAACCATGGATAACAGATGAAAAACACACACAATTTAGAGGCAATGAGGCGTGCTCATTGACGGAACAATGAAGCACCGAAACGTTCAGGGAAATTCAGGAATACAGAAATGCAAGTCACTTAGGAACGAAATAAATAGGAAACGTAGGGAAGCTAAGGGAAAACGACTGCTTGAGAAGTGAAGGTATCGAAAAAGAAATGACTGTTGTAAGGATAGATTCAGCAGACAGGAAAGTCAAAACAACATTCAGTGAAATTAAAAGCAGGGGTGGTAACATTAAGAGTTCAGCAATAATTCCACTGTTAAATGCAGAGGAAAGAGGATACAGATGGAAATAATACATCGAATGCCTCTATAGGGGGGGGGGGGCGTACCTATCAGATGATTTAATCTAGCTTCCTACTTCTGCAGAGTAGATATGGATGGAGGAGGAGTTGCCACATTTATTAAAAACTGCCATAAATTCAAGAACATTAACATTAATAAATTCCGTTTAGAGCAGCATCTAGAAGCATGTGCAACAGAAGTAGAGTTCCATAACAGATCCTATATAATAGTAGCTATTTACCGAGCACCTGAAGGAAATTATAATCTATTCATAAATCACCTAGATGCTCTTTTGTGTTATTTAACAGGAAGAAACAAAGGAATTTTGATTGCTGGTGACTTTAATACAGATTTTCTAATGCAATCTTCCAGTAAACATTTACTGCAGTTAGTGATGTTGTCTTTCAATCTAACTCACACTGTAAACTTTCCAACTAGGATCACTAAATCCTCAAGGACAGCCATTGATAACATTTTTATAGACAAATCAAAGGAACAAAATCATATCATAAAACCAGTAATAAATGGACTATCGGATGATGACATGCAGCTCCTTGTTTTAGATGTAAATTCGAAGCAGTTTATCAAGACTGCTAAATCTGAATACAGGAGAGAAGTCAATCAACCAAAAATTGAGAGTTTTAGAAAACTGCTCAAAGATATGAACTGGAAAGATGTTTGTAGTGCTGATGACATAATGAAACATATAACACATTCATGAATAATGTCAGTACCACATTTGAAAACTATTTTCCTCTAAAAGTTACTCAAAGTAAACGGAAGTCTATAATAAAACCATGGATTACACAATGAAGAAAGATTTCCTGTAAGACAAAAAGGAAAATGTATCTGTCAACCAAGAATAGTTCCAATGCTGATGATTTAGCTAAATACAAGGAATACTGTAAAATATTAAAAAAAGTAATTCAGACATCTAAACAAATGCACTACGAGAAGAAGATAGCAATGTCAGGGAACAAAATAAAAACAATATGGGATATAGTAAATGAGGAGACTGGTAGAACCAGAAAGGAACAGGAGCAAATAGCATTAAGGGTAGATGACACATTAGTAACCGATGGGCATAGTGTGGCAAGTCTATTTAACAAATACTTTATATCTGTTACTGATAGAATGGGATTGTCAGGATCAGTAAATAATGCCCTTGAATATCTGAAACTAGCCTTTACAAATAGCTTCAGGTACATGAATATGTCACTCACTTCACCAAAAGAAATAACTTCCATAATAAAATCTTTAAAAACAAAGCATTCTAGTGGTTACGATGAAATATAAACAAAGTTAATTAAGGTATGTTCTTGTGAGTTTAGTACAATTCTAAGTTACTTGTGTAACCAGTCAATTATAACTGGGACATTTCCTGACTGGCTAAAATATGCAGATGTTAAGCCTCTATTCAAGAAAGGGGATAAAGAGATACCATCAAACTACAGACCGATTTCACTTTTGCCAGCATTCTCAAAAATTTTAGAAAAAGTAATGTACAAGCAGCTTCTCAACCATCTGACCACAATTAACATATTATCAAGAACACAGTTTGGATTTCTGAAGGGTTCTGATACCAAGAAGGCTATTTACACCTACAGTGAAAATGTACTTAATTCATTAAATAACAAATTACAAGCAACAGGTATTTTCTGTGATTTGTCAAAGGCATTTGATTGGGTGAACCACAACACCCTTTTAAATAAATTAGAATTCTATGGTGTCACAGGCAGTGCTGCAAAATGGTTCAAGTCATACCTCGCTAACAGGAAACAAAGGGTGTCAGTGCAAGGGACTAGTGAATTAAGTCATCGTCAGAATGGGAAGAAATTACATGTGGTGTCCCACAAGGATCCATCTTAGGGCCATTGCTTTTTCTTGTGTACATTAATGATCTCTCATCAGTTACACTGCCAGAAGCAGAGTTCGTTTTGTTTGCAGACGACACAAGTATTGCAATAAATAGCATGTTGAGTGTAGTTCTAGATAGATCTGCTAATGATATTTTCATGGATATTAATAAATGGTTTAAAGCCAACTCACTGACATTAAACACCGAAAAGACTCACTATATGCAATTCAGAACCTGTAAGAGGTTTCCACCCAGCTTATGCATAAAGTATGAGGAAGAGCAGATAGAAGAGGTTGACAGTCTAAAATTCCTGGGATTACAACATGATAATAAATTCAGTTGGGAGGAGCACACCACGGAACTGCAGAAACACCTTAACAAATCTGTATTTGCAATTCGAGTGTTAGCAGACATAGGCGACATAAAAATGAAAAAGCTTGCATACTTTGCCTACTTTGATTCCATAATGTCATATGGTATAATATTTTGGGGTAACTCTACAAGTGAAACAAAAGTTTTCAGAGTCCAAAAGCGTGTAATACGTATTATTTGTGGAGTAAATTCACGGACGTCCTGTAGAAACCTCTCCAAAGAGCTGGGTATACTAACTACTGCCTCTCAGTATATTTACTCCTTAATGAAATTTGTAATATATCTCTTTTTCCAACAAACAGCTCAGTTCATACATACAATACCAGGAACAAAAATGACCTGCACAAGGACTTAAAAGCACTTACTTTAATATTTCAGTCGAATATGTTATAAACTTTCTAAACCTACAAATGCTACGTATGTAGGTTTGGCTTTATTTAATCCACCGTCTCAGATAATTCCGAGGGGCAAATGGCCTCTCATGTCCCTACATTTCTCCAGCAAGTACAGTGATTTTCTCCGAGGTCGGTCACTACCAGTTTTTCTATTGTTCTGTAAATACACTCCTGGAAATTGAAATAAGAACACCGTGAATTCATTGTCCCAGGAAGGGGAAACTTTATTGACACATTCCTGGGGTCAGATACATCACATGATCACACTGACAGAACCACAGGCACATAGACACAGGCAACAGAGCATGCACAATGTCGGCACTAGTACAGTGTATATCCACCTTTCGCAGCAATGCAGGCTGCTATTCTCCCATGGAGACGATCGTAGAGATGCTGGATGTAGTCCTGTGGAACGGCTTGCCATGCCATTTCCACCTGGCGCCTCAGTTGGACCAGCGTTCGTGCTGGACGTGCAGACCGCGTGAGA
This sequence comes from Schistocerca piceifrons, assembly GCF_021461385.2. Lineage (NCBI taxonomy): Eukaryota > Metazoa > Arthropoda > Insecta > Orthoptera > Acrididae > Schistocerca > Schistocerca piceifrons. The sequence goes on along the minus strand of NC_060139.1, from coordinate 686,924,278 downwards.
CGACGCTTCATCCAGTCCCAAACATGCTCAATGGGGGACAGATCCGGAGATCTTGCTGGCCAGGATAGTTGACTTACACCTTCTAGAGCACGTTGGGTGGCACGGGATACATGCGGACGTGCATTGTCCTGTTGGAACAGCAAGTTCCCTTGCCGGTCTAGGAATGGTAGAACGATGGGTTCGATGACGGTTTGGATGTACCGTGCACTATTCAGTGTCTCCTCGACGATCACCAGTGGTGTACGGCCAGTGTAGGAGATCGCTCCCCACACCATGATGCCGGGTGTTGGCCCTGTGTGCCTCGGTCGTATGCAGTCCTGATTGTGGCGCTCACCTGCACGGCGCCAAACACGCATACGACCATCATTGGCACCAAGGCAGAAGCGACTCTCATCGCTGAAGACGACACGTCTCCATTCGTCCCTCCATTCGCGCCTGTCGCGACACCACTGGAGGCGGGCTGCACGATGTTGGGGCGTGAGCGGAAGACGGCCTAACGGTGTGCGGGACCGTAGCCCAGCTTCATGGAGACGGTTGCGAATGGTCCTCGCCGATACCCCAGGAGCAACAGTGTCCCTAATTCGCTGGGAAGTGGCGGTGCGGTCCCCTACGGCACTGCGTAGGATCCTACGGTCTTGGCGTGCATCCGTGCGTCGCTGCGGTCCGGTCCCAGGTCGACGGGCACGTGCACCTTCCGCCGACCACTGGCGACAACATCGATGTACTGTGGAGACCTCACGCCCCACGTGTTGAGCAATTCGGCGGTACGTCCACCCGTCCTCCCGCATGCCCACTATACGCCCTCGCTCAAAGTCCGTCAACTGCACATACGGTTCACGTCCACGCTGTCGCGGCATGCTACCAGTGTTAAAGACTGCGATGGAGCTCCGTATGCCACGGCAAACTGGCTGACACTGACGGCGGCGGTGCACAAATGCTGCGCAGCTAGCGCCATTCGACGGCCAACACCGCGGTTCCTGGTGTGTCCGCTGTGCCGTGCGTGTGATCATTGCTTGTACAGCCCTCTCGCAGTGTCCGGAGCAAGTATGGTGGGTCTGACACACCGGTGTCAATGTGTTCTTTTTTCCATTTCCAGGAGTGTAATTTGCGTCAGCGTTTTGCAGTCATGAATTATTAAACTTATGGTTCGGTAATACTCACGCCTGTTAACGTCTGCCTTGTTTGGAATCGTTGTATTCTTATTTCTGCTGTTACATAAAGCTTGCACACCGGGTGGAACACTTACTTTAATTCAAAAAATGGTCCACTACTCAGGAACGCTCATCTTCAATAATTTGCCAGCACACATAAAAAATTTAGTTACAAATAAAGATCAGTTTAAAAGGAGTCTGAAAGACTTACTAGTGGCCAACTCCTTCTACTCCATCGACGGACTTTTTAATAGAAACGAATGATGTATTGTATATACTAATACCATTAGTATTGTTATTTCAGCTTAAAAATGATGTATTGTATATACTCATACTATCAGTATTGTTATTCTCAGCTTAAAAAAAATTGAAATGTTCCACATCCACGAGGATCTCCTCAGCACTGATCTATGGAACGATAAATAATCCAGTCTAATCTAAACTTGATAGAAGAAGATACAATAGTCGATAGGGAAGAGTTAGGGGTTCCACTATTAGAATCAGAACTGAAAAGCGCTTCGGAAGACTTAAAATCAAATAAGGCACAAGGGATGGATAACGTTCCATCGGAAATTCTAAAATTGTTGGGGGAAGTAGCAACAAAACGACTATTCACTTTGGTGTGTCCCGCGACTGACGATGTGTCATCAGACTTTCGCAATAATGTCGTCCTCACAATTCCAAAGACTGCAAGTCCGGAGAACTACGAGAATTATATCACAATCAGTTTAACAGTTCATGCATCCCACTTGCTGAAATAATAATATACAGAAGAATGGAAAAGAAAATTTAGGATCTGATAGATGACGAACAGTTTGGCTTTAGGAAAGGTAAAGGCACCAAAGTGTCTGTTCTGACGTTGCAGTTGTTAAAGGAAGGAAGACTGAAGAAATATGAAGATACTTTCATTGAATTTGTCGAACGGAAAAAGCGTTCGACAATATGAAATGTTGCAAGATCTTTGAAATTCTGTGGGGTGAGCTACAGGGAAAGGCGGGTAATATACAATATGTACAAGAATCAAGAGGGAACAATAAGACTGAAAGACCAAGGACAAAGTGCCCAGATTAAAAAGGGATGGTTCGTTGATTGATTTGGGGAGTTGGGGGGGGGGGGGGAGGTGGAGATGGTTGGTAGATTTGGGGAGGGGGGGGGGGGGGTCCGAATAGCTGGGAGCTGGGTCATTGGTCCAACCGGATGAGGGAAGGATGGAGAAGGAAATCGCTCGTGCTCTTTCAAAGGAACCATCCTACTATTTGCCTGAAGCGATTTAAGGAAATCACGGAAAACCGAAATCAGAATGGTCGGACGAATGTTTGAATCGTCGCCCTCCGGAATGCGAGTCCCGTGTGCTAACCAGTGCCCCATCTCGCTCGATATATAAAATAGGGAAGCAGCTTTCGCCCCTACTGTCCAATTTATACATATAAGAAGCAATGAGGCAAATAAAACAAAGGTACAAGAGTGGGATTAAAATTCAGGAAGAAAGAATTTAAATGAGGAAATTCGCTTATAACATTGCTATCCTCAGTGAAAGCGAAGAAGAATTGCAGGACATGTGGAATGGAATGAGCGGTCTAATGAGTACAAAATATGTATGGATTAAGAGTAAATCAAAGAAAGACCAAGGTAATGAGAAGTAGCAGAAGTGAGAACAGTGAGGAACTTAACATCACAATTGAGGATCCCGAAGCAGACGAAATTAAGTAGTTCCGATACCTAGGCAGCAAAATAACCTATGACGGACGGGGCAAGGAGGACATAAAAAGCAGACTAGCACTGGTGCAAAAGGTATTTCCGGCCAAGTGAAGTCTGTTAATATCAAACATAGGTTTTAACTTGAGGAAGAAATTTCTGAGAATGTACGTTTCGAGCACAACATTGTATGGTAGTGAGACGTGGACTGTGAGAAGGCCAGAACAGAAGAAAATCGAAGTCTTTGAGATGTGGTGCTAGAGAAGGACGTTGAAAATCAGGTGAACTGATACGGTAGAGAATGAGAAGGTTCTCCACAGAAGTGGCGAGGAAAGGAACACGTGGAAAACGCTGACAAGAAGGAGGGACAGGATGATAGACCGTCTGTTAATGCATCAGGGGAAACTCCCATGATAGTAGAGGAAGATGTAGAGTAAAAACTATAGAAGAAGACAGAGATTGGAAGACATTCAGCAAATAATTGAGGTGAGGACGCAAGGTGTAACTGCTACTCCGAGGTGAAAAGGGCCGCATCAAACCAGCCAAAAGACAGATGACTAAAAGAAAAGTTGCTCCCCTCTTCTATAATACTCCTTTCAAATATTATCCTTCTTTTATGTTGTTATTTCATGTTATCTTATTTATTTATTTCGAAACTGCTACTTTCGCTGACCGATGACCATCGCAGTCTGGTCCCTTTAATCCCGCAAACCGCTACTTTCGCTACAATTACCCGTGTGTCTGTGTGTTGTTTGTGAGCCTTAAGGCCTTAGTTACAAGAATTTGGGCTGTGAGACTGTGATGGAAATGTTAGGAAGTTTTGTGATGAAATGCTGACCTACACCGTAATCATGAAAACTTATAATACATTGAAAATAGTTTATTTCTCGCAAATTTTAATTAAGTTAGAATTATTGTCTGAAGATCAAATCACTGTAAGTGACCATGTTAAGATCCAACCAACATGCAGTAACGAGAAAATGGTGCTGTGATTTCCAGAGTATAAAAGAACTGAAAGGAAAACGAATCTTTTACTCTTTAGAGGAAACTTACGCTGCAGTGAAACCTCCTGACATTTAAAATGTGTTCTTATCTAGGACTCCAGGACAACACTTAAGTTACACAGGTGGTTTTGTTGCTAATTGATCTAGCGACGGACACCTCGCTTTTCGAGTTGAGCCTTTAGTGTGAGATTGGCTCTTTTTATCTTTTTCAAACTACACAGAAGCACTGATATCGTGAATTTTTCCATATTAATAGTGGCTTAGAAAATAGCAGCATGCTCAGACATATAGAGAACTAAGAGTATTTATTTCAATTAGAAGTGGCCTGAAATGCATACACTTACCATATTAAGGCAGTACATCCAAGACACTTTTTATACTATTGTACTTATAAGTTACAAACAGTTCTGGCCTTGTAAATTATTGTTCAATACTTATCTCATTACTTACAGAAGTATTTAAAAGCGCTGCGCCACATTTTGTATCTTAAAGGAGCTACCTTCAAGAGAAATGCGTATTAATTCCAGATAACTGAGAATGGTTCACTAAATTGAAGCGAAATGCGTATGGTAGAACATAAATTGCATTTATTCAGTTGTATCCAGACATAAGTAAAAACTCAATAATGTAGCGCTGCCAGCACCTGAGAACTGATAGATCAAGCATATTTAAAAAGGCAAATTTGTCTGCCTTTTGTGGAAAAATTGAAAGACCCGGCCAAATGTAAGACGGTGAATTTTAGAAACGTCTACTCTTGTCATGTATGTTGACTCAAGGCAGAGAGAATGGTAACTACGGCACATTCATCAAATTTTTTTCCCGTATTTTTTGACAATATTATTCAAAGACATTTACTCATGATGGCAGCTGAAATGGTCACAAGGAAGGATCTACTTCGGGTGAAGTGAACCAGGAACCACGAACCATGGGCTATGCAGAGTTAGGTTGGCTTGGTTACCTTGTGTAGTTGTAACCAGCAGAAAAGAGTGATGTATGTGGAGAGGCCAGACAACATATGGCTCCTGAAGAGGGTCAGCAGCCCTTTCAGTAGATGCATCAGTAACAGTCTGATTGACTGAATGATCTGCCCTTGTAACAGCAGCCAAATTGGACTTGATATGGTGGTACTGCGAACGCTGGAACTACTCAGGAGGTAGTTGTAATCAGGAAAAACTAACCTGGCATGCTACGGATCGGAGCGTGTAATGTTAGATCCTTCAGTCGAGTAGAAAGGTTGGGGATTTAGAGAGGTAAAGCAGACCCTAAACTGCGAAACGTGGACTCTGAGTATATTTTATTGGTTATAAACTACAGAATAAAACTGAAGAAATTAAAGAAATGGGACGTTGAAAACCTGAATAAACTAGCCGCTGCATTAAGCAATGATTGACTTCAATACGGGAAGGAGTATTATATAAAACAAATGAATAGCCTTGAAAGATGAAATAATGGTGCCACTAAGGAATCAAATAGGCAAAAAGATAAAGTCTAGTAGAAAACCTTCGAGAATATTGAGAAATCAATTGACGAAAGAGAAATACAAAAATACAGCAAATGAAGCCGCAAAAGGGAATGCAGACTTCTAAAAATCTAAGCAGGTATTACGAAAGGACAACTGCAAGGCTGTAGAAGCATGCATGACTAGAGAAGCGATACATGTCACCGGTATGAAAATTAAGAAGACTTGGAAAATGGAGAAGCAGCTCTATGAATAGCAAGAGCTCGGACGGCAAGCCAGTTCTAAGTAAGAACGGAAAACCTGTAAGGTGAAAGGACTGTAATGAAGCGTCAACTAGAGAAATTAATACAAGTTTATGGAAAGGAAAGAGGAAGTAAATGATTATGAGATGGAAGATATGATACTGCAAGAGGAATTTTATACAGAACTGAAAGATTAAAGACATAATAATCCCTGGCGTATACGAATTCGCTATTGTGAACCTTGGGAGATCCACCCACGACAAAACTGTTCCACCCGGTGTGCAAGCTTTATGTAACAGCAGAAATAAGAATACAACGATTCCAAACAAGGCAGACGTTAACAGGTGTGAGTATTACCGAACCATAAGTTTAATAATTCATGACTGCAAAACGCTGACGCAAATTATTTACAGAACAATAGAAAAACTGGTAGTGACCGACCTCGGAGAAAATCACTGTACTTGCTGGAGAAATGTAGGGACATGAGAGGCCATTTGCCCCTCGGAATTATCTGAGACGGTAGATTAAATAAAGCCAAACCTACATACGTAGCATTTGTAGGTTTAGAAAGTTTATAACATATTCGACTGAAATATACTCTTTGAAATTATGGAAGTAGCAAGGATAAAATACAGAGAGCATAAGGTTATATACACCGTGTGTAGAAACTGGACTGCAATTGTGTGTGAGATGAAGGACGTAAAAGGGAAGTAGCAACGGAGAAGAGAGCGAGACGGTATTGTACCCTATCCTCGATGCTCAATCTGTGTGATGAGCACGTTGAAAAAGAAACCAAAGAGAAATTTGTAAAGCGACATAAAGTAGAATTAGGAGGAATGAAAACAACTGAGGTTGTGATGACACTGTAATTTTGTCAGAAGCGCCAAGGGACTTGGAAAAACAGGCAGGTAAACAGAATGGAGAATGTCTTGAAAAGAGGTTGTAAGATGAAAATCAACAAAAGTAAAACCAAAGTAATAGAATACAGTTGAAATAATTCAGTGATGCTAAGAAATGTAGATTATGTAATAAGGCACGAGAAGCAGTATCTGGTTTGCTATTTAGGCAGCAAAATGTCTGATGATGGCCAGAGTAGAGACGACATAAAATGCAGACTGATAGTAGCGAGAAAAACATTTCTGAAAAACATAAATATGTTAACTTCGAATTTAAAGTTTGGAAAGTTTTTTATGAAGATATTTGTCTGGAGTCTACCATTGCACAGAAGTGAAATGTTGACAGTAAGTAGTTAGTTCAGACAAGAAGTGAATAGAAGCTTTGGAAATGTGGTACTATAAAAGAATGCAGAAGATAAGATGCATAGACTGAGTGAGTATAGAGGAGATACTGAACTAAACTGGAGAAAAAAGGGAGTATATGATACGGCTCGACTACAGGGAAAGATCGATTGTTAGATCAAATGCTGAGCCATCAAGGAATCGTCAATTTGGTAATGGAGAATAATGCTGAATGTGTTCTTGTGAGGGGGTGGGAGGAGGTAGATGTATGTAGGTAGCAGTAGTTACGCAGAAATGGAGAAACTTGCACAAAACAGGCTTGGGTAGAAAGCTGCATCAAAAAAGCCTTCGGCCAGCTGAAAACCACAACGACAACGAAATGAACCTGATAGAATAACAGTCGAGATTATTCCATCAACAACAATATTATTCATGCAATAACTCTTTCATCAACAAAAGATTTGTGTGAGATATTTCAAGATGTTACGCTTCATATCGAAGATCCTCAGATTAGAACTACAATACATTCCTTATAAGAAAACTATTTTCTTTCGTTTACCATGAAATTGGAGCAAAATCACTTCAAAATACATTGTTCTACATTTAAAGAAGTCTTATTATACTTCATCTGGAAAGGCCAAATATGATAATGCTCTGGAAAATGCTCTTCACATCGCATAGCTGTGTTTAACAGGAACAGAAACCCATGTTCGGGAACGACATCAAATGACAGTACGGAGTGTTAAAATATAATGACAAAAACCTCAACTGGCCTCGGGCATGGGTGTGTGTCATGTTCTTAGGTTAGTTAGGTTTAAGTAGCTCTAAGTTCTAGGGGACTGATGACCTCAGAAGTTAAGTACCATAGTGCTCAGAGCCATTTTGAACCATTTGAACCTCAACTGAGGCACGTTTTGGCAGTAAACGTGACGTGTCTGGCCGCACTGTGGTTCCCAGAGTGTTGTGTCAGACATGGACACGTTCACTCAGAGACCAAACAAGCACCGAAACGGAAGATAACAGTGAGAAATCCGAAATACTGACTTCGTTCTTCCGAAATTATTTTACCCCTTATTTCAATCAACTTAGGAAAGTTAAAACTGCATACACTGAGATAACCGATCGTGAAACTACAGTTGCTTAGTAGGAAAAAGGCATCAAGACCAGATGAGATACCTATATGACCTACAAAGATTATGAGAGAAACTTCTGATCATAGAATGTAGGCTTTCACAACCGGATGACATGATTGCTGGAAAACCTTTCGGGATATGAGGTCGGGGTCCAAGAAACTCGTCTGTCCCTGACGTTTCGTCCAGGACTGCGCTGGACATCCTCCGAGGCGTTCCTCTGCTGAGCAAGATATCTGACAACTCGTTTACAGCCTTATATTGGAGAAACTGACTCATATATAAAAGACTCGCGTCATTTTATTGAGAAACTTGAAGGAATAATTCTGGCTCCTGAAGGTATTCTTGTAAGTTTTGACGTAGTGTCCTTATTCACTATGATTCCAGTTAACGATGCTATGATTTTTATAACGGATATTTTTCCATGAGATTTGACTGCTCTTTTTACTTCGAGTCAGTTGCAGTGGGACGATGAATTTTATGAGCAACTTGATGGTGTAGCAATGGGTAATGCATTAGGTCCTGCGATCGCTAATTTCTATGTGGAGAGCCGGCCGCGGTGGTCTAGCGGTTCTAGGCGCTCAGTCCGGAGCCGCGTGACTGCTACGGTCGCAGGTTCGAATCCTGCCTCGGGCATGGATGTGTGTGATGTCCTTAGGTTAGTTAGGTTTAAGTAGTTCTACGTTCTAGGGGACTGATGACCATAGATGTTAAGTCCCATAGTGCTCAGAGCCATTTGAACCATTTTTCTATGTGGAGAAATTTGAACAATCCGCTCAGGAGAAAGCAAATAAGAAACCATCTCGCTGGTATCGGTTTGAAGGTGACACATTTATGGTTTGGTCCCATGACAGAAAGGCTTTGGACGAATTCTCTGATCATCTTAAATAAATAAAATTAATCCAAAAATCCAGTTCACCATGGAAATAGAAAGCGATAATAGAATATCTTTCTTGGATGTTTCAGTTACGAGACGGTGCCATGGAATTTTGGAAAATAAAGTTTTTCGGAAAGTAGCACATACGGACAGATATTTGCACAGAAGTCCAGTCACCATCAAAAACAAAAAGGGGGTGTCATTAGAAGTCTTGTCGGTAGAGCCAAACGGATACGCACATCGGAACACCCGGACGCTAAAATAAAACATTTGAAGCAGGCCCTCGAGAAATGTGGCTACTCAGAGAAAGAGGTAATGAGAATTTTGCTGCCAAGGAACAGAAGACCGAAGGAGAAGGATGAACCACAACGACTGAAAAATACATACAGTTTCTTTCTCTTTTATTAAAAAAAGTAACGGATCAAATCGGTAAAATGTTACAGAAACATGACATCAGACCGGTTTTTAAACCAACAAAGAAAATAAGTCAAGGACTCCGATCTGTGAAGGATAAACGACATCCTCTGTCGACATGTGGCGTATACAAAATTCCGTGTACCTGTGGTAAAGTTTATATTGGAACTACCAAGAGGAGCTTAAATATACGGCTAAAAGAGCAGAAAATGCTTTGCCGAGTAGGAAAAAATAGAGAAATCAGCTGTAGCAGAACATGCTCTTCAGTCAAAAAACCACGAAGTTAAGTTTTATGAAACATAAATTTTATCTACAACGTTAAATTATTGTCCACGACTATTTAGAGATGTCATTGAAATTTATAAGCATCAGGATAATTTTAATAGGACAGAGGAGGCGCTGAAACTTTACGGCATATGGACATTAGCTCTGCAGAATCGCTTGACAAGACTACAATCGATAGTTAAGTTTTGTCTTTGACAAGGATTATCTCGGCTCATCACGTGTTCTTCGACCGCGCCTTTTCTACTGTATATATGTCAATCTGGGACGTCCGACCGGTCAGGCGGCAGCGCTTCTCAAGATGACCAGCGCAGTCCTGGATGAAACGCCAAGAACAGGTGAGTTTCTTGGAGCACGACCTCACATCGCGAAAACTTTAACAGCAGCTATTATGCTGCTCTAGCAGCAGTTTATGGTAGGTTGCTGGAGCAAAGAAAGGTACCTAGCGACTGGAAAAAAGAGCAGGTCATTTCCGTTTTCAAGAAGGGCCACAACACAGAGCTATACTTGACATCAATCTATTGCAGAATTATGGAACAAGTTTTATGCTCAAGAACTATGACGTTTTTGGAAAACGAAAATCTCCTTTGTAAATGTCAACATGGACTGCACAAACAGAGATCGTGTGTAACTCAGCGTGCGCTCTTCCTTCATGAAATCCATAGCGTCGTAGACAACTTCGCTCAGGTTGATGCCGTGTTCCTTGACTTCAGGAAGGCGTTTGACACAGTCCTGTACTGCCGTTTAGTGAAAAAAATACTAGCTGATCGAGTATCGTAGCAGATTTGCGACTGGATTCAAGACTTCCTTGCAGACAGAAATCAACTTGTCGCTCTTAGCGGAACAAAATAAACGGATGTAAAGGTAATTTCCTGAGAACACCAAGGAAGTACCGAGCGAGGTGGATCAGCGGTTAGCATACTAATCTCGCATTCGGAAGGACGACGGTTGAAACACGCGTCCTCCCATCCTGATCTAGGTTTTCCGTGATTTCCGCAAATCTCTTCAGGCAAAAGCAGGGTCGGTTCCTTTGAAAGGGCACGACGAACTTCCCTTCCTGTCCTTTCCTAATCAGATGGGACTGATGACCTCGCGGTTTGATCCCCTCCACTAAATGAACCAACCAAACAACCAACTCAAGGTGTGGTATGACCGTTACTGTTTACAATATGTATTAACGATCTAGTAGAAAGCGTCGAATGCTCTTGAAGGCTGTTTACAGATGGTGCCGTTGCGCATACCGAAGTAGCAACCCCGGCAGATAACAACATAAGAAAAGAAATCCACCACTGTGCAGCTACACTATTGATGACAAACCGCTGGAAACAGTATCTACCGTAAAATACCTAGAAATAACTATCATGAGCGACCTTAAGTGGAGTGACCACGTAAACAAATAGTGGGAAAAGCAGAGGCCAGGCTGAGATTCATAGGAAGAATATCAGGGGAACATAACTCATCCACGAAGGAAGTGACTTACAAGGCGTTTGCGTTCGACCGATTCTTGACTATTCTCATCGAGATGGGATGGATACTTACCGGATAGGACTAATAGAGGAGATAGGGTACACCCAAAACAGGGCGGCGTGTTTTGTCACAGGATCGTATAGTCGGTGGGAGAGGATAACCAAGATGTTCAACAAACTCCATTGGCAGACGTTACAAGAGAGGCGAAGTGCATGACGGAGAGCTTTATTATTGAAATTTCGAGCGAGCTCTTTCCAGGAAGATTCAGACAACTTTCTTCCACATGTACTTGTATGTCGTGTATTGACCACGAAGATAAAATTCGAAAAATTATAATCAATACAGAGGCTTACCGACAATCATTCCTCTCATGCGCCATTCGCGAATGGAACGGAGTAAGGGGGATCAGTTAGTGGTAGTAGTAGTACCTTCCACCACGCTCCATTAGGTGGCGTACGGAGTATGATGTGGATGTAGAATCTAATGTATCCTACCAGGCCCATTAAGAAAGGATCCGTTTGCGGATCGCCAGTATAAAAGCCTCAGGTTTGCTGTCGAATGGGTGGCCTAGAGACAAGCCTTGGGCCAAGGGGATATCCTGGTAAAAATTAAAATTTATTCCCTATCTAACAATTGGTCACAAATTGATAAATATAACTAAAAAAAATTACAGTTCGATCTATCGAACAGTTTTTGAGAAATGATTTATCTTATTTTATTTTGAATAATTTTTGAAAATATTCGTTCAGGTAGTAACTTTAATGTGCTTCAGAAACTGTATTTAAGTTGCATATCTATAATTTTGTCTTTTATGGAATACGTTTTCAATTAGTGTTAGTCTTGTGGAGGATGGGTAGGAGGTGAGCATGCTGTGTGCAGACGCAGGAGAAGATGGCCGCAGTTCGCGAACAGCTGAATGCGATTTTGGCTACGGTCAGTCATCTTGGGCTGCTGTCTCGGGGTGTAGCGGTGACGGAGAATCCGGCGCATCGCTTGGGACACCTCAGGTGTCGCATTTTTCACCTACGGGTTCTGCTACTGAGACGCTTTCTGGTGCATCCGACGCAGTGGATCCGCCCTCATAGCGGAGCATAGCGCTCAAGCCGGGGGCTCCTTTACCCTGTGAGTCGACAGGTGGCCACTCGTCCAGCAGGGTCCGAGTAGGCGCACGGGGTGAATGGGTTTACTAGTTATCGGCAACTCCAATGGTAGGCGCATTATGGCGCTCCTTAGGCAGATAACGTCCAGGGCTGGAAAGAAAGCCAATGCGCGCTCGGTATGACTGCCGCGAGGCCTCATCCGAGATGTGGAGGGTAGCCTTGCATGCGACTATCAAGCTTACAGGGTACATTCGTCTGCAAGTTTTGGCTCACATCGACACCAAAGAAGCCTGTCGCATGGGTTCTGAGGTCGCCCTTAATTCATACAGGCGGCTGGCAGAAGTGATGAAGACTGCTGGCATCATGTATAGGGTGCAGCCAGAGTTCTCAATTTGCAGCATTGTTCCCAGAGTTGCTCGAGGTCCCTTACTTTGGAACCGAGTGGAGGGGTCTCAACAAAGGATTCGTCGACTCTCTGACCGCCTTGGCTGCAGATTTCTAAACCTGCGTTATCAGTTGGGATTTAGTAGGACTGCCCTTGACAGTGAGGGATGCACTACACAAAGGAAGCAGCTACTCGGGTAGCAGAGTACTTATAGAGTGCACATGAGGGTTTTTTAAGGCGGTAGTTTCAGGTACTCTGGTGAACACTCACCAATCGTTAAACAGTAAGGAAAGTCGAACCACATTCAGAGTAAAGACACGTTCAGGGTAATTTTATCAGTAAATTATCAAAGTATTCGTAAAACATGTTCCCGAATTTACTGCCCTCCATTAAACTTCTCACGTTAAAATTATTCTTGGGACCGAGAGCTGACTGGAACCCGACATGGAAACTCTGAGTCATAGAATGTATATTGGAAAGACAGATCAAAGGACACAGAAGAGGAGATGTTCATTGCGGTTGACAAAAATATTGCCTGTATTGAGGTCGAAGTTGTGTGTGAGAGTGAAGTTATCTGGTCGCATATAACAGGTCTAAGTAAAACCAAGTTAACTGTTGGGCGTTTTACCGGCTACCCGATTCTGCCGTGACAGTACTAGAGCCACTCAAAGAAAATCTGTGGTCCATACTGCGGAAAAAACCAGATCATGTATTGCTGGTTGGAGGCGATTTTAACCTACCGTGTATAGACTGATATGTCTATGGATTCATTGAAAGGGATACAGGCAGACAGTCGTGCGAATTTCTTCTCAGCACGTTTTCTGAAAACTGTCTTGAGTAGCTAGGCCGGCAGCCCACATGCAATGGAAATATCTTGTAGCTACATATAGGCCGGATATTATCGATAACGTTAGTATAGACACGAGGATTAGCGATCGTGATGTCATTATAGCAACTATGATTATGAAAGTTAATGAATCAGTCGAGATGGCTGGAAGAGTGCTTCTGCTAGAAAGAGCAGACAAGCAGTTGTAGAAACCCACTTAGACAGTGAATTGACGTCATTTAGTTCCAGTAAGGTTGATTAAGAGGAGTTATAGGCAAAGTTTACGATGATTATAAATCGTGGTCTAGAGAATTACATGCCTGGTAAGTGGGTTAAGGAAGGAAAAAACCCACCATGTTTTAATAACGACCTTCGGAAATTGGTGAGAAGGCAGAGGCTGTTGCACTCTCGGTTGAAAAGAGAATGCGCAAACGACGACCAGCAAAGACTGGAAGAGATTCGTGCGTCTGTGAAAAGATCTATGCGCAAATCATACAACTACTATCACCATCACTCCTTAACAGTAGTTCTGGCACAGAACCCGCAAAAATTCTGGTCCTATGTAAAATCGCTAAGCGGGTGTTAGGCTTCCATCCAGTCAGTTGTTGACCGGTTTGGTCTGGCAGCTGGAGGCAGCAAAACGAAAGCTGAAGTTCTAAATTTCGTATTCAAGAAATCGTTCACGCAGAAGAATCATATAAGCATATCGTCGTTCGATCATCGAACAGACCCTGTATGGGCTACTTGGTAATAAGCATCCATGGTGCAGAGGAAAAATTGAAGGAGCTGAAAACAAGTAAGTTACCACGTTCGGATGGAATACCAGTTCAGTTTTTCAAAGAGTACTCTACAGCATTTGCCCCTTTTTGTCGAGAATCTCTCGCCCAGTGCAATGTCCCAAGAGACTGGAAAAAAGCGCAGTTGACTCCTGTGTATAAGAAGGGCAAAAGAAAGGACCCACAAAATGCAGACCAATATGCCCAACATCGGTTTGCTGCAAAAGAAAGGACCCACAAAATGCAGACCAATATGCCTAACATCGGTTTGCTGTAGAACATACTCTTAATTCGAACATAATACATTTTTTTGAAACCGAGAAGCTTGTGTACACGAATCAGTATCGTTTTAGAAAGCATCGGTTGTGCGAAGCTCAACTTGCGCTTTCCTCACATGACATACTGCGAACTATGGATGAAGGGCAACAGGCATATTTATAGATTTGCGCAAAGCGTTTGGCACGGTGCCCTATTGCAAGCTTTTAAAGAAGACTGTTAAAGAAGATACGGGCATATGGAATAGGTTCACAGATATGTGAGTAGCTCGAAGACTTGTAGAACCCAGTATGTTGTCCTCGACGGTGAATATTCATCAGAGACTAGGGTACCATCAGGAGTGCCTCTGGAAGTGTGATAGGGCCGCTGCTGTTCTGTTAAGGTGTCGTCTTTGAGTGACTGTGGGGGACAGAAGATTAGACAAAATTTGTAGCTGCTGTGATGAGTGCCAACTCTAAATGTAGAAAAATGTAAGTTAATGAAGATGAGCAGGAAAAAAATCATTATGTTAGAATACAGCATTTATAGTATCCTGCTTGACACAGTCAAGTCGTTTAAATATCTGGGCGTAACGATGCAAAGCTATATGAAATAGAACGAGCATGTGACTTTTTAGTAGGAAAGGCGAACCGTTAACTTCGGTATATTGGGAGAATTCTAGAACAGTGTCGTTCATCTGTAAAAGTGACCGCATATAGGATGCTAGTGTGACCTGTTGTTGAGTACTGCTCGAGTGTTTGGGATCCGAGCCAGGTCGGATTGAAGGAAGACATCGAGACAGTTCAGAGGCGGGCTGCTAGATTTGTTACTGCTAGATTCTAACAACACGTAAGCATTACGGAAATGCTTCAAGAACTCAAATGGCAATCTCTGGAAGGAAGGCGACATTCTTTTAGAGGAACACGACTGAGAAAATTTAGAGAACCGCGTTTGAAGCTGACTGCAGAACGATTCCGATGCCTCCAACATATATTATGCGTAGAGACTACGAGGCATATAAATAGTCGTTTTCCCCTCGTTCTATTCACGAGTGTAACAGGAAATGAAATGAATAGTAGTGGTACAGGGTACCCTCCGCCACGTGCTGTAAGACGGACTGTGGAGTATCGATGATAATATAGACAAAAAGTTTTGTGTACGTTTTTTGGATATTTTTTACAGTGACTTTAAAATTAATTTTCAAAATTCTGAATCTTTTTATTGAAATAATAAAAACATTCACATATTAATATTTTATTTTCTATTCGTTTTTCAGAATTATACTCAAGGTTGTTAGCACTGATGGAGTTTTCTCTAAAAATCTCATCCAATTTAGAGAGTAGCCGGCCGGTGTGGCCAAGCGGTTAAAGGCGCTACAGTCTGGAACCGCGTGGCCGCTATGGTCGCAGGTTCGAATCCTGCCTCGGGCATGGATGTTTGTGATGTCCTTAGGTTAGTTAGGTTTAAATAGTTCTAAGTTCTAGGGGACTGATGACCTTAGAAGTTAAGTCCCATAGTGCTCAGAGCCATTTGAACCATTTTTTTTAGAGAGTATTTACTGCGAGAAAGTTTTGTTTGGAGTTTAGTTTCACAAATTAGAGATAAACGCAGTCAAAGTTACACAACATAACCGCTCCCTGGTCCTTGCTGTAGAATCCACCTAGGCTGTAATTTGTTCCTTCTGCTCTCTTCCCAGATTCTTCAGCTTGTATGGTCGTCAGTCTGGATGAATGTCGTCTTACTTTTTAAAATTATAGCCACTGTTTGGCCTTTTACTTCTTTCTCCCCTCGTCTTTAATTTTGCTCCTTCGCATCGTCATTGCTGACAGTGGAGTGGTCTCTGTTGTTCCTGTGGCTGCTGTCAGATAGCACCCTTGATTGAACTGTGAAACAGCTTCTGTCACAGCTAGTTGTACTTTTATTTGGATACAAATATTGTACATCCTTTGGACACTTCGACCAGATTATACTATGTAGACAATCATTTGCATTTTGTGTCTTTCCAGCAGTGCATCGGGACAGATGCCAATCTTTGATAAATATATATCATTCTAACAACAACAGATGGTCTCAGAGAAGTATGGGTAGCAGTTTTATGTGATTCTGCTTTTTCTCTTATGGCAATGGTACGACTAAAGAAACATCAAGAATTATCACCTTTTGAACACTTCATACGTTGTGGTTTCTCATCAGTGCTAATGGAGTGGCAAAGTGTTGGGTAGATTGAACTCTCCATTACCGTAGCATCTGGAGCATTGTCAACAATGGCTCATCTATAATAATGAGCCAGCTTTACAATTGTTTCTTTTTTCAAAATTCCATTGCTTTCCCACAGAGACTTTTTGTGCCCAACTTTCCTTTACCACATTTTTCAATCCTGCACCAAGTCGTTTCACGTCTTCCTTCACAATTTCTGTGTATTCACAGACATTCAGTTTCTGAAGGCGAATGTGTGTTTTTCATTCTCCATCAGACAACGAGTAGCACAGCGGAAACCGAACTTTTCTGATCGCCGCGATAACCTTCCCGCAGCTTCCATTTCCATGCCTGGAGATGATCCACTGTAGGTTCAATAGCAATGTGCCCGATGACCCTCGTACAAAAATGAAAACTCTGGAGTTTCTTTACCCAAATCCCTCTTTCCTGCAGTGCTTGAGTGACGGTACTTCTATAAAGCTTCCTAGTCAACCATTAAACCAGTGAAAATGTCAATCACATATCCAATTCCCAAGTTACTGGAAGAACCTCTCTTGCGTCAACTACCATCATAGCTGATGGAAATGTCGATGATAGATCCAGCTGCATGAGTGTTATTCTCCTTTATGTGTGCCTCGTGTACCCGTCTCCTTGATTCTTCCAAACCATGTTTGGAAAAAAGTTTTTCTTCCCTTACAGCATAGTTCAAAATTTTGTAGTAAGTAAATTTGCACATAATGTTCGTGTCCATGCCTGAACAGACTATTTCCTATGCGGACTATCCCCTATCAAACCTGCTGAACGATTCCGTAGTTTCTTTGTTGATATCAAACATGGTTTTATTATTCTCAGATTTCTGCATCTGACGGCATTTGTAGATTTCATTCAAAACATAACCACAGTTTTCACATTTCACAATGACTTTTCTAGAAAAAACGACTGTGTCTCTTATTTGTGCAGTTACATTCCTTGAAACATTTACCACACAGTGCATTTTTATACAGGTATCTTAGAAAAGTCATGTCAAGAAACATGTGCTGGCCTCATCTTCCTCAGCTTTAGGTTCATTTGACCCTATAGGAGCACTCAGTGCCATTTCACATGTAGGCGTTTCTCCTGCATTCTTTTAGAGCACCCTTTAGTAACCATTCGTTTCGGTTTTCGTTTTAGTACTCTTTTGCCCCTGATTTTAGACATGATTGGACGCTAAGTAACAGAAATAACACAACAGAAAACAAACAACACACTTCTCCCAAGCCTGTTTACAAATAACTTCATTAAGCTTGCGATCAAAGAGCACAAATAAATGCGTGCTTCTCAAAGAACTTCATTTTCAAAGCTCAATGTATGGCAGCAAAGTGCAGTTTGTCTACTTAGTATCATTTTTCAGGGCAACCAAGCAACATTGTGACAGCTGACGTATGACACCACGCGCGCCTGAACTGCAGGTTTGAACTAATTACCTTTCTTTCTACATTCCCCTTTCAAATTTCACAAAATCCTTTCTTACTGTAACAGCGCTTATACGAATGAACTTATTTAAGCAAAAACATTTTTTTACAGAAATTTTGTTTTTATTGCCAGACATCCCCTTTCGGCAGTTTGTAGTGTCGATGGATGACGTTTCCGGACACGCGTTCCTATTCTCAATAATTTGTTCCTCGTGACACTCTCTAAAATCTCTTTAAGTCTTCCGAGATAATTATACCACACCTTCTGTAGTAATTTCCATATTTCCAACTATGTTAAACGTACACTTTTGCCAGGAATATTTGCAGACTCCTATGCTAAACAAAGTATGCGTTCCTGTAACTATAACCAAGTTTGAGTAACCTGAATTCGATAAATGCCTGTTGGCAAGGGATGCAATAGTTAGAAATCCGTACGAAGACTCTTTTCTGTATATGCAGATGCGTCTCTAATCCGCAAACCACCTTACGGCGTGTGGCGGCGGTTACTTTACATGTCTCTCCCCCTCTCGCTCCTTGCCACAAATCGTATTATATTTGCGAGTGATCTTGGTCAAAAACTACACTAAGACACTGTGCGGCCAAATCCAGTAAACTTTACCTTCATTGTGTTTTCACGAGATATACGTAGAAGAAGGCAATACACTGACTGATTCTTCTACGAACATATAGTCTCGAAATTTTAATAGTAAACCATGTCGTGGTTCACAGTACCACCTGCATAGCGTCTGCTACTAGACTGGTATCAGCATCTCCGTGACACTTTCGTGCTTACTGAACGAACCTGCGACGAGACACCCTACTATTCTTGGATCTTCTCTTTTTTGCTCTATCAATCACATCTGGTTAAGTTTCCCACATTGAGGAATTATCGGCTCAACAAGGGTTTTGTAACTTACCTCCTTTGTGGATGCATTTGAGTTCCTGAAGGTTCCTCCGATGAATCTCAGTCCAGTATCAGCTTACTTATGATTTTTTGTATGTAGTTATTCAACTTTAAATCTCTCTGCACGCATAGTTTCAGGTATTTAATGGATGTGACTGGTACCATTGGTTGTTCAACAATCGTAATTGTACAATAACATGTCTTCCCACATATTTATTTATAGTACATTAGTGTTTTGTGAGCTGAAAGTCAACTGCAGATCCCTGCACCAAGTGCCGTTCCTGTTAAGTCTTCCTACATTCCGCTACAATTTTATAGCGTTGTGATTTCCCTCTGTACAATAGCATCATCCACGAGAAACTTCATGGATCTTGAAACGTCGCCTGCTTCACTTACATATACAATGATGTGCAAGACGTAAGGTCGAAAGTAAGTTTGGCAAGATGGTCAATACAAACGGCGAGACGTGGTTCTTAACACGATGTGCGATCACCATGGACAGCAGTGGATGCTCTGCAACGTGCTTCCATTCTGCTCACAAGGTTGGTGGGGATTTATTGTGGTTTTTTGTTTATTTGAGTGAGGTCTTCTGACTGGTTTGATGAGGCCCGCCACGAATTCCTCTCCTGTGCCAACCTACGGCCTCAAGTATTTGCTGGATGTATTCCAATCTCTGTCTTGCTCTACAGTTTTTGCACTCTACAGCTCCCTCTACTACCATGAAAGTCATTCCCCGATGTCTTAAAAGATGTCCTGCCACTATTTATTTCAAGTTTCTGCTACCAGTCACTTTTTATTTTATGCTTAACCTAACATAATGCAACGCGTTTCGAACATTTTTTTTTTCATTTTCAAGCGTTTGTACATACATACATCGAGAAATGTTACTTAAAAATAAACAGTTTTAAACTAGATTAATCTAGAACACTTTGTTTTTTACTGTAGCTGCTGGTGTGGCATTTGGGGGGAAGGAGGGGGTCAGTGTATATCTAGGAATCGAAGTCGGTGATGTCTTCTGCTGGTTTTCTTATTTGTTGTTGACTATGTATATCACAGCCCCTAGGACAAGGGAGTGCCCTGAACCTCTGTAAGCTCCTCCGCGCTTTCTTTGACAAGGCAGTTGGCATTATGAGGCTGACTTCTTATGCCGGATGTCATCGGCCGCACATGCTGATTATTATTCAAAAATCAAGCCGTGGTGGGATTCGAACGGTTTGATTAGTAATCAAAGACCCTACCCCTGGACCACGAATTACGACACCGAATTTGTTCTGCAGTTTTCCGAATCGCAATCAATAGAAACGGAACCCTTATAGGTAGACTTTGTTGTCCGCTTGTCTGTCCGTCCGACTGTTAAATACGCTTTTTCTCAGGAACGGGCAGACGTATCAATTTTTGTCACATACTGAGCCCTAGAGACCCTTGGCGGCGTGATAAACGTTAGTTTCTAAGCCAGTACAACGAACGATACGGCCGTTTATGTGACCATTCATATCACATATTTTGGTACTCGAAAATTCACTCATCAGAATATGTGGGGTACATCCTCCTGACGTAAGTTCATGAAATGTGGCAAGAAGCAAGTTTCACAGTACAAGTAAAGGGAAAAAAAATCAGAAAATTGTTGATTTTTAATTATATCATATGAAAAAAAATGTTTCTTTCGTCATTTGTTATCGGACATCAAAATTGAAATTCACTCATCAAAAAAGTTTTGCATCACCTCGGTTCCGAGAGTCCCGGAACTTGTACAAAAAATTGGAACAGAGATCAATGTAGATTAAACAAACTAACTGTATCAGTAAAAATCATGTCAGTCATTAACTTGCAGCTATGTGAAAGGCAAGTTCAGCTAAAAAAGGCTCTTTTACAACGGTACACAAGTTGGGAACGAACCAATCAAAATATAATAAATAGACTAGAATAAGACGTAATACTACAAGCAGTAATAAAGTGAAGGGGATTTTGGGGGTTAAGGGGATTTTGGGTTAAAAAATCGATATTCGTTTTATTGACGTATTATATTCTTCCAAGTTTCCTCTTCAAACGACGTATCATACATAGCTCTAGCAGAATTATAACTATTTTATTTTTATAGGTTTGTGAGATCGAGTATTGCGCTTTGGTTATACCCGTCTGTCATGGATGACCATAAACGTTTTGGTATTACATTTATGTGACATGAATTCAAATATCCCGCTTTCCAGTGACTCTTCATACACTATTTGTCCGAAAATGTTTCCCTCTAGTTTCCTCAAGTTACTCTTTGACTTTGTGACGGGATTGTTTGAAACAGTGTGGTATGTGAAAGTTGTTGTTGTCGAGTTATTTTATATTTAGTGCTTCAGTTTTCGCAGTGAAAATGCCTAGAGCTAGAGCAAAAGTGTTTAAAAAGCGTGTGAACTGGCAAAAGAAAAGAAATAATGATTCATTAGCAAAGCAAAGCAGTTCTTCATCCTCACTGTTGGAAAATGTGAGTCCACTTTTACCGAACGAACTTACTCCAAATGAAAACAGCGCTTCTCATAAAAAAGCTAAGAGATTTGGAAGAGAAATATAATTTACTTGATAAAGGGAAAGAAGTTTCTGAACTCAATGATACGAGCATATTGTGCGAAGCTCTCGAAAACTGTGTGTGCTGCAAAAAATTCAAGGAATCGTTTCTCTGAAAGTAGAACCCCATGTCGGCCTGGCTGCCCACTTTAATTTAATACGCAGTGTTTGTAAGTACAGCTGTACGTTTCCAAGTTATTTTTCAGTAGCTGTAAATAATGAATACAAGAAAACTGAACTTTATTGTGTAAATATTACGTTAGTTTATGGATTGCGAGCAAATGGTAAGAGCAAAGCGGCTGGTGATGCGCCATGTGGTGTTCAAAATCTTCCAAGTGTACCTTCAAAGTTTGATGCTTACAGCTATGTACTAGGATCTGCAGTTGATGCTGTAGCACAGAAGTCAATGCAGGTAGCTGTGGAAGAAACAGTGAAAGAAAATGATGGCAGTCGTGACCTCACAATAGCTTTTCATAGCACATGGTAAAAAGGGGTCACAGCTCCAACAATGGTGTTGTAACAGCAACTAGTGTTGACACTTGCAAGGTTATTGATGTTATGATAATGTCGAAATACTGTAGATGCATAGTCAGGCTGAAAAATGAACATAGTGATGACTGGGTTGCTAATAATTATGGTAGCAGTAGTGGAATGGAGGTTGGTAGGGGGAAAAAATTTTTCATAGCTCTTCAGAGTGGTATAATGTTCGCTATGTCAAGTATCTGGCGGATGGTGACTCTAAAGAATTCAGAGAAGTTTTGGAAAGCAAACCATATTGGAACAGTGTAAATATAAGCAAACTTGAATGTATAGGACATGTGCAGAAGAGAATGGGTGCCATTCTGAGAAGGTTAAAATCAGTTATGACAGGGAAAAATGCTAGATGATGGGAAAACCTTGCATGGCAAAGGAGAATTCACTGATTCCATAATAGAATCACATTCAGAATTGCTATGGTCTTGCCATCAGGCAAAATACAAGAAAACTTGAAGGAATGAGGAAAACTATATGGGGTTTGTATTTCCACACCGCATCCACAGATGAGCATCCAGAACATGGTTTGTGCCCCAAAGGTGAAAAGAGGTGTAAATACAATTGGGGACTAACAACTGGAGAGAAATACACTCACCACCAAAGTCTACCATTAGCCATCATGGAAGAAATAAAGCCCATTTTCAGAGATCTGTCAGACAGAAGTCTCCTGATGAAATGTCTTCATGGAAAAGCGCAGAACGCCAACGAGTGCTAGAATAGTGTGATTTGGCATCGTATCCCAAAAACAGTGTTTGTCGGAATTAATACATTACATTTTGGTGTGTATGATGCTGTGGCAACCTTCAATCTTGGGAGTATAACTAAATGCCAGGTCCTTCAAAAGTTGTGTTTGCGTGTTGGTTCCCGCACAGTACGTGCTATGTTGACTTTAGATCAGCACAGACTAAGGCATGCTGACAATATAATCGAGACATTAGTGAAAAAAGCAAGACAGGTGCAGAGGGGTGCCAAAAGAAGACTTGAAGATGATCACGAAGACTATGACGGGGGTATTAACTATGGATCAGGAATGTTTTAATCTTCTTTCTCCGTTTCACGTAAGTTTAGTTTTTACTTCTTCTAGGAACACTATCTCAGGTACTGGTGAACATAGAAGTCTAAAATTTTTATGACTTAGTCACATGGGTTTATTTTACACACTGAAACAACGATTTTTAATTACTGGTTCTGCAAATGAATTAGGGGTGATAAGCTAATAAAAAGTGATGGAAAAAATTTATTTAAAAATAAATGTAAAATATCTCTGTAAAAAAGTGCTTTGACAATAAACTACTGTTTCAGTATTGTTAAAAGATATCAATGCACATACAGTAAAAATTTTATCTCTCTGTCTCCAGTAGTTTGTGAGAAAATGTTCCCTATACAAGGCATATTTTAACATTGCGTGATAGATGATTCCGTAGCCCCTTAGAGGAAAGAATATATCCTGTCTGATAAGGTAGCAGTTAGTCATAAAATACAAAATTGTCGAATATGATCATTTTGGTGGTCCGAGTGCTTTTGTGAGGTGTGGCATAACCTTGCATGTGCATAGTGGCCTCCAGATTATCTGGCATGGAGAAAAAGCTTTTGTGTTGCTGGATTTTTTATTTTTATTTTCATTTTTTTAATTTTTGCTGGTGCACAGCCTGGCTCAGTATTGTTATTGCTGTTCAAAGAATAATTTTTTTTATTGATGTTTCTTTCTACTCGAACTCATGATTACTAATGGTATATATACTTCTTGTTGAACCCGCTTTTATATATGCATGGTAGGTAACATCAAAAGTATAGAATTTTTGGTCGGGCAACACTGTAAAGTCGGCTTTGATGAAGGTTTATTTTTATATGTAACTGTTTGCACCTACGATGTTATGTCATTATTTACGAGAGTATGGTATATACCTTTACATCGTGTACCTTCTTCAAAAAAAAATTATCTTCTGTATTTACTTTTTAATTTTATGTGGCCATTTTATGCATTTTTGCCTTTTTTTCTTGTTTACAGGTCTGAACATGGTTGTTACTTTCAACCAACACCAGCTAGACATATTATTTTAATTGTTTTGTGTAAATTAAGAGTCGAAATTAGAAGATTTTTGTACTTTTTTAAAAATTTCAATAAATCTGCATGGATGCATTACGTGTTCCTACCTCTCACCGCATGAGGGTACGTCCAGCAACACATTTCGAACACTAATGATCATATGACACTGCCTGTGGCTGCACCCGAAGTTACTTTTATGCTCCGTAATAGAATACAGTGTTCTGCTAGTTGGGAACTTTTCAGTCAAGACACAAACCTGCTCTGGTATTTTTTCATTACATTCATATTTTGTTCATCAGGCGTCAGTGAGGCTCACAGGGGAAACCCTCGATCTCACCCACCTCAGATTTAGTGGTAAGGTGGCCCAGTGGAAAGCCTGTCAAAAACTGAACACAAACCAAGCATGAAAACAGGAAGAACTGTGCCAAAAGCAAAATAGAAACAGCGAACGGTCGAGACCGAAGAAGTGCAATGTAGACCTGAATAAAACAGCAAACGGCGTCGTTGTGAGGTGGAAACTGTGTTGGACTGCCATGACCATGCGGGCGAGGCGTGTTCAGATCTCTGCGTGCTGTTTTTTTGTTTCCTTCACAACATTATGAACTATTCTTTCGGTCGTTGAAATGTTTGTTCTCTTTCCGTAGCCTCGGGAGTTGTCATACTATACACTAGTTATAGAATATAAATCTTGTGGTAAGAGTACGTTACCGTCGCAAGTTAACGTGATGAATAGTGAGAGCAGACGAGATACCACATAGACATCTCACAGAAATGAGAACAAGAAACAGATGGGTGTGAACTATGTTATAGCAAAGGAATTCAAGAGTCTAAACTTCCAAAACAGAAGGAAATTACAAAAACGTTAAAAACATATGTTTTGACAGAGCACAGAGTATTACGCATTAAAGTCAAACTACAAAGAAGAGAAGGTTTTGAGAAGAAGTCAGCCAATCCCACGCTAACCGACCCCCATTCAGGACGGCAACGCGACGGCAGCTGCCCCTACGTGGAGAGGACATAAGCGCCCCGCCCGACTGCTGGCGGCCCAGTTCGATGGCAGCTTCAAGATTAGCCACTTGGATAGCAGCGTCAACGCTAGGCACTACGATAGCAGCTTCAATGTTAACTACTTCGAGAGCAGTTCAGGACAGACTTTTTGTCAGTTAGAGATCGGTAGTCACTGCAAAGGTTGATTATTTCGTATGTCGCCCTTTGCTTGCAGCACATCTGTGTAAATGCCAAAGTATTGTCTTATCTTATTGTAATAAAACTCATTAATGCGAGTTGTTTGATCGATTGTCTACCAAACCGAGTAGGCAGGATTCCTAGACATAATACAAAGAAACCTTGTGATTGTGAAACTATTACTTTCATTTGTTGCAGCTTATGGGACAAACTATCATGTTCTCATCATTTCCTTTAGAGTGAGCACATTCGCATTCACATTCACACGAACACCTAAATCGGACAAGGCAGCATATCTCACTCACTTACCAGGCGTACAAACTGAAAGGTAACTCTGGTGGGACTATATAAAAGACTGTAATGTAGGCAAAATTTAGTGTACTAACAACATTTATTTTCCCAAAACAGACATAAATCATGCTAAACAAGTTATTGAGTGAATAACGTAAACAACTAACAGGTGATTTAATATTACACTGGGCAAGGGGTGTCTGGGTGGCAGAGACAGTTTAATTAGTAGAGCGAGTCAAGTACTCTGGACCTAAAAATGTGGATAACACAATCTGAACTGATCTGAAGAAGAATAGCCTTTGATTGATCAAATCTACTGACGTTTCTCTACATAGGTGCAGCTGAGAGCAAGTGGTAACTGAGATCTGTACGCCCTGACAGTGCCAGAGCAGCAGTACATTACCCTATTTGCTTTGTGCGACGATGTCATTTGCAGCTGGCGGGATGTTTGTGGGGGAGGTGAGACGTGGAGGCGGCATATGTGAATCGATCGCGGCCACAAAAGAAATGCAAAAATCTCACAGTCTAGCGATAAGGCAGATGGATCGCAATTTACTCTCTATCAGGGCCCTGAAATCATGTTAAATTTCAGTGTGTGACACACCCGTTCGCTGGTCGTACCAAGGACCAATTTTGCTCACTTATACGATAGAGCACACAAGGACACCAAACGTCAAGACTGTCAAGCCAAGAACGAATGAGTGTGCCCTCAGTAAATGAGTAGTCCAAGAGGTTTGAAGTCACTCTGTTTGTTACAGTAAAACTTCACTACAACACCCAAGTCTAAACTACTTGCAAATGAAGTCAGTCTCAGGACAGGTCCCAAATACCAACCACACATGCCAGAGCTTCGAGCAGAAATCCTTACCAGACCAAAGTCCCACACCTGAGTGCTTCGCAGCTCTCAAGAAAAAAAAAATTACGTTTTCCTGCAAAGTGCATGAACGACACTAACTTCATGCTGTCCTGAGCCAATTACAGGGCTCTAGAGGTGTTAAATCTCCCTTCCCACATGGCAGCAAAAACTCATGTAGAACCAGGGTAACATTTAAGAAACCTGCGTCTCTGGAAAAAAAGAAACCTCCAAACTACTGGCTTTTTTAAAGTTTTCGCAGAGGGGTAAGTTGATTTTTTCCGAAGTTGTGTCTCTTCCCACTGCAACAATTGAAAAGATACAATCTCAAAGATCTTTATGTAAATCACCTGTGTCTTGGAGCTTGTTAGTCCTAGCTATGAAGTGTAAAAAGATTCTCTCTCTAAACATTTCTCAGTTGTCGGAGGGTTCTTATACAACAGAGGCGGCTGGGGAAATTGTTCACTGGTCTATCTGCACTATTATTAGACAAGAAAACTTGTGAATTTTATATTATGCGTGTCTCTGCACACAATGCCTGGTTTATGACTCCACTGTGTAGACGTGTTCCTTTAGAATGTCGCCCCAGCACAGGCTACTGCTGGCGCCACAGCAGGTAGCACGGCATTGTTCTGCTGGAGACCTGTCTTGATGAGGGGCTCCTCTGTCTGTCCTGTGTGGATGTGGACCTGTCTGGCAAAATTTACTGAGGGATGAGCTCGCCACCAATTGCTTTCAACTTCCAACAAGCCATTTCTATGAGCTAAGAACCATAAAAATACCTCATGCTTTCAGAGCCATACCAGGTTCCATCAACGTCTGGTTAGACCATTAACTTTCTAGAGTCTCGATCATGGTGCATCAGGTTATAACAAAACCTTAATAATTTTCTGTATGCAAAAATAGGTGAAGGAGTAACTTTCCCTCTCTCAAAATTAGGTGCATCGGTAAGAAATTCCTGTCATATGACACATGTACTGTCATTACTGCTGTGTATGACATACCAGATGTGTTTTCCAGTAGTGAATTCGGTTGATTTGTCGCCTTGTCATCGAACGTTTGTGGTTCCCTTCGAAAGCCATTTCCTATTGGCTGCTAACAGAGTAGCTGTGCAGAATTAACTGTCTTTGTAGGTACCTTCCTTACACCATGCTGTTGCAAACAGATGTTACACAACGACACAGACACAAATTTGTATACAGTGAACAATGAAAATAATAATAATAATAATAATAATAATAATAACAATAATAATTAGCACGTGGGAGGTCTGAACAGCGTTAGCCCACATGGTAGTGCACCACCATGACCACTTAACCATGACGCCGTTGCTGGGTTACGATTCTCTATATTCACCTCTTCTTCGATCGTTCACTCTTTCTGTTTTGTTTATTTTCACAGTTATGTACTCCTTCTTGCTGTTTCCATGCTTGATCTGTGTTTAGTTCTTGACGGGATGTCCACTGAGCCACCTTACCACTAAATCTGATGGGGTGGAGTGGGCAGTTTCCCTTGAGAGTAGTGAACGCCTTCCGAAGTCGAGGAACACAGCCGAGGTTTGGTGTAGGTGCAAATGTTCCTCGGGAGTGAGCCCTGGTGACGTCATTTGGGGCTTCGGCGGGCGAGCAGTCTGCGGTCACGTAGCGGAGCGCAGGTGGAGCGGCTCGCACGTGCTCGTGAGCCGGCGGCGCGCTGTTGCTGTTTGCGCACGGACGCGGTCGTGACGCGGCATACGCGCCGCCGCCAGCTGCGGCTGTTCGCGGCCCCCGACAATGCGGCGTGCGCTACGACGTGCTAGGCGGGGCCTGTGACGGACCTGTGTGCGAAAGGCTGAGGGGCTTGTTCTGGCATAAATTACGGCGCGACGAAGGAGCCGAACGTGTCGTCCTCTACTACAAACGAGACCGCGGCTCGCACTCGCTCACCAGAAGGCCAACACAGTTGGCTCACGGGGCTACAGAGGTGTGCAAGTCAGAAGGCGGGTGCGCGATGTGTTCTGCACAGAGACAGACGGGGGAATACAGGGCGCATCAGAAAGAATCAGCAGATATAAAAATGTCACAACTATTATGTTATTTGATATACAGGGTGTTACAAAAAGGTACGGCCAAACTTTCAGGAAACATTCCTCACACATAAAAAAAGAAAATATGTTATGTGGACATGTGTCCGGAAACGCTTACTTTCCATGTTAGAGCTCATTTTATTACTTCTCTTCAAATCACATTAATCATGAAATGGAAACACACAGCAACAGAACGTACCAGCGTGACTTCAAACACTTTGTTGCAGGAAATGTTCAAAATGTCTTCCGTTAGCGAGGATACATGCATCCACCCTCCGTCTCATGGAATCCCTGATGCGCTGATGCAGCCCTGGGGAATGCCGTATTGTATCGCAGCCGTCCACAATACGAGCACGAAGAATCTCTACATTTGGTACCGGGGTTGCGTAGACAAGAGCTTTAAAATGCCCCCATAAATGAAAGTCAAGAGGGTTGAGGTCAGGAAAGCGTGGAGGCCATGGAATTGGTCCGCCTCTACCAATCGATCGGTCACCGAATCTGTTATTGAGAAGCGTACGAACACTTCGACTGAAATGTGCAGGAGCTCCATCGTGCATGAACCACATGTTGTGTCGTACTTGTAAAGGCACATGTTCTAGCAGCACAGGTAGAGTATCCCGTATGAAATCATGATAACGTGCTCCACTGAGCGTAGGTGGAAGAACATTGGGCCCAATCAAGACATCACCAACAATGCCTGCCCAAACGTTCACAGAAAATCTGTGTTGATGACGTGATTGCACAATTGCGTGCGGATTCTCATCAGCCCACCCATGTTGATTGTGAAAATTTACAATTTGATCACGTTGGAATGAAGCCTCATCCGTAAAGAGAACATTTGCACTGAAATGAGGATTGAGACATTGTTGGATGAACCAATCGCAGAAGTGTACGCGTGGAGGCCAATCAGCTGCTGATAGTGCCTGCACACGCTGTACATGGTACGGAAACAATTGTGTAATGTTGTTGCATTAATTTGTTCTGATTGCGGTGCTGATATTCAAGACCATAAATGTGGGTTAAAAGCTGTGAGCTATCTGAGGAACTTAACCTTGCGTTACTGCGCAACTGTTTCACCAGGTATCCAGTCTAGCTTACCAAATTCCCAATTATAAACTTTTAGTACTTCTCTTACGATAACCGGTGATATATATATATATATAGACAATTAAAATAAAGACAATTTAATTAAAAAGAAATAAATCAGTTTATATTTGGACATTTATTTTAACATTGATCATTGTTCCGTTAAAATTTCAGCATATCAGACTTGATTCATAACTAAACTGGTGCCTTATTTAGGATTGTGAAAATGTGAGTTTGTAGTCTTACGGAACACATCAAATAGGGAGCCAAGATTGGGAGACTACATACAACACTGCATTCGTAAAATAACACACAAAGAACGTTGAAACATATCCAAGAGGAAATTAACCACAACCAACCGATTCAATTTTCACCCAAAGAAGTTACGTTTGTAGCGCAATCCTGTCCGTCATGAAATTACCACACACTGGTATACTAAATTCATACTAACTCTCTGTGAAATCTTCCTGAAAAGAATAGCTGAGGGCTACTGTGATGCTTACACCACATGCTTCACGTGGTCAACTTGGTTTACGCAAAGAGTGTAACTCCACAATTTTGATAATTAAAATAAATTACATCGAAACTCAATTTACAAAAGAAAAACCTCGAACTGGTTACTATCGTCTTACTATTAACCTGATGGGTCAAACAATTGTATAAGCACATGGTACTGGTCTCACAAAGTACACGCCATGTGGGTTGAACATAAAGAAAAGTTGCTATATTGGAAAATATTGTCAAGACGAGACGTTATAATCTCACGCACATTCGCATTTAAGATTGATAATCTTAGTTAAAGTTACTGATCAACACGTGGTTCCACTTTACTCACAAAGTAGTGACAAAGCAACTACCGGAAGATATTCTGAACTTCACACTCGAATTACACTGCGTTGCAATTTAAGATAACATTAGATATTTTAGAGCTAAACCTGAAATAAAGGTGATTAAATTTTCAATTAGGCTGAACTTAAGAAATCCATTGTCCTACGGACTTAGCAGACACGCGCTTAGCCGGAGATCTTACTTCAGACGCTCGCCGTGGACAGACTGACCTGGGCCCCTATCGAGCGTACTTAACAGATACAAACGGAAGTGACCAGAGAGGCAGCTTCCTATACCAACATGACAAGGGATGGACAGGACCATACTAAGAATAGAAACCTCTCTGCTTTTAGAAAGCATAGCTACCTGTTCCGACGTTGGTCCTACTGTTCTCTAGCAGACAGGTTTGTCTGCTACCATCAAGCATGCAAATAGAAATACATTTGCTCATTCATCCTCTCACACAGAAGGGAAGGAGGATGACAGTATCTTACCATATACAGTATATAAAAGAAAACGGATGTAGGTTCCGTATGAGACTGTGTGACATGAATTACATATAAACTGTGTTTTAAAGTGTTCTTGTTTGCCGGCCGGGGTGGCCGAGCGGTTCTAGGCGCTACAGTCTGGAACCGCGCGACCGCTTCGGTCGCAGGTTCGAATCCTGCCTCGGGCATGGACGTGTGTGATGTCCTTAGGTTAGTTAGGTTTAAGTAGTTCTAAGTTCTAGGGGACTGATGACCTCAGAAATTAAGTCCCATAGTGCTCAGAGCCATTTGAACCATTTTTTTGTTCTTGTTTATGTGTAAAAGTAACACGTTCCACTGCTCAGTCTCCTCCCAAATAGGCAGAAACACCACAGTAAATTTAGAAGAGGAATTTATGCCGTAAATGACAACACATTTAAGAAATTAACATGAAAGGAATCCAACAGAGACCTTTCAACTGGTTCTCCCGTAGCACTCTCCATACAGTGACGTGGTCAACGTTACCTCGTACAGCAGCAACTTCTCTGACGCTGACGTTATCGTCCACTGCATGAAGAATTGCCTCGTCCATTGCAGGTGTCCTCGTCGTTCTAGGTCTTGCCCAGTTGCGAGTCATAGGCTGGAATGTTCCGTGCCGCCTAAGACGCCGATCAATTGCTTCGAACGTCTTCCTGTTGGGACACCTTCGTTCTGGAAATCTGTCTCGATACAAACGTACCGCGCCACGGCTATTGCCCCGTGCTGATCCATACATCAAATGGGCATCTGCCAACTCCGCATTTGTAAACATTGCACTGACTGCAAAACCACGCTCGTGATAAACACTAACCTGTTGATGCTACGTACTGATGTGCTTGATGTAGAGCAATGAGTCGCATGTCAACACAAGCACCGAAGTCTACATTACCTTCCTTCAATTGGGCCAACTGGCGGTGAATCGAGGAAGTACAGTACATACTGACGAAACTAAAATGAGCTCTAACATGGAAATTAAGCGTTTCCGGACACCCTGTATGTGCGTGAACAACGTGCTGTTGGATGGAGCGAACTATCGACTTTTATATGGTTCCTGCTAGGTAGAAGCAGTGTATGCCCACTTAAGTTCTAGTGGAAAGGGTGTCGTGACAACCGAAAGCGTTTTGTATTCTACGTTTTGCGCAGTGCGGGTCAGTAATAACTGTTCAGCGTGACTTTCGTGCTAAGTATCGTGTGGATCCCCCTAAAGCATAGAGCATCAGACGATAGTATGAACAATTTCGAGAAACAGGTTGTTTGTGTAAAGGAAAATCGCCTAGTTCAAAAATGTTCAAATGTGTGTGAAATCTTATGGGACTTAACTGCTATGTTCATCAGTCCCTAAGCTGACACCGCCCGCATCTCGTGGTCGTGCGGTAGCGTTCTCGCTTCCCACGCCCGGGTTCCCGGGTTCGATTCCCGGCGGGGTCAGGGATTTTCTCTGCCTCGTGATGGCTGGGTGTTGTGTGCTGTCCTTAGGTTAGTTAGGTTTAAGTAGTTCTAAGTTCTAGGGGACTGATGACCATAGATGTTAAGTCCCATAGTGCTCAGAGCCATTTGAACCATTTTAAGCTGACACACTACTTAACCTAAATTATCCTAAGGACAAACACTCACACACCCATGCCCGAGAGAGGGCTCGAACCTCCGCCGGGATCAGCTGCACAGTCCACGACTGCAGCGCCTCAGACCGCTCGGCTAATCCTGCGCAAATCGCCTAGCCGTCCCGAGTGCTTGACACAGACGTCTTACGCATCCGCCATAGTTTCATAAGAGCTCTGCAGAAATCCCTTGGCCGTGCAACTCGATAGCTCAAAATTCCCCCCGATGTTCGTCTGGCGTGTGTTGCGTCGACGTTTACACATGAAACCACACAAAATTCAGCTAATGTAAACTCTTCGTGAAGGTGACAAACAACAACGTGTGTAGTTCTGTAGTTTCGTTCTTGGTAAGATGGAGGATGACAGTTCGATGACGAGGCAACATTCCATTTAAATGGAAAGTCATAATGTGAGAATATGGGAAACAGAACAACCACGTGAAGTTGTACAACATGACAGGGACTCTCCAAAACTTAACGTATTTTGTGCAGTTTCAAGGGAAAAGATGTATGATACATTTTTCTTTGCCGAGTAACTGTTACAGAAAGCACATATCTCGGTATCTCCAACTATGCTTCTCATAGTTGGAGATTAATTTGAACAACTTCATTTACCAACAGAATGGGACGCCGCCACACTGGCATCGAGAATTTTTAAATCAAAGGATTACCAACCGATAAATCGATCGCACTGGTCCAAATGATTCAGCCTTACATAACTGGCCTCCTAGGTCACCGGACCTGACTGTATGTAATTATTTTTTGTACGGGTTTATAAAAGACTTTGTTTATATGCCTCCGTTACCAACAACAATGAATAAACTGAAACATCGCATTACAGCAGCTGTGGAAGCTGTAATACAAGACATACTCGTTGCCGTATGGGAACAATTTGAATACCGCATTGACATATGTCGTGCATCTCGGGCGGGGGTGGGGGGGTGGGGGGAGGAAGGTATACTGAAAACCTACCAGAAGGTATGAAAAAAAGCTTTTTGAGTTTCCCGTTCATAAAAAAATAAAATTCACTGTAAATGTTTATTAATTTCAGAAATATAGACGTGCCAAATCGGATGATCGTTTCTGTTACACCCCGTACTTTGCGGCGTCGCCAGTGTGCGCTACGTCACAGTCCCAGGTCAAACGCTCCAGTCGTTTCTGAAGCCGTCCTCACACCGGACGATTTAGCTAACGTTGACGTGGAGTTGTACGAGTTGGTTATATCGCTTACTGTTATTTCACGTTGAGGAGCCATTGCCTTGCTTGAAACACAAATTACGTTCGACAATATTTCCGTTACGTGCTACAAAACGTTGGACCAATGAAAGGTAAGAACGAACTTTATGTCACAAGCAGAGCTTGGTGGACGCCATCCGTATTTGCTGGGTTTTGTATTACAACTCACGCCCTATGAATGTATGCTGTTTCTAAGCACCAGCGTATTAAGGATCTCTCGAAAACCCGTTGCTGTAAATACGATATGTTGCAATAAAATTGCAGAAAACATCACACTGATCGTTAAAGAAATTTCTTATTTAGTCATTTTCGTGTTATAACTAGTGTGTTACGAGAGTAGCCATTTTAAGGCAGCAGCACATTTAAGCTTCATCAAAAACTTGGTAAGGTTTGTTATGTGCAAATGTCAGTTAATACAATTTAGCTGACTAAAGCCTTCAGCAGATGTACTACTTTCCGTACTGTATGATGTTACTGTCAATGTTCGTGTAGCACAAGAAATAATTAAGATGACTTTTTCTCAGTATCAATGGTAAATGCAGTTGTAAATGCTGAATAATCAGTTCTATTGACACGTAATGATGTTCTCTGATATGAAACGTTGCAAATTAGAAAGTGCATCACCATTAAAGCCACCTTAATGGAACTTCGCTATTTTCAATAAAAAGAAATGTACTTTTCCTGATCGCCTTGGCCCCACACACTTTAGTTTCTTGAGAGCCTGTCGTTATCAGAATATTATGCTTCACGTACCTTTCGTCGTTTGCAGACGCGCAGCGCCGCAGTGCAACACGAAGCCGAAATGCTGTGTTAAAAGTGCACCAAAATCTTGACGGTTACGTGAAAGACTTTGATTGTTGTGCGACTAATGTTAATTTCTTTTCAACTGTGAGTTTAAGCAGTCTATCTAAACGGCGCGCACCTTAAAATCCGACCAATTTCGTTGTTTTGTTAATGAGAAGAGGTTCTGGGCTTTCTGTGAGGCTCGCATTGAAATCTTGTTATAGAACTGATTAAAATTCTTTGAAAGCTCTTTTCTATTTACATCTGAATTACAATTATTTTTCATGTAGTGAATCGCGTGAGACCTGATCAGTGCTGACTGGTCCAGGCTAACACAAAAACAGTTTATCCAATAACATTGATTAAAATAAACTAATTTAGGTTCAAGTGAGACACTTAAGCATATAATTATCAGCGAGCGAGTTCGTATTTTTAAGTCGTGTGGCGTAATAAAAAACTTAAAATTATGTTCTCGCCCGTAATGGCGTCTTTGAAACTAAACCAGCTCAGTATATGAAAACTGTAAATTATTCAGTAATAATTATGGGATGCCTTTCCCTACGCTATTGAAAGGAAAGCACAAGTTTACACGTTTATAAAATTAATTATTATTATCATAAGTATGCTTTTCCTTACAGTATTAGTAAGAAACATATACCGTTCATCACGAATCGTCGATGGTGTCATTCTAAAATCAAGAACAAAACGAAGAGTACCGGTAGTTAGTTTTTTTCCCTTTCCTCTATTCATTTTTAACTTTGTTCACAGATCATCCTTGAAATACATAGTTTTCATATTAATAGTAATTTTCATTGTTCTTTTTCTATATTATTTTACAATACTTCACTGCAACAATCACAACACATCGTCTTAATGGCTTTTATCAGTATTTTCGTTATAACCCCCCCCCCCCCCGCCCCATAAAATGCGGTAGCTATTTGTCCCTTAGCAAACTACAAACACTACCCACATTTTTAGATCTAGAGTCAATTTAAAATTTGTATTATTACATTTCTCTCTTAATTAGGCATTAGTATTTTACCGGGATAGGTTGTACTAAGTAACAAGTATTATCCCTCTAGTTACTTCTATTATCTTTCCTACTCCCCTGATTGACTTGCGTGTAGTCTGTTACGAAGATAACGAAGTCCACGGGTTAAAAAAATAATAACCCCCCTCCCCCCTATTCAGGTTTAGCCGGGCGTGGGAAAACCCGGGAAGTAAACCACCCGAGGGCCTCAGACTACGCACAAAACAAGCGTCTAACTTGCTTTAATACAAAGACAAATATTGTAATTCCCATATATTTAGTTGTTATAACAAGTTAAATATTATATGAGAAAATCCTGTTATGGAAACGTTTCACAATTTCAATATAGGTAGAAAATTGTTTGATTGCCATCATAGAAATTGTAGAAACAATAAAGTCATTATTTATTTTTCATTACGAAAAGTTGGTTCTTTCGTTGGTGATGATTTGTTGCGTCGGTCCGCTGCGCGTTGAAGACGGCGTGCCTCTGTGGCGTTGAGACTGCAGTCGCCCACACACTCTGCATTGTTGTTCGTCCGCTAGCCCGCTCGCGCGTCTCGTCCGCAGCAGTACAGTCGTGTGCATGAAATAAATCTCACATGCATTAGAATTCACACTTACACACCCTACATCTTGGAAAGAAGTTTTATTACCACATTTTATATTGTGTCCCCTTCCATGTAGTTAATGTTCGTGTAAGTTTGTGAACTTATTTAGTTCGTCCAGTTGTTTTCGTCTACACGTAACTTAATTGTTTAAAAGTGTAGCAGTCTTTCTCCATATTGAACACAGCACAATTTAAGGAAGTGAGTACATTCCGCACACACGCACTGTGGTGGGTGTCCATGTACGTTCCTTGTACGTATTTCACCAGGCCGTGTTGACACACAACGGATGTGGTTGGCTGCACCATGACTGACGTCTATGACAACGTGCACTGGTTTGTATCACAGATCCACATCCACCACACCAGATGATGCACTTCTTTTTCCGAAAATTGTCATATACGGTGACGACAGCATTTAATACAGTTACATAAACTGTTCGTTTTACGGTTCGCTACTGCGTCGTTTGAAACAGCAACAGTCCTTTCACAAAATACACTAGCCCGCAGACAAGAGTCTTTCACAAAATGAAACTGTAATAATTTATGACAATAATCAAGTGAAATTTGTTTGTTGGCAACCCAACGTTGCACATAATAAACATTCTTCTAGTGTTTCGGAAAAGCATCAGCTAAATAGCCATCCGGGTGAGCCAGCGGTTCAGATTTACACTGTTGTTGCCCAGATTATTTACTGATTTAGCCCTTGTTCATTTTTTGTTTTGTCATTTTTTCATGGTGTGCAGGACATTAGTCCAAGTACAACCAGCTACCAGTCCCTGACCGAACAGTCGCTGTCGCGAAACATTGTTTCAGTTTCTTACAAGTTCCCAAGATGGGATTCTATGTAACTTTGCAATAGTATCACCTAATCCAGATTGGTAATATGTCCCCCCCCCCTGTGGTGCATGCCATATTTATTCACCCAAGGTGCACTTATTCGCACTTTCATTCAAGATATATTTACAAAAAATGGCTCTGAGCACTATGGGACTTAACATCTATGGTCATCAGTCCCCTAGAACTTAGAACTACTTAAACCTAACTAACCTAAGGACATCACACAACACCCATTCATCACAAGGTAGAGAAAATCCCTGACCCCGCCAGGAATCGAACCCGGGAACCCGGGCGCGGGAAGCGAGAACGCTACCGCGTGACCACGAGCTGCGGACTGATATATTTACAAAGAACATAAAATAGTAATAGCAAAAACAATCTCCTTAACTGAAATTGAAAAATTTAAAGAAATAAACTTCACCTTCAAACGATCTTAGTTTCACCCTTAATTACTCTGGCCAAGTAGCCCCCAGCATATCAAGCTGGTTCTCTACATTTCTTATAACTGGTTTTAAATCCTTGTGAGCATAGACTCCCTTTATTTTTTGTTGTCTGTTGTTCCCAACAGATAACTTTCATGGTGTGGTATGTCCACAGTCTTAAAGGGCCCTGTGTACAACAGTTGCCACTTTCTGTTCACTTTTCACAAAATTGACGACTTCGGGTGATGCCACACTAGTACTAGATCGCCGACATTGTATTTTTTGCACAACGCCAAGTTTCTCCCCATGACGGTATTTTTCTAAACACTGCCTGTCTTTGCAGTGTGGTATGAGCTTCTGTCTCCCTATCTTCCGGAGATAGTTGGTCATTAATTTTAAGTAAAGGCAGCGTCCACTCATTTTCTTCTTCTTGGTCAAACATTAGTTCAAAAGGAGTTGCTCCCGTGGAGTCATGAGGCAAATTGTTGTAGATATCTTCAAATACATGTACATAGTCATCCATTTGGTTTGTTGAATAGGTCTATATGTTCTCATAAAGCGATTTAATTCCCGAAAGATCCTCACTACGGGATTCGCAATGGGATGCAAGAATGCCGTAAAATATGCTTAATTCCACGTTTTTCAGTGAAATCTTTCCACTTTTTTCCTCCAAAGTATCTTGCATTATCCGACAACATTGCCTTAGGTTTCCCTACCTATGACATGTAATCACCTTCTAGGCACTTTAGCATATTCGTCGCAGTTGATGTCCTCATAGGACGCAGCTTCACATATTTAGTAAATATGACGTATATGGCAAATATATACTTAGTGCCTCCTCCCCCCCCTCCCGTGCCCCCCCCCCCCCCCCCGTGCCATCGGAAGAGGGCCTGTCACATCCACGGAGGTTATCTCCAAAGGTTCTTTAGGTACTATCGGATTCAATTCGGGTAAAATACTTCGATTGACACCCTTGACCTTTTGACAGGTATCTCACGTTCTAATCATTTCATTCATGCGATTCACTACATAAAAAGTAATTGTAATTCAGATGTAAATAGAAACTAGCTTTCAAGGAATTTTAATCAGTTCTATAACAAGATTTCAATGCGAACCTCACAGAATGCCCAGAGTCTCCTGCATCTGATGCAATTTAATTTTTAAAAAGAATAAAATAGTATTTAGCAAAACTTCAGTGCTTCTTAGCATAAAATTCTCTTCTTCTCACCTTACATGGTATTCTAATTACAGACAAGACTGATGAAAATTCCTAACTTAAACACGTGGTAATTTTTTTGAGCGAGGTATGTGTGATGCAAAAACGTACTGCAGGGATTCCACCGTACTGTTGAATGTTAAAGCCCCTCGTCAGGTAATCTCTCAGCTTCGAATCCGAGAAATACGTTTCGGTTCTGGAACTGTCATCTGCTACGTTGATAACGAGTCGATCAGCAACAGAACCCAGGAAGCCTCCCAGGCGCCGCAATTTCTCCTCTTATGTCGTGCCACTCTGTATGCCGCCAGCGTTCGGCAGTGACATGTGAAAAAGCTGCGTGTGTTAGTTCTGGCAGCTTAACAGTCTTGTTATTTCTTGGACCAGATCCCTTAATTTGGCTCCCGATCAGTTCTGTTGGGTTCATATTGTAATGGTACAGTGGCAAATGTAAAAATGCAGCATTTGTACGGAGTGTTCGATGCTGTGAAAATAATTGTTTTCCCTGTTTCTAAGACACTTATCTGCATCTGTTGTATAAAACAATCGACATGGTCCAAACAAAGAATATTTGTTTTTTGATGTTTGCCTTAAAAATTAAATTATGTTTTCTTAATGTAAGCTACCTTTATTAATAGTCTTTCATAAAATGCCGCTAGCTAAGAATTTGTCTTTGAAATGAAAACAGGAATTTTGCGCGCAATATGTAATTAGAAACAAGAAGACGTGCATTACTTTAAAAAAATGATTATGAAAATTACAATTACGAGATGTAGGTATTTCAAATTGAACGAGAGAAAAAAATTACTCAGGCGAGACTTGAACAAGCAACTCAGGAACTACAATGAATGTTTGATAGAATGCTGCCGCTAGTTTCGTCTCTTTAAATTTATTTATTACCAAAAACACAGTTTCTCTCAGTCGGATCCCATATTCCGACCTCTCATTCAAAAATGATACTCACTATGCTAAATCGGCTGTGATTGCTCGATGCAGCTCTACTAGCTGCATCCGTAAACACTTTGTTCATATTAATCGGCCAAAGCATTGTCGTGATATTAGGTTTTGAACGTCCACAAATTTACAATTTTTAAAACAACATTAACTTTAAAACTATTATATAATTTTGTGGCACGTCTAGATAATTTAGCGTTACATATTTTTCTGTCCATGAGTGCCAACTCCCACCTCCGTGTCACTCTTAGTTTTGTTTTTATCAACTTTCCTCTGGCATATAAATTTTTCCAAGCGCGCCAACATGGCCATACGCGCCCCTTCCAAGCGTCCACTAGGGTTTTTCCAAGGATGCGTAAACACTAGCCACACGTCACGGCCCCGTAGCAACCGCCAGCCACGTGCTCTGTGGCGGGAAATTGTCGCCCTAATCTCCCGCCACAGCTTGTACGTCCGCAGGTGTCTGCTTTATTGGTACGCAACTGATGGATGAATTTTTGTGCATGCTACCGTACCAAATTGCTAATTTTGTAAGATATGTCAGTAACTCATTTACGTAATTTGTGTTTTGTACTTGTATTGATACGAACGTATATTTTTCTCCGTGATCGCAATCTGGCTCAGAGATACGATTTTTGACTTTGGCTTAGGCGGTGTGCGGCGCGGAGAAAAATAGTTGTTAAGCAGTGCGCTTGAACGACGGTGAATGCGTCGGTTCGTGTCCTGTAGGCGTGAGACACTAGAGGTGGTGTCATGATGCTGAAGTGAGTGGCCATTTCCCGTGACGATTGGACTGGGCAGTGGTGATGTTGAAGCTGCGGCGGAACGGAGTATGTACCGAGGAACAGCAGAACGATAGCGGCTGGTGTTCCTTTGGTCTACTGTTTGTGACCCGAGGTGTACATTCCATTTTATTACCGAAACTGTGCTCTAACCTTGTCTTTCCGCAGTGCATCTAAGTAGGTTAGAACAGAAAGATATATTTTGGCCCAGAGACTACTTAGCGGAGTACTTCATCCACTGGGTGGCTACGTCTGCTTTCCGAGCACCGAACAATCAGACAGAATGACACTTAAGACAAGAAACATTCCTACAGATGCTGTTGAATTATAAAAATTAGTAATACTTGCGTATAACCGGAGGGCGGAAACCTACAACCCACACCAGATCTATTAGGACTAGGTGAGGATGCACCGCAGAACGGACTTTGACTACTCGCAGAGTGGGGGTAAATTTGTTTACACTGGAACGTATTACAACTAAATGCAAATAGAAGCACCCTTGTAAGTGCAGAACTGCCACGGGTTGCACTGGACTGGCAGGCAGACATTATCTGCCTGCAGGAACCCTACGCAACCTACCCTAGGATGCTGTCGAAATATCTGACAGTCTGAATTATAAGAC
The DNA here is from genome assembly GCF_021461385.2 of Schistocerca piceifrons. Classification (NCBI taxonomy): domain Eukaryota; kingdom Metazoa; phylum Arthropoda; class Insecta; order Orthoptera; family Acrididae; genus Schistocerca; species Schistocerca piceifrons. Next base: position 686,883,395 of record NC_060139.1, on the reverse strand, counting down.
TGCCCTAGTGGTTCTTAACAGAACACTAAACGCTGTAAAGATCTCGCAGCTGTGCAATAGTCACCTGGCCACGACAGAAGTAATTAAGGGTGGAGACACATGGATAGTCGCATCACAGTACGCCCAATATAGCGATAACATAGAACCATATCTAGAAATGACAAAGGACATAGCGCAATACTCTAGATATAAGAACTTAATTATATGTGCAGCCATTAACGCCAAATCCACACTACGGCACTCGGACAAAACAGACGACAGGGGACGGATAGTCAATGACGCCATACAGGAGACACAACTACATCAATAAATGAAGATGGACCTACACCCACCTACAGAGGAGCAGACGGATCCAGTAGTAAAATCGACATTACTCTAATGAACAACAGAACACTAGGACGGTTAAAAAGATGGACTACACACGACTCACTGACCACGAATGATCACAACGTAATTGAAATTACACTCACAACAAACAATAACCACACCACACACAACACAACACATTTAAGTTTTAAAAGGACAAACTGGAATAGACTAGAACACATTGTACAACAAGAAATCATACAGAACACACAGGAAAGCTTGGATTACAGGGCACACAAACTGACCGAAATAATACAAAAAGCACAAGAACCAGCCATACCTAAGATTACAAACGGCAAACAACGGGAAAGCCCATGGTCAGACGAACTAACCAGACTTAAACGCGGCATGACAAGGAAAAGAAAAGTGTGTCAGAGGACTTGGATACAAAGAGATAAAGTAATAAGACTGGCTCCATACAGGGAAGCGACCCTTTCAATAAGACCCTGCTACAAACCAGAAAACAACATTGGGAAAGCTACGTGGTCACACACACAACAAAAAATCTTGCGGGAACAATACAAGATATTGACAGACAAAATCACGACCCCCCATTGGTACCAGGCACGCTACGGCAGGATGATGGTACGATGACAACGGGGTGGAGATACACAACGCAATATCTGCTGAACAAACTCCTCCCAGAAGATGTCATCGACACAGACACACAGAAAGAGACTGCACTAAGAACGAATTACACGAACCGTACAGCGCAAATACTATCTCCTGTCGCTTTGCGCACGAGGATGTTGTGGTAGCGATAAGAGAGCTAAAAAAATAAGAAAGCATCTGGACCGGACAGGATCCATGCGAAGCGCTTAAGAGGCTAGCTCCATAGATCACCCCATACTTAAAACAATTACTATACGAAGCCTTACGGCTAGGCAGAATACCGACAATCTGGAAAATTTCAAATGCAGTTATCATACGAAAGTCAGCAGACAGAGATCCATCAGACCCAAAATCTTACAGACCCATATGTTTAATTAACATCATGGCAAAAGTTCAAGAGAGACTACTGTGCGAAAGCTTGCAGGCTCACAGAGCCCTACTTGGACTCAGCCCACACCAATTTTGATTCAGGAGAGGCAAAGGAATCGAAGACGCAATTAACATAGCTCTCGAAATTACACAAAATACAGACAACACATACTCCTTGGCCATTATGATTGACATCGCAGGGGCATTTGACAACCTGTGGTGGCCAGCACTGTTTCTGAGGTTACTCCAGATGGAAGTACCCGCAGCCCTATACAACAGTCTACAAGGCTACTGTAGAGATATAATAGTGGAATGGCGTGCGGGCAACCGAAAGGTAATAAGCAAAATTACCAAAGGTTGTCCCCAGGGTTCGATCTGTGGGCCCGTCTTCTGGGACATAATTATTGAGCCCCTCCTGCAGCTGCTGGCTGGTGACGATAGGACAGATGGAGTTGTTGCATATACAGATGACCTTCTAGTGGTCATTACAGGAAATACAAGTGCCCAGCTACAGGAGAAGGCCGGCCGCGGTAGCCGTGCGGTTCTAGGCTCTTCAGTCCGGAACCGCGGGACCGCTACGGTCGCAGGTTCGAATCCTGCCTCGGGCATGGATGTGTGTAATGTCCTTAGGTTAGTTAGGTTTAAGTAGTTCTAAGTTCTAGGGGACTGATGACCTAAGATGTTAAGTCCCATAGTGCTCAGAGCAATTTGAACCATTTTAACAGGAGAAGGTGAGTGGCACACTGCAAACAATAACACAGTGGTGCGACACAAACAAGCTCAATATAGTGGGTAACAAGTATGGCGGAACCGGTTTATAGTATTTCGTAACTTTAATTACTTATAAATGATATTTCAGGTGGATCAATATATAACCAGTTACCTATTGTCAGCATAACAGTTCGTTTGATCTCAAAAAATGATTATTCCGGCTAATATTTGTCACTCTGCTGAAGAAATCTCCACTGACGTTGTGTAAAAATGTTGTCTGTAAAGTCGTGTGGTTCAAATGGCTCTGAGCGCTATGGGACTTAACATCTCAGGTCATCAGTCCCCTAGAACTTAGAACTACTTAAAACTAACCAACCTAAGGACATCACACACATCCATGCCCGAGGCAGGATTCGAACCTGCGACCGAAAGTCGTGTGAGTGGCACTAAATTTCATATCATTTATATGATTTTACACAACTGTTACTTAAGATGGAAGCACTTTTCTCTAGCAAAAGGAACATACATCAGCAAATAAGAAATTGTTATTGCGTAACGTACTGTGAGCACTATTTTTAAAGATTCAATGTGATTTGAATGTTGTCTTTTAAAGTAGATTCAGGACCACCGGTGCACATTTATTTCCGTTCATTTATATCTAACAACATTTATGTTTGTTAAAATTCTCGATTCAAAACAGCCGCGGAGATATTTTCGCTAAGATGGCGGCAGACAGACGATAGTCAATTTGTCTATTGTTATTCTCGATTCCTTTTATATCAAGTTAATATATTCAGATAAAAGTCTTTAAGCCTTTTGTTCTCTATTCTTTAGCATTTAAAATTATTCTCAATAAAAAAGTTTCATATTTCTTATACCAGCTACTAGTAAACTCCGCTGTATGTTAGTAGCGCTAACGGCTGCGCTCCTAATTGCGGTGCTGGAAATTAACATTTAAAAACATTAATTAGATTGGATTATAATTGAAAGAAATACAAATCCATGTCTAGACAATAGCGACTCTATTTTGATGATGATACAGGCAGTATGGCTCAATATTTCTACAGGGGGTTTCCATTGACTTCTGCAGTCCATGACACGTCAAGTTGCTGCTCTACGTCGTGCAAAAGGAGCGCTGAAACGAAATTCGTCACCTTAGTGCGTATAAAAGCTACTGACATTGTCGAGAGTCTATTTAGTGCTCTATACACGGAGATAATATTGTTTATGGTTGTAACTGCTAAGAGCTGATAGCTGCAATTTTCTCTTTCCCTTAAGCGCTGTCATGCACCACTCTCCTCTCTTGACTTTCGAAAACATTGCGTAAAGTTGTTAAATCTGCTTCACTCTAATCACGGTGTTGCCTCCCTACGATATTCTATCTATTTGTACCTTACGCAGAGTTCTGGAGACATGGCGTCATGAACATTGAGAGGAATGAAAAAAATAGACTTCTTAACACGGAGCGCAAATTACGCAGATAAACGCTTCTAGTTTTGGTTTTAACTATAACACTTCATTAGTGTATTGATGAATAATCCGAAATCAATAAAATCAACATGATTAGGGTTTTGCGTCTTCAGTCATAAAGGTTTTGCATGATTAACGACAAATGTTTTACACTGAATGTCCTCAGTTTATTTGGTATTTCATTTACAATGACTGTATTTTGCTTTTTGTAAATCTCGTCATTTATCTTTGCAATATTTTGCGTGTTTCCGCTATGGTAAACTTCGACTGATCGAAATTCGAAATAAAGTCTTTTAGCAATCTCTTTGCATGCCCATTAAGACAATTGGAAGCCAATGCGGTTTTGTAGTAAACGACGTCTTTTTTATTCGCCATTTGAATTGAGGACAGCTTCTTTGTCGGACGTCGGTACGCGGTACTTCGGTGTCTCTAAAGTGATTTCGCGAGTGCATTCTAAATTTGTGCATAGTTTACTCGTGATTACTCCGCTTTCCAACTTGCGGTGATGTATTTCCGCGTGATGAAATGGAAACTCATACGTTACTCATCTTTTGTTAATTAAAAGCTGATCATGGGAGGAAACGTTAGCTTTTCAGTGCCTTGTGCTGTAGATTCAAAATTATTTTCCTCTCCTGAATCACAGAGTTGCTGTCCTGCTGGAAGTTGTGTCTGATAGCATATTCCGACTCCTCTTTGCGAGGTTTACCTTTGAATTTGCTGCTCTGAGAACCCATGTGCCCTTGTAAATCAATTGCATTACTTTGCTGACGCAATATGCATAGAAATAATACCATTATCTGAATGATGTCTAAGGCCAGTACACATCTTTGCTACCTTACGTAACATAGCGGCACGTTACCCCTTGTTGTCGCCGACTGTATCACGTAAATATTATGATGTATGAAAAACACTTAACAGCACTGAACCTGCAATTACAAACCACTAGCAATTTCATAGCATGAAATTAGGTTTCAGATAGTAAAGGGCAGGTCGTTGGCTGCTTTTAAGCAGGAGCTCTACTTTCCGAATGTACTCTGGAGTGATCTATCATATCAGTGAGATATACAATGAGGTCGAATGCACTGTGGCGTGGCCTACACTATGTGATGGAAAGTATCTGGACACTTGGCTCAAAATGACTTACATGTTTTTGGGGCCCTACATCGGTAATGCTGGAATTTAAAATGATGTTGGCCCACCCTTATCCTCGATGACAGCTTCCATTCTCGCAGGCAATGTTCAAACATATGCTGGAAGGTTTCTTGGGGAATAACTGCCGGCATTCCGAAACATTCCAAAGGTGTTCTATAGAATTCAGGTCAGGACACTGTGCAGACCAGTTCATTACAAGGATGTTATTGTCAGGTAATCACTACGTCACAGGCCGTGCATTATAAACAGGTGCTCGATCGTGTTGAGAGATGCAGTCGCCACCCGCGAATTGCTCTTCAACAGTGGGAAGCAAGAAGGTGCTTAAAACATCAGTGTAGGCCTGTGCTGTGATAGTGGCACACAAAACAACAAGGGTTGCAAGACTCCTCCATGAAAAACAACATAACACCACGACCTCCGAATTTTACTGTTGGTACTTCACACGCTGGCAGATGACATTCACCGGGAATTCGCCATACCCACATCCTGCCATAGGGTCGCCACATTGTGTACCGTGATTCGTCACTCCACATAACGTTTTTCCACAGTTCAATCGTCCTTACATGAAGCGAGGCATCGTTTGGCATTTATCGGCGTGATGTGTGGCTTATGAGCAGTCGCTTGACCATGAAATCCAAGTTTTCTCATCTCCTGCCTAACTGTCATAGTACTTGCAATGGATCCTGATGTAGTTTGAAATTCCTGTGTGATGATTTGGATAGATGTCTACCTATTACATATTACCACCCCCTTCAACTGTCAGCGGTCTCTGTCAGTCAATAGTCGAGGTCGGCCTGTACGCTTTTGTGCTGTACGTGTACCTAAGGATGTTTAGGACTGTGGAAATCTCGTGTACAGACGTATGACACAAGTGACACCTAATCACCTGACCATGTTCTAAGTCCATGAGTTTCGCGGGGCGCCCCATTTTGCTGTCTCACGATGTCTAATGACTACTGAAGTAGCTGGCAGTAGGTGGTAGAACAATGCACCTAATATGAAAAGCGTATGTTTTTGGGGGTATCGGGATACTTTTGATCACATAATGTACACTGAGCAGAGGAAGCTATGCGACGCCTCCTGATATAATATCGGACCTCCTTTTGCACGGTGTAGTGTAGTAACTTGACTTGATATGGACGCAATAATCGTTGGGAGTCTCCTGCAGAAATAATGGTCCATGCTGCCTCTATAGACGTCCATAATTATGAAAGCATTTCCGATGCAAGATTTTGTCGCGTAAACGTTCGATGGGATTCATGTCGGGCGATCTTGGTGGCCTAATCATTCCCTCAAATAGTCCCAGAATGTCCTTCAAACAAATCGCGAACAAATGTGGCCCGGATATTCTCATCCAGAAAAATTCCATCGATGTTTGGGAACATGAAGTTCATGACTGGCTGCAAATGGTCTCCAAGTAGCCGAACGTGACCATTCCCAGTCAACGGTCGACTCAATTGGAACAGAGGACCCAATGCGTTCCATGTAAAAAAGGCCCACACTATTATGGAGCCACGACCAGCTTACACAGTGACTTATTGACAACTTGAGTTACGGCTTCTTTGAGTCTGCGACGCACTCAGATCCTACCATCAGCTCTTACCAACTGAAATTGAGACTCATCTGACCAAGTCACGGTGTGCCAGTCTATGGTCGAACCGATATGGTCACGAGTCCAGGAGAGATACTGCAGGCGATGTCATGCGCTTAACAATGGCACCCGCGTCGGTCGTCTGCTGCCATAACCCTTTAACTCCAAAGTTCGCCTTCCTGTCCTAACGAAAACATTCGTCGTACGTCCCACATTGATTTCGGCGGTTATTTCACGCAGTGTTGCTTATCTGTTAGCACTGACAATTCTATTCAAACACCGCTGCTCTCGATCACTAAGTGATGGTCGTCGGCCACTCCGTTGTGCTTAGTGAGAAGTAATACCTAAAATGTACTATTCTCGGCACACTCTTGACTCTGTGGACACTATGGATCTCGGAGTATTGAATTCCCTAACCATTTCCGAAGCGGCCTGTACCAGACGTCTAGCTCCAACTACTATTCAGCGTCCGAGGTTTATTAATTCCCATCGGTGGCCATGATCACGTCGGAAACCTTCTCACCAATGCCCTACCCTCTTAACTCTTGTGTACGCGATACTACCGCTGTATGAATATATGCATATCGCCGTCCCATGAATTCCGTCACCACAGTGTATTGTGGCATACATGATGCTGAATCGGTTTGTTAACAAATGATATTAGATAGAAACTATATTCTCTACTTGTGTTCTGATAATAAGCCTAGCTACAGCAACGAATTTTCAATAACATGTATTACCAGTGGAGGTTTGGGTGGGACTATGCCCACAAACAAACAAACAAAGTTTGTTGGTTGGTGTTGACTTGTTTAAAAATATACTTTTGTATGTAAGTAATGATCATTACTTGGAATTATCTTTTAGTGCACTAATAACAACAGCACTGCACTTTCAATAACGTATGCTACCAAGAAGTGGGAAAGAGGAGATACTTTATGAGTACAAAAATTAAAAAGAAAATACAAATTTCGTTAATTGTTGTTGACTTGTATTCCGTACACACTTTTTAAAGAGATATTGAAGTGCAATTAGTGTCCTGCAACTGAGAATAGTGTGTATGATATTCATTATTAATAGTCGCATCTACTACTCAGAAAAAAATTTGGGTCAAGTTTAGGTGAAAAATTGAACATTTACGGAATCTGGCAGAAGACGACATTAAAAACAATAAAAGATTTTTTCAAAATTTTAAAACATAAAACACGTGACTATAACACAATATTTTCAAAAGATGGGCGCAGAGCACCCCGCCCGTCTCCCCTTTCTGGTGTTGTGAGGGATAATGACTCAAGAACGTTTTAGTCGAATTATTTTTTCAAATGTAGAATCAATAATTATATACTGAGCGAACATCTTCATCTGCACTTCTTGGAGCTATACATCAAAGGCAAACAGGTTATTCATTTTTTGTCAGTTCCTTGTGGAACCTTTATTTGTTATTTAATGTTCAACAATAGGTATGCAAAATCAGTTTTTCGTTCCACTTACATTGTGTAATTGTGGTCAGACTGCGTTTGCAATTGTTTTCTGGGGCATAAATGTTCGTATTTACTGCATAGTTATCAATTCAGGGTCTCACTTTCACTGCTCATGGGTGATACAGTTTGTGCCACGCACATACAAACAGCACACAACCACACAACGACGTACACACACACACACACACACACACACACACACACACACACACACACACACACACACCTTACAAAGTACTAGCCCGGGAGGGTTACTTGTTACAAATTAACCTGGCATATGATTACTGATTTAAGGTGCTTCTAGTAGTGTCATTTTTTCCTTTTCTGAATAGTATGGAAAAGTTCCCCCCCATGAACCATGGACCTTGCCGTTGGTGGGGAGGCTTGCGTGCCTCAGCGATACAGATAGCCGTACCGTAGGTGCAACCACAACGGAGGGGTATCTGTTGAGAGGCCAGACAAACGTGTGGTTCCTGAAGAGGGGCAGCAGCCTTTTCAGTAGTTGCAAGGGCAACAGTCTGGATGATTGACTGATCTGGCCTTGTAACGATAACCAAAACGGCCTTGCTGTGCTGGTACTGCGAACGGCTGAAAGCAAGGGGAAACTACAGCCGTAATTTTTCCCGAGGGCATGCAGCTTTACTGTATGATTACATGATGATGGCGTCCTCTTGGGTAAAATATTCCGGAGGTAAAATAGTCCCCCATTCGGATCTCCGGGCGGGGACTACTCAGGAGGATGTCGTTATCAGGAGAAAGAAAACTGGCGTTCTACGGATCGGAGCGTGGAATGTCAGATCCCTTAATCGGGCAGGTAGGTTAGAAAATTTAAAAAGGGAAATGGATAGGTTGAAGTTAGATATAGTGGGAATTAGTGAAGTTCGGTGGCAGGAGGAACAAGACTTCTGGTCAGGTGACTACAGGGTTATAAACACAAAATCAAATAGGGGTAATGCAGGAGTAGGTTTAATAATGAATAGGAAAATAGGAATGCGGGTAAGCTACTACAAACAGCATAGTGAACGCATTATTGTGGCCAAGATAGACACGAAGCCCACACCTACTACAGTAGTACAAGTTTATATGCCAACTAGCTCTGCAGATGACGAAGAAATTGAAGAAATGTATGATGAAATAAAAGAAATTATTCAGATTGTGAAGGGAGACGAAAATTTAATAGTCATGGGTGACTGGAATTCGAGTGTAGGAAAAGGGAGAGAAGGAAACATAGTAGGTGAATATGGATTGGGGGACAGAAATGAAAGAGGAAGCCGCCTGGTAGAATTTTGCACAGAGCACAACATAATCATAACTAACACTTGGTTTAAGAATAATGAAAGAAGGTTGTATACATGGAAGAAACCTGGAGATACTAAAAGGTATCAGATAGATTATATAATGGTAAGACAGAGATTTAGGAACCAGGTTTTAAATTGTAAGACATTTCCAGGGGCAGATGTGGACTCTGACCACAATCTATTGGTTATGACCTGTAGATTAAAACTGAAGAAACTGTAAAAAGGTGGGAATTTAAGGAGATGGGACCTGGATAAACTAAAAGAACCAGAGGTTGTACAGAGATTCAGGGAGAGCATAAGGGAGCAATTGACAGGAATGGGGGAAATAAATACAGTAGAAGAAGAATGGGTAGCTTTGAGGGATGAAGTAGTGAAGGCAGCAGAGGATCAAATAGGTAAAAAGACGAGGGCTAGTAGAAATCCTTGGGTAACAGAAGAAATATTGAATTTAATTGATGAAAGGAGAAAATATAAAAATGCAGTAAGTGAAACAGGCAAAAAGGAATACAAACGTCTCAAAAATGAGATCGACAGGAAGTGCAAAATGGCTAAGCAGGGATGGCTAGAGGACAAATGTAAGGATGTAGAGGCTTGTCTCACTAGGGGTAAGATAGATACCGCCTACAGGAAAATTAAAGAGACCTTTGGAGATAAGAGAACCACTTGTATGAATATCAAGAGCTCAGATGGAAACCCAGTTCTAAGCAAAGAAGGGAAAGCAGAAAGGTGGAAGGAGTATATAGAGGGTCTATACAAGGGCGATGTACTTGAGGACAATATTATGGAAATGGAGGAGGATGTAGATGAAGATGAAATGGGAGATACGATACTGCGTGAAGAGTTTGACAGAGCACTGAAAGACCTGAGTCGAAACAAGGCCCCTGGAGTAGACAATATTCCATTGGAACTACTGACGGCCGTGGGAGAGCCAGTCCTGACAAAACTCTACCATCTGGTGAGCAAGATGTATGAAACAGGCGAAATACCCTCAGACTTCAAGAAGAATATAATAATTCCAATCCCAAAGAAAGCAGGTGTTGACAGATGTGAAAATTACCGAACTATCAGCTTAATAAGTCACAGCTGCAAAATACTAACACGAATTCTTTACAGACGAATGGAAAAACTAGTAGAAGCCAACCTCGGGGAAGATCAGTTTGGATTCCGTAGAAACACTGGAACACGTGAGGCAATACTGACCTTACGACTTATCTTAGAAGAAAGATTAAGGAAAGGCAAACCTACGTTTCTAGCATTTGTAGACTTAGAGAAAGCTTTTGACAATGTTGACTGGAATACTCTCTTTCAAATTCTAAAGGTGGCAGGGGTAAAATACAGGGAGCGAAAGGCTATTTACAATTTGTACAGAAACCAGATGGCAGTTATAAGAGTCGAGGGACATGAAAGGGAAGCAGTGGTTGGGAAGGGAGTAAGACGGGGTTGTAGCCTCTCCCCGATGTTGTTCAATCTGTATATTGAGCAAGCAGTAAAGGAAACAAAAGAAAAATTCGGGGTAGGTATTAAAATTCATGGAGAAGAAATAAAAACTTTGAGGTTCGCCGATGACATTGTAATTCTGTCAGAGACAGCAAAGGACTTGGAAGAGCAGTTGAATGGAATGGACAGTGTCTTGAAAGGAGGATATAAGATGAACATCAACAAAAGCAAAACAAGGATAATGGAATGTAGTCTAATTAAGTCCGGTGATGCTGAGGGAATTAGATTAGGAAATGAGGCACTTAAAGTAGTAAAGGAGTTTTGCTATTTGGGGAGCAAAATAACTGATGATGGTTGAAGTAGAGAGGATATAAAATGTAGGCTGGCAATGGCCAGGAAAGCGTTTCTGAAGAAGAGAAATTTGTTAACATCCAGTACTGATTTAAGTGTCAGGAAGTCATTTCTGAAAGTATTCGTATGGAGTGTAGCCATGTATGGAAGTGAAACATGGACGATAAATAGTTTGGACAAGAAGAGAATAGAAGCTTTCGAAATGTGGTGCTACAGAAGAATGCTGAAGATTAGATGGGTAGATCACATAACTAATGAGGAGGTATTGAATAGGATTGAGGAGGAGAGAAGTTTGTGGCACAACTTGACCAGAAGAAGGGATCGGTTGGTAGGACATGTTCTGAGGCATCAAGGGATCACCAATTTAGTATTGGAGGGCAGCGTGGAGGGTAAAAATCGTAGAGGGAGACCAAGAGATGAATACACTAAGCAGATTCAGAAGGATGTAGGTTGCAGTAGGTACTGGGAGATGAAAAAGCTTGCACAGGATAGAGTAGCATGGAGAGCTGCATCAAACCAGTCTCAGGACTGAAGACCACAACAACAACAACAACAACAATGGAAAAGTTCGCAATCTACATGATATGGGTGGTTTTCTGTTAGAAGACATTTCGCAAATATTGTCTTTGCTATTCTGCCGCTTCTCTCATGTTCCCATGGCCACTGCCCAGACTGTTAACTGACCAATACTTATTCTGCACAGTGCGTGCATCTGATTTTACAAACATCTCTCTGTGCCAAAGATAGCAATCTGTTTTTCATACTGAATAAATGTTTTTAGTTATGTGTGATACATAAATGTAATACTTTCCCTTGTAGACATTTTATATGTCTTAATGTTTTTGTCTCCTTTACGCATCCTGAATGAGTAAATTCTGTGTAAATCGTAGTTATTTAGTGCGTGTTGGCGTTCAATTGCCACCACATGATAGTGTAAGAAGCCAAAAGTCGGTTCGCCGATTCGCGACCAAAATAGCAATATTTTGCGTGACATTAGTAAATTGTTTCCATTCAGTATTGTACTTCACATGTATATCGTTTCCGGGAAATATCGAACCACTCTTTTTTGGGAGGATCAAGGGGAAAGAAGGGAACGATGTCTCATGTATGGGATACTACCATACTTTGCTGTATAAAACATTCTCGGTATTCTCGCAGCGTCAGTTCTAGATAAAATCTCGAGCTTTCGACGATTATCTCCATCGTCATCGTCAGGAGCCGACTGTCTCCACTACTGCTATGGTAGACTCTATATAGCCAGAAGCCGGCTTCTGATTCGACGGCTTCTGATTGGTCGGCGATTACGCACTGCTGTCTCAGACGGTGTCACTCTGTGCGCCGGTGGCGCCACCGCTTCCGTTTGAACGTAAACCTTGGAAGGAACGTCTCTGCTGCTTCTCTGCATCAAGTGCTCGTTTCCATATACAGCTCAGATGGTATCCGCTATCGCGGTTAAAGTTCTTTTGGCTCATTCTTATTTCAACAGCCTCCTTAATAACAGAATCCCAGTACGTGGAGGCATGGGACAGAATTTTAGTTTCATCGAACAATATTTTATGTTTGTTCGTGAGGCTGTGCTCCGCATTTGCCGATTTCTCCAGTTCTCTATTTTTAATATGGCGTTGGTGTTCTGCACAGCGGTCGGAAACGGTACGAATCGTCTGACCTATATAATTGGTTCCACACTCACAGGGTATATTATAAACTCCAGGGACCCTGAGGCCGAGATTGTCCTTAACAGGGCGCATCATCTCCTTAATTTTCTTAGGAAGACGAAAAATCGGTCTTACACCACGTCTACGCAGGACTCTTCCTATTTTGCTGGAAATCGCGCCACAAAAAAGAAGAACCGCAAACGGTGTTTCATCCTGTGAGGTTCCAGCATTTTCACGTTTCCTTCTTTTGGAGAACGCTGCCTTTATATCGCGTGCACCGTAGCCATTCTTTCGGAACACGTTCTTCAGGTGGTTAATCTCGGACCTTAAGTGGTCCTCGTCAGAAACAGTTTTGGCTCTATATACCAACGTGTTCAAAACGGCTCTCTTCTGACAAGGGAACCTCCCCATCGCACCCCCCTCAGATTTAGTTATAAGTTGGCACAGTAGATAGGCCTTGAAAAACTGAACACAGATCAATCGAGGAAACAGGAAGAAGTTGTGTGGAACTATGAAAAAAATAAGCAAAATATACAGACTGAGTAGTCCATGTGTAAGATGGGCAACATCAATTATTACCTGTCCGTCTGATGCGATCACTTTTTTGGGAGTGATTATCACATCCACAAGAAAACATAAATCGGGCAGGGTAGAAGAATCTTTTTACCCATCCGCCAAGTGTACAAGTTAGATGGATCGACAACATATTCCTGTCCTGTGACGCACATGCCGTCACCAGTGTCGTATAGAATATATCAGACGTGTTTTCTGTGGAGGAATCGGTTGACCTATGACCTTGCGATCAAATGTTTTCGTTTCCCACTGGAGAGGCACGTTCTTTCGTCTACTAATCGCAGAGTTTTGCGGTGCGGTCGCAAAACACAGACACTAAACTTATTACAGTGAACAGAGACGTCAATGAACGAACGGACAGATCATAACTTTGCGAAAATAAAAAAGTAAACTTTTCACTCGAGGGAAGACTTGAACCAAGGACCTCTCGTTCCGGAGCTGCTCACGCTAACCACGGGACCACGGCGCTCCTGAGCTCACACCCTCCTTGATGTTGCCTATCTTAGTCATGGACTACTCAGTTTGTATATTTAGCTTATTTTTTTTCATAGTTCCACACAACTTCTTCCTGATTTCTCGATTCATCTGTGTTCAGTTTTTCAAGGCCTATCCACTGTGCCAACTTATAACTAAATCTGAGGGGGGTGCGATGGGGAGGTTCCCTTGTGAGCAGGATGGTGGAAACTCTGTGCATTCAGGTATACTTTGCTATAGCTCGTGTGAGTTCCTTGATGAACAATTCGAGACCCAAGCGCAGTGCGTCAGTACTGACATTTCAATTGAAATTTCGTCCTCGAATACCAGAGCTTACCATGCCAGACACCTAATTATGAGAAATAATAAAGTTGCATGTGCCTTTGTGTGGTTTCGAGAGTACTGAAGCACTACACAAAAGAGATCTTTGAGTAAGACAAAATGGTACACATATAGATATGCAGTATTAATAACTATGAAAATAGTCAAACGTAGAGAATACTATCTTTATATAGTGGTATAAGGACTTCGGGGACGCCTTGTATATTGAAACTTGCAGCAGAAAAGAAAAAATTCCTTACGTCATTATGAAAGTTATATTATTACCAGATTAAAATCTTTTTCTTTAGGTCTCATGACAACAAACTAGAATGTTTTCAGGGTGGAAATGGAAGAAATTTCTATGTTGCTTTGGCGTGAATAAGACAAAAGTAAATTCGGGATTACGTACGATATAGCTTATACAGAACAGAATGAATACATTCAAAACTGAAGAAAGATGTGGAGTGTGGGGTGTTTGCCGGCAGCAAGCGACTGCTCAGCGGAAGTCCTCGGCGTCGCCTGCCTGGGGGCCGCCGCCCCCGCCGCCCTCGCCCTCCCCCTCCGTGGCGCGCAGGCGCCGCACCGCCCTCAGCATCACGTCGGCCTCCGAGTCGAAGGGCTGGTAGGGAGAGGGAATCGTCAGCAGCACCGGTGGTTTCCGGCTGTCCAGGTGACGCGCCATGCTGTTGGCGATCACCTCCGCCACCTGCAGAGACGCACGTCGCATGCACTGTCAAACACGTCTACATACACGCAGTCCATTCACACTAATGTGAGCACCATCTACGTTCGAGATCAATGTGCAATAATCAGTAACAGACAGCAGCTGGCTGCATAGCAGTGAAGGGTGTCGGGGGGCACTTAAACAGTGCACTCGTTGTCGTTCTGCGGAAACGGAGCGATTTATTAGACGTCCACACAGGCACGATCATTGGCTTTGGGGCATAGGGCAAAGCAGTTCCCAAACGACTAAATTCTGTGAACTGAAAGCATGCTACCATGATTAAAGTATACCATGCATAGCAAAATGGCGCTATCCAAAACTGGCGCTGAGGCAACCGTGGTGCACCCCGGGCCATAGACAATGAAGCTGAACGAAGGCTGCGGAGATGTGTGCGGGCGAACAGATGAGAAACTGCTGAGCAACTGACAGCGCATATGAACGAATGGGCTACCAAAGTGTCCCCTCAACAACCGTTCAGTGAACTTTATAAGGTGGCTATAATTCCGCACCTTACAAGCACTCATCTACATACTTTGCCATGTTTTACAACCGTAAGTATGTATCATTTGATAGGTTGTACATCGTATATATGAATATTTAAAGAAGACTAACATTGTCACGTACACCCTGTAAACAGCTGTTAAAGCTTATTGCATGAAAGGTGATTGTGGTGTGCGTTCTGTAAGACATTCGGTACAAACACCATCAGATTATTTGACTTGTCGCTATAATGAAGTAGGCGAGTGTCAGCAATATGTCTTGTGGTCTTATCGTGGCGTGTTTATTTTCTGCCGTTAGGTCAGATGATAGAAATGCCACTTGCACGCTTAGAGTAGCAGATTGATGGTGACCAACTTTAAACAGAACTTGATTAATTTTCACACACATTTATTAAAATAATAACAAGCATAAACATTACGTAACTTGATTCTGGATGCTATTTACAATTGACAATCTGAAGTTCCTTTGGTCTTGGTACGTTAATCTTATTCTCACATATCTCTGATACTTGACAAAGTGTCTATACATTTATCTGCATAGCTATGTACAGGAATATGGTAATCTTATTAGGCGCAGACTGAAACTTGACTATAGACTGGTACACACTAATGCAGACTGGTACAGACTGGTGCAGACAAATGCAGACTGACTAATCGGAGGTCTGTACACTTGTTATAATACTTCACGTGTTCAGGTATCACTGCACGAGTGTGATCCGCGAGGAGAAAAGGTTCTACATTAGCAGCAGACTCATTGGCTGCGTTACATATCAATACGCAGATTGGCGGAAGCAGAATTTGGTCCGTCTCTAAGGCAGCGCCATCTCGTAGTGCAGAGACGGAGAAGCGCTGCGCCTGCACTGTTGTGCTTAGCAGGGCGCGCTCTAGTGGGAAAGTTGTGTACGCGCTGCCTACACGGAACTACACTCCTGGAAATGGAAAAAAGAACACATTGACACCGGTGTGTCAGACCCACCATACTTGCTCCGGACACTGCGAGAGGGCTGTACAAGCAATGATCACACGCACGGCACAGCGGACACACCAGGAACCGCGGTGTTGGCCGTCGAATGGCGATAGCTGCGCAGCATTTGTGCACCGCCGCCGTCAGTGTCAGCCAGTTTGCCGTGGCATACGGAGCTCCATCGCAGTCTTTAACACTGGTAGCATGCCGCGACAGCGTGGACGTGAACCGTATGTGCAGTTGACGGACTTTGAGCGAGGGCGTATAGTGGGCATGCGGGAGGCCGGGTGGACGTACCGCCGAATTGCTCAACACGTGGGGCGTGAGGTCTCCACAGTACATCGATATTGTCGCCAGTGGTCGGCGGAAGGTGCACGTGCCCGTCGACCTGGGACCGGACCGCAGCGACGCACGGATGCACGCCAAGACCGTAGGATCCTACGCAGTGCCGTAGGGGACCGCACCGCCACTTCCCAGCAAATTAGGGACACTGTTGCTCCTGGTGTATCGGCGAGGACCATTCGCAACCGTCTCCATGAAGCTTGGCTACGGTCCCGCACACCGTTAGGCCGTCTTCCGCTCACGCCCCAACATCGTGCAGCCCGCCTCCAGTGGTGTCGCGACAGGCGTGAATGGAGGGACGAATGGAGACGTGTCGTCTTCAGCGATGAGAGTCGCTTCTGCCTTGGTGCCAATGATGGTCGTATGCGTGTTTGGCGCCGTGCAGGTGAGCGCCACAATCAGGACTGCATACGACCGAGGCACACAGGGCCAACACCCGGCATCATGGTGTGGGGAGCGATCTCCTACACTGGCCGTACACCACTGGTGATCGTCGAGGGGACACTGAATAGTGCACGGTACATCCAAACCGTCATCGAACCCATCGTTCTACCATTCCTAGACCGGCAAGGAAACTTGCTGTTCAAACAGGACAATGCACGTCCGCATGTATCCCGTGCCACCCAACGTGCTCTAGAAGGTGTAAGTCAACTACCCTGGCCAGCAAGATCTCCGGATCTGTCCCCCATTGAGCATGTTTGGGACTGGATGAAGCGTCGTCTCACGCGGTCTGCACGTCCAGCACGAACGCTGGTCCAACTGAGGCGCCAGGTGGAAATGGCATGGCAAGCCGTTCCACAGGACTACATCCAGCATCTCTACGATCGTCTCCATGGGAGAATAGCAGCCTGCATTGCTGCGAAAGGTGGATATACACTGTACTAGTGCCGACATTGTGCATGCTCTGTTGCCTGTGTCTATGTGCCTGTGGTTCTGTCAGTGTGATCATGTGACGTATCTGACCCCAGGAATGTGTCAGTAAAGTTTCCCCTTCCTGGGACAATGAATTCACGGTGTTCTTATTTCAATTTCCAGGAGTGTATGTACAGAACAGTGATGGAGTGTCTTTATTATCAAAATGGCGTAATGAATGATTGCCTATACTAGTAGAGGTTGGAACGTCAGTGGAAATGAAACAGCAGGTGTAACTCAGGCCCTGGGTGGAAACGCCCGCACAGTAGTGTTGACCCTGCTTAACAAAGGAAGTAGCCCTAGCAGGACGGTCGGGGCACCTGAGCCGCTGAAGCACAATAGAGTGGTGGCTGGCCGGTGTTGTAGCTAGGCCGGAAGCATAACCAGAAACTCTGAAAATCTTGGACACAGCAGATAGGAACAAGGATGCATTACCTCGTAAATCATGCAGGCTGGGTTATTTCTGAGGATTTTTACTCTGAGAAGCATGCCATTGTATGAATTCCTAATTAACGGGGATAGGTATTTCCTCTCAAACGTTCTGCGATGGACGACAAAGGACTAAAATATGGTTGGTGGGCCTGCGGAAGAATCGGTAGAGAGAGAGAATATTCCGTTGTTTCGAGAATATGATTCGCTTTCTGCAGTTACGAGGGAGGGCAGTCGAGCTTTGCTGGGAAGCCAGCGGTGGAGAGAATGTGGTCTTTCATTTTGAGCGTCCGTGTTTGACAGTCGCTCAGTATCAGCTTTTGTTGGTACAGATGGACTTGTTGTCTTTGCTCTCCGGAGATTTTATAGTTACAACGGTTAGGCACTGTAGTGTTGCAACCTTATACGATTCTGGACTTCGCCTCCGGGTAGGGAGTCGTCGTTGAGTACGCAGCGTTCAGTGATTGAGATCACTTCTTCTGCCTATACTCACGTTGAGACGTGATCTGAACTCAGTCCTTGTGGCTGGGAGTTCGCGTTTCTCATCTGTAGAACACAGAGCGGAGAAGACAGTATCAGATTATACTAGTCAGAGGACCGTCTTCTGCCGTACAAGTGTCTGAATGAGCTGTTTTTAATATTTTGTGGATGGAGTTCTTCCATCGTCGCAGACGTGTACGAGAACCATCACTCCGACGCATCGGATGCAATACATACGGTGATATTGCTAATTGCTTCGGCTTATTAGGGCTACAAAGCTGAACAGCTCTGGTCATGTACATTTTATTTCCACTGAGGTTGCACACCACTGTAGATCACCTTTGAAAGTAGTGTCTTCTAATATTTGGTATGTAGGTGATGTCAGTCATCTCGCGTTATTGATATTAGATCGCGTAGCCATAAAAAAGGGGCAGATTTGGGCAATTGATCCATCACATTAGTTAGGTAATCCATTTGTATCTCTTTATGTCCATTGGAAGTTGATATGTAAATATTTTTAGTATATAAAGGGCTTTTAATCAACAATAAATGTATAAGTAGAAACAGCATTTATCAGTTGTAGTTATTGGTTCCTTTAATTTTTCATTTATGTTTATGTTGTAATTTATATATTAAAAGAGCAAGAAGGAGGTGATATTATCACTATAAGAGATCCTAAGATCTGCTTCAAGGAGTAGTCAGACAGGACCAAATCTTCATTTTCGCGTGCAGTATTTTCTGTTGCGCACATTCATTTTACACCCGCCTGGAGTGGCATCTTGTATATGGCTTGTCCTACCACGATCCTACTTAGAGTCTTCTGATAGTAGTCATAAAGTGATATGAAACCTCAAAAATTTTCAAAACTTTTTTTCCCATTTATAAAATATAGGTGTTACTGATAGTGATCACCAGCTTGCGTGTATAGTTTGCAGAGCTAAAGTCACTCCCTAACATTAAAAATAATATTTGTGTTTTATTGTATTTCTTTTCAGAGGCGTTGCGCTTTAGCCCACTGCAATTTACTGATATTAATATTGTGTCATTTGTCATTGTATTTTCTTTTTATTGAAACGACACTGCTCGTTCACGACGTTGCCATTAATTTAGCTTGTTTGTTGTAGATATTTTATGTTACATGCCCCTTACATAATACATGTGGGTATTACAAATTGTGTGTACTTTTAAGAGAGAATTGGTATCAGGAATCAGTCCATGATAACTAGGGCGAAAGCGCGCTTAGTAGGACAACAGATCACTAGTTGTAACAATATAGAAATGGCAAATATACGGGGTAGTTAGGAAAGCCAATGGCATAAGAAAGACTTAGTTTTGTTAGCAGCACAAGGCACAGGTGTGGAGAATACCGATCCAAGGGAACTTTCTTAGGGTGATAGACACAGTCAAGCCCGTGGTGGGCAGTCTGATAGTGAAGCTGAGTCACAGAGACACACTGAGGCAATCTTAAAGATACGGGACTCTAATGTAGGGAGTCCAAGTGAACGTGGAATAACTAAGAATCGTGGTAGGTCGCCGTCAGTGACATAGTCACGAGGCAGCATATCAGGGTCGCGTGGTGGTGACTTTTTTGAATACCAAGAAATAGAAAGGGAAAAGGGCAGAAGATCACCTAAGAGTAGAGGAAGAGAAAGTCACAGTAGGAGAGAAGATTTAGATAACTCAGTGTATGGACATCCCAGCATACCACCAGTGGGAAGTGAAATGGGAAATAAAATTCAAAAGGTCAGCTCTGAATTGGGGAATGAAATGGGAAGTAAAATTCGAAAGGTCAGCTCTGAATTGGCAAACCAAATAAAAAAGCGAAATGATGAAGTACGCTCTGAAATGGGAAGTAAAATTCAAATCGTTAGTGCTGAAATGGGAAGTAAAATTCAAAACGTTAGTGCTGAAGTGGGAAGTAAAATTGAAAACCTTAGTGTCGAGATTCAGTTGATAAAACATGAAACGAGGGAAGTGAAAAATTAGGTAGTGATGCTCCGAACAAAACTAGAACGAGAGTTTGCGGAGGTCAGAAGAACCGCGAACGAGGCGCTATTACTAGCGAGTGGGGCAAAGCGGATTGCCTTGGAAACATTAGAGAAGACAGAAAACACGCCAAAAATAGATAGAGGTGCATTAATGAAGTTGTAGAGGCGCGTGAAACAAGTAGAAGTAACGCAGCTGCAAAATATAGAAAATGCGCCAAATAATTTAAACAAAGCATAGAAAGCGAAATTAACCAAGTATCTCAGGAAGTCAGGTCGCAACCTAGTCAAAACTCACATCTCAGAAAAGAAATAGCAGGCGATTGGGAAATAACAGAAACCGAAAAAGCCAGTTCAAACTCAGCATGATCATGTCGAAGCCCAGACGATACTAGAATGCGCTTGAATGTAAGAGTTGCTCGTCAACTACAGACTGAAAGCGTGTCAGCAGAGTAACGAAATATCGCTGGAGATATGGCCCCCGCGTCTACACAGGACACGACTGGGTCGCAAATTGCGAATACGGAGAACGGCAATGAGATATTTCATACGCATAATTGTTACCCGATAATGCGCACCATGGGACATTTTTCCAGTGATGAAAACGTGACAGGGAGTAGAAGAGAGAATGCCCGAAGTAACGGTAGACCGGAAACGTTAGCGGCAAGTGAGAATGTGGTAGGCCTAGCGGGAAGAAATTTTAAGCATTTTATCACTACGAAAATTTCAGAATTACAAAGATGAGGGTAACATTTCACACCCAAAAACTTTCATTGGACAATTTTATTTATCATTACCTCCTCACTGGCCTTTGATGTACAAACTGGACTTCGTATGTTCACATATCGAAGTAACATTGGCTGAATGCATACGGAACATTGCAAAAACGTGCACGTCATACGAAGAGTTTAGTGACGCATTTTAAACAAATACTGGTCTAAGGAGACACAGGACAGAATCAAAAAGAAAATAATGATGAACAGAGACTTGGAGAGTTCAGGGTTCTACAGTCCGGTGAAGTATTTCGAAAACTTGACCAAGAAAAATCAGTATTTGGACGACCCATGCACACCGGTTGAGATCATGAGATTGTGTTACATGAAGTTGCCGATTTGCTACCAGCAAACGCTCGTCGGTCGATCTGGAAGTGATGTAGAAGTATTCCAGGGTATCCTAAGAGAGTTGGAATTCGCTTTCAACGAACGAGCATTAGGCGCGAGAAAAACCTAGGCAGAGAGACGTGCAAAGTGAAAGAAGGGAGAACAACAGAGAGAATAACAGAAGTCAAGAACTTTTCTATTAACGAAACAGTCTTACGTAAAACGGTAAATTAAAAGAACTATGAATGTGAAACGTAAAATAACAATTTAAAACATGAAACAAATATAAGTAAAAAATTAGTATACTATGAATGTTTAGACATTCTAATTAGGTACCTTGAAAATATTCCGGCAGCACATTTTGTACAACTTATGTTCCAAAACTGGTATTTCAGAAACCGCTTTATTACACAAGAATGTATGTGCCTTGAATGTTTCTTTAATTTATGTTGTAATAAAAGTTTTCATTTTGCAGATTTAAGTAATTTTAATGGGGTATTTTATAAAATTTCAGACTATTACCAATTTTGATAACACAGTTTACAAGAATATTGATTAAATTCCAATTTTTATATGAAAAACATTTTTATATATAGTCGTTTCGATGATATTCCTTCTAAACCTAATTTGTTAAATCACCTCTCAGGGTGTGTTTTCCCCTGTAAAAGTCAAACTGAGCGAAACAAAAGGATACCTTTTGCACTGTCTTGCCCCCTCTGCACAGCCGCTGTATTTCATCAAGATCCTTTATTGACACTTGGGAATGTTACCTTGTCAGTATCGTCAACGGCGGTACCTACCATCGAGTGATCCAGTGTGGTAACGGTCGCCTGCTCAGGGTTCTGAAGTCTAGTGTACCTCGCTGCACGCACAGAAGTGCTAGGTAGTTTATTTGTTATCCAGAAAGTCTCTGACCGTGATTGAAGAAACCGTTGGTGTTGTTGGCCAAAGGCAATTTGGCTATCTTAAGCTTGTGACTAGAGCGGCCCAAGTGTTGTTGGTTGATGTTTTTAATTGGAGCTCAGTTTTGGAACAAGTTATAATAAGTTTTATTGACTGTGTTCATAAATATAGATGGCTGTTTACCTAAAATGAAAACATTATTTATCCTATTGAGGCTTAATGTCATTCATGTCACGATACTATTTTTGTGTCTTTCACAAATTACTGCATTTGCATTTTGTAGTCGCTGAGGAAGTTGTGGGTTGAATATTATTGTTTTCATTTGACGGGTGCTTTTGAAGTAAAAGTGTAATACGTTTTGAAGGAAAACACCACATCCAGGCCGGCCGCGGTGGCCGTGCGGTTCTAGGCGCTCCAGTCCGGAGCCGCGCTGTTGCTACGGTCGCAGGTTCGAATCCTGCCTCGGGCATGGATGTATGTGATGTCCTTAGGTTAGTTAGGTTTAAGTAGTTCTAAGTTCTAGGGGACTGATAACCACAGCAGTTGAGTCCCATAGTGCTCAGAGCCATTTGAACCGTTTTGAACCACATCCAGATCAACCTAGCTCTTCCACTCACTTATTTCGTTCCAGGTTGACTGGATTAAGGAAATGCAACATGGACGCGCAGTTACTCATACACAAAGATCGGAAGGATAGTTCATCACTATCCATTACTAAATGAATCATCGTAGCAAGCTCGTGACTCACAGCGAAATGAAATAGTCGCAGTTAATTGGGCACACGATACAGGAAGTGCGCTGAGGGAAATTAAACACTGAATTCGGTTCCCTCTGAATTTACATAAAACGATTCTCAAATCATCGCTCACGAGAAGCCCGCCTACTTGTAATGATGGAGTTTCATCCGTATAGAGAAACCTAACTCGAAATCAAACAAACACCCAACCAAAAAATCTACTTTTACTTCTTCTCGTAGCAGCGATTGTTTTCTGCGTCAGATCTCGTCCACGCCCTAGTGAGATCTCATCTCAAACCTAAAATGCTTCGCCTGTGCGGAGAGAGAGCAACCAAAACTTGGTGGGGGTGCGCTGACGAATCGCCAAGTGGCTTTTTCCAGAAAGGGCAAGCGTTTCGACCAGTCTGAAGACAGAAGAGAAAATGACTGGTTCTTTTGATCTAAAGTTCTTCACTCTGGTCAACTCCGTTTTCACTCCAGTCAACGCTCTGACTCGAAGTGGCCAACCATTCTGCCTTCAGAAAAAAAAAGTCTCGCATTACTTATAGAACGCCCCTCGTACTACCGTAAATAGTTTCATTCGTCATGTGGTTATCTGCGAGCTATTTCACTATTCTCTATTTGCTGTCGTACTGCTATGACGCTTCTTCCGTGGGTGTGCTCTAGTACGAAGTGTGGTCGATGGCGACTGATTGTTATCATGTAAGATACAGGGGAAAATCTGCTTCAAATTTTCTGAATTCATCTGCATTGGGAATTTCTTTCCTGGAATGTCTGATGGCATTGATATACAAAACTCTCCGTCTACCGCATATACGCAATATGGTTTCATCTGGAGCAGTTGATCGATGTTGTAGGAAACGACTACTTCTTTTTTTAAAAGAATTGACAAGTGCAGGTGTGCGATCTCTTAGTGTGCAGAAAATAATTTATTAGATCTAGACCATCACTAATAACTATCCGGGTTCGGCACATTAACTGCCATATTCAGATGTGACAGTAATCGACAAATAGTTTCGCTGTAATCTATAACACTATGTTTCAGAAATAAATCGCTTTCAGCTGTACGTGAACTTTTACGGGAACACGACAGGTTTAGTGATGCCATATCGCATCTTCGCCGGTGTACATCCGCAAGATAACAAACCTGCATTCAACATTATGATAACAAACAGATACATACCCTAACAATCTATGTTCTATGACAACAAATATGAATACCCACAAGTCAGTAAAACATTTAAACCCCAATATAGGAAGGAAGAGGAGTAAACCGTCTCAAAATATTACGCGCAACAAGGAGGGCGTCGTAGTTCAAACTGACCAGTTGCGTATCGCTGCTTAAATCTTTTACATACATTAAGTATTCATATCGGTCGTCACAGAGCCTAAATTATTAGGTTAGACACTAATTTTTATTACAATACGGATTGTACGCGTCTCATCTTGTAGATGTACACCTCAAGATGTCATTTGACATCAGGAAACCAGGTGATTCTGTAAATGTTCATATACAGCTGAAACTGTTGTATTTCTGAAACAGGTACTACTACAGCTGCGGTTGCCCCTCAACATAAAACTGTCTGTAATACTAGTTACAAGTGGTACAAAATTTGTCAGTAAAACATGAATGCGTCTCTCTGTTACGTGCTAAAATAAAGCGAAATTTAAAAAAATAATCAACTTTTATTTTATTGCATGTGTTTGTGTTTTTGAAAGGTATAATTTTCAAAATTTGCATGTAGCAAAATGAAATGGTTATACCGTGCGCTGTTGTCAGGTGGGTCCTCGACTACGTCCTTAGCCCACCATTTCCCAGTGCCTCCACAGTTCCTCATTCTTCCATCTCTTTTCCCTAAGCTCTACATAAAGGGCACATGAAAATTTCATTTTCAGCCAGTGATTGGCTCGTTTTCTAGCGAGAGAGTGTAATAGAAACGTTGACTAATCTCAACTGACAGACACAGCTAAAGGAGGACACCGCAAAAACTCCAAGAACCAGCTTTCACTGCATAAGCAACGATTATTCTGTAGACTCCTGAGTATCGATCCCGTAGAGATGCTTAAACAAATCGGTGAATAACAACTCGCACAAAGGGGTTTGGAAGGCGTCAATCTTCACACGCTCCGTGTGCGAGTTTATCGCGAAGGAACGCTAACATATGAAACAGCAAAAGATGGTCCTTACCACATGCAGTATAGCTAGTCGTAGAGTACAGGTACAGAAAATGGGATCTCCAGAAGGTAATCGTCGATTCACAGTGGGCTACTAATCATCAACATGCTTCGAAATCAATGAAGAACAGCTAACAGAGGCTCTGACGGAGCTCCGACAGAGAAGAGAGATTTTAGGGCCAAGACAAAATCATAACCTTAACCTCAATGGTATCATGACACCTTTACAGACGCGATGTATGGAATGCATCTACATCAGAAATAAGCTATGATCTGAGAAAAGCTGCAACGAAACGACCATAACTTTGGCTATTTTCGTTTTAGAATATTTAAGAAGACCAAACTTGTTTCCAAGAAAGCAGTGGTACATTATTTGCAATGGAAATGAAGGACATATGGTTCAAATGGCTCTAACCCCTATGGGACTTAACAGCTGAGGTCATCAGTCCCATAGAACTTAGCACTACTTAAACCTAACTAACATAAGGACATCACACACATCCATGCTCGAGGCAGGATTCGAACCTGCGACCGTAGCAGCAGGGCGGTTCCAGACTGAAGCGCCTAGAACCGCTAGGCCACAGCAGTCGGCGAAATGAGGGACATTTGGAATCAAAAGAAATAAATGTATATCTTTCATAGTTTTCAGAAAAGCGTTCGACGCAATCAATTGGAACAAGTTAATGGAAATTCTAAAAACGAATGATTTTGACAGAGGCGGAAGAATAATTAAAGAACTATTCAGAGAACAAACATATAAATCGCGTCAACTTTGCTTCGACTATGCTGAAGTTGAATTCAAGACTAGGGACCAACTGTGTTAATATGATAAGCTTAGGTGCACCCTCCGTAGCTGAGTGGTCACCGTTGCAGAATGCCATGCGAGGGTCCAGAGATCGATTCCCGGTACGGTCGGAGATTTTCTGCGTCCCGGAGTGGGTGTCATGTTGTCTTAATAATCATTTCATCCCATCCACACGCAAGTCAGCAAAGTGGCGTCAATGGAAAAGACTTGCTCCACGCGGATGGGGCTCCCGGCCTAGCCGTACGCATTATCATAGTAAGTTCAGCTGGTAGGTCACTTTTACGTCAAAATGAATGAACAGTTGATGGAACAGAAACAAGGCAAATGTCAATAAAGACGCAAAAATTTTCGGTACGTTAACAACAATCATCAGATTAACGTGAAGGATTTATTTGAACCGGTGCCATAAAAGTTTGCGAGAGCAATGATAGCTCCAAAAGAGAGTAGACTACAATCAGATAAAAGTATAGTAACTAAGTGTATGGGCAATATGATAGCTGAAAAAAGGATGCCAAAAAATCGAAACATATATACAGTGTGTTAATGAAGAGCGTGATCGGCTTTACACACAAGTGGTAACCATAACCATTAGTTTACATTGAATTTTTAACTGAGATACACAAGAAGAGACATGAGTGCAGCTTACGGGACAATGATCCGAAGCACCGCAGCAGGCTTTGCAGCGACTGGAAAAACCGAAAGGTGTGCGGGTAACAGGTAACGGATTGGCCCTCACAGTCGGCTGACGCTAATCCTATTGAAAATGTATGATCTTACATCCAAAAGAAGTTGCAAGGAAAATGATGTTCACTCTGAAACAGCTGTCAACGCATATACGACGTATTCCACGTGAATACGAGGGAACCTTGGTTTCCAGTATGCCTCGGAGATGCCATGCAATTATCGACGCTGCTGTTGACTGGACGTATTGTTAATTGTACTTACTTTCTTCTTTTTCCATATACGATGTATGTATATGTTTTAGTTTGTTGTGAAATACCTTTTTCTACTGCTTTACTAGACCACGATCTTACTTAACGGACTGTATATAAATAAAATAATAAAATATGAACAAATAAAAATTAACGTTATCGAGTAATTTGCTACACATCTCAGGTACGTAAATGTTTACTATTACAATGGACGGGACAGGCAGAAATTCTCAGCGATAATAGAAAATGGTTTGTTTCGTTTCACAGACATAGGTTTAACTGTGAAACAATACTAATTTCACGCTTACTATTAGAAGTAAATCATTTGCTGATGTACAGATATTCTTCGAAAATGAAAATAAATAACGAGTTCACAATTCTGAAAAGGTTAGGCTTAGAGTACTTAAACCGACGAGTGATTTACGAGATCTATGAGCCAAGACAACAAAGAAATAGGCATTCAAAAAGTATGAATAGAAGCTAAATAATATAAGTACATTAAAATTTCTCCCGTAAAACTTGTAAGCAAAATATTTCGCGTTTGAGCAGAAAGGAATTAGCCGTACAGGCAATAGACAGACAAGGAATGAATGTTGAGGTTCTCAAATAAATCTGCATTTTTGGTGAGAATCAGAGAATTCTTAGGTCCAGGTGCTGTGGTCAAAATTGAACATTAAAAAGGTAAAAAAATGGAAGTAATGAGAAATCGTTGAAAGGAAGACTTTAAGAAGTAAAATGTATTAAGTAGAGAAGAGTAGATTAGGTAAGAGTGCCATAGCTATTATCTAACAAAATTATTTAAAATATCTAAAAAATTAGAAATAACAGCCAGGCTGGGATAGACAAGACAAATATTATACAAAAATGAGGTCTACTCCTAGAACGAAATGCCTACAGATTTGAAGCTATTATGTAAAACTTTGCATAGGGGTATAACAGAGTGTCCTACTAAAGTGACGCGTTTTCATGGGATTTTGTAAGCCGGACGACCTGGACTCGTTTCACATGTCGAGAAAAGATTGGTGAGGTACAATATAAAATGAGGAGAGTAGACAAAATGGATTGAGAAAGAAGTATAAGGTAAACCCTTACAATGCTAAGAAACGAATTGGTGGAATACGTGCTAAGACAGAACAGACTGATTACTTTACTGACGAAAATGCTCTAAATGAATGAAACAGTGCGGAACAACAATGAGTTGGTACGAATAAGTGAAGGAGAAGGAAATAGTTTGTACTATGAAAAGGCTTTGAGAGACGACGAATATGTTCTGTTGGAGAAGCAATATGGAGGATAACAATAAAATTTTCACAAAAGCAGGTCAGTAGAAACAAATAATTTTTCTTTATTCTGCTTAAGGATATGATTTTTGCACAGGCACCATTGTCAAATTTGCATCTATCATAACAACATCCTTTCACTAGGTGTTTGTTCAAATGGGTGCGCGATCAGTGATCGTATTCGAACGACTTGTGCACGGACAAGTGAACAGATTGTAGTCACGTGTCACCTATTTACAAAATACACTCCTGGAAATTGAAATAAGAACACCGTGAATTCATTGTCCCAGGAAGGGGAAACTTTATTGACACATTCCTGGGGTCAGATACATCACATGATCACACTGACAGAACCACATGCACATAGACACAGGCAACAGAGCATGCACAATGTCGGCACTAGTACAGTGTACCTTTCGCAGCAATGCAGGCTGCTATTCTCCCATGGAGACGATCGTAGAGATGCTGGATGTAGTCCTGTGGAACGGCTTGCCATGCCATTTCCACCTGGCGCCTCAGTTGGACCAGCGTTCGTGCTGGACGTGCAGACCGCGTGAGACGACGCTTCATCCAGTCCCAAACATGCTCAATGGGGGACAGATCCGGAGATATTGCTGGCCAGGGTAGTTGACTTACACCTTCTAGAGCACGTTGGGTGGCACGGGATACATGCGGACGTGCATTGTCCTGTTGGAACAGCAAGTTCCCTTGCCGGTCTAGGAATGGTAGAACGATGGGTTCGATGACGGTTTGGATGTACCGTGCACTATTCAGTGTCCCCTCGACGATCACCAGTGGTGTACGGCCAGTGTAGGAGATCGCTCCCCACACCATGATGCCGGGTGTTGGCCCTGTGTGCCTCGGTCGTATGCAGTCCTGATTGTAGCGCTCACCTGCACGGCGCCAAACACGCATACGACCATCATTGGCACCAAGGCAGAAGCGACTCTCATCGCTGAAGACGACACGTCTCCATTCGTCGCTCCATTCACGCCTGTCGCGACACCACTGGAGGCGGGCTGCACGATGTTGGGGCGTGAGCGGAAGACGGCCTAAGGGTGTGCGAGACCGTAGCCCAGCTTCATGGAGACGGTTGCGAATGGTCCTCGCCGATACCCCAGGAGCAACAGTGTCCCTAATTTGCTGGGAAGTGGCGGTGCGGTCCCCTACGGCACTGCGTAGGATCCTACGGTCTTGGCGTGCATCCGTGCGTCGCTGCGGTCCGGTCCCAGGTCGACGGGCACGTGCACCTTCCGCCGACCACTGGCGACAACATCGATGTACTGTGGAGACCTCACGCCCCACGTGTTGAGCAATTCGGCGGTACGTCCACCCGGCCTCCCGCATGCCCACTATACGCCCTCGTTAAAAGTCCGTCAACTGCACATACGGTTCACGTCCACGCTGTCGCGGCATGCTACCAGTGTTAAAGACTGCGATGGAGCTCCGTATGCCAAGGCAAAATGGCTGACACTGACGGCGGCGGTGCACAAATGCTGCGCAGCTAGCGCCATTCGACGGCCAACACCGCGGTTCCTGGTGTGTCCGCTGTGCCGTGCGTGTGATCATTGCTTGTACAGCCCTCTCGCAGTGTCCGGAGCAAGTATGGTGGGTCTGACACACCGGTGTCGATGTGTTCTTTTTTCCATTTCCAGGAGTGTAGTTAGTTTTTACAACGACCAAGTGTAGAACTGAGCAGCCTTTACGGAAACGTTGTTGCCTTCCTTAGATTTTATTGAGAATGTTGCTACTTGAGTGCAAGAAATGTTAGTGCTAGTCTCCAAGAAATTAGTTTTCAGGAAGTAGGCCATTGCCTATTGAGAGTTATTCACCTGAAGTGAATTTGAGAAAACATCGGAAACCAAACTACAGATAACCGGTTACAAATTTGAACTAACTGCTCCTGAATTCAAGTCCTGCTTCTTAATGACTCCAGCACCACACTCTGTAAGAAGAGCAGAAATAGGTACAGACGTGGCATAAACGTTAGTAAACCCTTAAGGAACATTGTAGATCGCGCAAGTGAGGTGAGCAATGTTTAGCACACTAAACTCGCATCTGTGAAGAGCGAGTCTCAAATATTCGTCCGGCAATCCAGATTTAGGTGTTCGTATAACATACAGTCATTCTCTATAGATATTGTGAGCTGCAGATTTCAGTTACCATTCTTATGTTTAAAATGAGTAATAATAAATATATTCAGAAAAAAAATGTCATTCAGTGAACGAATACAAAGCTCAACAAGCAAAAACCACAGATCATATGAAACATACTACAGAATATCGTGTCCCAAGACGTTGTATCTATAACGCAAGTTATATTCAAATTCAAGTAGTAAATATGGTTGTCGATAAGACTTAAATGGTTACTCCAAGTAGTTGCACATTGTTCTCATTGAAAAACGATCGAGCGAGGTGGTGCAGTGGTTGGTACAATCGAGTCGCATTCGGGAGAACGACGGTTCAAACCCGCATCCGGCCATCCTGATTTAGGTTTTCCGTGATTTCGGTACATCGCTTCAGGCAAATGCCGGGATGGTTCCTTTGAAAGGGTACGGCCGACTTCCTTCCCCGTCCTTTCCTAATCCGATGGGACCGACAACCTCGCTGTTTGGTTCCCTCTCCCAAATCAACCAAGCAACCAACCAAAGCAAAAAATCGTTCAAATGGCTCTGAGCACTATGGGACTTAACTTCTGAGGTCATCAGTCCCCTAGAACCTAGAACTACTTAAACCTAACTAAACTAAGGACATCACACACATCCATGCCCGAGGCAGGATTCGAACCTGCGACCGTAGCGGTCGCGCGGTTCCAGACTGTAGCGCCTAGAACCGCTCGGCCACCCCGGCTGGCAACCAAAGCAACATAATCTTTTTTGGAAGCTGGCTACGTAATGAAATCAAATTCTACATTTTTTTTCTTGCAGCTTAGATCTAGGACAGATTCACTGTCGCAAAAACAAAATGGAGCTCTACTGATGTTCATTCAATACCCTGAGACGGCAAGTATCCATGTCAAAAACTCATCTTGTATGTCGTGGTGATGGTTCGTTTTGACATACTGCGATCTTTAAAGCTGGCCTTGGTCAGGGTGATAGGTAGTACCTTCATTTAGTGCCTTCCCCTACCGAATTTTGATGTGTTGCACGGTTGTTGCCACTCGGTCTCAAGTATCGATACGAGGCAGACATGAGACTTTTTATGTTGAAGCTTAACATCAAGATACAACTCATTAGAAAATGCCTTCTGTGTCAGTTGGCCAGCCCTCTCAAGATCGATCATTCCATTGTGGCTTTTAACCCAAACTGCACTGGTGTGCAAAACTTAATGACGAAAGTAGCTTTAACATGACGCGTCAGTGCCAAGTAACACAGCTCGATGCAACTTGGACCATACATGGGAAGAACTGCTACAGTGTAATACAGAAGTTAACTGAAAGATAAGAGGAATAAGGCGAGGAGAAACGACAATTTTATTCGTAGACAACAATTACACTGAAGTCACTGAGATTGATGATTGTCTCCTGGGCATTACGACAGGCGGGACGTGGTTCTTAATAGGGTGTACGATGAACATGGAGGCCAGTGCATGTTTTGCAACGTGCTCGCCTGTGGTCATAAAGTTTGTGAGAGATCTTTTGGTAGGGCGTTCCAGTCCTCCACGTGCATTGTTGACAACTGCTGCATGGTGGAGTGGTGCATATGGGCGTACTGCAATACGTCTGCCAAAAGCACCTGACACTTTCCCGGTAAGATTTCGGGCGGAGGAACGGGCAGACCAATCCATTACGTGCGCTGTTCAGGGTGGTTGTGAATTGCCATTCAGAAAAACTGGTCAAGTGCGAGTAGTACTCGCGCACTGAGGGTTCCGTACAAACTTAATTAAGTGTAGAAACAGGTCATCCATCATGGGGATCAATAATTCCAACGATTTCTGCCTGTTATCGACAATCGATACTGGCGAGATATCGACGCCGGCAATTCCAAGACAATATCAAAATCTGTACAGTAGTTCCTTGGACTAATCCGGACATGCAATAAGAAGTGAACAATGGACTTCAGTTAGTACATGTAGAGAGGGGATATTTAATAAAACATTTTTTTTTAATTTTCTTACTAAAATACGACTACCACTTACATTTTATGTTTGCATTTACTAATATCCGTCTATTACGCTTTGCATGGATTTTCAAATTGCGAAAGATATTTTTTTGTGACATAATTACCATTTAACAAGTTTTATAGAGTTTTTACTTTACTTGTACTGTGAAACCTTGATCTTGGCAAATTTCGTGACCCCAGGGCAACGGGAAGCATCTTATAGATTATGATGTGTGAATTTTCGAGTGTCAAAACATGTGACGTAAATGAGTTTATCTTTTGATTGCAATAACTTGGAAGATTACAATTTTAACGCTGCTGAGTGAACATAAACCGTAGTATGTGATACAAATTTGAACTTCATACGCGAAACTGTTACGGAGAGAAAGTGACTAACAGACGGACAGACAAATAGACTGATGGATGAAGAAATGGCAAAAAATATTTTCCCGTGTAATACAATTATGAATAAGCAAACTTTTGAATTTTTTATTTCACATGTGCTACTAAACCGCTTCCAGTCAAACTGCGTGATTGTGGGGCAACGGGAAGAACTGAGTGAGTTTCCGAGTATCAAAATATATTATATAATTGCCCGCATCTTTTGACTGAGGTGACACAAAAGAATAAAATTTTGGCACCGCCAAACGGCCATAGACCACAGACCTTAATATATAAAATAAATCTGAACTCGGTATTCCACCCGTTCATGATAAAAAGGTTTCTTAAAAGTTGAACAAACAGACATGCACACAAATCGACAACAAAGCGATCCTGTAAGTGTTCAGTTTTTACAGACTGAGGCACGGAACTCTACGAAGCCAAGGACGAATGCACCCCTGAAAAGATGAACGTGGGGAAGTAGTACAGTGTCACAACAATGTTGACCGGTGAATGCACCGTGATCAAATATTGGGAGGTCGTACGCCCATGTAAAATTATGTCTGTCCATACCGTAACACCTGGACAACCGAAACGATCATGTTCGCCATTGCTGGACGTACAGTCATGTGGCGAGAGATGGGAACACGTAATTTTTTCGGCAGCATTTTAGAAGCGTCTCTAAACAGAAGGAACAATTTTCCTACTGAAAGAAGTGAAAAACAAGAGCCACGTGCAACATCATTTTCATCGGTCTGTGTAAACTGGAAAATAGCCCGGCGATTTAATATTCTGTGTTAACATGTGATTTAATATAACATTCAGATCTTGAAATTCATTCCCTACTATCCTATGTATCGAAGATCAAACCGTTTTTCTAGAGTAACCACTCTTGTACATAAGAGCAGAGTTCCGTCGTCCAACTGATTCTGTTAGACTGTTCCACAACTTGTAGCTGTGATATAATGGTGGCAGCGTTTTAGTTCTTCTCCTTTCGCTTACTATGGCTGCAAGTGCCATTATTAAGGCGAGTTACACGACTTTTCTCTTGAAAATGAGAAAGGTCTATTTTCTTTCCTGTCATTGTCTAGTCCGAGAGTGTATTCCCTCCAGATAATATCGAGTTACTTCATGCCGAGGTTAAGGGCTTAAGACTGGATGTTTTGGAAGAAATGCAGATCTTTAAGCATGTGCAACATGTTAAAGACAATATCCTCAATGACCAACTCCTACTAAGTAATAGAAAATTTTTTGAAGGTTTCGCGCCTTTACTTTGTTCTTCATACATATAAATCTGATGATCTGGGGATTATCACATGCACGCGCCGATTGGCGAACGCGGTTGGTCAGGCTGTTCATCTTCTTTCTTTTTATCCTCATTTTCCTCTTGCGATGAAGGTGATTTTAGCCCGTTGAACACCTCACGTTTTATCCCTATATCTTTATTACCACGACGTCTTTAGATTACGTCTCCTCAGCCTCTCCCCC
The DNA here is from genome assembly GCF_021461385.2 of Schistocerca piceifrons. NCBI lineage: Eukaryota > Metazoa > Arthropoda > Insecta > Orthoptera > Acrididae > Schistocerca > Schistocerca piceifrons. The sequence continues at coordinate 686,849,302 of NC_060139.1, read as the reverse complement.
CCCCCCCCCCCCCCTCCAGGCTAACTGTTGGCTTTAGGTATACTTTTTAAGAGTTCCTCCTGTTGTCATAGGTAGCTTCATATATAAGTTTCTTTACTACCATAAGCAACCGTGTGCGGTTATTTTTAGGTTTCATCTCCTATATAGCTCGTCTCTTGTTCTATCCATTTCATTTTTTTATATACGTTGATCCACGGTTGGGAATATATGGGCTATTTAGCCTCGACCCATATATAAACTTTTTCGTATTCATATGCGCATGCGCATTCAAGTAACTTCCCTTGTCTTGCGCATGTGCATAGGTAGCGGGTCGGGCTTGTAAGTGAGCCACCGTTTGTAGCTGCAGTTTATGGCGGGTCATGGCCCATCGAACATAGGCCGGTGTGAGGTGGAGCGTACACCATTAAGTTAAATAGTGGTTTCGACTTTGTACATATTTACTGTTTGTGTTTTCCTTTTCTTTTTCGTTTATAAATGTATAGCTATGGTGTTCTTTTAAGCATTGTCAAAGGTCTTCTTAGGCACTTGTGGGTTTTATTGTTGTTCTGAAGAAGGTGTAGTTATCTACGCCGAAACCTGGGTTAACACTTGACACTAGGTGCTTTTTTCGCAATCGAGGTGAGTTTTTAGATTTTTAATATATTAACCAACGATTGCTGACGCGCTTCGATGTTGAAGGTTCTAACGAAACTATCTCAGTACAAAATTTAGCTACCCTAAATTTCCTACAAAAAGCTCCTGTGCACTTTTTCAGAAAGACTAGTAATGGTTCCCGCGCAGAGAGCGAGAGAATCTGAAAACCTCGCTCGTGGTGTATGAAGGCCAGCTATAATACAGCGGGCTGCACAAAACAACATCGATAGTGGCAGCTGAAGAAAGCACGGAAGATTGGCTTTAACGTCCCGTCGAAATCGAGGTCGTTAGAGGAGGAGGACAAACTTGGAATGTGTCAACGACGGGTAAGGAAATCGGGCGTGCCCTTTCACGACTTTTGCCTCGAGCGATTTAGGGAAACCACGGAAAACCTAAATCTGGATGGTCGGGACGCGGGTCTGGACCGTTATCCCCCCACCGCAAGTCCGTTGTACTAACCACTGCGCGGTAAGTGAAGTTGAATTATTCCGTATGTTAATATGTAACTCTGTGTTTTATTTCTGTTATATACCCTATAAATAAACGTAACTTTCGAAACATACCAATTTTTTCTATGTTGTAGTGGTCGAATACGCTTCCCACTTTGTTTGTGGTCGAATGGGCATGCAGCTTTACTGTATGGTTAAATGATGATGGCATCTTCTTGGGTAAAATATTCCGGAGGTAAAATAGTCCCCCATTCGGATCTCCCGGCGGGGACTACTGAAGAGGACGTCGTTATCAGGAGAAAGAAAACTGGCATTCTACGGATCGGAGCATGGAATGTTAGATCCCTTAATCGGGCAGGTAGGTTAGAAAATTTAAAAAGGGACATGGATAGGTTAAAGTTAGATATAGTGGGAAATAGTGAAGTTCGGTGGCAGGAGGAACAAGACTTCTGGTCAGGTGAAAAAGGGGTTATAAATACAAAATCAAATAGGGGTAATGCAGGAGTAGGTTTAATAATGAATAAAAAAATAGGAGTGCGGGTAAGCTACTACAAACAGCATAGTGGACGTATTCTAGTGGCCAAGATAGACGAGAAGCCCATGCGTACTACAGTAGTACAATTTTATATGCCAACTAGCTCTGCAGATGACGAAGAAATTGAAGAAATGTATGATGAGTTAACAGAAATTATTCAGGTAGTGAAGGGAGACGAAAATTTAATAGTCATGGGTGACTGGAATTCAACAGCAGGAAAACGGAGAGAAGGAAACATAGTAGGTGAATATGGATTGGGGCTAAGAAATGATAGAGGAAGCCGTCTGTTAGAATTTTGCACAGAGCATAACTTAATCATAGCTAACACTTGGTTCAAGAATCATAAAAGAAGGTTGTATACATGGAAGAATCCTGGAGATACTAAAAGGTGTCAGATAGATTATATAATGGTTGTTGTTGTTGTTGTTGCGGTCTTCAGTCCTGAGACTGGTTTGATGCAGCTCTCCATGCTACTCTATCCTGTGCAAGCTTCTTCATCTCCCAGTACCTACTGCAACCTACATCCTTCTGAATCTGCTTAGTGTATACATCTCTTGGTCTCCCCCTACGATTTTTACCCTCCACGCTGCCCTCCAATACTAAATTGGTGATCCCTTGATGTCTCAGAACATGTCCTACCAACCGATCCCTTCTTCTGGTCAAGTTGTGTCACAAACTTCTCTTCTCCCCAATCCTATTCAATACTTCCTCATTAGTTATGTGATCTACCCATCTAATCTTCAGCATTCTTCTGTAGCACCACATTTCGAAAGCTTCTATTCTCTTCTTGTCCAAACTATTTACCGTCCATGTTTCACTTCCATACATGGCTACACTCCATACAAATACTTTCAGAAATGACTTCCTGACACTTAAATCTATACTCGATGTTAACAAATTTCTCTTCTTCAGAAACGCTTTCCTTGCCATTGCCAGTCTACATTTGATATCCTCTCTACTTCGACCATCATCAGTTATTTTGCTCCCCAAATAGCAAAACTCCTTTACTACTTTAAGTGTCTCATTTCCTAATCTAATACCCTAATATATAATGGTAAGACAGAGATTTAGGAACCAGGTTTTAAATTGTAGGACATTTCCAGGGGCAGATGTGGACTCTGACCACATTCTATTGGTTATGAACTGTAGATTAAAACTGAAGAAACTGCAAAAAGGTGGAAATTTAAGGGGATGGGACCTGGATAAACTGAGTAAACCAGAGATTGTACAGAGTTTCAGGGACAGCATAAGGGAACAATTGACAGGAATGGGGGAAAGAAATACAGTAGCAGACGAATGGGTAGCTCTGAGGGATGAAGTAGTGAAGTTAGCAGAGGATCAGGTAGGTAAAAAGACGACGGCTAGTAAAAATCCTGGGGTAACAGAAGATATATTGAATTTAATTGATGAAAGGAGAAAATATAAAAATACAGTAAATGAAGCAGGAAAAAAGGAATACAAACGTCTCAAAAATGAGATCGACAGGAAATGCAAAATGGCTAAGCAGGGATGGCTAGAGGACAAATGTAAGGGTGTAGAGGCTTATCTCACTAGGGGCAAGATAGGTACTGCTTACAGGAAAATTAAAGAGACCTTTGGAGAAAAGAAAGCCACTTGTATGAATATCAAGAGCTCAGATAGAAACCCAGTTCTAAGCGAAGAGGGGAAAGCAGAAAGGTGGAAGGAGTATATAGAGGGTCTATACAAAGGCAATGTACTTGAGGACAATATTATGGAAATGGAAGAGGATGTAGATGAAGATGAAATGGGAGATACGATACTGCGTGAAGAGTTTGACAGAGCACTGAAAGACCTGAGTCGGAACAAGGCCCCGGGAGTAGACAACATTCCATTAGAATTACTGACGGCCTTGGGAGAGCCAATCCTGACAAAACTCTACCATCTGGTGAGCAAGAAGTACGAGACAGGCGAAATACCCTCAGACTTCAAGAAGAATATAATAATTCCAATCCCAAAGAAAGCAGGTGTTGACTGATGTGAAAATTACCGAACTATCAGTTTAATAAGTCGCAGATGCAAAATACTATCACGAATTATTTACAGACGAATGGAAAAACTGATAGAAGCCGACCTCGGGGAAGATCAGTTTGGATTCCGTAGAAATGTTGGAACACGTGAGGCAATACTGACCTTACGACTCATCTTAGAAGCTAGATTATGGAAGGGCAAACTTACGTTTCTAGCATTTGTAGACTTAGAGAAAGCTTTTGACAATGTTGACTGGAATACTCTCTTTCAAAATCTAAAGGTGGCAAAGGTAAAATACAGGGAGCGAAAGGCTATTTACAATTTGTACAGAAACCAGATGGCAGTTATAAGAGTCGAGGGACATGAAAGGGAAGCAGTGGTTGGGGAGGGAGTGAGACAGGGTTGTAGCCTCTCCCCGATGTTATTCAATCTGTATATTGAGCAAGCAGTAAAGGAAACAAAAGAAAAGTTTGGAGTAGGTATTAAAATCCAGGGAGAAGAAATAAAAACTTTGAGGTTCGCCGATGACATTGTAATTCTGTCAGAGACAGCAAAGGACTTGGAAGAGCAGTTGAACGGAATGGACAGTGTCTTGAGAGAAGGATATAAGATGAACATCAACAAAAGCAAAACGAGGATAATGGAATATAGTCGAATTAAGTCGGGTGATGCTGAGAGAATTAAATTAGGAAATGAGACACTTAGGGTAGTAAAGGAGTTTTGCTATTTGGGCAGCAAAATAACTGATGATGGTCGAAGTAGAGAGGATATAAAATGTAGACTGGCAATGGCAAGGAAAGACTTTCTGAAGAAGAGAAATTTGTTAACATCGAGTATAGATTTAAGTGTCAGGAAGTCTTTTCTGAAAGTATTTGTATGGAGTGTAGCCATGTAAGGAAGTGGATCATAGACAATAAATATTTTAGACAGGAAGAGAATAGAAGCTTTCGAAATGTGGTGCAACAGAAGAATGTTGAAGATTAGGTGGGTAGATTGCGTAACTAATGAGAAGGTATTGAATAGAATGGGGGAGAAGAGAAGTTTGTCGCACAACTTGACTAGAAGAAGTGATTGGTTGGTAGGACATGTCCTGAGGCATCAAGGGATCACAAATTTAGCATTGGAGGGCAGCGTGGAGGGTAAAAATCGTAGAGGAAGACCGAGAGGTGAATACACTAAGCAGATTCAGAAGGATGTAGGTTGCAGTAGGTACTGGGAGATGAAGGAGCTTGCACAGGTTAGATTAGCATGGAGAGCTGCATCAAACCAGTCTCAGGACTGAAGACCACAACAGCAACAGGTATAATTCTTATGAAACCCATAATACAGCGGAAAGTTACACAGATACCACTGTTACCATTGTTGGGGAACTGAGAAGAGAAACGATTCGACAGACATGTGTACATGTAAGTAGCTTTTTCCCTTTTCCTTGACGTGGTGCGTCTCGCATCAAGAGACACAGTACCTCGTCCGAAGTCCTTTCAACTACTGTGTGTTCTGTGAGGGACGTACTTTTACACAGAGTAAGAAGCTGCTTACGTTTCATCAGAGATGGGAAATTATCGACAACGCTGCGTTTGGTTCTGTAGAACAGAAGTGTCAGCCGGATGTCCGAAAGCAGCGTGTCTTTAGTTCTTTACAACGAAAGGTGGAGTAACAGAAATTTACTTTCTTATCATCATGAGGTCTGATACATAAATATGCAAGCTTTTCGACGGTTCTCGGAGGACTACAGAGCGAGGCGCGGCCATAACGTTTAAAGCTGTACTTTGATCCTTATAAACAGGCTAGCTTAGGCAGAGGCGAGAGAGGACACACAGCAGAGCGGATGCAGCCACACGCTGGTAACAGCCCGGAAGCTCTTCACACACACTTCTGTGCCAGGTACGAAACGAACCCAAAGAACACACGCGTCTCAGCCTGACTTTTATCCTGGGGCACATACATTCAGCACAATTACACGCAAGTACAGAGTGATTCAAAAAGGAAAGTTGCTAGAGAAACTCCCAAACGGTAGTCCATTTGATTCTACAGACGAGCCAAAAGGGTCCACGTTTATTGAATCGACAGCCTTAGCAGTTCGATTTATCTGCTCTTGAGTAGTAGCTGCCATAGGGCGACGAAGACTCTTTCTTTTAGGTGTACCCCACAAAAGAAATATCGCAAGGCGTGGGAATGCACTTTGTACTTGAACAATGGATTGACTTCACGCAATCTGCAACAGACAAAATGATTTCTTTCGTGTTGTAGTCGCCGTGTTGCTACAAACAAACATAAGCCCAGTTGTGTCAAAACTATGAACTCTTCTCCGTCCATTTACATGCACCATGTTTCTGTCTTTTATAGTGTGGCTGTAATAAACAACTGAGATCTCTTGTTTCATTTTTAACCACCCCGTGCTCTTCGGAAGGAAAAATTTCCTAAAACATAAGCAAAGGTATTGTGTGTTACTCTCAGTATTCCACAATACCCAACATCGTCATCTAGTGCGAAAACTGCTCACACAATATTTCGTACGCGAACAACCGACCACCGGAGTGTTTTCGGTTTCAAATGTGAACTTTTTTTAGTCCTTTTGTGACAGAGTAGCAGCTGAGTAGCAGCATGACTTCGAGAATTATATAAAGCAAGACATATTCGTCTCGGAATGGTAGACTGGTTTATAATCAGGAGGTAAGTCGAAGTAACGGTACAAGGCGAACGTCTTGTTCTTCGTAACATTCTGTCTGCTTGTGGAAACACATCATTTGAAGACAAATATTTCGGAACTTGTACATCCAGTATAGCGATGTGTGAAAGGTATGCTCTTCCTCAGACTTTCAAAATAAAAGAAATATATGAGGTGCTTGTAGCTGAAGGTTAACACTTTATGATCAGTCATAGTAATTGTCATCTCATGGCACTACGTTCTGACTTTCTTCACTTCACTTCCCTTAACTGCCATCTCTACCTAAACATATGTTTTTTTAAACATTGTGCTAGAAATAGATGTGTTCTATAAATATACTAAGGTGACAAAGTCAAGGGATAGCAATATGCACATATACAGATAACGATAGTATCGGGTACACAAGTTTTAAAAGGACTATGCATTGGCCGAGTTGTCATTTATATTCAGGCGATTCACGTGAAAAGGTTTCCGACGTGATTATGGCCACACAGCAGTAATAAACAGACTCTGAATGCGGAATAGCAGTTGCATCTAGACGCGTGGGGCATTTCATTTCGGAAGTCGTTGGGGAATTCAGTGTTCCGAGATCTATAGTGTCAACAACGTACCGACAACACTGAATTTCAGACATCACCTCTCACCACGCACAACGAAGTGGCTAACGCCCTTCAATTAACGACCGAGAGCTGAGGCGTTTGAGTAGAGCTGTCAGTGCAAACGGACTAGCAAGACTGAGTGAAATAACGCAGAAATCAATGTGGGACGTAAGACGAAGGTATCTGTTAGGACAGTGCGCCGAAATTTGGCGTTAATGGGCTACGGTAGTAGACGACTGACACAAGTGGCTTTACTAACAACACGACGTCGCTCTGTAGCGCCTCTCCTGGGCTTGTGACCATATTTGTTGGGCCCTAGACGACTGAAAAACGTGGCCTCGTCAAATGATTCCCGAATTTCAGTTGCTAAGAGCTGATGGTACGATTCGACGGTAGCGCAGATCCTACGACGCCATGTATCCAAGTTGTCAACAAGGCACTGCGTAAGCTTGTGGTGGCTCCACAATGACGTGGGCTGTGTTTACACTGAATAGACTGTGTCTTCTGGTCGAACTGAACCGATCATTGAGTAGAAATGGTACCGTTCGGCTGTTTGGAGATCATTTTCTGCCATTCATGGGCTTCTTGTTCCTAAAGAGCGGTGGAATTTTTATGGATGAAGTGCGCCATGTCGCCGGACCAGAATTACTTGCGATTGGTTTGAATAACATTTCGGAGATTTCGAACGAATGGTTTGGCCACCTCTCTAACATGTATGGGACATAATCGAGAAGTCAGTTCGTGTGCAAAATACAGGACCGGCAACATTTTCGTGGTTATGGACGACTATAGCGATAGCACTCCGTCATCAGGCCACGAGTGGCCTACCGGGACCATCCGACCGCCGTGTCATCCTCCGAGGTGGATGAGGATAGGAGCGGCGTGGGGTCAGCACACCGCTCTCCCGTTCGTTATGACGGTATTCTTGACCGAAGCCGCTACTAATCGGTCGAGTAGCTCCTCAGTTGGCATCACGAGGCTGAGTGCGCCCCGATAGCGATAGCATGGCTCAATATTTCTGCAGGAGTCCAAGCCACGTCGAGTTGCTGCACTAAGCCGGGCAAAAGAAGTTCCGACACGATATTAGGAAGTTTCCCACGACTTCTGTCACATCAGTGTGAAGCATAAATACACCAAAGTTCAGTCTTGGATTCTCAGAGCTGATTCCGTAATAGACTCAAGGCTTCCAAAAATGAACAGCGGCTGGTAATTAACTGCAAGGCGTATCTAGTTGTTATTTTTGAGGGCTGAGATTCAAATTGCCGTCCGACCACCCAGGATTATGGTTTTCGCAATATCGCTAAATCATCTAAGGCAAACGCCGGGCTATTTCCTTTGAAAAGGCACAGCCGATTTCATTCCCCATCCTTCGTTCCACCGAGCTCGTGTTCCGATGTCAATAGGACGTTAAACAACACTCTTCCGTCCTTTGTTGTTGTTTTTGTTGTACTTGCTTTCATCAACTATCTTTGTAACATGAACACAAACTTCGCACCTATTCATCAGAAAGATTCCGTTCTGAAGTCTGCTTTTGCTCCACTCTAAACCCTTAAACTATTTACAAGCAGCGTTAAGGCAACATGCTTTTGGATTCTGTCTGCTGCTGCACTTTCATACCAGACCAATGAGGTGGAGATTCATTTCTCGTGGAAACAAGCAATGTGGTATGTGCTCCGAAAGAGAAGCGCTGAAAATATGGTACATCATGGAAGTGTGTATCAAACAGAAAACTTCATTACATTTTTTATTGATGTTTGGCAATCGCCATAGACCGATCCATCATCATTAAATTTGTGATAATTATTATACTTCCGGATTTGTGACTCTTTCACATGTGCACCTGAAATCTGTGATGTTTCTATGCCTGACGCGTTTTAGAAAAGCATCACCGACGACACAAAGCCACATTTTACACATTACCATCATTCGCCACTATGTAATACATATATTCGTTAGGTTTTCATCATGTGGGCAAAAGTTAGCAAGCCAAGCTTTGCGTACAAACTCTGCGAACGTACTGAACAGGTTATGTAAAAAAATGGTTCAAATGGCTCTGAGCACTATGCGACTTAACTTCTGAGGTCATCAGTCGCCTAGAACTTAGAACTACTTAAACCTAACTAACCTAAGGACATCACACACATCCATGCCCGAGGCAGGATTCGAACCTGCGACCGTAGCAGTCGCTCGGTTCCAGACTGTAGCGCCTAGAACCGCACGGCCACTCCGGCCGGCGGTTATGTAAAGTAACGACAATAAAGCCCGTATGCAGAAACGAATAGTAAACTGCTCTATAAAAGCAAGCTGGCGGAAATACAGGTCCTAACAAATCATTACATCTGTTTCAGAATAAATGTTCACGGAAAAATTTTGCTCGTAAGATGTAACATCAATGACGTGTGGGCTTTCCAGTCGAAGCTGTGATTCGTTTCTGTCACTGAAATAACCAGCAAGCGTAAAATACGAAACTCGCCTTCTACAAAAACAACGAAAGAAAAACGTTTTGTATTGTATGACCCGCGCCTAATACTATTTGACTTCAAAATTTATACACCTTTGCATGCCTTCGGGCCAGTTCTAGGAAACAGGTTTCGCTTTAGGTTGTTATATCTACTTGAAACCTGGAAGGATTGAGTAGCTTCTCGAGGTGTTGGGAGTCGCTGTGTACACATGTTTTAGACAAGTGAACCAGTATAAGTCATAAGGCGACGAATCACGTGAATAGGGGCAATGAAACACGTGGAGTTACATACCACTCCTGAGGCGTTAGATGTACCCTTATGTCTTCTCACCGACGAATGATGTCCGCAGCTTGTGGTCTAGTGGCTAGCCTTGCTGCCTCTGGATCACTGGGTTCCGGGTTCGATTCCCGACCGGGTTGAGGATTTTCTCTTCCCGGGGATTGGGTGTTTGTGTTGTCCTCATCATTTCATCATCATCATATTCGCTACAGTGGCTAGACTGGACTGTGTAAAAAACTGGACAGTGGAATAATTGGGACTTGACTGCGCAGTTGAGCCCCCAAAAACCAAGCATCATCATCATCATCATCATCATCATCATCACCGACGAATGATACTCACAAATGAAAATCGTAAGAGTAGTTATCACAGAGAAGAGTACAAATATTGTGCGGATCTGTTATTTTATTTGCATGTGGAGAAGCACGCCGAGATAAAAAGTGTGTCTTCACGATCCGACGCCGAACACAGGAACTTTTTGAGGGGAAGCACCTCTGCGGACCCGAATAAAGAAGTTCGGGGATCGCCGATCTACTTTGAAGAAGCGCCAAATCCGAAGAGAATATATAACTTTTAAAATAAGTGTGATGTTAATTCAGTCAATTTAAAGGATCATGAATTGTAATTTTTTCTACATGTAGTTTTCGGGTTGGCTGTATGACTAGACAGAAGTTTGATATTATCCTGTTGCCGAGGTATATATTTCTGGATAATATTCAGACTCTATGTACGCATGCACCTCTTCGTCCATCCCACACGTTGCCAAAGATGTTTCGACTATGCAGCAGAAGTTTCGTTGGAAACCCCTTACATATCATCCATAGAGTACCGATTCCTCCCACGTGATTTACATATTTTTAGAGCCCTGAAGAGAGACAATCGTACCCATCGATTTGCATCGGACGAAGACATGCATGCTGGATTACAATAATGGCTTCCTAAGTAACCGAAAACGTTTTTCCATGAAAGCTCTGACCGTCTTGTTGCACAGTGGGATAGACATATAAACAGTTATGGCGATTAATTTTGAAATAAAAAACAGCTTACTTACTCCTTCTATATCTGTCCCGTTATTATTTGACCCACTCTTATATAATTTTGTTCCGTTAAGTACGACGTGTTGAGTTCAGTATGCAAGAAGTCCGGAATGTAATCGCAAGTCTGGTCATTTGTTCGGCAAAATAATATTTACTTCGCTATACGTCAGTATAGGACTGTATTAAAAAGCCTCCATATAGTCAAGGAAGGTGGGAGGAATCTGGGTGCCTTTTGTTTACGGCGCTCTCCGTATCGTCGAGGAGAAGCAGTAGCTCTAATTATACAGTGACTGGGAAGGGAATTATTAGCAGCCATTTCATATAACGATCGCAGTAGTTGTTTCGTGACGGACACCATACATCAGGGTGTCCGGAGAGCGAATATATATGCTGCTCTTCTATAGTATTCATTCCAACTCTTACTAAGTCATCATGTGTGATTCTCGTACCTGTATGAGTATGCGTTAAAGGCCCTAAAAAGAGGCAAAAAAACCCGGCGAAGTTTCATAAGCTATGTTTTCCTGGTGAGAAAGTGGGACAATAATAATGAGTGGAGGATTTACAGAACATCTATTGTTCTAGTGAGAAACGTACTCGTAAAACCAACAAACACGTTTCTCTTTATGATACATGATTATTGATGGATTCTAACGTCTTTCCGAAGAATATGATTCTTTCCCCTCCCGTAAGTCAGCTGAGTAGCCAAGAAAAAAAAACGGTAACGGTAACGGTATCGTTGCAAGAGCTGTGCTAAGAAGTGTTCTCATAGTGTCCATTGCGGTATCTATACAGTATAACTAAACGGCTAACTTGGTTCATGGAATCCAGTATCAGCTGCATGTTGCCTACCTATTCATTAAGAGATACAAGCTCATAATAATGCATTAACACAGAAAGACAAGTGTTACAGTTAGAAACTGCGCAATATCATACAGTGTAATTCACAGAGCTTAAATTACCCACATTATATTCATCCAGTATTTGAGAATGAGAGCACTTAGCAATTTACAACAAATCTTAAACATAATTTCAAACCTTTATGTAGCTTTTTGTCACTGAAACCTTCGGCAAATCGATTAAAGAAAAACAGTTTTCCACTTACTTCATTTTCGCTGCTTATGAAGTAAGTCTTCAGCATCAAGCATAATGTTTTAATTATTTATTTCCTTAGTACCACTTCTATTCGCAACACACTTTGCAGGCTGTATCCTCTTATACCAATGAATGTACCTGCAAAATTATATCACTACAGGGCGCATAATTCAGGAGGTATCGTGTCATAAATACTGAGAAGCGTGAAAAACAATCTTTTGCTTAAAACGTGGCTCACATTATCCAGACTATACTCATCTAACGTTTGTTAATGAAGTTACTTAACCATTTAAAACAAATTTTAAACATAATTTTAAACTTTTCTCGCTTGTAATCTTAACGTCAAATATCTAACACATTAGTTCGTTTATAAAGTAATCAGAAATTTGAAGCTGTTTTAACATGGGAGTTCGATTTTTTAAAGAATAGGGATTTACTAGTTTCATTACATTCTTGTTGGCGATTGCAGGAGGGGTTGTTTGCTTACAGGACTTTTTCATTTCCTTTGATGGCAGACTTTACCTGCACTGATAATGGTCAGCCTTTCACTGATGAAGGCAATAGCTTCAATTTGAACACTAGTGGATTTACCGAGCCGCTGTGTCCTGATCTTCGAATAAACACATTAAATACATGGCATCTATGTGGCATTTATAGTTTGGTTTTTGTCGGTTTCATCCACGAATTAGCAAATGTGGAAATACTATCGTCGGTATACTGCAGATTGTAAGGTTTTGTTTTGATTCATAGGTTTATGCTTCATTTAAAAATACAGTCAGTTGTCAATGCAACCAATATATATCGTTCACAATGTAGTTGAACAAAAATCAGCAACAGTTCTGGTACTCAATTTCTTCGATCTGCGTTCTACCGCATTACTTTCATTGCTCTGTACTGGCTTCGTATATTTCGGTACCACATTATTTTAAGTACTTTCCAGTTCGTTTGTATGTATACAAAAATATACCTTCCCCTTCCACAAATACATAATGTGGCTATGTATATGGACGTTCACGCGTTTGTGTGTGCGAGAGAGAGAAGAAAAGGAAGAGAGAGAGAGAGAGAGAGAGAGAGAGATTCAGGAGGAGAGAGCCTTTTTTAACTGAAGTTCATGTCTTCGTCATGATCTTTCTTCGATATCTTCTGCGTTGAGTTATCTGTTTAGTGCACAATATTTGTTATTTGTTTCTTAATGGTCTTATCAACTCTGTGGGTCAGTCAGTTTGTTTTCATTTCATACGTGAGAGTATACTATTTTGTATTCAGTAGTAGTGCTGTTTCTTGCAAAGTAGAAGATTTGCGTCATTGGTTTTATGAGGTGCCTAACTTTTTAATTTTGTGTCGTTTTGATTTTGTTATTCAGTGTTACAACATAGTCTCCTGCGAGTGCCTATCTCAATACTTCAATTATACTTGTTTAGCACTGTTGGGTTTAGCATTTGGATCACGTGTCTGGATGCTGTTTACTTTCGGGGCAACTGTTTCTGGTAATATTTTGTCCAACAAGGTACTGAAATTTTATGAAGGACAGTGGAAGTCTATGATTCACTTCAGTCAACCAGAGATCTAGGAAATAAAAAGAACTACAGGTTGTCGGTAATCGTGCAGCCAGCAACTGCAATGGAAAATGTTCAGTGAAGACAATAGTTATCCACATTTTTATTTTGCGTGCTCACTGTAGCTTAGGACATAAACAGCCTCTACTGTTTCTGTCGAAGGTGACAAAACTGAAGAGAAGCGATTTTCTTGCGTCAAAAACGCAAAAAAGAATGATTGGGTGATATGAGAGAACCAGTCCCTATTTAAAAGCTGCTGTCCTCCACAGAAGAAAACGATAGATGCGGTCTCAAGTTCTCAGAAATGGTGCCGCACGACGATAAAGCACGGCCAAATTGCACTTGCGTGGCCAAACCAATTACCCGTCAATTTACTATTGAGTTCTTTGCAGCTACTCACTATATAACCGATGTTTCAAATTCTTTATCGAAACTTTTCCGTGAGTGTATCATTCTCGTACGGATTTCGGTTTTGTGTCCTCTCACTCTGTTTATCGAGCGTCATAATGGATGTGGCGCTTCATCTGGTCAGACGATTTTCCTGACATCGCCCTGTCACCTGAACACAATGCAGTGCTACAAGCTACGTAAAGATCTATCTACATCTACATGAATACTCTGCAATTCATGATTAAGCGCCTGGCAGAGGGTTCACCGACATACCTTCAAACTATTTCTCTACCATTTCACTCTCAATCCGAGAGAGGGAAAGACGAAAACAAATATTTCCGTGTGAACTCTGATTTCGTAATATCTTATTCTGATGATCATTTCTCCCTGCGCAGGTGGACACCGACAAAATATTTTAATAGTCGGTGGAGACAGTTGTTTATTGAAATTTCGTGAGAAGATCCTGCTGCAACGAAAAACTCATTTGTTTTAATGATTGCCACCCCAATTCGTGTATCATGTCCGTGTTGCTCTCTCCACTATTTCGCGATAATACAAAACGAGCTGTCATTCTTTGAACTTTTTCGATGTCCTGTGTCAGTCCTATCTGACGCAGATCCCGCATGGCACAACAATACTCCAGAAGAAGGCGGTCAAACGTAGTACAAGCCGTCTATTTGGTAGACATGTTGCATTTCTTAAGTGTTCCCAAATAAATCGCAGCCTTTTGTTTACTTTCGCCGCAACATTATCTATGAGATAGTTCCAGTTTAATTATTCATAAATTTAGTCCCTAAGTATTTAGTTTTGTATTTACAGCATTTCGATTTGTGAAGTACCGTGTAACCGAAATTTAGTGGATTTCTATTGTTAGTCTTGTGGATAACTTTACACCTTTCATTGTTTAGATTCGATTCCCACTTTTCGCACCATACTAATATCTTGTCTAAATTTTTTTTCAATAGCTTTTGACCATCTGATGACTTTACAAGACGGCAAATGAGAGCATCATCTGCAAACAATCTAAGAGGGGCACTCGAATTTTTACCTAAATCGTTTACGTAGAACAGCAGTGGGCCCATAACACTCTCATGATGTGCGCCAGTTATCACTTCTGTTTTACTCGATGGCTTTCCGTCAATTACTACGAAATGTGACTTCCCTGGTACGAAATCACATATCCAGTCGCACAGCTGAGGCGATGGTCCATACATATTCAATTTGATTAGTACTCCCTAGGCTACATTTGCCCGCCCCCGGTAGCTCAATGGTCAGCGGTGACCGAATCTCAATCCTCGGGGTTCGGGTTAGATTCCCGGCTGGGTCGGGGAATTTTCTCCGCCCAGGGACTGGTTGTTGTGCTGTCCTCGTCATCATTCCGTTATCCTCATCGACTGCAGGTCGCCTAAGGGGCGTCAATTTAAAGACCGGCGAACGGTCTGCCCGACGGGGGGCCCAAGCCATACCATTAAATTAAAAAAGGGCAAATTTTTAAAAACACTTGTGTTTTTCTGACGGAGGGTGAGTCGTACGTAAATGCCTGTACAAAACCGTCTATTGATCAAACACAATGCAGATGGCGAACAACGTAAGAGGCCTTGTAACACTTCGTGCTCTAATGCTCTGGACAAAAGGTTCCTAGTTAAGCTATGCCTCGTTATCGTGAAACTTTTTCCAAGCCACAGATGACGGACAAGTGTGATTTGCAAGTGTTGTGTTTCTTTCTCAAATGAGTGTCTCGTTTGACTGACAGCTGAGGAAATTCCCTAAAAAATTAGGGGGGTGCTATAAAATATAAGTGACTCATGTTGTCCCACGCAGAGGCCTCCGCGCAACGAAGTGGAGCATTGTCAGAAAAGTGTACATGTTCTGGGTTTCATGTAGATACAGTATTGCGGCGGTACGGATAACAGTTGCTTCACATTGTGGGAGTGAAATCGAGTAGGAACTGGAAAAGTACTCAAAGTACTCAAAGTACGAAACATCTAAATGCCACACAAAGATTCATCGTGATATTCCGGCAGTATTTAGACGAAATGAGATGTCGGGTCCAGTCGTAGTGAAGTGTGCCAATGACGTGATCAAGGCCGCACAGACGTGAGTGATACTGATCGAAAAATGTGGCCATCGACATGGACCACAGCTGACAATGTTCAGGCAATCGAGGAACTGATTCGCAGCACTGGCATGTTGTCGGACGATGATGACGTTCTCACAGTAAGGTATAGGGCAAGTTAAAGAATAAAATTTAATTACGACGGGTTGTCTGACAAAGATCGCTGGATTTGAAAAGCCCATTATTTTTGTTTATTGTGGTTGCAACATTTTAAATTGGAAATTTCTGTTAAGTCCTATGGGACCAAACTGCTGAGATCATCGGTCCCTAGGCTGACACACTACTTAATCTAATTTAAACTAACTTACCATAAGGACAACATACACACACCCAAGCCCGAGGGAAGACTCGAACTTATGACGGAGGAGGCCGCGCGAACCGCGGCAAGGCGCCCTCGACCGCGCGGCTACCCCACCCGGCTGCAACATTGTTTTTGTATGTTTCGCTATCAGTGATCACTGAGGTTATGTTTTTATGCTGTTCTTTTCTCTTCCAGGTCAGTGTCTGGCGAGTATCGGCATGAAAATATACAGTACAAAACAGCGGTGTTGGTTGTAACTCACTACAAGAGTGGTTAATTTTCTGCGGAAACTGCTCGGAAACTCAGTACTGTCCTTGGACACGACAGTGCATCAGACGAATTCACCATTCGTAGTACGATCAAGAAATTTCAATAATCGGTTGAACAGTAGACATCGAAACCCCTGAACGACCTGAACGGGCTGGAGCGAGGCAATGTTGTTGATGTGCATGACTCTATTACTGTGAGTCCGAGAAGAATCATGTCTCTGCGGTGCTCATGAAACGCAGATGTGTCCAGCAACAATGCACAGAATCTTAACAAAAGATTTGCACCTACACCCGTACAGAGTACATTTAATGCAGCAGCTTAAAGCACCCGATCACGGAAAACGACGGCAATTAGAGCAATCGACACGAGAAAGAACGATAACGCCATGGTTTCACCAAGTGCGTCATTTTCTCAGATGAAGCTCACTTTTATTTAAATGGCTTTGTGAATCAGGATAATTGGCGAATATGGGCAGCAGAGAACCCGAGGATAATACACGAAACAGTTGTGCTTCCTTAGCGAGATACGGTTTGGTGTGGGATTCGGGGTGGGCGCTTAATCGGTCTATCCTTTTTGAAGATGACAAGGAAGGCCTCTAAGAGTAAACACAGTTCGTTACCGTGCGACGATCACTGATTTCCTTTGTCCCCTTTTGAATCAAATGAACAGCGACAGTTTATGGTTACAACAAGACGGAGCAACCTGCCACATTCCGAGAGACTCAACTGCTCTGTTTCGTGGAAAGTTTCCAGACAGACTAATCTCATTACGGGAAGATCAAGACCAGGACCACCTCAATCTGCTGACCTCACACTTTATTACTTTTTCCCATAGAGGCACGCTAAGTCACGAGCTTAAGAAGAACAAACCCCATAATCTGTTGGAACTCGAACAAAGAATTCGACATGTCCTCGACGAAGTTAATTGCAAAATTTGTGAGGTGGTAATTTCACGGACCAAGCGATCGCTTGTGGGGCTAATAGGGAGAGAAGTAGCGGGGAAGGGGTGGTCGCATGACCAATATTGTGTTTCACATTTAGACCTTAACATCTCCAGATGAGGATGGTGTGTTCTGTTTGCTTCTCTCAAATAAATGTATTCGAATTATAGTAGCTTCAAATCCGGTGTCTTTTTGCGACGCCCTAAATTGTGTGCAGTGTTGATGTTTTTTTTTGTGCATTGGGCCGGAGCCTTCAGTGACTGATGGACTATCTTCTGCCACTGAATTGATTCATGGTGTCTTCGTACCGAATTAGAGTGTACCTGAGTGAACTGCAACCAAAAGATGTTTCACTTGCAATGTTGCTAAACTCTTGGTGGCAGTTTACTTGGAGCCCGATTAAGTGGAAGCACTGTGCACGGCATGGGTTAAGCAGCTCTGAACGTAGTTTGTAAGATCGTTGATTCAAGGGGATGTGGCTGCTGGTTGTCGATTAAAAACGGCGCTGACCACACCAGTCTATCAGTAAATCAGCGCATCGCGCCAACACTGTGCCAGATGCCTACTTCCTTGTGCAAAAATCATTCCATTATTTCAGGGCTTCCCAACTTGTGGTCCGCGGACCCATTAGGGGTCCGCCGGCGCTTTCTGGGGGGGGGTCCGCGGCCACCTTTCACCACCAAATCGTGTAAAATAATGAGTAAAATTATTGAATGAAAATGTGAAAACCAAATTCATCACTATTTTTTTTTTCGTGTGAAAAACATGTGTACTTTTACCTCAGGTCGTATTCCCAAGCAGCCTTTGCGGTTCCTAAGTGACAACGCATAAACAGTTTAGTATCGGAGAACGCGGCTTCTCTGATCGACTGTTTCGCAACAATACGGGGGTCGTTTGTGCGCCGGCTCACGGCGCTAGATGCGCTGAACATTTTACGCATGCGCGGAGCGAGCTTTGTCGACCAATCACAGCTACCGCTGGCACATATGCGGTCCCAGGCATAATTAAATGTTAAACTTGCTTTGTCAGTGCACTACCTATTTCATAAGTCGATTTTTGACCAGTTTATTACTTCTAACATGGATCGGTGGCTGAAGTCAAAATCACTGAAGAAGGTTGCAGTTTCTCCATCGCCGCTCCCGCCGGAGGTTCGAGTCCTCCCTCGGGCATGTGTGTGTGTGTGTGTGTGTGTGTGTGTGTGTGTTGTCCTTAGCGGAAGTTAAACTTAGGTTAATAATGTGTAAGACTAGGGACCGGTGACCTCAGCAGTTAAGTCCCATAGACTTTATATACACTACTGACCATTAAAATTGCTACACCACGAAGATGACGTGCTACAGACGCTAAATTTAACCGACAGGTAGAAGATGCTGTGATTTGCAAATGATTAGCTTTTCAGAGCATTCACACAAGGTTGGCGCCGGTGGCAACACCCACAACGTTCTCACATGAGGAAAGTTTCCAACCGATTTCTCATACACAAACAGCAGTTGACCGGCGTTCCCTGGTGAAACGTTGTTATGATGCCTCGTGTAAGGAGGAGAAGTGGGTACCATCACGTTTCCGACTTTGATAAAGGTCGGATTGTAGCCTATCGCGATTGCGGTTTCTCGTATCGCGACATTGCTGCTCGCGTTGGTCGAGATCGTATGACTGTTAGAAGTATATGGAATCGGTGGGTTCACGAGGGTAATACGGAACGCCGTGCTGGATCCCAACGGCCTCTTATCACTAGCAGTCGAGATGACAGGCATTTTATCCGCATGGTTGTAACGGATGGTGCAGCCACGTCTCGTTCCCTGAGTCAACAGATATGTACGTTTGCAAGACAACAACATTCTGCACTGACAGTTCGACGACGTTTGCAGCAGCATGGACTATCACCTCGGAGACCATGGCTGCGATAACCCTCGACGCTGCATCACAGACAGGAGCACCTGCGACGGTGTACTCAACGACGAACCTGGGTGCACGAATGGCAAAACGTCATTACTTCGGATGAATCCAGGTTCTGTTTACAGCATCATGATGGTCGCATCCCTCGTGATGACTGGGTGTTGTGTGCTGTCCTTAGGTTAGTTAGGTTTAAGTAGTTCTAAGTTCTAGGGGACTGATGACCATAGATGTTAAGTCCCATAGTGCTCAGAGCCATTTGGTCGCATCCGTGTTTGGTGACATCGCGGTGAACGCACATTGGAAGTGTGTGTTCGTCATCGACATACGGGCATATCACCCGGCGTGATGGTATGGGGTGCCATTGGTTACACGTCTCGGTCACCTTTTGTTCGCATTGACGGCACTTTGAACAGTGGATGTTACATTTCAGATGTTTTACGACCCGTGGCTATACCCTTCATTCGAACCCCGCGGAACCTTACATTTCAGCAGGATAATGTACGGCCGCATGTTTCAGGTAATGTACGGGCGTATCTGGATACAGAAAATGTTCTACTGCTGCCCTGGCCAACACATTCTCCAGATATCTCACCATTTGAAAACGTATGGTCTATGGTGGCCGAGCAACTGGCTCGTCACAATACGCCAGTCACTACTCTTGATGAACTGTGGTATCGTGTTGAAGCTGCATGGGCAGCTGTACCTGTACACGCCATTCAAGCTCTGTTTGACTCAATGCGCACGCGTATCAAGGCCGTTATTACGGCCAGAGGTGGTTGTTCTGGGTACTGATTTCTCAGGATCCATGCACCGAAATTGCGTGAAAATGTAATCACGTGTCAGTTCTAGTATAACATATTTGTCCAATGAATACCCGTTTATCATCTGCATTTCTTCTTGGTGTAGCAATTTTAAAGGCCAGTAGTGTACATTTGAACATTTTTCTTCGATTTTCAGGAAAAACTACACACACACACACACACACACACACACACATACACACACACACACACACACACACACACACACACACGACTGTTACGAAATATGCATGCTCCTTACACCAGCAGCCAAACGGTGGAAGTGAACAGACCACAAGCGACAGCCTGTCAACAGCGAACAGTTCGGACGTGACGTTGATTGTTCTTGGAGGAAGGCAGCTCCAACATGTGAAATGTCAATTACCAAGTAATTTTAATCAGGCTATAGTGTGTTGAACAAAGGGAGTAAATCCACTAGTAAGTGTCTGATTACAGTGGGAATTCGAATTGGATCGTTAATTTCAAGTTGTTTTCATTCATCTCTAAACCAAAGACTATTGATATTTCGGGGGGGGGGGGGGGGGATTCAGATGGTTCAAATATGGCTCTGAGCACTATGGGACTTAACTTCTTAGGTCATCAGTCCCCTAGAACTTAGAACTACACTCCTGGAAATGGAAAAAAGAACACATTGACACCGTTGTGTCAGACCCACCATACTTGCTCCGGACACTGCGAGAGGGCTGTACAAGCAATGATCACACGCACGGCACAGCGGACACACCAGGAACCGCGGTGTTGGCCGTCGAATGGCGCTAGCTGCGCAGCATTTGTGCACCGCCGCCGTCAGTGTCAGCCAGTTTGCCGTGGCATACGGAGCTCCATCGCAGTCTTTAACACCGATAGCATGCCGCGACAGCGTGGACGTGAACCGTATGTGCAGTTGACGGACTTTGAGCGAGGGCGTATAGTGGGCATGCGGGAGGCCGGGTGGACGTACCGCCGAATTGCTCAACACGTGGGGCGTGAGGTCTCCACAGTACATCGATGTTGTCGCCAGTGGTCGGCGGAAGGTGCACGTGCCCGTCGACCTGGGACCGGACCGCAGCGACGCACGGATGCACGCCAAGACCGTAGGATCCTACGCAGTGCCGTAGGGGACCGCACCGCCACTTCCCAGCAAATTAGGGACACTGTTGCTCCTGGGGTATCGGCGAGGACCATTCGCAACCGTCTCCATGAAGCTGGGCTACGGTCCCGCACACCGTTAGGCCGTCTTCCGCTCACGCCCCAACATCGTGCAGCCCGCCTCCAGTGGTGTCGCGACAGGCGTGAATGGAGGGACGAATGGAGACGTGTCGTCTTCAGCGATGAGAGTCGCTTCTGCCTTGGTGCCAATGATGGTCGTATGCGTGTTTGGCGCCGTGCAGGTGAGCGCCACAATCAGGACTGCATACGACGGGGCACACAGGGCCAACACCCGGCATCATGGTGTGGGGAGCGATCTCCTACACTGGCCGTACACCACTGGTGATCGTCGAGGGGACACTGAATAGTGCACGGTACATCCAAACCGTCATCGAACCCATCGTTCTACCATTCCTAGACCGGCAAGGGAACTTGCTGTTCCAACAGGACAATGCACGTCCGCATGTATCCCGTGCCTCCCAACGTGCTCTAGAAGGTGTAAGTCAACTACCCTGGCCAGCAAGACCTCCGGATCTGTCCCCCATTGAGCATGTTTGGGACTGGATGAAGCGTCGTCTCACGCGGTCTGCACGTCCAGCACGAACGCTGGTCCAACTGAGGCGCCAGGTGGAAATGGCATGGCAAGCCGTTCCACAGGACTACATCCAGCATCTCTACGATCGTCTCCATGGGAGAATAGCAGCCTGCATTGCTGCGAAAGGTACACTGTACTAGTGCCGACATTGTGCATGCTCTGTTGCCTGTGTCTATGTGCCTGTGGTTCTGTCAGTGTGATCATGTGATGTATCTGACCCCAGGAATGTGTCAATAAAGTTTCCCCTTCCTGGGACAATGAATTCACGGTGTTCTTATTTCAATTTCCAGGAGTGTACTTAAACCTAACTAACTTAAGGACATCACACACATCCATGCCCGAGGCAGCATTCGAACCTGCGACCGTAGCCACTGAGTAGACGGAATGAAATTCGCGAAGACTTTATGCCCTGGTATCGACATGCCCCTTACCAGGTGCGTGGTGAATCTGCGCTGCAGTGTCACGCATTCACCCATCAGCCGCTAAAGTTTACAATTTTTCCTTTTCCGTCGATACCTGTTTTAATATCGCTCGGTTCTACAGACTGAAGCGCTTAGATCCGTTCGGCCACTCCGGCCGGTGGTGCGGGGGGGGGGGGGGGGGGGAGGGGGAGGGGGAAGTTCCCATGGGTTTCGCTCTGAAATTTAAAGTTACTGTGCTCTTGACTGACTAGGGCTCCGCCATGGATTTTCGACTGAAGAAGGGGTCCGCCAGCTGAAAAGGTTGGGATGCCCTGCATTATTTGGTGAGATAAAATGGTTAATTCCTTCCCTTCGCCTACTCTGTTTCCAGTTACTGAGGCGTACCTATTCCCAGACAAACTGGTGCCGAGAGATTTGTATTGAGAATTTATATACAGATGATAAATGTTAATATTGGTGCAGCCTATCTGTGTTTTTAATTTGTTCTACATTTTTGGTTGCTCTGAGTGGGGCCATTTCATTTAACGCGAACCCCACCCACGCTTACTAGAATCCATTTATGCGAATGCAATCATGATATAGCTCATCGACTCGTCTGTATAGTTATTCTTGTATGTGCAATGTGTATTATACTATATTTTGTGCATCTTGTTTGTAAAAATGGTCGTACTTGGTGTTATTGTAGTAAAAGATCCCAACCAATGAAAGTAGTGAAAAGAAGGAAGATTATGGTTTAACTTTCTCTCAGTGATGTGGTCGGTGGAGATAGAAGTGGGAAACATTATGTGAAGCAGCAGAAGTTTGGGTGGACCTGACACATACATATGTAAGTCAGCGTTTCATATCGTGGAGGTGTACGTCGAATTTGGATCCAGTATCAAAATTCTGCGGGAGGGAAGGGAAGTTGGTGAGCACTGTTGTGGGGTGATATAGAAATTCTCTGTTAGATTTATCAGACTTGCTAGACATCAGGGAGGATTATGTCATCTCAGAGTGGAAGGTAGATGAAGCTTGCTACGTTGTTATGAGTGGGAAAAAGAACTAGATTTGGCAATGAGCTGTTGGATATTCAGCGTTACACAGTTTTTATATAATAAGATTGAGGAAGCGCTAGTTTTGTTAAAATTTTGCTGGCATAAACACAAATAGTACGAAACACTGTATTGAAAGTGTATTGTTAATAGGAAGTATAGATTATGTTCCTGTGATAAGCTTGTATTTTGCTAGTGTATACGTTGGATCGTTCCAAACTCCAGCAGTTTACCTTTCTTGAAGCGATCTACAGAACAAATGATGACTGAGTGACTGGAACTGTAATATATTTGGAGGTGTTCGATAAACTTCGAACCTTCCAATGATGTTACCAATACTTCTAATAAAAAGTACAAAAAAGCTGTTATTTATAGCAAAGTAAGTAATAAAAACAGACAATAGGATACTGTACCAAACGTGCTAATCTGGAATAGAAAATAAAGAAAAATACTTTAAATATTTTAGGTTAGGCTTTACCGTGACTGTTATTGACATTAAATGAAACAACAAGTTTACTGTTACCAGTCACCGTTTTATTTATTTCCACGACGCGTTTCAAAGGTTTAAACCTCCATCATCGGGTGGATTTACATTAGTTAGTTGACATTAGAGTGTTAGGCAGTAACACAACACACACACAAATGTCATACTAACTAATGTAAATCCACCCGATGATGGAGGTTTAAACCTTTGAAACGCGTCGTGGAAATAAATAAAACGGAGACTGGTAACAGTAAACTTGTTGTTTCATTTAAAGAAAAATACGCAAATTATACTAGCATTAACGCTCAAGTCCCATATCAGCAATACTTTGTTCAAGAGACTGTAGCTCTGTTGTCTCACAAAAACAGAAGACGTGTCAACATTGGCAGTGTGTTCGTCAAAACCAGAGGACATGCTCCTTCTAGACCACTTGCTGTCGGACGGCCGGTGTGGCCGAGCGGTTCTAGGAGCTACAGACTGGAACCCCGCGACCGCTACGGTCGCAGGTTCGAATCCTGCCTCGGGCATGGATGTGTGCGATGTTCTTAGGTTAGTTAGGTTTAAGTAGTTCTAAGTTCTAGGGGACTGATGACCTCAGAAGTTAAGTCCCATAGTGCTCAGAGCCATTTGAACCATTTGAACTTGCCGTTGTCTGCTGAAATCACAGGCTATCCTCCCTCAACATCAGACGCACTGCTATGGTGGCTCCACAATGATCATAAACTCTTGCCTCCTCTTGGTGGCAATGAAAACAGGTAAAAAGAATGAGAGGAAAATTTTATGAGTCGGTCAAGGACGTATGGTGCGAATCACACTCTGAATCGGAAAGTGGAGAGGAAGCCGTTTACGAATATGTAAAAGTTTTCACAGAACTGACGGCGACTATTTCGCTTCCTATACTGATGACAAACATAGTTTCGTTTTGATGACAGTGGTGGTATTGGATGTAAGTTGTCAACTCTAGGGGCATCGTACTTCCTAAATATCAACTTGCATATTTCGTGGTTTGAACAATGTCTGGGCTCACAAGGGAAGCAGCTGCGTCCATTATCAAGTAACATATATTCACGGAACGAGCATGTGACAGTTGTGGTAGGGAACGCAAACGGTCGACTTTCGTGTATTGCGAGAACTTTCGGAAAGCGTGGTTCATCTGTAAAGGAAATCGCATATAGGATGCTGGTATGACCTTCTATGGAGTACTGTTCGTGTGTTTTGGATCCCCACCATGTCGCCGGCCGGTGTGGCCAGCGGTTCTAGGCACTTCAGTCTGGAACCGCGCGACCGCTACGGTCGCAGTTTAGAATCCTGCCTAGGGCATGGATGTGTGTGATGTCCTTGGGTTAGTTAGGTTTAAGTAGTTCTAAGTTCTAGGGGACTGATGACCTCCAGTAGTGGTTCAAATGGCTCTGAGCACTATGGGACTCAACTGCTGTGGTCATAAGTCCCCTAGAACTTAGAACTACTTAAACCTAACTAACCTAAGGACATCACACACATCCATGCCCGAGGCAGGATTCGAACCTGCGACCGTAGCGGTCGCGCGGTTCCAGACTGTAGCGGCTTTAACGGCTCGGCCACTCCGGCCGGCTAAGTCCCGTAGTGCTCAGAGCCATTTGAACCCACCATGTCGTATTAAAGAAAGATATCAAAGCAGTTATGAGGCAAGATGCTAGGCTCAAACAGCACGCAAATACTGCGCAGATGCTTCGGGAACACAAGCCGGAATCCCTGGAGAGAGTGCGACATTCTCGTCGAGGAACACTACTGAAAAAAATTTAGGGAACTGGAATTCAAAGCTGATTGCAGAACGATTCTACTGCCGCCAACATACATTCTACATGAGGACCACGAAGATAATTTACTAGAAATTAGGGCCCACACGGAGGCATATAGACGGCCGTTTTCCCTCACTCTGTTTGCGAGAAGAGTAGCACTCCGTCTTCCGGCCACGGGTGGCCTACCGGGACCATCCGACCGCCGTGTCATCCTCAGTGTGAAACGTCCCCTTTTTGAAGAATTATACAAGACTGTGCTTTAACTGACACACAATATTTTTTAGCGCAACGCAATCTGACTTTCAATAATCCCTACAAAAGAATGGCCCTGACTAACATTAACCTATACGTTTCACAAATCACTTACCTCACAAAATCTTCGCTACTCAAGCTACTGCAATACAGCGAGCGCCACTACTGCCAGCTAAATAAAAGATTCAAAGTACTGAAGGCACTAACTACTGATAGGCATAGTTAGCAAATGAAAGATTTTGATAGAGAACAACCAATGTATGTACCTCAATAGTCATAATATATATAGCAGTTCATGACAAATTTCAAAACTCCGCCATCTCTCTCCCCACATCCATCACTGCTGGCGGCTCAACTCCAACTGCGCTACGCTACGCGCTGTTCACATCCGCCTGCCGCTGCCCAACACTACAATGGCAGACAACAATGCAAACTAGCCACAGACTGCCCACAGCACAGCCAGTGATCTTCATACAGAGGTGGCGTTACCAATAAAAAAACCTAAACAGCCTACTTACAAGTGGAGGATGCGGATAGGAGGAGCGTGGGGTCAGCACACCGCTCTCCGGGTCGTTATGATGGTATTTTTGACCGAAGCCGCTACTATTCGGTCGAGTAGCTCCTCAGTTGGCATCACGAGGCTGAGTGCCCCCGAAAAATGGCAACAGTGTATGGCGGCCTGGATGGTGACCCATCCAAGTCCCGACCACGCTCGGCAGCGCTTAACTTCGGTGATCCCACGGGAACCGGTGTATTCACTGTGGCAAGGCCGTTGCCCTTGCGAGAAGAGTAGGAAAGCGAATGACTGGTAGTGGTACAGGGTACCCACTGCCAGGCACCGTAAGGTGGCCTGCAGAGCAGAAACGTATTTGTAGATGCAGATGTACATATGTTTTCAGAATGTGAATGCAAACATATGGTTCCTATGAATTATATTCTACCTTTAGTTAAAAAAAATGTTCTTACGACACGTGGCCTGTTATACTAAAACGAAAAACACGTGACTAGCCATCCACTAAAACTCATTGCCAGCTTCTCTCCAACACTTTAGACACGAATCAGACGCTTCATGGAATTTAAAGATAAGGTTTACACCGTTTCCTTTGTCAACTAGGGTTCTGGATGCCAAACAGAGGTTTGCCTTCCGGTCTGCGTATGAAACACGTGTAATTTAAATACGTTGCAGCAAAAGTAGGGTTCGTCAATCTTCAGACACTGATGGATCGTCCCACTGGAGGAGGAGACTCTGGCCACACCTGTGGTCGATTTCATTGATCGCAGTTTGTTATTTATCACCTCCAACCACTCGTATTTCCATTGGTTGATGGTCTTTCTGGGAAAGAACGAAATTTTAGCGTGCACATCGAATCATTAGGTTCAGTATTCCGATGCAAGGAAAACCCAGCCACGGTAATAACTACAGAACACGCTTCTGAGTGGGAGCGACCTTGGGATGGCACTTTCCACAAATGGGTCGACGGAAGCGTTTTTGTATGCATATGTCTAAAAGAAATCGTGGAAATTTACATTACGAAAAAGGTAACCCTGTGCACGGAATACAGTCCCAGTTGTATTTTGCCCATCGGCCGGTTTCCAGTTGCAACAAAAATTTGACTTTCAGTACTTCCTACAATTGCTGTCCGAATTCAAAAACTTAAAATACAGACACAATCTAGTTATTAAAAACTATAGTTTTATGTTAAGACTTTAACACAGCGTGAGAAGCATTAGAGTTAAAAACTGCGCACATTACTTGAGCCAGTGTAACTCACGGCGCGCAAATTACGCAGATTGCAATCATCCGGTATTTGAGTGCGAGAGCACTCAGCGACTTCCAGCGAAATTACACTTAATTTCAAATCTTTATTAAACTTTTTCTCGCTGATACCTTTCCCCTACCCCACCAAAATGATGAAACGAGAAACCTTTACCGCTTACAACAATTTCGCTGTTCATGCAGTAAAACTTCAGCAACGGCCATCTATTGAGCTCGTAACACATTTTGCACACAATATCCACGCATACCTCTCAATGTACCTGCAGAATTACACTACGTGATCGAAAGTAGCCGGAAAACCCCAAAAACATACGTTTTTCATATTAGGTGCGTTGTGCTGCCACCCACTGCCAGGTACTCCATATCAGCGAGCTCAGTAGTCATTAGACATCGTGAGAGAGCAGAATTGTGCACTCCGCCGAACTTACGGACTTCGAACGTGGTCAGGTGATGGGGTGTCACTTGTGTCATACATCTGTACGCTAGATTTCCACGCTCCTAAACATCCGTAGGTCCACTGTTTCGAAGTGATAAGGAAGTGGAAACCTGAAGTGACATATACAGCACAAAAGCGTACAGGCCGACGTCGTCTGTTGACTGACAGAGACTGCCAACAGCTGAAGAAGATCGTAATATGTAATACGCAGACATCTATCCAGACCATCACACAGGAATTCCAAACTGCTTCAGAATTCACTGAAAGTACTGTGAAAGTTAGACAGGAGGTGAGAAAACTTAGATTTCACGGTCGAGCGGCTGCTGATAAGCCACACACCACGCAGGTAAAGGGTGTACAGCGCCTCGCTTGGTGTAAGGAGCATAAACATTGGACGATTGCACGGTGGAAAAACGATGTGTAGAGTGACTAATCACCGTACACAGGTGGCGATCCGATGGCAGAGTGTGGGTATGGTGAATACCCAATGAACGTTATCTGCCGGAGTGTTTAGTGCCAACAGTAAAATTCGGAGGCGGTGGTGTGGTCCTGTTTTCATGGAGAGGCCTTGCACCCCTTGTTGTTATGGGTGGCACAGGCCTACATCGATGTTTTGAACACCTTCTTGCTTCCCACTGTCGAAGAGCAATTCGGGGATGGCGATTGCATCTTTCAACACGATCGAGCACCTGTTCATAATACACGACTTGTGGCGGAGTGGTTACACGACAATTACAACCCTGCAATGGACTGGCCTGCACAGAGTCCTGACTTGAATCCCTTAGAACACCTTTGGGATGTTTCGGAGTGCCGACTTCGTGCCAGGCGTCACGGACCGACATCGATACCTCTCCTCAAAGCAGCACTTCGTGAAGAATAGGCTGCCATTTCCCAAGAAACCTTCCAGCACCTGACTGAACGTATGCCTGCGAAAGTGGAAGCTGTCATAAGGCTAAGGGTGGACCAAAATCACATTGAATTCCAGCATTATCGATGGAGTGGGCGACGAACTTCTAAGTCATTTTCAGCCAGATGTCCAGATGCTTTTAATCACATAGTGTATATCATTGTATGACACACATACAGGCCAGTCACATTAATGTTACCACCTGTCTAAAGCACGAAAAACCACGTTTTTCAGCGCAGACGTCCAGGAAGAGAGTCATCGAGGTTCTGGAAGGACCGATGGGGATGCAGAGCCATGCCAACTGTAGTACCGGTGCCAATTGCGTAGGATTTATCGGTTGAGAATCCGTGGAGCGTACAGCCCGGTCTGTGGCGGTCCCACTGATTCTCGATTGGGTTTTAATGCAGGGAATTTGTTGGTGAAGGTAGTAAGATAAACTCATCCTGCTGCTCTGCCAACCACGCCCGAACACTTAGAGCTATGTGACAAGTTCTATTGTCATGCCGGTAGGTGTCGTGTAGCCGAAGAAAAAACAGACTGCATGTAGAAGTCGATATGAGTCTCAAGAGTAGAGCAATTCTTACGCTGACCCATTGTGTGTTCCAGAATGATGAGATCACCAGGGGAATGCCACGAAAACATTCCCCATACCATAACGCTCTCTTCTTCGGCCTGGACCTTCCAACGATTGTTGTAAGGGTCGTACACACCAAAAGCCATCTGTGTGATAGAGCATAAAACGTAATTCATCTGAAAGGGTCACCTGTTGCCAGTCATCGAATGTCCACTTGCAGTACTGGCTTGCAAACTCCAGCCTCCACCACCGGAGAACAGGAGTGAGCTCGTGTGCATGAACAAAGTGCCTGCTTCGGAGGCCCATACACAGTAATAGCTGCCGTGGTTGATGAGACGCTGTTGGTGTCCCCTTGGTTCATCTGGGCGGACTTTTGCTTAACATGTGCATGTCTGTCCGCTCGTACGCATCTCCACAGGCGTCATTCACTCCTGTCATCTATGGCCTGCGATACATCACAGTTACCTCGGCGCTGGTTTTGGATAGCGCCATTTTGCCATCCACGTGGATGTTAGCTAGTTTGCTCCATTTACATACTACGATAACAGCTGCACAGTTTTCCGTATCCTCTGACATGCTTTATACCCCCACCCTCCTCCCCCGGTGGTGCTTCCATTTACCTTCTTGAGTGGTTACTGTACGTTGACATCGAACATGGTCGGTGTTCACATTAATGTGACTATTCGTGTAGTTCAGTAGGCTGCATTGCCGAAAACTACTTTTTATTTAAATCAGAGCAAAAACGACCCAGGGCATACTCGTCCCCAGCGTTTGATGATGAAAGGCTCTGAGCACTATGGGACTTAACTTCTGAGGTCATCAGTCCCCTAGAACTCAGAACTACTTAAACCTAGCTAACCTAAGGACATCACACACATTCATGCCCGAGGCAGGATTCGAACCTGCGACCGTAGCGGTCGCGCAGTTCCAGACTGTAGCGCCTAGAACCGCTCGGCCACTCCGGATGGGGATGATGAAAGCAGTTAGCGAGTTCGAACTGACTTTAAACATAATTTCTAAACTTTTGTCTAACATTTTCATTGCTTACATGCTTAACGTCAAATATTTAAACAATAAGTTTCCTTTAATTTACGTCTATGGTCACAAACTTTTTGTTAACAGATTACCGGTTTCTGTCTTTAATGACCATCATCAGATTTGCAGCAAAAATGGGAAAAACATAAATACACTCGCAAACTGTATACAGCTTAAGAACAATACATAGACCATAATGAACAGTAGTACTGACAAAATTTACATTTTTGCGCTTTAAATATGAAGAGGCATACCTGTTTCATAAAAACAAAGTCCTAATGTCCTGCAGCCATAGTGGCATCGTCAAATGTTAAATGCGGAATCAGCACCAGCATCGTCAAATACATATAAGTAACATCACATGCACGAGTCATGTTGTCAGCAGTACTACTTTTTAAAACAAGCTGCCGTACAATAGCCACAAGGTGTTTGTGTTGTAAATTCACCGTATGTCGCTAATGTCGACATACACTAGTTTTCAATAATTAATTGAAACAGCGAAAATGATGGGGGATACAATAGTTGAAGTCCGTAATAAGCTTATAACGTATAAAAGGCATAACAGTAATAAAAAGCAATAAAAAAGAACACGACGAAAGTAATATTATTAAAAAGAGGAAGAGTTAAGAAACAGTAGTTGACATGTGCTCTAGTGCCAATATTCTAGAAAATGACATAAATATTAAACACCGTTGATAGTGTACCAGTTAATATTAAACAACCATAAAACAAATTGCTAAAGGAGCAACAAATGAAAGAAAACACAGTGCTGCACGTAATCAGCGCCCTCTGTTAGCGCAAACGCCAGAATTCCGCACAGGCGGGAAGTGGTTGGAGGAACATGACAGGCAGAGGGCCCCGCGTACCCTGCGGTACTCCGTTGCAAGAAAAGAATGATAAAATTCCGTAACAGTGAATGATCCACATTATCT
Source organism: Schistocerca piceifrons (assembly GCF_021461385.2). Classification (NCBI taxonomy): domain Eukaryota; kingdom Metazoa; phylum Arthropoda; class Insecta; order Orthoptera; family Acrididae; genus Schistocerca; species Schistocerca piceifrons. The sequence goes on along the minus strand of NC_060139.1, from coordinate 686,817,918 downwards.
GATTAATGTAGTCTATGAAATGACTAGAGAAGGAACAAGAACATACTAGAGTCATGCATAAAATGTATGAAAACGAATTAAATATGTGATGCAGTCAATACTAGGTGAACTTATCAACACACTATATATAAGAGAGGCGTGCAGTAATTAGAACTTCCCGCATTTTTACGCCATTTTCCACTTTAAATCACCGTTTTATCGCCTGTTTTTTCTTGTTTCTTTCTTCTTCCTTTTTTTTAAAAAAGTCTGTAGGCTGTAGAGCAGCGTAGTAAGCTGCTGCCAGCCCGCCCCCTTCGGGGGGAACTGAAAATCAATAAAGAAAAAAAAGTGATTAGAGGCCCCCCCAAATTCTATAAGTCCCTCCAGATCCTTGAGCGTCATGCACTCTGCCTCGCCTTCCATATACGCCTCCCGTCCTCCACGCGGATCCTCTATGATCTCATTCCTTTCCCCCATCTGCTCCTCTTCTTCGAACATATCCGCATCCTCTACACCTCCCGCCACCTTGACCCCCTCACCCCCTGGTTGCTTCTCTCCTCTCCCATCCCCGCCCCCTGCCACGTCTTCACTGTTGTATGCCACCTACCCTCCATCTCTACACCCTACATCTCCTTTCCCAAGGTGGCTTCCATCAACTCCCACTCCCGGATGGTGCCCTCTCTCCCTCCATTTATCCCTCCTATCAACTCTGATCCTCACCCCCCCTCCTTTCCTCCATTCTTTCCCTGGGCTCCCTCTTCCTCCCCCCTTCCATCCTGTGTTTTCTCCCCACCTATCCTCTCTCCCTATCTCCTTTCCCCCCCCCCCCCCCCCCGCCCGGGTCCTTTCGTACTCCCCTCCTCTGCCTTCCCCACTCCCTGGCACGTCTGCTCAGCACCCCCCACCCCTCTTATGGATCCTCCTCTTCCATTGGCTCCTTTCCCGCCTCCTACTTCAGTTTTCCTCTCCTTCCCCCCCTTTTTTCCCATCATCTGAGCAGTTTCCACCACCTGCTCTCGGGTGTGGTATGTCATATTTGTGCCAACTTTTTAGTGCAGTGTTTAAGTGAGTGTTCAGTGTTATGCGTCTTTCCACAATGTTGTGAACAGAAATCATGCTGTGCATTTTATATCTCTTGCGAACAGAACCCAGACTGTCGCCGTGTTTTTTAATTGTCTGTCTATTATTTTTCTGCTTCCTGTGTATTTTATTAGCATCATCGACCCTGCGTTTTGTGTTTTAAGCTCCAGCATTTTCTGCCATTTTACCTTTAAGTCATCGATTTTATCGCCAACTGTTATTATTTTTTCTTATCTTCATCTTTTTCAAACAAATTCCGTAGGCTGAAGAGCGGCGTAATAAGCTGCTGCCAGCCCACCCCCTTTAGGGGGAATCGAAACTCAATAAAGGAAAAAAAAAAAAAGATTAGAGGCAAGCGCACTTCCTCTGGCAGTGCCCTAACCTTCAATCCCCTCCGACCACTCCTGAAGTCACCGTCCCTGTCCGTCCTCTGGATGCCCCCACCCCTCCTGGCAATACCCTTCATCCCCCCCCCCCCCCGCCGCTGAGGACATCATCAGGTTCCTCACCATTGTCCTACAAAACGTCCACCCTTTCCAGCGCCCTCACACCCTCCAACAGGTCTCCCTCGCCGACCATTCCGTCTTACACCTAAAAACGTATGCCACCTACTCCCACAACCAGGCCCATTTCACCTTCTCCCGTCTCGACACCCTCGTCTAAAGCCCTGTCATGGCGCGACAGAAATCTATCCTATTCAACAACATCCGTTCCCTTCCCGCCAACAAGAACCTCTTCATGCACACCCTTGCAACCCACCACGTGGATGCCTTCCTCCTCAATGAAACCTTCCTCCAACCACACCACACCATCCACACTTTGCCCTACCTTCTCCACCGCTCCGATAATCCCCTCCCGATTGCATGTGGCGGAGTTGGAATTGGCCACCACCACCAGATCCTGGTTTGGCTCCAACCTCTCCTTCCCGACCCTACCGAACACCTGATCCTTAGTCTCTTCTTCCCTGGCCTTACCGTCACCTGCGCCACCAACTATGTCCGCCCTAACGCCCCTATTCCTTTCGACTTCCTCTCCCACATTGATTGTACCTTCTCCTCCTACGTGATCGCCGCCGACCTCAATATCCATAGTCGCTCCGCCACCCAGTTATGGTGGTGGCATCAGTTCCTGTCCACCCTCCAAGGTGACCTCGTCCCCATTCCCCAGCACACTCGACCCGAATCCAACTCCACTCCCGATGTCATCCTCTCCTCCCCCAGCCTCCTTGGCCGCATAGCGGTGGATGTCCTGGACCCCATTGGTAGCGACCATCTCCCTGTCCTCACCGTTTCAGATGGTCGTTGCCCCTGCCCTGACCCTCGTAATGACCCTCCCCTGAAGTACGTCCATGATTATTCCTGTGCCAACTGGAATGCCTACCAGGATACCCTCTCCACCCAGGTCGAAGGCCACCCCTTCATCTACCACCACCCCGACGATGTTACCTATGCCACCTCCTTTCTCCAGCAGACCTTGTCTGACGCCGTGGAGGCCCACGTCCCTACTGTCGCCATCCACCCCCATCGTCCTACCTTACCCCCACAGGCGGTCCTCCTCCTCCGTGAATCCCGCCGTCTCTACCGTGCCTTCCTCCACACGCATGACCCGGACACACTACGACGCCACCGGCAACTCCAGCGACACATCCGAAACTTGCTCACGGCTAAGAAACGCCGGGACTGGCGACAGACATGCACCTGTTTAAATGCTACCCTACCTATCAACTCGCCCAAGTTCTGGTCAGCCTTCCGTCGCCTTACAGGAACTAAACCCTCCCCCTACTATCCTCTTCTCCATGATGATCACCCCTTCCCTGACACCCATAGTAAGGCCAATCACTTTGCCTCCTACCTTTCCGATGTCTTTTCCATCCCCAACAATCCCCAGTTCGATTACTCCCTCTTCCCAGATGTCGAACTGACACCTCTGTCCCTCCCCTCGCACCTGGTTTCCAGTACTTGGACAACATTGCACACGCGTAACTCAATGCCCCCATCACTACACAGGATCTCATTGCTACAATCCGCACAAAATGCAACACGGCTCCTGGTCACGATCGTGTCACCTACCGCCACCTTTGTGAAGTTCCTGTCTCTTTCCTCTCCACTCTGGCCAGGCTCTATAATGTAGTCCTGTCCACCGGCTACTACCCCGACCTGTGGAAAACCTCCTGTATCCTGATGTTCCTTAAACCCGGTAAACCGTCGTCCGCCATCGCCTCCTAGTGTCCCATCAGCCTTACCTCGGTCTTCAGCAAGGTTCTGGAATCCATCCTCACCTGACGCATCCACCAGCATCTCCACCAGCACCGTCTCCTTCCCGTTACCCAGTGTGGCTTTCGACGGTCCTGCTCTTCCGATGACCTTCTCCTCCACCTCACTCATCTCCTTTCCGAACAGCTAAATTCCCGTCGCTCCGCAATCTTCCTCTCCCTATACCTCGAACTTGCCTATGATCGCGTATGGCATTCCGGTCTCCTCTTCAAGCTCCAAACCTTCGCCCTTCCCATTAACTACGTCTGTCTGATCGGCTCCTTTCTCTCCCACCGTCCTTCCTACGTCACCATCCATAACACAGATTCCTACACGTTTTTTCCCTTCGCCAATGTGCCCCGAGGCTCCGTCCTCTCCCCCCCTCTGTACCTTTTGTATACGGCGGACATGCCGCGCCGTCACCCCCCTCCACCTTCTCCAGTTTGCCAATGACACCGCCTTCCTTGCCCTCCAATCCCATCTTGACTGGTTCACCGCTTGGTGCAACCAGTGGTTGCTCAAGGTCAATCCCTCCAAAACCCAGGCGATCATTGTAGGCAAAACCACCCCGTCCTTCCGCCTCCTTCATTTCTATCTCACCATCTATGGCCGTCCTATCGCCCTCACTCCCACCCTTAAGAACCTTGGCGTCACCCTCGACCGTCGCCTCTCCTGGACCCCCCATCTCCAGACAATTCAAGCCAAGGCAAGCTCCCGACTCCACCTCCTCAAGTTCCTTTCCGGCCATACGTGGGGTCTGGACCCCTCCACCATCCTCCACACCTATAAATCCCTCATCCGCCCTATCCTCTGTTACACCCATCCTACCTGGATCTCCATCCTCCCTACCTTTTACAAATCCCTTCAGATCCTTGAACGCCATGCTCTCCACGTCGCCTATTGCATCCGTCTCCCCTCCCCCACGTGGATCCTGTATGACCTCATTCTGTTCTCCCACCTCCTCCTTTTCCTTGAACAGATACGGATCCTGAACACCTCCTGAAAACTCGATCCTCCTCACCCACTTGTCTCCCCCATCCTCTCCCACTCCCACCCGCAGCCACGCCTGTATTCCCACGTCCCACCCCGTCTCCATCTCTTCACCCTCCTTACCCTCTCCCAAGGTGGCTTCCACCAGCTCCCCCTCCCTGATGATGCCCTCCTCCCCTCCATATACCCCTTCTACCAACTTTGATCCTCCCTCCCTCTTCCTGTGTTTGTTCCTTGGGCACCCTCCCTCCCTCCTCCATTTCTCCCCACTCCTCCCCTGGGCTTCCCCTCCCCTGTACCTCTACTCCTCGTCCCATCTCCTCAGCCATTGGCATCTTTGTTCTCCCCTCTCTACCCCACCTCACCCTTCTTCCCCTCTTGGCAGGTCCCCAGACTCGCACATGCTACGTGGACTTTCGCGTGCCGGAGATCATCGCCATCAGTGTCTCGTGTGTGCCGTCATGTTTAGTGTTCAGTGTTCACCGTCGCACTCCATCGTTCACCTGTGCCATCGCCATCTTCAGTGTTTGTGCATCGTGTCAACAGTTTGCAGTGTGGATTATTGTCGAGTGTGAATGGCTCCGTGTTTGTCTTTATGTGTCTACTGTTTTATTGCCCACCGTTCTGTAACTTATGTGTATTCTTTCTGTTTTTTCTCATTGTGTATTCTATGGCTGAAGAACAGCGTAGAATGCTGCTGACAGCCTGCCTGTTGTACAGGTTTTAAAATAACAATAAAGAGAAAGAAAGCAGAGACTAGAGAAGCCACCCACACCAGTCCACCTTCTTCAGTATGCTGATGACACCGCCTTCCTGGCTCTCTATCCTACCCTTCAACGGTCCCAACGTACCCTCCAAACCCACCTTAACCAGTTCACCACTTGGTGTAACCAATGGTTCCTCCGTCTCAACTCCTCCAAAACCCAGACAATCATCATAGGCCGCACCACCGGCTCCTTTTGTCTCCATGATTTCTACCTCACCCCTTATGGCCATCCCATCCAGCTCACCCCGACCCTGAGATACCTTGGCCTCACCCTCGACCGACACCTCACCTGGACCCCTCATCTCCAGACCATCCAGCAAAAAGTCCATTCCCGCCTCTGCCTTCTGAAACTCCTGTGTGGCCGGACATGGGGACTGCATCCTTCTACCATCCTCCACAACTACAAATCCCTCATCTGCCCTATCCTCTGTTATGCCAGCATTGCCTGGATCTCTGCACCCACCCACTTCTACAAGGACCTCCAAATCCTTTAACGCCATGTGCTCTGCCTTGCCTTCCATATCCACCTTCCTTCCCCCACACACCTCCTGTGTGACCTGATCCCCTTCCCCCACCTCCTCCTGTTCCTCCAACATCTCCACATCCTTTACATTGTCCGCAGGCTTGTTCCCCCCCCCCCCCCTCTGGTTTCCTGCTTCCTCTCCACCCCCCGCCCCCTGCCGCGCCTCTATCGCTGTATCCCTCCCTCTCTCCACCTCCACACCCTCCATCTCCTTCATCAGGGCAATTTCCAGCGCCTCCCCCTCCCAGATGTTGAACTTCGCCATGACATCTACCCTTCCTTCCAACTATAACCTGGCCTTGTTCCCCTCCCCCCTCCCTAGGGCCCCCTTCTTCCTCTCCCCTCCTTCTCCCAGAGCGGATTTTCCTCCTTCCCCCCCTGAGACCCTGCACCCCATCCTTGACTCTTTCCTCCCCACGTCCCTCCCTCCCTGACCCTCTTCAGTGCGCCCCTCAGCCATCTCCCCCTCTCTTCGCCGCCCTCTCTCCTTCCCTCCCTCCCCCCCTTCTCCCTCCCTTCTTCCGGTCTCCCTCATCTCCTTGCGCCTGGCAGATTCTCCGTTTTGATCATCGTCAGTGTGCCACGTCAGTGTTGTGTTTAGTGCTGTTTCTCCTGTGCGTCAAGAGGTGTGATTATAACTGTGTGCTGCCTTGAGGTTCGCTGTCAGTGTTTGTTATGTGCTACGCCATCCGTCGATACTTTTATGCTCCGATCATACTGTGCCTTGTGTTCTGTTAATTGTCGCAGTGTGTGGATTTTTGTGTGCGCTACTTTTTTACGGTTTTTATCTCCATTCTAAAAAAAAATGGTTCAAATGGCTCTGAGCACTATGGGACTTAGCAGCTATGGTCATCAGTCCCCTAGAACGTAGAACTACTTAAACCTAACTAACCTAAGGATATCACAGACATCCATGGCCGAGGCAGGATTTGAACCTGCGACCGTAGCGGTCACGCGGCTCCAGACTGAAGCGCCTAGAACCGCACGGCCACACCGGTTGGCTCCATTTTACAGTAGCTCCTTTATTGTCTATTGCCTTCTATGATGTTCCCCCTTTTTTTATATCTATGTTCACCATATTCTCTCCTTTGTATATTTTTAACTGTCTTCTATTGTTTGTTCTATGTCTTTCGGCTGAAGAGCAGCGCATATGTTGCTGCCAGCCCGCCCCGATGGGGAATTGAAATACAATAAAGAAAAAAAAATGATTAGAGAAAAACAATGTCAAATAAAGCAAAGTAGGCAGAGGGCACAAAGTCGTTTTGCCAGTTAGGCAGTTTAGTTGGTTCTCTACTTTTTGCTTTATAAATTCCAAGCTCGTCTAACAAATTAAGAGCACAGTCATTTTCCACTCTGTGAAGATTACTCATACAACTCTCAATGCTCCCTATGGAATGACGATGTCACAGTTTGTGAAAATATTTAAACGTTGCCAATTTGTACGCAAATAAAACGTCTGAAGCTCTTTTATATATGAGAGTTCGACTCCTTAAGGAATCGGGTGTAGCGGTTTAGTGATACTCGTGTAACCTGCTCAGTGCTACAGAGTCGCTGGACTCGAACGTGGGATGGGAGGCGCACTACAGACCTGGTCGGTGATGAGCAGGATGGCGATGTCCTCCCTGGCGAGCAGCCGCTGGAAGTCCTCCTCTATCTCGAGCTCGCTGGTGTGTCCGTGCACCACGATGACGTTGCTGTCGCCGTCGGGCGAGCGCTGGCCGATGCCGGCCAGCAGGAAGCCCACGCACGTGTTCTCGTCGCCCATCAGCCCCACCAGCAGGTTCTCGTCCCAGATGGCGCCCTCCTCGTCCCGCTGCTGCACGCAACAAAGGGGGCGCTGGGACCCGGCAGCACTTGCGGACACTGTGTCTAACCGACGTCCGCCTAAAAGTCTCCACAAATGGCACTTCAGGCTGCGTGTATTTGGTTGCAAAGGGCGATGCCTCGACGACAATAGAAAGTTTTCGGAAACGTAGGAAAAGGTAAACGTATCAATCTCTTGGAACAAAATCTCGGTTGAAACTAGATATACTAGATCTTGAATCTGGAAACCAAAAAGCGGAAAGCGTCAAAGCCGTAAAAGTTAGTTTCTGTTAGTTAATTAATACTGCCTAGTTAAATTCTTTTTTTTACTTACGTTGGACTGAGACTTGTCTCCGCAATGGGATCGATTGCTTACATCAATACTGCGCGCCGAGCTTACTGCACCGATGGTGAACAGATGTGCAAGGTACGTATCTACACTAATCATAGACACAACCTCACCTGTAGTCCAGTCAACGAAGGAAAAGTAGGGAAAAATTCGCGAAGTGACAAATTTTTGTAGAGTCATAAGACGGTGTTCCATAGAAAACGTACTAAAGCTTCTGATCGGTAGCGTGTGAGCGGTGGGGTTGGAAGGAGGATGTTTTCTGTGATAACTCGAAAACCGCAGCTTCTAGTGAATGTGTGTTCATTAGAAAATTAAACTTGTAGCGACGCTGCCGCGTGCTAATTCAAGCTCGCCGGTGTGTGTATGTGTGGTGTGTGCGAGTGTGTCAGTGCAGGGCTGTGCGGTCGTAATTACTGTACACGTCGTCTGTGTAGTTCCGCGCCCAACCTCTAGAGGTGCTGTGTATTCTAGCTTTTATATACGTTCTGTTTATTATTATTATTCCTTGTTTTTTTAGTTGATTGGTAGTTCCGTGCCTCCTGGCTTGTGTGGACGAGTACTGTTTCCTCTCCAATAACTACGGAAGTTTTCCCAGGATTAAGGATCCTTCTGTAGAGGCCGGAAGCAAATTTTGTAACTCCGATCAGTCAATGCATGTCGGCGTCGTCAGATACGCGCTCACAATAAAGTTATTGTTGCTGAACTGAAGGTCTTTATTCTTCTGAATCACGTTAAGCAAAGGTCGAACAGCCACCAGTTTAGCTGGACCCGACAAACTATATTAAATTTCCAACAAAAAAGTTCCTACGCACTTTTGTCGCAAGGACATGTACTTTTTGTCGCAAGGACAAGTACTTTTCCCGTTCCAGGGAATGGTAGAACTGCAGACTGAAAAAAAAAGTGTTTCATATGCTCAGGTTGTCAAACAGTCCGCCTCGATGAAGCTGGAATAACATCGAAGCTTGAAACACTTCGGGGAAAAAATGTTCAAATGTGTGTGAAATCTAATGGGATCTAACTGCTAAGGTCATCAGGCCCTAAGCTGACACACTACTTGACCTAAATTATCCTAAGGACAAACACACACATACATGCCCGAGGGAGGACTCGAGGCCGGCCGCGGTGGTCTAGCGGTTCTAGGCGCTCAGTCCGGAGCCGCGCGACTGCTACGGTCGCAGGTTCGAATCCTGCCTCGGGCATGGATGTGTGTGATGTCCTTAAGTTAGTTAGGTTTCAGTAGTTCTAAGTTCTAGGGGACTGATGACCATAGATGTTAAGACCCAAAGTGCTCAGAGCCATTTGAACCATTTGAGGACTCGAACCTCCGCCGGGACCAGCCGCACAGTCCATGACTGCAGCGCCTTAGACCGCTTTTTTTTGTTCTTTCTTTCTTTTTGTTCGATAGAGTTCGTTGCGTTTGGTGTGGGCGGACGTCACAAGACATCCGTTAAAGTCTATCGTTGATTCCTTGAATCAGTTTTTTTATTACAGAGAGCACGCAGCCCTCTGACCGAACACGCTGAGCTACCGTGCCGGCTCCGCTCAGCTAATCCCGCGCGGCAAACACTTCGGGGAAAAATGTTGAATGGATAGACGGATTATCAATACAGATTCATTTCCTGAGGGTGCGAATCGTCGTCATGTTTATATTACTGTGGCACGCAGCATGTTATTGATCTCCGTTAAGAAGTCGTGTCGTTTTAAAGTTAGCTGCACACAGTTTTTTCGTTTCCTTAAATTGCAACAGTGTTCTGTCACTGTGACACTTGAAACATGTGCCGTAAGAAAAAAAAAAAAAAAAAAGAAAACGACACACCACGAAGGAATTCTCGGAATGGAACGGAAATCGGTAGACGTGATGTACATTTGTAGACAAACAAATTATTACTAGTCAATAACGCGTTGGTCAACCTGTGACATGTTAACAGTTATTCGGCTTGATTAATGGAGATACTGGATGTTCTCCTAAGGTAGTCGTGTCACATTCTGTCCAAATGGAGCGTTAGATCGTCAGAAGCCCCACGCTCTCTATTGGGGAGAGGTCCGCCATCCTTACAGGCCAAGGTCGGGTTTGGAAGGCACGAAGGCAAGGGAACAAATGTGGACAGACCTAATAAAACTGAAACACACACGCAAAGAAAGCAGGAAAAGAAGGAAAATGCGACATAAGAAAGTAGAACGTAAGGAAAGGGAAAATGTAGTAACAAGAATGCCACAGTAAATTGTCATTGGATGGCCACTTACATAAAATATGGGCGAGCATGTCACACAGTGAGCAAATTAAGATCATCTCCCTAAAAAGTTTGTAAAAACATTTGACATGGCACAGAACTTTAAAACTTTAACCACATTCGTCCGAGTGTTGCCTAAAAGCGATGACAGGTCCGCTGGCAAGTCAGCCACTGCCCGCTGGTCAGGAAATGAAACGCAGTCCAATAAAACGGGGCGCACAGTGACCTGGACGCCACATGCACCACACATTGGAGGGTCCTCCCGCCGGAACAGGAAGCCGTGCGTCATAGGGCTGTGGCCTATCCGAAGCTGGGTGAGGAGAACCTCGTCCCATCGACGGGGCTGAAAGGAAGTACACCACATACGCGTTGTGGGCTTGACTATACGGAGCTTATTGTCAGTCACTTCCAGCCACCCATCCTCCCACCGACGCATGACTCGTGAGCTCAACAGCGAGGTGATTGCGTGCAGGGGTATAGCACACTGAGATACTTGTGGATCGAGACACGCCTCTTTGGCTGCGAGATCTGCCCTTTCATTCCCAGCAATGCCGACATGCCCCGGAACCCAGCAGAAAGCCACCACCTTCCCCAATCGCTGTAGGTGGAGGAGGGCTTCCTGGATGGTCTTGACTATTTTATCTGCTGGATACAAAAGTAGGAAAGAGTAAAGGGCACTTAGTGAATCGGAACAGACAAGCAATTTAGGACAGGAATAATGTCTCATCTGCTCCAGTGCCCGCAAGATCGCAGACAATTCTGCATCAAAGACAGTAAAAGTCTGAGGCAGTCGGACCTTGAGGAGACGATCCGGAAAAACAACAGAGCAACCAACGGAATCCCCTTGTTTCGACCCATCCGTAAAAACAGCTACATAGTCGTGGTGCTCGGATAAAATGGCAGAAAAAGCTGTATTAAAAACGGTGGCAGGAGTGCAATCCTCTTGTACTGCAACAAATCTAATATCACTCCGGGCCTCTTCAGTAACCAGGGTGGCAGGCGGTTAAAATCCAGGATTTGGGGGTGTACAGACTCCACACCGAGGGACTCTAGCACATGTTGCACACGGATCCCAAACGGCAACGTAGCCCGGGGACGGTGGGAAAAAAGGCGGTCGAGAGGTGGATGAGCAACAAGATGGTGAGCAGGCGAGGTGGGAGCTGCAAGAAACTTACAAGCCTGGCGCACCAGCAGGAGCTGCCGCCGGATGGTAAGTGGCGGTTCCCCATCCTCAGCAAAGAGGCTGGGTATGGGACTGGTCTGATAAGCACCCGTGGCCAGTCGAATCCCAGCATGGTGGACAGCGTCAAGGATCTGCAAATAAGACGGCCTCGCTGACCCATACACTGTACACCCGTAGTCCAGCCGTGAACGCACAAAAGCCCGATAAAACTGAAGGAGACGCGCCCTGTCCGCTCCCCAAGACCTGTGGCTGAGGCACTTGAGGATGTTCAGTGCCTTCAGGGTTCTGGCTTTCAAGTCGCGTAGGGTGGCAGCCATGACAACCTGGAGTCAAAAATTAGGCCCAGAAACCGCACTGTGTCTCTAGAATGTGTGACAGTATCCCCCATATGCAAGGCAGGCAAAGTAAAAAGACGGCGTGAACGATTAAAATAAACACAAACACACTTATCGGCAGAAAACCGAAAACCCGTCTTTGCAGCCCACTCCTCTAACCGCCGCACTGTTAACTGCAACTGACGGCTCACGGTTGCAACACTGGAGCAGAAACAGAAAACAGCAAAGTCGTCCACTGTACTGGACTCCTCACTGTAGACGTTATACTGTTGATGGCTATGGCAAAGAGGGTAACGCTTAAAACACTGCCCTGGGGGACACCGTTCTCTTGCTCAAAGCGATCATACAGTGTGTTAGCAACTCGGGTCCGAAAAAACCGCTGAGACAGGAAACACCGAATGAAAATGGGGAGGCGGCCACGAAAGCCCCATTGATGCAGTTGTGCAAGGATACAGTGTCTCCAAGTAGTATCATATGCCTTTCTGATATCAAAGAAGATACCGATACAGTGATGCTGACGGAGGAAAGCCTGCTGAATAGCTGCCTCTAGGAGGGTCAGGTTGTCGACCGTGGACCGAAATTTTCGGAATCCACACTGACACCGGCTAAGCAGCTGTCTGGTCTCTAACAGCCAGACCAGACGGCGGTTAACCATTCGTTCCAGGGTCTTGCCGACACAGCTCGTTAAGGCGATACTCCGATAACTACTGGGACATGTGCGGTCCTTTCTTGGTTTGAGGAGAGGGATGAGAATTTCTTCCCTCCACCAGGAGGGCAACACTCCTGTCTGCAATATGAGATTAAAACATTCGAGGAGGATTTCCTTAGACGTCACTGGCAGACGACGAAGAATGGAGTACAGGATGCGATCGTGACCTGGTGCAGTATCAGAAGTCTCAGTAAGTGCTGATTCAAGTTAACCGTACCATCAAAACCAGTAGAAACGAATATAGACTATTATGTTCCCATTGATGAATTGTTCATTGTTCTATCTGAAACTCACACGACAACAAGCCATGGAAGAATAACACGTGTGCTTAAATAATTGTAACCTAAATACAAAATATTGCATATGAAGTTGTAATGTTGTATTCAAAATTATGTAAACAATTTTAAAAGACACACGTGCGCCTAAAAGAAGTTGCTGTTGTGAAACCAATGGTCAGATCTCAAATCGATCTGATATACATGTAGTTACTCAGGGATAGCAAATGTAAGTCCATAACGGTGTATCTAGACTATTTAACGAAATTTGTCCAGTTACGCCATTCGGAAACTAAGACAGCTGAAGAAATAGTATATCAATCCTGATAAAATATTTTTAACTTTTGGTACTCCAGCCATACTGCAATGAGATAATGGTTGGGAATTTTGTAATCAAGTCATACCCGAACAATGAGCTTTATGGAAAGGTGTTAAGATGGTTCAAGTGGCTCTGAGCACTATGCGACTTAACTTATGAGGTCATCAGGCGCCTAGAACTTAGAACTAATTAAACCTAACTAACCTAAGGACATCACACACATTCATGCCCGAGGCAGGATTCGAACCTACGACCGTAACAGTCGCTCGGTTCCAGACTGTAGCGCCTAGAACGCACGGCCACTCCGGTCGGCTGTTAAGATGTGTCATAGAAAGCCTCGTTATGGTCAAACATAATTTTCAGTTGAAAGGGCCAGTCAGGATAAACGCAATATGTTAATAGCATGGATAAACGGCAACGTTACAAATACATCGTCAGATGATTTGCAATTTTTTCAGTTTGCCAACAACACTACACACCAAGAAGGAATGCACCAAAGTCCTTATGAAGCCGTATTTGGCGTTGAACCGAAAATACCATCGTCACCTTTGTTTGGCAAGTAAAATTAAAATATTTAAACCGAACAACATTTCTAAGAAACTGTTAATATTTTTGAAGTAAATTTCGACAGTGTCCATACCGGAAACCATACTAGAGTCGAAAATATTACAGGTGACTGCGACTTGACTCGTCTGATCAACACGAGCTTATGTCAATAAAAAGATTTGTCACAGAAGAGAACCATCTACTGCAAGTATCCAAAACAGGGGTGTCCAACATTTTAGCTTACTTGGGCCGCTATGAAAAAAAGTAGTTTTGGCTTTGGGCCACACATAACTTACTTTACCATAACAAAAAAAAAAAAAAAATAACGAGGAGGGATGCTCGGAGGCATACAAGTATATTTGACATACAAATCATAGAATTAGTATGACATTTGACCTTCGATTTGGGAAACTGATGTATCAATATAAAGTTCAATCGATGGGGTTGCAATTTTCAGGGTGTCTTCAACCTCTCAAGCTGTTATATGAGATTTTGAATCTATTTTTACTCTTTGTGTGCTTTACTCTGAAGATAGCTGCTCACAAACGTGCGTGCTTCCAAACAAAGATGACGTATATAACGCGTGACTGCAGTATGGTTGTGTATCTCTGGGCAGGTGTGGTTTGTAAAAGTCCCTTCAGTTGGATGTCAGACTGCAACTCTGTGCATTCCATCTGAAAATATTTTGGCAAAGTAGTCTCCCATCTTCAGTCACGGTATCAAACACGCTGGTATTAATATAGTGTTACCTACTGTTAGTTCACACAGATTGATGGTGGTTCCAAGGCCATGACTGCGGCATTTATCGACGAATACCGACCAGAAACAGGGTCTAAGTTGCCATTTGACTGTAATAATTTTTATTTTATTGCTATACGATTGAGCTTTCGGCCTTAGACCATTTTCAACTATAACAAACTGGACTAAATAATAGAAGAATAATTTAAAAAAAAAACAAGAACATGGCAGCTATAAAAATGGCGTATAAATACGATTCTTTACCTTATTTATATGTTAAAAAGACATCAGACTGGTATCAAACAAGAACTTGTCGGAAAAACATATATGGTCCAATAGGCCAGATGTGTCATTAGTGATAGTGAGAACCTCTCCAAAACGCCTAAATATATCGCAGAATTTCATTTCTGGACTCTATAGCACAATTGGTACATGAAACTGCTAACCAATAAACAGGTAAGCCCCACACTGTTGTGTGTGAACAGTTGACATAGACAGATACATGAAACGATCTTCCAATGATTGCCTGAGAGACATTCCAGTCAGCACAATGCACTCTGTGGTGCATTAGGGAACAAGGTAGCTCAACTATTTATTTTACTTGATAATTATGTTATCTTTGCTTACGCTGAAACGTAACAGTGTTTACAGTACATGACATGGAGGTTCACTATTAAAGTTCACATGTAAATATCGTGAAGTGCCTTATAGTAATACATTTGTAAAAAAACATGGAATTTCTAGACATGTGGAATAGTCGGGTCTACTGCCGGATGTTTGTGTCGCTCTGGCATAATATTTCGGCTACGTAACTAGCCGAAATATTGTGCCAGAGCGACACAAACATCCGGCAGTAGACCCGATTATTCCACACGTCAAGATCTCGCCGGGAAAGCCTGAAGAGTTACATATGAAATTTCTATCTTGTAATACAGTTAATTATACAAAACGAGTTGCACTATACAGGCGAGTAGTAATATGTATAGTTACAAATTGCTGCAGCAGTATGCATATACTCCCGAAAGTCTCTCACGCCAGCACAGTCTACCAAGAAAATCACAATGCAACAGTGACGAAATATTGGAGAGGGGGAAGAAACATGGACGCAGTTGTGGAGCCAACAGAACATGAGACATTATGCAAACCTGATAGGGGTGGCAATGGTGTGAGTGACAAGGAAGGGGGATGGGGGAAATTGTTGGGAAGGGGGTAGTCTGAAGAAGTGTCTCCAAAGGGGTGGGAGGAGGAAACCAAAATTCATGAGATTCTCCGACTGAGATCCATTCTATCTGACGTATAGAAATAAAACTTCTGCAGAGTCCATATTATAAAACTTATTGGTGTACTAATAAAATACATGTACCCCTATCAATAAAGTATATTATAAAGCTGCTTGAGTATGTGCTTCGTTAACATGTACACCACAATTTAGAAGCGAATAAGAAAATGGTAAAATTCCATAAGAAAATAAATTTACAACGCAAACGAAAATAAATGTACAATATAAATAGGGTTGCCATACGCCACGGATTTCACGGACAGTCCGCGATTTTAGGGTAAATGAAAACGTCCGGGCCGAAAAGGCAAATGTCCGCGATATTTGCTGGATTTGAAGTCAACTTCCGGTAATTTCAAAAATTGCTGTCAAAGAAGCATCAATATGTTATCTCTTTGCCTTCACATTATATAAAATCCAAACAGAACAGAACAGCTTTCGAGATATGGAAACAATGGGCAGTCAGGCTCTATTCAAGGTTCTGAGAAATACGATTGGTATAAGAAAAGCTCAAATGATGACAATAGAACTTCGTGTAGCGAATAATGTAATGCATATTCTTATTTTTTGTAATAAATGCTTTCTTAATGAAGCAGTCCTTCCTAAACTCTGGATCATTAATTAAATGCACATTTCCCTTAGCTTATGGGCATGAGGACTCCTTATTCCTCTTATCTCCTTCGATCGGGTATGGTGACCGTAAAGTTTGTCCTGGTTTTGGATTCCGAGATTATGGCAACCCTAAATATAAATTATTTTTTAAGTGTCAAAGAAGAGATGTTCGGTTATTCTAAAAATAACATCTAAAAGTTCGGTGTTAAATCAGTAGGTTATTCTTTAAACTGGTAACATCTGAGACAAGCTGTGTGATGGAGTAATTTCTTTGGATGTTCTATTGTACCTATAAAATCAGAGGTTATATCTATATAATAATTTAAAGATTTGTGATAGGAAGGGCGGATCGGAATAATAGAGGTGGTAGGTGGAGAAGCGGTTATACAGTTTGAGAAAGCACATAAAGGGGGGAGGGGTGGAGGGATGAGGGATAATCGAGTATTTATAAAAAAAAAATTGAAACACATTTACATATTCGAAACATTTTAAGTGACCGTGATAAATATATGGGATAATGAAGTGTTTATAAAAGTATTGGAGAAGAAAGTCACTTTCTGAAGACACCTTTAACTAGCCATAAGAGGCATATGCAGCTATCTCCACATTTGCAACAATTTAACATACAGGGTTATTACAAATGACTGAAGCGATTTCACAGCTCTACAATAACTTTATTATTTGAGATATTTTTACAATGCTTTGCACACACATACAAAAACTCAAAAAGTTTTTTTAGGCATTCACAAATGTTCGATATGTGCTCCTTTAGTGATTCGGCAGACATCAAGCCGATAATCAAGTTCCTCCCACACTCGGCGCAGCGTGTCCCCATCAATGAGTTCGAAAGCATCGTTGATGCGAGCTCGCAGTTCTGGCACGTTTCTTGGTAGAGGTGGTTTAAACACTGAATCTTTCACATAACCCCACATAAAGAAATCGCATGGGGTTAAGTCGGGAGAGCGTGGAGGCCATGACATGAACTGCTGATCATGATCTCCACCACGACCGATCCATCGATTTTCCAATCTCCTGTTTAAGAAATACCGAACATTATGATGGAAGTGCGGTGGAGCACCATCCTGTTGAAAGATGTCGGTCTCCAGTTGTGGCATGAGCCAATTTTCCAGCATGTCCAGATACACGTGTCCTGTAACGTTTATTTCGCAGAAGAAAAAGGGGCCGTAAACTTTAAACAGTGAGATTGCACAGAACACGTTAACTTTTGGTGAATTGCGAATTTGCTGCACGAATGCGTGAGGATTCTCTACCGCCCAGATTCGCACAATGTGTCTGTTCACTTCACCATTAAGAAAAAATGTTGCTTCATCACTGAAAACAAGTTTCGCACTGAATGCATCCTCTTCCATGAGCTGTTGCAACGGCGCCGAAAATTCAAAGCGTTTGACTTTGTCATCGGGTGTCAGGGCTTGATGCAATTGTAAACGGTAAGGCTTCTGCTTTAGCCTTTTCCGTAAGATTTTCCAAACCGTCGGCTGTGGTACGTTTAGCTCCATGCTTGCTTTATTCGTCGACTTTCGCGGGCTACGCGTGAAACTTGCCCGCACGCGTTCAACCGTTTCTTCGCTCACTGCAGGCCGACACGTTGATTTCCCCTTACAGAGGCATCCAGAAGCTTTAAACTGCGCATACCATCGCCGAATGGAGTTAGCAGTTGGTGGATCTTTGTTGAACTTCGTCCTGAAGTGTCGTTGCACTGTTATGACTGACTGATGTGAGTGCATTTCAAGCACGACATACGCTTTCTCGGCTCCTGTCGCCATTTTGTCTCACTGCGCTCTCAAGCGCTCTGGCGGCAGAAACCTGAAGTGCGGCTTCAGCCCAACAAAACTTTTAGTTTTTCGACGATCTGTAGTGTGTCGTGACCAGGCGCGGCTCGTGGTTTCTATACGGGGGAAGGCTGCGGCATTTATCGATCGGAGCCAACATAGACCTCGCGTTACGCTACAGATTAGTCTGACGTAAACAACTAAGAATTCAGGGGGAGGGGGTGGGCAGATCACTCTCTACCCATAATTTTACGTACTGTATCTTCTATAATCAGGTATTAAATATCATTAGAAGCTAACTTCGAGTTTAAAATCTTTGGTTAGTGTTTTTATACGTCATTATTACATTTTCTGACACTTTGCAGCAAATCATATGAAAAGACGCGTTTCGGAGAGATCTTTAATGCGGGTCTGGAAGCACCAAGTTCTTTCACTTTCATCCTATGGCCGTGTTCCAAGTTTTTACGTATTAATTTGCACACTGAATTCATATTGCGCTTGTTTCACACTCGCGGTATGTCGCAGATATTCACCAGCAAGTAAAACTCACAAAAATCCTGAAAAATATACTCCGAAAAAGAAACTTGCTAATATCACACGGTATCAACAAAAGCAGTCAGCATCAGCAAGCAAGGAAAGTAAAGTAACGGGACAAATTTCGCGCGCTTTGTCCTCTAACCACTTATCAAACTCTCGCTAGATGGCAGTACTGGTATGTTACTGTAGTGTAGTGCACTCTGGCGGGATATTTGCAAACTTATTATAAATGTGGATAAAATAGCCAATAGCAGAAACAAAACAAGTATGTAAAACATTATCAAAACAACAATACTAAATGTCGATTAATGACGCGTCGAACCGTAGTAGAGATGTGCAGAGACAGAGATTGGATAGCGAAGTTTCGGCCACTCTACATTCCTTTATTACACAGATAGTGGAACCTGAAAAATGTGTGGTGGTTGGTATGACACCCTTAGGCTGCAAGCTCTGAGCCTTCGGGTCGCCCATAAAGAGCAGTACTATGTAGAAGCCACGCCCCCAAACCGCTACTACATGCAGCTTACGGACGTTCCAAGGCGCAGCCTAAACACTACTAACCGTTCGGAAAACATCTATCGATACAACAGTTCCAAAAACGTTGACCGTCGTTATTTTAATCGGAATGGGAAATATGCGAAATTCGTCCTGATAATTTAAATTATGTAATACGTTCTTGCGAAATTTACTTTAACATATATTTTGGGGCGGCTCCGCCTCAGAGCCTTTAATTACGAGCCGCGCCTGGTCGTGACCATATGTCAATGAATGGAGCTACAGTGAATTTATGAAATCGCTTCTATAATTTGTAATAGCCCTGTATTAAGTGCTAAACCACATATAAAACATATTAGGTAAGAAGCCACTGATGTAAGCTGATGTAAACAGGTGTTGTGACAGGGAAGAATGGAGAGGGCAAGATAACTAATGCTACTACCAAGGAAAAAGCCCACCGCACCCACCTGAGGTTTTGTGTTAAAATAGCCCAGGGGATAGCCCACCAAAAACTGAACACAGATCATGCATGAAAACAAGGAGGAGGACTACTGAACTAGGAGAAAAGAAGCAAACCAGAAACAGTGAACGGTCTAAGGTCGTGATGTGTAAGTCGAGGGATATGCAAGAACTTCGGCATCGTTGTTGTGTGGGCACGGCTGTTAGAGTGCAGCGCGGGAGACCCGCATTCAAATCCCCCTGGTGACCTATTTCTTTCACAAATTTATGAACTGTCCATTCGGTCATTGGCGTGTTTGTTCTGCTTCTATAGTCTTGGCAATTCTTATACTATGGATTGGTTACGGAACATGAGTAATGTGCTATGAATATCTTAACTTCGCAAGTAAATGTGATGAACAGTGACAACAGGCGTGACGCCGCATAGATCTCTCACAGAAATGAAAA
The DNA here is from genome assembly GCF_021461385.2 of Schistocerca piceifrons. Lineage (NCBI taxonomy): Eukaryota > Metazoa > Arthropoda > Insecta > Orthoptera > Acrididae > Schistocerca > Schistocerca piceifrons. Next base: position 686,798,224 of record NC_060139.1, on the reverse strand, counting down.
CAACAAATAAACGAGTGTGAGCAATGTTACAACAAAGGGATTTAAGAGTCAAAACTTCCAAAACAGAAGGCAAGAGTCGTAACATGTGCTGAACAAATAGTAGGTACGTACATCTGGAAGTCCCTTCGTTACATCTCGTTGTGGAAAACGGACGTTACAACACGACACAGACACAGATCTGAATGCAGCGAACAGACACGTCAATGAGAAACACAGATTTCCCCTTCGCACTCCTACACTGTGACCACATAACCATGACGCCGTGTCTATTCAAATTCGTTCGATGTCGCACATCTTGGACTTGGATCGTCCGCTGCTTCTGTTTTGCTTCTTTTTCATAGTTCAGTACACATTCTTGCTGTTTTCGTTCTTGATCTGTGTTCATTTTTTGATGGGCTGCCCACTGGCCCATACTACAACTAAATGTGAGGGGTTTGCGATGGGGAGCTTCCCTCGTAAGTAAACGGAAAGTATTTCAACATTTGGTATAACACTAAGTACATCCACATTTGTAATACTTATATTTATTCTCATGTAATAATAAAATAGTGGTGGCAACATCATTCCAAAAAATTGCCATGACTGTGGCTCCAGCCAAATAAAAATTATCCTAGGGCAAAGTTGTGACCAGACAGAGCAGTACAACCGTGTTGTACAGAATTTTCTCTGTTGTGGGTGGGCTGTGAGACAAATGAGCATGATGACCACTGTGGGGCGACGAAGGGCAAGGGAAGCAGCTCCTGCCACCACGTGCAGTGCTAATACATTTTGATTTGTTCCAATCGTCTGCTATGGTGGAAGTGGTAAGCGAAAGTAAAAAGATTTCATGACAGACCATTATAAAAAGATCATAGTGAAATGTGTTTCTTATTTGTAGCAATGTATATGATATCAAATTGAGCCTATAGTAACGGAGTTATACTGTTAGGTAGCAAAAACATTGGCAGTAGTTGCAATCCACATAAAGATTTCTAGCTTGTACCGACTTCTAATGATTATAACTCCATTGGAAAAGGTCCTTTACTACAACCGTACAGAAGTAACACAGAATTTCCTTGTATTTCCGTAAACAGATTTCATTATACCTCTCTTCGCCGTTACAATGGAAACAGCCATAAGATAACAGATCAGCTCGTCTGCCGAATTGGCCGGTTATAAGAACGAGTCTCTGGTGATTCAAGTATAGATCGGGCGGCAATGTTAAGAATGGTCTGAACCAATGAGAGAATAGCGTCGTGTGACAAGAGTTTCAAATGGAAAATATTCAATTTATTGTAAATTTAAACAAACAGAATTGTTTGTGGAATGATTTTTTTTTAAATTTAGTTATTTATTTATTTTTTACCGAACGTATGAAAGATACTCACTTTTTGGGCCACATTGAGACTTGTTTCCGATCGCATGCGGCTCGCGGATTACACACCCCTAATCTAAATGTTACGAAGCTCAAAAAGAAGATTTTCTCCTGTTAAAATGGTGATACCGTACGAATACAAGTCCTTGATGTCTACAGCGGCTGTCCAGAAGACAGAAATGTGTTGGCGGTTGTTGCTAGAATAGAAGACACCGACTTTTATAGCTAGCAAACAAAAAGGTAACTTCAAGAAACTTTATACCTGCATCAATTCGTACATTCTAAAGAAAATTTACTTTCCATACATGAGATTTCTGCTCAATAAATGTCGCTGAGTGGAGCGGCTGTCGCTGTTCGAGAAATGGCAGGCAAGGTCAAACTGGCTGTCATTGCAGAAAGAAGTTTTCCCCTACTAAATGCAGTTGTAAAAGCGAGGCACTCTTGTACAGTTCAAAGCATTACAGTTTTAAGTTGCTGCAATAAATAAGGTTTTATTATGTCAATCGTATAATCAAGTACGTTTATTATTGGAGATGTTTTCTTTTCTCATTTAGAATGCACTGTTCCCTTTAAGTTCAACATTTTATTTACATGTGCTATTAATTCAGCTTTCTCCTACTTTAACGTTTACCATAAAATGTTTTTAAATAAAGTAAAATTCAAAAATTTAACAAAAATATTTTTACTCAACGTTCTCCATCAATGCATGGTCAATGCCGACATTTGCTGGTGTAATAGAGAAATATCGATATTTAGCAAATAATTCGGACATGCACCAAGCGACTATGTGAAACTTCACGTTCTCCACACGCGGCTGTGTGTATCTTGAGATCTCCAATTACGGTCTTTCACGGTAAATATTGTTTGTTGGAATTGCCATACGTACACTAAAACTAACTTTTTGAGAAATATGTAAGAAATAGAGGTTAACATTTGGCATTTGGTTATGATGACTGATTACATAAGGTACCAGAACCAATGTGGCAGTTGCGTTCGCTTAACATCATGGAATTTTCTGAAGCAAGATATGCGGCGGCATAATGAAAGATAAGTGTATAGAACATGATAAGAAGTGGAGTGTGCAATTAGATTTTAGCTGTGTTGCAATTCGCAACCAGACCATCACCGAGGAACTCATGACGCATGTTACTCCCAAAGAGCATCTAAAAGTATGTGGAAAACATAATTGTAAATAACACTGCTGGTCTTTTAAGTGTCAGCAATTTAAGCTGTGGTAATAAGACCCAACCTAGCCACCAGTTCCGCAATCGGAACGTACTACGAAAGAACGTAGAAAGTATGTGACAAACGCATGAACGTATAGCTATATCTCCAACGACAAACATGACTATAAATGTCTTTCTTCTTATTTTACTCGCAGAAATGGATTTTAAGAAATTTTTATTCCAACAAATCCCCTCTAGTTGATGTATTTTCCCAAGAGACACTGTGACTGCGACGATTCAAATCTAGCTCTTATATTATACTGAAGAGGCGCTACCTAAGTCCTTGCTTACCGTTGCCAACATTCATTCCGTTCGGATAGTTAGCAAATTTTAGGCAAATCGGTACTTGCTGTTACATTTTTTATATTTAATAGCAGAGATCTCTGAACCTTAAGTATTTTCCACTATTTCAGATATATCTAGCGTAAGTCAAATCGAGTTTATGACACGTCACTGCGCTGCATCAGTGTGGTTTGTTTTCCCGTTGAAGCAGTATTAATTCGATAACTGACCTTCCTATTGTTCAGTTAATCCGGTTCGGCAACATTCCACCAACTGCATCAAAGAACACTAGCAATGCTTCCGTGAAGCTCTTGTTATGTATACAAATAAAAGAAATGACGGATAGGGTGAGCAGCAGTCTGCAACTGTTTCCTGATGCTGTTGTGTACGAGGAAGTACCGTATTTGTGCAGTTAGTTGTTGAGGACCGCACGAGTTTTTGGTATCACAACCTGGTAGATTGAAGGAATATATCGAAACGATTTAGAAGAGTGCCGCTATATTTGTTACTGGTGGATTCGAACACCATGCGAGTATAACGGAAAAGCTGCTTGAACTCAAATGGGGGCCCCCGGCGGAAAGAAGGCGTTCTTTTGGCGAAATACTATGGAATGTACAGAAATGACATTTGCGACAAACTGAAGGAAGATTCTATTGCTACCAACATATATCTCGCGTAAGGACTGCGAAGACAAGATAACGGGAATCAGGGCTTACAAGAAAGCGCATAGACAATCATCTCTCTTCACTCCATATGCCAGTGAAACTGGAAGGGGGATGCTAACAGTTCAAGGTCTCCTCCACATGCATCCTATGGCGGCATGCGGAGTATGTCTGTAGGCGAAGACGTAAAGAAAACTCACCTTTGAGGCCGGAGCGGTAGCATCTTGTGACTTGCGACTCTTCGTGTCAAAGACCACTTTACGAGGCCCCGTAGCCTTCACGAGAATGTCAACTGGGTCCGGCCCGTCCATTCTTCTCTTCTCTTCCTCGTCGTCGTCGTCGTCCTCCTCCTCCTCCTCCTCCTTCCTCTCTCTCTCTCTCTCTTCACGCTTTCCCCTAGACGGACGTAGCCACTGGGCTCCTGGTGACAAAAGACGCTGGATCTTGCTCCAAAGAGCTTCTATAGCATCCTGTATTGTTTCTTGTACCAGGTACACCGTGCCAGAAAGTAGATATATCTTTGATGTGAGCATTTAGATGCTCATAATGGAGATTTTGTTGCCTACATTCGTCCAATAAAACAGTCATCTGGCTATCACAATCTAATACACACAGTCACAACACTTCTGCTCAGTTTTGTTATGCACTGCAACAGCAAACCTCCAAGTGTGCAGTAAGCTACACTTCACACACGATACGGACGAATGAAGGTAGTAGTATCGCTGATATTGATTTGTAACATACTTATTACAACGGGGAACTTATGTAGTGCCATGAAAACCGAGAATAACTAAAAACTTAAACCACATTTGTTTTTCCTTAGTTTCCTAAGGAACTTGGGTGGTATGGAACGGTAAATTACAGGGCAGTATATTTACGACTCTCTTGTAACCTAAAGGCTTGTATATCTGCTAAACAACACGATTTTTCTTCACTAAACTTCCAGTCAAAGCGGTGAGTGTGCAACATAGGAAACTTGTCTGGCATGTAGTTCCTTACCAAATAAGCACCACTATTATGCTCGAAGGTAAAACCACGCAGAAGTGATAATAGGACGTTAAAAGCACAAATCAGTTTCCCAAAACAGAAGAAACCAGATTCATCAGACTTGCTACATCTGAGCCACAAGTACTTATAATCTTCAACGCATTTCGTTTTCGAAGCAAAACTAATTACATTTACAAAAATAATCGCACATTAAAAAGTTGAGTAAAGTGCAAGTCCATGCGAATCGTTAGACTCCATACAAAACTGTTACGGGACAAGGAAAGCGCCTATACCACTAAGAACGGACAGCAACAGAAATATAAGTTTCTCGTGCATAAAATATGTGTTTATGTTCTCTTGCCCTCAGTGGAGTAAGCTGCAGTTGTACGCATATTCGGAAGTTTTTCTTCAAGAATAAGTTGTATCATATGTCGCTGCACCAATGAGATTCGACTGTTTTTACATTTACTTCATGGTCATTCACGTTTCTTGATCATTTACTGGTTTTCTGAACACAAATATAAAATTTTTCTTTAATTAAATACAGAAATAATCAAACCTGATGATTGGCTGTCTAGCCGCTAGGGGCAGTAGTACTTGTAACGATCGCTATCTTTACCCTTTTTGCCTTTTTCCATAATATTCTTAAGACATATGTAAAGTCCAGTGCTTATTTACTTATACATATTTTCTCTACTGTAACAAAATACATACCGTCTTGTCTCCGTAATGACACATGTAACGGTGTGATACCTCTACCTCTTATTTTGATACTAACAGCTTCATCATCGTCTGCTAAAATTCTCTCTATTATCGATACTCAGTCTATACTTAGCCTTTACTCACCACTTTACGTAGTCAATAATAAAATAATCTTTGTTGTTTTCTTGGCAATAATTATCTAATCAAAGTAGTATGCCTTTCGTAGTGAAGTATTTTCCCTCATTTAAATTTAAAATACTGTCGTCTTTTGCCTTTCGTAGTGAAGTATTTTCCCTCATTTTAATTTAAAATACTGTCGTCTTTTTGTTATAAGTGGAGTTGAAATAATTTCTTAAAAACAGAGAAAAAAACATTTTTGTGGAATAACTTGTAATTAGTTTTGAGATAATGAAATACGGGAGTGCTAGTTTAATCCATCTTTGCACGCAAGAAGTACGAAACTACGGAAATCCTTTACGATGAGCCTACATTGTACCCTAGCTCTAATGTAAGCAATCGGAATCCAAAGACGCCATACACTGTAAATTGGCCGTCACTTAACACTTCACTTCCTACCTGCCTTTTAGCCTTCTTCTCCAAATTCGACATGAGGGACAGTGCAGTTCAAATACGTCCGGCAGAGGCAAGAGATGGAACTTAACATTAAATGTTGCCTCTATGTGTCAGTACAGTTAAAAATTCTATGTGTTTTCTTTGAATTTTCAAGTCTAACTGAATCAGAATCTGTTCAGAGAAGACAAATTTACTTTTGAAAATGGTCTGTAACACTTTCTGTGCATTGTAGCCAAAGATTAAAGTGACGTAAGGCATGGGAACATTATGTAACGTTGTTTTAACTGAACTTTAATAGTATACTACACAAAAGAGAATATATTTACTTTTAGAACTTTTAATTAATCATTCAACTGTTGCAGTAGCTATTTATTTACTGATAAACAAATTTTGTGAAGCTACAATAGTTCAAACTGGAAATGTTGTCTGACTATGTTTCAACTTACAGAGTTTAATACAAACTGACATCAAAAACAAAGTGACGTACTCTATTACTTGGACAGTATTGGTAACTCAATGATCAGTATGTCAATTTAACAGAGCATTTTCCCTGACTGTAACTTATATGAGCTTTAATTACTATATACTATTTACTTTCCAATATAGTACTGTAGATATTTAACTAGTTGTCTGAGAAGACTTCTGTCAATATTAAAACCCTAAATAGCTAATGTATTTTCATGTTTTATCTTAAATTGTGCAGTAATTTACCTCACATACATTACCATTAACTGTGCTTAATTGCTTTTACTGTGTGAGCTTTAAAATAATGGAAAGTTTTCTGAACTTAGTATGCAGGATAATTCACAGCAAATAAAACCAAATTAATTATTCTGACATAAAAAGGGAATTTATCAGTGCATTTTATTGATATGTATGGGTGAAGACCCTAGGATGTGAAACTTTTCTGTACTTTGTAAAGAACCTCTACTCAGTAAAATTCACATTTCTGTCCGGTACTGTGAAGTAATACTGGTTGTAGTTTCAGTATTCTAAAAAGTAATCCGCTTAATAAATAAACAACAGCAAATGGTTATATCCGACAGTCATTGTAAGTAAACAGTTACGAAGTTTTGCAAAACCTCATTGTAAAATTTAGATCTTGCCTTTTTATGTCTCTGGTTGAATATTTTGGAGCTAATACATCAATCAGTTTGATACGTGGCTACTAGTGTTTTTGTTCATGTAAAGGATAAACTAATTACTCTAGCTACAAAAATTCCAAGCTTTCAAACTCCTATTGGTGCAAGTGAACTAAGAAGTTAGTTAGAGGCTGGCGAACGATATTTAGAGCAGAGAACCCATTCCTTAAATTCTGCTCTAGTTTTTTCACGTCTCTGTTCGTTAGCAAGCCATGTACTTATGACGATTCACATCGTTCTTCTTCGTTATCGTGAATAACACTTTATCCACATAATAATTATATTTAGCACTGATCAGTTCTGTAACACTTTTAATAAAATCAGACTAAAATTTTCTCGCAGTTCTGCGTTTTAATTACGACCACTTGAACTAGTTGTCAAGCACCTTTCACCTTACTGCTACTACCCTCTCCCGTTCTTTGTTTTTCCATAGCAGCGTGCACACATAGTTTTGGCGCGGTCCACGTCATTAGTTATTCACTGTCAAGATATTATAATATCGATTATATTAGGGTGGAATTTTACATCAGTATTTTTAGTTTATTTTCCTCAACATAGCATGAAACAAATGAAGTTAATAGTTTTGTTCCAATAAAGCAACTGCATAATAATATAAATCTCTACATAGTCTATCAAAACTAAATAATTTCAAAGAAATTACTGTAACTCCCGAAAACTTCGATTTCACTTACTGTCAAAAAGTGTTTGCAGTCCAAGTCAGCATTTCAGTGCGAACCAGATTGTTTTCTGTTGCAACACATCGGCGATTCATTATCATATCTGGATGTGTAGTACTGTTCCGTAGGAAATTAACTGAACACCATAAATTTGTGTGGTCACCAAAGTTTACTTTATATGAATGTGCACGCTCAAATTCGTCCTTTTTGTAGTTGCGGTTAAGCATTATTTCAGTAAACTTGACTTTTTCATATTCAGCGTTCCTATAACGCTTGTTTTGCTAATTAATTTTCTCTTGGCTGTCTTTGAAATTTGTTAATAACTGGTATTCTGCTGTGTCTGAAAACTGTACTGGCATTGTGCCATTTGAATCTCTACCTGTGCTGGTTGACAAATTTGCCATATTCGTTGTCAGATCATGATCTTTAATTGTGATCAAATGTTCTTTCTGTTCTTCAGAATGTAATATCAAAGTTTCCAATTGTTCGCAAATTTTTTTACCTTTGTGTTAAGATGCTCGTTCTGTTCTCTTATCTATGTAACTATCGCTCTTGGAACTACTGTGTTGATTTTAGCTATCTATTCGTCCTTGTTATTAAGCTGATTTGTTTTCAGTTTTCATGTTATCTTTGAAAGTCACGGAATTAGTTGCAAAACTGCTGATTATTGGTGGAAAGTAATTTGTAATTTCTTCCCTATCTCAACTGATAAATTTTGTATTTTCATTTTCTTTTTTTCCAGTGATGTTCTAATCTCTTCCTGCGATTTTTAATTTCTTCCCTAAGTGGTTCATTTTCTACCGATGTTTTCCTATTCTGTGAGTTTCTATTTTCAACTTATGTTTCTTTAAGCATCTGACGAATTGATTCTCGAGAACTTGTCGGATTCGCGCAGTGTGGTTCTGTATAATAGTTCACTGAAGGTAATGAGGTTTGTGTTCGTTCAAAAGTCACTTTCGTAAAACCTGATCCTGATGTGTGAAGTTTCACACGATTCTGGCGACTTTGGTAAGTATTCGCTAGACTGTGGCGAATTATCGCCAATGACTCAACTTCGGAATTTGGGTACATATTACCTATAGTTTGTTTTGTTTCGTTATTTTTCGGTAAACTGATTATTAACTGTGGATCTGTGCTATTTCCAAAAATCCAATGTAAACTATTGGCATCTGGTAATTGCTCAAGGTGGTTTACCTCATCCTGAATCGACTGGTTATTTTGCAACATCCTTTGTTGTCTTGTGCTGCGACGAACTTTCATGTCGTTTATCGTTGTACCAAACATGACGAATCACTATTTCTTGGAGAAACGAAACTGCTACAATGACCAAAAAAACCACATAAAAACTGTACTATCATGCACAAAAATATTCAACAATGAAGGAAATCCATACAGAACTTGTTCTATTATGCCGTCACTTCATGTAATAAAGTAATGAATAATGGTCACACGACACAAACTTCACAAACCGGTCACAAAATTTTAAATGCATTACCTGAAAAGAAGTACAGCACTAGTAAAATTAGTACAGTGGTATTTTATGCTTTCGAGAAACCCGGCAATATCTGTCTACGTACTACCAAAATAACGAACCAACTATCCTGGCAGGATAGCCACATGTACGCTTTCCATTATATTTGTTTTCGTATGCAAATTAGCCCAACTTTACCTCCCAATCTATAGAAGTACACATAATATCAGAACTATGTCCCCATAAACCGTTATCCAATTTAAACGCTTATGCTACTCTTTGACTAAACAGAATCTAATTTGAACTGAACTGTAATTGATCTGAATGTAACTTGTCTTACATTAAATGCGGAACTGAAGTAAAAAAATTACCTGGCCCTTACCGAAATTTCCGGTTACCTCGTGTATTGACACCATTTTTTCAAATTTATCAAAAGCACAACAGCAACAGCATGCAGGCAGCGGCTAAGTTAGCTTTCTGTTTCTAAATAAAATTTCCTACTGTTGCATATCACATGTGGGAATGTGTAATGATAAACAGTAGGGCGCAGAGAGTAATTATTCCTACATCTATATCTACGTGATTACTCTGCTATTCACAATGAAGTTCCTGGCAGGGGGTTCAATGGACCACCTTCAAGCTGTCTCTCTACCGTTCCACTCTCGAACGGCGCGAGAAAAACGAGCACTTACATTGTTCTGTGTGACTCATAATTGCTCTCATTTTATCATGATGATTATTTCTCCCTATGTAGGTGGGTGGCAACAGAATGTTTTCATAATCGGAGGAAAATAATGGTGATTGAAATTTCATGAGAAGATCCCGTCGCAACGAAAAACACCCTTGTTTTAGTGATTGCCACTACAATTCACATATCATGTCTATGACACTATCTCCCCGATTTCACGATAGTACAGAACGAGCTGCCCTTCTTTGAACTTTTCCGATATCATCCGTCAGTCCTACCTAATGCGGATCGCACACCGCACAGCAATACTCCAGAATAGGGCGGACAATCGTGGTGTAAGCAGCCTCTTTAGTAGACCTGTTGCACCTTCTAAGTGTTCTGCCAATGAACCGCAGCCTTTGGTTTGCTCTACCCACAACATTATCTATAATCATTCCAGTTTACGTTATTTGTAATTGTTATCCTTAAGCAATAAGTTGAATTTACAGTCTTCAGATTTGTATGAGTTATCGCATAATCGAAATTTAGCAGATTTCTTTTAGTACACATGTGAATAACTTTACACTTTCCTTTATCCAGGGTCAATTGCCACTTTTCGCACCATACAGTTTTCTTTTCTAAATAATTTTGCAATTCGTTTTGGTCATCTGATGACTTCAGAAGACGGTAAATGACAGCATCATCTGCAAACAATCTAAGACGGCTACTCAGATTCTACGTCGTTAATATAGATCAGGAGCAATAGAGGGCCCATAAGACTTCCATGGGGAATGCCGGATATTAGTTCTATTTTACTCGATGCCTTTCTGTCTATTGCTCCGAACTGTGACCTTTCCGACAGGAAATCACCAATCCAGTCTCACAATTGAGGTGATATTCCATAATCACGCAGTTTGGTTAGAAGACGCTTTTGAGGAACGGTGTCCAAAGCCTGCTGGAAATCTAAAAGCACAGAATAAATTTGGTTTCCCCTATTGATAGTACTGATTACTTCATGAGTATAAAGAGCTGCTTGGGTTTCACAAGAACGATATTTTCTGAATCCTTTGTATGTGTCAATAAACCGTTTTCTTCGAGGTACTTCAGAATGTTCAAACACAGTACATGCTCCAAAACCCTACTGCAAATTGACGTTAGCGATATGGGCCTGTAATTCAGTGGATTACTCCTGCTTCCCTTTTTGGGTATCGGTGTGACTTGAGCAGTTTTCCAGTCTTTAGGTACGGATTTCTCCGTGAGCGAGTGGCTGTATATAATTGCTAAATGTGGAGCTATTGTGTCAGCATACTCTGGAAGGAACCTGACTGGTATACAATGAGGACCGCAAGCCTTGCCTTTATTAAGTGATGTAAGCTGCTTTGCTACACCGAGGACATCCACTTCAATGTTTCTCATCTTGATTGGAATTCAGGAATATTTAATTCGTCTTCTTTGATGAAGGAGTTTCGGAAAACCATGTTTAATAACTCTGTTTTTGTGGCACTGTCATCTGTGACTTTACCGTTGTTATCGCGCTGGAAGGTATTGACTGCGTCTTGCCATTGGTGTGCTTTATGTATGACCAGAATTTCTTTGAGTTTTCTGCCAGATTCCGAGACAGGGTTTCGTTGTGGAAATTATTCAAAGCATCTCCCTTTGAAGTAGGTGCTATATTTCGAACTTCTGCAAAACTTTGGCATTTAAATTTGGCATGCGTTTATCGTCGCTTCCGCAACAGCCATCTGACCCGTTTTGTGTGTCATGGGGAATCAGTACCATCACTTATTCATTTCTGTGGTGTATATCTCTCAATTGCTGTCGATACTATCTCTTTGAAATCATTCCACATCTTTTCCACGCTTACATGATCAGATCGGAAGGAGTGAAGACTGCCTCTTAGAAAGGCGTTGAGAGCATTTTTATCAGCTTTTTTAAATAGATATACTTCGCGTTTATTTTTTTTACAATATTCAGTCTAGCAGCAACTGCCTTTTGGTCGCTAATCCCTGTATTTGTCACGATACTCCATATTTGTCCAGGATTATTTATTGCTAACAGGTCAAGTATGCTTTCGCAACCATTTACGCTTCGAGTGGGCTCATGAACTAATTGTTCAAAATAATTTTCTGTGAAAGCATTCAGTACAATTTCGAATGACCTTTTTTGCTTGCCGCCGCCTTTAAACGTATAATTTTTCTAGTACATCGAGGGTAGATTGAGGTCACCACCGACTATAATTGTATGAGTGGGATACCTATTTCAAATAGGACTCCAGTTTTCTTTGAACTGTTCAGCAACTATATTGTCTGTGTCAGGGGTCGATAAAACGATCCAATTAATAGTGTAGTCCGATTGTCAAGTATAACCTCTACTCTTACTATTTCGCAGTAACTGTCTACTTCAATTTCACTACAGGATAATCTTATTTTGACAGCAATAAATACTCCACTACCAACTGTATTTAGTCTATCCTTTCTGAACACTATTAGATTGTTTGAAAAAATTTCGACTGAACTTGTTTCCAGCTTTAGCCAGATTTCTGTACCTATAATTATTTGAGCTTCAGTACTTTCTGTTAGGGTTTCGAGCTCTGGTTCTTTCCCAGCGTAGCTACGACAATTTGCAACTACAATACCGATAGTTTCTACAACCATCTTACTGTGTTTTACCTACACCCTTTTAGAAGGAAGCCCTTTCTGTGGTTTCCTGAGACTCTCTAACCTAAAAAGCCGCCCAGTCCCTTTCACACAGCCCCCGGAACCAGTGTAGCTGCTTCGTGTGTGTAGTAGACTCCTGACCTATTAAGAAACCTATCACGCGTTGGCGTCTGCACCAAAGGACCACAGTCGGTTCTGTCGATGCTGCTGCAGATGGCGAGCTACGCCTTAATATCGCAAGCAAGACTGGCAGTCTTTACCATTTCCGCTAGCCGCCCGAAAACAGAGAATCTCCTTCAACCCAAAGCGACACACGTCATTGGTGCCGACATGAGCCACCACCTGCAGTTGGCTGCACCCTGTGCTCTTCATGGGGTGCGGAAGCACTCATTCCTTATCCGGAATGACTCCACCAGGTATGCACACGGAGACACTGGCTTCCTTCCCCTCCTTGGGAGCCATTTTCCTAAAGGGCCCCATTACGCACCTAACGTTGGAGCTCCTAACTACCAGCAATCCCGCCCTCTGTGAATGCCCAGACCTTGTGGGTCGAGAAGCTTCCTCTGGAACAGGATGGACGACTGCATCTGGGACACGGACTTCGTCAGGCATAGATAACGCCCGAAACCTGTTCGTCAAACGAACTGGGGAGTACCTACGATTGGCCCTTTGTAAAGTCTTTCGCTGCCTGCCAGAATTCGGACTGATCTCCCACTCGGCCACGGGTGAGGGGTCAAACTCAGTGCAAGCAGTACCCAGGGCGGCCACAGCAGTGGACAGATCGGGGGACATTTGGGACGCACTCGACGTCCCTCACATCCTCGTGTCAGAATCCGCCCCCCCCCCCCCCCCCGCACCCCGCCCCCCGCCCACCACAGTGATGCCCCTTGCCAGTAGCCTCAAGCTGTCTGATGGAAGCTATCACAGCCTGGAGCTGTGAGTGAAGGGTCACCAACTCCGCTCGCATCTGTACACAGCAATCACAGTTTCTATCCATTACTGAAGTCACTCCTGTTGGAAGCTTGTAAAAATATGTAAGTAACGGTGTACTCGGCTTATTAGCAGGAGGAACTCGAGTCGTTCTCTCACTGATGGTGTGTCCGACACTGAGCTATACTAAGCAAAACCAACAAAAGCCTGTACGATACGATGGTCGATATAAAGGTCGATAATAATGGCTGTACTGTACGCTACATTGTTACAAATGACTGAATAGGTTGATCTGCATGGGCAGTTCAGCTCCTGTTGTAACATTTTCTCTGTTAGACTCGTAAAGCTTCGATGATAAGGTGGTTTCTTCACCGGAATTTTTTTCACTTGAACTGTATGCATGAGCTCAATGTTATAATGAATGTGACTCATTAGCTCCAGTTTATATGTGAACACATCAGTGAATTCACTGTTTAATGCATCCATTTGTTTCTTCTGATCAACCACAAATAATCTAACCTTACACTATTATCAGCACATCTTTACCTGGACTGAAGCTAACAGACAGTCCAAATGTTAGCAAAACGAAAAGGAGTGATGTTTACAAATTTTAGACGTATCAAGACATGATTAACCTGATACTACCAATAATATCTCAACCTAAAATAAACTCATTGGACAACACCTGAGCTGATAGTAACTGAATAATCTAGGTATTGTAAGCGTAGGCTTCCGCGGCCGTTGTCTTCTTCAATAAAATTCTTCAGGGTATCAGACCGCATCGTCATAATTTAAAATGCGCCAACGTTTCAGCCAGCGTTGCAGCTAGCCTTCATCAGGGCCTTACGTTAACTGCTGAATGAGCACACTTGGTTCCTTAAATAGCTACACGAGAAAACCGTGTCGTTACTTGATTGGCTGTAAAAGGAGGAGGAGGAGGGGTGAAAGGTATGCTTTATTGGTGTTTCCTTTATTATCTGTCATTGGCTGAAATAGCTGTTTTTTGAAGAGCTGCAGAGACACGAGTGTTGTGCCGTATTCTTTGCGGTTGACGTCTCACATAAAAACGAACAAGGCGAGGAATATCTGTGTTAAAGCCAGTAAAGCATTGCTACGGGAAAGGATCCGCCACATCCGCATAAGTCTCGATGCTCACAACAGTAATTTGTGTGATCTGCACCTATTTCTGGCCGGAAAACTTCAGATGAAAGACTGGGATAAAGTCGACAGGTTAACCTTTCAGCAAGCATCAAGGACCAGCAATAGTATTACTAACCGCCAGATGAGAAAGTACGACAAACTACAACAGAAAGCCACGGACGAAACATTGACGCTGGACAGGCGACGGACAGTGGTCAACCTCTCCAGCCACACCTTGAGCGAAGCAACCACAGCAATTCTGGCCAAGGGGATGAATTTCGCAGTCGCACCTAAGCGAGTTCCAAAAGATGATATCATAGAATCCGTAGAGGCTTCGGTACGTCATCTGCCACAGGCCGAGGCGGAGAAGATCCGGCAGGAAACGGTCAGAGTTCTGAATAAAGCAAGCCACCGAAGCAAAACATCAACGCTGAGGAATACGATGCCATCAAGGAACTCAGGGACAACCCCCACTTAGTAGTGGTACAGGCAGATAAGGGCAACGCCACTGTAGTCTTGGACACAACTGATTACAACAAACGAATGGAAGATATTCTCGCAGAACCTATCTACAAGAAACTTCAGGGAGATCCGACGGCCAAGGTAATCAAAACGACGCAGGCACTGCTCAAGCACTCTAGAATCAACTTCGACAAGGCCAGAAGATTCATCCCGCAAGTGACACAGGCACCAAGGATATATGGTGTACCGAAGGTACACAAAACCGACTTCCCCTTAAGGCCCATAGTAAACAGTATAAATTCGCCGACCTACTACCTAGCGAAAGAACTGGCACCTAGGCTCCAACACCTAGTGCATCAAACCAAGTCCTACGTTAAGGATTCCACTCACTTCGTGTTACGGACCAAGATCTGATGGTTAGTTTCGACGTCAAATCCCTATTCACGAATGTCCCAGTGTCAGATACTGTGAACATCCTAGAGGAACGCGTGGCACCTGATACATGTGAGCTTGTGCGCCACTGTCTGACGACCACCTACACTCCTGGAAATGGAAAAAAGAACACATTGACACCGGTGTGTCAGACCCACCATACTTGCTCCGGACACTGCGAGAGGGCTGTACAAGCAATGATCACACGCACGGCACAGCGGACACACCAGGAACCGCGGTGTTGGCCGTCGAATGGCGCTAGCTGCGCAGCATTTGTGCACCGCCGCCGTCAGTGTCAGCCAGTTTGCCGTGGCATACGGAGCTCCATCGCAGTCTTTAACACTGGTAGCATGCCGCGACAGCGTGGACGTGAACCGTATGTGCAGTTGACGGACTTTGAGCGAGGGCGTATAGTGGGCATGCGGGAGGCCGGGTGGACGTACCGCCGAATTGCTCAACACGTGGGGCGTGAGGTCTCCACAGTACATCGATGTTGTCGCCAGTGGTCGGCGGAAGGTGCACGTGCCCGTCGACCTGGGACCGGACCGCAGCGACGCACGGATGCACGCCAAGACCGTAGGATCCTACGCAGTGCCGTAGGGGACCGCACCGCCACTTCCCAGCAAATTAGGGACACTGTTGCTCCTGGGGTATCGGCGAGGACCATTCGCAACCGTCTCCATGAAGCTGGGCTATGGTCCCGCACACCGTTAGGCCGTCTTCCGCTCACGCCCCAACATCGTGCAGCCTGCCTCCAGTGGTGTCGCGACAGGCGTGAATGGAGGGACGAATGGAGACGTGTCGTCTTCAGCGATGAGAGTCGCTTCTGCCTTGGTGCCAATGATGGTCGTATGCGTGTTTGGCGCCGTGCAGGTGAGCGACACAATCAGGACTGCATACGACCGAGGCACACAGGGCCAACACCCGGCATCATGGTGTGGGGAGCGATCTCCTACACTGGCCGTACACCACTGGTGATCGTCGAGGGGACACTGAATAGTGCACGGTACATCCAAACCGTCATCGAACCCATCGTTCTACCATTCCTAGACCGGCAAGGGAACTTGCTGTTCCAACAGCACAATGCACGTCCGCATGTATCCCGTGCCACCCAACGTGCTCTAGAAGGTGTAAGTCAACTATCCTGGCCAGCAAAATCTCCGGATCTGTCCCCCATTGAGCATGTTTTGGACTGGATGAAGCGTCGTCTCACGCGGTCTGCACGTCCAGCACGAACGCTGGTCCAACTGAGGCGCCAGGTGGAAATGGCATGGCAAGCCGTTCCACAGGACTACATCCAGCATCTCTACGATCGTCTCCATGGGAGAATAGCAGCCTGCATTGCTGCGAAAAGTGGATATACACTGTACTAGTGCCGACATTGTGCATGCTCTGTTGCCTGTGTCTATGTGCCTGTGGTTCTGTCAGTGTGATCATGTGATGTATCTGACCCCAGGAATGTGTCAATAAAGTTTCCCCTTCCTGGGACAATGAATTCATGGTGTTCTTATTTCAATTTCCAGGAGTGTATTTCAAGTGGAGAGGTCAATTTTATGAACAAACTGACGGTGTAGCTAGGGCCTCACCCCTATCGCCTATCGCAGCAGAAATTATCATGGAGGCATTTGAGGAAACAGCCCTCCAGTCCGCACCATTACGTCTAAATTGTTGGCTTCGCTATGTCGATGATACTTTCGTCATCTGGCCCCACGGAGAAGAGGAGTTACAGAACTTCCACAAGCACCTTAACCAACAGCATAGGAAAATTCAGTTTACAATGGAAACAGAGAAGAATGGGGTGCTGCCTTTTCTCGACGTGGAAGTTTATCGAAAACCTGACGGTAAACTTGGCCACAAAGTGTACAGGAAACCAACCAATACGGACAGGTACCTTCACGCCTCCTCCCACCATCACCCCACGCAGAAGAAGTCCGCCCTGCACACGCTAACGAAGAGAGCGTACAGGATAAGCGACGAAGAACATCTGAAGACAGAACTTGAACGCCTTAGGTCCATCTTCGGAACTAATGGCTATGGGAAGCAGATGATAGACAGCACCATGTCGACAAGGGGAAGACTAATAGGGAAGAGGAGAAGGAGGCACAGAGCATTGCGGTGTTACCATATGTACAAGGGGCCACCGAACGTATTGGCAAAATTCTACGAAAAGCCGACATCAAACCAATATCAGACATGCTCGGTTCTACCAAGGATGCAGTTGACAAACTACGCACAGCTGGCGTGTATGAAATTGGTTGTGCGTGTGGATTAGTCTACATAGGTGAGACGGGACGTCCGATTAGCACAAGGCTCTCGGAACATGAAAGATATATCCGCCTGAAACAACACACTAAGTCAGCAGTGGCGGAACACCGAGACGAGTGCGGGAAACCAATATTTTTTTAAGAAGCCCGCGTCCTGGCGAAACAGCCTCTCACTTTCAAAAGAAAGATTAGAGAGGCGATAGAAATAGCCAAAAGACCCGCCAACATGAATAGAGAGGACGGGTACAAGCTTCCGAGGTCTTGGCTGCCTGTAATAGCAGGGCTACGGAGCGGCGGCAGAGCCGTGGCGGCCCATGCAGACACGCGGAGAGCCGCAGTAGTGGTCGCGAGCACACAAAGCAATGGCACGCCGCAGCCGGCTTCTGGACAGCATGGAAACAGTGTGACGTCACAGCCATCACCTGTTCGCTATTCGTCCGTCTCCTCCAACGGGGTGGATTAATATAAAGACCAATAGAAAACAGCTATTTCAGGCAATGACAGATAATAAAGGAAACACCAATAAAGCATACCTTTCACCCCTCCTCCTCCTCCTCCTTTTACAGCCAATCAAGTAACGACACGGTTTTCTCGTGCAGCTATTTAAGGAACCAAGTGTGTTCATTCAGCAGTTAACGTAAGGCCCTGATGAAGGCTAGCTGCAACGCTGGCCGAAACGTTGGCGCATTTTAAATTATGACGATGCGGTCTGATACCCTGAATAATTTTATTGAAGAATCTAGGTATTGTCTTGAAAACATAATTTAATCTTCATCCATCATAACACACACATTCACGTGTAATTCGCTGTGACATAGACAGTATCAACACAGGCCACACACACTCACTACTCCGATTGGAACCAGCCTTACCCTAAAATACCTAAAATAATAACGAAACTACAAGTGTCTGTGTTGTGACTTGCTACATAAATAATAGTACGGTATGTTAATCAACTGATATATTTCACAATCCAAGTTCTTTACAAATGACACAAGCTTAGTACACCATCCGATAGAGCAAGCCAGAAGAACAATGCACTATAAAAGCCAAAAGCTTTGTACGTAGAGCACATCAACTGTACAGTACTGCAAGCGAAGACAGAAAGAGGCGTGAGCAGCTTGCGGCAGCCACAAAATGGACAGCTGCAGTGAAGCGCGGCTTACGTGGCCCTATGGGTCGTCTGCTTGGGCATCCTGCGTGGCAGTTTTGTAACAGTGCCTCTCTGGCAGCCGAGCGCCATGTTCGTAGTGGATGGAATAAGCAGGTAGGTCATAACTTCACCAGCAGGTTGTGGTGACATTAAATATACTCGATGCCCACTAAACTTGGTGGTAGCCCAGATAGTGGATTACCACAGCCCTTCCCCCTTGGGGGCGGTGAAGAACGGCGTTGCCTCTCATGGGCTTGTGCCTTACAGGACGCCGAGGGGTGCACCAGACAAGTGCAACATCCCTGGAAACTTTAGAGGGACATGAAGGCTTGACCAGCTCTCAGTAGGCCTTCACAGGGGTGTATGGGCGGAAGGAGCCTCCGTGACAGCTGCGTCTGGGTCGCAGCGATGTGGAGGAATGCGACGGAAGTGCCATAGGGCACCTTATTTCCACGCTTGGCTCGAAAGTGTGAGGGGCTCAAGTTGGAGGTGCAGCTGGGGAAGGTGTGGCAGCGCTCCCTACTGTGGCGCCGTCGACATTTGGCCTTGATTGGACAGTCTAGATATGGAGAGAGATGAGTGAACACTTTGGGCAGCGTGTTTGGTTGAGGATAAGGAGGAAAGAAAGTCTCTGGAGCATGAATGGGAGAAAGAAAGAGATGGGGAAGTGCAGGAACGTCACGTGGTAGTGTCGTCAGGAGCTTCCTGGAGTGTGATTGCGGAAAAAGTTGGCTGGAAAACCCACTACAGCCGAGTTACTTTTAATGATGGGTCAACGCTCTGTTAGCTGCATCCAAGGTGAACACATGGCCGCCCTTTGCTGCTGGATAACTAGCAAGATCAATTTGCCTCGGCGACTGACGCCCCTGAGCCCAACATTTTGGTGCTTGATGTGGAGTGTGGAGACACTGAGCGGCTGGCGCGAATGAAGTCAGCAGCAGATCGTGTAGGAACGTACGTGGTTGGCAGTCATGGCTTACACTTAGAAAAAGACTTAAAGAATGGTCTGTAAGTTATCGAAATTTTTTCATCTGGATTTTGAAAGAGCAAAAACTCTCTCAGTTTCCCTGTTGGATTTGGTGTGGAAATGTGATGACCAGCTCTGATGAATGCCATTCTTCTACCACTAAACATGAAAAATCTGCACACAGAACTGCAACCCATTATGTGACACATTCATGGTAGGGAGGCCCCCTATGGTGAAAAGTTCTGTTGAGCACCTTAGTAATGGCCTCCACATTGATGGGATGGCAGTGAACTAAGTAGGGAAATCTAGAGTAAACCTCGTTGACAGTCAGCCAGGTGCTGTCCTGAAAGGCGAGAGTGAAATCGAGGTGAATTCTCTCCCAAGGCTACGAGGGCACCATCCAGGGCCAGAAGGACTGGGGAGGAGCTGCCTGGTCTGCTTCACAGTTATGATAATTCCAGATGAAGTGCTCAATATGTCTGTTAGTGTAGGTCAGTAGATACAGCACCTGTGTATCATCTTGATGCAAGATACACCCCAATGGTCAGAGGGTAAGAGACGCAGGAAATTCGGCTGAAGGTGTTCCAGAAAGATTCGGCCTGTTGTTAATCAAACAACAACATACACACGAATGTGTCTATGACAGGGATGAAAATAATGCTGTAGGGGTTCGAGTTTCAACTATCACTCCAGTCTACCCCTCCCCACAGACTGCAGTGACTCAATTGCTGTAATGTTGTATGCTTTCCTAAGGCACCTGCAGCCTGGGATCCATTGATAGGATAATGGTCCAAAAATTGTTGGGCCTCATCTTCTATATGCAAAAAAGGACCTCGTCTTGACTTTGCGCCAGACTGAGGCGACAGAGCATCGGAATTTCATACGAAATAGTGTTTCGAAATGTATCTCGCAGTTACATCTTCTGAAGAGATCACCGCTGGAGCCAGTGGGCCATTTGATCAAGCAGCTTAGCGACCAGGCCAAACAGCGATATCAAAGCCTTATGATCAGTGGTTAAGTAGAACATGGTTCCGTAGCGAAAAACGTGGCGCTTTTTTTATAGTAAATAATACCGTTTGCACTACCTTCTAAGTCTAGGTACACGTCTTCCGGGTGGCATTGAGCATTTTTGTAGCTTAAGCAATCGGCTATGAAAAGCTGTTGACCTTACGGTGCGTTAATACCGTGTTGAAGCCCTGTTCAGGAGTACCAGTGACCACCACCAAATGTATCTCTGCATTGGAAGCGACGATACAAGGCACGTAGAGTAAGGTCTGTTTGAGGATCTGGAACGCCCATATACATTCCTTTGACAAAGAAGAAGAACGCAATTCTTCCGAACGTTATTCATCGGGTGGCAATCGCCACAGCTCCAGGAATAAAATTACCATAAAATGTTATTTTTCCAAACAAAGATTGTAGCTCCTTCAAGGTTTAGGGGAAAGGGAGTGCTGTGATGCTTCTTCAGGGTTTGCAGTCCGCCTCGAGAGATGACTTCGCCGAGATATTCCGCTGACGGATTTGCCAAGAACACGTTTGAGGACAGCGTCCTGTAGGTTGTGGAACAATTTCGAAAGGTTCTGTAAATGTTAGTCAGCAGTGACTCCTGTGACAATAATATAATCCAAATAATTATCGAATATCAGAATATCCTGATGCAGTTTTTCGATTAACCGCTGAAAGACGACTGGGTTACTGGCTGTGCCATAAACCACATGCTTAAATTTATAAAGGGCACGCGATGTGATCACGACCGATACCTTTTGTGTTTCTTGGGCAAGTGGTCACTGCAAATAAGCTTCGGCCACGTCCTATTTTGGAAAATACTGTCCACCAGAGAATGTGGTGAAGAGTTCTTCTGTCTCTGGAATCAGATAAAAGTTCAGACTGTGAGTTTAGGGTGACATTAAAACTATCATATCACTGACGTTTTCCAGCGGTTTTACTCGCGATCACCAACGGCATTGCTTGCTTACTGACAGAATTTGTTCAGTGACGTTGAGGTTTGTCAGTCTGTCCTGCTCAACTTTTTCTGGAAAGCGGGGCGCTACAGGTGTGGGCTGCGAACGGAGGAAACGAGAGTGCGCCGATTTCTTTAATTCGGTGTACGCTGTTCAGCACTTTGGTTTAACGAGACCTCCAGGAAAAAATGTCAGGGCACTCATTAAAAATGTCGTCTAGCTCCTTGAAAGGCACTACCTACCGCCAACTGTAGAAGAGATCAGGGAACAGATAAAACGGCTTAAGAAGGACAGAAGCCAAGGAGAAGATGGCATCAATGCTGAAATAATTCAGGAGGGGGCTGAATACCTTGTCACAAGGATTCACAAATTAATAGAGACCATTTAGAACACGGAAAACATTTCAGAAGACTGTAGGAATGCACTAATCTGTCCCATCCACAAGAAAAATTACGGAATGGCATGCGAAAACTACCGTGGTGTCACTCTGCTCAATATTTGTTATAAGATCTCCTCAAATTGTCTTCTACATTGAATCCAACCGTTGGCAGACACCATTACTGCAGAATATCAAGGAGGATGTCATCACGGGAGATCTACTATGGACCAAATCTTTGTCCTACGTCAGATCGTCGAAAACAGGTGGGAGTTTGGCCAAGAACTACACACGCTGTTTGTCGACTTCAGAAAAGCATATGACTGCATTCATCGGGAAAGTATACTGAGGCGTCTGGAAGAGTTCGGTTCTGACAAGAAACTAGTGAGCCTCACGAAGGCCTGCTTGATGGATACTACAGCAACGGTAAAAATTGGAAATAAGGTGTCTGAAACATTCAAAATAAAAACTGGGCTACGGCAGGGCGATGGACTATCACCTGTTCTTTTCCATCTCGCATTAGTGAAGGTAATGCGAGAGATGTCATCTAATGAACTCGTGGGGGAGTCCAGACCGGGATGTGAACGACAAGTACTTCGGATATGTTGATGATATAGTGCTACTATTGGATCGCAAGAAGAGTTAGGGGAAATGGCTGACATTCTGGAAACAACAGCGAGAAAAATTGGACCTCCCAATCAATCGTGAAAAGACGGAATACATGGTTCTACACCGTAGACATAATGAAACTCAAGAACCACTTCCACCCTTGCAGACAACTGAAGGTTCTTATCGTCAAGTAAGGGAGTTGAAATATCTGGGGACAGTATTCAGAGATGAACCATTCAGTAAAAAGGACAAACAGGCAAGACTACAGGCAGGTAATCGCTGTTACCACAGCCTTAATGCTCTCCTCAATACCAGAAGTTTGACGAAACATTTCAAAATAAACATCTACAAAACACTCCCAGAGCCAGTAGTACTATATGGATGTGCCACCTGGGGTACAACCAAGCAAGATCTGAACAGACCGATGATATTTGAAAGCATAGTCCTTCGGAAGATTTTTGGACCAGTTAACGATAATGAGAGTGACAAATGGAGGATTCGTCACAATACAGAGTTGTATGATATTTACAAACAGTCGAACTTCATAGCTATAATGAAGACAAGACGACTCCAGTGGGCAGGGCATGTTGCTCGAATGCAGGACAACCGATGGCCGAAAACTGTACTCAGCACCAAGCCAACCGGCAGAAGGTCCCTAGGAAGACTTAGAACTCGATGGAGTGACTGCATATCCAAAGACCTTCAGAGAGTGGTACTGCTGGAAGGATGGCACAAAGGAGCCGAAGACAGGCTGAAGTGGAGGCAATCTCTCAAAGGGGCCCCTGTCGGGCGCCACGTCTGTCCAAATACTGTATGGCGACCGGCGGCCTGGGAGACTTTGAACGGTTGAACCACTGTGAACAGCTCTTCCAAGTTGGGATCGTAGAAGTGCAAAGATTTTTGAGGTATTTCCGTGTCTGGGACCTCTCGAATAGTGCCATACCAAATCATGACCTCTACATACAATTCCTAAGTGGTGGGAGTAATGAAACGGCAATTTACATTGAGCGCTTCTAGTTCAGACGCCTAGGCACGGTATCAATGGTTGGACTGTTTGCGTGCGACATTGATATAAATCCACTCAACTGTGTAGCACGAAAATGCAGATGAAAACAGGCATCTGAGAGAGCATATATTTCATCAAAATCACGTTGAACCGATTCAGTGCAAAGCCGCCGGTATGACTGGAGTGGAATCCAAGACACAAAGAGCGATTCACCATTTGACTGTTTTGATGTGGCATGCTACGAATTTCTTCCCAGAGCCGACCTCTTCACGTCAGAGTAGCACTTTCAACCTATGTCCTCAATTATTTGATGATGGACTCCAATCTCTGTCTTCATTTACAGCTTTTACCGTCTGCATCTTCCGCTAGTTTAAATGGTTCAAATGGCGCTGAGCGCTATGGGACTTAACATCTGAGGTCGTCAGTCCCCTAGACTTAGAACTACTTAAACCTAACTAACCTAAGGACATCACACACATCCGTGCCCGAGGCAGGATTCGAACCTACGACCGTAGCGGTCGCGCGGTTCCAGACTGAAGCGCCTAGAACCGCTCGACCTCACCGGCCGGCCTTCCGCTAGTACCATGGAAGTTGTTCCCAGAACTCTTAACAGTTGTCCTACAATCCTGTCCCTTCTTCTCGTCAGTGTTTTCCATACATTCCTTTTCTCTCCTTTCATGAGCAGGACTTCCTTATTGCTAAATTTATCAATCCATCTAATTTTCAACATTTGCCATTAACACCACATCTCAAATGCTTCGATTCTCTTCTGTTCTTGTTTTCCCACAATTCATGTTTCGCTACCATACAATGCTGTGCTTCTCATGTGCATCCAAATATTCAGCCACATCGTAGCATGGCGGGAACGGCGGCGTATGTGTAGCCGTCCGATGTGAAAACAATTTGACCGAGAGGGCCTCCTGGCATTCCTGTTCTTCTAGCTGCTGTTGTAAGAGCTGCTGATAAATGACCTCCGAAGACAAGGCTGGGGGCGGTCGATGCTGTGCTGGATCCATTTTCATACAATGTAGCGCAGTGTTCGACCACTATCTTCGTCACTATTTTGTGACTGGCTACATAAATAGTAGTACGGTCCATTAGTCGACTGATACACGAGGATATGCTGAAAACTGACGCCTCCGATTCTTTATGTGAAAACAGTTAAAGCATTTTAAATAAAACAAATGTTATTGACATTCTATATCTTTATTCTAAAGGAACACATGTTTATTTCTGAACACAGTCACCTTGGTGACGAACACATTTCTCCCAACGAGAGATCACTTTGTTTATATCGTCGCTGTAGAACGTTTGACTTTGTTGACGGAGTCACAACCTCACTTCTGCTTCCACCGCTACACCACTATCAATTACTTCCTCGAAGGTGTTCTTTAAGTTCTGGAAATGAATGAAAATCGGATGGGGCCAAATCGGGACCGTATGGGTAATGATGGATGACAGTGAATCCAAGGCGTCTGGTTATTGCGTATGTCGCAAGGCTCGTGTGTGGTACAGCATTGGCATATTAAAGGAGAGGGTGCTCCACGAGGGGACGAACTCTTCGAATTCAAAAATCGACTACAGCACGCTGTTTCTCATGCACGGACATAGTTTGTTAACCACAGGCATGTTACATTCCTCAGTTAGAAGCTAACTCAGCCAATAATGAGAAGTGAATACAAAATTCGGAGGCATTACTTTTCAGCACGATCTCATATTTCACAAATTGGTTAAGCATTACATAATTAGGAAAGGAGACAGTTGTCATAACGTACTATGTTAAAATTAAAGAAAAAAGTCTTACAAAACTAGTTTCTGTTGTGTATTACAAACAGCTTCAGATCTTGTAAGAGCTGATGAATGCGCATTGAACGGTTTCAGTAGCGAGCATCATGCAAAAACACACATTCGCATTAAAAAGTAGCCAGACTAAGGCCATACTGAAGTTAAAAGAACGATCAAGGGCGAGTCAGGTCTTAACTCATAATCTTGCAATACGCAGTTGAAAAAGGGGACAGGGACACTTTCATGAGCAAAACTGCATCAATTATCCATTTCTAAAACCAGTAACAGAGTGAAAAATCATATGCAACGGCTACAAGAATTAAATACTGTTATGAACCGTAACATACGAAATAGCCATCGCTACATTACGTTTGTGACTCGTTATTGATACAAGTGAAACCAACTCATTTGAAATAATTTTTGCATCTGTCTCGTTTTCATTTGTCTACCCCTTATGCATCGAACTTGGAGATGACAACAGTGGTTGAAATGCGGAAGAAATGTTGAACAGAAAGTGAAGATTTAAAATTTGATAGTTTGGTGTCACATTTTCTTTTCTTTGAGTGACTTCCGTTGCCATGACATCCGTTCCTATAGGCGCAGCAGATATTCTTGCACGAGATGCAACGCCAGAGCCGTGATCGTGTCCATATCTTTTCTGGCGGAATAGAATCCATATGCGGCGTGAGCTACATGGATGCCAGGAAAGGTGGCACATTATTTACGAAACACAGCCAACGCGTAATCTCCTTGGCAGGTCTACAGCTTCCATTAAGAGCGTATTAACAGCTATTAGTAATGGCCACAGCTCTCAGAATGAAGCTGTCGTTGTTCCTTAGAGCGTTCACACCGATATTTACGATTGGGCAGCTCACAGTTGCCAAGGCAATCTCCTTGCCAACTAGTTACCTGCACTGAATGAGTACGGTAACAAAGGAGCGTTTCGTCACCGCGACTGTTCCTGTTCCACGTAATACCCCATCCTAGAAGATAATTGGATTTTAACGGTAACTGCCTTCACAATTACTACAAGAGCTATTGCTCTGTGATATATTCAAGATGGCGACAACAGACAGCAGGTTTATGGCTATTCAAGAAACTGACAACTTGGGTGCAAGGGGCACGACCTCCTCTCTCTGTCGTCCATCTGTCCTACCCAGCAGTAGCAGGGCAGTGTGCATTCTAGCCCAAATCACTGACATCAGCATTAGCATTCCTGGAATTCTGACGTCATCACATCAGGACAGCTGCACCAAGCCCATGTCACTGCCTTGTGACGGCCACCCTCACCAAACAGAACCTGCCCCCCCCCCCCACCACACCCCATTCCTCCACAAGCTACCTTCTGTGCCTCTGCGCATTTAAGGATGCCCCCTAATTAATTTGCACACATACTAAACAATTTACCACAAATCGTGATGCCCAGTATAAACATGCCAATGGCGTTAGATTGTTGTGTGGACATCATGATGCCCTTTGCCAGTCGTTGCAGAGCCCCAGGGCACCAATGACATACAGGCTCAGTCCCTCACCGTTTGTGCAATTGTAATTTCTATAGTTCACTTGTGTGTGCCCTATCTGCACATTGTAGTGAGATAACCAGTATGAAACGCCAGCAGTGAGCAGTTGGGAAGAACAAGATGAATGCTATCATTAACTATTTTGTTCATCCATCTCTACTTATTATATTATTATTATTATCTTCTTTCCTTTCTCAGACCTTAGGTCTGGTTAAAAATGGAAAGTGACGCGGACCTTGATCAAGCGTGACATTCTTTCAACTCTACGGTATATGTTACATTGCATTTAGGAACTTTCGGGTAATTGAACATGTATCAATAATTACATATTTCTGTAGTTGTATATATATGTTTGGATATAGCTGTATTGTGTTGATGTACTGGTGGATATTATGTGGTATGACTCCTGTAGTTGATAGTATAAACGGTATACTGTCAACTTTATCCTGATGCCACATGTCCTTGACTTCCTCAGCCAGTTGGATGTATTTTTCAATTTTTTCTCCAGTTTTCTTCTGTATATTTGTTGTATTGGGTATGGATATTTCGATTAGTTGTGTTAATTTCTTCTTTTTATTGGTGAGTATGATGTCAGGTTTGTTACGTGGTGTTGTTTTATCTGTTATAATGGTTCTGTTCCAGTATAATTTGTATTCATCATTCTCCAGTACATTTTGTGGTGCATAATTGTATGTGAGAACGTGTTGTTTTATTAGTTTATGTTTTATGGCAAGCTGTTGATGTATTATTTTTGCTACATTGTCATGTCTTCTGGGGTATTCTGTATTTGCTAGTACTGTACATCCACTTGTGATGTGATCTACTGTTTCTGTTTGTTGTTTGCAAAGTCTGCATTTATCTGTTGTGGTATTGGGATCTTTAACAATATGCTTGCTGTAATATCTGGTGTTTATTGTTTGATCCTGTATCGCAATCATGAATCTTCTGTCTCACTGTATATATTGCCTTTTCTTAGCCATGTGTTGGATGCGTCTTGATCGATGTGTGGCTGTGTTAGATGATACGGGGGCTTGCCATGTAGTGTTTTCTTTTTCCAATTTACTTTCTTCGTATCTGTTGATGTTATGTGATCTAAAGGGTTGTAGAAGTGGTTATGAAATTGCAGTGGTGTAGCCGATGTATTTATATGAGTGATTGCTTTATGTATTTTGCTAGTTTCTGCGCGTTCTAGAATGAATTTTCTTAAATTGTCTACCTGTCCATAATGTAGGTTTTTATATCGATGAATCCCCTTCCTCCTTCCTTTCTGCTTAATGTGAATCTTTCTGTTACTGAATGTATGTGACGTATTCTATATTTGTGGCATTGTGATCATGTAAGCGTATTGAGTGCTTCTAGGTCTGTGTTACTCCATTTCACTACTCCAAATGAGTAGGTCAATATTGGTATAGCATAAGTATTTATAGCTTTTGTCTTGTTTCTTGCTGTCAATTCTGTTTTCAGTATTTTTGTTAGTCTTTGTCTATATTTTCTTTTAGTTCTTCTTTAATATTTGTATTATCTATTCCTATTTTTTGTCTGTATCCTAGCTATTTATAGGCATCTGTTTTTTCCATCGCTTTGATAGAGTCACTGTGGTTATCCAATATGTAATCTTCTTGTTTAGTGTGTTTTCCTTTGACTATGCTATTTTTCTTACATTTGTCTGTTCCAAAAGCCGTATTTATATCATCGCTGAATACTTCTGTTATCTTTAGTAATTGGTTGAGTTGTTGATTGGTTGCTGCCAGTAGTTTTAGATCATCCATGTATAGCAAATGTGTGATTTTGTGTGGGTATGTTCCAGTAATATTATATCCATAATTTGTATTATTTAGCATGTTGGATAGTGGGTTCAGAGCAAGGCAGAACCAGAAAGGACTTAATGAGTCTCCTTGGCATATTCCACACTTAATCTGTATTGGCTGTGATGTGATATTATTTGAATTTGTTTGGATATTAAGTGTGGTTTTCCAATTTTTCATTACTATGTTTAGGAACTGTATCAATTTAGGATCTACTTTGTATATTTCCAATATCTGTAGCAACCATGAGTGGGGTACACTATCAAAAGCTTTTTGGTAATCAAAGTACGTGTAGTGTAGCGACCTTTGTTTAGTTTTAGCTTGATATGTCACCTCTGTATCTATTATCAGTTGCTCTTTACATCCTCGTGCTCCTTTGCAGCAGCCTTTTTGTTCTTCATTTATAATTTTGTTCTGTGTTGTATGTGTCATTAATTTCTGTGTAATGAGTGAAGTTAATATTTTGTATATTGTTGGTAGGCATGTTACAGGGCGATATTTTGCTGGGTTTGCTTTGTCTGCTTGATCTTTATGTTTCACATACGTTATTCCCTGTGTAAGTGTATCAGGGACTGTGTATTGGTCTGCAATGTAACTTTTAAATAATTTAGTTAGATGTGAATGTGTTGAAGTGAACTTCTTTTGCCAGAAATTTGCTATTTTATCATTTCCAGGGGCTTTCCAATTGTGCGTAGAATTAATTGCTCGGGTGACTTCATGTTGCAAGATTATCACTTCAGGCATTTGTGGTATCATCTTTTATGTGTCTGTTTCTGCTTGTATCCATCGTGCATGTCTATTATGTTGTACTGGGTTTGATCATATGTTGCTCCAGAAGTGTTCCATGTCTGTTATGTTTGGTGGATTGTCTATTTTAATGTGTGTGTTATCTATTGTCTGGTAAAATTTCTTTTGGTTTGTGGTGAATGTTTGGTTTTGTTTCCTTCTATTTTCACTTTTTTTTGTATCTTCTAACTCGTTTGGCCAATGCTTGTAATTTCTGCTTCTTTTCATCTAATTGCTCTATAGCTTCTTGTTGTGAGATTTTACCTAACGTTTTTCGTTTTTTGTCTGATATTTCATTTCTTATAAATTGTGTTAGCTGTCTGATATCTTTTCTCAGTTTTTCTATTCTGATCTGTAGCCTGTGTTGCCATGCTGGTTTTGTGGGTTTCTTCTGTGTGTTGGTTGGTTCTGATCTCTGCCTAGTGTGTATATTTAGTGTAATGAGTGCTCCTACATAAACCAGCAGTTGTAACTCTTCCATAGTTGTATTTTCATTTATTTTGTTGTGTATGATTGTGTTGATAGTTGTTATTGTTGTTTCAACTTGTGGGTTATTTGGTGGTCTATGCAATAATGGTCTAATGTCTGTATTTGTGTCTTTGTATTCTATATATTTCAGCTGAAATTTTTCTTCTATATGTAACATGTGTGTCACTTTGTGTTCTATTTGTGCTTGTTCTGGTGGCTGTCTTAAGATTTTGTTTTCCTCTGATTGTTGAATAGATGCGTGTTGTTCTTTGTTTGTTTGCTCTGGGATGTTTGAGTCCATTACTGTATTTTCTTCTTCTTCTGACTTATTGTTATTATTATTATGTGTATGTTTCATTATACTTGGGTTTCATTATTGTCAGAGATAATGATCTATTGCTGGATTAGAACATTCAGATGTTCCCTGTTGTGCTGTTGCCTGAACCACCATAGTAGCAGCAACAACTCTCTCCACAGAATGTCTTCTCAGCCTGTCAGATGTATTGTCATCCGACCACGCTGTGCAACAGCCACAGCTGGAAGTCGAGTCTCAGCTAAGCACCAGCAGAATACTATTATCTGCCAATATGTACAGTTTCATAGCAAGTTCATCTAAATGTTTTAATGAGGCTTAGACTTCACAGTTACTTTAATATGCTAATTCAAATAGAGCATATTCAGTGTCTTGGTACTACACTGCAGTATTCGTGGTACAACTGGCTTTTTCTGTCTAGTGTGACAGAATTTGTGGAGAGGAAGATGATGACTGCATACAGTCCAACACATACTCATATTAATATCACTGTTTTATGGGTGAGGTATCAGTCATCAACACTTATGGAGTGGCAGTGCTTGATTTAAAATCTGAGGGCACAGCTGTACACATAACAATTCTGTGTAGTGAATTTTAACAACCTGTACAATGCTTTACTGATCATGTGGCATAGAGCTGCATACAGTGACTTACTGACTGTTTTCCCGAGCAAAGTGTAATGTAACTGAGTTAGAATGGTGTATGAATATCAGTTTCAGGCAGCACCCAAATATGCATCTGAAAACCCTATAAGCACAAAAAACTGTGGAAGTTGAATTTATTGAAAGAATGCTTATGCTTGTAACTGCAGCTATTGGTGTGATTACAGTTCAAGTAAAACTCAAGACATAGAGTCAACAGTTGTGTGGACAACTGTGATAAAAAAGAAGGAAAACCTGAAAGATTGTGTGTGACAATGTATACTCTCAAAAAATTTTTTCATAGTTATACCTACTCTAGGCTGTCAACAACATTTATACTGAAAAAAAGAATGCAGGTCTCTTATGAAAAATAAGCCATATAATAGAAATTAGTTTATAGTTTGTTGTCAATAACAATACCTTTTCAAAGTTATTTACAATAAAGAATTGTTGGAAATAAAGATTACCCATACATGCAGTGATGCATCTTATTAAGTGAGAGATACTGCCTACGACTGTATGAATAGAATTAGAAGACACTGTGTGCATGCAGAAACAAAGTCGGCTTCTGTCTCACTATAAGTATTACACAGAAACAAGCTGAATTTGGGGTACAAAGGAGGGAATTATTTGTGAAAAAGTAACTACAGGACAGAGTGTAAATTTATGTCAATGTATGTAAATTAATAACTTTATTTCCTACAAAACTGTTCTTTCTTCAACATCTGGAAATTCAAGATGTTGATCTAAGATGTTAGAATCCAAGGTGACTGGCGTGGGTAAAGGTTGTGGGGAAATGTAGCCCACTGGTTTTGTGAGACAATAGGGAGCAAGAGATGTTTATGCAGAAATGTTCCTTTTGATCCACTCCTACATTGAATTTAGATGTATCCATATTTCAGCTGCAGCCATGAGGCACATTGCCACTATAAATCGCTTCAATCTTACCTTGAGTGTTGATAGCAGCAGTATCAGTGTTAGTGTGAAAGTTGATAGCAACTGATCAGTAATCTGTTGGACATGTTTCTGAAAGGTAAGGGCAACAAAAAAAATTATCTCACAACTCTGATGAGAGATTTTTACAGCGTGAGAATGCTCATAATAATGTTTTTCCTACCTTTCAAGAAACCTCTTTGACCGCAAAATGGTACATTGCTAACGTATTCCTCGATTCTGAGTGCATCTGGAAGTTGTATATAAGTCTCGAGTAGAACCAAGTACGATGTGCTTTTTGATTGTCAAGAATTCTGCAATACAGACGATCGATTTACTGCAAAGGAACGAGCATTTCGTATATTGGATTGAGCTCAAAGTAGTGTTATTGCTCCTGATGATTGCATTCTGGAGTTGACAACATCCTGCTATAAGTTGGATGTAATCTCAGCAAAATGACTGATGAAGATTCACTGCCAGAACACTATGGACTCAGCTGGTGTGCCATTGGAGATGGCATTAAATGGTATATGTTTAGTTATTTCAGTCAAGTCATGTGTCTTCGTAAAGGAACTGCAGAGAGTGAGGTGGGCTAAGGACTTGTTACCAAAATTTAATGCCTCTAACATTGAGGACGGTGGGTGCCCCTCATTCCCTGTGTTGACAAATAAGAACCAGTGGCTACTGAATTAAATGTGAAACTGCTGGAACAGTGGTTGTGCGATAGTCACTTGTGAGATTGTTCATATGATAAAATACAGCAATGATAGAAAAGCAATGTTTCTTATGGGAAAATGCACGTGAATGAAATAAACCATACTGTCAATCAGTGACATACAATGCTTTTTATGCGAAAATTACATCTACAGTTATATCACAGCATTCATGGACAACATTGCGATATAATGATAAGCACACTTGTATATATGTTGTAAATGGACTGCAGCACGACTTAAAACCTGAGCACTGATCACTATAGGTGATAAGTACATAGAAATTGAACATCTGAAATTAAGCATTCGACATCTGCATAAAATGACAAATCGTAAGCAGGATGTCTAACGATCATTATGACACACCTTTTCACCCAATGCTCACTCAGGAATTTTTTTTTAATTCACCATCGATAACAGCTAATATCCATCATCTTTGGTTGTAGGTTTTAAATTCTCATGCACAGCACTTTCTCGCTACATCTGTGTCTTGACAATGGCGATGATTGTTGAAGACGTCATCTGTATATAATTGAATACTCTGGTCAATTCACATAGCTAAGTATTCAATTTATTTGTCTTATTTCACAGAACAACTTAATGGAATGAACAATTCAGCTGGTGCCCCAGTTGAATTTGTACCTTTTGTCTGATGAGTACTGTTCATTGATAAGTGAAGATACTGCAATGCTACTGCTTGTATTTATAAATCCACAGGGCTTTTGTACTAGCACTGATGATGGTCACACAGTGATTGAAATCGATTTGCAACAGTAATAAAAAATTTCTACTTCAACAATCAATGCTGGCCTTCCATCTTTCATTAATATCAGCATTATTGCATGCAACCTCCATATATCTATAAAGTGTACAATTGTATACAGATTGTCAGAGATGTTCAGTTACACATCTGTAACATGACAACCCTTAGCCCTGGATTCAGATCTAGATGTTCTGGCTTCATGAGTCAGGATACTTTTGCCATGATGTCATAGCAGTGCGCAATAGCGAATGGCGTACAAGACAGACACCTCATGTTACAGTGGTGTCTAGGCTGAATCTCTGATGTGTGCTGCAAAATTTTCTCCCTATCCTACGATTAGAGTGTGACAATTCGATATCACAATTTTCATCGTTTGACTGGGTGTAACTAACTTATTACAAAACTCATTATAAAACCATATTATCATATTTTCCTGTCACACCCAACAATACGAAATAAAACGCTCCTAACAACGTTAGCAATACCTGCTTCACTTCTACATGTTTTATAAAGTACATCTAGGTTAAGTAGCAAGGTGAAATATTGCTGTGAGCTGACAAAGGCTACGAATGTGTTGTCACATGAATAACTTATCAAAGTCATTACATTTTTCACAAATATTGGATTTCAAGGATAAGTTCGTATCACATGTGCCGTACTCAACGACATCACAGATCATACCAGGTGAGTTCATTCCTGTTTTTCCATTCACACCAAAATAAAAATTGCGCTAGGTTTTTCTCACATTACCTATGATGTTTTAACCACAAAGAAATATCACAGTGGGAACTACAGTCTGTGGTGTGTAGATGTAGTGTTAGCGACATCTGTACAATGGCCTTTTTACATGAATTCTTACTGCCTCCAATGCAGGTCACATGACAGGAAAGGAGGCGTGATATGTGAGTGGTGACAGCAGCTACCTGCTGTGACTCACACTTACCCCAGATCGTGCTGTCTAGCTTTCTTGGATGCCGTTTCACAGGAGCTGCCCATCTGCAAAATATTTAAGTGAAGTGAGATGGATTGTATCTCACAATTATTGCAACAAGGATGATGAAGCACAATGCTAGCAAGATCAGTAGAAATGGATCTGTGAGCATAAAGAAGGGCCCACAACTCTAGAGCCCCTAACTGTGTAATGTGAAAATTTCTATTTTTCTCAAACTTGTGTGTGTGTGTGTGTGTGTGTGTGTGTGTGTGTGTGTGTGTATGAATGATTCTGTGTGTGCATTCATAAAAATATAAGATAGTTTATCCTATTATTATTGCAGCAGTGCTGCTCAATGAATTACAGATGTTACCTACACCACCACCACCACTATTACCACTGCCAACAATGCCAGATTTGCTGCTGCCACATCAATTGAAATTCATTCATTTTGTAGAATTATTGCAAATATTCAAAAAATTACTGCTATGTGCATCTTCAACCTCCCCTCCCACCACCTGAGGGGGTTGTGTTCGACAAATTATGAGCACTACATTGCCATCTTATGTCACCAGCACTGCTGAATATTGATGAATTTGAAATAGATAAGAATGAATAAAATAACGATGGTGATGATAAAGTGATGGTGATAGCATCCTTTTCATATGTGAAGTAATTATAATTAATGATGATGATGATGATGTTTATTATATCAAAGGAAATCAAATGTGAAAAAGAAATATTTCCAATTTTTGTGTATTCCTTCAGTTTCCCACTGTAAGCAGCCTATATCAACTTGCGACTAGCATCACTTCAGGCTTAGAAACTTAAATACAATTTTTTTTAAATGTGCAGATCTACGTAAACTAACCAGAATAATTTCTATATCATCTTCGGTTTTTCTCTGTAAAAGATATCTGTAACAAAAATTTGCATTCATTACAGGTTATTCAGTTACTTGTTGCTGGTATGAGTTTATTCTATTTTGGTTCGTGAATCAACCTTACCGAGTGACCTACGATAACTACACATCTTTGCATTATAGGATTGGACTTCCATGCAGTATCATTGTTGCTGTTGCTGTCTGTTCATTACTGATTGTATTTTACATTAATGCAGAAATAATAATGTCTTGTAGCATGCTCTGATTTTTCTTTAGTAGTGGTCAGAAATAAATCTAAGTCTATAGTGGACAATTTTTGACAATAATTGTGACAGAAGATCACTGACCTTGTTATTATTGTTGCTATCTATTTGTTTACTGATCATATGCTTTCATTGTTACTTTAGTAGTACTCGGTTGTGTGTTATGGTCTGACATTTCATTAATGATGGTCAGAAGTAAACTTAATTTCCAGCTGAGTTTTCTTAACAACAATTTTGTCAGAGGTTCAGCAATATTGCATAGTTACATCTGCTTGTTGTCAGTTCTACTAGCGATGTTATTGGATTGTATTGCATGGATATCTGTAGTGTTGTGTTATTTGAGCTACTAAATGTCATCTATAGCGTAAGACTTATTTGTAACTAATACCAAATGGGAAGTTGGAACATATTGCAATACTGATTATTATTGGTACATTAATGTAAAATGTAATTTGTAACAAACAGGCAGCAGCAGAAACAACAGTGTAGCACAGACGTCAGGACCTGGAAACGCACATAAAATCATGGTTCAAATGGTTCAAATGGCTCTGAGCACTATGGGACTTAACAGCTGTGGTCATCAGTCCCCTAGAACTTAGAACTACATAAACCTAACTAACCTAAGGACATCACACACATCCATGCCCGAGGCAGGGTTCGAACCTGCGACCATAGCAGTCGCACGGTTCTGGACTGCGCGCCTAGAACCGCGAGACCACTGCGGCCGTCATATAAAATCATGTTTTTCATAGTTAACTTATATGTAAAACATCAAATGTACCAAAATTTATACGATGGTCTATAACAGATGGCCCAATGATGGCTGTATAGCCGTTATGCAAATATATTATGTCTGTGAAAAAATAAATTAGCGAAATGAATATATTACCATGTGAATGAATCATACATATTATAAAAATGTATGTATGTATGTTCCACATCGCCTAAACCATTGGACCGATTTCAACCATTACGAAACTTCTCCTTTTTGACAACCTCCACAAAATGATGAAAGGAGAAAAGTTTATCTCCTACTACATTTTCGCTGTTCATGCAGTAATCCTGCCGAAAGAGTCATGAGATTTAATGTATTATTTCTTTGTTACTATTTGTATTTGATACATATTTCTCATACAATATTCACAATAATTACTGAATGTGCCAGCAAAATTATATCATTGTCTGACCCACTGTTCAGAAGATACTACATCATGAACACTGAGATGCATGCAAAACTACGGAATAAGGCATGACGTTTGAATCCATAACTTCTTTGCTATGGACTCTATTCGCATCACATTTTGTACAAAGTATCACATATGCCGCCATATGTGCCTAAAAAAATATATCATTGTACATCACATAGTTCAAGAGGTGTGATGTCAAATACTGATACGTGTAAAGAAATTGTCGCATCATGCATGTCGTTTTAATTTATTACTTATTTCCTACTAACCCTCTTCTTAACATATTTCACAAAGAATATCTGTATATGGCGCTGAATGTACCTTCAAAATACTCGTATATCACTGTACGACACATAATTCAGAAGGTATGAGGTCATAAACATTGAGCTGCGTGGAAAAGGAACTGCAGTGCAAGATTCGCCAGAGATACAGGTGAAATACGAGGGTGAAGTATATGAAGTATATGAGAAGTACCTCCTAGACGTCTGGACCGATTTTAACCAGACTTGGTATACATATTACTGTCTGGAAAGAAATACTGTAGGGCATGCGGTTAAGAATCAGCACCTTCCTATTGTCGTGGAGGAGGTAGCGTGGAGAGAAAGGAGGAAGGAAGAGACTGACAGAATGATTTGAGAAGCAGAAGATACACAGCGAGAGAAGAATGAGGAGATGGACGAGAGGCATGTGGAGGAGACGGACAGAGAGAGAGAGAGAAGAGGACATGGACTAACAGATTTGGTATAAATACATATGTAGGCAATGCTAGGCACTCAGTTACTATTAGTAATAATAATGGAGGAGAATTACTTTCTTTTGAGCTTCTTCTTCTTACGCCCCTGAAAGGCTATAGCTGATAAACACAGCTGGTATTTCATGTTAATCCTTTTTCTACAGAACATAGAATGATGATTGTTCAATTTTTCCACTAATATGACATAGAGCTTTTTTGCTATTGATTGTGAGCACCATAACAGCCCTCAATCGGTGGTGGCTGTGGTGACAAATTGTTAATATAATACCTTGGTACTTTTGGAGGTATTTTGCACCCACCTGTTGAAAATATTGTGATTTAATCAGTTACTTTATATTAAATTTTTTTAAATATTTGCTATTTTTAATGATTTCTTCTATCAGATTAAATGTTTGTTTTAATTTTTTCAGTTAGACGTAACTCAGAAATGTAAGTCTCAGTAGAAAATGTCACTTTGTCCTATGTACGTCGTGTCAAAATTTCCGTGATCACGGCCTTACGTACACATCAATATTTCTTTAAAAAGTATGTAGAGAGTAAAAGACAACAACAGTGAATTGAATTTGCTTTTTTAATTATTTTGTAGTGGTAATAAAGTCGGTGATTCACATTATTGGAAGTGAGTGGATATTGCTGTGAGTGTTCTGAAACGTATTTTACGGTTCTGGACCCCACTTACACATCACTACCTCTTTAAAATGTTCGTTACTAATATAATTCAACACAATTAACAATTTACTTTAATTCTTTTTCGTCTGACAATGTGCGTCATGGAAAATGGGTTGGTATTGCTAGAGTGAAGCACTGAAGTTTGCAGTAAATCATTTAAAGAGTACCACATGAAGATCGATTAGAGGAATCCTGCAATGCGTGGTGGGGGAGAAGTTGATTAGAAGGTTATGTTCACTTATAAAAGATTACTACTTAACACCGGTCATCCAGTGTTTGCTGCAACACAGAAGGCTTTTGTCATTCTGCGTAAAAAGAATAGCCAACGGAGGATCTTGAAGAATGATCTCCCTCAAGGTAGTATCCCTTGTGTATAACATCTCCTGGAATAGGAACATTTATTTATGCGGATGAGACCACAACTTCAGTTCAAAGGAAAATCTTTGAGGAAATGGACACGATGTTGACAGCAGCCATCGAGGATCTGGGCAAATCTTATGATGACAACCTGAAATCAAATCTCAGAAAGAGGCATGTATGTGCCTTTCATCTGAGAAACTGTGAAGCCAGGAGGAAGATAAGTATCACCGGGAGGGGGCAACAGGTTTACCACTAGGTACTCTAAAATAAGTGGGAGTCAAGTTGAATCGTCATCTCACATTCAAAGATCATTGTCAAGAAATGTAGCTGAAAGTATCTGCTCGGAACAACGTCACATTTAATCTTACTGGTACCTTCTGTGGATGACAGACTTACATGCTTCGTACATCCGTCCTGGCAGTAAGCTTCTCTGCAGCATAATATGTAGTACCAGGCTGGTTCAACTCCACCCATAATGGCCAGGTGACCACAGCGTTGAATAAGACTGGACGCGTTGTGACTGGCTGCTTACGATCAAGATCTGTCACCAAAATCTATGAAATTATGAGTATAGTGACAGCTTACGCGCGCAGGAGAACAGCCGCAGAAACTGGGAGAAAGATGAAAAGGAAACCGACCTCTGGCATCCCCTGTTCGGATATAAAGCAGAAAGACCTAGGCTGAGGTCAAGAAGGAGTTTCATGCACACAACACCAGCATTTCGTCAGCACCTGCAACTTGTTAAACAGAGCTATGGCAAGATTCATTAATTGAAAGGGACAGGAAGAACATTGAAGAGGAACATACCACGGGCTTCATCTAACGTATGCAACATGGAAGGCTCTAAACCGACTGAGGATACGAACGTCAAGATGCAAGGAAAACCTCAGGAACTGGGGCTACATCACTGAGGAGAATTTATGTGAATGTGGCGACCTGAAGGACACACGTCATCTCCTGTCGGCAGAAACCTGCCCGATCCTTGCACCACAGAAGATCTCTATGCGGCAAGTGATGAGAACATCAAAACCACGGAATTCTGGAGCTTGCGGTCCATGTAATAGGAAACCTTATTTGTCTTGCTGTATTTTGTTATTACTTTCAATATCTTGTATTACTGTACTATACTTATATTTTTCATGTTGCATTTGAATTATTCTGTGTATCTAAGTCCTGGACACATCAAATAAATAAATAAATACCACAAAAACTGATTATTTGGAAACAATTCTTCCTCCTAAAATGTTCCGCATTAAATATCCGAACGTAAGAAATGTTGTCTTAATGTGCTCTTTCCTTCAATTGTGTTATTCAGTTGCTTTTTTCTTCTTTTCTTTTATGATGCTACGTCTCCACACTAAACACAGGCTACTCGAAAACGGTTCGTTCAAATTAATACCGGAGGTAGAGAACATCACGAAACATACATTGGGTTACGAAACATAGCATCAACGACAGCACATTGTGATACTAGGGATGCTCTGCGCAAGAGGTAGTTTAGCATGCTATTTACAGCGGTGGCGTTAACAGAAACTGCCGCAGTTGGCCTGTATGCACGTCGTACATCATCAGAACATTCTTTGTTGTGGCTGGCCGATGATTCGTGGCATGTCTGTAACAGAACCAGCAGCGACGTCAGGTCTAGCGACGGGCTCTTCTTCTGATTCCATAACCATTTCACATCTTCTGTCTCATATACCCCAAAGGAAGAAATGTAAACACTTGACGTCAGGTGACGTGGATGGCTAGGCTACAAGGCCACCTCGGCCGGTCCATCGAATCCTGAATGAGACTCTCCTCACAGCATTGCTGGACTGGGCGGGCGCCCCATCGTGCTGCATGTACATCCTTTGTCTAACGTTCAGAGGTACCTTCACCTGGGACAGCCAATCATCTGTACACAGAGCAGTTTTGAATGTCCTTACACATTCTCTGTCGGCGCACCGACACAGTCGCCTACGTCAGCGCCACTGCCATAAATACTCCCTAAATTTAAGAGTTGTCTGCAAATACTATATGTTCCTCATAGAAATGTGCCTCTTTGAAGGTTCTGCGCCACCAGAGTTAATCTGAACGAACAGATTCGAAACATACTGTGTTGTAAAAGAACGACTAACCGTATGCTAATCCTGCCATCTGTATCTGCCTTAGCAAACTTCTTTTCGCTGTCATTTCCAAGAAATTCCGCTAATGAAATTTTATCCTTTCTGTTTCCTCCAGTTGCTGGTTCAGGACAGACAGATTAAGGCGCGTACGTTGAAGAACAAACGAAGACCAACGAACAACAACTAACCGCTTCGTTGCCCGAAATTTTCTTAGTGTGTATGGGGGGCATATTAAAGCCAACAAAGCGGTTGGACTTGTTTGCGAACGGTTACCGACTGTAACATCAAAGCGCTGGCGGTGATTTAGGCTAGGGATCCACCTCTTAATGTGGACGCGGGGTGGACTTTTCCTTGGCTCAGTAGCGATTTGCTTTGCCTGTTGAGCTCGTATGTGGTATTGCGTCTAAACATACTGTAGTATTGAGTGGAATAGGTGATAACACGAAACCTGATAGTTTTATCGTGAATGAGAATGTTTATGGGACCCTACGAACTGCGATTGTAAAAACAAACTTAAAAGATTAGACGCTTGGAAGAAAATAAGTGAGCTGCTAGAAAATAACGTGCACGGTCCGAAAAAGAAAATAGAACCTTTGTGGATACGTTTTAACGGAAGGTGATATCAACAATTCGAAATCTGCAGCTCTCACTCGCAAGAAACATTGAAATAGCCCATATTCCAATTCAGCTTTAGGGTCAGATATTAATTTTGTCCCACCTCACTGCTCCCTACTTTCTTCTTCTATTTCGTTTTCCGACTATCAGCTTCTTGCAGTAAAATTAATGCTGCACAGGCAAGGACTGCTGAATTATCTTCTTCCCTAATAATAATGGTCAGAGAAACTATTATTAAACGCTACCTTATAACAATAACAAAACGAGAGCAAATTCGACAAATTATCAGAGCCGACTATGATTTCACATGGCTGAATCCCTTCGTCCGAACTCCTTGATTTGGCGAGGAGGACAGGCCGACCAACTTTCCACCAAATCCACTGGCTGTCGTTCGTTTTCCCCTTCGTTGGGTTAGTGCATATGTGCCTTTTGTTGTCCAGACTCGTCATGACTGCGGCCATGTCTCCTTATCTAGAATATGTATTCTATCTTCTCATATTTTCGTTTTCATAGTAGAAAAAACCGTAGACTGTCGACGTCCTTAGCACGGTGGTCACGTGTAAGTCAAAATGGAAAGACAGTTGACAATACGGTAAAAGAACAACACGCCAACTGTGACGAATATGGAATTAAGGTAAATGAGAAGAATACTAAGGCAATGAGATTTTTAAGAGAATAAAGGAGGATAAAAGTAAAATTTGTGACAATATTCAATTTCGTGTGGCGCAGTGGCCTGGTGCAAGCCTTTCTATTGGACGCCACTTTGGCGACTTGGGCACCCCTAACCTACCCCAGTTATCCAACCGGAAAAAGGGGACCTACCTACCGCTCAGCGTAGACTGTGAACGACCTGTCGTTTCTTAAGAATCCTCACGTGGTAAGTTAATGGAACAAGATGATAACTTCAGGAATCTAGGATGGAGAATAACCGGTAACATGACATTTAATAAACAAATAAAGAATAATAATAACAACAACAATAATAAAATTTAATAAAGGAGTAAAGAATGAAGTATTTTCTATAGTCCATCACATAAATAATTAAGGAAAAGATTTACGAAATATTTTGTATGGAGTGTTCTCTTGTAAGGTATCGAAACATGGACAGGGAAGAAATGCTTATAGGCCATTGAGATGTGGTCGTGTAGAATAGTGGAGCGAGTGAAATGCACATATCAAATAAGGAATGAGGTTGTGTTGTCAAGAGTGGGCAAGAAAAGGCAAATACAGTTAAGGCAACAGTTAAGAGGAGGAAGAGAAATTGGCTAGGACACTATATAAGAATGGACTGGATGTTAAGGGGTGCTCCACAACGAATGACGGCTGGAAAGAGGATCAGAAGAAGAGGAAGATACCACATGAGTTTCTCCAGGGGTGTAAAGTGTTCAAGCAACCAACAGCAATTTGGTGCGTTGATGTCTTCGACAACCTTCAACACAACGTCATTTTCAAAGCACAAATACAACCAGGGAGGGTTGTTAAAGGAAATTTAAACCTCAGTAGGTGGGGCTCGTCCGACCAAGATTGGAAAACACAGAAAGCCTCAAAAGTTATCAACAGTGAATATTAATTACCAACGGACGAGCAGTGATTATTATATCTATCCCTTCGTTGTCTGACGTGGGAAAGAACGGGATTTCAAGTGGAAAAAAACTCCGTCA
Source organism: Schistocerca piceifrons (assembly GCF_021461385.2). Classification (NCBI taxonomy): domain Eukaryota; kingdom Metazoa; phylum Arthropoda; class Insecta; order Orthoptera; family Acrididae; genus Schistocerca; species Schistocerca piceifrons. The sequence continues at coordinate 686,755,369 of NC_060139.1, read as the reverse complement.
TATTTCGTAACGTTACATGCAAATTTATTTCAACTGCATCCTTAATAATGCTATTCTAACAGTTAGAAAAGCGCGCCAAAATCTCAGTGTTGTTATTTTTCATAAGATGACTGGTGCCAAGGCAATATTCTGCAATGGAAGATTTGCTCGACTGTTGTAACGCTTATATATCTACAGAATGGTCCTCGGCGGTCCTGACAGTATAACCAATGTATCACATGTCAAAACTGCATGAGATATCGTAAACAACAGTCTTCCGCAAACCAAGATTGCCCGTTACCCCATTACCCTTTACAGTCCCTACTCGTAAAAGGGGCGTAATGTTAGATTTTTTTAAAATTTTTTATTTTCTTATAGAACGCGACGTCCTTTTGGAAATTCTACCTGTGTTAGACAAAAAGTCCGCGTACTTAGATGGCAACTCGTTGCTATCATCACTCACCAAAACAGTGTTAGTCTACAGTACACTGCGTCTCTGATCTGTGTTCCTCTACATCCATTCTGGCGAAAAGTAACTTCGAGGTGATGTAAATCAGCTGACAGACTTTCAGTGTCTGTGAAGATGTGGTCTCTGTGATCCAAGGGACAATGACTCCCTTCATGCTGAGTCAGATGGTGACAACTATGAACATCAAGATACAAATGACTGTGAGTTTGCCTCCTGTTGACGCCATGTCCGGACATACCATCAGCCTTCCTTCTGATCAAGAGAAATGGATGAGAAGGCAGGCATCCTGTTCCACCTCCATATGGAAACGAATTTTTGGTGGATTGGACTTAGATATTGTAAGCACCTGTTTAGATTATCAATGTCATGAAGCCAAACAACAAAGGTGTCGTCAACATATCTTAAAAATCACACAGGTGCCAAAACCACCGACTTTCGGGTACATTCCTAAAAACCTTCCAAAGATGACAACAGTTCTCCCCACCGCAGCTCTGTCTGTTCATAGAAGTGGTGACTCAATAAAAGTTACCGAGTTTCAACACATATCGAAATAGATGACTTAATTCGACATCAGACACGACCTCACTTTACTGTAACGAATCAGAGTAACAGGAGAGAAGAGAAACACCACATCAAAACTTACGAAATCGTCAGAGAAATTCAAACGCAATTCCCCTAACTGACGAGCGAAATCAACCAAGTTCTTAATGTAACATGGGCTCAACAGAACAGCAAGGTGTTTCGCTAAGCTGTATGTCAGAGCAACAATGTTACAGAATTATTGTCTCTTACAGACAATAAACCTAAGAGGAATCCCGTTCTTTGTCGATTTTCGGAAGACCTTGCAATCTAGGAGGGACGACACAACAAGAGTTTTAAGACTCTTACCATTTGCGACAACGAAATTTTCTTCGGAATGTTGTTAATCTTCATCTCTATTCTGTTTGCTGGGTCAGTAATGAGTCTGCTATATGCTGGGTCAGATAGTAAAAGATTCCAACCTTTGAAAGCCCTAGCACTGCACTCGACATCAGGACAGCAGGATACATCCAGACATGCCGTCTTAGCTGGTGTAATATTACAGTCCAGTCAACGCACAACATGCTTCTCTCTTCACCTGAGAGGGTTTCCCTCTGTCGAAATGTCAGCAGGTGTCTCCTAGCTGATTGCCTGTAAGTTATTTCAACAATAAGATGCCAGTTAATTGACAACCTCAAGATATATGCTCCATAGCGAAGAAAATAATGATGGAAAATGGTGCGGACTAGGAAATACTGAGTTTGCGGTGGTGGACAAGCCTTATGGGCAGAACACATCATCATCATCATCATCATCATCGTTATGTTTAAGAACACCTTGTAACTAGTGAAACTTTTGAAGTTGCTGAACTATGCTGCTTGCGACCACACTCAAGAACACTCGTCTACGCCCCTCACGTTCACAGGCACCAGAAGTATGAACAGACTCACTGCTCATCTAACAAGTTTGCAAGACATGACAGTCATGTGAGGGAGACACACAGATCTGTATAATTTATTACAAATTTTAACTGTCTTGATCGCAATATAACTAGATGGATCAATTAGATGGTAACTGGATTGGAAAGACAAACAACCATCTTCAAATGATGGTTACACTATAATTGGTACCCTGAAAAAGTGTTCGCGACAACAACATTATTATTAAGTGTATCGACAAGGCACTATTAGTGACGATGTTCTTGTTAATACTTCATGTTTACTCTATAGTTCAGTATAAACTATAGTGTAAGCAAAACCTAAAAGTGGTTTGCCAAACAAGCGGAATCGTTTATCATATAAATGATACTCCATTGTATTACAACAAAGTAGCACTAAAATTTACAACCATCCAGTAAGTATTAACAGTAGTATAAGCTGGTAGTACACGTCTAGTACAAAATTTGCAACTGTACAGGCACATAACAAAGCAAAACATTTCCCCATTCGTGAGAAAATCAGTGTCTGAATTTAGAATATACACGGTTTTGAAAATCCCTATATTGAGAGGTATACTATAATTTCTGTTGAAGTACATACGAAAACGATTTTCAACGGCATTAAGTCACAATGATAGCTGTCCACAAGAAATGCATTCTACTTACACTGACTTAGTCACTGAAATCCTTCTTAATAAAATTCTTTCTCATTTAGAATAATGCAAAAAGTCTGGACTAGTTAGGCCACGTAAACACGGGCACATGCAGTAAAAGTCTCAAACACGAAAAATCAATAAAAAAGGTAAACTTGCCTATTTATTCACAAATACGCAATTTCATTCGTTTATTTCACTTGATTTCCTTCGTCGATTGGAGTGACGGCTACAGCATTTCTACTGCTGCTGAAACTACTTCACGATACTCCCTTGTGTCAAAGGGTTGCGGCTTTTTTTTTGGCTCCTCCACACAGTGTCGCTTGGATTCCAAACGGTAGCAGGACTCCGACATGTACCTGCAAACACAGAAACAATTAGTTTAATTTTTCTAGATGATAAAGCATTATGATTGCAGTCCCCGAAATGTATTCCCTGTATGAGAAGAAACATGAGGCGTGGAGATCGATGGAAAACGAATAGAGTGATTAATTTAAGCCTCTGGGGAAAACTCGTTTTTTCTTTTTTTTTGTTCAAATTTTAGTCGTCAGTCTTCTCCTGACTGGCTTACCACCTTTTATCATCTCAAAGTAGCTCTTACGACCTATGTTCTCAATTATTCAATTATCACCTGGATGTATTCCTGCTCCGTCATCCTCTACAGTTTTTACCCTCTAAAGCTCCCTCAGGTACCATGGAAGTTGTTCCCTGATGTCTTAACAGATGTCTTCCATCATATCACTCCTAGATGTCAGTGTTTTCCATATATTCCTTTTCTCGCCGATTGTCAGGAGATCCTCCTCCTTCCTTATCAGTTCATTAGATTTTCACCATTCTTCTGTAACGCTGCATCTCAAATACTTCGATTCTTTACTGCTCAGCTTTTCCCTCAGTCCGTGTTTCGCTACCATGCAGTTCTTTGCGCTAGACGTACATTTTCAGAAATGTGTTCCTCAAATTAAGGCGTGTATTTGATTATACTATACTTCTCTTGGCCAGGAGTCAGCAGTAGTCTACTTTTTATGTACTCCTTATTCCGTCCGCCATGAGTTATTTTGTTTCCTCGGTAGGAGAATTCCTCAGCATAAAATGTAAATTTTCAGGAACGGCTTCTAAAGTTTCAAAAAACTGTAACTCAATATGTGCTTAATTTTTTATTTTTAGTCACTCAGAAGCACCCTACACCATACTGATACTTGATCTTTTTTCAAGATTTTTCTTCTTTTCTTCTTTCTGGATTTCTTAGTGGCTAACTATGCTGCATACTCTGCTTCGTCTATGCGAACCTTGTCCATCGTTCAAGTTCTCTGATGCAGTTTTCTCCAGGATTAATTCCCATATGCTCTAGCACTTTCACTCTACCAATGTTGCCATCATTAAAAGCAATAACAGCATCACTGACCCCCCACTTTAGTGTTTTCATTTCAACAAAAACATTTTTTGGTAAGCGAATCCATTTAAGAATATTGAACGACTCATTGGGATTTTGAGTCTGACCATGCAGACACTTCTACAGTAACTCAGGATTTGCCAGGTCCCTGTAAATATGTTTTATGATATCCATGACTGCTGCTGTGATGGAATGTATGAAGTGTTTGAATACTGGGCATTGTGGTAATTGCATCATGATTCAGGTCGTGGAGGGAAAAGGTGGTATACTGGTTTTTCATCAGTTGAAAGTCTGTGGAAGAAGGTAGCCCGAACAGCCTGCTTCATTTTCAACAAATCCTCAGTATAGTTTCTAATGGCCATCCCATAATACTGCTATAGTTCATCAATGGTTTTGTATGTCAGCCTGCCTCTTATGGTTTTACCATCAGAGAGTTTCTTGTCTCTCAGACTTCGTTTCAACTTCCTCAACCATGTGCCCATCCTCTTCTAGACATGACCAACACATTCTAGTTTTGTGATAATCTTCTCGCCATAAGGCTGAGCGGCTACTACACTGTTATATGCTTTTGAGTCTCCATCAGCTAAGAACTTAGTTCAACACACTCACCTTTCATCCATAGATCGACTAAAAATTTCAATAGAGGCAGAGGCCTCCGTACCACCAGTTGTTCCTACACAATGTCTGTCACAGATACGCCATTCTTCATTCCCTAATTTACACTTAGTGTTTGGTTAAAATCTGGAAATCTATTACCTTTCCAGTATTCACACTGGTCACCGTAGTAACAGAATTCTTAGAACTGTAGCTGCACTCTTCCATGGTGCCATCAAAAGGTACCGGTATGCCAGTCATACCATCATTTATTTTAACAGCTTCGTTTGCAGCACCCTTCATTGACTTACATGCAACAGATTCCACAGTAGCTCCAATAAATCCCGCATACTTGTCAATTTTACAAGTTGGGCATGGCACATTCATCATGGCACACATTGTTCCTGGTGCAGTGTCTCCTTTCCAAATAGCTCTCAATCCGTAAAACCACCTAACATCTATTTCAAAATAATTATCTTTACACATATCAGAATTCCAAAATGAATGTGTATATTTACAACAGGCACAGTTAATGACAAGTTTCCTGGCTAGTCCATTTGATATCTCACTGTCTTCATGTAAAGTAATTGGGCCTCCGCATATTTTACAACACACATTCACCTAACACCCTTGTTAGGATATGTAAATCCATCAGTGTTCGAAGCACTAAAGCGTGTTTATCTTGATACTGACGAGTTTGCCTGTATTTCATTGTCTGTAACTTCACACGCCACATGTTGAACACGGCGTTTCCCATTATTCGAAAATCTATTACCATGAAAACCACATTTCTTAAAAACACTTCGTTTTGGCGTCATACTTTTTGAGAGATTTTCCACTCTATTCGTCACTTTCCCTCGGAAAAGCGTTAGCACTTCGATGTACCTCGCGTGTTTACACTATGAAACGATGCGATACTCTTTTTGACAGTGCTACCACTACAAACACGTAATTTGACGTTTATAACAGCAATCCACAGCCGTCTATATAAAAAATTACAGATCTTATTAGAATTAATGAACGTAAAAGTTTTAACATTTTCAACCAGTGTAGATTAAAATTAAAAAATAAAATGAAATACTTCCCATGCGAGTTTATAAGTGATATATACATCATTTTATGTGGAAAATTGCAAATTTTTTAATGAGATAAAAATCGGGAAATACGAAAAAAATTGTTTTTCGTTCTAACTCCTCTTAAGTCTTCCAACGCTCTTTCAAATTCTGATTCTAATACTGGATCCCCTATTTCTTCTATATCCGCTCTGTATTGCACTCTTAATGTTACTATCGCCCTTGCCTTTAATTTCACCGAATGCCGTTTTCAGTTTTCCTTATGGTGCGCCAGTCCTTCAGTCAATCATTTATTTTTCATTTCTTCACATTTTTCATGAAGCTACTTCGTCTTAACTTCCCTGCACTTCCTATTTATGTCATTCCTAGACCTGTATTCTGTATTCCTGAATTCCTAAATTTCACCGGAAATTTTTGTTCTTCCTTCTTTCATGCATCAGTTGAAGTATTTCTTGTATTACTCATGGTTTCTCCGCAGTTACATTCCTTGCATTTATGTCTTTTCTCCAATTTCTATGATTGCTTTTTTTTATAGAGGTCCATTCTTCTTCATGTAAACTACATGCTAAGCTTTTCTTTATTTCAGTATCTTTAGCCTCAGTTCCTTAGTACTTCCGTATCCCACCTCTTTGTCCACTGATTCTTCCTGCCTATTCTCTTTAAGCTTTAGCCTGCTCTTTATCATTACCAAATTGTAATCCGGGTCTATATCTTCCCTTGGGTACGACTTACAATCCAATATCTGATTTCAGAATCTCTGACTGACCATGATGTAATCTACATGAAATCCTCCCAGGTCTTTTCTAAGTATACATCCTCTTGTGATTCTTGAACAGAGTATTCGTTGTTACTAGCTGAAATTTACTCTAGAATAAATTTACTCTAGCATTCAATTACTCTTTGCCGGTGCTACCACCAAGCCCATATTCTCCTTTAACTCTTAGATGCTAATTAAATGGTTCAAATGGCTCTCAGCACTATGGGACTTAACATCTGAGATCATCAGTCCCCTAGAACTTAGAACTACTTAAACCTAACTAACCTAAGGACATCACACACATCCATGCCCGAGGCAGGATTCGAACCTGCGACCGTAGCAGTCGCAGATGCTAATTAATCTGAGTCACTTCTTCCCTCACAATGTCCTCCCCGTAAGTAACTTAAGTATTTGTTACGATGTTATGTGTAGTACAAATGGCAGAAGGGATAAAAAAACTGACACTTTCCAAGATGGTACTCCAGGCGGGTGTAAAACGAATGTGCGCAACGGAAAATACTGAACGCAAAAACGAAGTTTTGCCCCTGTCTGACTACTCCTGAAGTAGATCACAAGATCTCTTAAATGTGATATTATCTCCTCCTTCTTGCTCTTTAACATATAAATTATAACATCAACATAAATGAATGATTAACGGAACTAGTAACTACAAAGTGATAAACGTTGTTTCTGCTTATACATTTATTGTAGATTAAAACCTCTTTATGTATTACAAATGATTATATATCAATGTCCAATGGACATAAAGAGACACAAAAGAATTTCCTAACTAATATTAGCGATCAACTGCCCAAATCTTCCCCTTTTTTATGGCTAAACGATCTGTTTAGCAAAAGTGACAAAAAGCAGATTACAGAGTACCTGACGGCTCAACACAAAAGTTTTGTTTCAAGTACAGATAGTGTTGAGGACCAGTGGACAAAGTTGAAAACCGTCGTACAATATGCGTTAGATGAGTATGTGCCAAGCAAGATCGTAAGAGATGGAAAAGAGCCACCGTGGTACAACAACCGAGTTAGAAAACTGCTGCGGAAGCAAAGGGAACTTCACAGCAAACATAAACATAGCCAAAGCCCTGCAGACAAACAAAAATTACGCGAAGCGAAATGTAATGTGAGGAGGGCTATGCGAGAGGCGTTCAATGAATTCGAAAGTAAAGTTCTATGTACTGACTTGGCAGAAAATCCTAAGAAATTTTGGTCTTATGTCAAAGCGGTAGGTGGATCAAAACAAAATGTCCAGACACTCTGTGACCAAAATGGTACTGAAACAGAGGATGACAGACTAAAGGCCGAAATACTAAATGTCTTTTTCCAAAGCTGTTTCACAGAGGAAGACTGCACTGTAGTTCCTTCTGTAGATTGTCGCACAGATGACAAAATGGTAGATATCGAAATAGACGACAGAGGGATAGAGAAACAATTAAAATCGCTCAAAAGAGGAAAGACCGCTGGACCTGATGGGATACCAGTTCGATTTTACACAGAGTACGCGAAGGAACTTGCTCCCCTTCTTGCAGCGGTGTACCGTAGGTCTCTAGAAGAGCGTAGCGTTCCAAAGGATTGGAAAAGGGAACAAGTCAGCCCCGTTTTCAAGAAGGGACGTCGAACAGATGTGCAGAACTATATACCTATATCACTAACGTCTATCAGTTGTATAATTTTGGAACACGTATTATGTTCGAATATAATGACTTTTCTGGAGACTAGAAATCTACTCTGTAGGAATCAGAATGGGTTTCGAAAAAGACGGTCGTGTGAAACCCAGCTCGCGCTATTCGTCCACGAGACTCAGAGGGCCATAGACACGGGTTCACAGGTAGACGCCGTGTTTCTTGACTTCCGCAAGGCGTTCGATACAGTTCCCCACAGTCGTTTAATGAACAAAGTAAGAGCATATGGACTATCAGACCAATTGTGTGATTGGATTGAAGAGTTCCTAGATAACAGATCGCAGCATGTCATTCTCAATGGAGAGCAGTCTTCCGAAGTAAGAGTGATTTCAGGTGTGCCGCAGGGTAGTGTCATAGGACCGTTGCTATTCACAATATACATAAATGACCTTTTGGATGACATCGGAAGTTCACTGAGGCTTTTTGTGGATGATGCTGTGGTATATCGAGAGGTTGTAACAATGGAAAATTGTACTGAAATTCAGGAGGATCTGCAGCGAATTGACGCATGGTGCACGGAATGGCAATTGAATCTCAATGTAGACAAGTGTAATGTGCTGCGAATACATAGAAAGATAGATCCCTTATCATTTAGCTACAAAATAGCAGGTCAGCAACTGGAAGCAGTTAATTCCATAAATTATCTGGGAGTACGCATTAGGAGTGATTTAAAATGGAATGATCATATAAAGTTGATCGTCGGTAAAGCAGATGCCAGACTGAGATTCATTGGAAGAATCCTAAGGAAATGCAATCCGAAAACAAAGAAGTAGGTTACAGTACGCTTGTTCGCCCACTGCTTGAATACTGCTCAGCAGTGTGGGATCCGTACCAGATAGGGTTGATAGAAGAGATAGAGAAGATCCGACGGAGAGCAGCGCGCTTCGTTACAGGATCATTTAGTAATCGCGAAAGCGTTACGGAGATGATAGATAAACTCCAGTGGAAGACTCTGCAGGAGAGACGCTCAGTAGCTCGGTACGGTCTTCTGTTAAAGTTTCGAGAACATACCTTCACCTAAGAGTCAAGCAGTATATTGCTCCCTCCTACGTATATCTAGCGAAGAGCCCATGAGGATAAAATCAGAGAGATTAGAGCCCACACAGAAGCATAACGACAATCCTTCTTTCCACGAACAATACGAGACTGGAATAGAAGGGAGAACCGATAGAGGTACTCAGGGTACCCTCCACCACACACCGTCATGTGGCTTGCGGAGTATGGATGTAGATGTAGATGTAATATAAACAACACGAGATGACTGACATCATCTACATACCAAACACTATAAGGCACTACTTTTACGGATGATATATAGTGGTGTGCAACCTCAGTGGAAATAAAATTTACGAGATCACAGCTGTTTAACTTCATAGCCCTAATAAGCCAATGCAATTAGCAATGTCACCGTATGTACTGCGCCCAGTGCATCGGAGTGATGGTTCTTGTGGTGTCACCGCCAGACACCACACTTGCTAGGTGGTAGCCTTTAAATCGGCCGCGGTCCGTTAGTATACGTCGGACACGCGTGTCGCTACTATCAGTGATTGCAGACCGAGCGCCGCCACACGGCAGGTCTAGAGAGACTTCCTAGCACTCGCCCCAGTTGTACAGCCTACTTTGCTAGCGATGGTTCACTGACAAATTACGCTCTCATTTGCCGAGACGATAGTTAGCATAGCCTTCAACTACGTCATTTGCTGCGACCTAGCAAGGCGCCATTATCAATTGCTATTTATCTTGTGATGCATGTACCGTCAGACCGATGTTCACCAATTATGGATTAAAGTTAAGTATTCCTACAGATACGTACTATTTTTGCTAGTCTCATATCCCTGACCTGTTCCAGACCTCACGCCAGCCTGCGTGAGCTTAAACGCGTGCCTTTCGGCTACCCGTCACTGTGGATTGGCTGTCTTGCCAGTCCACAACAGTTCCAGTATACATTTGAAGAACTCCAACCACAAAATATAACAACAACTCATTCAAACACTAGGATGGCAGAAGACGGTCCTCCGACTAGTATAATATAGTACTGTCTTCTCATCCCTGTGTTCTATAGACGAGAAAGGAGACAGCGTTCAGATAACGTCTCAACGTGAGTATAGGCAGAAGTGCTCTCAATCACTGAACACTGCGTACTCATCGATGACTTCCTGCCTGTAGGCGAAGTGAAGAATCGTATAAGTTCGCAACAGTACAGTGCCTAACCGTTCTAACTATAAAATTTCCTGAGAGCAAAGACAGCAAGTGCGTCTGGAGCAACAAAACTGATACTGAGTGACCGTCAGACACGAGTGCTCAAAACGGAAGATCTCATTCTCTCCATCGCTGGCTTCCCAGCGAACCTCGGCTCCCCTACCTTGTAACTGCAGAAGGCCAATCATATTCTCGAAACCACGGAATATTGTCCCTGTCAACAGATTCTTCCGAACGCCGACGAACCATATTTTAGTCTTTTGTCATACAGCGCGGAAAGTTTGTGAGGAAATATCTATCCTCGTTAATTAAGATTTCATGCAATGGTACACTTCTCAGAGTAAAAATCCTCAAAAATAACGCGGCCTGCGTGATTTCCCAGGTAACGCTTCCTCGTTCCTCTCTGCTGCATCCAAGATTTTCAGAGTTTCTGAAGTATTATCCGGTTATCCTTCCGGCCCCGCTACAAAACCGATCGGCCGCCGCTGTATTGTGCTTCAGCGCTCAGGTGCCTCGACTGTCCAGCTATGGCTACTTCCTTTGTTAAGCAGTACCAACACACCTGTGCGCGATTTTCCACCCAAGGCATGAATTACGCCGGCCGTTTCATTTCCACTGGCGTTCCAATCTCTACTAGTACAGGCAATCATTCATTACTCCATTTTGACGATAAAGACACTCCATCACCTTTCATGCAATAAGCGTTAAAACTATTTACAAGGTGTACGTGTCAATGTCAGTTTTCTTTAAATATTCATATGTACGATGAACAACCTATCAAATGATACCTAATTCCGGTTGTAAATCGCGGCAAGTATGTAGATGAGCGTTTGTAAGGTGCGAATTTATAACCACCTCCCAACTTAATGACGCCACTTCAGCCAGTTGTTACATTCCTGTAATTATTCATGCAGATCAAAACCCGAGTTATCCATTACGTAATTAAATAATTTTTAATGATCATTATTATTCTTTTTGTGGAGAAGCCTTTGGTTTCGAGGATAAATCTCTGGAGGGTATATATTTAAAGTGACTCTGGCGTATATAATGGAAACAGGGCGATATTAGACAATTTTTGTCGCAAATATAATGAAATTAAAGCAAGATAGTACTCATATCGCCCATTTAGGTGTGCACTTTAGACTCAGTGTGGGTACAGTAACCCTACACCATCATTGTCATCGAGGTGAGTACCTGGGGAGATGAAATTAGGTGTCGTTTGGTATACTACACGATCACGTCTTATTCAAATGATCAGTTATTTGGACAGCAGACGTTACATTCCTGACGTGTCAAGACGGGTGGCTGCTCCCTAATTTCGATGTCTGCAGGCCTATCTTAAAACAAAACCGTATGTTGTCCCTGCTGTCCTGTCCATCCTTCCCAGCGTGCAGCATGCTCACCAGACCTCTCACCCACTGAAAACATGACGGCAAGCTACGACTGACCATCCGCGACGACTAACGAATTCTGGCACATAGTTGACACAGCCATGAATGACGTACCCCCTCTTGTCGTCCAAGCTCATTCTGACCCGATACCTAGCCGGTTGTCAACGATAGTTACTGTCACAGGTGACAGCTATGTGTACTAAAGATCACATCCTGTGTGCCTCCACATCACCTACAAATTATATAATGCGTTTTTAATATTATAGTATGTAGAAACGATGTGTAAAATTTCGTCATTTTTTACCCTCCCTAATGTTGCAGTTTTAATGGTCAGTAGCGTAGGCGTAGAGAAAGCAGATGCCTAGTTGGGATTGACTGAAGGACTATTTGAGGACGTCCATTTCATCCAGGAAAATCAATTGGCTAAAAATAATAGTTTGACCAATTCTTATCTATGATGTCTGGGACATTTAGCAGGTTGTGTTAATGGGAGATGCAGAAGAAAATCCTACGAAGAGTGGCGCATTTCGTCACGAATTCATTTACTAAGGACGAGAGCGTTACGCGGTTGCCGAAGGAACTCCAGTGATGCAGAGAAGGTGAGAAGCAGTAGTGGTAGCGTAAATATCCTTCGTAGCTTGTGAAATATAGATATGTACGTAAATGTAGAACTTAGCATCCTGATTAATAAGGAGGAGAATTGTCAAAGTCGTGCTGCATCGATGCTACGCCATCTCTTCTGGCGACCACCGCAGGCGCCCCGAAGGACATCTCAGCGAGAACAGCGGCGCAGCTTGGAGGACTTGAAGCTCAGCCACGGTGCGTTTCCTAACGTAATTCACCTCCAGCCTGCATGTAGGACGCGTGGCAGGTTAATAGTTGCGGAAGGCCAGTAAATCTCTGCACAAAGAACAGCTGCTACGGAATAGAGTGACGTCGCTATTATTTACAGAGCGTGTTCCGCAGTAACTCACCAGGGCGCGGAAATTTGCATGAGAAGTATCGGGTTACACGGTGAACTAGCGTTGCGCTCGAGGTAATGGCTTCTGACCTTACCAGCAAAACGATTTTTTTACTCTTGTTCTCGGCTACATGTCGATACCAGATTCGCTGAAGGCTGAAGGTGACATACTGTTGAAACAACTCAGGTCACACCTTCCTTCTGTGAATTTCCATAAGGCGTTCGGTAAATCGTTTGCTGCACTGGATAGATGTTGGAGGAGATAAAAACGAAATATTTTACCGTGGATGGCGTATACTTGAAGGGTGCTAAAATAACAGTGAACGGAAATACAAAAGAGAAAGTTAATACCTATAAATACGTGGATTACACGGAATCTGCGAAGAAAAATCCAGAAGTACAACGGAAGTAAAAGATGCATTAACAGTTTTGGAAAAATGGCCTTAAAATTGTAAGTGACGATCAAAACGTTTGCATTCAAAGACCGTAGAGTGCAGAATCGGTAAGCTAATCAGGCAAAATCGCTGTAAGCCTTGGCGCAATCATCCCACCGATGGACCAGGTTGAAGATACCTGTTTGTTAAAACACAGTCTCCTGCTGCATGTGAAAGTTCGTAACTGGCTGCTGCACGCCCTCGTCCCACGGGGATCGTCGATTCTTGAAGCCCTTTTTTAAGGGTCCCAAGGCTTGAAAATCGCATGAGGAGAGATCAGAACTACAGGGCTGGTGCTCCAGAGTCTCCCACTTGAGTTGGAGATATTTGTGTGTTACGACATTTCCGATATGGGAACGTCCATTATCGTGAAGCAGCAACATTCCACAAGAGTGTTTTTGGTTAGACATGCTGCCCCATACTCTTTCTTCATTCTCCGATGAATGTCTATCGGTGTTTGTCCTTCGGGAGCCAAGAGAAGAATAACAGCACATTGGTCCTCTTTGAACGCATCTGGTAACAACGTCGCCATTATTTAGTTTCAGAAGGGGATTGGGAACAGGAGAGGCGTTTCTGACACTGAGACTCGTTATCGAAAAGCAATTACAGAAAAATAAACTGACTTATATTGCCTATGTAGACATAGAAAAGGCATTTGATAACGTTATCTGGCAAGAGATGTTCAGAGTGCTGAGGAAAAGTGGAATAAAGTACAAAGGCATCCTAGTGATACTCTGTTTCTATAAGAATGAGGTGGCAGTGATTAGGAACTGTCACCATGAACAAGAAGCAAATATTAGAAAAGCTTACATCCAGGAAGCTGTAGACCAAGTTCGAGAAGCTACTGAGGTGGGGATCAAAATTAATGGGCAGAACATAGACATGCTACGTTATGCAGATGATATTGCTATAGTCACGGAGACAAAAGAAGATCTAGAGGAAGTCTTCAGAACAATGAAAAAAATTCTATGCAATCGGTATGGAATGAGAATAAACAAGAAAAAGACTAAAGTGTTGGTATGCAATACAGGGGCAGAATATGGACCTCTGAGAATGAGAATTGGAAGAGAGGAGCTGGAAGTGATAGAGGAATTTACTTACCTGGGAAGCAAAATCACAAGAGATGGTATAAGCCGGAAAGAAATTGCGACCATAATACAAAAGGCCAAAATTGCATTTAATCGGAGAAGGAACTTACTCACCAGCAACAGCATCAGCCTGAAAATAAGGAAACATATCATGAAAGGTTTCGTTTGGAGTGTGGCCCTATACGGATGTGAAACTTGGGCAATTGGAAGAGAAGAGAGAAGACGGCTAGAGACCCTGGAGATGTGATGCTATAAAAGGCTGATGAACATCAGCTGGAGAGATAAAGTAACAAATGAAGAGGTGCTTAGAAGAGTACAGGAAACCAGATCTCTGTGGAGGCACATCCAAACAAGAGGAGACAAACTGGTAGGTCACATCCTACGACACAACATCATTGGGACAATAGCAGAAGGAGCTATTGAGGGAATGAATCGGCGGGGGCGACCAAGGATATCATACATGCAACAGATCATGAATGACGTTGGATGTAACACATAAGTGGAAATGAAGAGGAAGGCAGACAGGAGACAGGAATGGCGCTCTGCTGCAAACCAACCTCAGGGTTGAACACTAAAAGAAGAAAGAAGTTCACGTTTTAGCGCAAGCACGACGGAAAGACATGAATGCCACACTAATTTCCTCCTTACGTGCCGGGCCTTATATATCTTCATCGGAGTCGCACTTTGTTACGTATGTGCAGCAGTAACGCCCTCAAACGGAAATTTTTTGATCGCTCGGTGTACAATGTATAATATAATCCTAAACAAGCACACGGACGGGAACACCCCTCTAGTCTTCCTAATCGACTCAGTCTATGAGGCAGAGCATCCATAAGTCTCTTCAGGTATGCCACACTAATAAGAAGCCACGTAATTATGATCTCGTCGAGATATCAGATTTGGAGGACGTTGATAGCTTTGTTTCACCCACTGTTCCACATTTTCTGTGGGATTAAGATCGGTTGATTCAGTGGGCCAGCCGAGATGCTACAAGGAGCCTGAGTGTTTCTCAAACTAGGAACGTATGTGTACACCCATGTGGACACAGCTGTCGTCAGGTTGGAAGAGGTGATGTATGCAGTACACAAATTACGAGATGTAGAAAAAGATTCGATGCTTCGTCACCGAGAACGCTAAAGTAAACCTCCTGGAACATGTTCCCTGTAACCCGAACAACTGAACAAGGGACACAATTCAAGTTGCTCAAAAAAACATCATACAATACACCGTCCGAATGCTGCAGGCCAAAGGCGTCTGTGGGTCATCGGTACTCTCGATGCCTTGCATTGTTTGAGATGAAGCAAAACTGCGAACCGTCAACTACACTAGGCGTCTTGTGTCACCTACGAGCAATTCTCTTCGCAAAGTCCGCTCAGAAACTAGTTGAATTGGACCAGCACTCACTATCAGAAGCATTTCTTACTGGGTCTGAAAGGCAGTCATCGACAAGATGTGAAACTCATGTACGATCCGTGTCGGTTCGGATACTTACACGGCTGTGGTTTCCAACACCTCCAAGACCTTTACAGCTGAGTGCGATGAGATATTACCTAGTCCCTCCACCACAATCACCCCTCCCCCTTCGCCATCAAACACGCAATCATCAACATCAATATTTAACAAAAACCTAGAATAAAAAATCATTTTATTTGAACAGTTTCATTTTTTAAATGACGGAACCTAAATGAGATTTATTTTTTGTGGGCACTTTATGAAACTACCAACTAAGGAGCCAATGAAATACTTAGTACTGATTGTATCTAACAATCGTGTTTCATAGAATGATGAAGCAATTCTCAGCTCATTGTGAGTGCTAGCTGTAACTCGTTCTTAGAAAAGCAAGCTAATTATTCACGCTGCGGGTAAATACTTGCAAAACATACTTCCACTGCACAAGTTCTCTCCTCAGCGAAGCTTGCTCACCCGCCACCTGAACCCTCCATTTAAAATCAAACAGGCGTTGAAAATACCGCTTCAATTGTAAGGGCCTTTCTTCTTTCAGTAGTTAAAAAACGACCGGTTTTGGGTTCTTGAATGTCCATCATCATATACAATTTTGTACTGTGGCCCCAAGCGCCGCGGTGGACAAGTACAAGACGCGGTGTATCAGCAGCTAGTGCAGAGCATGGAGTGGCTACTTATTTTTTGCTGAAGATTTCATCCTACCGTTGTTGCTCCGGGCATGTACTAATCTTAATAATACAACAATGTGATGGGCTTACAGCAATGTAGCAGCCATTATTGTTAGTGTTTTCTTGTGCTCTAAGTTAGGTCGTTTATCTCAAGAGGAAAATGAACAGATCATGGCCCGTTTCGGTAACTACCTTTAATTCTGAGAAACGATTTGCATGAAATATTGAAGCATATGTAATCTCTATGCTTCAGTTTTTACTGTCCTAGATGCATAATACAAAGTCCGAGTATGTATGTAGTGGTAGTCTATGTGAAGAAGATGATGTTCGTTTCACGAGCTGTAATCTCCACTACATTGTATGTCCCGTTAATGGTAGTATCTAAAAGAAATGTAATTAATGTTAACTTATTCGGCCATATATGGACTGCATGAAACAACTTCCTGATTTTCGGCTTTTCCAGTATTTTCACACTCTTTCATTGTGTTATTTCCTTCTTTCATCTGTCCATATAGTGATACCCTTTCTGACCTTTTCCTGAAAACTCCCAAGTTTCCTAATATTGTTTCGGAAAGTTCGCCTTTCTAGAATTTCTGCTTCCGTGGCCTTAATTTCTACTAAGCCCTTTTTCACTTCCCTGAACCAACTTCATTCCGTTCTGGGATTTTTGACGAAATTATCAAATATTCCAAGTTTATTCGAACTAAGTGACCATAAAACCAAGTTCTCCTTTTCCTGATAGAATTAGATAGTTTTTCAGTCTGAATGTAGATGCTTTAATTTACTTCTTCTCATCCACGTACTATCATTCGTTCTTGGGCCGAGTATTTTCCTTAGCACCTTACTTTCATTGTTTCAAACTTTTCAATTTCCACCTGTTTGTAGACGCCTAGACATTCAGCTACATAAAGGCTCTTCGGTTTTATGTCAATGTTGTAGTGGTGGATTGTTCTCACTGTTCTTTGTTAATTAGTTCAAATGGCTCTGAGCACTATGGGACTTAACTACTGAGGTCATCAGTCCCCTAGAACTACTTAAACCTAACTAACCTAAGGACATCACACACATCCATGCCCGAGGCAGGATTCCAACCTGCGACCGTAGCGGTCGCGCGGTTCCAGACTGAAGCGCCTAGAACCGCTCGGCCACTCATTTGGACTTTCCAGTTATCACGAAGTTTCTCAATTTGTTGTTGTACGACACTGACAGGTCACTGCGTCTATAACAAACTGCATATTACTCGCAGCGATGTAACGCAGTGTCAGAAGACAGGTCGTAGAACACTGGCTCCCAATCCGGTGATAATTACCCGTGGGGGGTAAAATATTACTGAGGTACAACATTTTCCCCTAAATACTCAGATTTATCCACCCCGTCGATTCTATCGTATCTTGTACTTCGGACCGGTTTTAATCTTCGTCATGGATTCTGTCTTCTCAAAAGATATTTGTAATCTAGCCTTTTCCACCATCTCTTTCAATAGGTCGGCTTTTTTCAGTGTTGTATCACTGTCTGCGGAAAACATTACTGAATCAGCTGTAGAGTATTTCTGAATGGTGGTAATAGTAATGATCTTTTAAAGATAACGTATTTTCGTGATCGCAATACAATTGAACCTTTTTTTATTTCACTTCAGTAATATTTTACCCCCCACGGGTAATTATCACCGGATTGGGAACCAGTGTTCTACGGCCTGTCTTCTCACACTGCGTTACATCGCTGCGAGTAATACGCAGTTTGTTATAGACGCAGTGACCTGTCAGTGTCGTACAACAACAAATTGAGAAACTTCGTGATAACTGGAAAGTCGAAAACGATAGCTACCTTCAGTGTCTCTGTGGCATCTACTTGTCTCAATGTGCTGATAGCTTACGTGGAGCGACATCACTGCTACGACTTCATCATCGTCTGGAGGTCACATGACCGCTTAGTGCCAGTTCTGCACCGTCTGCAGCGCTTCTGAGCAACCAGTTTCCTCCATTAAGTGGATGACAAATATTTTACCCGGCGAGCTTATGTGCTGTTTCACAGTAGTGAGGCATGAAAGATAACTGTGCAAGCTGAGAGGAATATAAAGACACTGAGAGCTAATCACAGAGGATATGGTATTGTAGCTCAACTGAGAATCGGAAACATAGCCAAGAAAATGCAAAATATGCTAAAGCAATGGCACTCGCACCAGTGAAGGATAAATATAGACTGCCCCCGATATATACTCAGAGAAAGAAGAAACCTCGATCGACCGTTGATCAGCTGGCGTAAACAACTAGTTTGGGAACAGGATTACAAAAAGATTTTTATGTAAAAATAAGATGTCATTTATTGCCATGTGGACCTGGTAAATCATAGAGAAACGAAGGATGCTCAGTCTTTATGAGATGCTGAGGATGGAGAAGAACAGATCAGGCCTTGTTTCCTTGGCTGATAAACTTCCCTTAGCATGTATTGTAAGACGGTATCAGTGTAGATTTCCCTCTTTCTTCCTCTAATTTTTCAAGTATTGGAGGAGCTTCATGAAGAATTATAGCTCGTAAATGAATTTCGTGGGTTACAAAAAAACGGCGCCGGGGGGCAGTAGATGGGCTGATAATGGTTTCAACGTCGTCGCCAGCAGACAGCGTAGCCACTGTGTGTACTCTTTAATAACGAATGCTAGCAGCTACATGGCTCAGTGTGGTGCAAACGTGTGAAACGTCCACTCAGCACTGACGCCCGCCAGGATCGTCGTATTGTAAGGGCAGCAGTGACAGATCACACAGCTACCATAGCACACACGAGAGGGCTTGTGAGCCCAGACGTGTAGACAGCGACTGTTACGAACCAGTTATTAGCAGTGGGACTTCGGCCATGCACACAGCTAGCCCACGTTCCACTCACACCACTGCACTGACGTTCACGGCTCGATTTGTGCCGCCAGACTATCATTTGGAAGATGGAATCCAGCCCCGTAGTCTTCACCGATGAAAGCAGACTCTGTCTACACGCAAGTCACGGTTGTTGGCGCGTATGACGTAGACCAGGTGAGCGCTGCCTCGTAGAATGCATTCGTCCAAGATGCATTGGCCCCATACCAGGCCTTACGGTCTGGAGTGTGATAAGCTACAACTTTAGTTCACCTTTAATGTTTGTGAAGGAGACACTAACCAGCGCTCGGTAAGTGTAGACTGTTGTTACACCCGCTCCTTTGCCATTCTTCCAAGATGAAGAGATAATGTTCACTCTCACACTGACCATGAAACAAAACCTGCTCTGAAAGACGGACGGCAGCTTCCCTGGCCAGCACGATCTCCGGACTTGTCTCTAATCGACCACATGTGGGATATGGTAGGACGAAAAGTGACTCGTGTGACTCGTTAGCCTGCAACTCTTACAGAACTGCATGAACAAGTCCAGCTGGAGTGGCATAACGTATCACAAAACAGTATTCGCCATCTGTACAATCGACTGGATGCCAGAGTCATTGCTTACATTTCCACCTGTGGAGACTGTTCAACGTATTTACATGGATGTTTCAGCACGGTTCGGTACCTGGTACCTCAGAACGGCTTGTGCTATTGATCTGTAAATGTAACCATTCCATGTACTCCATATGGACTATTGTAGACATAAATCATGGGTGAACTGGAACCTCTAAAAGTGCTCATTCAATGGATAGCGGACACCGTCTGTTCACCAAGTGGCTGCGGCTGCTACAGATATATACACATCAAAAAAAGTTTTGCATCACCCTGGTTCCCAGAACTCCTGGAGATAGACGTTGACTGTGGATATTGTACCACAAACACAGACTCTTTGACTGTTCAGAGATGTCACTAAACCCGCCTAAAGATGTAAACAACCATGCATGAGCAGCGCCGACCATTTCCAGTCATTCCACCAGGGAGGAGGTACACGGCTCGTGTTGCCTGTAGTTCAACCACGCCTAGACGGTCAATACCGCGGGTAGATCGCCTCCGCATTGTTACTTTGTGCCAGGAAGGGCTCTCAATAAAGGAAGTGTCCAGGCGTCTCGGAGTGAACCAAAGCGATGTTGTTCGGACATGGAGGAGGTACAGACAGACAGGAACCGTCGATGACATGCCTCGCTCAGGCTGCCCAAGAGCTACTATTGCAGTCGATGACCGCTACCTACGGATTATGACTCGGAGGAATCCTGACAGCAACGCCACCATCTTGAATAATGTTTTTCGTGCAGCCACAGAACGTCGTGTTACAATTCAAACTGTGCACAATATGCTGCATGATGCGCAACTTCACTCCCGACGTCCATGGCGCGGTCCATCTTTGCAACCACGACACCATGCAGCGTGGTACAGATGAGCCGAACAACATGCTGAATGGACCGCTCAGGATTGGCATCACATTCTCATCACTGATGAGTGTCGCATATGCCTTCAACCAGACAATCGTAGGAGACGTGTTTGGAGGCAACCAGGTGGGGGTGAACGCCTTGGAGGCACTGTCCAGCGAGTGCAGCAAGGTGGAGGTTCCCTGACGTGGCATTATGTGGGGCAGACGTACGCTGCTGGTGCTCATGGAAGGCGCCTTAACGGCTGTACGATACGTGAATGGCATCCTCCGACCGACAGTGCACCCATATCGGTAGCATATTGGCGAGGCATTCGACTTCATGGACGACAATTCGCGCGCCCATCGTGCACATCTTGCGAATGACTTCCTTCAGGATAACAACATCGACCGAATAGAAAGGCCAGCATGTTCTCCAGACATGAACTCTATCGAACATAGACAGATTGAAAAGGGCTGTTTTTAAACGACGTGGCCCATCAACCACTCTGAGGGATGTATGTCGAAACGGCGTTGAGGAGTGGACAGTCTGGACCAACATTGCCTTGATGAACTTGTGGATAGTATGCCACGACGAATACAGGCATGTCTCAATGCAAGGGGACGTGCTACTGGGTATTAGAGGTACCGGTGTGTACAGCAGTCTGGACCACCACCTCTGAAGGTCTCACTGCATGGTGGTACAACATGCAATGTGTGGTTTTCATGAGCAACAAAAAGAACGGAAATGCTATTTACGTTGATCTTTATTGCAATTTTCTGTACAGATTCCGGAGTTCTCGGAATATAGGTGATGCAAAACATTTTTAGATGTTTATATCTTGATGTGAATGTATGCTTTCCCGGCGTATACAGCTGGCGAAGAGTTCTCGGGCTTCCAGCCGGGTGGCGGTTGTGGTGTCACCGCCAGACACCACACTTGCTAGGTGGTAGCTTAAATCGGCCGCGGTCCATTTAGTACATGTCGGACCCGCGTGTCGCCACTGTGTGATCGCAGACCGAGCGCCACCACAAGGCAGGTCTCGAGTTACGGAATAGCACTCGCCCCAGTTGTACGACGACTTTGCTAGCGACTATACGGACAAAGCCTTCCTCTCATTTGCCGAGAGACAGTTAGAATAGCCTTCAGCTAAGTCCATAGCTACGACCTAGCAAGGCGCCATTAGCCTTACATAGTTTGATAGTTATCGCATAAATGTCTCAAGAAGAACGTTGTAAACCAACAAAGAATAAAGTTAAGTATTCGAGGAGCTGCATACTTTTCTTATTAGGATTCAATAGTTATCCTGTTCCAGACTTCACGCCAGTCGGCGTGTGTGTACGCGTGCCTTTCTTTTGGCTACCCGTCACTGTAGACTGGCTGCCTTAGCAGTCCACAACATTGGCGACGAGGGAAAAGTGTTCTTTCTAATTGCTTACATTTCCTTGTGTCATGGCTTCGCCAGATGTACTGTCCGAATTTTATCGCTTGCAGAATCAGCAGACGCAGGCGTTATTGGATGCCCTTGGACAGCTCGTCCAGGGTCAACGTGCCATTCAAACCGATGCGGCAGCCGCCGCTTCATCGCTGCCGCAGCCACAACTCGCAGTTGCACCGCCTTTTAGGCCCTATGACCCAGACGTGGAATCGTGGACCGCGTGGTCCCACCAGTTTGGATTTCATCTCACCACCTACAGAATTCAAGCTAACGAGCGGCAGCCTCATTTATTGTCGTGTGTAGGGGTGCAAACGTACCGTGTGATAGTGAAATTGTTTCCCCGACGCGACGTAGCAACTCTGTCCTACGAAGAAATTTTGTCGGCATTGGACGCCTATTTCAAAGAAACATTAATGTGGTTGCAAGACGGTATACTTTCTTTCGTACAAAATGTACGGCCGGTCAAACTAATAGGGAGTGGGTTGCAACTTTGCAAGGCCTTACTAGGGATTGTTCATTTGAATGTGACTGTGGCCTTCCTTATTCAGATACTATGGTGCGTGATGCAATTGCACAGAACGTTTCTGATGTTCGGATACGGGAGCAAATTTTGAAACTAGTTAATCCCTCCCTTCAACAAGTGATAGACATATTGGATAGACAAGACACACTTGACTTTGCTCAGGAATCATTTGAAACTTCGCCAGCCGTGTGTAACATTAACCGGCCCGCCGGGCGCGCTAAGCAGCCCGGTCAACTGCCCTCGCGCACGTCAGCACAGCTGCCGCCACACTTTAAACCAGGTGTGCCGCGCCAGCATACAAATGCAGTGAAATCATGCCCGCGGTGTGCAACTAGACATTCGCGCGAACGTTGCCCGTCACGCCAAGCTATATGGTTTTTCTGTAATAAAAAAGGACATGTTCAAAGTGTTTGCCAGAAAAAGCTCAGATCAGACACTCTTAATCATTCCCGGCCCTTTGCTTCGCGCCGGATTCGAACCAAGGACACTCAGGCTCGTGGACCTTCGCCCATGGACATTCATGTAGTTAATTCCACTTCGTCCAGTGCCGCTGTCTCTATCCGTGACTGTGTTCGTCCCACAAACAGTGTGCGTCGACGTCGCCGGAAATCACGTCAATTAGCGAGTGATGCTGTACCTGTATCAATTCAAATTGCACAAAACAGTCGCTCTTGTCGTCAGCAGGACAATAAACTTTTTGTAGATTTGGACTTTAATGGCAAGGTCATACCATTCCAGCTCGATACCGGAGCTGCAGTTTCACTGCTCAATCACGACACGTACAAACAACTGGGGCGAGTGCTATTCCGTAACTCGAGACCTGCCTTGTAGTGGCGCTCGGTCTGCGATCACACAGTGGCGACACGCGGGTCCGACATGTACTAAATGGACCGCGGCCGATTTAAGCTACCACCTAGCAAGTGTGGTGTCTGGCGGTGACACCACATTCCTCCCCTCGGACCGAATGGCCGGGTGCGGGTGGCACAGCCTCGCCTGTTGTTTGGCTCCCCACCTCATCGCATACGTCAACATGGGGTCCTCCCCACGGCGGGCGGAAGCCTTATAACACGACCGTTCGCCGATTTGCGGGGGAGGAATGTGGTGTCACCGCCAGACACCACACTTGCTAGGTGGTAGCTTAACTCGGCCGTGGTCCATTTAGTACATGTCGGACCCGCGTGTCGCCACTGTGTGATCGCAGACCGAGCGCCACCACAAGGCAGGTCTCGAGTTACGGAATAGCACTCGCCCCAGTTGTACGACGACTTTGCTAGCGACTATACGGACGAAGCCTTCCTCTCATTTGCCGAGAGACAGTTAGAATAGCCTTCAGCTAAGTCCATGGCTACGACCTAGCAAGGCGCCATTAGCCTTACATAGTTTGATAGTTATCGCATAAATGTCTCAAGAAGAACGTTGTAAACCAACAAAGAATAAAGTTAAGTATTCGAGGAGCTGCATACTTTTCTTATTAGGATTCAATAGTTATCCTGTTCCAGACTTCACGCCAGTCGGCGTGTGTGTACGCGTGCCTTTCTTTCGGCTGCCCGTCACTGTGGACTGGCTGCCTTAGCAGTCCACAACAGTGGTGTCTTCAAACTGCGACGTTTCGACGAGTGACATACTCATCATCTTCTGGCGAAGATGATGAGTATCTTAAAAATCAAGTCTTTAACAATTGTTAGCTCCAACAGTTCACCACAATCTCCTTAAATTTGAAAAATTCCTGGTGAAATAACAGAAAAATATCCACTACCCCAGTCTCCAGTAAAAATCATGCACTTTTCTGTCATTGGATTCTGGGGAACAGGAACATAATGAGGGGAGGAGAGTCGGAGCTTCTCGAAACCTCTCCGCAAACACTATATTGGCTCACATATCACAAATATATTGGTCACGATAGACAAACTGTAATAAACTAAGGATGTTCTGGAAAGATTTCACTTCAAAATCCTCAGAATGCAAGAGACGAAATCCACTTTAACAAAGAAAACTACAGAATATGCAGAGGAAAACCCGCTGTCAGAAGAGGAACATTGACAATTTTTGGCACATGATTTGAAGTTCACAAATCAGTCGTAGACAACATCCTAGATTTCAATCCAGTATCAACACACCACAAAAAGTCGAAGACTTTTGGGAAGACATGGAAGAAATTACAAAAAAAAAAAAAAAAAAAAACCAGAAAGACTAAAGTGTATTGGGAGACATTAATACCAACTAGACAAAGAGAAGAATTATAAGCAAAATGAGCGGCCCGTACACGGCACAGAAACGCACCAACAAGAATGGGGAATCTCTCATTCTTTACTGTCAAAAGATTTTTCGAGTCCGACCATCACAGGCTAGAAGTAAAAAGTAAGCCAGTCCCAAGAAACCGAAAAAACAGAAAAAACTAACAAGACCAAAGCCGAATTACTGGAAGATAACCGAAGATAAAAGTATTGTAGAAACTAATGAAAGCTCAACAAAAAATTTGACGGACCTAGTGAAGACAATTCAGAATGCAGTTTGTTGGTGCCAACTTCCTACTAAACGAAAACATAGATGATGGAACACAACGTGTGATCAGCATTGACGTAGAATCCAGGCCTGGAAGAAGTTTAGCAGTAACAGAACGAAAGAGGCATGGCAGGATTTCCAAAAAGTCCAGAGACAATCCTCGAAAGATATTAGAAGGATGAAAATGAGGTTCTAAAAAAAATATATACTAAATGACATTGTGAAAGATTTCAAGAGAAATAACACGAGAAATCTCTACAGAATATTAAGGATAAATGCAAAGGGCCATTAGCTTTCAAATATTTCTGCAAAAGAACATACGGACCTCTGGAAACAATTACTAAAGAAAACTGCAAAATTCTTAAAATCTATTTTGATAAAATCATCAGTTGCTACAAGTCTAGAAAATCACTCTTCAAGAAAAGAGTATCGAACCCAGACTCAAAACCTCCTTCAATAATAGAGGTAGAGGAGATTATTAAACAACTAAAAAACAAAAGAGCCCCAGAAGATTTGGAAACTCAAAAACCAACCCATCCAAAGAAAATCCATAAAATACTCACAGAAATATGGTATACAGAGAATATACCACATGAAGGGAAATGTGCGTCGATTCACCCGCTCCACAAAAACGGTGACAAAATAGACCCCAAAAACAAGAGAGGTATCTTATAATTACCGGTCTCCCTCAAAATTCTCTCCTAGGCATTACTCAACAGACTAGAACCACAAGCTGATGCAAAGATAAGTGAATACCAAGCAGCCTTCAGAAAAGGAAGGTCGTGCATTGCACAGAGTTGGAACAGTGAACCTCCTGAAGATCAGGCAGATTAATAATACAGTAGTCACATTCGTGGACACTAAGAAGGCCTACGACTTCTTAGAGAGACAGACTCTCTTTGTAGGAATAGAAGAATATGGAATAGACAGAAAAATTAGGATGGTCATACGAAAGACACTTACAGACACCAAGACCAAAATAAAATTTATTGGAGAAATCTCAGACCCATACGAGATACATACAGGGATCAGACAAGGGGAAGAAAAAGTAAAAGGAATTCAGTTAGTAACAACGTGTGAAAACAAGAGGATCATAAAATGCCTCGCATTTGCAGATGACCTGTCAATGCACAGCAACAATAGACAAGAAGCACTGGAATACTTACATGAAGTCTCTGCCAAAACAGGTCCCGAGATAGCATATGAGAAAATGCAATACATGGAAAGAAAGAGATAGCAACAGCAGCCAAGCCATGTATATAAAATATAGAAACGTTAACAGAGTGGAACATTTCAAACAGAGGGATCGAACAAGGCATTCAACACAGAAAGAACACGAAAACTTCAGATAGTGTACAAACTGACATGGGAGCACTACACCAAAACAAATATTTCAGGAGAGGCCAAATTCAGGCTCTACAGTACAGTTGTACAATGAGAAGTACTCTACGCATCAGAAATGATCGCAATCGCAGCGTCAGGCATCATAGAGACAGGAAAAATAGAACGTAAAATCCTCAGAAAAATTTGTGGGACAGTACACTGGGATTGTACGTATATTGATGAAGAGACTAACCAAAGAATTATATGAAAACACAGACAAGCTCACAGACATGATCAGCAATAGCCGACTAAAATTCTATGGACACCTACAAAGAATGAACAACAACAACCTCACAAAGAGGATTTTTGATGTAGTAAACCGCTCATTAAAAAAAAAAATTGGTTTCAAGAAGTGGAAGAAGACCTAAAACAACCAGGGGTCACTATTGAATGATAAATGAAAGACATCAACTCGGAAACATAATTATGATCACGTAATCTGAAGTAAAATAAAGGAAGGAAAAAGGAAGATACCGAATTACTTTCAATATTTTCTGTGAAAAATAAAAATTATAGGCAACAAGCCTTGCAAACTGATCTTGAGAACCTGCGTTTTGGCACATTTCTCACTTCTTCTGGATGTCTATTAAGAATGGAACTATCAGAATAGTGCACCAGTTGTCTACGACTGGTAGCAAGTGTAAATTCTTCCCTTAGATTGAGGTGAAGTTAAGGAAAGCATTCATCTCCTGAAACAATCACCATTCGTCTACGAGAAAAAGGCTGAAATAATACGTTTAAAGCTGGAAAGAGGAATGGTATCACAAGTGTTCTTACTATAATGTTATTCTGCAGTACGCGGAAGTCATGTATCAGATTCTGGACATTAATTCTCGCAGAACCTATCTACAAGAAACTTCAGGGAGATCCGACGGCCAAGGTAATCAAAACGACGCAGGCACTGCTCAAGCACTCTAGAATCAACTTCGACAAGGCCAGAAGATTCATCCCGCAAGTGACACAGGCACCAAGGATATATGGTGTACCGAAGGTACACAAAACCGACTTCCCCTTAAGGCCCATAGTAAACAGTATAAATTCGCCGACCTACTACCTAGCGAAAGAACTGGCACCTAGGCTCCGACACCTAGTGCACCAAACCGAGTCCTACGTTAAGGATTCCACTCACTTCGTGTCTCTCCTAAAGGAAATGCGTGTTACGGACCAAGATCTGATGGTTAGTTTCGACGTCAAATCCCTATTCACGAATGTCCCAGTGTCAGATACTGTGAACATCCTAGAAGAACGCGTGGCACCTGATATATGTGAGCTTGTGCGCCACTGTCTGACGACCACCTATTTCAAGTGGAGAGGTCAATTTTATGAACAAACTGACGGTGTAGCTATGGGCTCACCCCTATCGCCTATCGCAGCAGAAATTTTCATGGAGGCATTTGAGGAAACAGCCCTCCAGTCCGCACCATTACGCCCAAATTGTTGGCTTCGCTATGTCGATGATACTTTCGTCATCTGGCCCCACGGAGAAGAGGAGTTACAGAACTTCCACAAGCACCTTAACCAACAGCATAGGAAAATTCAGTTTACAATGGAAACAGAGAAGAATGGGGTGCTGCCTTTTCTCGACGTGGAAGTTTATCGAAAACCTGATGGTAAACTTGGCCACAAAGTGTACAGGAAACCAACCAATACGGACAGGTACCTTCACGCCTCCTCCCACCATCACCCCACGCAGAAGAAGTCCGCCCTGCACACGCTAACGAAGAGAGCGTACAGGATAAGCGACGAAGAACATCTGAAGACAGAACTTGAACGCCTCAGGTCCATCTTCGGAACTAATGGCTATGGGAAGCAGATGATAGACAGCACCATGTCGACAAGGGAGAAGATTAATAGGGAAGAGGAGAAGGAGGCACAGAGCATTGCTGTGTTACCATATGTACAAGGGGTCACCGAACGTATTGGCAAAATTCTACGAAAAGCCGACATCAAACCAATTTTCCGAAGCAGAAACAAAATATCAGACATGCTCGGTTCTACCAAGGACGCAGTTGACAAACTACACACAGCTGGCGTGTATGAAATTGGTTGTGCGTGTGGATTAGTCTACATAGGTGAGACGGGACGTCCGATTAGCACAAGGCTCTCGGAACATGAAAGATATATCCGCCTGAAACAACACACTAAGTCAGCAGTGGCGGAACACCGAGACAAGTGCGGGAAACCAATATTTTTTCAAGAAGCCCGCGTCCTGGCGAAACAGCCTCTCACTTTCAAAAGAAAGATTAGAGAGGCGATAGAAATAGCCAAAAGACCCGCCAACATGAATAGAGAGGACGGGTACAAGCTTCCGAGGTCTTGGCTGCCTGCAATAGCAGGGCTACGGAACGGCGGCAGAGCCGTGGCGGCCCATGCAGACACGCGGAGAGCCGCAGTGGTCGCGAGCGCACAGAGCAATGGGACGCCGCAGCCGGCTTCTGGACAGCATGGAAACAGTGTGACGTCACAGCCATCACCTGTTCGCTATTCGTCCGTCTCCTCCAATGGGGTGGATTAATATAAAGACCAATAGAAAACAGCTATTTCAGCCAATGACAGATAATAAAGGAAACACCAATAAAGCATACCTTTCACCCCTCCTCCTCCTCCCTTTACAGCCAATCAAGTAACGACACGGTTTTCTCGTGCAGTTATTTAAGGAATCAAGTGTGTTCATTTAGCAGTTAACGTAAGGCCCTGATGAAGGCTAGCTGCAACGCTGGCCGAAACGTTGGCGCATTTTAAATTATGACGATGCGGTCTGATTCCCTGAAGAATTTTATTGAAGAAGTTCGTTTTCACAACTTAAAAATATATTTGATTTCGTCAGGTACGTTCAGCAACATGTGACACAAATATTATTTAATATCATATTTTGAAATAGTTGGGAAGTGGTAATCGTCGTCATGCAGCCAGGTATACAAGGGCGTACTGAAAAGTAATGCTCCCAATTCTTTACTATATTCTCAGTATCTGTTGAGGTATGTCATGCATGTTACTTGGTGGACTTTCCCGCTTAGCAAACCTTCTGCCACTAGAGGTCTCCGGATTGTGCCGTATAACCTGGCGGTGCTTAACGTAACTATGTCGTCAGAAACAACGTGCAGTAATCGAATTTCGAATGCAAAGAGTGACAATGACAGATCACAAACGTGCGCTGTGACGTCTGCAACGATCCGACGCCTTCGATTCACTGTCTTTGATCATATTCCATGCAGTACCATTAGATTTTCATCTTAAAGAAAACCTTCAAGGACTTTATTTTGAGAGTGATGAAGCACTGCAAGCAGAGGTGAGGTTGTAGCACTGTCAAGAAATTCAAGCATTCTACAGTGTCTGTATCAAGAAATTGATCTCTCTTTGTGAGAAATGTTCCTCGCCAGAGTGACTAAGTTGAGAAACAAATACAGGGGATGATGGGTAAATGTGCAAATGTTTTTATACGTGATACCTTAATATGTACACACATCGGTGGTAGGGTTCCTGCACTTAACTTAGGATCCACTTACCAACTAATAAATACACGTAACCCTCCGTTGCCAAATTTACCTTTATTGTAATTTTACTTAACGTGGAAGCCACAAAAACACCAAACATGGAGGCAAAATGTACGCATCTAAAAGCTACTTAGAAAAGGAATAAGATTATTTCAATTTGTTTCCACAAGAGGAAAATACAACGTCCCAATTCGGACCTCGCTAACACTTACATTTTACTGACATTAAATATAACAAGATAAATAACCATACACGTGACGAGAACAAATAAATAACACTATTAATCTTTACAAATGAGAATACGACTATATCCACGAAGGTTCGCACCCTGGCAAGGGAGATACTTAACTTCAACATATAAGGTGATTACATTCAGCCCTAATTCCACTCGACAAACGTAGTAACGACATAAGCGAGACAAATGTACTGAAGGAGGATAGCCGGATGTGCCGTAGTAAAAAGGGCTACTATCAACCCCGTCAGGATGCGGCCCCCGTGGACACGTCAGTTTCAAAAAATGTCTCTGAGCACTGTGCGACTTAACCTCTGAGGTCATCAGTCGCCTAGAACTTAGAACTAATTAAACCTAACGAACCTAAGGACATCACACACATCCATGCCCGAGGCAGGAATCGAACCTGCGACCGTAGCGGTCGCTCGGCTCCAGGCTGTAGCGCCTAGAACCGCACGGCCACTCCGGCCCGCACGTCAGTTTCAGCTACCTGCAACATACACACAGTCATTTGTAGCTTTTTAAAAACAATTAACATGAAAAGACAGAACGCGTAACACACTAATAAAATATAAACGACTACTTCACAGAACTAGCTCCTCTTTAGACAAAGCGAACAGCAGAAGATTAATAACACGTAAAATACTTCTAACCTATAACAAACTAAGGTACCACGTAATAGAATATCGTCTTGAGCTCATAGCATACTAAGTTTGACTTGCCTGTTTGTAGATCTTACAACTCAACAGTGTCAGCTTAAGCAAACCTGCGAATTCAAAACTCGAAATATGACAGGGATAACAATTGAAGCCACTGACAAAGCTAGGCTGCCACACAGAGGAGAAAATAGTAATTTACAGCGACACACGACCGACCTTACATCCTCAATTTAGTATAATCAGAATAAACAATTTTGTATATAATAATTACTTACAGTACCATGACAAGCTCCGAATAACAATTATTACCCAAGGTAGGCGCTGGTATCGAAAGGCACCTTTAGTAATACAGAGTTCGATTGTATTCACTTTTTGGAAGGGTTTCAAATTTACATCCCTTTCCACATAACTCTCTGTTTACGCACTTGTATAACTTCTGCAACTAAAGAAGGGCATATAAATGCACATATAACTGACACAGATTTAAGCAGAATAAAACAGTACCTTAGTATGGCGCAAATGGCTTCATTTGCCTTACACGTGGGATATCTTCACCATTCAGTAATTCAGAAATATATTCAACAACGCGTGAGAGCAAGACGTCGCCGTGGTATCAGCTATTTACTTCATATAATTTCCTGCACAGACACAAGGCAGACGAAGCGTTTTCACATGCAACAGCGGCGAGCATCACACATTTCCTCCGTCAGGCTATAGACACATCTGTTTCAATGGCCAGTAACAAGAACCTATACATGCCCTCGCAGCAGAAAAGCCCCAAAACACAACAGTGCACCACCGCGATACCAAACCCGAGGTCCCATCAAGTCACTGACGGGATCTCTCGCTGACCCTGCCCATAGCGGACAGGCGTCGTACCACAGGCCTCACGGTGAACGTCAACGAGCCACCTCTAACCTTGCGCATCTCCACTCCGCTGTCTCTTTTCTCTCTCCGTTAACGACCCGACCACCGGCCTGAATCGCGGAAGGCAAAGATGGTGACCCCCTAACCGCTGGTAGCGATGCCATTCTAAGTGCGAGAACACTGGCGCCAGCCGCGCCACGGCTCAATTGGTGTGTCGGTTATTTTTTTCTCCGCGTCGAATAGGCCTCTCAAAAACACTTCACGACCTGATGTTTTCCGCACGCTCGTACTGCACTACAAAGTAGACTACACCTGTCACTATAGAACAGTGCTTCTCAAGCTTTTTTCCGGTGCCCCCTCCCTTTCATGTGGAAATATAGTATCAGCTCCATCAACTAATTACAATAATAAAAATATTTTTTAAATATTTTTGCCTTATTCTCTGTTTTGTCAAAAAATCCATTTAGAACGATTTTACTTAACAAGAACGTTAACTATGTGTATTATTATAACGAAAATACATAACAATTTTTTATCTTTATCACATTTTATTTATTCAAAAACTATGAAATGAACAATACTTACAATTCAGTAAGCAAGGTTTAGAAGAGCATTAAAAAGTTAAATCAAGAAATTCATTGTGATGGATGAGCATGCTTTTCAGAGGAAAGTTTTTCAAGACGTGGTGTAATAGCAGAGACAGCCACTCTCTTTGTTTACATTTAGCTTTGAACGGTAGTCAGTCTCTCACAAGTATGTTGTCGGAAAAGGGATCAGGATCTCCAATGCATTTTGGCGCAGCTTTGGGAATTCCCTACAATCATGGGCCCAAAACGACGAAGTGAACTTTTAGTCTTTCAAGGTGATGAACAACGCTGGGTTTTATCTCCATTAGAAGTATCTATTTGTGTCCGCTAACAGTGACACTAGAGTTGGTAACATATCTAGTATGCCACTTTCCATTCGGTATTGCATTCGCTCTAATTTCTTTATGAATGCCTCAACTTTTTAATTTCAAGCTAGTACAGTTGCCTGCTTATCTTCAAGAAAAGTCTTAAGAATATTCATCTTGTAAAAATGTCAGCCAGGTAAGCTATTTTCAATGAAAAATATCCTTTGCTGAGACAGTGTCCTAGAGAGAGACTTTACCTCTTGAAAGTCGTCGAACATTACTAGAAAAAGAGCAAAAAGTGTCTTCAGCACACATCTACGCGCATAGCGCTTTCAAAAGCCTTCAATTTCTAGATTTTACCTCAATAACATTAACTGTTTCTACAACTGTTTGCAGCACTTCATGAAGTACTGGTCTAAGTTCTTTAGCAGGCAAATTCTTCAGATGTATCACGCTGTGAGTCCATACTGCATCAAGAGTGACAGCTGTAACTTTCGCTTGCAATCAGTCATGAATCCCAGACACAGAGCGAGCTGCATCTGTGCATACTCCAGTGCACCTGTTTCATGACATCCAGTTTTGGTTTAAGAAATACTGATCTGGTCAAAAAAGCTTTGAGCTGTAGCTCTGTTTTCAGTACTGGCTCACAGAAAATCAGTTCCTCCCGAGTGCTTAACTCATCAACGAAACGGACATAAGCAACCAAATGGGAGTCTTTAAGAATATCAGATGAACCTGGAGTTAGCGGCGCTGGGCGAAATTCAATCCAGATCAACGGCTTCTTACGGTATATTGATAATTTTTACTTTTAGACCTTCTAGCTACAACTGAATGAAACACCATTTTCGTGCCATACGCATTTCGCCTAAATTCTCTGCAAGGCATCTTCAGTGGCCTGGAATACGTACATATTTGTACTATTTAGTTTACATTTTAGGGCAATGACCCTGTAGGTTATAAACAGTTCTGGTGGTTGTTTTTTTTCTGTGACGTAGTAATGTTTTAAATTCTGCTTGGACGATTTTCTACTAAATAGTGAAAATATGTACAGATTCCAGACCACTGCAGATGCCTTGCAGAGAATAAAGGAGAAACGCGTATGGCATTATAACTGTGTTTCATTCAGTTGTAGTTAGACGGTCCAAAAGTAAAGATTATCAATATACCGTAATATTACATGCAACTGAGGAAGACAGGGATACAAAAGTTGAAGATGTCAACGGCATCTCCTTTTCTTGAAGGAAAATATGATTTAATAGTTTGTTATTAAACCTTTTTTTTTAATATACCGCGCTCCTCTTATACACCATTCGCCCCCCTCCCTCCCATACCCCCCGGCCCAGCCTCCCTTTAGGGGCTGCTCCTCACAGTCTGAGAACCACACACTGGCATATATTCACCGTTTTTGTGTCCACATGTCGAGACACTTCGACACTTCACTGCTGTCGAAGGGAAAATAAGCATTAATGGCTTGCTCTTGCCAAATGTACTTTGAGGTTCTAAACTTAAAACACTCAAGTTATAAAGAATGTAATTATTAGTCTTCTAATTACGTAAATACTGATGTGTTGAGTACCCCGTCCTCAGTCACCAGTACAAATGTTTGCAAATATACCCGTTACACACTGTACGTAGACATGAAGAATGAAGATGTAGAATGTTTATAACATTTGTTTTGTTGAAAAAGCTTCAAGAGCTTTCGCATGAGAAAATTCGGAGGCTTCACTTCTCAGCTGGCCCTCGTACGTCAAACCAATGAGAGAGTTCTATATGTTGGAAAAAGAAAAGCAGTTACATGTATTCTGTCGAGCTGAGACCCATAAAGTTTTCTGAGCTGTTGGTTACTCATTAGTGGAGGGAAATTTGATAGCTACCAACAAAAATAATACGAAATGTGACGTTTGGAAGTAGACTAATTAGTCCCGCCTTGGCGCCAGACAGAGGAACGCGGAGCTGTGCAAACGGCGGCGCGGCGGCGCGCCGAAGAATCCACGCGCCTCGCCTCGCCTCGCTGCCCGTGGCGGCCCGGCAGCAGCCGGCGCGCTGTTTGCTTCTCGTTAGCGGACTCCGCAAACAGCCTCTCTGCCGCTGCGGAGCTGCTCTTTCCGCTGCAGCGGCTCCACGGACGTTCCTGCCGAAATACCACCTGACAGCTCAAGAACTCTGCCGTCCCTCCAGCGTTTTACATGCAAATTCCTTTCTTAGGCGCTGCGTTGTCCATTCGGCTACGTCAGCTCGTGATGCTCCTCTCCGTTACAAGCTGTTGTGATTTTGCCAGGTGGATAAACATATCTAAAACGAACCTGCTGTGGAATTCGCGGCGCAAGTCATTTGCAATCAGATAGTCTTTTTATCATCATTCTACTGGTTCTTTGGTGTGGCTCGTGGTTACAAAGATCCAGCATTAGTTTGATAGTTCGGAGAGGTGGTCGAGCAGAAGGAAGTGCGCCGGTCTGATGTACCAGCGTTCATCTGTTGGACAGTTAGGTAGACCGTAATAGAGACCGTCGATGAGGCTACAGATATGGCCAATATACGAGGCGCGTTCAGTAAGTAATGCAACATTTCTTTTTCTCGGCCAGATTCTATTGAAAAAAATGAGGAATTTGTTGTGGCATCGTCGAATATTCCCCCTTCAGTTCCTGTAGCTTCCTGACATTCCGATAGGTGGCGGCGCTAAACGTAGCCTTCAAAGCGCCATCTGTAACGGAGCTGCGTTCCAAGCAGGGAGCTGTCATTGAGTTTCGTTCAGTGGAAAACCAGAGCAAAGCAGATAGTGATAGAGGTTTGCAGAACATGTACTGACAAGGGGAGACCACGACGTTGGTATCACACATTTACTTCAAACTTTGTACGTCTTAACTAGGCCAGTAAAACAACACAATATGTAAGTAGTAAGATTCAATACTCTGGAAATCCAGAGTAAACCGCAAGAGAAGTTTTACCCTTCTATTATGTGGGTTATAGAACTCTTCGTTGGTCCCAGACGTCAGACTTTATGGTGGTTAAGAGATGAGCATTCGAGCTTTTTAAGTCGAACTTGTATGAGGCAACGGTTCGATTCCCACTCAGACTTAATTATTAATCTGTGTTTTCATCACTGGTCATATTGTATGTTTTTTATGGCATTTGAAAGAAATATAATGAAGAAACCACATGTTTAAGTGTGAAGTATTTGCATGGAATTTCAATTTATGTTTTCTGTTTCTACATGACAAATACCACCCTGTAGCGTGTGATTTCACTACCACATCCAGCAAGCTCTTGTACATTACTCTTGTGGTCTAGCACTCTGTGATCTACTGTAGTACTAATTGTGAATAACGTCGTTCGCATCACTAATTTTCGGAGTTTGACTTGGGCTTTCCAAGCCTGTCCCTCGTCTGAAAATTTAGTTACAAGTAGTAAGTAGTCAAATAACAAAAGAAAATCACTACAACTTAATGAAAACGAACGTGGTTTTTCTTCGCTGTGTCACCTCTGAAATGTCATATAAATTAAATAATATGACCAGTGATGAAAAAATATAGATTGAAAAATAAATATTAGCAGGACTCGAACCTTCGCCTCCTCTGCGATCCTCTTGCAAGGCACGAACGCTAGCCACTTTTTTTCCATTCTGTTCGTGATTTTTCGTTGCATTTTGTCTGGGTGGACGTCACTTGGCAGCCGTTGAAGTTCATCGTTGACGCGTTCATTCAGTTTTTCTTTTCATTTCTTTTTTATTACGCAGAGCAGCTAGCTCTCTGACCCAACTCGCTGGGCTACCTAGCCGGCATCCACTTGATCACGAATACTTCTTACGGCCGCTACGTTTGCACAGATAGAAGCCTATTTATATTTTGAAAAATTACATCTGAATCTAAAGAACTAAGGACAAACTATTCGAAGAGCGATTAGACAGGTTTCTTGCAAACCGACGCATCCGTAAGTCCTTACGTGAAGATTATTCAATGCCACTTTATTTTTAAGACTCTGAGACGAGTCAAATAAATGTAACCTACCAAAACTGCAAAGCTTTATTGAGACAGTTATTTACAATACATCATTTGCACCAATGTATATAATTGCAGCCACTGTATATAATATTCCTTCATCTTCAGAGACATTGTACCGTCCCCTTAGAAAAATTTATGAATGAATGTGCTGATAAACCTCTTACATTATTTGCTTTTCAAACAGCTGAGCAGAACTGAACGTACTCAGGCATTTCGCTCTTTGCCTATACTGATCAACACTAAACTGACAGCCAATATTTTTAGCGCAACGCAATCAGACTTTCAAAAATCCCTACAATGGCCCTGACTAACAATAATCTATACCTTTCATCAATCACTTACCTCACAAAAATCTTCATTACTCGAACTACTGCAATACAGCGAGCGCCACTACTGCCAGCTAAATAAAAGATTCAAACTACTGAAGGCACTAACTACTGATAGGCATAGTTAGCAAATGAAATATTTTGATAGAGAAAAAACAATGTATTTACCTTAATATTGTTCAAAAGTCATATTACATATATCAGTTAATGACATCTAGTCTTACGAATTTACTGTCTGTCCAGATCATCCGCTCTCAAAACTCTGCTATCTCTCTCTCCACATCCACCACTGCTGGCGGGTCACCTCCAACTACGCAACGCTATGCGCTGTTCACATCCGGCTGCCCAACACTACAATGGCAGACAACAATGCAAACTAGCCACAGACTGCACACAGCACAGCCAGTGATTTTCATATAGAGCGCTAAGTGGCGTTACCAATAAGAAAACCTAAACAGCCTACTTACAAAATTATAAGAGGCGTGTAATCGAACTTCAGACGGAGAGCTGTCGAAAGTATTCGATTAACACCACATATTGTCCCAACGTCCGTTGTATAAAAGTGTGAAACTAAAGAACAATAGAGTCGAATCGTATCTTGCGTCAGTGTCATTACCTAGAATAGTACCTACACCAAACATCCTCAGTTATTTCTTAGAAATATTGTAATGCCCGAATAAGAACTACCTGCTCGGTTTGTGAGATGGGGATGCGTTCTTTCAAACATGGTCCTTAATTTGAGGCAAAAGTTTCTGAGAACGTGCTTTTGGATCGCAGATTGTATGACAAGCAGAAGCCATATCTGGCGTTCCTCAAGGAAGTGTCATAGGTCCACTGCTGTTCCTGATCTACATAAACGATTTTGAAGACGCTTTGAGCAGGCCTCTTAGACTGATTGGAGATGATACTGTCATTTACTGTTTTTAAAGTCATCAGATGATCAAAACAATTGCAAAATGACCTACACAACATATCTGTATAGGGCATAAAGCTGTAATTGACTTTAAATAATGAAAAGTGTGAAGCCATCCACAAGAGT
The DNA here is from genome assembly GCF_021461385.2 of Schistocerca piceifrons. Taxonomy (NCBI): domain Eukaryota; kingdom Metazoa; phylum Arthropoda; class Insecta; order Orthoptera; family Acrididae; genus Schistocerca; species Schistocerca piceifrons. The sequence goes on along the minus strand of NC_060139.1, from coordinate 686,717,459 downwards.
ACTAAACACTAAATTTCGGTTACACAGTATGAGATGTTGTCTGATAACATAACACAATAGCAGGTTATCCTCAGAATCAGTGAGGAGAGAAACACGTAGAAAACACTGGCAAGAGGAAGGAATGGGTGTTACGACATCAGGGGATATTTTCTGTTGCACTAAAGGGAGCTGTAGAGGGTAAGAACCGTAGGGGAAGACAGAGGTTATATTAAACCCGACAAGTTATAGAGCATTTTGGCTACAAATGCTACTCTGAGCTGAATATGGTGGTACAAGTGAGGAATTCGTGGCGAGTCGCATTAAACCAGTCAGCACACTGATAACCCTAAAGAAAAAAAGTACTCTAATCCATGTCTTCTCCTACAATTTTTACCATGTATGGCTGTCACTAGTACCATGGAACTTAACACATAATATGTATTCCCGTGATTTCTTCTAGCAGTCTCACATTCCTTTCGATTCTGCAGACAATTTCCCCATTTTCTTAAGTTAGCCAATACCAAATAAATCCATACCAATATCCTAATTGCGAAAGTAGCTCTGTCTGTTACGTTTTCGCGACTAATCTGCTGAATCGATTTCGATGAAATTTGGTATGGAGACATCTTGAACCCTGAGGAAGAACACAGGCTGCCTTAGAATGTGTGTAGCACAAGAAAATTTCTAATTTAAAGAACATTTTGTGAATTAGGGAAAATACGAGGGGTGTTTGAAAAGGCCGTGCAAAGTCCGAGAGATGGAACCACCGGTGCATATCGAGGTCATGTTTAGTTACTAGCACCTTTGTAAAGAACACACACCAAGTTTCAGCCATAATGGTTTATTCTTTGTGTTTGGCATTCGTGTGAATCAAGGATTTCGAGCGATTGTCAAGAAATGGACGAAAAATAATTTGGTATGGTGATTAAACATTACTTTATGAAAGGCAAAACGCCTCAGGAGACTAGAGAGAAGCTTGATAAACATTACGGTGACTCTGCACCTTCGATTAGAACAGTTTATAAGTGGTTTTCAGAGTCGCCATATGGGCACAAGCGATGCTGAACGTTCTGGGCACCCTGTGGAGGTTACGACTTCAGAAATCATTGATAAAATCCATGATATGGTGATGGATGACAGAATAGTTAAGGTGTGTGAGATTGCTAGTGCTGTGGGCATCTCGAATGAACGGGTACATGAGAAAGCTATCCGCAAGATGCGTTCCGCGATTGCTCACGCTTCACCAAAAACGGAATCGTGTGAAGTGTTGCAAGGATGGTTTGCAGCTGTTCAGGAAGAATCCGCAGGGCTTCAAGCGTCGTTTCGCCACTGTGGATGAAACATGGATACATTACTATACTCCTGATACCAAACATCAATCTAAACAATGGGTTACCAAGGGAGAATATGCACCAAAAAAGGCGAAGACCATTCCTTAGGCCGGAAAGGTTATGGCGACTGTCAAGGGATAATCCTCATCGACTACCTGGAAAAGGGTAAAACTATTACAGGTGCATATTATTGATCGTTATTGGACCTTTTGAAAACAGAGTTGCAAGAAAAACGGCAGCGATTGGACTGCAAAAAGGTCCTTTTCCATCACGACAATGCACCAGCACATATCTCAGCAGTTGAGGTCGCCAAAATTCATGGATATACGATTGCAACTCGTTTCACATCCTCCCTATTCTCCAGACTTTGCTTGCTCATACTACTACTCGTTCCCCAATGTAAGAAATGGTTGGCTGGACAAAGATTTTATTGAAACGAGGAGGTGACTGCAGCAACTAATAGCTATTTTGCAGACTTGGATAATTCCTGTTATTCGGAAGGCATCAACAAACTAGAACAGCGTTGGACGTAGTGTATAAGTCTAAAGGGGGACAATGTCGAAAAATAAAAATGGTTTACCCCAAATACATAAGTAGTTTTTATTTTTGCACGGACTTTTCAAACGTACTTCGTATTTACTCTTTGAGAATAATGTTTACTCTTTGACCTTTGATCTTTATCATATTTGTGAAAATGCTTTTATAGGTTTTATGTGCTACATAATAAGAGTCAAAACAATGAATACAATGCTTGAACAATCTTCAGGGAATTTAATCCATAGTTACGTGCTACTTGCTGCATGATATACACTCTGTATAATGTGTAGCTACTTCAATGGCATAGTGCACAGATGCACGCTCCTCTCCATGCCCCCAGTGTACTATGCTAATCGCTCAGCAGCGACGCTGTGCATACCGTCGCATCATGCTTTGTGACTGCATGGGAGGGCCGAGGTGGGGAGGGGGGGTGGGTGCTTGTCACTAGCTATGATTACCCGAACAGGCAGACGTGTGAGGGCAGCTGATGATATTGCATGTACAGCAACTTACTTACTCACCGCTACCCAGCATAGCAAAACTAGTGATGTACAGGCGCAGCTTGGGGAAGAGTAGCTGTTTATTAAGGAAGAGCAGTTGTCAGAATGTCTATACGATTGACGCTGCAGTACGTGCATGGTTTTATAAATTTTCCTGACACAGTTAATATGACTGGTGTTGCATTTTTTTTCCTGTGCTAACCTCTTCATCTCAGAGTAGCACTTGCAACCTACGTCCTCAATTATTTGCTTGACGTATTCTAATCTCTGTCTTCCTCTACAGTTTTTGCCCTCTACAGCTCCCTCTAGTACCATGGAAGTCAGTCCCTCATGTCTTAGAAGATGTCCTATCATCCTGTCTTCCTTATCAGTGTTTTCCACATATTCCTTTCCTCTCCGATTCTGCGTAGAACCTCCTCATTCCGTACCTTATCAGTCCACCTAATTTTCAACATTCGTCTATAGCACCATATCTCAAATGCTTCGATTCTCTTCTGTTCCAGTTTTCCCACAGTCCGTGTTTCACTACCATACAATGCTGTACTCCAGACGTACATCCTCAGAAATTTCTTCCTCAAATTAAGGCCGGTTTTTGATATAAGTAGACTTCTCTTGGCCAGAAATGCCTTAACTGCCATAGCGAGTCTGCTTTTGATGCCCTTCTTTCTCCGTCCGTCACTGGTTATTTTACTGCCTAGGTAGCAGAATTCCTTAACTTCATTGACCTCGTGACCATCAATCCTGATGTTAAGTTTCTCGCTGTTCTCATTTCTACTACTTCTCATTACCTTCGTCTTTCTCCGATTTACTCTCAAACCATACTGTGTACTCATTAGACTGTTCATTCCGTTCAGCAGATCATTTAATTCTTCTTCACTTTCACTCAGGATAGCAATGTCATCAGCGAATCGTATCATTGATATCCTTTCACCTTGTATTTTAATTCCACTCCTGAACCTTTCTTTTATTTCCATCATTGCTCCCTCGATGTACAGATTGAAGAGTAGGGGCGAAAGGCTGCATCCTTATCTTACACCCTTCTTAATACGAGCACTTCGTTCTTGATCGTCCACTCTTATTATTCCCTCTTGGTTGTTGTACATATTGTATATGACCCGTCCCTCCATATAGCTTACCCCTACGTTTTTCAGAATCTCGAACAGCTTGCACCATTTTATATTGTCAAACGTTTTTTTCAGGTCGACAAAGCCTATGAAAGTGTCTTGATTTTTCTTTAGCCTTGCTTCCATTATTAGCCGTAACGTCAGAATTGCCTCTCTCGTCCCTTTACTTTTCCTAAAGCCAAACTGATCGTCCCCTAGCGCATTCTCAATTTTCTTTTGCATTCTTCTGTATATTATTCTTGTAAGCAGCTTCGATGCATGAGCTGTTAAGCTGATTGTGCGATAATTCTCGCACTTGTCAGCTCTTGCCGTCTTCGGAATTGTGTGGATGATGCTTTTCCGAAAGTCAGATGGTATATCGCCAGACTCACATATTCTACACACCAACGTGAATAGTCATTTTGTTGCCACTTCCCCCAATCATTTTAGAAATTCTGACGGAATGTTACCTATCCCTTCTGCCTTATTTGACCGCAAGTCCTCCAAAGCTCTTTTAAATTCCGATTCTAATACTGGATCCCCTATCTCTTCTAAATTGACTCCTGTTTCTTCTTCTATCACATCAGACAAATCTTCACCCTTATAGAGGCTTTCAATGTATTCTTTCCACCTATCTGCTCTCTCCTCTGCATTTAACAGTGGAATTCCCGTTACACTCTTATCGTTACCACCGTTGCTTTTAATGTCACCAAAGGTTGTTTTGACTTTCCTGTATGCTGAGTCTGTCCTTCCGACAATCATATCTTTTTCGATGTCTTCACAGTTTTCCTGCAGCCATTTCGTCTTGGCTTCCCTGCGCTTCCTATTTATTTCATTCCTCAGCGACTTGTATTTCTGTACTCCTGATTTTCCCGGAACATGTTTGTACTTCCTCCTTTCATCAATCAACTGAAGTATTTCTTCTGTTACCCATGGTTTCTTCGCAGCTACCTTCTTTGTACCTATGTTTTCCTTCCCAACTTCTCTGATGGCCCTTTTTAGAGATGTCCATTCCTCTTCAACTGTACTGCCTACTGCGCTATTCCTTATTGTTGTATCTATAGCGTTAGAGAACTTCAAACGTATCTCCTCATTCCTTAGTACTTCCGTATCCCACTTCTTTGCGTATTGATTCTTTCTGACTAATGTCTTGAACTTCAGCCTACTCTTCATCACTACTATATTGTGATATGAGTCTATATCTGCTCCTTGGTACGCCTTACAATCCAGTATCTGATTTCGGAATCTCTGTCTGACCATGATGTAATCTAATTGAAATCTTCCCGTATCTCCCGGCCTTTTCCAAGTATACCTCCTCCTCTTGTGATTCTTGAACAGGGTATTCGCTATTACTAGCTGAAACTTGTTACAGAACTCAATTAGTCTTTCTCCTCTTTCATTCCTTGTCCCAAGCCCATATTCTCCTGTAACCTTTTCTTCTACTCCTTCCCCTACAACTGCATTCCAGTCGCCCATGACTATTAGATTTTCGTCCCCCTTTACATACTGCATTACCCTTTCAATATCCTCATACACTTTCTCTATCTGTTCATCTTCAGCTTGTGACGTCGGCATGTATACCTGAACTATCGTTGTCGGTGTTGGTCTGCTGTCGATTCTGATTAGAACAACCTGGTCACTGAACTGTTCACAGTAACACACCGTCTGCCCTACCTTCCTATTCATAACGAATCCTACACCTGTTATACCATTTTCTGCTGCTATAGATATTACCCGATACTCATCTGACCAGAAATCCTTGTCTTCCTTCCACTTCACTTCACTGACCCCTACTACATCTAAATTGAGTCTTTGCATTTCCCTTTTCAGATTTTCTAGTTTCCCTACCATCTTCAAGCTTCTGACATTCCATGCCCCGACTCGTAGAACGTTATCCTTTCGTTGATTATTCAATCTTTTCCTCATGGTAACCTCCCCCTTGGCAGTCCCCTCCCGGAGATCCGAATGGGGGACTATTCCGGAATCTTTTGCCAATGGAGAGATCATCATGACACTTCTTCAATTACAGGCCACATGTCCTGTGGATACACGTTACGTGTCTTTAATGCAGTGGTTTCCATTGCTTTCTGCATCCTCATGTCGTTGATCATTGCTGATTCTTCCGCCTTTAGGGGCAATTTCCCTAGGATAAGAGAGTGCCCTGAACCTCTATCCGCTCTTCCGCCCTCTTTGACAAGGCCGTTGGCGTAATGAGGCTGACTTCTTATGCCGGAAGTCTTCAGCCGCCAATGCTGATTATTTATCAAAATTTAGGCAGTGGCGGGGATCGAACCCGGGACCGAAGTCGTTTTCATTATGAGTCAATGACGCTACCCCTTTTTGTTTTTTTTTATTTCCTTTAAGAACAAATTGGGAGGAATAAATATACTGGTTTCTCCTTCCAGTAAACAAAAATGAGTCTCCTTCGTCTTGTTGGCGAAGAAGCAATCTTTCGGAACAAAAAAAAGTTTCTCAAAGCCAAAATCAAATTTCTTTTTCCTTTAAGAACAAATTGTGAGGAATAAATAAGGAAAAGTTTTTTTTTCCCGAAAGAAAACAAAGACTCCGATTATACTGGTTTCTCCTTCCAGTAAACAAAAATGAGTCTCCTTCGTCTTGTTGGCTAAGAAGCAATCCTTTGGAACAAAAAAAGTTTCTCAAAGCCAAAATCAAATTTCTTTTTCCTTTAAGAACAAACTATGAGGAAGAAATAAGGAAATGCTTTTTAAGTCGTCATGCGACTTGTAGTTAAAGTCTAGTTCTTACAGGAGCTCCTGAAGTGTATCCGCCTACAGCATGCCAGCTCGTCCAAACGTGTCTTCTCATGGCGTAGGCGTGAGTTCTGGGTAGCAGATCTATTCAGTTCGGTTCGTTTTATACGGTTTTCAGCTTCTCAGGGCTTGGACGTTCCAGCTACTAGGTGGGTCATCGAAAGTGCTCCGTAAGAGAAAAATATTGTTTATAGCGTGGGTTGCGTATCAGACGCAGTGACGTTTGTTGAGATAAGTCCAATATCCTAGCGCAGACTTGTCGCCTGAAGTAAAAAGATAGCGGATCGTGTGGCCACAGATCCAATTCACAGAGTTAGTTTTGGCGGAGGGGTAGAAAGTCTTATCGGGGTACAAAAGCATGTGGACGTCGATCTGAGCCGGTGTCTGGCGAGTAAGAAACGCCAAAATTCGCCGCGCAAGTGTCCAGACGTCTAGCGCTGTGCCACAGTGGAACCGGTGGACATCCGTGTCATCCACGCCACAGTGGGTGCAGAGGGATGAATCGGCGAGATGGATGCGGTGCAGACGATCTCGGTTAACTTGTTTGCCATTCACGGTGATGTACCACGCTGATTGAACGTCTGATTCGAGAAAACGCGCATGGATCGCCTTCCATATGTGTCGCCACACGTACTGTGGATACTTACTGTCGATGGGGTTGGACGGGCGGCACTGTTGTAACAATTCGGAGACTGTTTTCGTGAGGTACAAACGTGGAAGTGGTGAGGACCGGTAGATATAACTGAACTCCAGGAAAAATCGTTGGATGTAATAAAAGGGGGTTGGAATGGTCGATATCAGTACTGGGGCGGACAAGGAGGCCGGTGCAAAGTTGTGAAGCAGGAGGCTAGTAAGGCTCTGCGGGCAACGATGCCAAAGTTTGAGTTGGGAGCTGACGTATAGTGCCTTGACACGAGTCGGCACGTGGATGAGTCCCCACCCCGCCACGATCTCGTGGCAGTGCAAGGGATTCATACTGCACCTTGAATAACATCCCCGAGCTGGCGAAGGAGCCGAAGGCCATCAACAGTCGTCGCGCCAGGAGATTTGGGACTGGTAGTACTTGAGCCACGTGTGGTATACGGGAAGCATGATACATGTTCACATATTGCGCGCGTTGGATAACGTCGAGAGCTCGTAGCCGGTGTTCTGCGAGATTTGCTCTGATTGTCTGTAGCAAGCGTCTACCATTGATAGCCGCTGAGCGGCGCAGGTCTGCTGTGAAATCAAGTCCAAGACACCGTATGGTGGCGGCGACACTAAGGGGGGCAGCGCATCTTTCCGGCAAGCCCTCACCAATGAGCAGGACCTTGGATTTTGACACGTTGAGGCAGCTCCCGGACGCTTCGCCGTAAGTCGCCACCCATGTCAGTGCTGCTCGTACTTCATCTTCACTGCGCAGATATAGTACTATGTCGTCTGCGTAGGCTGTACAACAAAAACGATGGCCTTGCACAGCCATGCCTTCCAAACGTTGGCGCATGCCCTGGAGCAGGGGTTCCAAGGCGAAAGCATACAAAATCGTGGAAAGAGGGCATCCTTGCCGTACAGATCGTGCGATGACCAGGGACGGTGTAAGACGACCATTGTACATGATTTTAGAGGTTGCACTACTCAACAGGCGCATAACCACTGTTACAATACCGCCAGGAAAACCCATATGCTGAAGAACTGTCCGTAAATACACCCCTGGAAATGGAAAAAAGAACACATTGACACCGGTGTGTCAGACCCACCATACTTGCTCTGGACACTGCTAGAGGGCTGTACAAGCAATGATCACACGCACGGCACAGCGGACACACCAGGAACCGCGGTGTTGGCCGTCGAATGGCGCTAGCTGCGCAGCATTTGTGCACCGCCGCCGTCAGTGTCAGCCAGTTTGCCGTGGCATACGGAGCTCCATCGCAGTCTTTAACACTGGTAGCATGCCGCGACAGCGTGGACGTGAACCGTATGTGCAGTTGACGGACTTTGAGCGAGGGCGTATAGTGGGCATGCGGGAGGCCGGGTGGACGTACCGCCGAATTGCTCAACACGTGGGGCGTGAGGTCTCCACAATACATCGATGTTGTCGCCAGTGGTCGGCGGAAGGTGCACGTGCCCGTCGACCTGGGACCGGACTGCAGTGACGCACGGATGCACGCCAAGACCGTAGGATCCTACGCAGTGCCGTAGGGGACCGCACCGCCACTTCCCAGCAAATTAGGGACACTGTTGCTCCTGGGGTATCGGCGAGGACCATTCGCAACCGTCTCCATGAAGCTGGACTACGGTCCCGCACACCGTTAGGCCGTCTTCCGCTCACGCCCCAACATCGTGCAGCCCGCCTCCAGTGGTGTCGCGACAGGCGTGAATGGAGGGACGAATGGAGACGTGTCGTCTTCAGCGATGAGAGTCGCTTCTGCCTTGGTGCCAATGATGGTCGTATGCGTGTTTGGCGCCGTGCAGGTGAGCGCCACAATCAGGACTGCATATGACCGAGGCACACAGGGCCAACACCCAGCATCATGGTGTGGGGAGCGATCTCCTACACTGGCCGTACACCACTGGTGATCGTCGAGGGGACACTGAATAGTGCACGGTACATCCAAACCGTCATCGAACCCATCGTTCTACCATTCCTAGACCGGCAAGGGAACTTGCTGTTCCAACAGGACAATGCACGTCCGCATGTATCCCGTGCCACCCACTGTGCTCTAGAAGGTGTAAGTCAACTACCCTGGCCAGCAAGATCTCCAGATCTGTCCCCCATTGAGCATGTTTGGGACTGGATGAAGCGTCGTCTCACGCGGTCTGCACGTCCAGCACGAACGCTGGTCCAACTGAGGCGCCAGGTAGAAATGGCATGGCAAGCCGTTCCACAGGACTACATCCAGCATCTTTACGATCGTCTCCATGGGAGAATAGCAGCCTGCATTGCTGCGAAAGGTGGATATACACTGTACTAGTGCCGACATTGTGCATGCTCTGTTGCCTGTGTCTATGTGCCTGTGGTTCTGTCAGTGTGATCATGTGATGTATCTGACCCCAGGAATGTGTCAATAAAGTTTCCCCTTCCTGGGACAATGAATTCACGGTGTTGTTATTTCAATTTCCAGGAGTGTAGAAGTGGTCAACACGGTCGAAAGCCTGGCTAAAGTCCAGTGAAGCCAAGGCGCCAGGGAGACGCTGATGATGCGCTAATGCTATCATGTCTCTGTAACGGCAAAGGGCCGTACGGATGTTGTTGTCGCCTCCTAGGGAAGTGTGGTCGCAGGATGTGACGTAACGTGCGACCTTCTGGAGTCGCGATGCCAGTAGCCGTGTGAATATTTTCATGTCGCTGTTGAACAAAGTAATTGGTCGATAGTCCTGGACCCTCGATAACCCGCGCTGTTTATGTACGGGGATAATAATTCCTTCTAGAAAGGCGCTCGGGACCACTGTCCTCGGTGACATCAGCTCTTGTGCGATTGCCGTCCACGTGGAAGCCAACAAATACTGAAAACTTTTATAAAATTCGATGGGTATACCGTCAGGTCCGGGAGACCTGTTATCGGAACCCGCCTTGATAGCATCTACCACTTCATCTGTGGTTACGTCGTCTTGGAGGTCATGCACTGCATCCTCCGGAAGAGTGTTCGTAGTGAGCTGAGCGACCTCTGTGATCAGTGCTGCAGAATGCGGTACGGCTGCGTATAGCCAGGCAAAATGAGCATGGAGAGCACGACCGATGCATTGTTGGGTGTCGTGCCGGCGCCCTTCCACATCAGTGAGGACTTGGATCAGAGCTCGTCGTCGTCGTTGTCTTTCCTGAAGGAGGTGGTACATCGACGGACGTTCTTGAGGGATTCGATTAGAAGCTCGAGAACGGACTACATTGCCTTCCAAGTTACGCCGTATGATCAAGGAGATCTGGGCCTTCGTGCGATGGACCATCGACTGCCGGGCTGGCGAGAAAGGCATCGTCGCACAGTCACGTAGAATGGTGTAGTAGAAGTGCAGGGTATTAGTTTGCCACGCCTTTAATTCCTTCCCAAAACTCATCAGAGTCTTCCTGAGGGTCGGCTTTGCACAGGAGAGCCACCATGATAAGGTGGAGTCATAGGCTTCTCGACGATGATGGCAGCGTGCCCACGCTTCTTCGACCATACGGCGACAGTCTGAGGAGGTCAGGTGAGCGACATTGAGTTTCCACAGACCACGACTATGCCACACATGCTGTCGGGCGAGAGTGACGTCACAGAGGTATGCATCATGGTCTGAAAAGGCCAAAGGGCCAGACTTCCGCATGACGTGTGCCATCAGCAAGGGAGCGGGTAACGTAGATGCGATCTATGCGGCTTGACGAGTGAGAGGTGTAGAATGTATAGCCCGGTTGAATTCCGTGGAGCTTCTTCCATGTGTCAACAAGTCGGAGACGGTCGATGACCACTGGGAGAGATGCACAAGGGGAGTGTCGCGGAGTTGGTCCGCGGGCTCTTGTGTCGAGTTAAAATCCCCACCGAGTACCAAATCGTCCTGCGGACCGGTGAAGAGGGGTGTGACGCTTTCGGCAAAAAAAGTTTGTCGGTCATGACGGCGGCCAGTGCCGGACGGAGCGTAGATATTAATAATACGCACGCCGAACAGTGTGAGGGCCATACCTCGCGCAGTGGGGAGGTGGATGACGTCCTCTGCAGGGAGTCCGTCGCGTAGCAGGATGGCGACGCCGCTACCGGTATCGGATGCGGGGGAAACATGGGCGTTGTATCCGGTGGGAACTAGGAAGTCAGCCACAAACACCTCTTGTAAGAGTGCTATATCCACATCCGCAGAGTAAATAGTGTCTCTGAACATGGCCAGTTTATGGGGGGCACGAATGGTGGCAAGATTCATCGTGGCGATACGATATTGCTGTGTGCGGCCATCCTCAGTATTTGCAGAACGTGCGGTAGAAGTAGCCGGCAGGTGGAGACCCGCCGGTGGTCCCGCAGTGGTGATAATTACTGGCGGGGCGCCAGCCCCAGTGTCGCTGAGGTGGACTCCTGTGCAGACACGCTGGCAGTCTGTTCCGCTTCTTCTTCAACGTCATCGGCCCAGGAAGCTGACGACGTGGACATGTGACGGTCACGTACTTCCGGAACGGGTGTTGTGGATTCTGCAACATGAGTGGCAGGGGGACCGCCGTCATCATTCGTGGACAACGGCGAGGACACGTCCCTGGCTGGGAGAGTAGGCGTCACAGCAGGGGCTCCTGTTGCTGCCACATCGCGTGACTGGACGCAATGTGGGAGATCACCGTCAGACATCAGGTCGACATCTCGTGGGGCCGTCTGAGAAAGGGCGTCATCGGAAGGCGTTCGTCGTCGTTTCCTGTGTTTGCGAGGCGACCGCTGTTTTCTGATGTGGCCTTCTGAATCAGAATGTGGTCGCCCGTCGTCTGACGCCGAACCCGTCTGGACAAAGGCAGACGTCGGCACGACACCGAGGTCGACGTCCATGGTTCCAACAGGAACATCGGTTTCGGTCTGCAAACCGGACGGTCCTGAAGCGAGCACTGGAGGTGACGCCGTGCTTGTGTCCTCGGCGCGTTGTGCTGCGGCGGGTGGCGTTGACGTTGCTGCTGGCGCAGTCGAGATTGGTACGACGGGGTCCTATGCAACCTTGGCGTAGATGATGGGTAAGGACGTGACCGTCGAAGCCTGGGTCTCTTCACGTAACGGCGTCTGTATTAAACGGCGGTGTAAGCATTCGGAACGTACATGTCCCTCCTGGCCACATCCTGCGCACGTTCGTGGCTGTCCATCATACATGACGATGGCCCTCACACCGCCAATCAGCAGGTACGATGGGACATGTTTCGTCAGCTCAATTTTTATTTGCCTGTCGCCATTTAATATGGGGTAGGTCGTAAATGTTTGCCACTTCTCCGCGACGTGACCCAAGAAGGTGCCATATGGTTGGAAAGCGGCAATGACCACATCCTGAGGCACCTCGAACGGGAGTTCAAACACCCGCAATGTCCGGAGACCGAATCCAGCATGGGCGACTGTCACAGCACCCATATGTCCATTAGAGTGTTTAAATTTCAGTCCGGTGGCATGACGGTGAATTATGTCATTGCAAATTTCCTCCGTCGACATCTTGATGTAGACAACACTTCGAGTGATGGAAAAATGTATGCCGATTACGTCCTGGGGGTTCAAACGTAGATCCTCACGTACGAACTGTTCGACTTCGAAAGCTCTGGGTCGTGGATGTTCGGCCTGAAACGTTACTTTGATCGTTGCACGGCGGTACGAGTGCGCCATGGTATACGTTAGTACTGGACTCGATAGATACAAACACCGCGACGCGGAAGTAAACACCGCCAAGAGCGGAGCGTCACACGGCGCGCGGAGCAGCTCCGCACGCTAGCACGGCTGCGAGCCGACAATCCCGAGAACACGGGTACATTCTAGAGTTTTGTAAAATGGAGCTTAGGAGTATGAATCCCGCGTCAGGTATGGATGCGTGTACATGGAGATGCTGAGTATTCTTATTGGTCTGATTGGGCACCATTGGATAATGTAGCACTTTATGATTCAATTTTCTAAATTTTCATGTGGCTCTAATTTTTCTCAGTGGACTCTCTTCCTTAATTCAGTCCATTTCGTTCTTGTTTTCTTCAAAGTTTAGTTCTCTGACTACACTTACCAATTGTCGATTTTTCTTTCTAAAACACCAACGAAAAGAAGGTATAAACGCTATTATGGGAAACATATATTATCAGAACGGGAACTTTAATGTTTTCTCATTTACAGTATGGGTAAACGTTGTACAGGGATGTAGTACTCTTAAACGGTACGTTCTTGATTAAATGTGGCATATCTTCGTTGGTGTACGTTTTATTCACATAAAACTTGAAATGAATACAGTTGGCAGACAGAACGTTGTGCATTTTACTTGCTTTTACACCTGTTTATAGTCAGCACTAGCAACTGGTCTAGTTAGAAGAGTTGTGTGGTCCCAGAAACCAGCACTATGTGCTAGTACAGGAAAGATAAAGTCAGTTTTGTGTTACGCTTTTATAAGGTCATGTTTACATGACTGGTACACTGTGATAAGGTTTTGAACAGATATTGGGCAGAGGAAATACGATACGGAATAAAAAAGATGGGGTACTATTTAAAAAAGACTTGATGCTGTTCGCATCTAAGTCAAGAACAAATTTACAGAAAGGCAATCATGGTGGTTAACGTCTACATTCTAGTTAAATAACATTAGCTGCCAGAATGGACTTTGACTCTGCAGCGGAGTGTGTAGTGATTTGAAACTTCCTGGCAGATAACAACTGTGTGTCAGATTGAGATTTTAATTCGGGATCTTTGCCTTTCTCGAGCAAGTGCTCTACTAACTGAGCTACTTAAGCTCCACTAACAACCTGTCCTCACAAATTTACTTCCGCCAGTACCTTATGTCCTACCTTCCAAACTTCACAGAAGTTCTCCTGCAAAACTCGCGGTAGAGCACTTTCTGGTGAAAGTTCCCAATTTTCCAATTTCGAATCTCAGTCCAACACACAGTTTTAATCTGCCACGATGTTTCATACGAGTTCACACTCCACTGTAGAGAGAAAATTCATTCTGGAAATGTCTCCCCAGCTTTGGCTTAGCCGTGTCCCACAGTATTGTTTCTTCCAGGAGTGATAGTACTGCAAGTTTCATAGGAGAACTGCTGATACCTGGAATGTAGGAGATGAGGTACTGGCGGAAGCTGTGAGAAAGGGTCGTGATCTGTGCTTGGGAAGGGTTGGGTAGCTCAGTCGTCTAGCACACAATATTAGCTTGATAATTTTATTCCTTTCTTCTGAAGAAGATGTTATTTGGGATGGTCGAGAGAAATGGAACACCATTTATACGTTATCTTATCACAAGTATCCTGACACCCTTATGTAATACGGAGCGGACCACAAGACGTCACGAGGGCAGATCCACCAACATACAAGCAGACGGGAAGATATTTCGTTTCCGGTGGAGAAGTAGTAACAGTGGAATGGACCGGTCAGGAGAGTCCACTGACTTCGAATGTAGACTATCCGTCTGGTGTCACCTGAGTGACAGACCCATAACAGACATTGCAGCACCGCTAATACTTCCCAAATTGATAGTGGGTGACGCGACTGTGAAGTGGAAACATAAATAAATCACCACATCTAAACCAAGACCAGGCAGACCTCACGTACTGATGCACAGAGTCGGTCGACAGTTTCTTAGCTTGGTTGTGGAAAATCCTGTGCAATCAGTGTAAAGAATCACACATGAGTTCCACAGTGCCAACAAAAGTCCACTTAGCTGAATGATTGTGCTTATGGAATTGAGAAATTGGGTACAACCACCGAGCAGCCCCTCATAAGCCAGACACTTCTATAATCAAGATGCTGACGCCCTAAACCGTTCATTATCATCATCATTCTGTAGTCAGTGATAAACGAAGATTCACTTGGGCTGAACAGTGGCGCCACTAGACAGTAGATGAGTGGAAACAAATGTTTAGGAGTGATGAATCACGCTGTACCCTGTGGAAATCCGATGGGAGAACGTTACCTGCAATCAAGCGTGGCGCAAACAGTTAACTACAGAGTAGTTGATGCTACAGTGAGGCATGTGACTGGTGTACAGGCACTCTGGATTTAGGTTTCCCTCGAGTTTGTCGTTCCCCTTCTCTAATGCACTTGTCGTCGGTCTGGATGGTGCTTGTTACCACAGGTGCCTCCTTATTGCTCGTCTGCGTGCTGCTACAAGGGATGTTCGGAAAGTAGGTTCCGATCGCCCGCGAAATGGAGACCACTGTGTAAATCAAAAATGTTTTATTTGCAACAGTTAGCTACACCGTCTACAAACTAATCTGCATAGTTGCCGCTCCGACTTAGGCATTCGTAGTAGCGTTGTACCAACTCTCGTCATAAAAGGCAGCCGCCAGTATTTTCCGCCAATTCTCTACACTGGTCTACAGCTCACTGTCCGTGCCAAAGCGTTGTCTTCACAGCCACTGATTCATGTGAGGAGAGATGAAACTCAGAGAGAGCCAATTACGGGCTGTATTATGGGTAATCAAACATTTACCTTCGAAAACGCTGCAGGAGAATCTCCATTGCCCCTGCAGAAGGCGGCTGAGAATTGTTTTGAAAGCGGATACGCATGACAGTTATGTTATGTGGGCTGCATAGCTTCGGGGTAAATTTCTCACCGGGGCCTCGTACTTGGCGGGAGACACTATTTTCTAGGCATATTTGCGCGCTCACAGTGTGCTCACACCTTAAAGGAGCGACTCGACGCGATCGACGGACGTACTAGAGTCACTGCCCAACATGTCCATGCATAGCTTCATCCAATTTTCACAGTGGTTTCCATTTCGCGACCAATCGGAACATACTTCTCGAATACGTAGCCCTCGTGTTTGTGACTTCCGTGTAACTGAAAGCGAAGTGTTAAATAAAGAGTTATTACAACATTTAACAAATCCAGCTATTTTGCTATAGAGGTCCTAGATATCGAGCAAGTAAGGCAAGGGACTCAGATCGCATCTCCAGCGAACGATGTTAAAAACGCAGCAAGAGGTCCTAACTTTGCTCCTTTAGTACTCGGCAACCCATTAGACACCTTGGTTCCGCAGGCTTTCAACTCACCCCCTGAGTGCTGGAGACTGCAATTCTGCTTCCATCTCGCCTCATGTCTTTCTTTAGCTTATGACCGCACAACTCCCTTCACCACGTTGTAGATATGTGCCGGCCGCGTCCTTCCTTCAGAGTCAATGCACAAAATAAAGAAACTAAAATAATTTCAACAAAATCCACTTTACAAAGCACAGATCGCAGATGGAATAAAACACCCTGGATTTAGCGAGCAGACAACATACCTACTAAAAAGAAGATGGGAAAACTAAGCTACCCGAGTCATTACTTGTCACAGTACTACTAAATAAAGATATGATTCCATTATGCAACTGTAATTTACTCCTCTTTACATGTTTCACCTCATCAGATTTTACGTATAAGTGACACATTGTAGGACAATAAATAACAAGAAATTACTTAGCTGAGTCCTTTATGTTCTACGAAGAATCAAAGTAACAGAGATGCAATGGCAGCTGAATGAAAACTACACATCCTGAATGAGACACGAAAGAATTGAGGGAGTGGTACATGTTAAAGCCAGACGTACCCCAAGATATTGCCGACATGCAAACGGAAGATATCGAATGATAAGAAATATTAGCAGAACAGAAACTTATATGACTTAACACACTTTTCGGGTTAATGTGAGTTTAAAGCCCCAAGATATCACGGAAACGTTAAAAAAAATAGCGGAAATAAATGACAGTTGTCAACGCCAACCCATCCAATCAAAATAGCGACGGGGACCTTGGACAGAAACAATCGCATAACGAGTGTATGTTTCGCCAGAGTACTGGAATGAACGGATTGTTTGCTACAGAACGTGAGTGAAGACGAAAGTGGAGAAGAGCACCAGAAATGGGAATCTTATGTAATAACTGAAAGCAATATTACAAAGAACGGATAAAGTAAGCTGAGCATCAGAAGCAGACTAGCGTTGTAAAACTGAATTTCTTCAGTGAGAGACTCGTATTAAATATTGATAAGGCATTGAGAAAGAAATCCCAGTACCAATACGCCTGTATGACAGCGTTTTATATAGGAGATTCAGAAAATACGATACTGGTGCGTGATAATGGCAACAGTATCATTTTGCCTGTTATGCTGGCCCTCCAGGTATTCCTATTTGAGTTCCCCAAGAATCTCCTCCATTCTTGCTTGTTGTTCGAACCTAATGGCAACAAATCTACTAGCCAGTCGATGTCTTCCTTTAATCCGATCTAGTGGGGAATCCAAACACTCGATACTCAATAATGGGTCTCACTAGTGTCCTATATACAGTCTCTTTTTAAATGAACAGCACTTTCCTATAATTCTTCCAATAACCCGAAGTCTATAATTTGTCTCCTCTAATACAATCCTTACAAGCTAGTTCAGTTTCATGTCACTCTGTAACTTTACGCCCAGATATCTAAACGACGTTATTGTGTTAAGCAACACACTACTAAAGCACTAATCGAACCTTGCGGGCATATTTTACCTACTCATCTCCGTTAGCTTACATTTTTCTTCATTTAGAGCTAGCCGCCATTCATCACACGAATTAGGAATTTTGTCTGTCATATGGCGTCCTGATACAGTCACTCAACTACGGCACCTTATAGTTCACCGCACTATTTGCAGCAAACAGCCGCAGACTGCTGTCCGCCAGATCATTTATGACTATAGAAAATAACAGTGGTCCTATCAAATGGCTCAAATGGCTCTGAGAACTATGGGACTTAACTTCTGAGGTCATCAGTCCCCTAGAACTTAGAACTACTTAAACCTACTCAATCTAAGAACATCACACACATCCATGCCCGAGGCAGGATTCGAACCTGGGACCGTAGCGGTCTCGCGGTTCCAGACTGTAGCGCCTAGAACCGCTCGGCCACCCTGGCCGGCTGTGGTTCTATCACACTTCCCTGGGGAACTCCTGACGGTATCCTTGGCCCTGACGAACACTAGTAGCCGAGGACAACGTACTGTGTTTAGTTACTTAAGAACTCTTCCTGCCACTAACATATCCGGGAACGTGTTCCGTATGCTCGTACCTTCGTTACCAGTCCCCATTGGGGCACCATGTCGAATGCTATTCGGAAATATAGGAATATAGAATTTGCCTGTTGCCTTTCATACATAGTTCGCAGTATATAGTGTCAGAGAAGATGAATTTGAGTTTCACATGAGCCTTCCTGCGTATGTTGCTCTGCGGCTATCTCTGGAAGGTTCCAGGAGCTCTCGCACCTCTTTAAGTGAAACGTCGTGCCAGCGCCGGCAGTCATTGCCGTATTACTCCTGATGACGGCGGAGACAGCTGTTGCAAGCTCGAATGTTTCATTCTAAGCGACACGACTTGAAAACAGAAAAGCTTATATTCATTACTCCTCTTCATACCAGAGTTCCTCTCTCTCGTTCTATCCCCACCATCCCCCAAGATCCTGATTCAACTTCTAAACTCAGTTCCGAGACCTTCTGTCCCCCTCGCCAACTCTACCTTTCAAAAACAACCCTTTTACCTACTACTTACTTAGAAAACCATGCCAGCAAAATGAAGTGTTCTACTATTGTCACCTGACAGTAATTTACTTAAAATATTCAATGTACGACTGTCTGTTTTGATGCCTTAAAAATATATACGGTACGTATCTTTAAATATTTTTACTAACTACGTTTATATATTTTATTAACGGTCTCATGTGAAGAGGAACAATGCACTGTTACTAGACGCCCCCCCCCCCCCCCCGACTATCAAACGTGAATAGTGAAAAAATTATACCTTGATGAGCCAAAGAAACTGGTACACCAGTCTGATATCGTGTATGGGCCCAGTGAGCACACAAAATTGCCACAATACGACGTGGCATGGACTCGACTAATGTCTGAAGTAGTACGGAGAGAATTAACACCATGAATCATGCGGGGCTGTACATAAATCCGTAAGAGTACGAGGGGGTGGAAATCTCTTCTGAACAGCGCGTTGCAGGGCATCCCAGATATGCTCAATAACTTTCATGTCAGGGGAGTTTGGTGGCCAGTGGAAGCGTTTACATCAGAGTGTTCCTGGAGACACTCTCTATCAATTTTGGACGTGTGGGGTGTCGCATTGTCCTACTGGAATTGCCCAAGTCCGTCGGAATGACGCATGGGCTTGAATGGATGCAGGTGATCAGGCAGGACGCTTACGTACGTGTCACCTCTCAGAGTCGTATCTAGAAGCGTCAGGGGTCCCAATCACTCCAACTGCACACACCTTACAGGATTACCGAGCTTCCACCAACTTGAACAGTCCCCTGCTGACATGCAGGGTCCATTGATTCACGAGGTTGTCTCCATACCGTACACATCCATCCGCGCGACGCGATTTGAAACGAGACTAGTCCGACCAGTTAACACGTTTCCAGTCATCAACGGTCCAATATCGCTGTTGACGCACCCAGAAAAGGCGCAAAACTCTGTGTCGCGCAGTCATCAAGGGTACGCGAGTGAGCCTTCGGCTCCGAAAGCCCATATCGATTATGTTTCGTTGAATGGTTCTCACCCTGCACTTGTTGATGGCCCAGCATTGTAATCTGCAGCAATTTGCGGAAAGGTTGCCTTCTGTCAAGCTGAACGATCTCTTCAGCAGCCGTTGGTCCCGTTGTTGCATTATGTTTTTCCGGCGGCAGCGATGTCGGAGATTTGATGTATACCATACTCCTGACTTCACTGTATACTCGTGACATGGTCGTACCGGAAAATCCCCACTTCATCGCTACCTCGGGGATGCTGTGTCCCACTGTTCGTACGCCGACTATAACACCACGTTCAAACTCACTTAAATCTTGATAACCTGTCATTGTAGCAGCAGTAACCGATCTAACAATTGCTCCAGACACTTGTCTTACGTAGGTGTTGTCGACCGCAGCGCCCTATTCTGCCTGCTTACACACCCCTGTATTTGAATACTATAACACCCCAACGAGCCCCTTAAAGTCAATTAAGACGGAATATCGTAATATGAAGTAGGGAAGAGTTATCTTGGCAAATACGACATCTTTGCCGATAAGCTAACACCAAGAAATTTTGATAACAACAACATTATACATCACTGAGATTTTTGTTATGAAAAGAGGAGGAAGAAACCTCAGATGTAATTAATGGACATATATCCAAGTCATAATTGCAATTAATATCTTGAAAGCTAAGTTCAAGGTGATGTTAGTTAGAGATAACTTTTATGTGGAAGAGAGTTGTAAGCGCAACGAAGAAATTCAATGCGGCTACAAAATTCTTTCACGGAAGAAGTCGCTTGCTGGCTCTCGTCCTGTAAAGACGTGCGAGAACAATTCTTGTCTTCATTATTGAGAGTACGGAACGCGACGAGATTGTTTTGCGTTCAGAAGTGTGTCTTGCGTGACGTGATTCACGAACTTTGGAAACTGATTTTCTAAGCAGAGACAGGAACTGATAGACGCGTTTAACGGTGCATAACGGGTTAATTGAACTTCATTGAAGAAATTAGTGAATATTGGACTTGACTTTCAAATAGTTGGAACTAAAAGAAGAGTGCATAGTATATCAGAGGACTACACTCAATTAGTCTCGAGTAGGACACAATTACACGACTTCACGAAGATAATACAATTACGCTGAAGAGTCAAGTTGTCGTAATTGTCAAGAAACTTAATTTTAATAGAACTGACTTTACCAACCAACTGCGCGTGCGTGTGGTGCGAAAGTTGTAAAGTACGTAGTGGCCAAGGAACAATAAACTGTTCGTTCCAAGTGAAATATCAAGCGTGGACTACATTATTAAGTGATTCAATCAATGATAGTTAACCAACGACTGTTCAGCAGGAACAATTTAATCTGAATATCAAAATACCTACTTCGTTAATTGAAAAGAGAACTTTTGAACATTTTTTCTTAACATTACGGCGTAGGTTCACTCAGACGTGATCAAAGAGTATCTGTGGATCTCGCTTCATACAGGTTCAACAACTCCATAGCAACGAGCCAACATCGTACGAGAAGAGTGATAATTACAATGTTTCCTCGCAATTGGTGGTGTGTACGATTCGGATGAGAAAAGATTTAACAACTACTGCATATCCGGGCAATGAATCATTCAATCTTAAGTCAGAAGAAGCATCCATTGTACGAGTTCGCGTTTGTGTCTCCCGTTCACCAACGGGGACCTACGTCATCGCGCATCGTGTCTCAACTCCACTACGAGAGCTGTGGCAGTAGCAGCTCAACGGCGTCGACAATATCAGCACGCGGTTGGAGTGCGGGGACGCCACAATACTCATGACTATACCAGTTTCTTTGGCGCTTCAGTGTATGAGAACAGAGGGGAAAATAATTCATTTTATTTTAATTAAAAGATTAAGTATTTTACCAGCCATATACCCATTTGGCTTCTTTTCCCGGCCTCCCGCAGCAGACTTACGCAACGTCAGATACTCTGATGAGCCGCTATAATGGTTTAGTCTTGCAGTCGGCCATTGAAACAGCTGTTACACGGAGTAAACTAGGTAACCCCTCACATTGGGTATGTGATAAACAAGGAGATTATTAGGGAGGCTTGAGGACGATGAGGACTGTTCATTTCCAAAAAGAGGACACGAAGCGGGTACCTTATAAACGACGCTAAACAAAACCCTCGCGTCGGCGAGACGCAAAGGGCAGCCACGGACGGGACGACTCGGCGCCTCCCCCGGCAGGTGGCCGGGTCGTCAGGCGGCCCGGCGGGGGCAGCTGACGGCTCTATACGGCGCCGCGGCGGAGCGCGTGGCACGGAGGAGGTTTTACTACCCCGAGAACGGGGCGGCCGGCCGGTGGCGGCGCGGAACAATGGCTCGGGCGATAAATAACGCCGGTCCGGGCCGCGACAGCGACAGGCGCAGCCAGCGACGACCACACGCGCCGCGCCGAAGCCGCGCAGTACCGGCTCGGCCCGCTCCGCTCATACATTATTAATGCAGGGAGGGACCTGCGCCGTCCACAGCCGACGCCCGCGAAAAGCTGGAAAACTCGAGCGCCGAGCAGAGCCGTATGGCAGTGATACGCAGAGGCCTTCTCTGGCTGCAGCTGGCTGCCCTTGTCGCACTCACTAGGAGGAGGAAAGTGAAGGTACGGCAGTAACTATTATGGGTATTCATTCTCGCCCGTGCATTCACACAGTGGAATCTTCTTACAGGTGGACCAGTTTTACGAATAATCCCAACCAGACTATCTCCAGTTTGAATGAAATTTTACACAATGATCATTACAGAACAAGTCGGTTGAGACTCCCTAGAGCTTGTAATGGTTCTTTATTTACGTGACCATTACGGCACCCCAAGCCCAGTTCTCGATACCAGTAATATCGTACTCTTTTTCTGCGAAGTAACAGACATACTTTGTGACAATATTCACGTTTGGTTTTATTAATGTATAGGTACTCCGATGTATCGATATATTACAGTAATATGGTTCTTGTGTGTATTCATTTCTGTGAGACTGTCATAAACTTTGACTTACTTGTAACCGATTTGGCGCGAATGCGCACAGAGCAGTCTTTGCTTCACTTTGCAGAAGTTAAGTTGTTATTTCGCTTTGTAAAAGAACAGTCAGGTCTTGTGTTTAGTTAAAGTGGAAATCAAATATATGAAGAGTGATAAAAAACTGTTTTCTTCATGATGTGACAATTAAGAAGAAGTATATGTGAATTTACAAGAAGTTGAATAAAAATGTGGATCGTGAAGACCAAGTCAAAAATTACTTCTACCATACCATTGTTCTGATCTGGGACTGTTTGATCATTAAGAATTTCCTGAAAAACGCAATTATTAGGTCTTCAAATATTGCCAAAATACAGATCTGCACATTCTAGCAGTCAAAGTGGAATCACCCTAGAATCAACAAAATGAGCCCTAAGAACTTCGACGAAATCTACGTGGGAATCCATTCAAGATTAGTGCCAAAATTAATGACTTTTTTTACAGTGACTTCATTATTTCCATTCTGACGATACCATTCACAGTCAATAACTTTGTTGTTGCCCGACAAAGCGAACATATGCTGCGTGAGCAACATTATTAATCTGATTTCTAACCTAATTTGTAAGTGGTGGTATTGTTAGAAGTTGAAATATGTTTAATGAGGTACACGATCTGATCTATATGTGTATCTTATCAGTGCGGAATTGACAACTACTTTTCATTAGAGGAGGACTGGCCCGAGTATGAAAGGAAATCTGGAGTACCACACTGCTCTGGCAAAAGTCGTGGGATAGCGACATGTACATGAATCAGTATCGCATACACATGTGAAAAGGGCAAGTCGTTGGAGGAACTATCATTTGTACTCAGGTGATTCCTGTGAAAAGGTTTCTGACGTGGCTATGGCCTCAGGACGGGAATTAACAGACTTTGAACGCGAATGATAGTCGGGGACAGACGCATTGGACATGCCATTTCGGAAATCGTATTATCGAAATTTCAGGCATTACTTCTCATCACGGACAGCGCAATGACCGACGTCCTTCAATTTACGACCGACAGCAGCGGTGTTTGCATAGAACTGTCAGTGCAAATACACCAGCAACACTGAGTGAAATAACTGCAGAAATCAATGTGGGACGTGCGACGAACGTACCTGTTAGGACAGTTTGGCGAGATGTGGCGTTAATGGTCTACGCAGCAGACGATCGACACGAGTGCCATTCGTGACAACACAACAAAGCCTGTAGCTCCTCTCCAAGAGTCGGGACCATCTCGGTTGGACCCAATACTACTGGAAAACCGTGGCCTCGTCGATGAGTCTCTTTATCAGTCGGTAAGAGCTTATGGTAGGGTTCGAATATCGTATGAACCCCAAGAAGACTTGGACCGAAGTTGTCAACAAGGCACTGTGCAAGCTGGTAGTGCCTCCGTAATAGTGCTCCGTAATAGTGTATGCTGTGCGTACATGGAATGGACTGGTTCCTGTGCTCCAACTGAACCGAACACTGAATGAAATGCTTATGTTCGGCTACTTAGACACCAGTTGCGACCATTAATGGACTTAAAGTTCTTAAACAACGATGGAGTTTGCATGGATGCATTATGTTTTTATTTTATTTTATTTTTTGAGTCATCAGTCTTCTCGCTGGTTTGATGCGGCCCGTCACGAATTCCTCTCCTGTGTCAACGGCTTCATTTCGAAGTAGCACTTGTAACCTCCGTCCTAAATTATTTGCTGGATGTATTCCAATGTCTTCCTCTACAGTTTTTGCCCTCTACAGCATCTTCTAGTACCGTGGAAGTTATTCCCTGATGACTTAACAGGTGTCCTATCATCTTGTTCCTTCCCTCTGTCAGTGTTTTCATCACATTCCTTTCATCTCCGAAGCTCCACAGGGCCTCCACATTCCTTACCTGATCAGTCGACCTAATTTTCAACATTCATCTGTAGCACCACATTTCAACTGATTCGATTCTCTTCTGTTCCCATTTTCTGATAATCCATGTTTCACTACCGCACAATGCTGTGCTCCAAACGTACATTCATAAAAATTTATTCCTCAAATTAAGGCCTATGCTAGACGCTAGTAGACTTCTCTCGGTCAGGAATGCCATTTTTGCCAGTGCCAGTCTGCTTTTGACGTCCTCCTTGCTCCGCCCGTCATTGTTTATTTTGCTAACTTGGTAGTCGAAATCGTTAACTTCATCCATTTCGTGACCATCAATTCTGATTTTAAGATTCTCGCTGTGTTCATTTCTGCTACGTCTCACGATTTTCATCTTTCTCCGATGTACTCTCAATCAATATTCTGTACTCATTAGTCTGTTCATTGCATTCGGCACATCATGTAATTCTTCTTCACTTTCACTAAACATAGCAATATCATCCACGAATCGTCTCACTGATATCCTTTCACCTTGAATTTTAATTCCACTCCTGAACCTTTCTTTTATTTCCATCACTGCTTCTCCGATGTACAGTAGGGGCGAAAGACTACATTCCTGTCTTATACGTTTTTTAATCCGAGCACTTAGTTCTTGTTCCTCCACTTGTATTATTCCCTCTTGGTTCTTGTACATGTTGTATATTGCCAGTCACTCCCTGTAGCTTACCCGTATTTTTCTCAGAATTTCGAACATCTTGCACCATTCTACATCGTCAAACGCTTTTTCCAAGCCGACAAATCCTATGAAAGTGTCTTGATTTTTTTTAGTCTTTAACTTTCCTGAAGACAAACTGATCGTCATCCAACACATCCTAAATTTTCTTTTCCATTCTTCTGTATATTATTCCTGTCAGCAACTTGGATGAATGAGCTGTTAAGTTGATTCTACGGTAATTATTGCACTTGTCAGCTTCTGCAATCTTCGAAATTGTGTAGATGATGATTTTCGGATAGTCAGATGGATTGTCGCCAAACTCATACATTGTACACACCGACGTGTATAGTCGTTTCGTTGCCACTTCCCTCAATATTTTAGAAACTCTGGTGGAATGTTATCTATCCCTTCTGCCTTATTTTATCTTAGGTCCTCCAAAACTCTCCTAAATTCTGATTCTATTACTGGGACCCCCAACTCTTCTCAATCCACTCCTATTTCTTCTTCTATCACGTCAGACAAGTCTTCCCCCTCATAGAGGCCTTCAAAGAACTCTTCCCACCTATCCGCTCCTCTACATTTAACAGTGGAATTCCCGTTGCACTATTAAACTTATAACCCTCGCTTTTAAATTCACAGTAAGTCGCTTTGGCTTTCCTATATGCTGAGTCAGTCCTTCCGACAATCATTTCTTTTCCGATTTCTAGACATGTTCTTGGCTGCCCTGCACTTCCTGTTTATTTCATTCATCAGGGACTTACATTTCTGTATCCCTGAATTTCACGGAACGTTTTTGTACTTCCTTCTTTCACTGATCAATAGAAGTATTTCTCCTTTTACCCATGGTTTTTTCGCAATTACCTTCTTTATATCTATGTTTTCCTTTCCAACTTCTGTGATTGCTGTTTATAGATATGTCCAATCCTCTTCCACTGTACTGTCTACTGAGCTATTCCCCATTGCTGTATCTACTGCTTGTGTAGCCATTCCTTAGTACTTACGTATCCCACCTCGCTGCATGTCGATTCTTCCTGACTAATCTCTTACAATTCAGTCCCCTCTTCATCATTAATTCATTGCGATCCTGGGTACGCCCTACAATCCAGTATCTGACTTCGGAATCTCAGACTGATCACGACGTAATCTAACTGAAATGTTCCCGTATCACCTGGCGTTTTGCATGTATACCTCCTCCTCTTGTGATTCTTGAACAATGTATTTGGTATTATTAGCTGAAATTTGTTACAGAACTCAATTAGTCTTTCTCCTCTCTCATTCATTGTCCCAAGCCAATATTCTCCTGTATCCTTTTCTTCTAGTCCTTTCCCTACAACTGCATTCCAGTTTCCAATGACTACTAGATTTTTCATCTACTTTTAGGTACTGTGTTACCTTTTGAATATCGTCAAATACTTTCTCGTAATCGGGCCACAATTGTTCGCGACTGGTTTGATGAACATTCTGGACAATGATTTGGCCACCCACATCACCCGACATGAATCCCATCGGACGTTTATGAGACATAATACAGAGGTCAGTTCGTGCACAGAATCCTGCACCGGTAACACTTCTTCAGTTATGAACGGGTATAGAGTAAGCATGGCTAAATATTTCTGCAGAGGACTTCCAACTTCTTGATGAGTCATGCCAAGTCGTGCTGCTGCAATATGCCGAGCAAAAGAAGGTCCGTCACGATGTAAGATCTATCCCATGACTTTTGTCACCTCAGTGCATTAGCCGCTTCATCCGTGTATTTAATCCATGGAATCTTCTTGTGGTTGGACCAACTTTAGGAATAAATCCCACGAGACCAAGTCCAGCTTGAATGGCGTTTTAGACATATGTTCCTTACAGAATAAGGCGGTGGAAGGCGCTGCTTCGTAGAGCTGCAATATGTTTAATGAAAGACAATCACGACCTGATCAATACTTACGTACCATATTCAATGCGGAATCGATCATTAGAGGTTGAGAGAGGAGGACCCACCCCAGTATAAAAGGAAGTGGGGGAGTAATGTGTTGTTAGTGGAGAAGCGGAAACAGCAGAACGGACTATCCAGGAGAGCTCGGTGACCGAACGTGGCCTACGCATTACGTAACATCTGAGTAACGAATCTATCAGGAACATTTCAACTCTTCTAAAGGTCTCATTTACATTCTTGGTGATGTAATTGTGAAGTAAAAAATCGAAGGGACAGCCACGGCTAAGACAAAAACAAGCACGCCTCCTGTACTAACAGACAGGGACCGTCGATATATGTACGTGTTGCCTTTGGCGATTAGTATTATGTTGCGTTAACATTTGGAAGAAGTATAGTGTGTTGATCTTGTGGCTCGATAGCGAAAATATCATGAGATGTGACTACTGTGTACAGCTAGCCATGTCTCACGCTTGAGGAAAGAAATGGCAGACAGCACATATAATCGTAAGGTCGCATATAGCAGCGACTGCAGAGGCAACATTAACCATATGTGCTTGCACTTTGTGTATTGGTGTTCTATAATTTGAGGTGTAAAAGACGGGCAGTATGCGCAACCAGGCAGAGAAACGCCAAAGCAATGGTGGCTCCCTCAGGATGCCCACTGTGGTGTTATTCCAGAGATGGGCTGTGAACACACAGCAGGGGAAAAGCAACGGGTCGGGCTTTTGTGCAGGCAGGAAGTCTGGTGCCAGTGGCACATATCGACATAGGTCAGACGGGTCTACAGTGGTAAAAATACAAACCCTCCACTGTTTCTGCCAGCCCAGACCAAAGACAATATAGACCGTTAGCTGAAGGGCGAGGAAAAACTCGCCGGTGGCGTGAGGAAATTCGGAGAAACATTGTTTCTGTGTACAAGAGCATACGCGCCCGAGGCAGGTAACAGCTTTGAAAGCAGACCAGAAAACATCACCAGCTGTGCCGTCATAACGATCCATGTGGCTCTCTCAGGCGATGCTGCTTTTTTTCCTTTTACCTATTCTAATGGTGGCGAAAACTTGCTCCCACAAGGAACACTCCTCGTGAATGGTGGATATACATCTCACAATCACTTTTGAGGAGACAAACGTGAAAAAGAAATGGCTTAAAAGAGGAGTTACTGGAAGAAGTAAGAGAGACGTTATGAATGTATGCTATTTACGCTCTTTTGCATATCGCCTCTCATTTTCATCGATTTTATTAATGTTTTATGTCATTGTTATGTCATTGCACGGTGGTAACAGGCCGAATAAGGTTATTGTAATGAGAGTATTTGTACTGAGAGCTCAAAATGCTTTTCACTTGATTCCTATGCATGTTGGATTACTTCCCTGGGTGGTCTGTGCGAGGCAAGTGCCAGATGACGCGGCACACTGCGTTTCCGGTTGGGGGCTGCACTTCCGCGAATACTGAGAAGGTCGTACATCAGTGGGCTTAAGCGCCTCGCGGGACGACTGACGTCGGTCGAGTTTCGCCTATTGTACAGGGCGAAACGACCTGCGAGATGTCTGATTGTCACCACAGTTTATGTGTTTACCGTTCCAGCGCGTCGGGACCGAAGACTGCATTGTCCTCATGATTCTGAGAATACTTGTGGACCGTACCCTGCTGGGCGCGACTGTCTGGCGCCGGATGGCCGGTGGTCTAGGCAGGTTGTTTTCGTAGCCAGTCAAACGGCAAGTTCAGTGCCCTCAGCTGAATAGCAGAGGCATGATTGGTTAACTTAAACTGAAGCTAACTAACGTCATAAAGCCCTGCTCGAAATTGGAGGGAATGGTCGCTATTGGCGCGAATAATGTTATGAGACAGTGTGGGTCTATTATGGTATCAGCACTGAATGCTGATTCACTGGTTTAGAGGGTAGTAGGGAGTTGAGCAATGTTTACTTTGCTCTTGCATTGTGCGAGTACAGGGGATTCGGGATCTGATCTTCACTGCAGTCAGATGGTCTTGCAACTTAGTCGCTCTTTTTCGGCAGAACTTGGAATTCTCAGACAGCCTTCGAGGCCAGAGGTTGAAACAGGGTTGGTGCACAGCAGAAGTCGGCGCCTACATCATCAGAACGCTGCCTACCGACGACCTGCTACGGATTTCAGGATTGGTAAAGTATTTTGCGGTTCCAGCATTGTAGGACCTACCAGTTTTATACTGAAGTCGTCAACAGCACGTGTGCACACTGCTACAAGTCCACCTTGCTTGTTTCTCCATGTGATCCCATTTGAGCTCTCACTACTAATAGCGATACTGCAGTATAGTCGAGAGAGTAATATTTGATTCATAAGGACCTCCAGTCGTTATTGTCAGTCTATTGCATCACAGAGAGTAGGAGTCCCTTGTTCTCGAGCCAACTCTTATTCTCATAGTAGTTAAGTATACCCTATCCTTTACCCTACTGTTTGTGTCGATAATCATGTGCCTATTTGTTCTGATCTATAATAAATCTCATTGTAATATTTAATCCGAATATTAATTCGTAGATATATGTGGAATCTCATTTTATCTTGTTTATTATGATATAGTTCTTTTTTTCTCTCTGAGTAGATTAAGATTTTCATTAAATTATTGTGAGTGTGCACTCCTTATTTTACCAACTAGCAGGGTCCACCATTATTTCATTTCGTTACCGTTGTGCGACTAATGAATTAGGTGGTCGGTAAGGAGAGGGTCGAGCACATGTCACGTTCTCATGTAAAATTCGTCAGAATTAAAGAGGTACAAACTCTCCTCCACCCCGGCACCTCGCATGTCTGTGGCAAAGCCAGAGATTGGATAAAAGTTTGAAGAGGTGCGAAAAACCTGTGGACACGCAGAAGAGGCAGATTAGAGGAGTCCCTCGGAGGACGCAGAAATGAGGAAATTAGACAAGGGGACGCGCACAGACAGGTTTTATTCAGGGAGATGCAGTCAACCTAACGCTGAAATCGTGGACGCCGAGGTTGGCACAGCATACACATGACGGGCAGTTATGGAGATCCACGGTTAGACAGCAGTCGTTGTAGTTCACAGTAAAGGTGCGTTTACACCGGTGCGCATTGTGGCTAGTCGTCGCGCAACTGTGTTAGTCCCACACGAAAGTAGAGGCGCGCGTGTATGTGTGTACGCCTGTTCCTCCAAATGTGCTTGCAAATGATTCCATTCACTCCTGTGCTCACACTGGGCGCCTCTTATTTCCGTGTGGGGCAAGCTGTAGCCGCAAGGCGACTAGCCGCAAGGCGCACAGGTGTATCCGCATCTTTAGAATACATTGCGGCAGGAGCATGCCCTGGACAGACAAGAGTAACGATTCGCCCGTTCGGCTAGAAGTAGCAGCCCCCTTAATGATTGTTCTGCCCCACAGTAACATTATACATCTACAGCCATACCCTACAAATCACCGTAAAGTGTATGGCAGAGGGCACGTCCCATTCAGTTACGGAGATCTGGAAAAATGATTGTTTCGATGGCTATGTGCGTGCAGTAATTATTCTAATCCCGTCCTCATGATGCCATGTGAGCGATTCGTGAGGGACTGTGGTTTGATCATAGAATGTTCATAGAATCATCATTTCAAGACGGTTCTTGAAACTTCGTTTGAATGCTTTCTCGGGATAGTTAACGTCTATCAACAAGAATCTGTCAGTTAATTTTCTTCAGCATTTCTGAATTCCTTCAGCATCTGAATTCTTCTGTATTCTATATTTCTTCAGTATTTCTGCATTTCAGCAAAGTATAAAAACCAACTGTTTGTATAAGCTGGCCAACTCCAACTGTAACCCATTAACATTATAGACATAACATACTACATTTTCTCGTTTTGTGGAGCGCACAGTTTTACATTTCTGAACATATAAAGCAAGTTTCCAATCTTTGCATCACTTTGAAATTTTATCGAGATATGACTGAATGTTTATGGAGCCTCTTTCAATCAGTGCTTCATTATAGATAACTGCATCATCTACAAACAGACTGAGGTTATTTTGGACATCTGTGGTAAGTTCCTATGGGACCAAACTGCTGAGGTCATCGGTCCCTACGCTTAAACACTACTTAATTTAACTTCAGCTAACTAACGCCAAGGAAAACACACACACCCGTGCCCGAGGCAGGACTCGAACCTCCGACGGGGGCAGCCGCGCGAACCGTGGCAAGGCGCCTGAGACCGTCGGCTACCCTGCGCGGCCTCTAAGGTTGTTATTAATATTGTCCGCAAGGGCAATACTATACACACGAACAGCGAGGTTATCAACAGACTTCCCTCGGGCACACCAGAAGTTACATCTCCAGCAAAGATAAAAAGCTTCATCCTCCCAGCCAAAAAGTCCTCAACCCAGTCACAAATTTCGCTTGATACCCCATACGATCGAACTTTTGGTAATAACTGTAGGCGTGGTACTGAGTCAAATGCTTTTCGCAAATCACGAAATACTGTATATACCTGAATGCCTTGACCCAAAGCTTTCAGTATGTCATGTGAGAAAAGTGCGAGTTGAGTTTTATATGATGGATGTTTTCCTATTCCATGTTGGTTGACGTAGACGGGGTCGTTCTGTTCGAGATACCTCATTATGTTTGAACTTAGAATAAGTTCGAAGATTCTACAACAAATCGGTGTCAAGGATATTGGACGATACTTTTGTGGATCCCTTCTACTACCCTTCAGGTAGACGCATGTGACCCGCGCTTCTTCCAACTACTGAGCATGGTTCTTGGTTTAAGGGACCTACGATAGATTGTAGTTCTAAGAGGGGATAACTATGCTTCAAATTCAGTATAGAATCTGATAGGGATTCCAACGGGCCCTAGAGCTTAGTTCAGTTTTAAGATTTCAGCTGTTTCTCAACATAACAAACACTAATACTGATTTCAGTCATCTTTTCAGTGGTACGAGTATTAAATTGAGGCATTTCTCCTAGGTTTTCCTTCGTAAAGGAACATTTAAAATAGAGTTAAGCATTTCAGCTTTTGCTTTGCTACCGTCAACAGTTCTTGTGTCATTGGCTAGGGACTGTACACGAACTTTGATGCTACTAACAGCCTATACATACGACCAGAATTTCTTTAGGTTTTGTGAAGCATCATTTAACAATATTCTGCAACGGTAGTCTTCGAATGCTTCACGCAGTGCTCTACTGACAGCCCAACGCGTTTCATTCAGCACTTCTCTATCTATAGTCCTACGCTTTGTTTTATACCTATTATGCAGAAGTCTCTGCTTCTTTACGAGTTTCTTTACAATGACTGTATACCACGGAGCGTAACCCAATGATGAACTGTTCTACTGGGTACAGTGGATGGTCAACTATTCTTTTAAACTTGAGCCGTAGTTCCTCTTCCTGCTTCTGCTCTGTGCTGAAAGTTTCAAGTTCCTCTCTGAGATAAGACACTACTGTATTTTATATCTAGTTTACTGAACGTATATTTCTTTCTGCTTGTTTTAGTTGCCTTCTGTACTTTGGTTATCATTGTTGCCACAAGCGCGTCGTGATCACTGATGCCAGATCCGATGTGGGCTTCCATAAAGAGGTCAGATCTGTTTCTTTCCATTAGATCCAACATATTTCCGTGGTGAGTGGGATTAAAACTGTATTTCCCGTTTTGCTACTTTTGAAGTGGATTTGGTCTTAGTTTTATTTTTGTTCATTGAAAACGAATCACATCTCAATAATGGCCTAGGGCCGAAATGTAGATTGTGAAATAAAACCTGTTCTACATTGTAAGCCGGCCGCGGTGGCCAAGCGGTTCTAGGCGCTTCAGTCCGGAGCCGCGCGACTGCTACGGTCGCAGGTTCGAATCCTGCCTTGGGCATGGCTGTGTGTGATGTCCTTAGGATTAAGTAGCTCTAAGTCTAGGGGACTGATGACCTGAGATGTTAAGTCCCATAGTGCTCAGAGCCATTTGAACCATTTCTACATTGTAGTGGTAGTTATATCTATAAAAAAAAAAAAAAGTAAGATTTGCTCACCTCGTTTAATTTTGTCGCTTCTGAAAAAGTCACATTTTGACTGTTAATGAGCATTTCAATAAGCATTATTTCACGAACTGACTGATCTCTGAGGGTCACCACAACTTGGCGCATGCAAGTGCTCGAATTCGCTCATGCTTGAATTCGCTCACGCACTAACTTCGTTGGCTAACTTCAATGTCAAATAGCTCGGAAACTGTACAACATATGGAATTTGTTTCGTAACAGTTATTTCCCAGCACAGCCTCTCCTGGATCACCCTTAGAAGCTTGCCGCCATCAATCGAAAAGTCAGAACTTCCTCTCTGGTCCCTTTACCTTTCCTAAAGCTTTCTTTTATATTGGTTCAAATGGCTCTGAGCACTATGCGACTTAACTTCTGAGGTCATCAGTCGCCTATAACTTAGAACTAATTAAACCTAACTAACCTAAGGACATCACACACATCCATGCCCGAAGCAGGATTCGGACCTGCGACCGTAGCGGTCGCTCGGCTCCAGACTGTAGCGCCTAGAACTGCACGGCCACTCCGGCCGGCTTTCTTTTATATTCTTCAGTACATTATTATTGTTAACAACTGGAATGAATGAGTTGTTAAGCTGACCGTGCAATAAATCTCGCACTTGTCAGCTCTTGCTGTTTTCGGAATTGGGTGAATGATGTATTTCAGAAACGTGAATTGTCGTTTTGCTACCGTTTCCCCGAATCATTTCAGAAATTCTAATGGAATGTAATCCACCCCTGCCACCTTATGTGATCTTTTCCAGAGCTCTTTTAAATTCTAATACTGGTTGGTTTATTTGGATTTTTAAGGACGACGTGCTGTGTGCGTTTACCTAAAGCGAAGAAATGGAATACTACCGTACCATAAAAAATCCTCACTTTCGAACGGTTCACCACAAACTTCACTTTTATTCAAAGCTGGTGGAGGCTTATGTCGATTATGATCCATCAGTTTCAGCAATTCAGAAACACGCTACAGAATTCAAACGTTGCCGCGTTTGCCATGATGTTCGACGTGGAGGGAGCCCAAAAGCTGTAAGAAATTAAATCACCGATACAGAGCACATTGTGGCAGAGGACAATTGTCTACTAAATGTGAATGAAACAGTTGACGCTACTGATATGTCAGAGCAAAGAGTAAAGTCTATTTTATAAATCGGCTGTCATAATGTGTTGTGTAAAATGGATACCACATTTATTGAGTGCTGGCCAAAAGTAATTACGAAAACTACTCTCTCACTGAAGTTTCGACCATCTCATTTTCCGCATGTACGTGATGTCCTGTTTGTTATTTGCTCGTGTACAGGTATGGAGTGTTGTTGGCTCATTTCGATGAGGTTTGGCATAAAATCACTTGCTACCGGAACTGTTTGGCTCAAATGGCTCTAAGCACTATGGGACTTAACATCTGAGATCATCAGTCCCCTAGACTTAGAACTACTTAAACCTAACTAACCTAAGAACATCACACACATCCATGCCCGAGGCAGGATTCGAACCCGCGACCGTAGCAGCCGCGTTGTTCCGGACTGAAGCGCCTAGAACCGCTCGGCCACTGCGGCCGGCCCGGAACTGTTCAAATGGGTCAAATGGCTCTGAGCACTATGGGACTCAACTGCTGAGGTCATTAGTCCCCTAGAACATAGAACTAGTTAAACCTAACTAACCTAAGGACATCACAAACATCCATGCCCGAGGCAGGGTTCGAACCTGCGACCGTAGCGGTCTTGCGGTTCCAGACTGCAGCGCTTTTAACCGCAAGGCCACTTCGGCCGGCCCGGAACTGTTCCCAACCGTTCGAAAGCACTCCACAAGATGCTAGTCACCTGTTAGCATTGTAATGTAAAATTTTCTCAATTGTCCTAGAAACCACTCCACAAGCGAGATCCTAGTCACCTGTGAGCATTGTAATGTAAAGGTTTCTCAATTGTTCTCATAACGATAATTACTTACTGATATACGCCTCTGTTATGTTATAACGCGCATCAATTGGGGCTGTCTATCGAAAGCAACCGAAAGTGGAAATTTGAACACATCTTAGCAGCAGGTAAGGCGCTGTTGTGCATACACCTAAAATCAATTAAACGTGTTAAATGTATAAATATAAGTGGAAAACCGCTATTAATTGCAGAAACACTGCGCATGGACAGTACGAGTTACCTACTGTAGGTTCTGAATGTGTTGAACAGCTATTTCACAGCTTGACGGAACGTATGAATGATCCAATAACGGTGACAAAATAGAATGAGATGAGAGACGAGAAACATTCTGTGTTGTTTAAATCATTAAAAAAGCAGAAAATTTGTAATATAAAAGAGTGAAGACTTTGAGTCTACCTTCACATTTGCGGAAACATTACGGAGAAGAATCAGATAGCCAAATATGGAAATTGCTGACGAATGTAGAATACACAAAAACTGTCACAGATATTTAAGTGGTACTGCAGAAGAACGGGAACCAGAGATGTAATTTGAATTTTAACTTAGGAAATGGAAACAAATAAATAAACATCAAAATACAGTCATAGGTGTTCGTGAACTCAGAGCAAGCATTCAGTCAGTATAAAGGATATCGAAATGTTCTAAAACCAGTGTAAAAGTTGACTACTAAGAAAAACAAGAAAAATAAGTTTACGTTAAAAAAGAGGAAGATACATTTGCGATATGTGTCCACTGTTTTTTAAAGTGCATGTCAAAGAGGCAGTGAAATGAGAGAACATTTGAACGTTTTGCAAGAAAAATTAAAATGAATGATGTAAGAGCTTGAAATACTTGCTGTTATGCATACAATAGCTCGTCTGTCGAGAAGCAGCCCACGATTAATGGACAGTCAACCGAAGCGAGTAGCAAATTAGTATCTGTAGTAATTCCTGAACGCGGATGGCAAATGAGCACCAATGGGGCACAGTACGTAAGCCACATAACGTCAGCACAGCCCGATTACTTTACAGTCAGCCTCAGCTAGCTCCCCGCTGTGCGCCAGTGAGCATAACCAAGACCTTGTCCACCCGGGAACGCGCAATTGCTGCCTGCTATGTCGAGACACAGATACACTCGCGCGCATGCGTAAGTATTACGTAACAGTGACCGCAAGCTGCTCAGTCCATCACGGATGAATTATCGTGTGTTTCAAAAACTCCAATATTATCCTCACTAATTCTTAAGAATATAGTATTGCACTCTATCGGCATTCATGTCCAAGCCTTCTTATCAAGCAGGTATAGTCCAACTATTAATAATTGCAGGAAATTGAAAAATGTGCTTATATAAATTCGATAAGAAACTAAACAGAGTGTGTAAGGAGAAAGAGTAAATGCTTGAGCAGGTCGTGTCATAGACTGATTCGAATAAAATATTCCATGTAGCACGCATCCAGTTTTTATTGGTTGCAGGGATAACTTTTCACGCATGATGGTACTCCAGTTGCTATGGGTTTATTTATCCTTGCGACTGGGTTTACAGAATGGATCTTTCTTCAAATATGATTTTGATTATTTTTTGGTCAGTTCTACTTCGTTGTTTCACGTTTTGTAGTATCGGCGTACGAGCTTTGTGGAAACGCTGTTGCTGCTTTCAGAGAATGCCGCAGATGATTTCCTAACCACAGTCTACAAGATTAAGAGTGTTTACTCGTGTTTGCGCTAAACTACGAGAGACTGGCGCAATTCCCAGCAGTCGTGCCTCATCTGAATGTGCAAACGGGTGGAATGTGGGTGGAGCAGAAACTTTTATTCAGTTGACAGAACCTAGTCAATCAAGAAGCACGCGCCGAATTTCCACAAGTATCGGAGTTACACATACAAGAATATCGCGTGTACACGACCTCTGTCCTTCTCATTTACAGCGAACTCAGCTCCTTCAAAAAGGAGATTAACGTAAATGACTGGAATGTTGTCGTAGGCTAATTGGTATGTTCTCTTAGGTTACTGGGCCCCTGCACATTCTAATCGTCACCTGACGAGACATCAACTTAAGATTGCCCGGAAGATCAGTCGGCAGAAACGGTCATGTTTCTTGGACAACATGGTCGCCAAGTCTTGTCCCTTTAGTAAGTAATTTTATGAAACACTTTCAGCCGTAGTTTAGATGTTATTTTATTATACGGCATCCAGTTTCGGTGGCTCAGTACACCGTCTTCAGGCTTTAGCTGATGCTGGGGGGGGGGGGGGGAATCAACATCTATGAAGTGGCATCTGTGGAATACCGCAAAAGCGATGTTGTGTGTGCAAACATGGTGTAAGGGTGATGTTGTGTCTGCAGCAATGGTGTCTAGTAGTTGATGATTGCAGACACAACACCGCTTTTACACTATTCTGTAGGACTCACCTTATAGATGTCGGCCAGTGATGAAATCTTGTATACGGTCGGAATTCACTCCCTCAGCATCAGCTAAAACCTTAAGACGATGTATTTAGTCACCGAAACTGGTTGCCATGTAATAAAATAACATCTAAACGACGGATGCAGGTGTTTCATTTTATTACGTATGTCAACAGTGAAATTCTCACTGGCCTTGAATCACAAGGACGGACATACAGGACCTAGCCCCTTTAGATTTTTAACCGTGGGGATGGTCGAAAGGGGAGGTACTCAAAGGAAAGGGAACAGAAGGGACGAACTGATCATTCGGATTGAGAATTCCAAGACAATCTCAGAGGAACCACACGTGGCGTTATCAAGGGCAAATGGCGTAAATGTCTCTAAGCACTATGGGACTTATCATCTGAGGTCATCAGTCCCCTAGACTTAGAACTACTTAAACGTAACTAACCTAAGGACATCACACACATCCATGCCCGAGGCAGGATTCGAACCTGCGACCGTAGCGGTCGCGCGGTTCCAGACTGAAGCGCCTAGAACCGCTCGGCCACAGCGGCCGGCTATCAAGGGCATTCGAAAGTGCATTGTAATCGGAGGTGGAGTTAATGAAAATGAACTTTGAACTTAAACACGTGCCTTTGCCTAGCACCGTCTGTGCGTAATATTCTCGGTAACCTAACCAATAAAATCTAGACCCATGTTACATGGAATGTTTTGGCCGAATTAGTGTATGCTACCACCACCTAAAATACAGTTCTCCCTGAATCACACTGTATATTTGCACAGGTCACTGGCAGAGGGAGTTAATGAAAGTAATGTGGAATGCAATGCTTCGACGTAGTTTGAATGACGTACTAAGCATGATTACGTCATAACAAAGTTATATTTGCGAAAGAGTTGCCTGTTGTTGTGAGAGTGTAACCGAGTAATGGGTCGTAGCGTAAGTACAGGCGGCGTTTACGTGCACTGTTTGAGTGTTCAACAGTTTTTGAACGAGATGCCATTGTTGACTTGTGCAAGACTAAATGGTTGTTCCCAAGAGAAGTTCAGTATGTTGTACGGGGTGTTTCACCTACATGTTAGCTTTGAATGCACGATTATTTATTTGTTATTACAGTAACATACTTTACTTAGTATACTGGTAGATGGTAGAGCACAGAATATTCTGCATGCCTGATATTAATGCCAACATAAATTTCTAAGCACATAATTTTTAGTACATAATTATCAGTACATAATGATTAAGTCCACCCCCTATTAACCGCGGACGTTTCCGAGGCCGTATGGCCTGAATGCCTCAACGATACTAACCGTCGCACCGAAAGTACAACCAAAACGGATAAATATACGTGGATAGCCCAGACAAACATGTGGCTCCTGAAGAGGGGCAGCAGCCTTTTCAGTAGCTGCAGGTGCAATAATCTAGGTGATTTAGTGTCCTAGCTTTGCAGCATCAGTTAAATGGGCCTGGATGTGCTGGTACTGCGAACAGCTGAAAGCGAGGGGAAACTGCAATCACTATTTCCCCCGAGGTCTGCAATGTACCGTATGGTTGACAGAGAGTTGCGTGAAATCAATATTCTGACTAAAGCAAATAACACTAAAAATTTTTAAATACATAATTTTCAACAAAAGCTAAAAACCTATGTTGCTGTGTCTTATTATCT
The DNA here is from genome assembly GCF_021461385.2 of Schistocerca piceifrons. NCBI lineage: Eukaryota > Metazoa > Arthropoda > Insecta > Orthoptera > Acrididae > Schistocerca > Schistocerca piceifrons. The sequence continues at coordinate 686,678,677 of NC_060139.1, read as the reverse complement.
GGTTCTCATGTAACAACCCTCGTGTACACATTGTCTTCGTCTGGCTTAAACTCGTATTATTATATTTAGTATATCAACTAATACAAATTTAATAAATGTAATAACACATTGCAATAAAACCAATGAAACAATAAAAGAAAAATAAAGAAAACGAAAGAATAATGGTACTGCTTCTGCTAAATTTCTTACGCTTCAATATAAAGAAAATATCATGCGTTTTCCAGTTCTTCTTTTTTTTTTTGCAGCTGCGTTAAAACTAGCAAGCCATGATAGTCTCAAGTAGACTAATGGTGGACAACGTATACATATACAGTGAAGAGCCAAATAAACTGGTAAACCTACCTTTTATCGTGTAAAGCCTCCGTGAGCACGCAGAAGTGCCTCAACACGTCGTGGCATGGGCTATACTAACGTCCGAAGTAGTCCTGGAAGAAACCGACACCATGAATCCTGCAGGGCTGTCCATAAATCCGTAAGAATACGAGGGGGTGGAGATCACTTCTGCACAGAACGTTGCAAGGCATCCCAGATATGCTCAATAATGGTCAGGTGTCGGAAGTTTGGAGGCCAGCGAAAATGTTTAAACTCAGAAGAATGTTCCTGGAGTCACTCTGTAGTCATTCTGGACGTGCTGGAATTGCTCAAGTCTGTTGGAATGCACAGTGGACATGAATGGATACAGGTGTTCAGGCAGGATGCTTACGTATGTGTCACCTGTCAGAGTCGTATCTAAACGTATCATTGGTCCCTTATCACTCCAACTGCCCTCACCCCATACCATTACAGAGCCTCCACCAGCTTGAACAGTCCTGTGTTAACATGCAGGGTCCATTGATCCATGACGTTGCCTCCGTACCCTTACACGTCCATCAGCACGATACAATTTGAAACGAAATTCGGCCGACCAGGCAACATGTTTCCAGCCATCCTCAGTCCAATGTCGGTGTTGACGGGCCAGGTGAGTGTAAAGCTTTGTGTTGTACAGTAATCAAGGATACACGAGTGGGCCTTCGGCTCCGAAAGCCCATATCGATGATGTTTCGTTGAATGGTTCGCATGCTGACACTTGTTGATGGCCCAGCACTGAAATCTGCAGCAGTTTGCGGAAGGACTGTACTTCTATCCCGCTGAACGATTCTTTTCAGTCGTCATTGGTTCAAAATGGCTCTGAGCACTATGGGACTTAGAACTACTTAAACCTAACTAACCTAAGGACATGACACACACCCATGCCCGAGGCAGGATTCGAACCTGCGACCGTAGCAGTTGCGCGGTTCCAGACTGAAGTGCCTAGAACCGCTCGGCCACTCCGCCCGGCCAGTCGTAGTTGGTCCTGTTCTTTCAAGATCTTCTTCCGTCTGCAGTGATATCGGGGATTTAATGCTTTACCAGATTCTTGATATTCACGGTACACTCGTCAAATGGTCGTAGGGGAAAATCCCCACTTCATCGCTACGTCGGAGATGCTGTGTCCCATCGTTCGTGCGTCGACTATAACACCACGTTCAGACTCAGTGAAATCTTGATGCGCTACCATTGGAGCAGTAGTAACCGATCCAACAACTGCGCCAGCCCCGTGTCTTATATACGCGTTGCCGACCGCAGCGCCGCATTTTGCCTGTTTACATATCAGTGTGTTTGAATACCAGTTTCTCTGGCGCTTCAGTATATATGGACTAACGTCGTTTATCTTACCACTCATGGGTCTCATGTAGACTTCTGTTTCTTAACGTTACTACAGGACAATCCTGAGACCGTACCTGCCAAGGTGACTCAGGATCTGTGACCATGACGTTCCATGAGACGTCCTTTTGTTGCAGCCAATAGTATCCGAAAATTTGATCTCGGCGTCCTCTCGGTGTTGTCCTACTCCTAGGTCAGGGTGGCTGTTTCATCTTTTATTCCATGCTCGCTTTCTTGATCGTGCTGCTGCGAACAGCTTCTGCGAGGGACTTGCCTGGCTTGTTGCTATGGCTGCTGCAACTCTTCTTGCTTTCTAGAAGATTTGTAGGCTCTTCAAAATAACTTTCTGTATCATCTCTTTAAGTCTGTGCCGTACCCTTCTCCTTATCAGTATCGTAGAGACGGCTTTATTCTCAAAGGATTTCCTGTCATCTGCCACCTGCTTACTCAACCGTAAACAGATGAGGTACACAGTCTTCGGTTTATTCATTTCAGGTAGGTCTAGTATTATTTACTTCCATTCAGATAGTGAATCATTCCACAAGAAGGGTCATGTATTTTTAACTATGATGCTCCTGTATGTTTGTGAGGAAACTGCAACCACATCTTCCTGTTGTTGCTGTGTCTCACGTGCGCTGCCATAATCGCAGGAGCTGTCGTTTAACTTTTGATTTAGTTACCAGTTTGTCCCATGTCTTCCTTCTCCATTTACACGTATAGCCCTATCAGTAGAAACAGGAAGTCAGAAGCAGTTGAGCTTGCATAATATCCGAAGCGCTTTAGCTGTAAGACGACTTCAGCTTGGCTGCCAGCCGTCACTGCTACGAGGAATCCACCGGCGCATGCAAATACAGGTTCAAATGGTTCAAATGGCTCTGAGCACTATGGGTCTCAACTGCTGAGGTCATTAGTCCCCTAGAACCTAGAACTAGTTAAACCTAACTAATCTAAGGACATCACACACATCCGTGCCCGAGGCAGGATTCGAACCTGCGACCGTAGCTGTCTCGCGGTTCCAGACTGCAGCGCCTAGAACCGCACGGCCACTTCGGCCGGCCAAATACAGGCAAGCCGCCACGCACGCTTCAGACATTAGTACCTCTTTGAACGCTCCCACCAATCACAGCGACGTCATATAGAAGCTAATCACGATCATTTCCGACGAAAAACGTGCGAATTACTTTTCTTAAAGTTGTGAAAATTTGAAAGTGCGCCACTGTGTGCATACAGTTCCCAGAGGAAGGCACCAGGAAGTGCCTATTTACGGATCGGAACATTGACGCGGTACGAAGACCGGAAACCATCGAGAACGGCACGGCGACCTACGTTCTTACCGCCCACATTTATGCAAGTTGACTGCTACCGTTTCACTCTCTGCGTAAGTACAGGAAACATATTGTGGAAGCTTTAGATTTGAATTTAAGGCGCTGTATAAATTATTGGTTCAAAATGGCTCTGAGCACTATGGGACTCAACTTCTGAGGTCATTAGTCCCCTAGAACTTAGAACTAGTTAAACCTAACTAACCTAAGGACATCACAAACATCCATGCCCGAGGCAGGATTCGAACCTGCGACCGTAGCGGTCTTGCGGTTCCAGACTGCAGCGCCTTTAACCGCACGGCCACTTCGGCCGGCTTAAATTATTCGTGAACGTGTAAAACAGGAGCGTGTATAACACTGAGCCCTGTGGGAGACGTTCACTCGTTCTCCTTGATTCTTCTTTGATTATAATTTTATGATCAGTGCAGGCAGAGATTTTTTCTTGGCAGTGCATTCAGCCTGATGATGTCAGTTGAGGAGTTGCCTTGGTAGGAAGTAGCGGCACGAGTACCTGGTAAGCTGGCAGAACATTGTGCTGATTCCAAACCTTCCATACTGCCTCGCAATGACGCCATTAGCAGCGAACAATAAGGCGGCCGGTCGGCACTGAACGATCAGGGCAAGAAGGTCGGACTAAAAAAATCTTTTTAAGTGTGTCACTCACGTATTTCAACAGAAGTTTAAAACTGTGATAAATTATGTCGTTTTTACTAAAACTATCACTTGTTGGATTTTCCACAAAAAAAAATGAAATAGAAGGCAGACTAGTGCTTAACGTCCTGTCCATCTAGATTTATAGTTACTGCGGTCCTCTGCGCTGGTTAAGGTAAATACAGCCGGTAAATACAGCCATGGCTCACTTGAAGAGGCCGACTAAGAGTGCGTTTCATCTCTAATAACGTCGTCGTCGACGGAATATTATTCGATAATCTCCCTTCCTTCCTGTTTAGTCGCCTGGCGTGCTTTACTCAGATGCCTTAGAGCTTTAATTTTCCCATTAAACAGACAGATTATAAACAGTGGCAGCTGCCGACTTCAAGTGACAGCCTTCCTACCCAGTGGTTTGTGTCGTCGGTTAGTAACCAAAGTATATGAGCACAAGTCTGATGGATCAGCACAGATTGCCAGAACTACCAGTAAAGAAGCTGCTTGCTGCTTGTGTAAAGCACACTGATCAGCCGGAACCTTATGATCACACTACACCGCGGAGTCCTGAATGGGTGAGGAAAGTATGTCAGCTGAGCAGAGTCGAAGAGAAAATTTTCTAACGTCGTCTCAAATTATTTGCGCAAATATTCAGTCACATCTTGCTCTAATTTCAAATTTCACCGTGGTGCAAAGATTGACAATCTACTTTAAATATGCAATAATATTGTAAGATTGATACTTTAATTTACTATGATGAAAGCGGTACTGATGGACAATAAAAGCGGGTTAAAAGCTGTGAGCTGTCTGGGCATTACTGCGCAACTGTTTCACCAGGTAACTAGTCTAGGTTTACCAAATTCCCAATCAGACTAACATTAATTATAATCTTTTAATAGTCATACAACAACCGGTAATATATATATATATATATATATATATATATATATATATATAAGGAGAATTTAAATAAAAAGAAAGAAATCAGTTTATATTTGGAAATTTATTTTAAGATTGATCATTGAAATTTCAGCATATTAAACGTGAGTTATAACTGAGCTGGTGCCTTATTTAGGATTGTGCAAATGTGAGATTGTAATCTGATGGAACACATAAAATATGGAGACAAGATTGGGAGACTGCATACAACACTGCATTCATAAAATAACACACAAAGAACGTTGAAACGTAAGCAAGAGGAAATTAACCACAACCAGCAGATTCAGTTTTCACCCAAAGAAATTACTTTCATAGCACAATCCTGTCCGTCATGTAATTACCACACACTGGTATACTAAATTCATACTAACTCTCTTTGAAATCTTCCCAAAAAGAATAGCTGAGGGCTACTTTGATGATTACACCACATGCTTCACGTGGTCAACTTGGTTTACACAAGGCGTATAACTCCACAATAATTTTGATAATTAAAATAAATTAGATCGAAAAGCAATTTACAAAAGAAAAACCTCGAACTGGTTACTAACGTCTTACTATTAACCTGATGGGTCAAACAGTTATATAAGCACGTGGTACTGGTCTCGCAAAGTACACCCCACATGGGTTGAACATAAAGAAAAGTTGCTATATTGAAAAATATTGTCAAGACGAGACGTTATAATCACACAAGCATTCGCATTTAAGATTAATCTTAGTTAGAGTTACTGATCAACACGTGGTTCCACTTTACTCACAAAGTAGTGACAAAGCAACTACCGGAAAATAATCTGAACTTCACACGAGAATTACATTGCGCTACAATTTAAGATAACATTAGATATTTTAGAGCTAAACCTGAAATAAAGGTGATTAAATTTTCAGTTAGGCTGAACTTAAGAAATCCATTGTCCTACGGACTTAGCAGACACGCGCTTAGCCGGAGATCTTACCACTTCAGACGCTCGCCACGGACAGACTGCCTGGTCCCTTTCTGAGGGTGGCTCACAAATACAAACGGAAGTGGCCAGAGGGGGCAGCTTCCTATACCAACATGACAACGGACGGACAGAACCATACTAAGGATAGAAACCTCTTTGCTTTTAGAAAGTGTAGCTACCTGTTCCGACGTTGGTCCTACTGTTCTCTAGCAGACAGCCTTGTTACCCTCAAGCATGCAACTATAAATACATTTGCTCATTCATCCTCTCACACAGAAGGGAAGGGGGATGACAGTATCTTATCATATACAGTATATAAAAGAAAGCGGATTTAGGTTGTGTATGAGACTGTGTGACATGAATTACATATAAACTGTGTTTTAAAGTGTAGTAGTGTGACAGTTTGTTCTTGTTTATGTGTAAAAGTAACACGTTCCACTACTCAGTCTCCTCCCAGATAGTCAGAAACGCCACAGTAAATTTAGAAGAGGAATTTATTCCATAAATGACAACAGATTTAAGAAATCAAACATGAAAGGAATCCAACAGAGACCTTTCAATATAAACCTCTGCATTTCATGAAACGGAAAAAAGCCTAGCAGTACTTGTACTACTGCAGCTGCTACTACTAACAATAATAACATTAATAGTAATAAAAATAATGATAATAATGTCAAGAACAACAATAATGATAGTGGTAGATATAAAAAGGATTTATAGGTGTTGAAGATAGATGTTTTCTGATACGAGTTCTGCCGGAAGGAAATTTAAGGGGACTGTACCAGCTAAGATTACTGGAAAATGAGGAAGATCTGCTTGGAAAGGGATGTACAAAGGTAACGAGTGTGTACAGTGAAACAGCAATGACTAGTGTTGCTTTAGCAGATATGTCATTAAATGTCTTCTAAAGCTGGAGATGTTATTCGGTTCTCTAAGATAACGCTGGAGGTTATTCCAGGGTCGGGTTTCTGCTATTGAAAAGGCAGGTACTGGAAGAAGTGGCTGAATGATAGAATGGATTTTGCTCTGATGGGAACGGTTGTTTCTGCCATGTTGTTCAGACAACAGCGGTATGGTCGATAAAAATATGAGGGACAGTGGTCGTTGGTAAGACAGTAGAGAAGAAAGAGAGTATGGAAATTTCTGCAAATGTCTGCAAGCAGCCAGAATAACTGTGCATATGATGGTGAAATATGATCAAAGAATCGAACATCACAGATATAAGGAATACGGACATTCATAACCAGTGACAGGTGTGTGAGCTTTCCTGAGAAAGACCTTGCGAGATAATATCACTGTAATCAATAAGGTCAAGATGAAGTAGCGTTTTATATTTTTTTAGGGCACGCTGATGCCTTCTTACATACAGCAGTTACATGTTGCTGAAGGAGAGAAGTTGATATTTTGTCCAGTTTAGTGTTAAAGCTGATAGGGATTCACGATGTTTCGAGCTAATGAACCTAGAATGACCAACCAGTACCACTTGTGTTTTGGATGGGTTGAGCTATAACTCTGTAGCCTATGACCGTTTCGACATTTTATTGAGATTCTCGACAACTGCCTTCAGGTGTGCTGCTTTTGCGCTTCGATACAACTGGAGGTCATTAGCGTACAACTGGTATTTACAGTAGGACAAAACTGAACGCACATCATTTACGTGTAATATAATGAATATGGGACCATACACCAAACCCTGGGTGATGACTGACACTAACCGCTTCCCATCGTGACAAATATAATGCGCTGTTGTCGAGACGTCAGGTATGTGCGAAACCACTGCACTGTACTTGGCGAGAAATGTAGGCTACTAAGTTTGGCAAGTAAAATGTTGATGTGGACAGCGTAGAAGGCGTTTCTGAGGTCAATAAGCGCTGGATAACTGCTTCTGGTGCATCCATGGAAAGCTTCAGGTAATCTGTTACCTTTATTAATGCAGATGTTGTGCTGCTATGTTTACGGATACCTGATTGATATCCGTCTAGTAAGTTGTCTGTAGTTAGTCCTGGATTATACAGGGTGGCCCATTTTAATCTATACCGACCGATATCTCTGGAGTGGCACAATTCTGGAAAAAAAATTTCTCTATTAAAAGTTATAAGGGTTGAAGGGGGTAATGGAGCGGTTACCTCGAAATGACCTTGAACCCTGTTTTCAAAGTCAAGGTCAAACCGTCAACATCATTTTTCCAATGGTTACGCAAATTTTTATTTCATATTCGTATTCTATTTGAAAAAATAACGCATTGTTTGTAGGGAAATTTTTTTTCGAAAAACCAATTGTTTGTCGCCAGGGGTCACTTCGTTGTAACTTTCCCAGGTTACCAGTATCTCGAGAATGTAGCGAGATCGGGAAAAATTTTCAATGAAAATCTTGTATGGTTTCTGAACTTTGTCCCCTGGTGAAATTTTCGTGAACTTGAAATCGCCTTGAAATTCTTCAGTAGGGATTAACATGAAATACCGTCGCCATTAGCGGAACCCAATGTGCACCCCGTGCAGTTTGCTCAGCGGACTTCGCACACCGTCGGCCCTGGAAATGGCTGATTAACATGGTTCTCAATGGAAATTAGGATCTCAGATGCTCGATCTACTGCCCATTTTACCTAATGCACATTTGCACACTTTGTCGGAATCTGGTCTCGATATCATTCAACGTCTGATGGGTGATTGCCTGGAAAGCCACCACAATCCTTTCTCTCATATCTTCTGGAGTCGTCGGGGGAGTGGAGTACACCTTCTGCTTCACACCTCCCCATAATAAGAAGTTCAGTGGTGTTAAGTCTGGCTGTCTTGACACGAATTCGCTAACTGCAGTACCGCTTTGGGTAAGTTGCATTGAGGTACCTTCTGACAGGTAAAGTCTGATGTGAAGGGGCGCCAACATGTTGAGACCACATACGTACTCTTACGTCTAGGGGGACATTTTCTAATAAAAGAAGCAAGGGCTTATGGAGAATATGAAGATAGCGCAAACTGTTCAACGTTTCGTCTTAAAATAACAGGACCTATCACATAATCTCCAGCGATGCCCGCCCAGACATTGGTTGATCACCATCTCTGTCTTTGGTGATCTCGTTGCCAGCGAGGATTTGCTTCCGCCCAGTAGTGTGCGTTATGGAGATTGACTCCTTCCATGTTGTCGAAGTCTGCCTCGTCTGTAAAGAGACTGCGTGCGAAGAAAAAAGGATAATGACATATTTGTGTATCGGGCCATCGACGTCTCTCAGGATCCCCAGCCTCAATTGCTTGGGTGATATGTAAACGATATGGATGGAATTTAAAGTATCTCAAAACACGAGATACAGTTGATCGAGGTACGCCATGCATTCGCTAAATCTTATGAGTCGAAAGGTGTGGATCTTCAGGGACGATAGCACGAACTGTCAGCGCAGTCGTCTCTCTCGGGCCCTTCCTTCGCCTCTGCCTTTTCAAGGGCCCTCTGTAAGCTCTTCCTGCCGGAGACCTAATGGTAACCTTCGTGGGATAACGGGCATCAGTATACCTTTCGGCATACACTCTTCGCGCGACTGCATTTTTATTGCAACACTTGCCAACAATTTTCATCATTCTCACTATTTCTAATGGCGAGTAATCAGCCATTTCGCACAGAGTCGAAAAATAAATGCAGAGAATTAATTAGGTGTCTAAAGGATGTGTGTCTTTCAGGAGGGCATCTTTACATGTCCCGATATTGACGTAAATACTAAAATAAAGAAATACCCAAAGGTAATCCGTCCTTTTCAAATACGGAGGCAAGGCAGAAACGAAAGACTGGCCGGAGAAAGTCGAAATACGAGACGAAGTGACTCAGATAAATTTTTCTCTTATGGGCTCCAAACATTCGCGTTGGGAATAACTTTGCTTCTACGGATTTGGAAAAATTTCACTTCGCAGGAACTCGTTAGAGTCCCGCGAGACGAGACTGTTCTGAGTCCCACGAGGCGAAATTCAACAGAGTTCGACGAAGTGGAATTTTTATAAGTACCTTAACATCCATTTTTTTCTAAGTTCATAAGAGAAAAATTAATGAGAGTCACGCCAGACAAGAATAATTCTAAGTGAATTCAGCCGAGAAATTTGTATTCTCCAATGGTAAAATTTCTCTGAATTCCCAGTCATTATTTCAAATTCCCCGACAATGACGCTTATTAGTTAGCCTCAAAGCTCCACCCTTCTCTTTTCTGATTTTTCCCGGCACAAGCACAATGCTTGTCTGTGATTCGGCACCCTCCAAGTGGTGCACATTGAGCTCCGCTAATGTCAACGGTATTTGCTTTCAGGTTAATCCCTAATGAAGAATTTCAGAACAATTTCATGTTAACGAAAATTTCACCAGTTGACAGTGAAACCTGGTGGTAGTCAAGGGAAGGCAGGATTCGGTTACGATTGCGGATGGGGCCGTAATCAGTTACTATTGCTTCCCTTTTAAAATTACACACAATTTATTTTAAACCAGTGATTCCAGATTTAACAATAAATAAAAAATACCACATGTTATTAATGAAGGAATGAACAACAGTGTAAATAATGGTGTTCTCAGTGAGTTAAAATTTAGCAAATCACCATTAAATACAGATTCAACAATAAATAAAAAATACCACACGTTATTAATGAAGGAAGGACAACAGTGTAAATAATGGTGTTCTCAGTGAGTTACAATTTAGCAAATCACCATTAAATACAGATTCAACAATAAATAAAAAATACCACACGTTATTAATGAAGGAATGAACAACAGTGTAAATAATGGTGTTCTCAGTGAGTTACAATTTAGCAAATCACCATTAAATACAGATTCAACAATAAATAAAAAATACCACACGTTATTAATGAAGGAATGAACAACAGTGTAAATAATGGTGTTCTCAGTGAGTTACAGTTTAGCAAATCACCATTAAATACAGATTCAACAATAAATAAAAAATACCAAACGTTATTAATGAAGGAATGAACAACAGTGTAAATAATGGTGTTCTCAGTGAGTTACAATTTAGCAAATCACCATTAAATACAGATTCAACAATAAATAAAAAATACCACACGTTATTAATGAAGGAATGAACAACAGTGTAAATAATGGTGTTCTCAGTGAGTTACAATTTAGCAAATCACCATTAAATACAGATTCAACAATAAATAAAAAATACCACACGTTATTAATGAAGGAATGAACAACAGTGTAAATAATGGTGTTCTCAGTGAGTTACAGTTTAGCGTGTAAATAATGGTGTTCTCAGTGAGTTACAATTTAGCAAATCACCATTAAATACAGATACAACAGATAATGTTTTAAAAGCAAACCACTGTGCTCTGGGCAGAAGGCCGTACACGCCAGGAATGGCAGTAAATTAAGAATTGTTTAAAACTCGCTGCAACTTACAAATTACAGGTACTGACATATTAAAGGCAAGTCGCCACAAACACAGCAGACGGCATCAGACGCCAGAAATAGCAGTAAATAAGGTCTTAAAGGCTTACTGCGTAAAAACGAATACCAAATTAGAGTTTTAAGTCAAGCGACCACAATCACAGCTGAAGGTCTTACAAGCCAGGAACGGCAATGATATAAGAAAATTTGAAACCTGCTGTAAAACAGCAAATAAAATAGCAAAAGTTAATTAAAAAAACAAGCAACTGATCCAGATGGTGCCCAGGAATCGACGTCTGAGAAGGTCTGGCAACAAACACTTTCACGAGCGATGTGATAGGCAGCCAAGAGTTGCATTCACTTCACAAGATGGTGACTCTGACTAGTGGAAGTCTAATGAATGACTAATGATAATCTTGCTGAAGCTACCTGACGTCCAATAAACCAAATGGAACGATGGAACAACACACCAAAGCCGGAACCGGCGGTCTGCACTACGACCCCAGAATACTGTGTTTAGAGCGTTAGAGCGCCAAGAACGAGAAAGGAACCACTACCACCAGAGTAGAAAGCACTCCACTCGCTGCTCTTCGCCTCGGCGACACTACGACCAGCAACACGAACCCAAGTCACTGGCGAATCGCGAGATATCACAATGATGGAGGTTTTTCTACTTGGATTGAAATGCACTCATCTTAAGGTTTGCTGGATCCAGTTTACGTCTGTGTCCTCTCGTGACTACAGCCCTTCCATCCGGCTGTCCATGCGTACCACCAGCAGTTCCGGCGTGTTCCGGCACTGCGTGGACCTGGCTCCTCTTGAGCCCCCAACCGAACTCGCACACTCACACGATCCAGAAAAGCAACGACGTCACCCCAAAGATAGGGCAGCAGTTACTGCATATGGAAAACCACCGCTGCTGCCACTAGCGGACAGGCAACGCTTGCGAAACCGAGTGGCGCCAGTCAGAAGAAGACAAACAACCGCAACCATCCCAACTAGGCGATACCGTCTGGCCTCCAACAGAGGGCGGAAACCTGCAAACAGCACCAACGCGAGCCGCAGCACGGCTCAGACAGAGTTCAGAAACCATACAAGATTCTCATTTAAAATGTTTCCTGATCTCGCTTCGTTCTCGCCAGCCTATAAAAGTTACAATGAAATGCACCCTGGCGTAATACCATTGGGTTTTCGAAAAAAAAAATCCTTCAAATAATGCGTATTTTTTCACGTAGAATACGAATATGGAATAAAAAATAGGGGTTACCAATTGCAAAAATGAACTTGACCTTGGTTTCACCTTTAAAACAGGGTTCAAGGTCATTTAGAGGTAATAATTCTATAACCCCATTCAAATCTTACAACGTTTACTCGAGACTTTTTTTTGCAGAATTGTGCCGCTCCAGAGATATCGGCTGGTATAAATTAAAATGAGACATCCTGTACATTCTAAAACCTTGGGCAGTGTAAGAAGAATGCAAATGGATTGGTAATCAGAGGGTGCTTTTTATATACAGAGGTATACAAAATTAAAAAGACAAATCGTTATTTCCCCGTCCTGCGTGTAATCCACGATATAGTCAGATTGTCGACAGATGTCCGTACACTCGGAAGATAGCTTTCCGTTCAACGGACAACCACGGCAACGATCACGCCAGGACACCTATCAAACGGAGTTGTGTTTGCTAACCAGCACACTACACTAGTCTCCCATCAACAATCGCTGTGTACTCGGTTACAGACGATGCAATACGGCCCAGAGAAGACGCCTAGCGGACAGCCTGCGGTGGAGGGCCGTGGGAAGAATGGAAGCAGGACAATCTCAAACTTATGTGGCTCCATCGCTTAAAGTCGATCGTTCTGCTGTTCCTCGTATGTTGTGACAGTTTATAAGACTGTATCTCGAAAACAAGTCGAAGACCAGGTCAGGGCCGACCACATGTGATATCAGGAAGAGGGAAAGGTACGTTATTTGCATGTGAGGGTACTACCGTACTGCCTTAGTGCTGCACGGCAACTCGCATCTAACATTGTAGCATCCACTGGACGAGTTGTATCGAGGCAAACAGTGTACAGAAGGCTTCGGTTTTTATTGTCAAAGACCAGCTGTTTGTGCATCTCTGGCGCATCTTCCCCAGTCGTCAAAATGCCACGTGCACGGTCGGACAGTGGGCCAGTGTCCTTTTCACAGATGAGTCCCGATTTAGTCTGGAAATTGATTCTCGACGGATTCGCATCAGGAGGGAACGTAGAACACGATTTCGGTTTCGAAACATTGTGGAAAGAGGCCGACATCGAGGAGGATTCCTAATGGTGTGGGCAGGGTCTATTTTGACCACTTTTGATAAAATTATATGGTTGAATGGCATGATTTAACTTCTATCAGGGACCGTGACCAGATCTTGGGACCTTATGTGCAGTTGCTGCGGATTGCTGTGGGCCTGGACTTCGCATTGATGGACAATAATTTTCTACCTCTTAGAGCACGGGTGGTTGAAGTTTTCTTGGAAACAGAAGATATTGCACTCATAGCGCGGCATGCTCGCTCTTCCAACTGTCTCATAATCTCATAGACCATGTCTGGAATGCACTAGGTAGACGGGTTGCATCACGTTAGCATCCACCAACCACTCTCCAAGACCTGCGAACAGCTCTGCTGGATGAATGGGCGTTATTGCCTCAGTATGAGATTGATGACATCATTCACAGCATGCACCATGGTTTAAGACCTGTATTGCTGCCAGAGGTGATCGCATCACATACCGACCACATTAAGCAGTTGTTGGAATGGGGGTGCAAATCCGTTAATTTGAAAAAAGCAAAGAACATTTTTGTCTACCATTATGCAAGTTGCAGTTGATTGCGTTCTATATTCTTTACATTGTTTGTACTTTACTATCATTTGTTTACCTGTTTTGTACCAAAATAAACGCAACCTTGCAGAAGTTCCATTTGTTGCTTTAATTTTGGACGCCAGTGTAGTTGCTTGACTAATTCCTTTCCCGGGTCTAAGGGCTTGTGGCTGAAGATATCTGTTATAGTAGGCAGTAGCGGGTCAATAATAAGCTATAAGCTTCATTTGGACTGTGATGCTGTTATGTCTAGCAGATGCTGATCCCATACACATGATGAGGTTTTGACGGTATTGCAAGCAACATTCTTTGGATAGAATTTTTCCCGGTTGTAGTCATTTATCTCAATGACATTGATAAATGAGTGTTTCGTTTGTGGTTCAGTTATGGTTACAGGTAATATAAAATGCCAGTTCAGTTCTTTGGCTGCGGCAGTGGGATCAGCTGCAGCTTGTACTTCGCCTATACCAAGACCATGCAGGTTTCCCCATAAGACCATGGTCTGTTCCTGTTGTCGGTTTTCAATTTTTCACTGCTTGACTGACTCTCTTCTGCTTCTGTTTGAAAGCAATATGATTTTCAGGCGTGGAGCTTAGTTTCATGCACGATGTGCACCGCGTCTCTGAGATTACAGAACTGTTTTGGTTCTTTGGTTCGCCAAGGTGCAGGCTTCCTTCTTACTTTTACGGTCTTTACTAGGGCACATTTGTCATAAAGTTGAATATCTTTATTAGTAAATCCATGAATTTCTTTGTTTTTGGTCAAAAAGGGAATAGAAGACGTACCTCAAACTATTTCTTGCATCTCAGTAGCAAATATATATAAATTAATGCGTTTGAAGCCTCTTTCTGGGATATTCTAGCGAGTCTGTCATGAAAGATTAAATCATGGACGGATATGCCATGTGCAGACATTTGAGAGATATGAGTTGTTCTGTCTATCTATGGGAGAGTGACTACCCTTCGCATGATGGGTTGGTTGAAGAAGTAACTATAATTATATACTCGTACGTCTACTAGAGAGAGAGCTGTTTCGAAGCAGGCAAACCCGGCCACTTTAGGAGATTTGTAGAAGACACGTATTAGGCACTTTCTATTAAGGGATTTGATCTCTATGAACATAATATATTCCACTTGTTTATCTTCATTACTGTTGGATGTGTGTAGGTGATATATCAAAGCGTATGTACGTTCCTCTCCACCGCTGCGGTTGCGGTTGCCTTATAAGGATGTAGCCGTTCAGATATACCGAATGTGTGGGAATATTCGATTTGAGCGGATTTTCCGACAGAAGTAGCACGTCGATGTCTAACTCCTGAAATATACGACATAACTCATTGGGATGAGCTGGCAGAGCTAGTGCAGTTGCGTGTGCACTGGCCCACACGCAGGTAAATCAAGAAGTAGACCTCGGTTTATTGGCGTAACACTAGGTAATCTACAAATCAAAGTGTGGTCCATTGTAGAATATTCTTCGGATATTATGGACCCTACAAAATTCGGCGGACAAGAGACACTGAACTTGTACAGAGGAGGGAAGCACTAACTGCCACAGGTCTTTTTGAGCTGTGGAAGAGTGTCACAGAGACGCTGAAAGAACTGAATTGGCAGGTACTTAAAAGCGTGGGACTAGCCGAGCGGTGTAGGGCGCTGCAGTCCTGGACTGTGCGGCTGCTCCCGGCGGAGGTTCGAGTCCTCCCTCGGGCATGTGTGTGTCTGTGTGCTTGTACTTAGGATAACTTAGGTTAAGTAGTGTGTAAGCTTAGGGACTGATGACCTTAGCATTTAAGTCCCACAAGATTTCACACACATTTGAACATTTTTTGGTACTTAAAGATAGACAAAATTATCCAGAAAAAAACCTATTTATAAAGTTTTAACAACCGGCTTTATTTTGGTTTGGATCGTGAGGGCAACACTACATTAATTACAGCAAGCACAGAAGCATTTAAACAGTTATTCTTCCCACACTCCAGGTGTAAATGGGACGGGGAGAAGCCCTAGTAAGTCCTGCAGTGGGAGTACCCTCTGCCATGCACTTCACAGTGATTTGCAGAGTATGGATGTGTGACGTAGATAAGCGACTTCCACAAAACGCAAATTGTTATGTCCCGCTAGCAGCGAACAAGCATCTCGCAAACGCTGAAGCTAATCGGCTTTTTGCGTGCTACTGTCGTGAGTATGTATGTGAAACTGTTGCAAAGCAATGAAAAAACAAAGTACTGGAAATCCATGCCTATCATGGAAAGCATAGATCTGTTAGAGATGAAAGAAGACTACACTGGTGCAGGCGCAAGTACTTCTGAGTACACAATGCAGCACACATTGTTGAACGTGTCGTTATGCAGCAGGTGGCTTCCCTGTTGACGCAACGATGTTGTCAAATACGATTGCCGTAAAAATTATGGTGTCCACGACGTCTGCATCGACTACACCCGCACCCACACCCGCACACAGATACGCCGGAGACGGCACATTTAAACGTCCCACCAGCCCGAATTTGTGAGTTCGCTCTTCCATCGTCCGCTGTTTCCGATGGGGGGCGCGAAGTATGCACGCCATCAGAAGACACTGAAATCACACGAACTCACTGTCTTTTTAACCAGGCCCACCCAAAAAATGGTTCAAATGGCTCTGAGCACTATGCGACTTAACTTCTGAGGTCATCAGTCGCCTAGAACCAGTGTGCGATTTGTGCTTTTACCAGTTGGGGGGGGGGGGGGATGTCTTAGGGAGTTAGTATAATTATATATGTTACTAGCTTGGACCGTGGCGTTACTCATGGTTAAACAGTTATTTATAAATAGATGTTAATGCCGAAACTCACTATTCACGAGTATGCACTATCAGAAAAGCCATCCCTTGTTACACTCCTGGAAATGGAAAAAAGAACACATTGACACCGGTGTGTCAGACCCACCATACTTGCTCCGGACACTGCGAGAGGGCTGTACAAGCAATGATCACACGCACGGCACAGCGGACACACCAGGAACCGCGGTGTTGGCCGTCGAATGGCGCTAGCTGCGCAGCATTTGTGCACCGCCGCCGTCAGTGTCAGCCAGTTTGCCGTGGCATACGGAGCTCCATCGCAGTCTTTAACACTGGTAGCATGCCGCGACAGCGTGGACGTGAACCGTATGTGCAGTTGACGGACTTTGAGCGAGGGCGTATAGTGGGCATGCGGGAGGCCGGGTGGACGTACCGCCGAATTGCTCAACACGTGGGGCGTGAGGTCTCCACAGTACATCGATGTTGTCGCCAGTGGTCGGCGGAAGGTGCACGTGCCCGTCGACCTGGGACCGGACCGCAGCGACGCACGGATGCACGCCAAGACCGTAGGATCCTACGCAGTGCCGTAGGGGACCGCACCGCCACTTCCCAGCAAATTAGGGACACTGTTGCTCCTGGGGTATCGGCGAGGACCATTCGCAACCGTCTCCATGAAGCTGGGCTACGGTCCCGCACACCGTTAGGCCGTCTTCCGCTCACGCCCCAACATCGTGCAGCCCGCCTCCAGTGGTGTCGCGACAGGCGTGAATGGAGGGACGAATGGAGACGTGTCGTCTTCAGCGATGAGAGTCGCTTCTGCCTTGGTGCCAATGATGGTCGTATGCGTGTTTGGCGCCGTGCAGGTGAGCGCCACAATCAGGACTGCATACGACCGAGGCACACAGGGCCAACACCCGGCATCATGGTGTGGGGAGCGATCTCCTACACTGGCCGTACACCACTGGTGATCGTCGAGGGGACACTGAATAGTGCACGGTACATCCAAACCGTCATCAAACCCATCGTTCTACCATTCCTAGACCGGCAAGGGAACTTGCTGTTCCAACAGGACAATGCACGTCCGCATGTATCCCGTGCCACCCAACGTGCTCTAGAAGGTGTAAGTCAACTACCCTGGCCAGCAAGATCTCCGGATCTGTCCCCCATTGAGCATGTTTGGGACTGGATGAAGCGTCGTCTCACGCGGTCTGCACGTCCAGCACGAACGCTGGTCCAACTGAGGCGCCAGGTGGAAATGGCATGGCAAGCCGTTCCACAGGACTACATCCAGCATCTCTACGATCGTCTCCATGGGACAATAGCAGCCTGCATTGCTGCGAAAGATGGATATACACTGTACTAGTGCCGACATTGTGCATGCTCTGTTGCCTGTGTCTATGTGCCTGTGGTTCTGTCAGTGTGATCATGTGATGTATCTGACCCCAGGAATGTGTCAATAAAGTTTCCCCTTCCTGGGACAATGAATTCACGGTGTTCTTATTTCAATTTCCAGGAGTGTATATGTTTAAAAGTACATTATAGGTAAAGCTTATTTGCAAAATCATCTACATACAGGTATACGACAGGAATTCAAAAAGTAAAGGCACATTTGTGAGAAGCTGTACTTATTCTGATGATAGTAAACTGAAACATGCGTTATTTTTCTACGTAACCTCCCTGGACTTCAATGCAGTCTTCCCGAAGTTTTACGAGTTTTTTTATTTCATCAGAATATACGTTTATCGGTTGCATCCGTAACCAATCTTGCACCGCAGCAATGACGTCTTCATCACTTTCAAATTTTCTTCCCTGTAGTGCTTGCGTTAAGGGTCCAAACATGTGAAAATCGCTTGGATCAAGGTCTGGACTGTATGGTGGATGTTCCAGAACCTTGAATCTCAACTCCTTTATTGCGTCGGCTGTCCGTTCGGCAGAATGTGGCCGAGCGTTATCTTGTTGCAGGATGACACCTCTTCACAGTTTTCCTCGACGTTTAGATCTGATTGCAGGTTTTAGTTTCGTACGCAACACATCACATCCACCATACAATACAGACCTGGCTGTAAAGCCTCGTTTACGCTGGGGCGACGTCTTGCAACATTGTGGCATGCTAAGCAAATGTGGCGTGCGTCATCTTGTCATTTAGTTCTAAATGTTTTGAAATGCTTAACTACTACATAACACTTTTTCAATGTTAATAAGCAAACATAGTAATAGTATTAATAGTAAACTTTCAGTGTTCGGCTCCACAAATTTAAATTATATGTAAAGTTTTACTCCAGTGCTTGGGAAATAAAGATCCCAGGTCGGGAAGCATAAACTAAAACCAGAGAAGGGGATGGTCTGATGCAGAGCAGGGGAAATCCCCCCCATCCCCCCCTGCAAATCGCACACTGCCTAGAACTTAGAACTAATTAAACCTAACTAACCTAAGGACATCACACACATCCATGCCCGAGGCAGGATTCGAACCTGCGACCGTAGCGGACGCTCGGTTCCAGACTGTTGCGCCCAGAACCGCACGGCCACTCCGGCCGGCAGGCGCAGCCAGACTTTCAGCCCAGTTTCAGAGTATCTTCAGACTTCTAATAACTTTAGTACGGAAAACTGAAGTGTATCATGATGCTACTAAGCAGTACTTCTAATTGCAGACCATCGGGTTGCATCAGCATTCAAGACTGTTTCTTTTTATGAAGAACATGCAACTCAGCAACGCAGAGGAACCCTCAGCCTCTCAATTTATGTGTATCTCAGTTATTAAATAAACATATTGTAAATGAACTTATTTATGTGTTACCTTGTTGCAGATGTCTGACTGTTAGCTGTCTGAGTGTCTTCCCTGAGCATCTCAGTTACCGGAACATTAGAAATGAGATCGTACAGACTGGGTGGAGATCACCTGATGAGATGATTCATATTTACTGTTACGCCAGCGTAATATTCGTGTTTCGATCAGCCGTCATCCACACGAACGGCTGTTCGGAACATGAACCACGCCACAGACGCAGACTGGTGGAGGCAGTATTACCTGGGATTCCATGCGACATGTGGTAGTAGTCAAAGGCACTACGTGAATAATATTGCCGGCCACCTGCATCTCCTCTTGCTCGATGGATTTTTCCTGGTAGCAATGGGATCTTCCATCTGTATAACTATTCGTGCCACAAGACCAGACACGTGTTACAGCAGTTTGAGGAACACGACAGCTAACTCACGTTGATGTCTTGGCTAAGAAATACGTCCGATATGAAACCGATGGAATACACCTCGTAAGCTGTCGGGCACCAGCTCCATGACGCAAACAACAGCCCGTAATGAGATTTTTACTCTGCAGCGGAGTGTGCGCTGATATGAAACTTCCTGACTGATTAAAACTGTGTTCCGGACCGAGACTCGAAATCGGCACCTTTGCCTTTCGCGGGCAAGTGCTCTACCATCTGAGCTACCCAAGCAATACTCATGACTCGTCCTCACAGCTTCAATTCTGCCATTACCTCGACTCCTACCTTCCAAACATAGATTTAATCTGTAGAGCACTTTCCCGCGAAAGGCAAAGGTCCCGAGTTCGAGTCTCGGTCCGGCACACAGTTTTAATCTGTCAGGAAGTTTCGTATCAGTGCCCACTCCGCTGCAGAGTGAAAATCTCATTCTGGAAACATCCCCCAGGCTGTGACTAAGTCATGTCTCCGCAATATCCTTTCTTCCAGAAATGCTAGTTCTGCAGGTTCGCAGAAGAGCTTCTGTGAAGTTTGCAAGGTAGGAGAAGTACTGGCAGAATTGCAGCTGTGAGGGTGGGTCGTGAGTCGTGCTTGGGTAGCTCGGGTGGTAGAACACTTGCCCGCGAAAGGCAAAGGTCCCGAGTTCGAGTCTCGGTCCGGCACACAGTTTTAATCAGTCAGGATGTTTCACACAGCTCGTAATTTCGGAAGCCCATTAACGACTTGTCGAATCCATGCTCCGGAGAATCGCTGCTGTTCTGCGTCTAGAAGACGGACCAACAAATTAATAAAAGATTGTCATAATGTGTGATTTTAGGTTTTTCCTGCGTAGGAAAATCTTGAATACATACCGACTACTAGTGGAGATGGTCATTGTGTTTCGGCTTAACAGTGTAGGCAGCGTACTTGACATTCATGGCAGCGAAGTTACCTGGAATCAATAGGTTCACTACAGGCTGAAAACCACTCGCTAGAGATCTCTACACTTTTTCTTTTTTAAACTTAATACTAGGTTACTTCATTCAAAATAATATCTTCTGTTTTTACAAAACGCTAAATAAGACAAAAATGCTCTTCACACTTTTTAGAGCCAACGCTTGTAAGAAAAATATTTGCGCACTGCCTGTGTATCATCCTGAAATTCAGTCGATCTTGTGTCCGTTATTCATTAAATTCAAAACAGTTCGACCTTATCAAGATAAGGGGCAGGCTCACATGTTGCCAAAGCTGTTTCTACTACGCTGCAGAAATTTCGCTGGGATGCCGTCTCACATTCTCTGTATGGTTCCGATCTCTCCTCACGCGATTTCCATATCTTTGGAGCCGCGAAAAAAGACACTCCTGACCGCATATTGCTACCTGGAGGTGCACACCTGGATTCAGTCATGGTACCGCGGGCAACCTCAAACATTTTGCTTTGTGGGCAATGGCTGTCTTGTCTCACTGTGGGATATATGTGTTGATTGTTACGACGATTACTTGTGAAATGGTAAACAGTTTACTTAATTTTTTTCCATCTGTCTTGTTATCCTTGACTGCCTCTTACAGACAGAATTAAATTCTACACAACGAGCTCAACAAGAAATAAAAATAAATAATTTCAGACGACGTTACTATGACCTAATATGTTACAAAGCAGTTCTCACGCCTCTAATGGAGCGCAGCGTTTGGATTAATTTGCACTTATATTTGTGTTTGCCGATACCTTATATTCTATATATGGCATGAATGTCCGTTTTTTATTTTACATTTCTTTCTTTTCTTATCATTGTTGCTTTCTGACAGACTTTAGCTGTCACTTCCACTGTTTGGTATAGAGCAATACACAGGTCTATCACTGTATCCCTTTTTTATCTTTCTTCACCTTCGACTATAGTTCCCTTTCACTAAATCCCGTCTATGGTGTCAAGAAGTGGTGTACACTATCGGTACTCATACTGGTAATGTAAATGACAAATTCCTTTCCTGAGCTGATCTTCAGAAGATTACATTGATTCGTCAAATAACTGGCATCGACACATTCAAATGGCTCTGAGCACTACGGGACTAAACATCTGGGGTCATCAGTCCCCTAGACTTAGAAATACTTTAAACCTAACTAACCTAAGGACATCACACACATCCATGCCCGAGGCAGGTTGGCTCAAATGGCTCTGAGCACTATGCGACTCAACTTCTGAGGTCATCAGTCGCCTAGAACTTAGAACTAATTAAACCTAACTAACCTAAGGACATCACACACATCCACGCCCGAGGCAGGATTCGAACCTGCGACAGTAGCAGTCGCGCGGTTCCGGACTGAAGCGCCTGGAACCGCTCGGTCACCGCGGCCGGCCATCGACACATTCTTTACATGCAAGCCGTATCGCTTCTTTCCCCTACGGGACATGTCGATCGAGTACTTCAGTATCCTTATGTTCCACTTAAACCTGAAAAATAAGAGAGAATGAACTATACAGGATGGTTATAATTAAACTTTCGCTATTAGGGAGGGCCCCCACTAAAAACTACTGACAGAAGGACGAGGAAGATTTATGAAAAACTTTTTAGGGACATACGGTAAAAAATAACAAATAAATCATCCAGAGAAACAGATTTTAATATACATACGGTAGAGTAATATTTGGTAATTCCCTGCCATTGTTACGCTTCAGATTATAAACGTTGCTCAGCGTGACCACCATCTACATCCAAGTTAGCCTGGAACCGCGCTACACACCTCTCTACTGCTACCCAAAACATATGAGGTAGGATGTTGCGTACCTCCCACACTATGCTCATCTTCAACCTAAACGTATATTAGTGTCCCGTTGATAAACCCTGATCTTTAGATAAATACATAGTCAGAAATCACCCGGGTCGAAATCTGGTGATCTTGGGCGCCACACTGTTAATTCGGACGTGTCAATCACTTCCTCAACTTCAGTGTGGAAAGAGGACTTCACCGTATCCCTTTGACTACCGATTTTACGTCAAATCGGCTAATGTATGATTGTTATAATTAATGTCTTAGTCATAAGCAGCAATATGAGAAGAACATTCCCTCTTTCCCTCCGTTCCTTTTCAAATGGGTTTGATGGGGGGGCGGGGGGGGGGGGGGTACAGGGGTGACAAGACATAGAGGATTATTCATAAGAACACGCTCGTTCAGCAAAAAAACAGAACACCTTGAACGACTAGAGATAGGATGTTCATATTCACAGGACATGTACATTAGTATGTCCTGCAGAAATGATTAGCATTTCAGTCAGCTCCGTTGAGCACGTATCCTGTTGTCTTATAGGTGCAGGGTTCGCCATGGCCATCGACGCGTATAAGGTGCAAATGGTGTCCTATGGGATAGCCATCCATGCTGCATTCACCTTGTTCCAAAACTCATTCTGTGGTGTTTAGCGATGGGCCACACCGCTGCACCGTATCATTTAGCCATATCCCACACATTTTCGATTGGCGACAAGTCTGGTGATCTGGCGAGCCAGGGCTAAAGGCTGACATCCTGTGACACTAAGAACGCACATGTTCGTGCAACAAAATGTGATCGTGCATTGCCTTGCTGAAAAATGGCCTCTGGGGTGTTGCGCAGGAAGCGTATGGCTATAGGTCGCAGTGTCCTGGACACACAGCAACTGTGATTTGTGGTAACGCTCAATAGCACCCCACACCATAAGGCCTTAAGTTGGTGCTGTATGTCTTGTGTGAATGCAGTCACTGTGACGTCGCTCCGCCGTGCCTGTGTCGAACCAAAATGAGGCCATCATTTTCAAACAAACACTGGATTGGTCCGAAAGCACCAGGTGATGCTATTTCTGTCCCCTGTGACGTCGTTCAATACACTATTGGCGTCTAGCACGTTTCTGCTTATACGTCAAAGGTAGGAGGAGAAGTGGGCGCCGTACATTAAGCCTGTCAGATGTGTTACACTGTTCCACTGTTGACCACAGCTGAGGAATACGCAAATCTGTCTTGTATTGCCATTCGGATGAGGTGTCGATCTTCTCGAGGAATGGTCTGGGTGGTGTGACCTGATCCATCCCGTCGTGTTCTACGGCCTTCCGTGAACCATTCTGCACACACCCGTTGCACTGTCGGTACTCTTCGTCCCAGACGAGCCCCAATTTTCCGGATAGATGCATCTCATTCTCTCATGCCAATAACGCGCCCTCTTTCAGATAATGATTTGACAATAAGGTCCGCTATAGGTCTGCGAGGCATCCGACACGTTTGCTCAAGTCACACTGAACGATTAACTTCGGTTTATAAATAGAAGGTAATGTATCAATGAGCCGCAGGCACATTTTGCCAGTAGGTGGCGTTGTGCCCATGGGTCAATAAAGATCAAATGCTAATCATTTCTTGAGGACATACTAATGTTGGTGCCCTTTGAATATGACAGTCGATCAAGATGCTCTGTTTTTTATGAACATCGGTGTACGTCTAGGATTTCAGAAGACGACTGAGAAACACCCATCATTGGTCAGAACAAAGTTTGTAACTGATACTACAAGTGTGCAATATGCTATGTGGCAAACGTCAATTCGTAGCGGAAGTCGTTGACGCGATGTGTCTGGGAAGACACAAAGGCAGCCCGCTTTGCCCGTCTGGTAATTGGGTTGCCTATATGCAGGTGCGAACTAATTCGATGAGACAAAGCGGTGACAAGGGTTGACAATGAAGTCTGAGGACAGGAAGATCTACAATCTGTAATATAAGAATTCTGTTAAGCATTGATAGGCTTCCCTTTACCAGTGTGATGCTGATACATAGCAGTAACAAGAAACTAATTCCAGTTGTTATCTAAGTACCCGTCGTGGAACACATACGTCCCTATGGTAGTCAAAGGGTTTGTGCGTCGATACTCGGGAAGAGCAGCAGGACTATTGCTGTTGTTTTTACAAATCAGATTAACTAATGAGAGCCTTCTCACCTTGTCCAGACCTTTACTGACTGTCTGCAACTGTAATTCTCACTGATGGGTTTCAAAGGTACGTCGCCGTAGCGGTACAGGTAAACGACGGCAAGTCATGACTCTAACAGTACTAACAAAGCAAATCGTGCTGCGCACAATGTGAAAATCACTCCCACTGGTTCAGTTAAGGAAAGTTATGGTAGATCGAATACATTTTACAAATTTGTGTACCTTTACAGCATTTGTAGACTTGAGGAAAGCTATTGACATCTACATCTACATCTACATCTACATGATTACTCTGGAATTCACATTTAAGTGCTTGGCAGAGGGTTCATCGAACCACAATCATACTATCTCTCTACCATTCCACTCCCGAGCAGCGCGCGGGAAAAACGAACACCTAAACCTTTCTGTTCGAGCTCTGATTTCTCTTATTTTATTTTGATGGTCATTCCTACCTATGTAGGTTGGGCTCAGCAAAATATTTTCGCATTCGGAAGAAAAAGTTGGTGACTGAAATTTCGTAAATAGATGTCGCCACGACGAAAAACGTCTTTGCTTTAATGACTTCCATCCCAACTCGCGTATCATATCTGCCACACTCTCTCCCCTGTTACGTGATAATACAAAACGAGCTGCCCATTTTTGCACCCATTCGATGTCCTCCGTCAATCCCACCTGGTAAGGATCCCACACCGCGCACCAATATTCTAACAGAGGACGAACGAGTGTAATGTAAGCTGTCTCTTTAGTGGACTTGTTACATCTTCTAAGTGTCCTGCCAATGAAACGCAAACTTTGGCTCGACTACCGCACAATATTATCTGTGTGGTGTTTCCAACTGAAGTTGTTCGTAATTTTAACACCCAGGTACTTAGTTGAATTGACAGCCTTGAGAATTGTACTATTTGTCGAGTAATCGAATTCCAACGGATTTCTTTTGGAACTCATGTGGATCACCTCACACTTTTCGTTATTTAGCGTCAACTGCCACCTGCCACACCATACAGCGATCTTTTCTAAATCGCTTTACAATTGATACTGGTTTTCGGATGACCTTACTAGACGGTAAATTACAGCATCATCTGCGAACAACCTAAGAGAACTGCTCAGATTGTCACCCAGGTCATTTATATAGATCAGGAACAGCAGAGGTCCCAGGACGCTTCCCTGGGGAACACCTGATATCACTTCAGTTTTACTCGATGATTTGCCGTCTATTACTACGGACTGCGACCTTCCTGACAGGAAATCACGAATCCAGTCGCACAATTGAGACGATACTCCTTAGGCCTGCCGCTTGATTAGAAGTCGCTTGTGGGGAACGGTGTCAAAAGCTTTCCGGAAATCTAGAAATACGGAATCAACTTGAGATCCCCTGTCGATAGCGGTCATTACTTCGTGCGAATAAAGAGCTAGCTGCGTTGCACAAGAAGGATGTTTTCTGAAACCATGCTGATTACGTATCGATAGATCGTTCCCTTCGAGGCCATCAACAGATCAACCAATCTGGGCTAATGCCCAACAGTTAGTGAAGCGAATACTGCACATTCAAATAACAGTACTGGAAGATGGTGTAGAGACAGGAAGCGGCCGGGTGCCTGAGAACGCAGTGAGATCTCTGTTTGTTAGTGTGTGTGTGTGTGTGTGTGTGTGTGTGTGTGTGTGTGTGTGTGTGTGTGTGATTACACGTGTGTATGGCTGGGTGTGGCGCCTGTGGGTCAGAGGCGGCGGGGCGTGTGCGGCGCGAGCACACGGCGCGTGGGAAAGGGGCGGCCGGGACGCGCTCTGGCACGCTGGAGGGTCGCAATCACGCCACAAAGAGAAACGGCCCCTTGTTATGTGCGCACTGGGACACAGGCCCCGCCGGGGGCCTCGCGGTTGCTCGCTCGGTTCGTTAGCCTAAAATTTGAGATTAATTTTTTGTGGTCTTGGAGTCGGAAAAGTACTACAAACCTTCATCCCGTTTCAATTGTCTTTCCGGCAAATGCAAGATTAGGGAATCAACTGTATATTATGAATGTGCTCGGGCATGACAACAATTTAGTACTGGTATTACGAAAGTGCTTAATGCTCATTAGTAGTCGGGTTGTGCTATAAAACCGAGAAAGTGATTACGAATGAATGTTGCCCTAACACAGGGCCCAGTATTTTCTTTTCTCAGTTTCACTCAGCCAGACGAGATACAGAAGTTCACTCATTGTAATCTTAAATTCCGCCACGACTTTATAAGAAGAGTACTTTGATGCCTACTCTTAGTAATTAGAACATTAAATGGTATACAGGGTGTTACAAAAAGGTACGGCCAAACTTTAATGAAACATTCCTCCTACACAAAGAAAGAAAATATGTTATGTGGACATGTGTCCGGAAACGCTTACTTTCCATGTTAGAGCTCATTTTATTACTTCTCTTCAAATCACATTAATCATGGAATGGAAACACATAGCAACAGAGCGTACCAGCGTGACATCAAACACTTTGTTACGGGAAATGTTCAAAATGTCCTCCGTTAGCAAGGATACATGCACCCACCCTCCGTCGTATGGAATCCCTGATGCGCTGATGCAGCCCTGGAGAATGGCGTATTGTATCACAGCCGTCCACAATACGAGTACGAAGAGTCTCTACATTTGGTACCGGGGTTGCGTAGACAAGAGCTTTCAAATGCCCCCATAAATGAAAGTCAAGAGGGTTGAGGTCAGGAGAGCGTGGAGGCCATGGAATTGGTCCGCCTCTACCAATCCATCGGTCACCGAATTTGTTGTTGAGAAGCGTACGAACACTTCGACTGAAATGTGCAAGAGCTCCATCGTGCATGAACCACATGATGTGTCGTACTTGTAAAGGCACGTCTTCTAGCAGCACAGATAGAGTATCTCGTACGAAATCGTGATAACGTTCTCCATTGAGCGTAGGTGGAAGAACATGGGGCCCAATCAAGACATCACCAACAATGCCTGCCAAAACGTTCACAGAAAATCTGTGTTGATGACTTGATTGCACAATTGCGAGCGGATTCTCGTCAGCCCACACATGTTGAATGTGAAAATTAACAATTTGATCACGTTGGAATGAAGCCTCATCCGTAAAGAGAACATTTGCACTGAAATGAGGATTGACACATTGTTGGATGAACCATTCGCAGGAGTGTACCCGTGGAGGCCAATCAGCTGCTGATAGTGCCTGCACACGCTATACATGGTACGGAAACAACTGGTTCTCCCGTAGCACTCTCTATACAGTGACGTGGTCAACGTTACCTTGTACAGCAGCAACTTCTCTGACGCTGACATTAGGATTATCGTCAACTGCACGAAGAATTGCCTCGTCCAATGCAGGTGTCCTCGTCGTTCTAGGTCTTCCCCAGTCGCGAGTCATAGGCTGGAATGTTCCGTGCTCCCAAAGACGCCGATCAATTGCTTTGAACGTCTTCCTGTCGGGACACCTTCGTTCTGGAGATCTGTCTCGATACAAACGTACCGCGCCACGGCTATTGCCCCGTGCTAATCCATAAATCAAACGGGCTTCTGCCAACTCCGCATTTATAAACATTGCACTGACTGCAAAACCACGTTCATGATGAACACTAACCTGTTGATGCTAGTACTTTAGAGCGATGAGTCGCATGTCAACATTACCTTCCTTCAATTGGGCCAACTGGCGGTGAATCGAGGAAGTACAGTACATACTGACGAAACTAAAATGAGCTCTAACATGGAAATTAAGTGTTTCCGGACACGTGTCCACATAACATCTTTTCTTTATTTGTGTGTGAGGAATGTTTCCTGAAAGTTTGGCCATACCTTTTTGTAACACTCTGTATAAAGGGTGCGGCGCGATTGGCGTTCTTGAAAGACGAAGGCATCTAATAAACAGGTAGAACCTGAAAATGGCCGATATGTTACGAGCAATTGCGGAGTACAACCGTAGAGCCTCGTTTGTCGGAAGTTTCCGCCCATTGAAATAGTTCGATACTTGGGGTACCCGAGATCAACTGTTTACAATATTGTGGCCAATTATAATGTTTCGGAGTAGTCTGGGAATGTTCCACTACAGCGGTAGGGAACCTCATTCTAGAAAATGCGAGTAACGAACTGCGGGGGTCAACGAAAAAGCTCAGGTGCCTATTTTGAAGACCCGGGGCAATCGCTGAGAAAATTGGCGTCAGTATTGAATGTCAACGAGCAAGCAATATGCCCAATGGCAGATGAGGACTTCAAATGAGCCATTTAGTCCAAAACTGGCTCTTGGATAACGTTGAAATGATCTGGTCAAAGGAGTTGTGGCACGATAAGACCGGATTTGAGCCCCTCGACTACTATGTAGTCGAAAGAGTCACCAATAGGACGAGGCACCCGAATGTCGCATTTCTAAGCACCGCTATCAAAGCAGCATTCCTAAATATGGACAACACTGATTTAAAGGGTGAGTGCGATCGCTTCAGGACAAGATTGGAGGCGGTCATTGCGACCGAAGGGGATGCATATAGTAATGTTACTCTTGAAAGATACCACTAGTTATATGTATAAGGATCTTCACTTTATATTTTGTTTTAATAAATTTGCTTTTAGACACAGGTTTCAAGTGTCCGGTTTTAGGCACCGTACCTTGTACAAGGTTTCTAAGCAGTAAGTCCTGCTCACGCTCAAGAAATATAATCCAACAACGGTGGGTTTTAAATCGAAAAATCGTTTCATTCTGTCAGAGGGTTAGCTACCCTCTGTAATAAAAAAACTGAGTGAATGGATCAACGAAGAACCTAAATGAGTATAATCGGACGTCCTCCCCGAATATATTCAACGAACAATATAGAACAAAATGAGACCAACAAAAAAAAGGGGGTAGCGTGTTTGATTAGTAATCAAAATGTCCTCAGTCGCGGGCTCAAATCCCGCCGCCGCTTACATTTTGATTAATAATCAGCGTTGGCAGCCGAAGACTTCCGGCATAAGAAGTCGCCCTCACTCTGCCAATGGGCTTGTCAAAGAAGGCCGAGGTGCGAACAGAGATTCAGGGCACTCTCTTGTCCTTAAAACTTAACTCCGTCCGAGCAGAACCTGGAAGGCCCAACGGTACCGGCTGACCGCCGTGTCACCATCAACCACAGGCGTCACTGGATGTGGATACGGAGGGGCATGTGGTCAGCACACCGTTCTCCCGGCCGTATGTGAGTTTAAGAAACAGGAGCCACTACTTCTCAATCAAGCAGCTCCTCAGTTTGCTTCACAAGGGCTGACTGCACTCCGGTTGCCAACAACGCTCAGCATACCGAATGGTCACCCATCCAAGTGCTAGCCCAGCCCGACAGCGCTTAACTTTGGCGATACTCTCTTGTCCTAGAGGAGAGAAACTGCCCCTAAAGGTGGAAGAATCAGCAATGATCAATAGCATGAGAATTCAGGAGGCAACGGAACCAATTGCATTAAAGACAAATAGGGAGTATTCACAGGACAAGTGGCTTGTAATGAACAAGTGTCATGATAATCTCTCCATTGTCTAAGGATTCCGGAATAGTTTCCATTAGAATCTCCGGGAGGGGACTGCCAAGGGGGAAGTGAATATGAGAAAATGTTTGACTACTCAATGAAAGGATAACGTTCTGTGAGTCGCGGAGTTGAATGTCAGAAGCTTGAATGTGGCTAGAGGAGCAAGAAAACCCGAAAACGGGAATGCAAAGGCTCAGTCTTGACGTAGTACGGGTCAGTGAAATGAAATGGGAAGAAGACAAGAATTTGAGCTCCGATGAGTATAGAGTAACATATACAGCATCAGAAAATGGTGTAACGGGAATAGGATTTGTTATGAATAGGAAAGATAGGGCAGAGAGCGTGTTACAGTGAACAGTTCAGTGACAGTGTTGTCCTTATCAGAATCGACAGCAAACCAAAACCGACAACGTTAGTTCAGGTATACATGCCGAAGTCGCAAGCTGAAGATGAAGAGATAGAGAAAGTATTAGAGGATACTGAAAACACAACACAGTATGTAAAGGGGGATGAAAATCTAATAGCCATGGGGGACTGGCACGCAGCTGTAAGGCAAGGAATAGAAAAAAAGGTTACAGGAGAATATGAAGTTGAGACAAGGAAAGAGACAGGAGCAAGTCTAATTGAGTTCTTTAATACATTTCAGCTAGTAATAGAGAATACTCTGTTCAAGAATCACAAGAGGAAGAGGTATACTTGGAAAAGGCCGGATGATACGGGACGATTTCAGTTAGATTACACCGTGCTCAGACAGAGATCCCGAGATCAGATACTGGGGTTGTAAGGTGTACCCAAGAGCAGATATACACTCAGATCACAATATACTAGAGATGGATGGTAGGCTGAAGTGTAAGGCTTTAGTCAGGAAGAATCAATAAGCAAAAAATTGGAATACGGAACTACTAAGGAACTGATAAGCTAGAGGTTCTCTTTAACTATAGATACAGCAGTATGGAATAGCTCAGTAGACAGTATAGTTGAAGAGGAATGGGCATCTCTATAAAGGGCCATCACAAATGTTGGAAAGAAAAACATAGGTACAAAGAGGGGGTACTGCGAAGAAGCCATGGGTAACAGAAGAAATACTTCAGCTGATCGATGAAAGGAGGATGTACAAAGTGTTTCGGGAATTTCAGGAATACAGTAATACAAGTCGCTGAGAAATAAAATAAATACCAAGTACAGGGAAGCTAAGTCGAAATGGCTGCACGAAAAATGTGAAGAAATCGTAAAAGAAATGATTGACGGAAGGACAGACTGAGCATACAGGAAAGTCAAAACAACTTTCGGTGACATTAAAAGCAAGGGTGGTAACATTTAAGAGTGTAACGGAAATTCCACTGTTAAATGCACAGGAGAGAGCCGATAGATGGAAAGAATACACAGAAGGACTCTATGAAGGGGAAGATTTATCTGATGTGGTAGAAGAAGAAACAGGAGTCGATTTAGAAAAAAATAGGAGATCCAGTATTAAAATCAGAATTGCAGAGAGTAGTGGATGACTTAATAACAAATAACGCAGAATCATAGATAACATTCCATCAAAATTTCTAAAATCATTGGGGGAAGTGGCAACAAAAGGACTATACACGTTGGTGTGTAGAATGTATGAGACTGGGTACATACTATCTGACTTTCTACATCTACATCTACGTGATTACTCTGCTTTTCACAATACAGTGCGTGGCAGAGGATTCAATGAACCACCTTCATGCTGTCTCCCTACCGTTCCACTCTCGAACGGCACGCGGGAAAAACAAGCTTTTAAATTTTTCCGTGCGAGCCCTGATTTCTTTTATTTTATCGTGATGATCATTTTTCCCTATGTAGGTGGGTGCCAACAGAAAGTTCTCGCAATCGGAGGAGATTGAAATTTCATAAGAAGGTCCCGGCGCAACGAAGAAGTCTTTGTTTTAATGTTTGCCTCTCCAATTCACGTATCATGTCTGTGACACGTTACGCGAATTGGAGTGGCAATAATTAAAACAAAGGCGTTTTTTCGAAGAAAAAAAATCATCCACACAATTCGGAAGACTGCAAGAGCTGACAAGTGCGAGAATTATCTCACAATCAGCTTAACAGCTCATGTATCCAAGTTGCTACAGGCCGAAAGAGTCAGCCTACAGGAATTGTGAAACGAACCCTGTCGTCCAGGAACGCGTGCCACAAAAGGCGCAGATTCACCAGGAGATGGGGAAACTCACAGGCGTTTATTGTCTATTGAGACCTAAGTGCTGCAGTGTGCGAGTGAGACAGACGAGAATCTACGTCGTAGGGAAACCCAGTAGAAGCCGAGTGTGGCTAAGGAGACGTTATGGCGGACCTAAGATCGACCATAAAGAGAAAAATTTATGAAAACTATTTAATTCTGTAGTTAAGCGGGGAATCAAGCCACAATAATTTTAATCTGCCATCCTCCATACATATTCATGGTGATCCCAATAAAACTTGAATATTGATTATACCTACAATAGTTTAAGATTTATTGTTAAAGCGAATTTAATAAGTATTGTAACAAAGACCTGAATGGTAAAATCTGAACGCTTTGGTCGAGCTTAACGATCGACATTTCATATAGAAGCGCATCATTAAAATGACAAAAGTTGTAAATATCAAATCTGTAACGTGATTTGTTTAAAAGATATAGTGAATTAAAACTACCAGTATTTTCAGTTATGCATCAGATCATGATTTCCTCCACACAAAACACATTGAACGATGACAGCATGACACCTTATTGAATCATTAGGTATTACCATATTTGTTGTGGAGTTTAGGGCGTAATAGTTACTTTTGTTCCTTATTTATTTATCAGAAAGAACATTGGTGCAAGGCTACTGGCCATGGAATTCAAAGCTAAGAAGAAAATTGTATTGGCTTAATGTAAAAGAATTTCACGTTTATTATGTAATGGATACTACTGTTACTCTATTTAGAACGTGAAAGTGTTCAAGCTTTGATTATTTAAATATGTTAAAATGTAAAACAATGTAGAATAAGCTGTAGCCAATCAGATGGACGGCTTCAGGATAGGGAACTGCCCTAGTCAGTTGAGCGAGGATATTTGGCGCCCGGGAAACGCGGCCGGGGACGGACAGAGGGACAGTGCAGGGACAGACGCGTAGGCGGACAGTTCGGCTGGAGACAGCAAAGGGTACAGCTGAAATTGAGACGCGAAAGCGGACAGTCGGTCTTTAGCCAGCTAGAAAGTGAAACGACTTAGAAAATTTCGCATTGTGTGTTATCACGAGACGGTCTCTGAACGGTGTTAACTCCAACTTTTCGTGTAAATTACGAGATGGAGTATTGGACTTGTTTTTCGCGATGAGATTGTGAATGATCGAACTGTGTCAAACGGGTATGCGCTGTAATGTAACAGTAACTCTAAATACGACCACTTTCGCTATTAGTTTGCTTTCTGAATATACATGATTCTAACCAAATCGCAACTGTTTGGCCTACATTATTCATGGGTCGTTAATTTAGTTCCCGATGTTACTATTACTCTTGTTATATATTATGATAACTTTGTGTTTCGCAAACTTGCCATCACCCAGACAACTTAACCAAAGGGTGATAAGTGGCTTATTTAGGGCGTGTAATGCTACACGCTCGGTTCAAACTCTAGACGAGTTTGAGCCAAGACATTTCGACGAAGAGGAACTGCATGTGAGCCCGAACATCTTTGGGATGTTAGCTCGCAAACTGTAGAGGAAGACCGAAAAAAAAAAATTAACAGCAATACGTAAAGTCTTCATACTCTTCGTTCAGTTCGTCGAGAAACTGTTGCAACTGACAGTGGAAAATTTGCGCGACTTCACACTTATTCTACCACCACAATCTTCAATTGCTCCATGCCTGCAAATTTAGCACAAAGAGCTTCTTGATGTACAGAAAAATGAATCCTATGTGTCAATCTTTCTAATGTTTTGCTCTTTCCTTGTCAACTAAAATCTTTAAATGCTTTTTGCATGGTACTGTAATGTCATTCCATAGTCAATTTGCAGTATCCCTCTATTACTCGACCGCATAATTGACATTGAGAATTCTCCTTCCTCTGTTCTGTGAGTTCCATTCATTTTTAAAGGTTTTTGGCGACAGATCTCTAGACTGTTGTGTAAACAGCCACTAGACCTATGATTGTCCTTCATACCACGAACAAATAGCTAAGGGCAAAAAGCGCTGATACCACGGTTCTGCCAAAATGAAGAGAGCTGTTCCGTCCGCAGCTCGTGGTCGTGCGGTAGCGTTCTCGCTTCCCGCGCCCGGGTTCCCGGGTTCGATTCCCGGCGGGGTCAGAGGTTTTCTCTGCCTCGTGATGACTGGGTGTTGTGTGATGTCCTTAGGTTAGTTAGGTTTCAGTAGTTCTAAGTTCTAGGGGACTGATGACCATAGATGTTAAGTTCCATAGTGCTCAGAGCCATTTGAACCGCTTTTTAGAGCAGCTCCGATCGAAAACAGTCACACCACAGTACCAAATGACACTTTGTGCCGAACAAGGTACTTGCGAGAGCGACCGAGCAAAGACGAGCCAGGCCGACCCACGTGCCACACTCGGTCTGCATATCAGGTTCGTGTGGTTTGCGGCACGCTGTGGCCGGCCCAGATATAGTCATCACACATACACACACACACACACACACACACACACACACACACGCACACGCACACACGCTAGAGGAGTCATGAATATTAGAAAGGGACAAATTCAGGGGAGCGTTCTGCCTAGCACTAAAATACGCCTTCTGGAGTTGACACGAGATTACTGATTGGAGTTTTGTTGATGGGTAAAGTCTGTTACATAGAGGGAATGCATTCAAATCTTATCTTCCAGTCGGTGTGGTACATATTACGACGGATCCACAACCATCCCGTGTGGAAAGTGGCACTCCATAATGCACATATGGGCTCACTCTCAACGCGAAACATCCACGACTTGCACTGCCCTCAGACCCAGGTCAGAGGACTCTTCCGGGCAGTCACTATCCATGCCTCCATATCCGCCCTAAGATGGCAGACGTCATGCAATTTTGGTGCGTTGTGGTCCGATGATGGTTATTATAGCCGAAATCGGTCAAAAACAACAGAAAAGAAATAAATTGCGACTTGTAGTTTTCATTAAATTACTTGTTAATGGTTCGTTCTACATGGGATGTTTCGGAGAAGGCGATGGCGACTTTGCGTAGGACAGCAGGATTGTCAGTTCGATGTAGGCTGTAAGGTGAAATGCGTATGGAGTTGTAGAGATGGAGGTATTTTACAATGACTGCGTGGATTCAGTGTTGGCATGTTTACTGGAGGGTAAGGACGGTTTTTCTGATATGGAACGTAATATGTCTTTTGAGTTGTGCCCGGTTAATCAGGAATACTCTCTTTCAAATTCTGAAGGTGGCAGGGGTAAAATACAGGGAGCGAAAGGCTATTTACAATCTGTAGAGAAACCAGATGGCAGTTATAAGAGTCGAGGGGCACGAAAGGGAAGCAGTGGTTGGGAAGGGAGTGAGACAGGGTTGCAGCCTCTCCCCGATGTTATTCAATCTGTATATTGAGCAAGCAGTGAAGGAAACAAAAGAAAAATTCGGAGTAGGTATTAAAATCCATGGAGAAGAAATAAAAACATTGAGGTTTGCCGATGAGATTGTAATTCTGTCAGAGACAGCAAAGGACTTGGAAGAGCAGTTGAACG
Source organism: Schistocerca piceifrons (assembly GCF_021461385.2). Lineage (NCBI taxonomy): Eukaryota > Metazoa > Arthropoda > Insecta > Orthoptera > Acrididae > Schistocerca > Schistocerca piceifrons. The sequence continues at coordinate 686,642,858 of NC_060139.1, read as the reverse complement.
GAATGGACAGTGTCTTGAAAGGAGGGTATAAGATGAACATCAACAAAAGCAAAACGAGGATAATGGAATGTAGTCGAATTAAGTCGGGTGATGCTGAGGGAATTAGATTAGGAAATGAGACACTTAAAGTAGTAAAGGAGTTTTGCTATTTGGGGAGCAAAATAACTGGTGATGGTCGAAGTAGAGAGGATATAAAATGTAGACCGGCAATGGCAAGGAAAGCGTTTCTGAAGAAGAGAAATTTGTTAACATCGAGTATAGATTTAAGTGTCAGGTAGTCGTTTCTGAAAGTATTTGTATGGAGTGTAGCCATGTATAGAAGTGAAACATGGACGATAAATAGTTTGGACAAGAAAAGAATAGAAGCTTTTGAAATGTGGTGCTACAGAAGAATGCTGAAGATGAGATGGGTAGATCACATAACTAATAAGGAGGTATTGAATAGGATTGGGGAGAAGAGAAATTTGTGGCACAACTTGACTAGAAGAGGGGATCGGTTGGTAGGACATGTTCTGAGGAATCAAGGGATCACCAATTTAGTATTGGAGGGCAGCGTGGAGGGTAAAAATCATAGAGGGAGACCAAGAGATGAATACAGTAAGCAGATTCAGAAGGATGTAGGTTGCAGTAGTTACTGGGAGACGAAGAAGCTTGCACAGGATAGAGAAGCATGGAGAGCTGCATCAAACCAGTCTCAGGACTGAAGACCACAACGACAACAACAATCAGGAAGCTGTTTGAGGGTTAGCTCAGAGTATGAGTTTCGAGATGATTAAAGAAGTGGTCTTGGTTTTGCGCGTAGCTGCTGTATGTAATGAGATGGAGGGTTATGCGCGAGAGAAGGGTTAAGTGTGTGTGGTGGGGGGAGGGGGCGGTCTCTCGAATGGACGGACATATTGGAGGATTAAAGTTGTTAAATAGATGTCTTCAGTGATGGATGAAGTATAGAGGTAGTTGGCACTAAGTGCCTTACTACCAACGTGTAACAGGACAGTGTGTTCAAGATTTAGGGGAGGATGTTTGGATTTTAATTTATAGGAGTTGGCTGGATGAGCCTGGTTGCAGAGTCTTTGCAGGTAATTAGGGATTTCGGTTTTGGGCATTGCTTATACAGGTGGTGTTGCTTACCGTTAGAACAGCTGAATGAGTATTTACAACTTTCGCTTAGACGTTTGTTGCGTTGTTCTGCTCGATTTAGGACGATCCTTCCTGATATAAGGGTTCCATTTTTTATATGTTGTTCTGTAGTGTCAGATGATTCTAGAGACACTCTTAGTAAGCGGAGAAGGCATTATCGTTCCGGATGGGGATTACATAGCGTATATTCGTTTCTGGTAGCGAGATCGTTTTCGATTTCTTCTTCGGCGTAGTCTAGTCAATCCCTTTAATCACTACTTGAATGCTGGAGGTCAGCTTGACGTGGTATTCGTCGGAGTGTTTGTGAGAAATGTTACGGACATATTTTCTCCGAAAAGGATGAGACTGCCTGGTACGTATTAAAGGAAATATGGGTGTGGGGGTGTGTCGTGCGTCGGGCTTGGATAATTCAATCGGTAAGAGGAGCTACCAATAAAAGGTAAAGGTTTCGATTTCGAGTCCCTTTCTGGCACATTGTTTTAACCGACCAGGGAGTTTCGTCGTCAGTTCTGTTGTGGAGGTAGGAGGTGGCGAGTGTAATACTCCAGTTGTTCTGGAAGGGGTTCCAGTAGATGTCCACATTCTGATTACTGTCCGCTCGCGCCAAAGAAGATAGCTCTTGGAGAAGATGACAGCTGCTGATGGATGTAGCGGTGATGATAAAACTCTGATGCGTCGAAAGAGCGGTTTTTAACAAAAAGATATTCGAATCTGGTAGACTAGCTTCTTAATCTTTTCGATAACTGACTGTTAAGGGACTAAAAGCCTTTCTTGGATGCTCAATGGTTTACACCCTGAATATATAGAGATTGAATATCCAGCATCAAGTAGATAAATTTGATAATCCTTTCGATTAAATTATCCTTAATTATAGATTTAGACTGGATTGGGTATTGTCCTTGATTAATTTGAGGATGTGCCCCAGATTTAGCTTAAAACTGACGAGGGGAACACAGCAAGTGCTAAAACCCGATTTCTCAAAATTTTCCCTCAGTGAGAGAGGGGCCATAAAAATCGGATACTGGTCTCAACTTATCCCTAGATTCTCGACCGTTTCTGAAGAAACAACGATCAAAGATTTCGAGGTATTTGTGGGGTACTTTATATGCCTTTTACCGCACATTACCCTCAATAGATATGATAGCAAACTAAATAACTTTGGGGTTTCTTAATTTAGCACCCTGTGTTTGAAACCTGATTGTTACTATTATTTTTGTTTTCCATTTATATACCCATGTCTGCACGAGATTACTACACGAATGTTTTCCAGTGTTTATAGATGTTAGTTTCCTTACTCGTCTACTAATTGTATGTCAGATGAATACATCTAAAAATTGAGAAAATTATTTCAAAATGTTTACGTTGAAATTCCTGTAGTGTGTCTTGATTCATAATCGGTGGTAAGCGCCAGTTATCGGAGAAGTGATCCGTTACGCTTGGTTTGTTGCGAAATTATTGTCAACGGGGAAAATCTTCTGCAACGTTAACGACGTTTTTTCCCCGAATGGTAAATGTCACTGTGGCAAAGCTGATGTCACGCCATGTTCGTGGTGTTCGGAATATCTGTGCTCCGAATGTTTCTATGACCAGTGTCTTCCAAGGGAATGTACTAAATCTTCCTGAAGAATAAACGTATGAATAAAATATAACAATTAAAGTTGTTGTTGTTGTGGTCTTCAGTCCTGAGACTGGTCTGATGCAGCTCTCCATGCTTCTCTATCCTGTGGAAGCTTCTTCATCTCCCAGTACCTTCTGCAACCTACATCCTCCTGAATCTGCTTAGTGTATTCATCTTTTGGTCTCCCTCTACGATTGTTACCTTCCACGCTGCCCTCCAGTGCTAAATTGGTGATCCCTTGATGCCTCAGAAAATATCCTACCAACAAATCCCCTCTTCTAGTCAAGTTGTGCCACAAATTCCTCTTCTCCCCAATTCTATTCAATACCTCCTCATTAGTTATTTGATCTACCCATCTAATCTTCAGCATTCTTCTGTACCACCACATTTCGAAAGCTTCTATTCCCCTCTTGTCCAAACTATTTATCGTCCATGTTTCACTTCCATACATGGCTACACTCCATACAAATACTTTCAGAAACGACTTCCTGACACTTGAATCTATACTCGATGTTAACAAATTTCTCTTCTTCAGAAACGCTTTCCTTGCCATTGCCATTCTACATTTTCTATCGTCTCTACTTCGACCAAAATCAGTTATTTTACTCCCCAAACAGCAAAACTCCTTTACTACTTTAAGTGTCTCATTTTCTAAACTAATTCCCTCAGCATCGAGCGAATTAACTCGACTACATCCCATTATCCTCGTTTTGCTTTTGTTGATTTTCATCTTATATCCTCCTTTAAAGACACTGTCCATTCCGTTCAATTGGTCTGTCAAGTCCTTTGCTGTCTCTGACAGAATTGCAATGTCATCGGTGAACCTTAGTTTTTATTTCTTCTTCGTGGATTTTAGTACCTACTCCGAATTTTTCTTTTGTTTCCTTTACTGCTTGCTCAATATACAGACTGAATAACATCGGGGAGAGGCAACAACCCTGTCTCACTCCCTTCCCAACCACTGCTTCCCTTTCATGTCCCTCGACTCTTATAACTGCCATGTGGTTTCTGTACAAATTGTAAATAGCTTTTCGCTCTCTGTATTTTACCCCTGCCACCATCAGAATTTGAAAGAGAGTATTCCAGTCAACAATTAATATAAAACTTTATATGAGAACAAATTATCAGAGTATGACAATTTAAAAAGATTGTAGCCCCTCGACAAATCCTATACACATATATAATAGTTGTATCACTCTTATTGTGAAATCCAGGTGTAATATAACGCCCTTGTATCCCCTAATTTGGTACTAAACATACAATAAATAGAAGCAGTGATCGGATGTCGAACATAGGATGCAAAATTAACAAACTACGACGCTAACCACGCTGCCACCGTTTCTTCTAGTGGTACCGCACTGTAAAATGCACATAAAATATGTCGAAAGTCTCGGAAACTTTAACCGTCGTTATTTCAGAAATGGTCGCAGGTCTAATGACCTCGTCGTTCAGTCCCATAAACTCCCCTTAATTAATCAATGAGAAATGGTTGACTATCTACGGATAAGCCGAGATACGTGTTCGCTTATTTGACTCCTTTTCCACTGAACGAAGTTCCTGGGAGTTCGTGCTGGAGCACTTGCCGTGTTCTCCTCGTGAGCTGACGACATGACGCGTGGCGAGGTATCTGCTAGTCGCGGAGGGTGAGCTATCGTCGTGTACTGCGACTGTGGAGTCGGTCCAGCGAGGGTGCAGCGTGTGCAGGTTGTTGTCGCGGCGCGGCGTATCAGACACGGGCTGGCGCGGGTTGTATTTCACGCGTCGTAATGATAGCGGCCGCTGGCGGCCCGCTATAAACACGACTCTACAATAGGCAGCGATGGCGCTGCGACCTTAAACCCACATTAAGGCGTGGCCAGCGCGCAGCAAATAACTCCTGCCTCCCAGAGACAAACTGCGAGGCCAGCCAATAGTCCGCTGTGTGCGTGTGTACTGGAGTCTAGTGTACCGGAGCCGGGCGTGCGTCACCTCCTGTTAACGCCGCTCGTAAAGAACGGCGCGCTTCCAGCGCCGCTGCGCTCTTTTCCCCGTCTCTGTTCTCGTACCTGTTCGGTTACGTCACGATCGGAGGGGAGCAGGAAATAAAAATGAAAGGTTGTCTCGGCTTGCACCGACTGAGCGAACAGAACGGTCTCTAATGACTACCTATTCCCATATCTCCGCGGCTCTTACGCAACGAGTGAAACAGAAATAAGTTCGCTGGCGCAACTCTCTCGGAGCACAGTTCCCCAAATGCGAAGACAAACCAGCAGCCTAACCTTTGCAGTCACGATGTGTTACTTGCCCTACTGTGATTTCTATTGGTGATTAAACCTTGTTGAATTGTAAATTAATGGATGTTTTTATACATATTACAAACTAAAACCCCCGTCCGCATTTCTCTGCGTGCACGTGACGGTATGTCTCAGGAACTACTCTACATATTTGATTCGGTTTAGTACTAACCGTGCGAAATTGGAGTCGGTCATTAGTCTGTATTACGAGCGCTATTCATAAAGTAGTAAAGGATCGGTTGCGCAATGGGAATCACAGTGAAAATGTGATGAAGATTTGCACAGATGCGTTGAGCAATGTCTGTAGTATGACGAGAAGATAGTGTCACCTCGCTTTTCTCAGTTTTGAGAGCACAGTGAGGGCTTAAATATGCCTAGAAAATATGTCTCCAGCCAAGTATTGGTGCCTGCCGAGAGATTAAAAAAAAAAAAAAAAGGTTCAAATGGCTCTGAGCAAAAAAATGGCTCTGAGCACTATGGGACTCAACTGCTGAGGTCATTAGTCCCCTAGAACTTAGAACTAGTTAAACCTAACTAACCTAAGGACATCACACACATCCATGCCCGAGTCAGGATTCGAACTTACGACCGTAGCGATCGCGCGGTTCCAGACTGTAGCGCCTGGAACCGCTCGGCCATTCCGGCCGTCCCGATAGATTTCGTCTGACGTTATGCAGCCTCACGTAACGTAACTGTCATGCAGATCCTTCATTATGACAATTGTCGGCCGCACACTGCAGGAGGTATGAGAACGTTCATTCAGCGTTTTCGATGGAAATGGTTTGATTACCCACCTTATAGCCCGGACTTGGCGCTCTCTGATTTTTATCTCTGCTCAGATGATCCATTGGCTATTAAGACAACATTTTGGAAAAAACAACGAACTGCAGTCCAGTCGAGAAAATAGTCGGAAACTGAGGGAGGCTGACCCCTATGAGGGAAGTATTGGAAAGTTGGTACAACGCTACGCCAGACGTCATTTGGAGCAGCGACTATGTAGAGAAGTGGCTGGAACTGTAGCTAACTGTTGCAAATAAAAGTCTTGATTTTCACTGTGGTTGCCATTTCGCAACCGATCGTTCTTTAATTTCCAAATAGACGTCGTACTTCATAGACAAAATGCGCTAGTCCCGCAATCTCCAGAGAAAAATTTCGGAAATTTAACACCGTTCCGTTTCGCAAACTAATGACGATTAACCTCAACAGAGGCTCAACTAGTCATCATATGCCATTTACATACCCCAAACGAGGATACAGGGTAATTCAGCCAAACTGTTCACCTTTGATATTTCGTGACATGTTCAGGATTTCATAATTCTGTTGCCACCCAGATGAATGACGTATAGTCGCTCTTCTTAACTATCTTAGTTGCAGAGGTATTCGTAGCTTCACTTTTCTTAATGGAGCAATAGTATTTTCTGTTGCTCGTATCTTAGTTTATAGGAGAGGAATTAAATGCTTCACTCTTAAAGGGATAAAATTAGTTTCGGAGTAATTACAATATTTAACTTAAGACTTACCTGCTTTTTGCAACAAAGTCATTTGACAATTACAGCCGTATTGTCCTGCAACAAATTGTCAGTGTCTATACCCTCAGATATTTATCAACTGGATCATAGCTTAAGTGTTTTTTTTTTTTTTTTTTTTTTTTTTTTTTTTTTTTTTTTTTGGTCATCAGTCTACTGACTGGTTGGATGCGGCCCGCCACGAATTCCTTTCCTGTGCTAACCTGTGCTAACCTCTTCATCTCCGCATCTCCGAGTAGCACTTGCAACCTACGTCCTCAATTATTTGCTTGACGTATTCCAATCTCTGTCTTCCTCTACAGTTTTTGCCCTCTACAGCTCCCTCTAGTACCATGGAAGTCATTCCCTCATGTCTTAGCAGATGTCCTAATTTTCAACATTCGTCTGTACCACCACATCTCAAATGTTTCGATTCTCTTCTGTTCCGGTTTTCCCACAGTCCATGTTTCACTACCATACAATGATGTACTCCAGACGTACATCCTCAGAAATTTCTTCCTCAAATTAAGGCCGGTATTTGATATTAGCAGACTTCTCTTGGCCAGAAATGCCTTTTTTGCCATAGCGAGTCTGCTTTTGATGTCCTCCTTGCTCCGTCCGTCATTGGTTAATTTACTGCCTAGGTAGCAGTTTTCCTTAACCTCATTGACTTCGTGGCCATCAATCCTGATGTTAGGTTTCTCGCTGTTCTCATTTCTACTACTTCTCATTACCTTCGTCTTTCTCCGATTTACTCTCAAACCATACTGTCTACTTATTAGACTGTTCAATCCGTTCAGCAGATCATTTAATTCTTCTTCACTTTCACTCAGGATAGCAATGTCATCAGCGAATCGTATCATTGATATCCTTTCACCTTGTATTTTAATTTCACTCCTGAACCTTTCTTTTATTTCCATCATTGCTTCCTCGATGTACAGATTGAAGAGTAGGGGCGAAAGGCTACAGCCTTGTCTTACACCCTTCTTAATACGAGCACTTCGTTCTTGATTGCCCACTCTTATTATTCCCTCTTGGTTGTTGTACATATTGTATATGACCCGTCTCTCCCTATAGCTTACCCCTACTTTTTTCAGAATCTCGAACAGCTTGCACCATTTTATATTGTCGAACGCTTTTTCCAGGTTATAAAGGCACATTTGCATGCCGAGCGTGAGTTTCCGCGGAAACGCGAAATACTAATTAAATAAATAATCAGTGACAAATAAATAAAGCCTATGGCACACAACTGCGGCGTTGTGTCGCTGATAAAACAAAAGCACAATTACGTTACTCTTATGTTTGATTAAAAAAGGAGAGCTCTGGTTGAAGTGGTGCGAGAAGCACGTATTTTATTTTATTGTCTGGCACACCGCCATATTTCATGTTATAGAAGAATACTGCGAGTTGCAACCACACTAGGCACTCGATTCTGTAAAGAATTTATATTTATAAAAGTAAGTAGGATTATGAACTGTAGGCTTATTCATTGAATATATCTGATTTAACTAACTGTGTAACTTTTTTATGTTTAGTAGACAATCACCTCTGTACGACGTATTGGCATGGCTGGCAAATTATTGTAATATTGAGATTTAGATTATGAGTCCGCACCTACCGCAGCAGTCTTTGGAAACGATTTAATTACGAAGTCCGATTATTCAGTTTTATTTCACGGTCAACTACGAGTAACATTGCCTTTACGAAAAAGCCATTGTCAAGCGTCTGATACCGAATAATTAAACGTCCACGTTCCAGATAAGCAAATACAATTGCAATCACAATCACCATCATGCAGATAGAATAATTAATATTTAAATAACAATATATTTTTTTATTTATTTTATTTATTTTATATTGGCGACTGCGTGTCGGACTTGTTATTTTGTCATTTGTTACATTGTTCTCTTTGTTTCATGTAAAAAATCAACTTTCTGGACCTGGACGTCAATGTATGAGAGATAACAAAATCTGAAGATATTTTCCAATTCTGAAATTTTGCGGGAAGACGCAATGAAACTTCCAGCAAAATAAGGTAAGACGCAGCATCTATGCATTGGTAGGCTTGACCAGACGTATAATTCAGTGTATTAGCTTTTCAGTAGATTCTGTAGTGTTTCTTTTCTGCATAACAGTTTCAGTGATAAATTTCATTCTCAGTACTTTTCCCTAAACAATAACGTATGCAACAATACCAATACACGAGTGTACAATACGGCCGACTTCTGTACGATATCATGTAACATGGCCAGCAGCCATTACCAATAATCTCAAATTCAGTTTATATTTTTAAATTAACAGACAGCCATTGTTGCTACGAGCGATTCATGCTCAACTACATTTTATTTTAAAATCAGTGTCAAAAATTTTCTTGAAACATATATCACGTGTGGCATGGTAATAACTAGAAAACAATACGCAAAAATGGAACAGCAAGGACGTACTATTCAGACGCAATCCGACTCGGACGTGAGACAAGTGTTAGAAAATGACTTTACGACAGCAACCGGTAGTGACGATTCATCAAACATTGACGCAAGTGTTGACGAAAATTTTGACGATAGGCCGTCCACTACAAAAATTTCAAAATCTCAATCAGAGCCCATGTTAATGCATGACGTCACGTCTAATGACGCGGCGGGGGCAGAGACCTTGCAAACGGTAAACATTGCCGACATGTTACAAATGCTAATGAAACAAAACGCCGAAAACATGGCAACCTTAAAGGCACAATTAGAGACACAAAATGAACAGTTAAAAACACAAAATGACGAAATCAAATCTGATCTCATAGCAATCAAGATAGGTAATGACACTTTATGTAAGCGTGTGGAACTTATAGACGCCACACTGACCAAACAGATGACTGAACTCAGTGCTAAATTTTCCCAGCTCAATACGAGACAAGAAAAGACTACAACTGACGTAGCACTTTTACAGACACAAGTAAAAAACCTTAATGTCACGTGTGAAGTTCTTACTGAACAAATTCAAACATATCCTTCAGTACATGACAATCTTGAAAAACGAATTACTGACGTACAGAATAAATTTGACAATGTTGAACAACACCTGACTGACATCTTACAATCAGATGCCACAGCTCATTTTCAAAATATTAATAAAGAATTTCATGATTGGGTTGAGAACAAAGACAAACATTTTGATAGATGCTTACGTGAAAATTTACCAACAATTGTGCACGACTCCGTAGCGCAATACATTACTAATAACAAACAGCTGATCAGTGACGCAGTACAATCCGTCACTGCACCCATGAGACAATTCACCGATCAACTACAGTCTGAATGTAACGAAAATATCAGTCAAAATGTACAGTTCAGAAACCAATATACATTCGAGTATGATACACACATTCCGCACACGACAAATACACAAGAACAAAACACACCACGACTACAACACATACCACGATGTGGAAACACAAACACAAGCTATTATCATGGTAAACCACAGCAACATTATCATAATTACTCGCCAGCTGAACATACCAGTAATTACAGTGGAATAAATCCATATCACAATGCGAAGGAAGATGAAAGCTTAATGAAACACAGGCAATTTCAGATTTTTATCCCAGAAAAACGAACCATTCATCCGGTGATTTTTCTTAAATCTTTTAGTAACGCATTTCCACGCACTTGGAGTGACCGGAAAAAGATTTCATATATTGTCGGTTACATCCAAGGCGATGCAGCTGTCTGGGCATACAGTCAAGCTGACGTATGTACCACGTACAGTGAGTTTGAGCGTGCTTTTCTGAACAAATTCTGGTCGCAATCCGTCCAGGAGCGACTCAGAAGACAAATTTTAGAACCTGAAACTTTTAACAGTAAAAATGGTAACTTACGCAGATATTTTGAAAAATACTTGAACATGGGACATTTTTTAGACGAACCAGTCGCAACGCGTGATATACTCCGAGCGTTGAAGGCCAAATTGCCTTTCAACATTAAGGAAAAACTTCTACATATCCCGGATGACGATTCAGATTATTTTTTAATAGCTTTAGATTCGGTTGACATGTTACTTGAAGATCAGCGCTTCGCGCGGCAAAACAGCAGCCACAATGTTTACACTAGTGGTATGCAAAACATGCAGGCTTGCCAACACAATTCTGGCGCGCCCACAGTTGGATACGCGGTACAACAAAAACAGCAAACTCACATGCCGTCTCAGTACGGAAATCAAAATCAACACGCGTATTCCAATACAAACAATAGTTACAACAGTAATAACATTTCATGCGGCAATCCATACAAAAGGCACCGCGGTAATAACTACAACGGTAACAACGGATACAAAGGTAATAACAAAAACACAAACAGAAATAGAAATAATAGTAACTACGAGCCAAGACAGCATCAAGGTTGGACTCGTAACGATCAGTACTTTTATTCAAACTCTGCTTTACCACAGCAGCCACCAGGACAAAATTGGAGCATACCTTACGACCGACAGGTAAGTTATAATGCGCAACAGCAACAACAACCGCAAAAGTTTGGAGATCAAAATAGGCAATATCCGAATGTGAATATAATAGAAATGACACCTGATGCACAACCTCAATCTGTGTCAGTACCTAGTACAAATGCTAATCCAACAAACTAGAAACAGTCACTACTTTGCCCCAGGTCGTGGCTGAAGAATTCTTGGGGGGCGACTTCAATGTTAATCAGTTATTTGACACCACACTGGAACAACAGAATAATGATATGCCGAGTAATTCTAAACAAAAACTACCTGTTTTATTTATAAGATACAACCACAATAACAATATATCAGATGAACTTTTACAAGACAGTACACAATGTCGTTCAAACACAAATGAAATTGTTTTAGCATCTACTACTGGTGTAGTAGGTGGGATTCCAACTACTATTATCCTAGATACAGGTGCAGCTGTGAGCGTTTTGTCTTTTAATTTCTATAAAAAGATGTGTGAATTGGAACCTGTGCCTGAGTTTCCTGCCCAAAACTGTAAAATAACTACTGCACTAGGTAATAAGTCATGTAGGGTTACGAAGCAAGTTTTTGTAAACGTTAAAATAGGTAATGGAACCGTACAATGGCCATTCCTGGTTGTACAAAACCTTGTGACAAATTGCATATTAGGAATAGATATTATGAGCGAGAAGGACTGCATTATAGACTTCTCCAAAGGTAAATGTATTTTAAATGATAAAGGCAGTGTAATTATTATTGATTTGGACAGGAGAACTCTAAAGCATGACAAACACTGTACAGGGTACAAGGTTCAGTTAGTACTTGACAATGACATTCAAGACATGCAAACACACTCATCTGACACAGAGCTAATGGACTTGAAAACATTGCTTGATCATAAGATAAGTGAAGCTACAGCTCTCAGTGTACATGAACGTATAAAACTACAGGAAGTGTTATCCAAATATTTACAAGTTTTTACCAAACGATTAGGTGTTATCAACACGTATGTGTACAAGATTGAAGTTAAGCCTCACAAGATCTTCTACCATAAGACATATAACGTACCGTTATCTCAACGACCTGCTGTGTGGCAAGAATTAAAACAAATGTTAGACTGGAAGGTCATTGAACCATCCACCTCACCTTATTGTAGTCCTCTACTTGTTGTCAAAAAATCAAATGGAAGCATTAGGTTAGTGTTAAACGCCTGGTCTTGCCTACTGATTTAATGAATGTTGTGTCTAACCTATCTTAATTTCAGATGACATCACAAAAAACATCGATAATATCCCAGCAAAACCGCTAAAGAGGATGTAAATATCTGCAATTCATGTAATCAAATGTGACACAATGTAATAACCTATAGCGATGTAATGATGATGTAAACATGTTTATGTGCAACTATATTATGTTTATGCTAAGAAAATATGTGACGTGTGTATGTATAATTACTTGTTTTTTTAACTGATGTATAGTGTAACTGTTACTATGTAAAAATTTGAACAAAACGAGTGCCAAAAAGACATTGCATAGTGAACCACTGTTCACGGACATTAACAAACATTACTAACTCTGCAACTACGCGGAAACCTATGTGAAAGAAACTGTTAATGTCATTCATTATGCAGCGTATCTATGTGAACGCGATGAACGATTTCCTTGATTAATAACTACGAACATTTAGGTGAGCTATATTCAGCAAAAAACTGAAAATGTGAAGTGCATAATTCGTGCATCGTCTAGTGACATTACTACAGTACCTAAGTTCAAGATGTTAACTGGATTAAATGGACACAAAGTGCCTGTCCAGAAAACAACACGACGGGTGGAAGAATTTTGGTTGGAACTTCAGGGAATGAAATGTTCTCGAAATGTGACGGACACTCTTACCTGGACTGTCCAAGGATCGACGCCAGCTATGTGCCGTCCGAGGTTCTGCAACCAAGCTTCCACGGAATGTAAAAAACGAACTGCACGTGGACCAATTACTCGACGGGTCACGTCTGATCTGTAATAAGCAATGCTTTTAGTCACAACCAACTGCATCACTACGACTATAATGGAAATGGGAAATGGACACGCTTATGTATTAATCACGTTGTTATACAACGATGTTACTGTGATCAAAAAACTTTACCACGACGATACTAACCTGTAAAAAATTATTGTGCAGCAGATGAATATGAACTGTAATAACGACACGATGTGTATAGGCCAACGCACCTGAAACATACGGACATTTTTCTTTGAAGTATTTCAGAACAATACTATGTAACTAAGAACATTCAACAATCTAAGTTGTATTGTGTTATAACAAATATTGTAAATTTAAAACTAAGTTACCTGTCATAGAATGTAGTCTTCATATGTAATCTTGTTTGAATATTTTCTTTGTGCAACGACTGAGAAACGCGCGCACACGAACAATATGAACTGCAATACTGTGCCGCTTGATCTAACTGTACGAAATAACGGCAGTGCCGCAGTTACACAGACGCTTCTGCGCATGCGCGCACTCTATCTGCCAACATAAGAACTTTTACGGCGCACCCGCGTCATTCAAATTTTGTACATAATGTGTATAATGTGTAATGTAAGTCATGTAAATAGTTGTAGATAACTTAGATTTTCTTGTGCCTTTAGGTGAATTGCTCGCCTGCAGGTGTGTCCTTTCGCCTCGGAATTCAGGGGGCAATATAAAGGCACATTTGCATGCCGAGCGTGAGTTTCCGCGGAAACGCGAAATACTAATTAAATAAATAATCAGTGACAAATAAATAAAGCCTATGGCACACAACTGCGGCGTTGTGTCGCTGATAAAACAAAAGCACAATTACGTTACTCTTATGTTTGATTAAAAAAGGAGAGCTCTGGTTGAAGTGGTGCGAGAAGCACGTATTTTATTTTATTGTCTGGCACACCACCATATTTCATGTTATAGAAGAATACTGCGAGTTGCAACCACACTAGGCACTCGATTCTGTAAAGAATTTATATTTATAAAAGTAAGTAGGATTATGAACTGTAGGCTTATTCATTGAATATATCTGATTTAACTAACTGTGTAACTTTTTTATGTTTAGTAGACAATCGCCTCTGTACGACGTATTGGCATGGCTGGCAAATTATTGTAATATTGAGATTTAGATTATGAGTCCGCACCTACCGTAGCAGTCTTTGGAAACGATTTAATTACGAAGTCCGATTATTCAGTTTTATTTCACGGTCAACTACGAGTAACATTGCCTTTACGAAAAAGCCATTGTCAAGCGTCTGATACCGAATAATTAAACGTCCACGTTCCAGATAAGCAAATACAATTGCAATCACAATCACCATCATGCAGATAGAATCATTAACATATTTAAAATAACATTTTTTTTATTTTTTTATTTATTTTATAAGGTCGACAAATCCTATGAAAGTGTCTTGATTTTTCTTTAGCCTTGCTTCCATTATTAGCCGTAACGTCAGAATTGCCTCTCTCGTTCCTTTACTTTTCCTGAAGCCAAACTGATCGTCACCTAGCGCATTCTCAATTTTCTTTTCCATTCTTCTGTATATTATTCTTGTAAGCAGCTTCGATGCATGAGCTGTTAAGCTGATTGTGCCATTATTCTCGCACTTGTCAGCTCTTGCCGTCTTCGGAATTGTGTGGATGATGCTTTTCCGAAAGTCAGATGGTACGTCGCCAGACTCATATATTCTGCACACCAACATGAATAGTCGTTTTGTTGCCACTTCCCCCAATGATTTTAGAAATTCCGGTGGAATGTTATCTATCCCTTCTGCCTTATTTGAGCGTAAGTCCTCCAAAGCTCTTTTAAATTCCGATTCTAATACTGGATCCCCTATCTCTTCTAAATTGACTCCTGTTTCTTCTTCTATCACATCAGACAAATCTTCACCCTCATAGAGGCTTTCAATGTATTCTTTCCACCTATCTGCTCTCTCCTCTGCATTTAACAGTGGAATTCCCGTTGCACCCTTGATGTTACCACCGTTGCTTTTAATGTCACCAAAGGTTCCTGTATGCTGAGTCTGTACTTTCGACAATCATATCTTTTTCGATGTCTTCATATTTTTCCTGCAGCCATTTCGTCTTAGCTTCCCTGCATTTCCTATTTATTTCATTCCTCAGCGACTTGTATTTCTGTATTCCTGATTTTCCCCGAACATGTTTGTACTTCCTCCTTTTATCAATCAACTGAAGTATTTCTTCTGTTACCCATGGTTTCTTCGCAGCTACCTTCTTTGTACCTATGTTTTCCTTCCCAACTTCTGTGATGGCCCTTTTTAGAGATGTCCATTCCTCTTCAACTGTACTGCCTACTGCGCCATTCCTTACTGCTGTATCTATAGCGTTAGAGAACTTCAAACGTATTTCGTCATTCCTTAGTACTTCCGTATCCCACTTTTTTGCGTATTGATTCTTCCTGTAATGTCTTGAACTTCAGTCTACTCTTCATCAGTACTATAATGTGATCTGAGTCTATATCTGCTCCTGGGTACGCCTTACAATCCGGTATCTGATTTCGGAATCTCTGTCTGACCATGATGTAATCTAATTGAAATCTTCCCGTGTCTCCCGGCCTCTTCCATGTATACCTCCTCGTCTTGTGATTCTTGAACAGGGTATTCTCTATTACTAGCTGAAACTTGTTACAGAACTCAATTAGTCTTTCTCCTCTTTCATACCTCGTCCCAAGCCCATAGTCTCCTGTAACCTTTTCTTCTACTCTTTCCCCTACAACTGCATTCCAGTCGCCCATGACTATTAGATTTTCGTCCCCCTTTACATACTGCATTACCCTTTCAATATCCTCATACACTTTCTCTACCTGTTCATCTTCAGCTTGCGACGTCGGCATGTATACCTGAACTATCGCTGTCGGTGTTGGTCTGCTGTCGATTCTGATTAGAACAACCCGGTCACTGAACTGTTCACAGTAACACACCCTCTGCCCTACCTTCCTATTCATAACGAATCCTACACCTGTTATACCATTTTCTGCTGCTGTTGATATTACCCGATACTCATCTGACCAGAAATCCTTGTCTTCCTTCCACTTCACTTCACTGACCCACTACTATATCTAGATTGAGCCTTTGCATTTCCCTTTTCAGATTTTCTAGTTTCCTTACCACGTTAAAGCTTCTGACATTCCACGCCCCGACTCGTAGAACTTTATCCTTTCGTTGATTATTCAATCTTTTTCTCATGGTAACCTCCCCCTTGGCAGTCCCCTCCCAGAGATTCGAATGGGGGACTATTCCGGAATATTTTGCCAATGGAGAGATCATCATGACACTTCTTCAATTGCAGGCCACATGTCCTGTGGATACACGTTAGGTGTCTTTAATTCAGTGGTTTTGATTGCCTTCTGCATCCTCATGTCGTTGATGATTGCTGATTCTTCCGCCTTTAGGGGCAATTTCCCACCCCTAGGACAAGAGAGTGCCCTTAACCTCTATCCGCTCCTCCGCCCTCTTTGACAAGGCCGTTGGCAGAATGAGGCTGACTTCTTATGCCGGAAGTCTTCGGCCGCCAATGCTGATTATTTATCAAAATTTAGGCAGTGGCGGGGATCGAACTCGGGACCGATTATGAATCAAAGACGCTACCCCTAGACCATAGCATACAAATAACATAATCGCCATCTGCACCAACAAGTAGCAGTCAACTCTGCCATGTCACAGTGCATAAACTCCGTCCTGCAAAAGCAGACAGCCAGGAATTCCTCTCCTGTGCCTACCTCTTCATCACAGAGTAGCACTTGTAACTTATGTCCTCAATTATTTTCTGGATGTATTCAAGTCTCTGCCTCCCTCAACTGCTTTTACCCTCTACAGCTCCCTCTTGTTCCATGCAAGTTATTCCCTGATGTCTCAACAAATGTTCTACCTCTCTGTCTCCTCTTCTTACCAGTGTTTTCCACATATTCTTTTCCTCTCCATTTCTGCGCATAACTTCCTCATTCCGTACCTTCTCACTCCACCTAATTTTCAACATTCGTCTGTGGCTTCGACTCCCTTCTGTTCCGGTCTTCCCACAGTCCACGTTTCACTACCAAAAGTACATTCTCAAAAATTTCTTCCTCAAATTATGGTACAATAATAATCTACCGCGTAACACTGCCACACAGTAGAAAATGAACGTCGTCGAAATATGCGCAAAAACGAGCACGCGAATACATTTGATCTCGTAAACTATACCATTAAGATAGTATGAGAGCCATTTACAAACGTAGATCCAGTCAGACGAAATTTTGTACCTACCGAATTCGGGTAAAATCGGTAGCAGTTTACTTTCAAGTCGATAAACGTCGTTAAAGCACATAAAAATGTCACCAGTCTGGTTTTTTCCTGATGACTGGGCAGGATCATTTTCACATATTAAACAGGCCACTAAAAGCAAATCCGAAAAATATTTAGTTGTGTGATTCACTGTTTACCGGCAATGGTTACTAGACGTATCGCATCGAGCTGTGACTGAACTGCCACCGCAGCACTGGACAAGTACGCAGAAGTGCAATTTACACAAGATTTCGCGGTATTTAAGTCGGAAAGCGCACCTTTTTCTATTTCTTTTCTGTCCAGTATTTCTTTTCTGTCCAGTATTTGAAGCCATTTGACCCACTGTGTCAGACACCATGCAGACAGTCACAACAGTCAACACGGGTCGTGGCCAAGCTGTTGTGGACGTCGCTCAATTTGAGTGTGGATAGTGCCTTTTCCACAGTCCAGAAGTAGACAGCAGTCACAACCACAGACGAGAAATACTAGATATTAGTCGTTGCTATATTGTACAGAGCACTAAGCGTCGTGATTTTACGACCCACATATATTGACGGTTTGCTGACGAGTGCTGACGGGATTGTCTCCTGCCCATTGCATTAGTTTAGTAGGTAGTGGAGATTCTTGGTACCAGCGTTTAGGTCTTATTGTGACATTTGCTCATTTACATTACTTCGTTTTCCCACCGCCCGCTTACAAAGTTATTACGGGCTGATTATTGTCAATATCGTGATTTCTGGTGAAGATGTTGTCGAGCAAGTGAAATTAATTCACAGGCAACTTATATCGTTCTCCAAGTTGAAATCCATGGGGTCCATAGAAAACACCATGCATGTTTCCATTTATATAACTCTTTTCCTTGTTAACAGATGCATATTTTGTCGCACTACCTTCAGAATGGCGTTACGGAGGGAAGGCTATAACCACATTCACGTTTAAAGGCTCGCCGAATTTTTTACCAACACTATGTATTTGCGTCTATTCAGGTACACAATAACATTCATTGGTGAGTGTTGTATACATATTTCCTAACACTATTTCCTCAATTTTCTGTTCTGACCCTCCGAGTTTAGGCAACGTTCTTTCTTACGAATCATAATACAGTTTTCGTATAATCTTTCATGTTTTGTAGCACGATTGGCGGAACGAGAGGTTTCGGAGGTGGTTCCTGTTGTTGTTGTGTAGGGGCTTCACCAGAACCTCTCTGAGGTAACGCTTCGAACCTGTTTGAGGTCGGGACATTCGGAATTGCATCGTCGTCCGTGTCGGTATCCTCAGCTGGTACATTTCCTTCGTCGTCTTCGGCGGCGTTAAGTCGACGTCTACTACCTTGCGTTTGGCGGCGGTAGTGCCATCTGAGGTGCTAGGTTCCCTGGTAGTCTGATTTCGTTGTTGGAGGTCTTAGGTTCTGCATCTGGTAAAGGTTTCCCCGTCATCGTTCCTTGCGTGTGTGTATATTGTAGGGAGTGAAGGGGATAAGAATGATTGGAATATGAAACGGAAATCCCGAAGAATCCCACGATGGGAACGGGGTGGATCGGTATTCCAACAGTAGTTGAAGGGTAGTCTACATTGCCCGTCCTTGGCTTCTGAGTATGCGGGCAGGTCCCACGCGAAGGGGGACTGGCTTTCGAGATCACTATCACTAGAGATTGACTAGTCCGGGAACGCCGCCTAGTATTCAGCGATGAGCGTCATGAACAGAGCGAGAACACGGACAATTTTAGCAGTCTTGTGGTCGAAAACGAGCAACAAACCGTCGAAGGCCTTGCGGCTTGAAGCAAGCGACCAAGAACACGATCACCAAGCAGCAGAGGTGACCTGTTCGGAAAGGAAGCGGCGGTCGGAATTCGAAGTCGAACCATCACAAACGGGACAGAGCTCAGTGAGAACAACGTCTGCTCACTTCGTGTCCAAGCCTCGGGATGACGGCAGCGCCCGGCGTGCTTGGGTGTTTGCATGATTAGGTTTTGGGCCCATATAAACTGAAAGTTCGATGGACTTCTCCTAATGTCTTCCGTATAAGATAGGGGTGCGACGTGACGGGTTTACCTAAATCTCTATGTGCCTTTGTACGTATGAGTTTTTGCTGTGTTTAGTGTGATGTTTTGTGTGGTTTTTTATGCTCTGAAATGACGAGTGGTTATGTTCCTTGGATGTTTGTGATTTACATGTAGAGGATCCACACCTAGCGATGAGATGAGATGGAATTGTGAGTTTTCTGTTTTATCGTAAAATGATTACTTTCTGTTTTGGATGATGGTGGTGATGGTTGGCATGTTTGTATCTTTGTGTACATGTGTGTTGGGGACGAACCAAGGTGCATCAGTAATGAACCTTAAGGCTTTGTATTGCAGGACTTGTACTTAGTGGAGGTGAGTGTCTACTGCTGCCATTTCGCAGACCCCACATCCGTAAAGTAATGCCGGAAGTACCACCATCTTCCAGATTAACAGCTTTGTTTTGACGGTTAGGCCATTGCCTTCTACGGAGGATACAAACGATATATTCTAGCTGAACCCCGATTACGTACGTCGGTAATGTGCTGTTGCCATATTAGGCCTAAATAAGTAGCTGTATCACATCAGGGGTGATGCCGCCCGTCTGTAGAGAGTTGGCGATTTGGAGGTCCCCTTCTGGTAGTGAACATAATGGCATTGCATTTGTCGGAGTTAATTTTGATCTTTCAAATGTTGCACTATTGAGTGGTTTCCTCAAGGTACAGTTGGAGTCGCATGACCATGTTACTGAGGTTGGGATGGTTAGAGTAGACGGCGGTGTCATCGACGAAGAGAGCAAGATGAGTGTTGCTACGCTTTGGTATGTCATTACTGTAAATACTATAGAATATGGGGTGCAGTACTGATCCTTGTGGGACCCCTGCCTCTATTTGCTTAGTGCTACTGTGACATTAACCTAACACAGAAATTCCTGTTAACTAAAAATGAAGCTATCATCTTAATGATGTGGAGGGGGCATTCACACTGATGGAGCTGGAATAGAATGTGGTCGTGCCAGACACGGTCAAAGGCCTTTTCGATGTCAAAAATATTGCACCAGTGCTGTATTCCTCTGCCCTGGCCTTGCAGAACCGCTCAACCACACAGGTGGCCTGGATCGTGGTGCAATGCCCAGCACGAAATGCAAATTGATCTGAGATGATGATTTGCTTATCATTGAGGAAAGTATGCAATGAGGTAAGGATTAAGAGTTCCAAGATTTTGGCTAGGTAGCTAAGGCCTGATATAGGTCTACGGTTTTATGGTAATAAGAGGTTTTTGTTGGGTTTGGGGTTGGTGATAAACTTCGCGGTTTTCTATTGGTGGGGAGTGATTTTGCTCGAGGTAGGAATTATAGATGGATGTGAGGTATTGGAAAGCTGCGAGTGGGAGGTTTTTGAACTGCAGTCTCCTGACTCTAGCAGGGTCAGGGTACTTGGATGTACCGAGCCTTGTGATGGTTAGCGCCATGCCGGCGCGGCCACCGCACCTTTACCAGCTCGCCTTCCTGCAGCTGTAGACCAAAGGGGAGCGTGCGCAAGCGCCTGCCGCACCCAAGCCAATAAAAGACCCCCAAACCCACAAATTCACAGATGCCCGTGCGCTGTAAAAAATGCGCCGAAACCCACGACACCAGGACTTGCTCAATGAAACACATGGACCCGCAGATCAGCTGCGCGCTGTGTGGGAGAGACCACACGGTATGGTACCAAGGCTGCGAGGCCCACAAAAAATACTCACAGAAGGCAAAGGGTGTGAAGGCCACCCCCCACACACGAAAACAAGACACCATAACCCATCAAACCACGCAGAGAGACAAAACAGGACAACACACACAGACAAAAATTGAGTAAAACGAAGACTGGACACACGAAGGGCAACAAATGCAGAAGTGGTCTCTCCACCAAAGAGCCACAGAAACGTCAAGAAATCTACGCAAGCCCTGTATGCACAATACCAGACACACAAGCAAGAACAACACCGGGAAAGACACAACAACAAAACAGAGGATGCTCTAGGGAACCCTACACTCAGTCCACCCCCTCAGATCAATTGTTAAGCATCATGGTCCAGACAATGAACCTCGTCATAGAAATGATGAAGGAATTCAGGGAGGCCCAGAAGCAAGGCACTCAGATCCTCGTTGCCCTGCAGGCAGCAGTCCAGCAGTCACTCCCCTCTGCGACTTCCTCAGTAGTTTCAAGACCCAATCATGCATAGACGACCAAATATCCAAGACCTGACAATGAGCGTCTTTAACACAGATGTCATTGTTAATCAATAGGTCGATGGAATCTGATTTCGCAGGACAGAGTGGATCAGGTTGTGGATAGGGGCCAAGATCAGTTGCTGTTAGTTACACAAGAACACACAACTTTATTACTCGAAAACACAGTGCACGCTTTTCTCTTTAAAACAACAAGGATCAATCCACGGCTGAGGGTCCATGTAACTTCCCAATAATAAGGTTTAAATAATTCCTTTTAAACGCAAGGAAGGCCTTACTTAAGTAAAATTAAAATATGTTCTCGGCTAAAGGCCCAAATAATATTTCAGATCAGCAAAGGAAATTCTTTAAAGGCAAACATTTATAAATCTCAGCTAAAAGCCATATTAAGGAAAATTTAAATTAATTCCTCGGGTGAAAGTTCAATAATTTTTCAACATAAGAAAAGGCAGCCTTTAAAGACAAGCATTTACACAGTACAACAGAAAACTGTTTTAAGAAAACTTGAAATATCTTGATGTCTTAAGGCCCAAACAATTATTCAAAATTATTAAAGACAAACCTAAAGATCAGAATTTGCACGTCTGAAGGCCATTTAAGAATTCAAGATAATTAAAGACAAACATTACGGCTGAAAGCCACAGATTTTAAAACAAACGCAGCTGAAGGCCTAGATACAGACCAAACAAGAATTTTAAATAAAACATGGCTGAAGGCCTAATCTTAAAATAATTCCATAAAGTTCGGCTGAAGCCATATACTGAACTTAGAACAGACAAAATTAATACACGGCTAAACTCCTGGCACAGAACTTGTGACAAAAGAAATGAGAATCACAAATAACAGAACAGTGGTGCTCAGAAGTGTTCCAAGGGTCGACCTGGAGAGGAAACTCTAACAACATTTTAGGTGAGACAGGTAGCCAAGCGTAACACTAAATAACTGGGTAGCAGCACGAACTGGGGACGGCTGACGAACCTACCAACAACCTAATCAATTCCCTTCCACCCGACCAAAGGCACGACAACCAAAAGTATCAGCAAAGACAAGGATCGCAGCAGGACTATGTCTTAATAATTGGCGTCTAAACACAGTCAAGCAAAATAACTACTCAAAGAAAAAGAGAGAACAACATCAAGCTGTCAGAGTACAAGCCGTGCCGGACAGCATCAACACAGTGAGGAAAACACACTGTCGGAAAACTGCGCTAACGTCCTGGGCAGGTAACCGGAACGTTAACGGCCACAAGGCAGGAGATACCGCCGCTGCACTTCACTAATAAATTATAATCATTTCAAAAGTTAAACAGCATACAGGAAGACGGCCGCAAAATTTTGTCGCCTCCAGCACACCATCACACTGCTGCTTGCGGGAAGAGCCAGGAAGCAACAACCAGCAATCAACGAAGAGATGTCATACCAATGGAGGTTTCATAATAGGTTAACTGATTACTCAACTCCAGTATCCAGGTTTGGTGGCCGACGAACTTTGCAGTTCTCGCAGCTAGTGCCTCACAACTCCGACTGTGCGTGCGCGCTGTCAGAGGCCCCGGCCTGACTACACGCCGCGGAGACTTCCTCGCTGCTTTGTCGCAACCAGTCGACTGGCTACTCCAGTACCCAGACAACATTCATCTGCTCAACGGAAATCAAAGAAGCCACACACCAAAAAAAATGGTTCAAATGGCTCTGAGCACTATGGGGCTTAACATCTGAGGTCATCAGTCCACTAGAACTTAGAGCTACTTAAACCTAACTAACCTAAGGACATCACACACATCCATGCCCGAGGCAGGATTCGAACGTGCGACCGTAGCAGTCGCGCGGTTTCTGGCTGAAGCGCCTAGAACCGCTCGGCCATCGCGGCTGGCAGCTACACAAAGTTCCACGTAAACACTTGCACCAAGAACTCCGACAATCCTAAAATCGATCACCGTGGAACAACAAGGAGAAATGACAAGGCACACACACACACACACACACACACACACACACACACACACACACACACACACAGAGTTTCCATAAGCGGTCGACGACCAAATACACGACGTCCGATGAGACGACCGACCGAACGACCAATCAGGGCGTCCCCACTCAGGTTATGAGTGCCAGCAACGGTCAGGCGAGACTCGGCTGTCCGAAACTCGCTGGAGCTCCAACCCGACTCAATTCGATGTCCGTTCGGAACTCGGAGCCACAGTGACCCGGGCACACTGGCTTGGACCAAATTATACAGAGGGAACACTTGCCCTTTGGGCAGCCGACATCTCTGCACAAGGAAGGAACAGACCCACGTCCGGCAAGATGACCAACTGAAGAGGCCCAGAAATGGTCAAAAGACCAAATACACGTCGCGCAATGAGACGACCAACCGAACATCCCACCGGCGGTCGTTCTCACTCAAATCTCCTTCCGTCGGACAGTTTGTGGCCAGCGGTTGGCAACTCCTGGCGGTCTGCGCCTCACTGGCGCTCCGTCCCTAGGACTGAAATCACGACAGACGACGACCCGGAAATACTAGCGGTCGCTCCAATGATAGTACGAGAGTGCACTATCGATACGCGCTGCTGCTACCAAGCAAACCAGCATCTTAGTGGCGCCAGTAAATCGACGTAAAACCTTGAATAAAAGCGACAGTTCTCAACTGCGCTAGCTACCGTAAATACAGGCCAACTGAAGGTGGAGGAGTGGCCATAGAGGCAAGAGGGATCCCCCACCACCAGTTATTCATACTAGCTACCAATAAAAACGAAGCACTGGTGGTGGAAATAACCACTGCCACCGGACCCCTAACAATTGTTGCAATCTACCGACCCCCACAAGATGAGACAGACGAGGGAGACATAGCTGCTCTAGGGCAAATTGAAGGCAAACTCATAATAGGAGGCGACTTCAATGCCAAACACCCCAATTGGAACTCTAGAGTAACCTCCAGAGCAGGCTCCAAACTGCAACAACTTACGCTCGACCACCACTTCGAAACATGGGGTCCAGTCGAGCCCACACATTTCCCAAGAAATTGAGGTAGGCCCGACGTGTTAGACATGGCTCTCACTAGAAGGATCGCGGGGTTTGTGGCCTCAAAGACAATCAACAGAATATCCTCCGACCTCAACCCAGTGATTGTAGAGGTCGATGTGGAAGAATGGGCAGCACTCCCACGGTAGCAGACGTCCTATGAACGCACAGAATAGGAGCGATACCGAGAAACTGTCGCCTCTGATACCGCTCGCGTTCCGCTACCTACTGCCGAAACAGTAGAATAAGCGCTATAAGGCCTAACAGGAACAATCTTGCAGGCAGCGGAAGACGCTAATCCCCCAAAAAGGGATGACCCGTCCTCGCAAGTACAACTCCCGGGACATTTTCTGGCCCAAATCCGACACAAGAACAGAGTGGCAAAAGAGTGGAAGATCACCAGATCAGGCTGCTCAATCATCTACAGAGAGAACTGAAGCTAGCGCTCAACGAGCACAGAAACCACCAATGGCAAAACTGCCTCACAGCCTACGAAGTAGACGTTCACACAGTATGGCAAGCAACCAAGCAATTTACGAAAAGGCGCGCTAGGTTGCTGCCACTGCACGGTGAGAGGGGTCTGGCCTACAGCCATGCTGAAAAGGCCAACGCCCTCGCCGACACCTTTGAGAAGCAGTTTCAAGTGACAGAATCCAAGGATGACGAACATGAAGAGGTAGTCCGTCGTCAATTGATTGTCTTCCTCAATCCTGAGGAGGACCCAGAGGACGAACCCCCACTTTTCGCCCCCGAAGATGTGGCAAAAGTAATTAGGTCCCTCCCTACAACAAAGGCCGAACACGACAGTGTCACCAGTTGCCTAGTTAAAAACCTTCCGCCCTCGACTATCGAATACCTCACGAACGTCTTCAACGAAATTACTCGTACGCGCGAGTCCACAGCTTACTGGAAACACGCGGAAGTGGTCGCGATACACAAACCAGTGAAAGACCCTCTATTCTCGCAGCACTAAAGGCTGATTAGCCTCTTGTCAACTCTCAGCAAGATCTATGAGCGCCTCCTACTAATATCCATATAGGAACATATTACCAGACAGCAACTTCTGCCGGATTTCCAATTCGGATTCCGGTAGAACCACCCTGCCCCACAACAGATCATGAGAGTTGCTGAAGCTGCCACAGAGGGCTTCAACCACAGAGGCTACTGCGGGA
Source organism: Schistocerca piceifrons (assembly GCF_021461385.2). NCBI lineage: Eukaryota > Metazoa > Arthropoda > Insecta > Orthoptera > Acrididae > Schistocerca > Schistocerca piceifrons. The sequence goes on along the minus strand of NC_060139.1, from coordinate 686,617,139 downwards.
AAGTGCCACTAGACATAGCCAAAGCCTTCGACTTAATATGGCATAGAGGGCTACTCTACAAGATGTACACACAAGGGTCGCCAGGAGCATAGTTAAGCACATTAAAAGATATCTCACGGATAGAAATTTCTCTGCTAAAGTAGAAACCACCATCTCCACCAAAAGGCGTATTCGTTCTGGGGTTTCACAGGGATCGGTCCTGGGACCCGTTTTGTGGAGTCTGTACACTGCTGGCACACCAACGCCCCCCCCCCCCCCCCCCCCGCCCCTCTGATGTACACCGCACAATATAAGGATGACACAGCCTTCTACACACGTAATGCGAATAAGGACCTGGTCATCCATAGGCTACAAAGGGTTTTCGATGACACAGAAACTTGGGGCCGTCGCTGGCTCATCACCACCAACTCTGAAAAGACGCAAGCTATGCTTATCACCCGAAGGCTCGGAAGGCGCGGACCTCCTCAACGCTCGACGCCCCCTCCTCCCGCCCCCACCACATTCACCTAAACGGAACCCAACGACCCTAACGCAGAATCGTCAAGTATCTTGACGTAATTTTGGACTCTAGTCTTACGTGGAAACCCCACATAGACGAAGTCCACAGAAAGCTCTGTGCCAGAATGTCCATCTTCTATCCAGTCCCCAACATTACCAGCTCCCTTCCCTGCTCTGTAGGTGTGAATGTTTATCAGGCCCTTACACTGCCAGTAATGGAGTACGCATGCCCTGCCTGGGGATACGCGGCGAAGAAGCACCTGGACAGCTCTAGAGGCTGCAGAACCGCGCCCTGCGGTTCCCCACCGACGATCTGCACGCCGCTGCTCAAATCCACGAGCGTTTCCAAGATCTGGCAAGAGCCTTCTATGAAAGCTATTCCGGATCGGGAGAGGTCGGTCATGAGATGTCCAGCGACAAGCACAAACGCCCAATGACGATCTTCGACGATTAAGTCGAAGAGAAAATACCTATATCCAATCCCTAATCCTCCTCCCTCCTCCATAATATCATTCATCTCGCCAACTTCAGGCAAGTACCAGACACACAGAACATTCATCACATCACGCAGATACCCAAAAATCACAGAAATAATCACACACACAGCCACGCGGGATTAGCCGAGCGGTCTAGCGCTGCAGTCATGGACTGTGCGGCTGGTCCCGGCGGAGGTTCGACTCCTCCCTCGGGCATGGGTGTGTGTGTGTGTGTTTGTCCTTAGGATAATTTAGGTTAAGTAGTGTGTAAGCTTAGGGACTGATGACCTTAGCAGTTAAGTCCCATAAGATTTAAAAAAAAAATCACACACACAAGTAAACAAGTGGAGTAAAAGCCGAAAGGCTACAAACTCCCCTAAAAACTTCCCCAAACAGGGGAAAGTATCAGACGAGAGAGCGTGAGTAAGGCCCGAATTTTTTTTATGATCTTTCCGGAAGTACATCTTGTGTAGTAGCCCGGTGTGCCAGACTAGTCGAAGACTTTCGCTACGTCTAATAAGACAAGGTCGCACTAGTCCTTTCGACTGAAGCTGCCTGTGGCCGCTTCAGCCACACTGGTAAATTGCTGGAGGACGGAGTGTCTTTGCTGAAAGCCGAACTGGAATTTCGGCAGTATCTGCTCTCTTGTGATGTGGTCCTGGAGGGAGGTGAGTAGGAGACACTCGTAAAGTTCACTGAGAGTAGGCGGTAGACTCATTGGTCCGTAGTGTTGCGGGAACACCGATTTCTTCTTGGTTTCGCGATCATAATAACTTCTGCGTGTTTCCATTGTGTCGGAAATTTCTGCGATCGAGTCTGTTCGTTAAACATGTCGGTCAAGTTGGTGATCACCAGATGCGGGAGAAGCTTTAGTAGGCGGGCGTCGGCGGATGTCAGAGACGAAGGAATGACAACAGCGGTCGCCAGTGGGCGACTTGCGGCGAGTCCTGGAGCCTGGGAGCGGCGGACGGTGCTCCAACGTAGCCCCGGCGACAGACGCTCAAGACGAGGGCGATGACCTCGATCGTTGGACTACTAGTGCTGCCGGCCTGAAGCTCAGAGTGTGTACTAACCACAGCGGCCCAAATACCTTCCAGCAGAAGGATACCAGCGTAGCGCTGAGTGGCGACGCGACCTAACGTAAAAAAGTGGTAGCTATGACTACAGCGCTCCCTACAACGATAGACAGGCTACCTATTGGCGAGACTGGCGCCACCCGACGCTGTGGAGCCTGTGTGAAACTGCGATGTAAACAGCCCTGGCATAGTGCTTGGGGACAGCTCTGTGGGTTATATCGCTGCGATCGGTTTACATGTGTGCTCCTGGAGAGGCGGCAGCCCACAATGCCTACCAGTTATGCGGAACAGTATATTCCCGGGCGAATACTATAGTTATGCTTCGAATACCTTTAATCAGTGACACACTATCTCCCTCAGCATATAGGAAGTGGAAAAATTCGCGCACTCGCACTTCGCTAAACGATTCCTCACATACTAGCAATACAAAAACGTCTGTCACAAAATTTCGTCCTGCGCGTATTTCGGGCAGTAAATGCACATTAAAGATTGGCAGTCTGGCAACACTGTAATCACATGTATGGTAACTACCGCTGTCAGCAGAATGTAGTAGTGTTGTGCAGCTACAGCAGTTAATAGCGTTTTTGGTTAACATGGAGGAGGTGTAGGCTTCCATTCTGGGTCGAAACTTAGTTGCTTTTATGTGCTAAGTTTAGTCTGCGTGGTACGTTACCTGGCGCCTTAATCGTCATACAGCGATAGAAGTTGGTCTTCTACAAAATATTTGTAGTTACGCACTACGAATACAGAAATGGAAATACAATCGATTTCATTGGTCAGCTTTTAAAGAAGCCGTTTGCACGTCGTGAACAAGCAGCACGGACAGCGGAGTATGCGGGGCTGTTTGTTCTACCACCTGTGTGACTTTCAAATTGGTCTGCCAAAGGATCTTCCGAACATGAGGGGTTCTCAGCTCGTGGTCTAGTGGCTAGCGTTGCTACCTCTGGATCACGGGGTACCGGATTCGATTCCCGGCCGGCTCGGGGATTTTCTGCGCCGGTGGTTGGGTGTTTGTGTTGTCCTCATAGTCTCATCATCATTCGGGCAGTGGCGAGACTGCAAATAGAAAGATGTTCAGCACCCCACTAACTAATATAAGTGTCGAAGCCGTGGTGTCTGCACCGGCAACGGGAGTGGACCAGGCCTGAAGGCAAACGGTGGATCGTCGTCATTCACACATCTTATGACGGCTCCACGTTTTCCACTGTCTGCCATTGCACAGCGGCTTTCTCTGGTCGGTGGGCTGCCTTTAGTTCGTTGCTTCGGAACCGAGACCAAGCGGAATTCGTAAAGACTGATCACTGTGAGCGTGATAATTGCGACTGATCCGCTTCCAGCGCGTGTTTGTGTCCTGCTGCTTCTGTATCGGATTCTGCCCGGCCTTCTGTTGTTGTTCTCTGTTCCTGTGTCTGACCAGGCGATTTCAGGATCATGTCGCTATTATCAAATCATAATAGCCTCCCTTTAGTAATTTTCTTACAATTGTTACTTGATGTGATTGAAATTATTGGGGTTTTGTAAACTATTTTAACGTTTAACGCGTCATTACTTAGGACGTTAAAATCTTGTCGCATTTATTTTGGTGGGATATATTTCAAGCCAAGAATCTATTTACGTAGGTGAGGTTCATTAGCCAGCCGTTCGAGTCTCTTTTCCACCTATGTAGCACGATCTGAAGCCGAATTCGATTGGTCGCTGAACCCCTTCGCTATCAGGTGTAAGTGGGGTGGTTGTATTGGCCATTTACCTTATTATCTTTTAGTAACTTTTCACAACTGTTTAGTCTGCGATGCCAGTGTATAATTTGATGACTTACATTTTTAAACGTTTTACATAAAAATTGTCTCTCTGTTCGTAAGGCTAACATTGTATATTTGTGGCTTTCTGCGTATTCCCACTGGTCGCTTAGAAAAAGAGTGCCGCGAGAGACATATCGTGCCTACTCCAACAAAGGAAATGCTCCATTGCAACCCCCCTCCCCCACCCCGCACCCCGACACCAACCATCGCACGCCTCAGATTTAGAGGTAAAGTGAGCCAATAGATAGCCCGTGAAAAAGTGAACACAAATCAAACATGAAAACAAGAAGGGCATGTAGCGAACTTTGAAAAAAGTAGCAAAATAGAAACAGTCAACGGTACAAGCTCAAGATGTGCAATATCGAGGGACTTCGTGGTTGTGTCTACAAAGTCGGAGATCCGTGTTCAAATTTCCCTCCTGCCTGTTTTTTATTTTTCCACAAGTTTGTGAACTGTCCGTCCGGTCATTGATGCACCTGTTCTCTTTCTACAGTCTTGGCAATTGTCATATTAAAGATTAGTGTAGTACAAGTCATGTGGCAAGTTATGATCAGTGAGAGCAGGTGAGACGGCTCATAGAACTGTCACAGAAATGAAAACAACAAATATAAAGGCGTGAATTATGTTACAACGAAGGAATTGAGCAATCAACACTTCCAAAATGGAACACAAGAGGGTTGACATGTAGTGCTTGTGTAGAAAGAATAGCAGGTACATACGTCTGGATGTCCCTACGTTACATGTCGCTGTTGCAAACGGACGTTGCACAACGACAAAGACGCAACTTTCAGTATAGCGAACAGACACGTCAGTGACCAGACAGAAAGTTCATAATTTTGTGAAAAAAGAAGAAAGAAGGCTACTAAGAGATCTGAAACCGGATCTCCCCCTTCGAACAGCAGACCGTGACCTCAGATCCACGACACCGCGGTCCTCTAAAACAGCTCAATGTTACATATATTGATCTTGTACCTGTCGCTGTTTCTATTTTGCTTCTTTTTTTTTTTTTACAGGCCGGTGCACCTTCTTCCTGTTTTCATGCTTGATCTGTATTCAGTTTTTGACGGGCTACCCAATGTTGCATTTTAGTCAAACACTTTCATGAAATATTTGTGAATTATCTATCTGAAGACTGTTCTCTTAGAAGCTTCTACGAGATTGTTATGTAGCTTCAGCTGGTTAAATATTATCTTGCTTCCCTTATTAAATACTTCAATAATAGTGACTAGTTGTATATTTCTGGAAAGAGAGTAACATAGTTGTAAATTTAAATTTTTTGAAGTATGAAAAGTGAGAAAGTATCGGAATTAACACAACAACCTTTTATTGTTTGCTTCCACTGAAATATTTGATTAATTGTTGGTCTACTATGAGTAATTGCTCTTAAGTACTTTTTTTAACATTTTGGTCTTAATATGTCAAGATGCTGTTCGCCTAGTTGGTAAAGCCTGTTTGCTGGTAAGTGTTAATAAAAGTCTTCGTAGGAATGACGTTCAACCCTTATTAGGTCCAGTCCTTAAACTTCCAGGCAACCTTACGCCGGTAGTAACCACCTGACACATGATTTACCTCAGTATATACCTGTCAGAAATCTAGTGTAGTTAGAGTCATTTCCAAATTCGGGAAATACTTTAAGGACAGATGAGGCAATTCTACATTGTCATTCTGGCGAATTTCGTGTTGGGGGTGGTTTGCCGTTACTTTCTTCTGACACATTATGAAGCTCATCTCTTTTAATGTGTCGTGTAGATGACAGTGATAAGTTCTTGTAAGGTGTTTGTGTTGTAGTGGATGGAACGAACCTCTCCATTTCACACTAGAGACGAAAATATTCTCTACCATCATTATTTGAAGTGACCAACACTGCATATGTTTTGAATGTAGAGGCGGGTAAGTAATCTAACGACGTCATAATATATATATAAATATTGTAAGCATGTATGTTGAAATTAAATAACTATTTTTTGCTAAGAACTCTTCCTGATTGTAGTGTGTAATATCAAATTCAGAAGTGAAGACTACAAACTTCAAGATCGTGGAATGACAACGAAAAGTTCTGAAAACAAATAACACACGAGATCCAAATGGAGTAATCTGCAGCATGGGTTCCTTATTTAAATTGCATTTATCGCGAATCTCTCGCCCAGCGCAAAGCCCTAAGCGATTGGAGAAAACGCAGATGGCTCCTGTGTGCATCAAAGGTAAATCGACGGACCCGCATAATTACAGAATTCTTGAACATACTCTGAGTTCGAATATAACAAACTTCCTTGAGACAGAAAAGCTTCTGTCCACAAGTCAGGACGGATTTAGAAAGCATCGTGCTTGCGAAACTCAATTTGCCCCTTTCTCGCATGGTATCCTACAAAGCATGGATGGAGGGCAACAGGCAGCGACGAAAATCCGAGCATAGCTTCACAGATATCAGAGTGTCCCCGATGCCGCGTGTTCGTCAGAGACGAGGGTATCGTCAGGAGTGTCCCGGTGAAGTGTGATAAGACCAATTTTATTCTCTATCTACATAAGTGATCTGACGAACAGGGTGAGCACCAGTTTACTGCTGTCTACTGATGACGCTGTTGTCTACGGGAGAGTGTTTTCGCTGAGTGACTGTACTACCACACAAGATGATGGTTCAAATGGCTCTAAGAACTATGGGACTTAACATCTGAGGTCGTCAGTCCCCTGGACACAAGATGACTTAGACAGAATTTCTAGTTCGTGTGATGTATGGCAGCTAGCTCTAAGTGTAGAAAAGTTAAGTTGATGGTAATGAGTAGGAGAAGCAATCTTCTAACGTTCGGATACGGCATCAGAAGGGTACGTCTTGACACAGTCACAACGAGTGAATGTACAGGCTTAACGTTCCAAAGCAATATGAAACAGAATGAACACTCCAGGTTGGATGTAGGGAAGGCGAATGTTTGACTTCGTTTTATTGGGAGAATTATGGGAAAGCGTAGTTCGCTTATAAAGGAGACGGCGTAGAGAACAATAGCGCGACCCATCTTGAGTACTGTTTGAGTTCCTTGGATCCCCACCACGTCGGATCAAAGGAACATATCGAAGCAATTTAAAGTCATGCTCTTGGATTCGTCATACATGTACTCAAATGAAAATTACTACAGGAAAGACGACGTTTTCTTTCGAAAGGCATTGTTGTAGAAATTTAGAGAACCGGCATCTGAGGCCGACTGCAGAACGACTCTACTGTCACTAACGTACAAGATCTTTCGTTAAGAGTTATAATTTTTAAAATTTGAAGGAAAATACCACTTAGGTTATCAAAGTAAACTGTGCTTTATTTTGAAGCTTAAGCGTTGCAGTTATATTCTGAACAAAATACCATTCAAAGTCCACCACGGCTTCGAACACATTGACGCACACGATGGCTCCAATTGTTCATCACTCTGTCCAACATTAGTTGGCGTTATATGTGCGAAGCCTGACGAATGTTCGCCTCCAAATTTTCCAAATTTCTGACTGTTCAGCACAGACCTGAGCTTCTATGTAGCGTCAAAGAAAAAAAGTCCAAAGTGGTGGCCAATTCACAGATCCACGTCTGCAGATGTCCGTTACCCAAACTTCTTCCTCAGGAAATCGAGCGTAGCATGAGTTTTGTGATACCTAGCGCTATCCTGCTGGCCTCAAGTTCTGGCCACAGAAATGGATCTGTAGTGGCTGCCATTGACGGTGATGGCTCTTCTTTGTTCATCTCGAAAGAAATAAGGTCCTACTACTCCGTCATGCCACGCACCAAACACTGAGCTATTCAGAACACAATGGAACCTCATGGACAACTTGTGGGCTCTTCTCGGTCCAATAAAAACAATTTTGCCTACTGACGAAGTCATAAATACTAAAATGCGCCTTGTCTGAGAGGATACCTTTTCCATTGCAATCAGGATCACCTTCCAACTGCCGTCCGGCCCAATCAGCGAACTCATGATGGAATCTGTGATCGTTTAGCTTCAACTCTTAAGCCAGAACAACTTTTTGTGGATGCAGACCGACATCCTGTTGCAATATTCACCGAATTTATGTCGTAGATAGCCGCAACCCTGAAGATCGTCTTGAAAGTGACACATTCGGCTCTTCCTCAGTACTGGCCACTTTGCTACGATATTTTCCTCACTTCGAGCTTTAAGTTGTCTTCTTGATGGCTTCTGGTCGGGTGGAATGCATTGCCGCAAAAACTTGACCACAGTGCGGCGTACAGCCTGAATAGGTAAACGGCGATGGCGACCCAGTTCTCTGGTGAATAAACAATGGGCACTCGCAGTTCCGCTGCCGCTTTGGTTAAGTTTTTAATGATTCCTAAACGTTAAGAAGGCATAATGAAACTACCAATTGTACTGAATACTTTCACACTTGGAAACACATAAAGGATAGAAACTGGAAATTACATTTTTAAAAAGATCTTTTACATTTCACGTAAGGGCCACGAAGATGCGAAAAATAGGGCTCGTTCGGAGGCTTTTAGACAGTCGTTTCTTCTTCGCTTTATTTGCATGTGGACCAGGAAAGGAAATGACTGGTAGTGGTACATGGTACTCTCCGGCAGGCACTGTACGGTGGCTTGAGGAGTGTGTATGTAGATGTAGATATAATTAAGTCTAGTATTAGTGAAAGTGTAGCGTTGCTAAATAGTTAAGCAATTTGTAATCATCTCTGATATAGTTCAGGACTTCCAGCTTACCGTAGCGAGAACCAAGGTCTCACTACTGTATCTCCCCACACAGACGTTAAGACTCATTTTTGTTGAATAGTGGATACTAGAGCATTGCTGTTCGTATAATCATTTACCATTCTCTGTGCTTTATGCATGTCTTAACCAATATTTATTACGTATGATTTTGTATCCATGGTGACGAGTACCGTTCAATGAGAGATATACCTACGACTAAGATAGTTTAAGAAATATTCGTGCCGCATGTATTTGACGAGTAAGAACTTATACAGATTTGAGTAACTGAAAACGGTTAAAATTTAAGAAAATCTTAATTGCATCCACCGAAACAGTTTCGCGTAAGGAAGTCACACAATATCCTCTTTCTTACTATCGAGTAACGAACAAAGGTAGGGAGAGTGATCGGGGAATTGCAAGAGAGATGGGGTACATTGTAAGCAGGGAAGCTCATTAAATTTTACATCAATTTTGCGAAACAACACGCCTTTCTCACAGCAGGAATTTATTATAGGTTCAGTCGTTATAGGTTTTATTTAATTTAAAAGATCTACACCGATGAGCCGAAACATTAAAATCTCCTATTAGTAGGCCGCTGGTCCATCTTGAAAAACAGTACATAAGCGTCATCCTGGCATGATACGCAATTATTCGTCAAGTCCTTGGTAGGTCTCCCTACGTATGTAGTACTGGATGTGTACGCACAGGTCACGCAATTTGCCGTACATTATGAGCTAGCTATTTGTGGGCGCGGAAATAGTGCACAATCGGGTGGTACATGTGTTCTATCGGAGTCAGATCAGGCAAATTTAGTGGCGAAAACATGAACCTGAGTTCACTCATTACGTGCTCCTCAATCAACTGCTTCGCGATTCTGGCTTTGTGACATGGCTGACCTGCTGGAAGATATCTCACCGTCGAGGGGGGGGGGGGGGGGAGGGGGAGACGTCAACCGTGAAGGGTCGCAAGTGATCTGCAATGATGTTTGCATAGTCCACAACTGTCATGGCACCTTCTATTGCTACCACAGGTCCTATGAAAGCGCAGATAAGTTCAAACCCGTAGTACAATACTGCAACTACCGGCCAGTGTTCGTGGTGCTGTGAAAGTTACGAGCAGCAGTTCGCCTAGATGACGCGTGCAGAGACACGACCATCGACCCGATGTGTAAGGATAATACAACCGATCAGGCGACACGCTTGTGTAGATCCAAGGTTCGGTCTCGGTGAGCCCGTGTCAACTGCTGTCGTAACAGTTCGGTGTCGTTGGGTCAATGTGGCAACACATGAGGTCGTTTGCTCCGGAACCCCATGTTCATGCGCGGAACGGTATGTCCCGAAACACAAGTACTTTATTCCGTCGTCGGATCTACCATAGATCGCCGCCTATCCTGCTTTACAGAATGGACCAACTCCGAACGTCACCTTCTGTCTTGAGACATCCTGTCGGCTACCCGTGACTTCACAGTCCATGAACCACTTTCAACATTTACACACAACAGAGTCACACGAACAGCCGGCCAGTTTCGCCATTTCCGAACTGCTTATTCACAGGCGCCGGACCATAACAATCTGCGCCATAATCACCTGTCCTTTACCAAAGTTACTTATGTCGGTGGATCTCCCATTTGCGCCCTCTATCGCCGTTAGAATGATCCCCCACCCCCCTCTGCTCCGCTTATATACCATCCTGGCCGTGTCACGTGCCGCGGCGCCTTCAGCCGGAATTCTATCTCGCAGTGGGCTGCGGTCATTATGTCTAACCATCAGTGTATCTATTGCAGCGTAGTGGAAGATGTTTACATGTTAGTATCTAATTAACCTTGTGGCACATAGTGTCCACTATAGTAGACAGCTGTTAATGGTCGCTTCACTGGCGTTTCCAATCAGTCCTGAGGCTGCAAACGCACACGATCCATGCTGTGGGCACTCCTTACTGGTGTTATGTCCTGCGTACAGTTGCAGACCCATGACACGGAAAACGCCGCAGAAATGACCATTCACAGCTGCCCTCTGCAGTGAAAATCTGCACGACAGGGTTAAAATCTGTAGGTTCTGGCAAGATCCTGAATCTTGAGTACTGTTGTTGGAAGTACGCCAAATTCCCGGGACCTGGGTATTTCGACTGTGATGGAAGAATATTGGAGGTTGTGGACTGAGAACTCACTCATTGTCAGTGCAAAGGGCAGATTTAACAGCTGAAAGGTCTGCATAGTACGAGAAATGGTTGTAAAATCGAGAGAAATGGCAGTTTTTTGGAATGTTTACCAACTGTAGCATCTACCTGCCGAACACGTGCGTGACAGGTGTACCTTGACAACCAGAGGTTGCGGTGCTATTGCTTAGAGAGATCGGGCGAGGGTAGGAGGCGATAGCAGATGTCGGCGAGAGAGTGTTATCTCACGGTAGTCAGGAGCTTAGATGGTGGGTGCGCCGCACAGAGATTTTTATTTGAGATGTTCCATGATGTATAATTTGAGGATACGGAATGATTTTTGAGATTACTGTGTAGAGAGGTGGCACTTAAGAAAAAAAAAAGATTATTTTCATTGAGTTATTTTGTTGCAAGCGCTAGTTGAGTAATTGTTGTAGTGTAAAGATTTTACTGTGTTAAACAATACCTACATATTTGTACCCAGGGAGAATTATCAGTGATGTGTTCAGCATTATAATTCGTTTCCCCGAACAAGATAAATTAAAAGATATTTCATTAGCAGGGAAAGGGACTAAATCTTAGTTTTGCATAAAATTATTCTTTATGGTGTATGACAATGATGTGAATAGGTAATAGCTTATCTCAATTCGAGTTTTTGTTCTGTGTTATCAAAGAGTTTCAGTCTAATTGCAAAGTACCCTCTTACTTATTTATGAAACACTTTCTAAAGCTTATCCTCATAGTTTAAATGAAATATCTATTTAGTAAAACGCTGCACGGTCACGCCTTGCACCACTGCGTACGCAGTGATCATCACCTTTTATAAAGGGACACACAGTTTAATTTGTTTAGAAAATAAAATAAAAAGGCAAACTGTGGCGCAGTGATTTGTTTCAGCTGAGCACTGCAGACTGAGCAGTGTGGACACTAACCAAACCTTTATGAGAACATCAGAAACAGTTTTCAGTACCAAAAATTCATATAAATTCAACACATGTTTCTTCAAGACGCGGCTCATTTACATTACGTAACAGTTTACCATTGTGTGTGACTGTTTCACGACAAAGCCATTGTGAGCACCATTGATAACCATTCTTTCTTTTAAATTTCGTTTACAATCCAATATGTTTCAAGTTAATTAGTAGCACACACATGAAGTTACGCTGGGTTACGTTCGCGTTTAAAAGAAGGGTAGCAAAGTCAATTCTAGATCAGAAATTGTAATTGCAATTTAAAAGCACTTACTTTCACCTTGGTACCCAGAAGTTCTGTTACGCACAGTTTCCACTTATCAATTAGTTTGACAGTAAGTAAGTAACAGTAAGGAAGTAAGTAACAGTAATTAATAATAGATACAAGTATGTGCAAATCTTTCTTTTAATGTTTCTATCTTACAAAGATGAATCAGAGTCAAAGAGCTGAAAGATAATTTGAAGCCATGTCAACACTCTAAAGAGAAAATGAAATGTAAATTTAAAATGTATTAAAGACAAGAATCGGCCATAACATTGATGTCCTCTGTGAATGAGAGGAATATTTACGTGACTTTCAATGAAACGGTTCTCAGAGCGAAGAATGTAAAATAATATCAAACGACAGAAAGAGGAAAGTAATGGGGAGCAGCCGAAATGTGATTAGTAGCAAACTGTGCATCAGCAGTACTCTAGAGGAGAACAGACAGCCGCACTGCGAGGAGTCTGTTTACTTGACATGTTGCATTTTCCAGGTGTTTTGCCAATGAAACGAAGTCTTTGTTTCGCCTTCCCCACAACATTATCTACGTGATCGGTCAAATTTAAATTCTTCACAATTGTTATCCTTGGATATTTGGTTGAACTGACAGCCTTTAGAATCCTATGATTTCTCTTGTCTTTAGAACTGACGTGGATGACATTACACTTTTCATTATTTAGAGTCAATTGCCACTTTTCGCACAATATTGATATCTTGTCTTATTGATTTTAGAATTGGTTTTCATATTCTGTTGCCTTTACTAGACCATAAGTGACCTCACCATCTGCAAACAATCGAAGATCGTTGCTCAGATTATCTCCTAAATTATTTAGATAGATTAGAAACAGAAGAGGAACATCCCGTAGCTCTAGTGAAACGAAACTCCATAGACACACAATTTGATTAGCAACCGCCTGTGAGAAAAGTATCAAAAGCCTTTTGGAAACATAGCAATTGGAAATCAATTTGGGATCCCATGCCGATAGCATTCATTACTTCGAGAAAACAAAGTGCTCGTTCACAAGAACCATATTTTCTGAATCCATGCTTACTATGTGTTAACAAAAAGTGTTCTTCGAGGTAATTCGTAATGTTCGAACACAATATACATTCCAAAATCCTACTGCGATTCGATGATACTGATATGGATCTGTAATTCATCGGCTTATTCACCCTTCCTGAATATTGGTGTGACTCGTGCATCTTTCCAGTCTTTAGGTACGGGTCTTTGTACTACCAAGAGGTTGTACATGATTGCTAAGTGCTGAGTTATTATTGTATCAGCATACTCCGAAAGGAATCTGATTGCCATATAATGTGAACCAGAGGATTTGTTGTTGTTGTTTCGGTTGATTTAAGCTGCTTTGGTATACCAAGGATATCTACCTCTAAGTTACTTACGCTGACAGCAGTTCTAGATTCGAATTATGGAGTTCCGTCTTCGTCTGCTTTGGTGAAGGAACTTCGGAAAACCGTACTTAATAACACGGCTTTCATGGCAATGTCATAGCTGTCACACCGTGAAAGTACTGATTGCGTCTTGCCACTGATCTGCTTCACATACGACCAGAATCTCTTTTGATTTTCTGGTAGATGTCGAGACAGAGTTTCGTTGTGGGAACTATTCAAACGATTCCTCGTTGAAATTCGCGCTGTGTTTCAAGCTTCCATAAAACTTCGCCAAATTTATGGATTTTGCGTTGCTTTAAATTTGGGACCAATTATCCGACGAAATCAAGGAATTTATCTAGCCTGAAAGGAAAATAGCACTCGATAAATGAAGCAATGAAGATGTAAGAGGCAGACTAGCCGTACCAAACAGAGTATTCCTCTCCAGACCAGGTTACTAGAATCAAACGTTTTCACTTGAAAATGATTTGAGAATGTAGGAATCGCGTATGCCATTGCGTGGAGGCAAATCGTGGAGTGTGGGAAAACCGAATAAGAATTTAAACATTTGACATACAGTGCTGAAGTAACACGCTAAAAATAAGCGGACTGATTGTGGTAATGAGGACAGTCTCTTAAAAATCAACGAGGAAGAGAATTTGCACAAAATATGGTCTGGAAATTGTGTTATGGGATCAGGGAATAAAATCAGTGGTATGACCACTAGAGTGAGCCGTACAGTGCAAGAATTGTGGAAGACGGAGACTTAAATATATGTACACAAAAAAGGATGCTATGTGATGAGCTGTTCTGTTACGATTAATGTGAAAGGGAAATCTTAGCGGGCCGCATTAAACAACTGAAAACAGTGATGACATAAAAATAATAGCTAAAAGTTGCACAGTTAATACTTTAGTGCGTATTTACTAGCATATTAGTTAATTGTTCGACTGAACAGAATGGTTAGGTGCATCAAGATAATATTCATTTGAATAGGAACGGTTTGAGAGCATCTCTCGGTATGCGTATCAGTGAAGGCAGATAGTGGTAAAAGATGTAAAAGCATTCCTTTCTGTTATTGTTATAAAGAGCCAGGAAACTGCGTCTGGGACCAGTTTCTGATTATGCAGAGACTTACCTCTTATTAGCTCTGTTTGAGGTGTATGGTAAACGTTCCGCGAAACAAATTATTCTGATTTGGATACAATGGAATGTTCATGCATCGTAAATCAATCGCGAAAGTGGAAGACAACTCCAGACAACCTCGCAGCTGCTGACACCTTAAGTGTCACACGTGATTTATCGCTGCTTGTTGTGCGAGTGAAATACGCGCTACACCACCTGGCTTCTGAATCACTGATGCTACGTGTGTCACGAGTATAGTGAAAAGTGACGCAGTCTACTAAAATAGACCGTACTTCTTCAAAATCTTTTCCAAACAGGTATGTTGTCTTAGAGTGCCATTATATTCGTTTTTCCCAAATTCCGTTCTGAGCTACTCTTCCCGCACTTTGTTATTCAGTATTTCACTCTTGTAGTAATTTTTAATGAGCTCGATTCAGTATAATCGTGTGCCTGTTCTCAAGTATGGAAGTATCATTTGAGAATTAAAATAAGTTATTTTTCACATGGCGAATAATTTTTGTATGTAACGTGATTCATATTTGTTCCTTGTTTTTAAATACAAATAAGTCTTCGAAGCAGTCAGCAGGTAAACCTCGAACAAAATGTAACACATACTGTTCTCCGTCAAGGCTCGGTTCAACATTCCAACAGACGTCTTGAGTACATAACTTCTACGTAAAAAGAGATAAATAATGCGAATAGTAAATCCCAGTAACATTAGGCAGCCGCGACACACATGCTGTAGTGTATGCAGAAATACAACGTGGAACGCTGTTGTGTCCTTCAACGTCCAGCGGAACGAAAAGGTGCCGCACTGAATCACAACAGCTTGCAACGAGTTACAACAAGGTTCAGAAGGAGTACGAGCACACCGATCAAGTTACCCTCCATAAATTCCCTATTACTACACCTATGAGCAGAGCAAAAGTGTACAATTAGCAGATACAGATCCAGGGAGGCAAGGGATGGAATGGGGATGCAAGGTCCTGTCACTGAGACGAGATAGTGGTTCCTCTGTAACGGTTCGATGTTGATGGGGTGTTCACTGTTATTCGAGTGAAGCACCACGCAAAGCACGAGAGAATTTGGACGCTCCGTTTCAGTGCGTGTGAACTCGTGATTAAGGCTATGCATTTTTGGGGTCAGTTTCGAAGATTCTTTACGTTATACGGGTCAGTTTACGAACGCTTCTTTGAAGGCTAACTAGAAAACATTTGCACCACATTGACCAGACCATAATACACTCCTGGAAATTGAAATAAGAACACCGTGAATTCATTGTCCCAGGAAGGGGAAACTTTATTGACACATTCCTGGGGTCAGATACATCACATGATCACACTGACAGAACCACAGGCACATAGACACAGGCAACAGAGCATGCACAATGTCGGCACTAGTACAGTGTATATCCACCTTTCGCAGCAATGCGGGCTGCTATTCTCCCATGGAGACGATCGTAGAGATGCTGAATGTAGTCCTGTGGAACGGCTTGCCATGCCATTTCCACCTGGCGCCTCAGTTGGACCAGCGTTCGTGCTGGACGTGCAGACCGCGTGAGACGACGCTTCATCCAGTCCCAAACATGCTCAATGGGGGACAGATCCGGAGATCTTGCTGGCCAGGGTAGTTGACTTACACCTTCTAGAGCACGTTGGGTGGCACGTGATACATGCGGACGTGCATTGTCCTGTTGGAACAGCAAGTTCCCTTGCTGGTCTAGGAATGGTAGAACGATGGGTTCGATGACGGTTTGGATGTACCGTGCACTATTCAGTGTCCCCTCGACGATCACCAGTGGTGTACGGCCAGTGTAGGAGATCGCTCCCCACACCATGATGCCGGGTGTTGGCCCTGTGTGCCTCGGTCGTATGCAGTCCTGATTGTGGCGCTCACCTGCACGGCACCAAACACGCATACGACCATCATTGGCACCAAGGCAGAAGCGACTCTCATCGCTGAAGACGACACGTCTCCATTCGTCCCTCCATTCACGCCTGTCGCGACACCACTGGAGGCGGGCTGCACGATGTTGGGGCGTGAGCGGAAGACGGCCTAACGGTGTGCGGGACCGTAGCCCAGCTTCATGGAGACGGTTGCGAATGGTCCTCGCCGATACCCCAGGAGCAACAGTGTCCCTAATTTGCTGGGAAGTGGCGGTGCGGTCCCCTACGGCACTGCGTAGGATCCTACGGTCTTGGCGTGCATCCATGCGTCGCTGCGGTCCGGTCCCAGGTCGACGGGCACGTGCACCTTCCGCCGACCACTGGCGACAACATCGATGTACTGTGGAGACCTCACGCCCCACATGTTGAGCAATTCGGCGGTACGTCCACCCGGCCTCCCGCATGCCCACTGTACGCCCTCGCTCAAAGTCCGTCAACTGCACATACGGTTCACGTCCACGCTGTCGCGGCATGCTACCAGTGTTAAAGACTGCGATGGAGCTCCGTATGCCACGGCAAACTGGCTGACACTGACGGCGGCGGTGGACAAATGCTGCGCAGCTAGCGCCATTCGACGGCCAACACCGCGGTTCCTGGTGTGTCCGCTGTGCCGTGCGTGTGATCATTGCTTGTACAGCCCTCTCGCAGTGTCCGGAGCAAGTATGGTGGGTCTGACACACCGGTGTCAATGTGTTCTTTTTTCCATTTCCAGGAGTGTACAACAGTGACATAAAAGAGATATGAATCTTTAGGAAGGTATGGTTCACTAAATTTAGCTATGCTGAGTATGGTGGAGTATTTCTATGGACAAATACCTAAGTTCACCCTAGTTTATCTCAATTACGCATTCATCTGCCCAACGTCGGCTGCCTAAAATTCTAGCTATTATACACATAATTATTGTCTGCGTCACAATAATTTTATTTTTAATTTGCCTTATTGACGCATTTCGGTATCGTCATGATCACCTCAGTAACGAAAATGTATTTAAAAAAATGCAGATTTAACATATATGTCATAGCTTATCATTCAAAAATGCCTCACAACTGAATGTTCAACTCACTCAGCAGAGACTCGCCGTGTACACTTAATAGAAGCCATGTCGGCTCAGAAGAAGCTCCCACAGATGGGAATGAAAAGTTTACATCGAAATGGCTCTGAAAATTGTAACAATTGTAGCATTCAGAGCGTAAAAACCTAGATTTTCTGACTAGTCTTAGAGTCACGAACAAATTTTAATAAAATAACAATTTCTGTGAAAGAATGTCACTTACTAAACTGAGTGGTAGAGAGTCATGGGGACGAGTGCCTCATTCAAAGATACTTACTGCGTCCGATTTCTGAGGCTCGGTGTGCCGTACGCCGCGAGAGTAGACATGATGCCTGAGCAGTCAGTTACACACAGTGGCGATAAGTGATGAAGCACGCATGATTCGTATCATATCGCAGATCACACAAGAATTCGGTTTCCCGAAATAAACACTTTCTTGTACGTATCTTCAATTTATCGGAAAAAGAATTTCTAACATCGATGAGATGTACAATTTGAAGATGAGACTGGTAATCCTGAAAACGATTAAGCAGTAGAGAAATTAAGAACAATCCTTGATGACAGAGACTAATTTTTTTTATAATTACAAAGAGCCTGATTTGATTATTTTGTCCCTTTATGCAATATACACAGTCACATTCGATTAATATCTATCATGAACCTGAATGACCACCTTCTGCAGCTTGAGACGTGTAGGAAGAGAGTCAGTGTGGTTTTGGAGGGCACTAACAGGAATGTGCAACCATACAGATTCCAGTACAGTGGCCAATTGCCGTCAGCATGGTTTCAGAAAACATCGATCTTGTGCAACGCAGCTACCTCTTTATTCGCACGAAGCAATGGCCGCTATCGACAGGGGATCTCAAGCTGATTCCGTATTTCTAGATTTCCGGTAAGCTTTTGACACCGTTCCTCACAAGCGACTTCTAATCAAGCTGCGGGCCAATGAGGTATCGCCTCAGTTGTGCGACTGGATTCGTGATTTACTGTCAGGAAGGTCGCAGTTCGTAGTAATGGACGGCAAATCATCGAGTAAAACTGAAGTGATATCAGGTGTTCCCCAGGGAAGCGTCCTGGGACCTCTACTGTTCCTGATCTATATAAATGACCTGGGTGACAATCTGAGCAGTTCTCTTAGGTTGTTCGCAGATGATGCTCTAATTTACCGCCTAGTTAGGTCATCCGAAGACCAGTATCAGTTGCAAAGTGATTTAGAAGAGATTGCTGTATGGTGTGGCAGGTGGCTGTTGACGCTGAATAACGAAAAGTGTGAGGTGATCCACATGAGTTCCAAAAGAAATCCGTTGGAGTTCGATTACTCGATAAACAGTACAATTCTCAAGGCTGTAAATTCAGCTAAGTACCTGGGTGTAAAAATTACGAACATCTTCAGTTGGAAAGACCACATAGATAATATTGTGGGGTAGTCGAGCCAAAGGTTGCGTTTCATTGGCAGGACATTTAGAAGATGCAACATGTCCACTAAAGAGACAGCTTACACTACACTCGTTCGTCCTCTGTTAGAATATTGCTGTGCGGTGTGGGATCTTTACCAGGTGGGATTGACGGAGGACATCGAAAGGGTGCAAAAAAGGGCAGCTCGTTTTGTATTATCACGTAATAGGGGAGAGAGTGTGGCAGATATGATACACGGGTTGGGATGGAAGTCATTAAAGCAAAGACGTTTTTCGTCGCGGCGAGATCTATTTACGAAATTTCAGTCACCAACTTTCTCTTCCGAATGCGAAAATATTTTGTTGAGCCCAACCTACATAGGTAGGAATGATCATCAAAATAAAATAAGAGAAATCAGAGTTCGAACAGAAAGGTTTAGGTTTTCGTTTTTCCCGCGCGCGTTCGGGAGTGCAATGGTAGGGAGATAGTATGATTGTGGTTCGATGAACCCTCTGCCAAGCACTTAAATGTGAATTGCAGAGTAATCATGTAGATGTAGATGTAGATGTAGGTTTCTCGGTTGAGGATCCATGGCGCGAACAGCTCGATCGAGATGGTCATATAGATTCTCGACTGGGTTTAAGCCAAGAAGTCTGTGGGCAGGGGAGACTGTAAGCTCATCTAGGTGCTCTTTGAACCACGGGCGTCACTACGAGGTGCGTAACATGTTGCATTATCCTTCCTGTAGATGTCATTATGCCAAGGAAAAGCTTGTAGTGGTAGACATGGTCCCCAAGGATAGCACACTTGTGTTGATCCACTTGCCTTTCAGAATCACGAGATTACCGACGGAATGGCACAAAAACATTTCCCAGACCATAACCTGCACTTTTTCCCCATCCGTCATTCCTATGATTGTTGCAGGGTGTTCGTTTCCAGACGTTCCACGCCTTACACGAAAACCTCTGTCTGTCGTCTGAAAAGGCCACCTGTCGTCGCTCAGTGGACGTCCAGTAGTGTTACTGGCGCGCAAATTCCAGTCTTCTCGCCGATGAACAGCAGTCAGCAGGGGTGGGTGAACCAGGCGCCTGCTACAGAACAGTTGTTGAGAGAAAGTGTTGATAGCCCCTTGATTCGTCTGAGAGGTCAGTTCCTCAACAGTCGCACTTCTATTCCCCGTACACACTTCCATTGCTGTCGTTCTCCGCATCGTTTACGGCCCGTGGTGCACCACAGTCGTCCCGGCGGTTGTTTTGGATAGTGCAGTTCTGCCTTGCAAGGTATATTTTAACCACGGCGGCACGCGAATTGTTTAGAAAACGTAGCCGTATAAGAAATTACCCATCCTTGGCCGTTTTGGACGTCAGATATATCGCTCCGTTTCCCACTACGACAGTTATTGCACTGTCCCCAGTACACTGCTAGTGCTGCTAGCTACCGTCTATGTGCGGTTATTAACGGGTGTTAGAACGGAAAAAAAGTTGTTCTTACATTTTCGGATTTTATCTCATTATAAGTTTGCAATTTTCCGAATAAAATTATATATATATATATATATATATATATATATATATATATATATATATGGGAAGTATTTTATTTTTAAAATATAATCCACAACGGTTGAAAATTTTAAAATTTTTACATGCGTTACTTCAAGATCTAATAAAATTGGTAATTTTTTATGTGGAAGATTGTGGATTGCTGCGTTATAAGGGTTAAATTACGTGTTTGTACTGGTAGCACAGTCAAAAACAGTATCAGATCCTTTCATAGCGTAAACACGCGTTGTATGTCGAAGTCCTAACGTTTTTCCGAGGAGAAATGATTGATGAACTACAGCAGTATTATGGGATGTCCATTAGAAATAGTACTGAGTATTTGTTGAAGCAGGCAGTATGGCTTACCTTCTTCCACAGATTGTCAACTGATGAAAATCCAGTACACCACGTTTGCCCTCCTGGACCTGATTCATGGTGTAATTACCGCAATGTTCAGTGCTCAAACAGTTCATACAGCCATAAACATTCCATCCCATCAGCAGTCATGGATATCATAAAACCTGATGTAAGAACGTAGGCCTCCACGGCCGGTGTCATAGTGATTAAAATTCTTCTGGGTATTATGCCGCGTCATTGCTAAAAACTAACAACAATAATAAACTAAAACCGACGTTTCGGCCGAATTGCAACCGCCTTCCTCAGGGCACGACTGGTTTTGCATGAGGATAGGTGCTTCTATTTATTACAGACTATCGATGTCCGACGTCACTGTTGTAAAACTTTTAATTGGCCCTCTAATATGATTGGCTAGTCATGACGTAAGGGAAGATGGAAGGAAAGAGGCTATTCGTGGATATCCATGTCGTCAACGATTGGTAGCTGTCTGCCAATCAGCGTTTGTCTTCTGGTCGGCAAGTTTTCCTCCTGGTGTGCGCGGAAGTGGACTGACAGTTGCTCTACAGCTGTTTGTGCAGGTACGTCCGTGTCCCGTGTTGCTTCTGCCCCGCGACCGCTCGCGGCCCGTTGGACCGGAATAGCCGGCAGCAATGACGTGGCATAATACCCAGAAGAATTTTAATCACTATCATAAAACCTATTTACGGAGACCTGGCAAATCCTGAATTACTGAAGAAGTGTCTGCATGGCCAGACTCAAAATGCCAATGAGTCGTTCAATAATCTTATATGGACTCACTTACCAAAAAATGTTTTTGCTGGAATGAAGACACTTAAGTGGGGGGTCAGCGATGCTGTTATTGCTTTTAATGGTGGCAACATTGGTAGCGTGAAAGTGCTACAGCATATGGGAATTAATCCTGGAGCAAACTGCATCAGAGAACTTGAACGGATGGACAAGGTTCGCACTGATAAAGCAGAGTATGCAGCACAGTTGGCAACTAAGGAGTCCAGAAAGAAGAAAAAAAGAAAAAACTTGGAAAACGATCAAGAGTATGATATACAGTATGGTGCACGGCGCTTCTGAGTGACCAAAAATAAAAGAATTAAGCATATATTAAGTGACTTACAGTCTCTTGAAACTTTAGAAGCCGTTCCTGAAAATTTACATTTTCTCTTGCTTTTTTCCCTAAATCTGAGAAACCACTTTGAGTAGAGCATCAAAATGTTCAGGGGGTCATAACATACATATTTTGAGTCTATTGAACTAAAAGAAGAACATAATGTTATCTATGATTAAAATTATTTGGGATAACGTACAAAAAAGTACGCAAAATTTTAACTGTGTAATTAAAAAATTGTATTCGCGAAAGCAGTGGCTGAAATGCAATTATTGTAGTTAAGTAGACTCAGAACATACAGTTTAATGTCCTGTAAGAGTTTCGTGTCAGTGGCTACAGTGGCTCCTGAAATACAGGGAAGCCAATTCACTAAATGTAACATTGTCGAGATACGGCGTTCCAATTCCCCTTGAACGTTGACATCAAACTTAGGCGTTAGTCACATTAATGTGACTGGCCCGTGCATAATTTGACTTATTTGATGTTTCTTATAGTTGGGTATTTTTACACCAATAAGAATTTCTTTAGCCGATCTGCATATGTCTTCAATAAGAGTCTCCTGTTTCAGCAATATAGGAGAATGTCAGCACTTGGTCTACGAAGTAACCTTTTAGATTATACTACATAGGCCCAGGACACTTAATTTTCGTCAAGAAAGAGAGCAAGAAAGGCAACTATAGGCTATGTTGCTACTGCGTCTGTCTTTGGGAATCTCTTTTATCACATTCGGTCTCCAACAGCTGTGGAGCGACACACAGATGCATGGCCCATTCTGCATGCCTGTATCTTTTAAAGCTATGACAACTGTTGAGCAACAATTAATAACGAATTGCATAGGAATTATCAGTATCGCATATTATGTATGAACCACATTTGCTGCAATGATGTCGATGTAACAGTATCAACATAGGTCGTGTCTGTGTAAGTGGCCAGTGGAACGTAAATTCCATTCACATACTCCAAAAGTGGGACTGCGTTTCTTAAGAAACACACTTTTTTTAAATACAAACTTTGGTCCCACACCCACAAAGTTCACAATTCTTTCCACAAAGTTCGCAATTCTTTTCATACAAATTGGCAAAATCTTGAAACATTAACAGCATAAACTGTTCGCTGCAAGTTCATTACAGTACAACACATCCTGTGACTCATCATCTAGCCGTCACACTTAGTGCCCAAAGGCAGTAATGTGTTAAAGATTACAGTCAAAGGCGTTACATATATATTAAAACGTAAACTGTGACATGGATCCGAGTACGTTTAAACGTTGAATTTCATGCACTATTGCAGAATATGATTTGTATTACTACATGTAATTGTTATTGCAACGAATTCTGATTTAATTCAACGTCTTTGCTGGTCATCGGGGCTTAATTCGAAGCGGGACTCAAAACATGACATTCTACTCCAACCAGTGTGATTATACGCCGAAGACTTATCTGGAGACAGCTTGGGTAATGGCCATATGTAGACCAAACCGTTACTCACTTGCTCAATTTGTGAAGCTCTTCCTCTTGTTTGTCTATACCTGGACATCACATCTGCCGATTTAGCGTGATCCGTTATTTTATTTTTTTATATTTATTTTTATATTTTCTTAGAACGTGTATAATCTGAGGTTGCTCTAGGAAGAGAAGAATGTGTGGGAAGTGGATGAGTTGATATAGAACGCGATTTGGGAAAGTTAAGTGGGTCAGGGAGATGAAGGCTGAGTGCATCTCTTTCCAAAATTTGAAGGGCCTTTTGGAATTTAGGGGAGTGGAGATCCAGGGAACGCTGGCATGAATGAGGATGGGGCAAATGATGGATTTATAGGTGAAGGTAATGGTAGAAGCTTTTAGACCTCAGGTGCGTCCTGATAGTAATTTTAGTAGCTTTAATCGGTTTCGGGCCTTATGATGGATGGCAAGGGATGTACATTCCATGTTAGCCTTCTTTCAAGAGTTGGTGTCAGAGGGATGGGTCGGTTGTATAAGGGGAAACGCCGAATAGAGCGACTAAAGATAGTAGCTTGGCTTTACTGTGTATTTATTTTTAGTTTCGATAAATCGCAGCACTCGACCAGAAGATTCATGTGACGTTTGAGGGAGGGTTTGGGCATTTGAAGGAGATGGTGAATGGTTAGGTAGACGGTATAGTCAGCATATTGCAGAAGGTAAGTATCGGTTGGCTATTTGTGAATCTCTACAGTGTATAGGAAGTAATGGAGGTGTGCAAGGACAGAGTCTAGAGGCATACCTGCAGTAGGGTGAAATTTGCGGGAGCAGGCGTGGGTGATTGCGACGCATGTAGGACGGTGGTGATGGAAGTATGCTCTAAGGCTGACATACTTAACGGGGAGAGCATAGCTTTGGAGCTTGAAGATCCAGAATGCTATAAGGGCTTAAAGGCTTTTCGGATATCTAAGGAGAGAAATATGGCGGATTCCGTTTATTGAGTTGATGGAACATACGGTGCGTAAGCTGAAGAAGTTCTTCGTCGATGGAATAGTTCGGACGGATGTCATGCTAGGTGCGGGAAGAGGCCGGCCGTGATGGCCAAGCGGTTAAAGGCGCTACAGTGTGGAACCGCGCGGCCGCTACGGTCGCAGGTTCGAATCCTGCCTCGGGCATGGATGTGTGTGATGTCAGGTTGGTTAGGTTCAATTAGTTCTAACTTCTAGGCGACTCATGACCGCAGAAGTTAAGTCGCATAGTGCTCAGAGCCATTTGAACCATTTGCGGGAAGAGTAGAAGTAAGTACAAAATACGGGCATATTACGATACGTACAAGGGGTACAGGACGTGGGGGCAAAATTCCCCCCAGATCAGTTATCAAGCCAGTTTTCGGAAGCAGCAACAATGCAAAAGACGTTATTGGCTGAACGAAAGAGACACCTAAGAGTTACACACTGCTGGAGCCTACGAACTCGACTGCAGGTGTGGATTGGTGTCTGCAGGCGAGACGCGGCCACCAGTTAGCTCACGGACATCTAAACGTGAAAGATACAGTCGTCTAAGACAACGCAGGAAGCGGACGAATGCGGCAAACAGACAACATTTAGAAAAGCCCGTGTACTGACAAAACAGCCACATACTTTGAGGAGCCTGGATCAGAGAAGCCATAGAAATAGCCAAACATCCCGCAAACATGAGAAAACGCGGATACAGACTTTCAGCGTCCTGGCTGCCAGCCGTAACAGCGCTACGTCGCGATAGTTGACGCGAAGCAACACACACAGGCATGCACACGGAGTATTGGCACGCCTCAGCCGGCACCAGATAGCAAGTAAACAGCGCTTCGGCGTACCTGCCGCCCGTTTCCCATTTATATACGTTCACAAACGGCAAGAAATAAAGCAATCAAGATCGACTGTTTCCTCCAACAATAAGCCGTAAAGCAAATGACATGAAGGACATTAAACACGCCTTTTCCTTATCTTCAATTCCATGTCAGACTGCGACAACAGCTTCTTCCACTCTTCCTCAGCTGAAGTCCCTCGTCCATGCAATAAGATGGACATTCATAAAAAGTTTTTATCATTCAGCAGTAAGCTAAACGCCCTCGGGAGGGCCATTTGCAACAGCCGCTGAAACGTCGGAGGATTTTATTAAGGGGGTGATCTCCGAATTTTGATCTTATGGTTTGGCTGCAGAAAGAGTGGTTTAATGTAGATAGCCTAGACTACACATCAACTCTGTCATTGCAAGTGATGGGATATTTAATTTCATTGTTGCTAATGGAGTCAAATGTTGACCTTTTATTTGTGTAAAATCGCCGTAAAATTTGGAGATTTGCCAGTTGAGCAATGGTTATAAACAGTGACATGGGCTGTTAGTGTTAACAACAAATCAATATGCTTTTGCTCTATCAAGAACCTTTTTTTCGGAAAATGTCATTCGTGTAAAGAAAACTTAATTCTATTTGAAGTTGTCAGTAATGCAGATGTTTCTCAGTGTTCTATAACACTATGGTATAAACTGTTCAGAGTCCGTTTGGAAACTGACGCTATTTCTACCTATAATCGAAAGGAAGGCTGACGAATCGTAAGTGAAAGGGAAAGTGCTGAAAAAAACAGGTATTGTAACTGCTAATGAATACACGACACCCAAAGTACACTCGTTTTACTAAATGTTACATTTGCTGTTACAGCTTACTGTTAGCAGCCTCCCAGTGCTAGAACTCGTGGACTAGGCAGAACAGTGATATGCATTTCACTTAATTCTTCCAAATCACTAAGCGCAGAGTCATTCTATGTTGTGATGCAGTTGGTTAGACTTATTCCAATAATAAGAGTTATTTCTTTCTTGGGAAACTGTTATTCTTCTGACTTCGAGCTACTCATTGTTCTTCTACTGTATTTCTTTCCCCCATTCCTGTCAATTGTTCCCTTATGCTCTCCCTGAAACTCTGTACAACCTCTGGTTCTTTCAGTTTATCCAGGTCCCATCTCCTTAAATTCCCGCCTTTTTGCAGTTTCTTCAGTTTTAATCTACAGTTCATAACCAATAGATTATCGTCAGAGTCCACATCTGCCCCTGGAAATGTATTACAATTTAAAACCTGGTTCCTAAATCTCTGTCTTACCATTATATAATCTATCTGAAACCTGTCAGTATCTCCAGGCTTCTTCCATGTATACAATCTTATTTTATGATTCTTGAACCAAGTGTTAGCTATGATTAGGTTGTGCTCTGTGCAGAATTCTACCAGGCGGCTTCCTCTTTCGTTTCTTACCCCCAATCCATATTCACCTACTACGTTTCCTTCTCTCCCTTTTCCTACTGTCGAATTCCAGTCACCCATGACTATTAAATTTTCATCTCCCTTCACTATCTGAATAATTTCTTTTATTTCATCATACATTTCTTCAATTTCTTCATCATCTGCAGAGCTCGTTGACATAGAAACTTGTACTACTGTGGTAGGCTTGGGCTTCGTATCTATCTTGGCCACAATAATGCGTTCACTATGCTGTTTGTAGTAGCTTAGCCGCACTCCTATTTTCCTATTCATTATTAAACCTACTCCTGCATTACCCCTATTTGATTTTGTGTTTATAACCCTGTATTCACCTGACCAAAAGTCTTGTTCCTCCTGCCACCGAACGTCACTAATTCCCACTGTATCTAACTTTAACCTATCCATTTCCCTTTTTAAATTTTCTAACCTACCTGCCCGAATAAGGTACTCCGGTTTATTTACTTCATTCACTAGCTAAAAGCACTGCACTGAAACGTATCTAAATTGTAGAACAATAGTTACCTCCAGAAAAAAGTTCCAGCAATTGTGACACACGTGACAGATTTAATCTTTGTGTCGGAATAGAACTTGAATTGTCGCTCTCGAGAAATATGCCTACCGAAGGAGCAAATCAGACACAAACCACGAACGCTGGGATGAAAGGGTTTGTACTGGACCCTGATCTCGTAAATACTTTTAATCTGCCCGTCATTTCCTTGCGAGATCAATTCACCCATAAACCACGCATTAAATATTTACCACGCTTCATTAAGATTGGAAATAAATGTAGCCTTCTGTATGTTATAACACTGCAGAAAGGTTCCTCCGAAGATTAGCTGTTTTATCCGAGAGATAAAATGTTCTATTGCTCCATTTTGATGCTAGTAAAATTATGTAAATTGGATTGTTATGATGCTATGGGTAGCAATAAGCAATGACGTTACCGAATTCATATTACCTAGCTTTCACATGAACAGCTTTGCAGCCATGCAACCATGCTATTGCCCGTCCACTGCAAATAAGGACTCACTTGTTCACACCACGTAGAAATTATTAGAATGCGACTGAAATTGGTACATGTGTTGTGCATGTACAAACAAATGATAACAATTTCAGAAAAATTGGATACCGTTCCAAATTATACCCAATTGGCTTGTTAGATCGACAAAATCCCGAACTACCGTCCTGCTCATTATGTTCCAAACTTTCTTAGTTGACAAGGGATCCTGCGACATTGCTGGCCTAGGTAGGCTCTGGCAAGCACGAAGACAAGAAGTTCTCGCCATGTGCAGGCGGGCATTAACTTACTGAAATGTAAGCCCAGGATGGCTTCCCACGAAGGGCAACAAAACCGGGTATATAATATCGCCGATGTACCACTGCCAGTAAGAGTGCCACGGAAGACAACAAAAAAGGTCCTGGTAAGATCTGAAAAAGTTGATCGTGGGGGCTCAGCTTGAAACTGGACTGATCACTGAAGACAATTCTGCCCCAGTCAATGAGATTCCAGCACGAAAACATGTCTGGAGACGACCCTGACAGCAGTGGGATGCCAACCAGACTGCCAACCAGACTCCGTTAACCAGAAGTGATGATCTGGGGTACCAATTCATTTCATAGCAGGAGCCCTTCGTTTGTCACCCGAGGCACAGCGGTACTGCGACCATGATCCACACCCCGTTTTCTTGCCCATCAAGACAAGCCATCATGGGCTTACATTTCAGCATGAAAATGCCCGTCTGCACACGGCGAGAACTTCTACTGCTTGTTTTCGTGCCTCCCAAACCCTACCTAGGCCAGCAATGTCGCCGGATCTGTCCCCAGTAGCGTACGTTTGGAACGTTATGGGCATGGCCCTCCAACGAGCTCGGGATTTTGACGATCTAACGCACCAACTGGGCAGAATTTGTGGCGGTATCCCTCAGGAGGACATCCAATAACACTGTAAATCAATGGCAATCCGAATAACTGACCTGCATAAGGGCTAGAGGTGGACCAAAGTGTTATTGACTTTCTCGATTTGTGAGGCTCTTTCTCTTGAATGAAAAATCCAGTTTTTCTTAAACTGTAATAATTCGTTTGTTTATATATGTACATCACACCTACAGATCTCCGCTTCATTCTGATAATTTCTTCGCAGCATATCGCTTTTTTTCCCTCTGTTTGTCTTAGAACGTATTACAACAGAAATCTGTTGTAATCGTCAAAGAATATTGTGCAACAAGTACAGTACAAAAACCATAGGTGTATGTTGTTTTACTTACAGATATGTGCATAAGATATCTTCTAAGGTCGCACTTGAATAATGTCACTACTACTAGTACCGTATCCCTGCATGTGGTGCCCATAGTACGTTGTTGCGTACGACTAAGGGACCGTAAGTTTTTGTACATGAATGTTGCGAACTTGCATACCTCACAATGTATTGGGATGCCTGGAACATGTGCTACGTCAATTCATGAGATAGCTGGCTGGAGGCTGGTACGATCGCAGACACGCTCGGTGGATGACAAATTAGGAAGTCGGGCATGCCAGGCAATGATACTTACATACCTGAGGCGCTTGTTCAGTGATATGCGGTTTTGAGGTTTGCATTGTCATGTTGGAATATGGTCTTTATCCCAGTGGTCATAAAGGTTTTTACACTCTTGTCACACTGTTATCCTCAATGCATTTTGGAGTCATTGCGCTACAGCCAGATTTTTGTGCGATCTGGAGGTATGATGTTGTCACGTCCCTCAGGCCAATAATTCGATCTTTCTTAAAGTCCGAAAGATGACGATAAGTTGCACGTGCGCGACCTCTGAGCGTTAAGTGTACCGATCACATCCATAAAAGTCTCAGCAACGTTAGACACAGGCAATGGCCATCATGTAATCACTGGCTTTGTGCTGTACGGAAAAATATTGAAGTTAAATCAGACAAGGATAAAATTTTGATTAACATATCACAAACGCGTGGAAACACTAGAGTTCCAGTTTGGTAGCGTTCAATCATGATGTTGATTCGAATCGATGTAGCTTGAAAACCGAGACGATTCTATTCAGACGCTGCCGCGATGGATGCCTCCGCCATCGAGATCGGGAGTAAAAATCAGTGACTGGCGGGATGTCGGAGACACCCATTGGAAGCTCGAGTATTTTATCGAAGTGACGTGGCGAGAATACAGAGAAGATTTATTGGAATCCAAAGCTATTCACACGAGATTCGGTATGGACATGATGACCTTCTTCTTCGACTGTAATGGATCTTCGCTCTTTGAGTTCCCGAGCATGGAGCCGCAATCAGTGCGCAGCGCTATGAAGACAGTTTGGAGAAAGTGCGCACGCCATAATACCAAAACACCAGGAATGCTGTCGGATGGAATCATTCTGTAGCACGGCCGCCCCACACTGCCAATCGAATGAAGGCTGTGATTAAGCTGTTTGGTTGGGAAACACTGCAACATCCTCTGTACAGTCCGGATGTTCGCATTGGAATTTTCGCATCTTTGGTGACCTGAATAATGATACTAATGGAGTGGGTTTCAGTGACATCCGTGTGTACAAGAGTGCGTGTGATTCTGGTGTTTCTAAAACTAAACTCCTGCCGAACAGACCATGGAGACCCAACG
The DNA here is from genome assembly GCF_021461385.2 of Schistocerca piceifrons. NCBI lineage: Eukaryota > Metazoa > Arthropoda > Insecta > Orthoptera > Acrididae > Schistocerca > Schistocerca piceifrons. The sequence goes on along the minus strand of NC_060139.1, from coordinate 686,586,957 downwards.
ATACCGACCGGCCGCCGTGTCATCCTCAGCCCATAGGCGTCATTGGAGGCGGATATGGAGGGACATGTGGTCAGCACACCGCTCTTCCCGCCGAGACCGGAGCCGCTACTTCTCAATAAAGTAACTCCTCAATTTGCTTCACAAGGGCTGAGTGCACCCCGCTTGGCAAAAACGCTCGGCAGACCGCATGGTCACCCATCCAACTGCTAGCCCAGACCGGCAGCGCTTATCTTCGGTGATCTGACGGGAACCGCTGTTACCACTGCGGCAAGGCAGTTGGCACTGTTGTGTTCCTACAAAACAGAAATTGATCGTCTCGTCTCCCAGTGGGATGTATTTCGCGATGCGTGTGGTGATTACTTTTGAACGGAACCATTTCATGGTGCTTTGTATTGGGCGTTGGATTTTAATTTGACTGTTCCTTGTACTTTTTTTTTTTTAAATTCTATGTTGGAACACACATAACATATCAATGGGGCAAGTTGAAAATTTGTGTCGGACAGAAATTAGAACTCGGGTCTCCTGATTACTAGGCAGATGCATTGACCACTACGCCATCTGGACACTGTGGTCACGGCAAACGCACAGACTACCCTAACACATCGGCCGTCAGACCCAGATTCCCAGCTTACACCACACACTATTGATGTAGATCCCTGCTCATTAGCCTTATTACTCGTGGCATCTCGCCGATTCCTGTAACAGTTACAGCTGGGCGTGATCTGCGCTGATTGGATCATTGGCACTTTCCTCCTCAAACATACATGTGGTGTCTGTTCTTTTGAGCATGTCCGAAAGAAAAGATATCACATGAATATAACCAATCCCAGCGTCTCAAGATCTGCGAAGCTGCAGTTAAACGGGAAGCCAAATCAGTGTCGTCTCCCAACTTTTGAACGGCGCCCTTGTGAGAAATCCCGACGGAGGGTATTTCCGCGCCGGCCCTCCTTTCCGAGCAGCGGTGAAAATGAAGCAGCGAGGCGCCACGAGTGTCCCGTAATTTACGAGGGAACCGGCCGCCTCTGCGGTATAATCCGGGCCGCAATATAGTGAGGCGGCTAAGTTACGGCCGGCCGCATCCATCGGCGCGTCAGAGGAGCGCCCGCTGCGGATTTAGCACGCGGCAGGGGGTGCCCGCCGCCGCCGCTGCCGCTGCTGCTGCGTGGGTCCATTGTCTGCAGTCTGGGCTCTGCCGGCTCATTACGGCAGCGGCGGGGCCCGGGCCAACGACATCTGCCGTTAGCCATCCTCAAATAAACAACTGTCACCCATTTATGAACTGGGCGATGATACAGAGCTGCTTCCTAATGTGGAGAGAGTCATATCCCGTAGCATTATTCACGTTATACCAAATGTAAATACGACTAACTTCCTGGTCAACAACTGGGAGCTGATAGAATGTAACAGTAAACATACCACAGATGGTGCTTTAATGAATCGAACTCCTGTGCCGTGTCGAATGGCACAGCTATTTTCCCCAGGCCAGAGATATGGCCATTGGTGTGAGTAGTACCGGCAGCACCAGAGGGAGATAAGGGTGGAAACCATGGCGCGACTGGAAGAATGGATGGATGAGGAAGTTAGTCAGTTTATGGAGTGGCACGGAGGAAGTCCGTTCTGGATGGAGCCAAAGTCCGAGAGCCTCAAGGGGCTACCGCGTGTTTCGGTACCGGACGAGACGACAATCAGCATGTGTGGAGCTGCCGTGCTGACAACAATCTGTGTGGAGCAGTTGCCGTCTTTCCTGGTCATTGCAGCGGATTCGAGGTGACAATTTCGGCGGATCGTAAATAGCAAATCTGAATGATTTTGCAGTTAACGGTAGCACCCTGATGGCCTTGGCTTAAGGCATTGCACCATCTTATGTTCGAATCTGCGTTAAGTGTTGCCAAATGTAAATAATTTCCTGCATGGAGCTCGGTGAGCTCTGAGTTATGTCTCGCATGTTTTTATCTCAGGCGGGGAGTGCGGCAGATTACTTTTTCGACAGCGGGCGAGGTGATACGTGTGATTGGTTTAAGTCTGTTGTGTTTCACTTCATGCAAGACCTGCCTGATGTGTGTGTTAACTTTCACCTTACAAACACCTTGCAGTCTCCGTTCTTGAGGTTATTTGCTGTATTGCACGTCCTGTACAGTACCACTGGATCATAGCGTCTGACTTCTTCACCTTTGACAGTAGGCGGCTGCCGAAAAAGAGCTTCGATTTATTTAAGCTGCTAAAATCACGTTCTTAGTTTTTCGATAAATCTTTTGTGTTATAATAACGCTGTTTCGACCAAGCAAATTCACTTACAACTGCGGGTGATACAGAAATTACATAAGCAGTAGCTCGAGGAAAGATCACAGCATACAGATTTGACGATGCAGAATTACTGTTGTTATGTATAATCATCAATTGTTCTGGAGTTGACACTGCTGTCGGCGCACATCTAGATGTGCATAGCGACATGTTCCACAAATAAACTACCTAAACAACTCTTCCAGTTTCCACAAACATCTCTCATCGGCCTAAATGGTTAGAAGTGGAACGTGCTGTTTCACAGAATCGACATGTTACGCCACAGGTGCCCCCAGTGTGACGAAAGATGTTGTGTGCTCAGTTTACATCAGTAATTACAACATCGGATAAAGTTAAAAATTATTCACTAACTAGTAACAGTATTACTCTCATTCGATTATTATTATTATTATTATTATTATTACTATTATCTACACTTAAGGTCCTTAAAGACAAACCCATTTTTATTTCTTCAAACATCTATTATATGTTTAGGTATATTTCTTATATTTCAGTCCTTTCAGTTAGTGAATATTAGGTTTTCCAGGATGAACTTGACTTCGCAGTGTCTCTACTTACTTATCTGTATATATTACAAGAATAACCATCACATTCAACATTCTTCTTCTTTGTAACATATACTGACTCATCATTTGTTACGTGCTCTTCCTTTTTTTTCATGATTCGCGAAAGCTTAGCTCTCCTTTTTGCATTTTCACTTTGGAACTAATTTATCACGTATTTCGGCTTGCTTAGTTAAAAGACAGAGCGCCTCTTTAATAGCCCCTTTTCACATTCAACTCACTTCTTTCAAAATACTGATGTATGACTATTCTATTTTTACACGCTATAACCTAGTAACTGGCTTTTCCATTTCGAATTTTATTGTTCTATTTATATCGAATTTCCCTTTTACTATCGCCCAATTATTTTATACGCACATTCTTTCCTTTTCGTAGATAAAAACATCATCAGAGATGTTTGTGCTGCCTGATTTATGTATATCATTATAACAGTACTCTTACTGAAAGCATTTACTTTGCTTTTAGTTGTTTGATCAGAACACTACAAGTTTCTTAAATATATTGGGACATAAACTATTTATATTTATCTTTATCATAAGGCGTTATCTGCACTACTCTCTGCAATTTCAAATCTCAGATTTGTTGTAAGTCAAACATGTGTATAAACGGGAATGCAAAGAATCATCATTGCTCATGTATTCTATTGGCTTTTAACTATTTTGGACATCATTTGTACACTGTGACTAACAGTCATCGTACGGCGTCCTACCTCTCTAAGAGTTGTACTTACACCGTCTCCTATTGACCGATACTGTGTAAAGACCTTTCCATCTTTTCGATGAACGTGTCTTTGTTAAAACCTCTAAACAAAAGCCGGTTCATGTGATTCCGTCTATGGATTCACCTGACCAAAGATTAGCCTGTTCCATCCATTGGTTCGCCTGTCCTTCTTCTCCTCTTCCTTCTGTCAACCACTACATAAAATCGGGTATGCTCCATCCTAAATCTTTATCAGTATGCACAACCTCCGACCCTTATCTTTAAGCATCCTAATGAGGAAGTTTCTCCGCAGCAAATGAACTCCACCCAGACGTCTCAAACATGTTTGTCCTTACTCCTTTCTTATTTTTTTACCTATAGTCCTGCGCATAATGGCCACGCCTACAAACTTGATATATCTTCTGAGATGAAAAGTAAATTACATTTTCAGGGATAATCGACGTTTTCTACATATACGTGGTCGACACATTCGTTGTTTGCAGCATGGTGAAAAAAAGCTACAAGATTTCTTCTGCCAATTTAACACGAATTCAGACAATACTTGGTTCGCCATTGAGGTGGAAGAAACTGAATATTTACCCTTCTGGTAAAGAAGAACCCTGATGGCATTGTAAGAAGACACAACAGACCGTTACCTAAACTATGATGGCTACCACCAACCATCGCAACGCGAATCTGTGCTCACCACACTGCTACACAGAGAAAGGGACGTGTACGACAAGGAAAATCTGTCTGATTACCAAGTTACAACATCAAGACGGAACTTTTTGCATGAACGGCTGCGTGGAGACGCAAATAATTATACGGCACACTCTCTAACCAAGCATGAAGAAGAAACCGAGTGCCTGGAGTTTCTTCTGTATGCAGAGAAACAAGGGTGCCAGGATAATCGAACAGCCTTTTCCGCTTAACAGTTCAAATCAAAAATTTTCTTGGTTGTCAAAGGACGACTGGGGCTGTGGACTCCTGGCTTCTACGAAAGCAAGTGGGTCAGATGCTGTTATGCATTTCCTATCGCTGTTCAGGATATGTGAGAAGTTTTCGCTTTGGCCAAACCGAAAAGTCTGCAGTGGCAGAGCACACCATCAACGAAGGACACAAATTTCTTTTTGGCAGACAAAGGGTCTGTGGAATATGGTCATCGGAGAGACTGTGGAAATTAGAATACACGATAATTTTTTCAACTGGGACAGCGGTTTTCAGTTGCGCTCAGGTGGTGTTTTGGCGTTTGTAAAAATTGGTGAGGAGTGCTCTGATGTGAAAGCGGTGGAGGCAGCGGGTATAATGAATGGACGGGCAGCACCAGGTCACGACGTTCGGACCTCCTCCACCCTCCGGGAGACCGTCCGATTGACGACTGGGACGTCTCCTCGGGAGGCACGAAACTGACCTAGCCGTTGAGCCCTCGGCAGGGGAGTCTGCGGTCCAGTAACGAAGTGAACATGAAACTGACTCTTCGCCTGAAGATAGCGAGTACGAAACTCGTCGAAACGTTGCGGAAACACGTTGCCACGACTTGCCTGATAAATATTTAATTATTTTGACCGTCCTACTTCTGTCTTCGTCACTGCCTTTTTTTCACACCCATCATACAGAGTTGTGCTGTTCTTTCTTTCTCAGGTCTCGACGTTTATATTTATGGATGTTAGTTGCTGTTTCTTTTTATCGTAAGCAAATTTCCCTTATGCAGTGCTTGCAACTATGTCTTTATCGTATCCTCCTTTACCTTTTCTACTTCCGTGAACGAAGAATTCATCCAAGCCACCAAGAGTTTCTCGCCCAACTTTAGCATTTCGCTACGCCTCACGCCTACCACTGAATAATCCATTTCTTTACCGTTGTTGTTAGTATACACGTAATAGCCATCAGCTATCACTCTTTCCATTTCATTAAACACTCGTACCGAGTTCCTGTTCAGTTTCGGATACCACTGCTGTTTCGTCAGAAAATCATATCGTGCAGATTTTTTATTCATGGCAAACAATTCCAATATCGAAATAGTCCTTTACTTCTCACATTGCCTCTTATACATACAAGTTAAATATCACGCCATCTGCAATGACTTCTCAAATTTTGCGTGTCATTTTACAGAGAAGAAAACAAAATTTCTTTATTTTTGTGAACAACAGCGTCCAAAAATATTCTTTTTGATGTGTAATACCCTAATTTAAAGGATCGCGAAATTGAAGTAGCTATTTACCAAGCAAAACCTTTGTCATTTCTTGTAAATATAATTGGGAATTTCTAACAAAAACACAACTTTATTATCCCTCCCCCATTTTTTGAAAAACTGTCAAAATGTTTGACACACCCAGCTACTTCAGTCTACGCCACATGAAGAGGATGGACTACCGTTATGCCCCTGTATTGTGTACTATTACTACAATTGCAGTATCGTAGCCTACCGATACCGCCGAAGCTGGCGCCGCGAAAGAAGGTCCTCCAGGCCGCAGACCAATGAAAACCGTCAGGTCAGTGTTATAAGCGGCTGGCACCTGGGCACCAGTCTTCAAGTCGAGATTACATCCGTGATGTTAGTTGGTGCCGAAGGTTACACCGACTTGTACCGGACATACAGACGCATGTCCGTGACGGGCATCTGTTTATAGCTAGCCACGGCTGCCACAAGTCGTCAACAGCGTAGCATTTCTTGACACAGAAGCTGAGTGCAATGTTTTTATATAAAGTGCAATTGTGTGTACTAATCTTTTGCTTGTCTGTGGAGATTCCCACGGCGACAGATCCTTTGGTCACCTTCCATCCATTTATTATTAGTAGCGAGGAAGTAACATTTTGGTCCTCGGAACACAACGGTTACCAATTCTCATCATAGCAACAATGTTTAAAAACGGAGATTACTTTGTCTTCATATCATCAGAGATTTTCATCGATGGATTTTAGATTATGTTTCCGGGTTGTTCCTAAACCAGCCCTCGGAAATAATAAATTTCTTCTCGAGTGTCGCTGCTAATCCAAAAGCCGAGCTACTCCTTTTCCAACGTATTTTCAATTTTCCGGTGGATTCTCCGATATATTACTCTTCTGCGTGTTTTTGATGAACATAGGTGAAGGTGAAGTAAATGTCAGGAATCCTGAGGAGATTGCGGATAAAGTACAGAGGCAGAAGAATGGTACAAGAAATTTACAAACACAAAATTCGAGTAACTAAAGTGGAAAATTGTGAAGGAGGTATTTACAGTTACGTTTCATCTTCCCGCTACTTCTGCTGAAATTAAAAGAATCTAACAAAATTTTCAAGGTGACGCAGTTTGTTAGACGAATGAAAGGAAATATGAGGAGTAGTTGAATGAATTAGACAACATAAATAGTAAAATATGCCCGTAAACAAAAGTACAAAATTTTGATCGTGATGTACAGCACGGCAGTGACTTGTTACACATCAAAGGTAGTGAAGGGATGAAAGCTGTCTGTCGTTTTGACGGTGAGGCTACACAACTCTTCTACATAGGAAACATTTCAGAAGCAGACGGCGCTGGAGTAGGGAGGGCAGCTCAATACGAGCAGACACTTAGTAACAATAAATTGTACGGACTGAGAGAGAAAATTCCCGAAACGCTGCGACTAGAGTGCAAAACTATGTTCCAGTGAACTGTGGACTGACGAAATAAGGGTATAAATGTTGTTGCTCCAGATGAATCATAAAAGGAAAGAGGTATAGGGTGAATTTGAGCTCGATGGACAAAGATTTGGAGGATGTTCAGGGACTTTTTCTAAGAATTTTGGTGTAAGGGACCCGTGGTCTCCAAAGACTCATTACAGAGCAACTGCATTTCGTTTGATTTCCCACCCCATCTATCTTTGTATTTACATTGTACTAAAGATCTGCACAACAGCGCAAATGTTGACGGTATGCGCTGCGTGTCTTGCTTCAAAATAAATTTGTTCCATTCACTCAAGGACCATGTGGATGACTTTGAAGGGTGCTAGCGTAATATGATTGATGTGCATTGTAGATGAAACTAGAATGTAAGGAACGGGAGGAGCAGCTGTTACGACAGACAGTGGGGAGGTGATGGCTTCCGACTTTTAGGTTACCTGTAATTGCCTGAGACCGACTAATCAACGTTACCGTAATCGTCAATGTGATCAGTAGATGGGATGAGGACGGTAGCATCCAGCTCACGTCGTTCTCTCTCCAGTCTTTCCAGCGTGCCGTTCTGACGGCTGCAAGATCATAGCATCACAACTTAATCAGGTTCCGATCGTTCGACCGGGACGCCCATTTGATTTGCCCATCCTGCCAAGTATTGTCCTACCCCAATACGATATACGTTGACCACTTACCTACTGCAAAGGCCTAATCGCCGCATAGCCTAATGCCAGCTTCCGCCGACCCCACACACGTACCTCTCAAACCATAATGAACAATGGTGAGTGAGACTGAGTGAGTATGTGTGTGCGTGTGTGTGTGTGTGTGTGTGTGTGTGTGTGTGTGTGTGTGTGTGTGTGTGTGCTGAACTCTTTATCTTCCTCTTCTAACGTTAATGAGTAATGGCTGTAGATACAACATTTATTACACTACTTGCCATTAAAATTGCTACACCACGAAGATGACGTGCTACAGACGCGAAAATTAATCGACAGGAAGAAGATGCTGTGATATGCAAATGATTAGCTTTTCAGAGCATTCACACAAGGTTGGCGCCGGTGGCGACACCTACAGCGTGCTGACATGAGGAAAGTTTCCAACCGATTTCTCATACACAAACAGCAGTTGATCGGCGTTGCCTGGTGAAACGTTGTTGTGATGCCTCGTGTAAGGAGGAGAAATGCGTACCATCACGTTTCCGACTTTGATAAAGGTCGGATTGTAGCCTATAGCGATTGCTGTTTATCGTATCGCGACATTTCTGCTCGCGTTGGTGGAGATCCAATGACTGTTGTCAGAATATGGAATCGGTGGGGTCAAGAGGATAATACGGAACGCCGTGCTGCATCCCAACGGCCTCGTATCACTAGCAGTCGAGATGACAGGAATCTTATCCGAATGGCTGTAACGGATCGTGCAGCCACGTCTCTATCCCTGAGTCAACAGATGGGGACGTTTGCAAGACAACAACCATCTGCACGAACAGTTCGACGGCGTTTGCAGCAGCATGGACTATCAGCTCGGAGACCATGGCTGCGGTTACCCTTGACGCTGCATCACAGACAGCGATGGTGTATTCAACGACGAACCTGGGTGCACGAATGGCAAAACGTCATTTTTTCGATTGAATCCAGATTCTGTTTACATCATCATGATGGTGGCATACGTGTTTGGCGACATCGCGATGAACATTGGAAGCGTGTATTCGTCATGGACTATCAGCTCGGAGACATGGCTGCGGTTACCCTTGACGCTGCATCACAGACAGCGATGGTGTATTCAACGACGAACCTGGGTGCACGAATGGCAAAACGTCATTTTTTCGATTGAATCCAGATTCTGTTTACATCATCATGATGGTGGCATACGTGTTTGGCGACATCGCGATGAACATTGGAAGCGTGTATTCGTCATCGCCATACTGGCGTATCGCCCGGCGTGATGGTATGGAGTGCCATTGGTTACACGTCTCGATCTCCTCTTGTTCGCATTGACGGCAGTTTGAACAGTGGACGTTACATTTCAGATGTGTTACGACCCGTGGCTCTACTCTTCATTCGATCCCTGCGAAACCCTACATTTCAGCAGGATAATGCACGACCGCGTGTTGCAGGCTCTGTACGGGCCATTCTGGATACAGAAAATGTTCGACTGCTGCCCTGGCCAGCACATTCTCTAGATCTGTCACAAATTGTAAACGTGTGGTCAACGGTGGCCGAGCAACTGGCCCGTCACAACACGGCAGTCACTACTGTTGATGAACTGTGGTATCGTGCTGAAGCTGCATGGGCAGCTGTACCTGTACACGCCATCCAAGCTCTGTTTGACTCAATGCCCCGCCGTATCAAGGCCCGTATTACAGCCAGAGCTGGTTGTTCGGGGTACTGATTTCTCAGGATCTTTGCACCCAAATTGCGTGAAAATGAAATCACATTTCAGTTATCGTATAATATATTTGTCCAGTGAATACCCGTTTATCATCTGCATGTCTTCTTGATGTAGCAATTTTAATGGCCAGTAGTGCATGTGCTTGTCAGAAGTAGTAATACCAATAATGTATCAGCAAGACAGCAACAACTGCTGCATCGCCATCAGCATTTTGCGAGAAATTTCGTCAGTCAAAAAATGTTAAGGAAGTTTAAGTCTATTTAGTAAGAAATGAAAGAGGGAGGGCGGAGGGGGAAAGGCCACAACATCATATTTGACCCCTTTTCTGGCCAAAGTACGACAAATTGTACCAAAGGATTCAATATTAACGGAGAATATTATGGCGGCCGTTGTGACCGAGCGGTTCTAGGCACTTCAGTCCGGAATCGCGCTGCTGCCATGGTCGCAGGTTCGAATACTGTCTCGGGCATTGATATGTGTGATGTCCTTAGTTTAGTTACGTTTAAGTAGTTCTAAGTCTAGCGGACTGATGACATCAGATGTTAAGTCCCATAGAGCTCAGAGCCATTTGAGAATATTATCAAAACAACTAACAGCGGAGTAGAGTTTGTGGTACATATATTTGTTTTAATTTATGTGAAACACCCAAATGAGTCCCTTCGGCGTATATTCGTCGTATGTCATTGGGTTATTTACTTATTACTTTAGTAATATTAGTTTACATTAACTAAAACTATACGAAATCACGTTATAAACATCAGAGCACTCACAATATGGTCCTTTGAGATCAGGAGAGCCCATAAACTCTTATGGTGAAATGAACAATACAGTGGTACGAGAGTCTCTCCTTTCTTTCAGTCCTCTGTGTATAGAAATACTGAATTGTAACAGCAAAAGCGTTTCGTATGCAACGGCACAGGTACACAGACGTGCCACCGCATGAATTCAACTCCACGCTGTTTTATAACTCCAGAAAGTGGACGTGACTTAAGTACCGTTTGATAGGAGATGGATAAGGAAATAGGTTTCCAATCCGACTAATGATCCGTACCACAACGAAGCAGTGTGTACCAAGTGTTAAATTTAGTGCGTGGCGGTGTGCTTTGCGAATATGACGGAGATGCTCGAAAATTAGCACAGACGGCTACCCCTGTTCCTCACCCACTCCCCCTCACCACACTCCCCACATTCTTGTGTTTACGTTACGAACGAGCAGGTTAAACTGAGGCAATATTTGTGTACCTGTGCGCGCCGAGACAAACGAGGTGGAATCAGTCACCGCGGCTTAGCCGGCTCGGCGCCAGACGGGCTTTTGGTAATTGTACGGAAGCTGCGCAGAGCGCCCGGTGCGGCGCGCGGGAGCGAAGGGGGAGGGGGGGGCGGCCGCTTTCAATCAAAACAGAACAGCGCCATCGATTTGGCTGTCAAATCCATTTCCTGAGTCCCGTCAACGAAGCGGGACCTGACGGTTTGTCATCTCTTTATTGCAGTCACTGCCCGCCATTTGAAAATATACAGCGATTTTTCTGGTCAGCTGCGTCCAAACATAGATATCGAGACATTTTGAAAACAGCCTAGCACCACACCCAGAGAAGAAACTTAATCGTACAGAAAGAATTTTTACTAAGCACTAAACACTTCACCAGCCTCCGTAGCGGAATGGTGAGCGCAGCTGGCTGCAATTTGGAAGTCATAGATCCGGTTCCCAGTACAGCCACGACCTTGGTGGGAGGACTGTAATGGTGTGCACTCAGCCTCGTGAGACCATTGGAGGAGCTACATGACCGAGTATCGGCGGCTCCAGGTCACGAGAACTGACAACGGCCGGGAGAGTGGAGAGTGGCGTACTGACGTCATACAGCATCCAGTGACGCTACTGTCACGGGATGACACGGTAGTCGGACGGTACTGATAGATCCACTAGGTCTGTAGACGGAGTTTACGTTACGTTTTACTCAATACCCCAATACTCTCTCTTATTAGCAATGCACAGCAGATCACCATGCAGAGGTGTTAATGCCACTAGTCTGAGTTACCATATTGTGAAGTCAATGCGGCTTTTGGCTGCCTATCTCATCGCTCGCGAAAGAGTTTGTTGCCGGACCTTCTCAGAGGTCGATTCCTGGAGCACCGTCTGTGGCCCCTTGGTTCTCGTAAGATATGTGTGTTCTAAAAGGAGGTGTGATGGCCAGTAGTTCAGTGTAACGCTCCTTCAGTCCATGCCTTCTGCGGGTCTAGCCTGCCTCAGTGCCCTTTAAGGAACTTATGCACTAGTCCTTGTGTTTTATTATTGTATTATTTATTACAATACCTTGTAATGCCTACACTAAAAAATGGTTCAAATGGCTCTGAGCACTATGGGACTTAACATCTGAGGTCATCAGTCACCTAGAACTTAGAACTAATTAAACCTAACCAACCTAAGGACATCACACACATCCATGCCCGAGGCAGGATTCGAACCTGCGACCGTAGCGGTCGCGCGGTTCCAGACTAAAGCGCCTACATTAAAGTTAATATATGTCTGGTTAATAGTTCTGGTGGCCTTCTGGAATAAATCTAGCAGTGTAGTGTTCAGTTTACAAGAAATGGCATTAAAATGTTTTAAAAGTATATACAGAATTAATTTACTATATTTCTAGTGTTATGTATGACGCAGAAGACCATGTGAGAGCAAGAAACGTAACTATTATACAGGGTGTATCAAAAAGAATCATCCGATTTGGCACGTCTATATTTCTGCAACTAATAAATATATAAAATGAATTTTATTTTTTGACGGACAAGAAACTCAAGATGTTTTTTTCATACCTTTTCATAAGCGTGCAGCATGCCTCCCTTGAGATGCATGACACATGTCAAAGCGTTATTCAAATTGTTCCCACACTGCAGCGAGCATGTCTTGAGTTACAGCTTCCACAGCTGCTGTTATACGATGTCTCAGTTCATTCATTCGTTGTTGTTGATAACGGAGGCACATAAACAGAGTCTTTCATAAACCCCACAAGAAATAATAACATACAGAATTTTAAACATGGCTGATTGGTTCAGTGACCGTTTATAAATTAACGTTGAACTAAATAAGCCATCGGTCACAATTTTTAGTCTTTTTTTACCACGTTTCAACACTCCTGTGAGTGTCTTCATCACAAATTAAACATTTAAAGTGGCCTATAACATAAGTACAAATTTATGGGGAAAATTTTTTTTTGTAAAAGTGTAAGTACTGGCTAACAGTGCAAGAAAGAGACAGTACTTACACGTCACGTACAAAATAAATATGAAGCCAGAAACGCTGTAGTCACAAACTTTTTTAAAAAAGAATACATGAAGGGCGAGCCACTATGGGCTGCTCATACCCATACAGCCACAGGTAGCAACAGACTGAGGCGCCCGCGTTAGCAAGTGCGGGCAATTGAACATTATACCAAGAGTGCCATCTAGTAGCCGCAAATATAAGTAGGCTGGTTAACATTTAAAATATAGACACCTGCATGTTAGAATGAACAGTATTTAGTACATGAACTCACAGGCAAAGTTTTATTTGACAACAGCAGACATGGTAACTTTTTGCTTATGTCAAAGCATAGAAATACAGTTTGAAGACTGAAACTGATTAACAGAACAAAAAGAAGCAGTGCTTAAACATCACGTATAAAATAAATATTAAGTGAATAAGCTTTAGTCACAAATATTAAAATAAATGCATGGAAAGCAAGCCACTACGGGCTGCTCGCATATGTCACGATGGGCACTGTCTTATGAATCTTTTAATTTTATGAGTTGTTGGAGTAAAGTACTTTATTTCATAGCTACCTGGAAACTTATATAGCCTTTAAAGTCTGTAGTCTCAGGTCACCGCAGTGACAACTACGTGTGGAAAAAGAAGTCACTGCTGAACATCACTGTTTTGAAGACCATAACTCGGAACCCAATTATTTCTAATGTGATTATTTCATTGGCAAAGAAAAACAAAACAGTGTTTTAAACAAGTCCAGTCAGACGTCACTCACTACTAACATTTAATTGGGACGTCTGGACGCCTATGAACGACAATAGTGAATATGCAGGATCACAAAATTCAAGTCATCCGACCACTGGAGCACAGAGTCCGAGTGGGTCGACATAGCAGGAGACGAAGGCTCCACCTGGGACCGCAGGCTGCTCGTCAAGGGGCGCCGTGGCGAATCTCCGTGGTTGGTGCAGCGGTTCTAACTGCCAGCTCTGTTATTGGACGTCTACATAACTACAGCTTCCACAGAACGATACTTACTGTGTAACCTGCGGCCCTGTGATCAGTGGAAGCAGGTACTATTGTACCTGTGTGCCTCCGGTGACGACACAAACACCACCTGTGACAAAATGGTGTGCCACCAGTATCACCTGTGTCTTTCGAAAATACCCTCAATAAATAAATAAACAAATAAATAAAATCTTGCAGTGAAAGCGAAGGAGAATTAAACAACCGGGTGAATGGAATAAACAGCTTATATAGCGCCGAGCATGGATTGAGAGTAAATCGAGGAAAGTCGAAAGTAAAGAGAAGTCGAGAGAAACTCAATATCAGGATTGGTGATCACGAAGTAGATGAAGTTAAAGAAATAGTGCTTCCTAAGTGGCAAAATTAACCCATGAAGAACGGAGCTGGTTCAAAACTGGTTCAAATGGGCCTTAGCACTATGGGACTTAACATCTGCGGTCATCAGTCCCCTAGAACTTAGAACTACTTAAACCTAACTAACCTAAGGACATCTCATACATCCATGGCCAAGGCAGGATTCGAATCTGCGGCCGTAGCGCTCACGCGGTTCCAGACTGAAGCGCCTAGAACCGCTCGGCCACAACCGCCGGCTGGGACGAAGCAAGGAGGACATCAAGGCAGACCAGCAGTGGCAAAAAGGGCATTTCCGGAAAAGAGAGAATTCTACTACTGTCAAACAAAGGCCTTAATTTGGGGATGAAAATACTGAAATTTAGAAATTTGTGGTAAGGACTACGGGACCAAGCTGCTGAGGTCATAGGTCCCTAGGCTTACGTACTACTTAGCCTAACTTAAACTGACTTATACTAAGGACAACACACACACACACATATGTGCCCGACGGAGGACTCGAACCTCCGACGGGGGAAGCCGCGCGAACCGTGACAAGACGCCGTAGACCATCGTTACAGAAGTCAGCCGCCAGCGCTTTCCGCCAATCCTCTAGGCTGGCCTACAGCTCGTTATCTGTGGCAAAACGTTGTCTTCATAGCTAGCGGTTCATGTGCGCAGAGATGAAACTCAGAGTGAGACAATTACGGGCTGTAATGTGGGTAATCAAACATTTCAAATTGAAAGCGATATAGGAGCATATTCATTGCCCCTCCAAAATGCAGCTGAGAATTGTCTTGAAGAAGAAACCGCACGACAGTTATGTAATGTTGGTTGCATAGATTCAGGCGAAATTTCACACCAGGCTCTCGTACTTGGCGTTAGACGCAATTGATCTAGGTTTCTTTATGTGCTCCCTGTATGCTCAGAACTAAAAAGAACGATGTAATGAGATCGATGGGCGTACTAGAGACACTGCCCAACACACCTCTACAAAACTTCATCGGATTTTCACGGTGGTTTCCATTTCGCGACCAATCGTTCCTTACTTTCCGAATAACCCTCGTATTAACAAGACAATTAACTGTGAGATGAAAGATACATTTAGTCTTGTGTCTGGCGCCTTACATGTACTCCGATCAGGAGCTGGCGAAGGGCACATCGTATGCTGCATATACGACAGCCATAATACACTGGTCGTCGTTTGTGCCAGAAGTACACCCAAAAAAACTCAAGGTCGGAAGACATTTGAACATCTCCATCACCGTCTCTGCGCTCATAGATCTAATGGTTTGGAAAGGAGACGACCAGGATCTGAGGCTCCAGATTAGACGAGAAAACTGAATTCTGTGCACAAGTCTCTTTCCGTTTGCATACGGCTGCTAGTGTTGCAAGTGAATATTGCTGATACGAGTGTCTGGACACTGTTGCGAGAACGTAATTCGTGCATGGTACCCTGCTGGTGAAAGAGCCCATACTTGCTGCAAGTGGTAAGGATACAACTGTTGCGAGAACAACAGGTGTATCCTTATTATTTGCAACATGTACTGGCTCTCTCAACAGCAGGGTACCCTGCATGAGTTACGTAAATATAAAACTTAGTATTAGGACATATCTCGTCTCTACATTCTCAAATATACGTCTCGAGAAGCGACTATGAGGAGAAAATTCAACAAATTAGAGCCAATACAGACGCTTACCGACAATCATCCTTCCCATGCTCTATTAGCGAATGGAATAGGATTGGAAGGCTCAGTTCGTGGTACAAAAAGTGCCCTCCACAGCAAACTATTCGGTGGCTTGCGGAGTGTGACGTACATGTTGATGTGCTGGAGTCTGTGTTAGCAAATATCTTTTACGATATACCTGTCATCCGTTTTTAAATAGTAAAGTATCTTTCAGGGTTTAGTATATGGGTCTACCAGTCCTCCTCCGGTATGGTATTGCTGTTTGGTACTGCCTGCCACCGTTAACAAAGATTCCGTTGAAAACTTAATTCTTCTACAGTGCATAATTCAGCTTCTGATTTTGACATCCAATTTGCTCATGAAGTATAGACAGTACTTCCCAATACAGCAACTGCATCGGATACATAACACAGATTTCCACAAAGAGATAGTCTACAATAAGCCTGTCAAACAGAAATATCAGAATCTGAGTCCGCCTAGATGCAAAACACATTGTCATTCGTTTATTTCTTTATTTTCCCAAACTAGTTTCGGCGACAAATATTACCATCACCAGTGGGTTTTTTATACTTATTTATTGTCTGTCACAGCATGTTTTTGAGAATTATTGTCGCTGTTTGCGACATATTTTTTGTGCGCTTTTTGTTGTTGTTGCTTTTTGTACTCAGCGAACATCATGTCATCAGAAAATTCTTTGGATGGTATGTAGCTGATTCTATACACATAAAAACAAAACTTTCGCACTTTGTTCATAATCAGGAATATATACTATCAAGAATATATATTGTCGCAAACAGCGACAATAATTCTCAAAAACATGCTATAACATACAATAAATAAGATTAAAAACCCACTGTTGCTGGTGATATTTGTCGCCAAAACTAGTTTGTGAATATAAAGAAATAAACGAATAACAAGGAGTTTTGCATCAAGGCGGACTCAATTTCTGATATTGTTGTTTTTCTTTGCAAACACGGATCAAATGGAAGAGTTGCGAGATAAAATTATCGTAAGCCTGTCAGTTTTCTTTTGTAGCAGAATATTGCTGTTTGGCACTACATTCCAACACTAACAAATAATTCTTTAGAAACTACAGTCTTTTGTGACGTACACACCGCATCCTCATCGTTAAATGGAATTTTCTTGCAAGAAATAGCCAATAACCCTGCAAATCAAACTAATTGGATGCATAACATTGATTTTCACGTAGTTTGCAGGCAAATAATTAGCAACTGTAGGTGGACAGAGCATAGTTTATAACCTTTTTCTCGGCCCTGATTGTCTGGAAGGTATACGTCTACACAGGCCAAACTTCGTGTATCCTTATTATCCCAGTATACAAGTTGCAGAGTGGCAGCAGTGCTACATAAATGTTTTGTACTGGAAAGCTGCCCATCCCAATTCAGTAACATCTAAATGTTTAACGGTACTGATCCAGGCACTCCAATAATTACAACATTCATTTTCTAACGTCAGTCATTTCCACTTTGTTGTATTTGTCTGTCTAAATAATTTACTACAGCAGTGTGCTACAGTTCTTCCTACCTTAGTATTGTCCACAGATTTAGCGCAGTTTACAGAACAACCACAATCAGCAGGTATGGACATCAGAAAATTTACTTTCAGCTGTTTCATCTCATCATCAACTGCGGCTCTACCTCATCATGTGGGCCGGTATCGTAGATGGTTGGTAAGATGGACCAAGTGTACCTGTAAACTGACTTACGGGGCAGGCATTCACGAACTCTCTGTAAAACGCCATTGCACATATTTTTGAAGAAACTCAACTTATCAGTCTCCAAAAATCTCAGTTCCTTTATGATGGTGCACGTATTCAGTTATAAGGCGCACCGATACTTGGATTGAATATTTCTTGATTGATGAGTGGGTAGATATTGCCAACTGTCTAGCCTCCAACACCACCTGATTTACAAGGCACAGAACTAATGTTGTGTCTGCCGGGCTTTCGGAAGGGGTGAGAGGGAGAAAGTAAATGAAAGGAGGTTGGAAGCGCCTACTATGATTAGGAGGCCTCGAGAACTGTCGCACGATACGAGATGCACATATAGAAGTTTTAGGGAAAAACACGTAGAGAGAGTCTGAAAGTCTAACAGCTCTGAAAATGTGGTCCCAGTAATAATTTAACTTAACATAGCGCTATTACGCTTTTAAAAGCAGCCGATAAGCTGCGTTTAGTTACTGTAACGCTTAAGCAATATTTGAAGCATTTACACTAATCAAACAACTGTCAGCTGTAGAAATCTAGAAGAATAAATAAATATAAATATTATGTAATTCTGATTTTATAGCTTACCCTGTAGGTGTCGAGAAGGAGTGTGAAATGTATCAATGTGGGAACCGTACCAAGACGCCGTTCATGTAATAGACGAAAGAATTCTATTACCTCGGGAGCATGAGCAAGGAGAAGGAACAGGAAAAAAATAAGGTGCGGACGAACACAGCCAAAGAGAGCATTTCTCAGCTAATACTGTCATTGTAAAACATGGTTTACTTTGAGAAAAGAATTTATGAGGATATACACACGGAGAACAGACATCAGAGAAACCTAAAGCTATAAAATAAGAGAATCAAAACGTTGAATGTGTACGGGTATGCTGAACGTCAACTGTATTGAGAGAAACGAGGACGTTCTCCACAAAAACTGAAAGAAAAGAAATATATGGAAATGCTGTCTAGAAGATACAGCATAATAGATCATGTATTACGGCATCAGGGTCCTTTCGAGATAGCGGAAAGAGCCACTGAGGGCAAACATTGTACAGGACGACAAACAAAAGGCACAATGCTTTGGGTGTTTAAATGCTAGTCTAACAAAAATCGTATCGGTCCACATCAGAGCTGCGGAACGTTGATGACAATTTCTGTAATTTTATACACATGGAGGTGACGTAAGTAGACCAATCAAAGGATGATTATTTGTTACATTAGGCCATCTAAGAAACAGTTACGACACCCAATTGTCTGTAAAGACGATGAAGTTCTCTTTGCAAATGTTAAGTTCTTATACCAGACTTACATGCCACGAAGAAAGATAGCGTTTTGAACAAAATCGTAGACACGAAAAACCCATATAAGTAAAATCTTTCAATAACTACTCTTTCAACTATACAACAGTCAATGATCGCATACTAAATACTGTATATTTGCTTGTAAATAATGATTAACGTAACAGTCGATTGTAGATATTTATTCATTACAAGTGACACTTGTTTTGGGGTTCAGTTTCGTTAAGTTGGCTTAAATGAGGCCCAAAAGTGACATTAAAACTACTGATGGACAGAAACGCCATTATCTTTTCTGGTGTTCCCGCTTAAAACCTATATGTAATAAAATTTTATTGCAGGTTTCTTCTTCACATAAACTGTCTGCTGATTGACCAAACAACAAAAAAGCAACGTGAAATAAGTTTTCGGTCGAATAACATACGTTCCAGTTTTTCAATGCAACTGTTCCGTTCCTTAATAATCGGGTTATTTGAAAATAATTTTCGAAGAGGGGTGCACAGTGTATAACAGAACTGGTACACAGGAAGAGAAACCCTCAAATTAAAATTCTTTAGTCGTAATTCAGACGTTTTACTTGCCTAAAACAATCGCGGCAAATACTCGAATGGTTCCTTGAGCAAGATCCTGGTTGAATCTTTCTGGCGTATTTTTGAGCTGTGCTATTGTCTCGTTGACGTTAGGCCAGGCTTTACTTTAAGCGCTCTTCAGGAACCACGAAAAACGTAAATCAAGAGTCAGATACAACACAACTAAGCAACTGGCATACTCGAAAATACAGGATGTTTGGAAATACCCATTACAGACTTCTAGGAGTTGTAGAAGGGAGTGAACACATAATAATTTGAACAGGAACCCGTGTCCGGGAATATACCTTTTCCGTTCTACGATGGTTTCAGTTCAGATGTTTAACTCATCCACTTCTGCTTGAGGAATTGAATTAGGCGTGACGCAGGTAATAGTTCGAAAGAAAACATAACGAAACATCGATTTATCACTTAAGCACAACTGTTTGTATTAACACTTAAACATTACGTGTTTACTTTACTTCATCACGAAAAAGAACACAGCGTATTACATGTACCCTACAATACTGATGCATTACAGAAGAGCTGATGGATTACAACAGCGGCTCGATGTGGCTGCCACCAACGTTGTTCCAAACATTGTGCCTACGAAACATGCATTGGTACACACCTGCTGCCTCTTCCATTTGTAGTGCAGCGGCCAGAACTCGTGGCAGCATATCTTCCATCTCTACAGGAGTCTTGCAGCAGGGTAGACTTTAAGTGACATCAGGTGACCGTCTGATGTGGTACACGTCACCCCACCCACTCTATAGCATACCAGAACAAGCTATTCTGGGTAGCTCAGTTGGTAGAGCACTTGCCCGCGAAAGGCAAAGGTCCCGAGCTCGAGTCTCGGTCCGTCACACAGTTTTATTCCGGCAGGAAGTTTCAATTCTGAAACTTTTCTCTCTCCGTCAGCAGTCGTGGACGCGTTACACATTTGCGTTGAAACCGTCTACCGTTTCCGTTCATGGATTCCTATTTAGCATATTATTTACTCACTCCTCTCTACAATTCGTAGAAGTTTGTAACGGGAATTTCTGAACAGGTCACCCTATTCGACTGAAACTGTCAATAAACCAGTTTAGAAATGGTAAATTACAGTCTGTTCACGTTCTTGAGTAAACTACAAAAGAAACAATTATTTCTACCGGAACACTTTTGTATTGTGCATACATTATTTGATACTATATCAGCATTTGTGTTTTAGGTACAGGAGCACACATTGTAACTAACATCTCATCTAGCTTTCTCTTTCAAGAGGAGTGAATATTATCTACATTTATCACAAATTCAGGCTATTTCAACTATGTTAGTGAATATGTCATAAAAAGTTTTAGGAAAATCGTAAGCTTTACCAAAGGTTTTCCTGTTGTCTTAAATAAATTCCTAATTACTAATACTTTTAGTTCAATAGAATAAAAGGAACACTGACTCTTCGTTGCGAATGCTTCGCCAGTTAACTGCTAGGATTTTAATAATCTGTCTGTGGAAGGCGTTACTTTAGATCTTACACTGATACTTCAGGTCCTCCTGCAGTTGTCATTATCTGGAGTGGATGGAGAGTCGATTAATCTAACAAACACTTGTGTGTACCACACACACATACAGGTACTTGGGTAGCAGACGCTGATGTGTAGTGCACATCTAGCCCATTTAGGGAGACTCTATAGTGCTCAACTATGTGGCGCAAGTCCAAGTAGACGCAGACTAGCTCGTCACAGAGCCTTCGAGGTCTCTAGTTCAGTCCTTTCACTCATAACCACGAGGTCACAATCAGTTCTGAGGACGAAAATGTTGCGAATTGTGAGCTTCGTCGAAATTCCGTGAGCTGGGCTCCGCTTCTTAACCTTCCTGACAGTCGTAGGAATGACCCTAGTGCGACCTCGGAGGCCAGGAGAAAGGTATTGCTTGTTACAACGTGCACCACAATCTGCAATTGGCTGCACCCTGTTCCCTCAACGGCTGTTTCATATTACTGAATGAGGCCCCCAGGCATACACACTGAGTGCAGTTGGTGTTCCTTCCCGTCTTTGGTTGCCATTTCCCTAAGGGCTGCCGTTATTCGCCGCACGTTTGAACTGGTGTTTATTAACAGACCTCTCAACATTTTGAGTGTCTCCTCTTGACCCAGGATGCAACAACTTTCCAAACAGTTGAATTCAGTTTCATTTGCTCAGTTTCAGCACCTCAAACCTACAGGGTAGGGCGGATCGCTATGACACCCTAAGTCATCCCTGTCACCTGACTACTCCGTACAGGACGCCTAGACCTACTATTGGCATGTCACTCGCCGTCAAGTGGACCGAATGTCAGACATCGTACTTACCGCAGAGGAGATAGGATCCACAGGGGAGGAGAGTACTGGAGGTGTCTTTCTTAAGTACCTCTGATACGCGACTCCCAACGCACTGACTCTCAGCAGCTGCCAATCTTCTGACAGCAGTCAGGGCGAATTGCAGCGGCTTACGAGCGTGTTCGAGAACAGTATTCACCGTCGGGGTGCGTTGTTTTACATGACAGTGAACCAATAACTTTAAACAAAGCCTGTTAATTATCATTTAATATGTTAAGCTAAAAATATTACTAATTACCTTTAAGAACAACTAGGACACAAAATGAGATTTCTATTAAGACAATAGAAACACCTGCTGTAAAAATTACTGGTTTCCTAAAACTGTTTGTGGTTGTATTCGCTAACAAACTCGAAAATAGCGAAAATTTACTATAAATGTAGATAACACATCCGCCTCTTGAAAAGGAAAACTAAATGCAACATGTTATATTAGTTATAAAATGTACACAGCAACACTGCCCCTCAAAAGCAGTGAAGCTCACATAATACCATGTACAAAAACGTGGTTAAAAACATGAAGTTTATAGCAGTGAGATTCTGGGCGGTGGTAACCGATAGTATAAGGAAACGGAGGTAGCATGTTTGTCGCGGTAGACAAGACCCTCAAATGCACAAAGACATAAATTAAAGCTGCAGGGGAGATTATTTCGACAAGACTCAGTATCACGGGTGCCCTAAAATTGTAAGCCGATCCTTCTGTGAGCTATCAGACTCACCTACTAATGTAACCGAAGACTCGAGAGAAAAACTCAGTTCGTTAATACTTCCCCTATTAAATGTTATCGTTGGTGGATAATTTAATCACCCAACTGCCAATTGCGGAAATTACAGTTTCGTTTCTGGTGGTCGTGACAAGACATCGTGCGAAACATTACTAAATGGCTTCTCTGAAGACTACCTACAGTAGAGGGTTTGGAACACAGTCATGTTGGAAAACTATTAGATCTCATTGTAAAAAATACATCTGATCTTTTTGAGGATGTCCACATTAAAACTGATATCAGTGACCATGACGCGGTTGTGGCAACAATGGTTGCCAAAGTACGAATGACAACTAAAACAGGTAGAAGAATATACAGAATCTTCCCTAAGAGTCATCAGGAGCATTTTCTCTTGTTTTTCAGCAGATATTTGTAATTTAGTATTTGAATTGTGTTGCTGGAGTCAGCCGAAAGAAATAGTGCTCATGACGTCTTTCATTCTATTCAGTGTCGACAGAAGGCGTCGGTCTGTTTGCCGCCACAAGCAAAATGATTTTTAAAAGCGGAATTTAACGTGCCTATTCGATGAAGCGGTCCCAGCTTAGTCTAGTTAGATATTCAATCTATCGATGTGTGCCAACAGGGACCATAAAACACGAAGAGTACCCAGTATTTCACTGAGGCACTGCTGGTATGTTGTTTATTCTTATTGTTTCACTGTACCTGTTTATACGTGTCGATAAAACGAATATCGAACTAGACTAGTTTAGAAGCTCTCTATCGAATGGGCACGTACATTTCCGATTTAAAAATAATTTTGTTTGTGTTGGTAAACAAACCGCCGCTTTCTGTTGTCGCTGGGCGTCGGATGAAAGACATGATGGGCACAGTTTGCTTGGGCTGACTCCCGCTACACAATGCAAAAATGAAATTGCAGATGTCTGACGAAACACCAGAGGAAAACTGCCTGACGAAGCGTAGGAGATAAATCCGAAGTATGTTCAGTAAACTGGTAAAGAATGTAATAAAGTAATATCTCAATAATGAACTTGAAACTTTTAGCACGCGGCAGGACCATGTAAAGAAGATATTGCTCAAGTTTAAAAGAATAGTTGACCATGCGTTGGACAGGTATGTACCTAGTAGAACGATTCATAATGGTAGGGACCCTCCATGGTATATAGTCACTGTAATGAAACTTCTAATGAACCAGAGGCTACTGTGTAATAGGTGTAAAATAAAGCATAGGAGTATCGATAGAGACATACCGAATGAAACACGTTTGGCCGTCAATAGAGTAACGCATGAAGTCTTCAACGACTACCGTAGTAGAATTTTGCCAAATTAGCTTTCACAAATCCCAAAGAAATTCTGGTCGTATGTAAAGGCTGCTGGTGATAGTGTCCAGTCACTCGCGGATGACACAGGAGCTGAAATTGAGGATAACAAAGCAAATGCAGAATGCTTAATTCCGTTCTTACATGTTCCTTTACAAGGGGAAACCAAGGAGAATTGCGCCAGTTCAGTCCTCATAATACTGGAAATATGCATGAAAAAAGTATTAGCCCCCCTGGTACTGATAAACAGCTGAAATCGTTAAAATTAAACAAATCTTAAAGGCTCGATGGAATCAGTATCAGATTCTATACTGTAGTAGCGTCTCAGTTAGCCCCTCAGCTAATTAAAATCTATAGTAGGTCTCTCGAACAAAAACCCGTACCTAGCAGCTGGAAGAAAGCACAGGTCACACCCGTTTACAAGAAGGAGAGCAGAAGTAATTCGCAAAACTACTGACCGATATCTATAACAGTCAGTATATTATAAGCTCAAACATGGTAACGTATCTCAGACAGATGACCTCCTCAATGCCAAACAGCATGGACTTCGTAAACATAGATTATGCGCAACTCAAGTCGCACTATTCTCGCATGTCATCCTGAAAGTCAGTTAGGTAGATGCAATACTTCTCTATTACTGAAAATCAGTCACCTCAGTACCACTCCTATGCTTATTACCAAAAGTAAGATGGTGTGGGCATCAAGCGAAATTTGTGAAGAGGTTGAAGATTTCTTGATAGGGCGTGCGCAGCATGTTTTCTTGGGTAGAGAGTCGTCGATGGAAGTAGTGGTAATTTCGGTGTGTACCCTAAAGAACTACGTTCGAGCCCTTGCTCTTCGTATTGTATATTAATTACCTTGTGGAAAATATTACTAGTAGCCTCGCTGATGATGCAGTTATTTACAATAAAGTACATTCCGAACGAAGCTGCATAAATATGCAGTCAGACCTTTACAAGATGTGAAAGTGGTGCTGCCTTTGGCAACTTGATTTAAATGTTCAGACATGTAAAATGCCAACTTCATTAAACGGAAAAACATTGTAACGTTGTTGCTTTAATTTGCTATGAAAGCGGTGCTGACAGACAATGAAAGCGGGTTAAAAGCTGTGAGCTATCAGGGGAAGTTAACCTTGCATAACTGCGCAACTGTTTCACCAGGTATCCAGTCTAGCTTACCAAATTCCCAACCAGACTAACATTAATTATAATCTTTTAATAGTCATACGACAACCGGATATATATATATATATATATATATATATATATATATATATATATATATATATAAGAGAATTGAAATAAAAAGAAATAAATCAGTTTATATTTGGAAATTTATTTTAACATCGATCATTGAAATTTCAGCATATTAAACTTGAGTCGTAACTAAGCTGGTGCTTTATTTAGGACCGTGAAAATGTGAGTTTGTAATCTTACGGAACACATCAAATATGGAGCCAAGATTGGGAAACTGCATACAACACTGCATTAATAAAATAACACACGAAGAACGTTGAAACATATGCAAGAGGAAATTAACCACAACCAACCGATTCAATTTTCACCCAAAGAAGTTACGTTCGTAGCGTAATCGTGTCCGTCACGTAATTACCACACACTGGTATACTAAATTCATACTAACTCTTTGTGAAATCTTCCCGAAAAGAATAGCTGAGGGCTACTTTGATGATTACACCACATGCTTCACGTGGTCAACTTGGTTTACACAAAGAGTGTAACTCCACAATAATTTTGATAATTAAAACAAATTCGATCGAAAAGCAATTTACAAAAGAAAAACCTCGAACTGGTTACTATCGTCTTACTATTAACCTGATGGGTCAAACAATTGTATAAGCACATGGTACTGGTCTCACAAAGTACCCCCCCCGTGGGTTGAACATAAAGAAAAGTTGCTATATTGAAAAATATTGTCAAGACGAGACGTTATAATCTCACGCACATTCGCATTGAAGATTGATGATGCTAGTTAGAGTTACTGATCAACACATGGTTCCACTTTACTCACAAAGTAGTGACAAAGCAACTACCGGAATATATTCTGAACTGTACACTCGAATCACACTGCGTTGCAATTTAAGATAACATTAGATATTTTAGAGCTAAACCTGAAATAAAGGTGATTAAATTTTCAGTTAGGCTGAACTTAAGAAATCAATTGTCATATGGACTTAGCAGACACGCGCTTAGCCGGAGATCTTACCACTTCAGATGCTCGCCGTGGACAGACTGACCTGGTCCCTTCCTGAGGGTGGCTCCCAAATACAAACGGAAGTGGCCAGAGGAGCAGCTTCCTACACCAACATGACAAGGGACAGACAGGACCATACTAAGGATAGAAACCTCTTTGCTTTTAGAAAGTGTAGCTACCTGTTCCAACGTTGGTCCTACTGTTCTCTAGCAGACAGGCTTGTCTGCTACCATCAAGCATGCAACTAGAAATACATTTGCTCATTCATCCTCTCACACAGAAGGGAAAGGGGATGACAGTATCTTATCATATACAGTATATAAAAGAAAGTGGATGTAGGTTCCGTATGAGACTGTGTGACATGAATTACATATAAACTGTACTTTAAAGTGTAGCAGTGTGACAGGTAGTTCTTGTTTATGTGTAAAAATAACACGTTCCACTACTCAGTCTCCTCCCAGATAGTCAGAAACACCATAGTAAATTTAGAAGAGGAATTTATGCCGTAAATGACAACATATTTAAGAAATTAACATGAAAGGAATCCAACAGAGACCTTTCAACATAGTGTTCTATAAACATAACATCAGTGAGTCGCCGATGGAAACAACAAGTTCATAAAAATACCAGGATGTAGCACTTAGTAAGGACACGAAATGGAACCATCACATTGGCCCAGTCGTCGGTAAAGCAGGTAGCAGACGCCGGGTTATTACTAGGGCACTAAGGATATGGAATTAGTAGACAAAGGAGATTGCTTACAGATCTCCTATGCGACCACTGCCGACTAAAAGGGGATATTGAATATATACAAGGAAGACCAGCATGAATGGTCACAGGTTTGTTTGATCCTTGAGAAAGTGTCACAGAAATGCTGAAGAAACTGAACAGGTTCTAGGAAATACATGTAAACTATCAAGAGAAAGCCTACATACAAAGTTTCAAGAGATAACTTCAGGTGATGACTCCCCCTACACATCGCTGCCATAGAGATCGTGAGGACAAGATTAGATTAATTACAGCACTCCGTACATGAATGGAATGCGAAGGAATCCTAATAAGTTCGAAAGTGGGAAGTACCCTCTCCCGTGCACAGTGCTTTCTAAGTGTAGATGTAGATGCAATTGCTGTAAAATGACTGGATATTGGGCTGAGGTGTGTAAAAAGAAGCACAAACGACAAAAGAATCAGATACTCAAACATACTGCACTGATTTATATTAAAGAAGTCATGTAATATTCGTAACGAATGTGCTGAATTTCAAAAGCTTCCACATACAAAACGCCAGGTGACTGCCACATTTTCTCAAGAGAAAATCATTATCTCTACCCCTTCAAGTTAACGTAGTGCTAATCAATATTCGAACAGACACTGGATTGTCAATTTCTGTCTGAACCTACAAGCGTACCTACAAGCGTTAGAACCTACATTGTTAACAGAAGCCCCCTCTCATATTTTTATCTTACTGTGAGGAATCCGATTTTCCTCTCTAATTGCATGTGGTGAAAAGTTGCTATTCCTTCACACGCGGACTTCCCACGCAGCGTCTCTCGTCACCCGGGTGGTCCGGTGACAGGCGGGCTCTGCTGATCTTGAAAGGGTTAAGCCGACAGGTGTGAGGGAGTCGAGTGAATGCTTTCCAGACGCCGACATTGTCATAATAGCGGCGGAGACACGCCTGCAGGGGCCTGAAGGAGTGGCTGGGCTAGAGGTTCCGTTACTTCACAGAAACTTAGCGAAAACACTTTCTGGCGGACTACCAGCGAGGCGTGGGAATGACTTGTGTACCCAGGCAATCTTGGCGGGCAAATTCCCGCGTCTTCTGCAAAATCGTAACTGTGATTGGCTTGCTCAGGGCATAGCTCCATGACGTAGCAAAATCGGCGCAGAATCTCCATTGGTGGAATGGTAGTGCGAACATTGTGCAATGTGCAAGCACAACTTGACACCCTATGAACCTTGTTTTTTTTCTTAAATTTCTTTCTCTAGTGTTGTTTTTGTAATGTATGTTATACCTTGTATGTGTTTGTGAATTTTCACTGTAATTATTATGTAAGTGATTGAGTAGGGCGCACAAATTACAAATTACTGTAATGTTCTCTCCACCATGTTTTTTTTTGTATTCTGAATTTTTTGTTGTGTGTATGCAAACAGTGTGCCTGAAGTCCCCATAAATTGAAACAGATACCACCACTGTCATTGTGAATGGCCCATCAGTTCAGGGAACATTTTGTAAAGGTTATTCTTGCTGCAGGGAGACAGAATAAATCGGAGGTTGTAATTAGATTCAGGTTAGTTTAATGATTGAAATTGTTGTAATATCTTGGGCATTTAACTGCGGAGCACTCCAACTCTGATTGTGAAGAATAAATTGCTCCATATTTGACTCACGTGCCTGGGTCATATTTAGAGCGTGAATGTATGTGTGAATCGGTGTTTGGAAGGGGCTCCCTGGGTATGGATGTGTGATGCGAATGTTTAGAGTTCCATATTAAGAAGGTGAAATTGGCTACATCATAAATAATCCTCCCTATATGAGCTGCATTTTTCAGTTGCAGTGATTTTTTTTGTAGAGTGCGGCATGTGGAGTCAGTTTGCAAGATTGTTCTTGGGCGATTGACTCACTACCTTGCTCCTAAGTGAGCCAACCGCGCACCAATTACAATCTAAAGTAGCGTAGGGTCTATCTCTATTTGCATGCAGTGAAAAGTTGCTATTCCTTCACACGCGGACTTCTAACGCAGCGTCTCTCGTCACCCGGGTGGTCCGGTGACAGGCGGGCTCCGCTGATCTTGAAAGGGTTAAGCCGACGGGTGTGAGGGAGTCGAGTGAATGATATCCAGACGCTGACATTGTTATAATAGTGGCGTAGTGGCTAAGACACGCCCGCAGGGGCCTGAAGGAGTGGCTGGGCTAGAGGTTCCGTTACTTCGCAGAAACTTAGCGAAAACACTTTCTGGCGGACTACCAACGAGGAGTGGGAATGACTTGTGTACCCAGGCAGTCTTGGTGGGCAAATTCCCGCGTCTTCTGCAAAATTGTAACTGTGATTGGATTGCTCAGGGCATAGCTCCGTGACGCAGCAAAATCGGCGCAGAAATTGGCGCCAAGAATCTCCATTGGTGGAATGGTAGTGCTTCAGCAATAGAGTGGAATTTTCCGTCCGTTTTCGAGTAGCTGATTGGAACGTTTAACCACGGCCACTATCGTGGGGGCGGGAATGTTCTGTGTTTTGTTTGTTTGGGTGCTCTTGTGGTAGTCGGCTCTCGCCTTTCGGTCAGAGTGGGTTACAAGACTGAGCTCCTGCTGCTCTGACAGCCTGCCTTCTGTTGGCTGTCTAATATAATTTTATTTAATTGTAACTGTTTGACAAAGTTGCTCAAGTTTCGACTTCAACGTAACTTTCCGAGTACAGTTGGCAATTGAGCATTCTGCATACAAGTGGCCTATGTTGTCTGTCTTGAGCAGTTTTGGCTAAAGTTGACTGTATCAGAGTTTCTGTGTGACATCGCTTGCTAAAATCAATCACGGTACCGTCAGTGATTGTGTGGGGAGCCCTCTTCGTCTCTCTCAGAGGAGCATTTGTATTGCTAGGAAGTCTTTAGTC
The DNA here is from genome assembly GCF_021461385.2 of Schistocerca piceifrons. Taxonomy (NCBI): domain Eukaryota; kingdom Metazoa; phylum Arthropoda; class Insecta; order Orthoptera; family Acrididae; genus Schistocerca; species Schistocerca piceifrons. The sequence continues at coordinate 686,557,292 of NC_060139.1, read as the reverse complement.
TGGAACAACCAGACCAGGATAATTTGTTTCGGGCTATACTCGCGACATTATCATCACCACGACGGGACGTCGAAGCAACCAGCCATCGCCTCCGGTACGCCAGATCGTGTTCTTGCAGTTAAGAAGACAGTTTGGTAATGTATGTCCGCAGCACCGGCAGATAGGGATTTTCCTTGGTGATAATCAGAGCTCAGCAGAGTGTGGCTGTTCGTCTTTTTCTAACTTTGTTCTATCTTGGGTGTTCATTGTCTGAGTTCTCACTACTGTAGCAGCAATTAATGTTGGGTTGGCTGTGTGTTTCTCTTAAGATTTGAGTTGCAAGGAATTGGCTCCACATACCACTTCGTCATACATGTCACGATATAGTTTAGGGACAACTTCACCTTCACAGCATTTATTTGAGTATCCAATTTGAGCCAATTCGATGTATTGTAAATGTTTCATGTGTTTTGTTTATTATTTTGATTTTAGTCATAATAAATCATGTTGTTATTTTGGACAGAACTTTCATTGTGTTAATCGGTAGAGCAACCCTTTCATTTCTCACTACGTTAATGAAACTTTACATTATTTAACTTATTTATCAAATTAAATTATTGCAAGTGCCAAACTCTTTTCTACTCCACTTGCAGGGTCGATTACAGTCAGTTCACGTTTCTTTTTAATCCATGTGCAACAGCAAAAGTCGGAGTTAGAATAGGGGGGGCTTAGTGCATTATTTGCATATGAAGATTCTAGAAGAATTTAGTGTTAAATACACTGCTAGCCCCGGCACCTCGCAGCTGTAATGAGGAGATTCCAGTAAAAGGACAACATTCTTGAGGGAAGTTACGTATAATCAGTTTACGAATCATGCCACTTTCGTTTTTCTTTAAAAGTCACTTCGGGTTTACTGCCGCTTACTAAAATCAATTAGATTCAATATTTCGGCGATCCGACTGTTCGCACATCTTCAGGGGAACGCTGCTGCTACTGCTGAGTCCCTCTGAGAACTGAACATTCGTTGTTATAAATGAAAGCAGCTAATTTACGATGAGTGGATGTTTCCAATGTTTTGAGCTCACTGATCATGAAGGAGCGTATCAAATTCAAAGTGATATTCGTAATGGAAAGTTAAATCAGTTCTTGCAAGAATATAATTATATTTTCTCCGAAGCAACAATCAGTGTTAAAGATTAAGAGGTAAACATTACACTGAGACAGAATCCGGTACCGAAATTTGCAAAGCATTCAAGATTACTTTAACGGTAGAATGCAGCTAAAGCAGAAACTCGACAGTCTTGAGTAGAATGAGGTTATGCAAGCCATAACCGTTAACCAGTGGGCAACGCTGATCGTAGTTGTACAGCAACCGAAAGACGCATTACGCGTCTATGTAGATTTCAGAGCGGCTGTTAATGGTCACTCTGTTATTGACTCATATCCTATTCCCAAACCTCAATAGCATAGGTCAAAATTAAGTGGTGGCGTGTGCTTTGCTAAGCTTGATCTTAAATAAGCGTATTTGCTCATCCCTTTGGACGAAGACACACAGAGATTTGTGGTGATAAATACTCCATTTTTTCGCTACTGTTACAAATGGTTGCCCTTCGGAATATCCACAGCATCGGGTTTGTTCTTGCGGTATGTAGAACATTTAATCTGAAAAGATCTGTGCGCTGTGAGCTGCTTAGGCGATGTAACTTCCCCAGGAACTCTCTACAAGTAACGAAGATCGTTTATTTATTGCATTCCATTATAGCCTGTAACCTGTAACTTGAACACAAGCGGTATATGTTACGCAATACACATTAATACTTAATTTTATCTCAAACAATGCTACCTCCAATCAGAATAATAATTTCTAAGAGTTTCTGCTGTTAGTCGTAATAATAATAATAATTATTATTATTATAATAGGTATTATTTCTACTATAAATAAAACTGCACCTACTACTACTGTAATAACTTCAGATCTTGGCTGTCACATTCCACAATGCACCCTACCGCTCTCCAGCAGACAGACATGCCCTGCTGCTTCCTTTGGCGCAACAAAGGTAAGTGCCCCTTCTACAGGCATAAAGTGCAATAATTGGGGCTTATAATGTCTGCACATGGCAATAAGCTGACGCCGAAACATGTTGACCTCATTGAAAACCTCCCGGTACCGAAGGATGCCAGTAATTATATGCGTTATTGAGGCAAATGAATTTATCGGTAGTTTCTTCCTCATGTAGCTACATCAGGGAATAACTACACAAGTTGTTACGCCAAGGTACCGAATGTAGCTGAAACAGTGAATGGCACTACGCAATTGACAAGTTAAAGTAACATTTGCTTGACGCTAAATGTCTTACAACATACGACCCAAACAAAGTGCTCGCAGTGGCTGCGGATGGTTCAAATCATAGGTTAGGAGTCTGACACTATAATTTCGAACGACGAAATACTTTCGCTTCAAAGACTGTGATCGGGAACAAAGAAATTACAGTAGCTCGAGAAAGGCTCTTGTGATTATAATTTCAGTCAAGAAATTTCATGATTACATTTACGGAAGTAAATTTATTCTCCTCAGAGGCCATAAACCTTAGTGGCAGTACTGGTCCTACTTGAATAGCCCAACATTTGCAGTGCTGGGCGCTACTTTGATGCATTACAGCTACGAAATTATATTCCAGTTCAGGGTAAAACACGTAAACGCAGATTTGGTTTCACGTCTTCCAACAGCGCAACACATCAGGCAGTAGTCAAGACACTGTGAGAAACTTCCCAGAGAAGTCATAATTGCCAAACTCGTACCTAAAATTCCTCCGTGAGATCAAACGATTAGAGCGGCAAATTCAGAGGGAGTCGCCTAACGATAATCGGCAAGAGATTAAGTCTTATTGAAATATAAGGCGTACACTTGCAGTGTACAAAAGTGTCATTTTGGCAAACTGAGATCAGACAAGACACAAATGGCTATTCCTGTCGTGCTGGAATCTAAGTCACTACAGGTGCTACACAAGTGCCACTGGGGTTTAGTTCCTACAAAACACATTGCCAGAGAACATTATCAATGAAAATAATAGGCAAAGACTTTCAAAAGCTGCTGGCAGTTAGGCCACAGATACGAGTAACCTCCCGCTCGACAATGTTTTCCGTGGCCGCAAGCGTCAGAACTCCGCTCACATCTGCGTACTGACTTTGTAAGACCGTTTCTCGGAAGCTACTATCTCATCCTTGTCGATGTTTTCTCCATATTTCGGTTTGTGATACGTCATCGGTATCGTCAACGAAGGCTCTTCAGTCTTTGTCAATAGTCTTTTCATTAAAGGATTATCGAAATCTTTTGTCTCCGACAAAGGCACAGAGTTTTCTTCTCAGGAATTTAAACTGTTTTGTGAAACCACTATTGAAGACTGCACCGTTTCGTCCCGAGGCCAATGGACACGCTGAAAGAGTCGTTCTTTCAATTTGCTAATGACGAAGCTGGTACAACGGTACAATCAAGGTAATACCTTGTTGATCTTCCTTCTCAATACAGAGCCTCTCCTCACGAAGCACAGAAAGAAGGCCGCATCCCAAATTAATGTCAGTTTTATAGCCCTACCAAAAAATACTCATTCCACTCACAAATATCGTGTGATGCCCATAACATCGTACTTTTAGTAATAAGCATGGCTGTTTTACTGAGGCAATTGTTTTTCTGTAATCGAGAAATACCGCATCTACCTAACCGCCCTCATACATCGATATCAGAATGTTACGTGAGAATAGAGCGATTTGAATTGCTAATCATCTACGTTTACGAAATCCATCCTGGTTGGCATGGAGGAGGACATCCACAAGCCGAGCTTCGATGACAGTCGAGACAAAGATTCTTTAAACTGAATTATCCGGTACTCATTCCAATGTACAAATGTGAGACAAGGACTTGGGTACCAGCCATAGTCTTAGAGCAGCTTGGCACTGTCATGTTTAGAGTCGAATGGTTCAAATGGTTCAAATGGCTCTGAGAACTATGGGACTTAAATTCTAAGGTCATCAGTCCCCTAGAACTTAGAACTACTGAAACCTAACTAACCTAAGGACATCACACACATCCATGCCCGAGGCAGGATTCGAACCTGCGACCGTAGCGGTCGCGCGATTCCAGATTGTAGCGTCTAGAACCGCTCGGCCACTCCGGCTGGCAGTTGAATGGTCACATGGAGTCGAAACACGCCTAATCAGGCCACACCGCTGTACCTGCATACAGGCATCAGTCATAGTCTGCTTTCTTTTTCATGATCAGAAGATCTCTACGCGACAAGCCATATGAGTGACATTCCGGTACAGGAGGCAGCTGCCCCCGCAGTACCTCCAGCAGTGGGGCCCAGCAGCAGCCAGCTTGAAGTCGAGCCTCACATCTGAGATCAGCATTGCATGGGCCTCACACGATGCTGTGGGCGAATGTCGGGGAGAGTAACATACGTGCACCCAACAAATATGCATTCCAACAAGCAAGGAAGCCAATGAACGGAGCTGGATTCGTAAGCTTCCCAAGGAGGGATGCTCTGCACATGGCAATACCACGAGAAGCTGCCACCATACAGGCGCAATCACTCGTCTGGAATTTTCACAAACCTGAATGGCCGCCATCAGATGGCGTTCACTAATCGGGATTACACTCCGCTTCCACACATTGAATAAAGCTCAGACTGTTTATGACAGAATGCCTTCCACGTGGCGTAGAGGTTAGAATCGAAACGAGAGGTCTCAGGCGCTGCAGTCCTGGAGTGTGCGGCTGGTCCCGGCTGAGGTTCGAGTCCTCCCTTGAGCATGAGTGTGTGTGTGTTTGTCCTTAGGATAATTTGGATTAAGTAGTGTGTAAACTTAGGGACTGATGACCTTAGCAGTTAAGTCCCACAAGATTTCACACACATTTGAACAATATCGAAACCATTGCCCCCGAAACACAACCAAACTACTGCAGGCCCTCCCACTTGAGTTCTGAATAAAAGGAACACATAACTGATGAGATAGCGAACTCCCACGGAGGCTATTAAGTGCACTCGCCTCTGATGCAATTCAGTTCTTTTGCAATACGGTAGACTGGGGCTCACCATTAACTTGCGTTATCTGTTGGTAATAAGTACCACATAGCCTCGCAGTGGTTACAACTCGATGAAGTACTTTCATCGTGGAATTAAAACCTGGTTCCACCGTAATGAATGTTCCATAACAGCAGTGGAGATGAGTGTTCACCAGCGTACTGTACTTGTCCTCTGTTAGTGTGGCCAGACGCCAGAGCGAGTGCTGTCAGCAGTGGACTATTTCACTTCTGCCTAGACTGGCACAAATGGAGATTCTTATTCCAAACCCAACTAAAGACGATGCGCTGTGGGTACTCACTAAGTTCCTACGCTGCCAGCATTTCCTGGCCAACTGTTTTGTGAGTTCCTCCGCGAAAACAACAGTGTCGACTCAGTCATCTACGGACCAATAATTATAGCCCACTATGAGTGTATGCATTATATTTTCAGTCCTAGTGACCAAACTGTAAACTGTCAAGACACAGTAAAGTTATTTAGATTAGTTTTATTTGGTATGGGAAATCAAGTGATATGTATCAGACTGCTACAACAGTGAAGAACAGTTTTGTTTCATAACTTAATTAAAGTGACTGATTATTTCTTACAGTGTTGCCACATTCTGGTCTTGTGCTGCCCTGTGGAGCCAATGGTTACTTAAATAATACTAGTGTGCATTGTGTGACCTTTTATGGGACTGTAGGTGAAATACGTTTTCAGCTACCATGGATGTTTGGGCTAAACTGACAATAAGATGGTTCAAATGGCTCTAAGCACTATGGGACTTAACATCTGAGGTCATCAGTCCCCTAGACTTGGAACTACTTAAACCTAACTAACCTGAGGACATCACACACATCCATGCCCAAGGCAGGATTCGAACCTGCGACCGTAGCAGCAGCGCGGTTCCGTACCGAAGCGCCTAGAACCGCTCGACCACAGCAGCTGGCTGATAATAAGATTCAGTTGCAATTCCCAAAACTTATTTTCTAGGAAAGACACAATTCATTATCAGCAAGGCGCTGTTTCCTCAATTTTAGCCATCTGATTGATGTGTTCGTATCGATATGGTTTTGCTAAACTAGCGATGGTGCTTTGACTTGGAGTTCTTTGGCATGCCATGAGAACGCACTACTTTCGGAGACCGGTCATTAGAATCCACGTAAGCGCAAAAGAGAAGAGAGCGTCTCGGACGGACATTGGTGGCAATCTGCTAGCAGCGAGGAATGCGTGAAGGTGGCCCAGGTCAGCTATGAGTGCTGGTTTTGAGAGGAGGCAGGTTTCCTTGTTTGGAGGTGGCTGCGTGATAGGTAGCCACATGCAAAGTCGTCATATCTCTCGTGCCATCTCCATTGCTGTTGCGGAACATTCATTGTGGTGGAGCTAGGTTTCAATTCCGCCACGAAAGTGCTTTGTCGAGGTGAACAGGCTGTGAGGCTGTCTGGTAGTTATTACCACCATATAGCGCAAGTTAATGGTGAGCTCCCGTCTGCCGTATTGCAAGAGAACTGAATTTCACCAAAGGCGAGCGCCCTCAGTAGCCACTGTGGGAGTCCGGCTGCCTCACCACTTACGTGTTCCTTTCATCCAAAACTCAGTTGGGATTGCCAATGGTAGTTTGGGCGTGTTCTGGGTGAAATGGTTTCGTTTTCAACCATTACGCCGTATGGGCAGCATTCTGTCATAAACTGTCTTAAACCGTCTCAGCTCGCTTAAATGTGTGCGATTCGGCCGGACTGGTCTACTAGTAACTTTATTCATTTGCTAAATTGATTTATGTCATAAATGATGCGAAAAACGTAAAACAAATTACTTCTGTTTGATGATGTCTGATTGTTTTAAGAGCTACTAGTTGACTGACTCTATCCTGATCAGTCATCGATACTTAGTATAATGCAAGTATATACTAATACGCAGCATTATATTGCGAATACTAGTAGCAAATAACAGTCTCGCTATGAAAATATCGGTATCATTATGTACTATATGCTTAATTATAAAACTTATAAAAAGAACATTCTGTCTTTGTCAGATTAATTTTACACTTCACGACAAAAGTTCGGAATACTACCGTAAAATGTAGTGTGCTATACCAGAGGTCTTACTGACCTAGGCTCCTCATGCGTTATCCAGTTAGAGCCCATATACCGGGCGGTGTTTACTAGAGGCACGCTTCGTAGCTGTTTCCCAGTCATGTAAGCACAACGCTGCCGCAGCCGCACACCACGACCACCCTAGTATCAACAACAGCTTCACGCAGTTTATGTTCAGCACTGTGGTAACATGCCACGTGGAGGTGTAAAACACACTGATAGAGTCAGGGTAGTGGCTTTACTACCTCAGACCACGCAGTGGGCAGAAGATTGCATCAGGGTAGTCGTCATTCCAGAAGAACAATGAGAGGTTTTGCGCTGAGCTAACTGTGCCGACGCAATTGAAGGATCTGGAGTCTTACACATCAATATTGAAGCATTGCAGAAAGGAGTAATGTCGTGTTTGCTGACCAGGATTGTTTTGCGACCGGATACTAGATGTGTTAAGGTTTGGAGAAGCGGTAGACGATACTAGTAACGTCAACATGTTCAGGAAGTCCATCCGTTTGCGGATGGAAGTATAATGTTCCGGGAGGCAACAATGATGGGATGACGGATCCCTTGATTCTCAAATATGGCAATTTGACTGGTCCCCGATACGACAAAGAGTTTCTAAGAACGACTGTAAGGCCTTCCAGACGTGAGGTTGGTGACAACTTCGTCCTAGTCGATGAGAAAGCAAGACCACATCGTACTCTATCAGTGTCCCCGTACCTTCAAAGATGTAACATCAAGCGAACACGACCAGCGCAGTCCACACACATGAATAGAATTGAGCATACATGGGACCGACCCGTTGAAGGTGGCCATTGCACAGCAAATTCACAGTCTTGAGGGCCGCATCGATGTTGCCATTGAGGAGTGGGACCTCATGCCACAAGATAAATTTGATGGTCTCATCCAGAGCATGCCTCGCAGAGCGGAACGATTCATTCGTGCGCCGGAAGAATATGCGCACTACTAATGACTAGTAAGCATCATCAAGAGATAAAGACTTTCATTGTTTTTTAAAGATCTAGACTTAGTAGAGAGCCTGTTCTGTTTTTCAATGATTTTTTTTTTTTTTGTAATTAACGAAAATCGTTCTTGTCTTCAGAAGGAATTATGTTTATTTTGCTAATACTTCACAAATCACAGTGGGTGTACTATAAGATGTCATATAAGTAAACTATATGATGTTCCTAAAATTTGTTGAGTTGTGTATTTTACAAAACTTCTTTGAAAACAGTGTTAGAGTTATAATTGCTAGACAGTGACAGTAGTAGTGTAGCTGTGTTGTGATTGTCCTCAACGGAATAGCATGAACTTGTGCGAGGTGCTGGGGTGGAGAAGAATTTGTACCTCTTTAATTCTGGCGAATTTTGCATGAGAACTAGACATGCACTCGACCACGTCCTTACCTACCACCTAATTAATTATGAGTGTAACGGTAACAAAAGGAATTGATGGTGGACCCTGCTATTTGGTAAAATAAGTAGTGCACACTCACAATAATTTAATAAAAATAATAATCTACTTCATTAAAAAAAGGGAATTGTATCACATAAACGACAGGAAATGGATTCTGTATCTATCTCCGAAGTGATTTGTGGATTAAATATTACAATGAGATTTATTATAAGTCAGAAATAAAGGTACTTCATTGTCGATACAAACAGTAGGCTAAATGGTGTATACTGAACTATTATGAGAATAAGAGTAGGCTCGAGAACAAGGGGCTCCTACTCTCTCTGTTGCTATAGACTGTTGATAATGACTGGAGGTTCTAATGAATCAAATATTACTCCCCCAACTATAATGCAATATCACGATTAGCAGTGAGAGCTCAGATGAGAATACATGGAGAAACAAACAAGACGGACTTAAAGCAAAGCGAGCACACAAGCAGCTGAGGACTTCAATATAAAAATGAATGGTCGCACGATGCCGGAGCCGCAAAGTACTTAACCAGTCATAAAATCTGCAGCACGTCGTCGGTAGACAGCGTTCCGATGATGTAGGCGCCGACTCCTGCTATGCAGGAAGTCTGTTTCAGCCGGTGGCCTCGAATGCTGTCCAAGAATTCTAAGTGCTGCTAGCGTGGCCGAGGCAGAGAAACTCCTGCATGCACAAGGATGTATCTCCAGGAGGAGACACAGCAAAACCGTCTAACCTTGTCCTGTTGCTACAGGTGCGAAAACAACTTAAGCAGAATGAAACTGGAATATGACCGAAGTCATGTTCCACAACGATTCTGAAAAAGTGCTACTAAGTCGCAAGACCATCCGACTCTGACAAAGATCAGATCCCGAATGCCACGTGCCCGCACAACGGAAGAGCGAGGCCAATGTTACTCAACTCCCCATTACCCTCGACTAACCGCGAATCAGCATTCAGTGCGGATTCCCAAGTTCCCCCACACTATCTCAGATAATTCGCGCCAATACAGACCGTTCCCTCCCATTTCTACATCTACATCTACATGATTACTCTGCAATTCACATTTAAGTGCTTGGCAGAGGGTTCATCGTACCACAATCATACTATCTCCCTACTATTCCACTCCCGAACAGCGCGCGGGAAAAACGAACACCTAAACCTTTCTGTTCGAGTTCTTATTTCTCTCATTTTATTTTGATGATGTAAGTTGGGCTCAACAAAATATTTTCGCATTCGGAAGAGAAAGTTGGTGACTGAAATTTCGTAAATAGATCTCGCCGCGACGAAAAATGTCTTTGCTTTAATGACTTCCATCCCAATTCGCGTATCATATCTGCTACACTCTCTCCCCTTTTACGTGATAATACAAAACGAGCTGTCCTTTTTTGCCCTTTCGATGTCCTCCGTCAGTCCCACCTGCTAAGGCTCCCACACCGCGCAGCAATATTCTAACAGAGGACGAACGAGTGTAGTGTAAGCCGTCTCTTTAGTGGACTTGTTGCATCTTATAAGTGTGCTGCCAATGAAACGCAACCTTTGGCTCGCCTTCCCCACAATATTATCTATGTGGTCTTTCCAACTGAAGTTGTTCGTAATTTTTACACCCAGGTACTTAGTTGAATTGACAGCATTGAGAATTGTACTATTTATCGAGTAATCAAATTCCAACGGATTTCTTATGGAACTCATGTGGATCACCTCACACGTTTCGTTATTTAGCGTCAGCTGCCACCTGCCACACCATACAGCAATCTTTTCTAAATCGCTTTGCAACTGATACTGGTCTTCGGATGACCTTACTAGACGGTAAATTACAGGATCATCTGCGAACAACCTAAGAGAACTGCTCAGTCTGTCACCCAGGTCATTTATATAAATCAGGAACAGCAGAGGTCCCAGGACGCTTCCCTGGGGAACACCTGATATCACTTCAGTTTTACTCGATGATTTACCGTCTATTACTACGAACTGCGACCTTCCTGACTGGAAATCACGAATCCAGCCGCACAACTGAGACGATACCCGATAGGCCCGCAGCTTGATTAGAAGTCGCTTGTCAGGAACGGTGTCAAAAGCTTTCCGGAAATCTAGAAATACGGAATCAACTTGAGATCCCCTGTCGATAGCGGCTATTACTTCGTGCGAATAAAGAGCTAGCTGCGTTGCACAAGATCGATGTTTTCTGAAACCATGCTGATTACGTATCAATAGGTCGTTCCCTTCGAGGTGATTCATAATGTTTGAATACAGTATATGCTCCGAAACCCTACTACAAACCGACGTCAATGATATAGGTCTGTAGTTCGATGGACTACTCCTACTACCCTTCTTAAACACTGGTGCGACCTGCGCAATTTTCCAATCTGTAGGTACAGATCTGTCGGTGAGCGAGCGGTTGTATATGATTGCTAAGTAGGGAGGTATTGTATCAGCGTAATCTGAAAGGAACCTAATCGGTATACAATCTGGACCTGAAGACTTGCCCGTACCAAGCGATTTGAGTTGCTTCGCAACCCCTAAGGTATCTACTTCCAAGAAACTCATGCTAGCAGCTGTTTGTGTTTCAAATTCTGGAACATTCCATTCGTCTTCCCTGATGAAGGAATTTCGGAAAACTGCGTTCAATAATTCCGCTTTAGCGGCACAGTCGTCGGTAACAGTACCGTTGGCACTGCGCAGCGAAGGTATTGACTGCGTCTTGCCGCTTGTGTACTTTACATACGACCAGAATATCTTCGGATTTTCTACCAAATTTCGAGTCAATGTTTCGTTGTGGAACCTAGTAAAGGCATCTCGCATTGAAGTCCGTGCCAAATTTTGCGCGTCTGTAAATTTTAGCCAATCTTCGGGATTTCGCGTTCTTCTGAACTTTGCGTGCTTTTTCCGTTGCCTCTGCAACAGCGATCGGACCTGTTTTGTGTACCATGGGGGATTAGTTCCATCTCTTACCAATTTATGAGCTATGAATCTCTCAATTGCTGTTGCTATTATATCTTTGAATTTGAGCCACATCTCGTCTACATTTGCATAGTCAGTTCGGAAGGAATTTCATGCAGGGTTTTATGACCAGAGCTGGCCTCAGCTTAAGTTGACCAATCATGCTATTTAGTTGGGGCACTGAAATTGCCATTCGAACGGCTATGAAAATGGCATTTCAACATCACTGGCCATCCGGGGCCACACAGGTATTCTCAGAATCATGAAGACAATTCAGTCAGTTGGCGCCAGCAGTCTTCGTTCCAGGCGCACCGGAACAATAAGCACATAAACTGTGGCGACACTCAGATGGCTCACATGTCGTTTCATACAGTGGGTGAAACTCGACCAAGGTCAGTCGTCCCGCCAGCCGCTCAAGCCTATTGATGTACGACGCTCTCTGTATTCGCAGAAGTGCAGACCTCTCACGAAAACGCAGTGTGTCGCGTCCTCCGGTGCTCCCCTCGCACCAAGCCACCCAGGGAATTAAGAGAGAAAACTGAAAGCAAGACCACATACAGTTCCCAGCAAGCATAGCAATCAGGTGAAAAGTAATTTGAGCTCACAGTACAAATACTCTCATCAGAAAGAAGGGGAGGTAGAAATGAATAGTCATGTGGAGCTCTTGTTTATATAAGTAAGACCACAGACGAGATCACACCGAGGAAAATTTGGTTACAACAGTATAATAGCGCTCAAGTAACATCACCAATTAGTGAAGACGAGCCCGGTCAGCTGATGGTTTTATTATTAGAGATTTTGGGGGTGGTAAACAACACAAAGCAGAACCTAGAAAAGAAAATAAAGTTAGCGTGGATAGTGGCAGCTGGCACCAAAAAATTGACATAAATCGCAGATAACCGTGCAAGAGCCGCTAGGTGAAGTGGACATGCCAATGCAGTAGAAACTGCTGTAAGAAAAGCCCAGGGGAAGAAAGCACTTGCGAGTATGACGCAAAGAATGGAAAGCGTTGAAGAATGCGTTGCGGGTACCATCCAAAGATGCAAAAGCATAGGACAACGCGCAGCACGCCTGGAACGCCATGTACAAATTGGTACATCGCGTCCAGAGGTGATGACCGGCGGACATGGAAGTGTGGCGCCGGACGGCGGCCCACTGTGCACCGGCTCGGCGCAGGGTACTGGACTACCAAGCGCGCACAGCAGCCCAGGGTGCGCGCGGGCGCAAGATTACAGCCCGATCGGAACTACTAACGCTCAGTTCCAGTATCATTATGGGCCAGGACCATGTGGTCACAGCACGCACCAGGAGATGTCAAATGGTTCAAATGGCTCTGAGCACTATGGGACTTAACTTCTGAGGTCATCAGTCGCCTAGATCGTAGAACTAATTAAACCTAACTAATCTAAGGACATCATACACATCCATGCCCGAGGCAGGATTCGAACCTGCGACCGTAGCGGTCGCTCGGTTCCAGACTGTAGCGGCCAGGAGATGTCAGCTCGCTTCAAACAGACGGGCGCCTTTCATACCAGAACCAATGGAAATGTGCAAGGGGGACTAGAGTTTGATTACAATCACTTTTTATCGGTTCGGAACGGTAAATACACAAACTGTGGCGACACTCAGATGGCTCGCATGTCGTTTCAACCTCCATACAATAGGCGAAACTCGACCAAGGTCAATCGCCCCGCCAGCCGATCAAGCACACTGATGTACGACACTCTCTGTATTCCATAAGTGCAGACCCCCCACGAAAACATAGTGTGTCACGTTCTCTGGTGCTCGCCTCGCACCAAGCCACACATCGAACAGAGAAAACTAAAAGCAAGATCACGTACAATTCCCAGAATGAATAGCAATCAGGTGAAAAGTAATTTGAGTTCTCAGTACAAATACTCTCATCAGAATAACCTTATTCGGCAAATTCCCACCGTAAAATGATATAAAACATTAATAAAATTGGGGGGTTACGTGCAAAAGAAGGCATGGAACCTTTCACAAGTGCATCTGGATGACCTACAGTTCATTCAGAATCACCAACGCGGGGAGAAAACAATGGATAGCACATTGTAACAAAATGTGATATCAAATAAGGTGTTGTAATAAGTGCATCAGTTTCTTTACAATAGATGACAAAATCAAAACGACCTGGTGGTGTTCCGTCATTATTGATATAAACAACAGCCACCTCACTGGAGGCGCATTGAATCTTCCAGGAGGAAATGCATTGCTACTAGTGAATTTTACTCGAAAAACAGTTATACTGTGAGCTACATCTCTTATACATTTGGACAACTGTTCATAAGTATTATGTGTATCAAGGATTAAGTACAATGTAACCATTATTCCTCTGCAACAGGCTTCTAGTGGCTTTATTATGTATACAATATTGCAAAGCAGTATTAAAATCTATAACGAAGAAGGCCAGCGTAACTGGATGCAGCTCTTGGAGAAGACTAAAAACTTACTAATGTATAATCTGCCCACACATTTTAAAACAGTATGGATCACTGCCAGGAATATCACCCGAGTGAAACTGAACTGAAGCAAATGCCAGAGGATTGTTAATTTCTGGGGTTTGACGTCCGCCACTTACGCAAAACACCGTTTGTCTCAGTACCCAAACATGTTTCAGCACCACTGTGCCATCATCAGTGGGTTTTCGTTTTTATTTATTCTGAAAAGTGAACATTTTTGTTACATGATTATAAAATTATGTGCATTTTTAGTTCAAACAACAGATCGTTTCTTTTTGTAAATACGTTTACATTTGGTGAGCATGAATTTCCTGGACCACTTATTACAGGTAGCTTGTCATCTGAAACCAAACGATGTCGATGAGAAAGTTTTTTTGCTGAGAGTTAACCTATCTTCTAGAGTGTAATTTAGTTTTTTGCGATGTTTTCGCGCCTATATTCGTATTTACTTACGTTTTCGTGTGGCAAGCACTTCCATTCTGCGCATCATGCTGAGATGTTGTGATGCATACTTAGCTATAACAAGTATTTTCCACAAATAACGTAGTAAAACGCTTTTCACTACAACAGAACACAGTGTGATTGTGGTTTGTTATGTGTCCCAGTCCAGTCAGTGTTCATTTGTTCACCAGAGAGTTCGGCGCCAAATTTGAATTTTATTTGCGTTTTATGTGTGTGTGTGTGTGTGTGTGTGTGTGTGTGTGTGTGTGTATGTGCGCGTCTGTGTGTGTGTTTTCTGTGTGTCTCTTAGCTGTGTGTGTTGTCTTTTATATGGTATTCTCATTTGTGTGCAAATGGCGCATCGTTGCAGATTTTAGTGTATTTATTTTTCGTTTGTGTGTGTGTGTGTGTGTGTGTGTGTGTGTGTGTGTGTGTGTGTGAGAGAGAGAGAGAGAGAGAGAGAGAGAGTATGACATGACATAATTTTTAGTATGATTCTTTTTGCATACGACCTTGCAGTTTTACAAGACAGAGAAATTTCGCTTCAAAGATCCATCTACAGATTGAACTAAATTTCGTAAGAGTGTAATATGAAACTGTCTATTCCAAAAACACAAGTGATGGCTTTCAAAGAGACAAAGCCTCTGAGGACAAATCTCATAATAGAAAACAAAACCATTGAATAAGTTTGTCTCTTCAGTTATGTGGGAAATGATAAATTGAAACGTCCCCTTTGAACAATTTATATACGACTGTGCTTAACCTGACACACAATACTTTGTTAGCGCAACGCAATCTGACTTTCAAAATTCCCTACAAAAGAATGGCCCTGACTAACATTAAACTATACCTTTCACAAATCACTTACCTCACAAAAATCTTCGCTGCTCAAGCTACTGCAATACAGCGAGCGCCACTACTGCCAGCTAAATAAAAGATTCAAACTACTGAAGGCACTAACTACTGATAGGGGTAGTTAGCAAATGAAAGATATTAATAGAGAGCAAACAATGTATTTACCTTAATATCATCACAAATCATAATATATATATCAGTTCATGACAAATTGCAAATCTCCGCCATCTCTCTCCCCACATCCACCACTACTGGCGGCTCACCTCCAACTGCGCAACGCTACGCGCTGTTCACAGCCAGCTGCCTAACACTACAATGGCAGACAACAATGCAAACTAGCCACAGACTGCACACAGCACAGCCAGTGATTTTCATATTGAGCGCTACGTAACGTTGCCAATAAGAAAACATAAACAGCCTACTTACATAGAGAAAACATAAACAGCCTGAGAAAACATAAACAGCCTACTTACATAGCCCCCATGCTCCCCACAAAAAATTTTTACAAATGGTGTTGGGCACTGGCCAATACAGATTTGACAAAAATTTTTCTTTTCATAATTACAATAACAAAGAAATCAAATGCACACACTTATTGATACAATCTTGGTCAAAAGCTAAATTTTCTCACAGTCTATAAAGACAGTCCTGATCATTCATCACAGTGAAACTGCCGTTTCTTTTCTCAAAGTCTGAGCAGTAAAAGACAATGCACACGGAAGTAGTGGATTTCCATGCCGTCTTGAAGAAGTAGTGTTGTCCTTCCAACGGAAAGACAGTGCTGACTCTTGACATGCTGACAGGTAATGGGCCACAATGGAGCAAACCCACAGCGGAGTCAGTCGAAGTTTTGAAGAATATTGGTGGGTAGGTCATCACAGAGCAGACCCACTGTAGTCCTGGTAGAAATTACGGTACTGGTGGGCCACCAGAGGTGCAGACCCACTGCAGTCCTTGTAGAAATAATGGTATTGATGGATCAGCAAAGATGTAGACCCACTGTAGTCCTGGTAGAGATTACGGTATTGGTGGGCCACCAGAGGTGCAGACCCACTGCAGTCCTTGTAGAAATAATGGTATTGATGGATCATCAAAGATGTAGACCCACTGTAGTCCTTGTAGAGGTAATGGTATTGGTGGGCCACCAGAGGTGCAGACCCACTGTAGTCCTTGTAGAAATGTCCAGCAGCCATCTGTTGCGATTGTGCAGGTGCACATTCACCATCGAAGAGTCTTGCGGAGAACATAGCAAGTCCATAAACCACCACTTGTGCACTCACAAAGTTTTTGGAATTGTCTTTAGAACCTGCAATGCTGTTATCCAGTCCCTTGCTGAATTATTAACACACGTGCAAACACTAACAGTCCCTACTTCTCACATATTGTCCATATACTATGACCAACAGAAACGTGTGCAGTGAAATGTAACTAACAAGTTAATAATATCATGAACTGGTGACAATTACAATTTTATAACATAAGAATACAATAACAAAGGTACAAAACACATCATTAAAAACATAATAATACAGATAACATTTGTAGTAAAACAGGCGTTACAAAAGAATAGAAATAAACATATACATCAGTGTTACAAAAATAGTGACATAAGTACATACATAAAATAATGAGAATAGTTTTCGAAACATTAATTTCACACATGAACATTGAAACAGAACAGAATTGTAAACAACTTTACAAAGAAAATAACATATTATTAATGCAACTTATATTTGAGGATAACAGTATTCCTCCTCATAGTGAATATAGCTTAGTATTAGAAGAGAAAGAAATTCTATGAAACAGTACACAGAGACAGGAAGAAAGCAAATACTCAAGGGTACACAAACACATAGTGGGTAACACCAATAGGAAAGGACAGGGTTCGTTTTCAGTGTAACATTTGGTACTGCAGTCCAACCCAAAACTTCATATATCTTTCCTCTTATTTCATCCTCTGTTTCCACCAAAAAAAATTCTATCTAAGCATGCTTTCTGTATTTATATGTTCACACATTTCTTACCTCAACATTTATTTCCAAGAAAATCCTACCTAAACCTGTTTTATGTACTTTTTTCGTATTTATTCTCAATGCATTTCTTCCAATTCATCGCAACTCATTCTCTTATATAGTCTACCCCCTCTTAAGCTAACTTAAATCTACTGAGCTCAGATGCTAAACTAAGGGACGAGGCAATGCAGCATCACATAACAAATCAACACAAACAGCAATGCAAAAAAATGCAAATTGGCAAAGCTAGCAGCATAAATGAGCAAAAATCAAATTCAATAACACTATGCCTGGCAAACAGCAGCAACTTATACCTAAACATGACATAGCGCAAGCAGAAAAAATATTACACTAAACAACAATGCAGATAAGGGAAATGTATATTCACATCTTAATGTCTATGTAATTAAAGTGGTGCACCACAAGAAGTTATTCTACCAAAAAGTTACCAATTACTTGAAAAGAAAATTATGAATGCAGTTACTAGTTCCTTCTTATTGTTCTTTCCTTTCCAAGTGCTCCTTTTTTAAAGAATGTGGATCATAAAATAATTATTTAATAGATCTGTTGACAGAAAGTGTTCACATTAGCAAATGCATTTAATTTTATTTTATGAAACCAATGCTGCAACACAGCTGGAAAACAGATGTCAAATGAAATAAGCAATTACGCAAACCAAAGCATAAAAACATCATTCAATAGCTATGTGGCATTTCGTAAGTCAGTAGCTCTCAATTCTCGTAGAAAGACACTTGTCATTATCAGGTTTGCAGATGTAAGAATATTTCCAAGGATAATGGCCTCCCCTTTTTTTTTTGTGCAACCTGTGCCGCTGAAAAGGGCTCGCAACAATGGCTTTTTCTCCAGGCGTCTGACACAGCTGGGTGCCCGCGACGCATTACGTGCAGGTGGTCACTTAACTTTCGTACAGAAATATTTACGACAGGAGATTCTGCTACCGTGGTAGTCTCATATAAAAATATTTCACAGGTCAAGAATTAGCGTTGCAAATCTGTAGAAACAAAACCCTATAAATATAACAGTGTCCAAAAAAATTTTCAGTGGCATTGTGATACATTCATGCATATACACACACATTTCATAACTCTTAAAGTACGATTCTCGGTTTCCAACATCCTTTTTCACAAGTCAGCGTCCCTAACCACTATTCATTACTCCTTACCTTATTCGTCGACACTTCTTCAATATTACATCATAACAGATAAGTATCATAATCAAATAACTCATATAGCATCAGCCTATTAATCATAAACATACCTCAGCAGCATAATACACATCGTCGTCGTAAAAATAACATCATAACACCTCAGTCAAATCTCAAAATTGTCGTAGCTTCCTCCAATAATTAAAAAAATTCTCTGCTCATGTCAAAAGTGTCATCTGCCTCAAACGTACTTTTAAAATCATGAATCCATACCAAATACATCATTCAAAGCTCTCATAGTATCACAATGGTTCTGAAAAAATATGAACAGTTCACAAAGTACAGACAAAATACAGTTTCATAAGTGTGAAGTTATCCAACTGTGTAATTATGTAAACACCTGTCACTGATGTAGTAAAAAAAGTTTCTTTCTCTGTTAAATGATCAGATAGCTGTGTAATTCTGTGTTAGAGAAATATGGTACCAACGTGTAAAGTTGTATAAGCAAATACCATATTAGCTAGGGCTCCTTGTGCTTGCCAAACACATGGTACACAAAGTAAGCATGTACCCCCCTGAGGATTAATGTAATTATACCCTCAGGTGTTACAGATTACAGCAATGAAATGAAATGTATCACTGAAAACTTTCTTTGTAATTCAAAAATCTTTAAAAATAAATGTTTTAAGTACAAAATTAATCACTGAAATGCGTGTCCTGTAGCGCTAAATGTGCATATTGTTGTAAGTTAATCTCTGTGAAAGTGTCGTAGTTATTTTCCTCCAAAAGCTAAGTTCTGCAGAAGCCAATGTACTTACCTCATGATAAACAAAAGTGAAATGCTTTGCGTAGAGATATCTTAGTTATTACTCTTATTGTTGTGATGATGAAAGTACTGTGCTGTAACGTATTGTTGTGCTATGGAAAAGGCTGTCTCCTTGTAGCTATACCACAAAAGTTGCTAATAAAACATGTTTTGATTTCCAGAAGAATTCAGAAAACTGTGCAGATATAAAACAGATACACCGCAAAAGCAACATTGTAAATTGTCACTCATTAGTAGCGTCGTGATAAAAATCGTGTAGCTGTCACATAAACTAACTATTGTCTCATCTGGTATCTCACAGAAAGTACTTTAAATCCGGAATGTATTTTCAAGTAAACCAAAATGTTGCATTAAAATCTCATTAGCAGTACCAGATATAATGTTATTTTTCTCGGAGCCAGCCGGCGCACGTGTATGCCTGCGGTGCGAGTCATTGTCTATCTCTTTGTTGCCGCGCGTCGTTACTGGGATTAGGAGGCCTAACTTCCACAAATTCGCCTTGCCGAGAGGGCCCAGCTCTGTTTAAAGCTCGCCAGTTCGGATGGAATTCAGGTCTGTCGTTTTGTCGGTAGTTTACACAGTTTCTTTCGTGTCGGTCATGTGGTGGAGAATTTCTCCCTGAATCGTCACTGCGCGCTGGTCCGTTGCGTCTGAAATTATTCTGTCTCCCTTGATAATAATAGTTCTGATTACCATATTGTCTGTTTCTATGGTTATCTCTGTCATATTCATTACTACGGAAATGCGATCTTTCTCTGTAACTATTACTCTGCCAATGGTTGTCATATGGGTGGTGTCTGTTTTGGTCACGATTTGCGTTGTGAGAATAGCCTTGTCGTGTCAAGTTATTACTTCTTTCATCGCGGAATTGCGACGGATGTGACCTGTAATTGTTGTGTTCCTGCTTTCGCGTTCCGCGATTGTCAGTGTCAATTTCTAATTCTTGTAAAAGTCCCTGAAATGCTTCAATGTCGTCTTTGCAACGTCCTGCCAAAATAATATGTCGTAAATGTTCAGGCAGTTTGGTTAAGCAAATGCGGATGAGTTCTGAGGGGCTGTATGGGTTTGACAGGTATTGATTCTTGTGCAACATGTCTTCAAAATATTTCACAAGACTGGAAAATTCAGATTGTTCGAAGTGTTTCATCATTATGATGTTATGTTTTACACGGTCTTGTGTAGCTTGAGACCAATATGCTGAGAGGAAGGCATGGTAAAACTCTCCTTCACTGTGGCAATCGTGAATTACCGATCGCATTCTTACAGCTGGTTCATTCTCTAAGTAGCCACACATAAATTCTAATCTGTGTTCCAACGACCAGTTGGGAGGAAAACAATGAGAGAACTGATGGAGCCATGCTTGTGGATGAATGTCGTTGCCAGAATTCTTAAACGTTTTGAATTTACGTGTAGTAATGAACAGCTTATAGTCAAAATCATCATGTCGGCGAGTCGCATGTCGGTCATTGTTACGTCGCTTCGGCGGTTCCAACTCAAAATTCGGTGCACATTGCCGATTTCTTTCATAACTTCCGAAATGCCCTATGTTATTATTTTGTGGCTGTTCCGTATTTCGATGTCCCTCTTCCCTTATTGGGGCGCGAGTATCCTCTGAAATACGTAATTCTTGTATTAACTGTGTCAGCTGATCTTGTACTTCCCGGATTTCTCTTTGGTGTTGCGTATTAATCTGATTCTGATTTTGTTTGAATTTCCTAATTTGTTCGCACTCTTCAGTGTCAGTGAAGGCTACAGGTCTTGTGTCATTCAGATCATCATCTACCTTTGTAGATAAGTTAGTGACCTGATCCGAAAGTTCGGCTACTTTCTCCGATAGTGAACACATTTCCTCTCTATGTTTTTCTGAACCAAGTTTCAGAGTGTCCATTTGTGTTGCAATCGTGTCTACTGTGTTTTTTAAGTTTTCTTGACTTTTTGCAAGTTGCGTAACCGAATCGGTAGATGCAACTGCGTCAATTTTAGCTTGCAAGGTGTTGTGATTTTCATGAACAATAGTTTGCAGTTCTTTTATGGCTGCTTCGTGATTCTGTAATGCATTTTCATGACGCGAAAAAATAGGTTGGAAATGCTCACAAATTTGTGTTTTTACGTCATTACAGACTTTTTGACATTTCGATTCAATGTGATGTAACTCAGCAGTTAAATCCTCACGTGTTCGTTCAAGAGTTTGCTCCAATGAGTCTAACTTTTTAAGATTTTGTTCCATTGTGTCTAACTTTTGAAGCTTTTGCTGTGTTTGTCTCTGATTTTGTTCCATTGTGTCTAACTTTTGAAGCTTTTCCTGTGTTTGTCTCTGATTTTGTTCCATTTGTTGCATTAATTGCAATAATAATGTATTAGTGTCTGGAATCTGTTTCTCTACGCTTTTCGGCAGTGCATTTGCACCGACAACATTCACATTTTGACAAGCAGAAAATGCGTCTTGACTTATTTGAGAAAACTGTGATAACCCAAAACCTGAATCTACAGTATTTGCGAAATTGTGTCATGTCATTTCGGATTCCTGAGGCGAGCTGTTGCCGACCGATCGATCGATAATGCTTCCCTCTTCACTAATTGTTTCACTGTCCGTGCCATTGTTTGCCGCCCGCTCCATTTCCCTATGCACAATTACCAAATTACTACTTTGAACATCAGTTAATTCATAACTCGGTGGCGCTAACACACTGCTCTCATTTTCACTGTCATTTCTCAGTTTACTTTGGAGCCTAGTATTACGTTTTTCACACGCCATAATTGTCACAATATTTCACACGACAACACAGAAAAACACAATTTGAAGAGCAAAAATAAGAGAACACATTAACATAACACTGAAAATAATATCTAGTTAATTACAGCTGCGAAATACTTGGTGCAAATCTATATGCATGCCACAACTGTTTTACTGTACAACAATGAAAGGCTACAACTACAAAGGAGATTCTCTCTACAATTACGCGCTAGCAATAAACAAAAGCTACACTAAATACACAAACTACAAGAAAAAATCAGAAGATTCCAGTGAGGTATCCTGGCAGGGGCTTAAACTGACACACAATATTTTGTTAGCGCAACGCAATCTGACTTTCAAAATTCCCTACAAAAGAATGGCCCTGACTAACATTAAATTATACCTTTCACAAATCACTTACCTCACAAAAATCTTCGCTGCTCAAGCTACTGCAATACAGCGAGCGCCACTACTGCCAGCTAAATAAAAGATTCAAACTACTGAAGGCACTAACTACTGATAGGGGTAGTTAGCAAATGAAAGATATTAATAGAGAGCAAACAATGTATTTACCTTAATATCATCACAAATCATAATATATATATCAGTTCATGACAAATTGCAAATCTCCGCCATCTCTCTCCCCACATCCACCACTACTGGCGGCTCACCTCCAACTGCGCAACGCTACGCGCTGTTCACAGCCAGCTGCCTAACACTACAATGGCAGACAACAATGCAAACTAGCCACAGACTGCACACAGCACAGCCAGTGATTTTCATATTGAGCGCTACGTAACGTTGCCAATAAGAAAACATAAACAGCCTACTTACATAGAGAAAACATAAACAGCCTGAGAAAACATAAACAGCCTACTTACAAAATCTACCAGAATTAATTTCTCACTGAAAAAGTACTGCAGAAATAACAAATGACATGCAGAACAATCAGTCGAACATTAGAAATATAGTAGGAAAAGAGACAAAAATCAAGTTTTGTAAGGTAATGTCCACCTTCACGTTACTGTTTGAAAGTGAAACTTCGATAGCTGCTGAAAAGCAAGAATGCCAATCCCAGTAACAGAAATGAAATTTCTAAGCGGAATTATAGCTTTACAAGAATAGATAGACTGAGAAACAAAGACATAAGATCAGAGATTGAGATATATGCTACAAATGAGAAAATCAAGTCTGATCAACAAAGCTGGCTAGAACATCTACAAAGATTGACAGATTCGAGACTACCAAAGAAGCCGAAAATTTCAAACCTTCTGGTGCAAGATCCATAGTAAGGCCGAGAAAAAGATGGCTGGATGCTTAGAAGACGTAACAGACCTCTCACCTAAACCATAATGAAAGAAGGAAAGGAATACTCCTGATAATTGACTTTAATTACTACATTACAAAACGAAACGATTTACGTGTATGTCAAGTAGAATGTTTTATCTTCAATATGCTGAAAAGCAGCATGACATCCTCACCACATTTTCAGGCCCCGACTAAATAACTCAGAACATTTCTAAAACTTGTCACACGCTATGGTCTAGGGCAGCATCACTGAGTGGGGGGAGAGGCCAGCCAGTCATCACGGCACAACACCGCGGGGTCAGACACCAGACACTTAGTCCAATTGAGTGAATTCTAAAAACGCCAATGCTCGCTTCTCAAGCCTCCCACAAGTTTCCTGCACTCTACACAACCCTTCGAATTGTTAAATAAGTAGCAAAAAACAATCTTCTGTACCAAATGAAGCCAAGTTAATCATTACAACTAATGATTTCATTCAAAGTGGCTGAAACAGACGCCTATAAAAATTTTAGGTGTAGTAGCTGTATAGAAATGGGAAAGAAACTCAGTATAGAGTAAGATGGATCTTCAATTAAAAAAATCATTGATCATTGCTAAATAACAGGTAGAAGCTAGAAATTTACTGGGAAATACCTAAGAAAATATGTTTGTCCTTGAAGGAGGTCGATTACAAATTTTCGTTCGACGAACTCTTCAGAACAGTGTCACGTTGTAATCACAATGAACTCCAAATGCATAAGCGAAATCTTCAGTGCAATACAACACTTTTCGTTGAAAGTACGTTTATTACAGGCACCAACGTAAAGACAGGACAGAACACCTTCCGTGATGGAAAGTGCTGCTTCGTAAACGGACATGGAATATTCTAGAGTATGCGACATCACAAACACAATAAACTTCGACAGCCTTCTAGAATTAATAAATCTTTAATAACAAATAGTTATCGGTGATCGAATTTTAAGTTGCGTTCTGCGGTACGCCAGTCAACGTCGTCAGCCAGTGCTGCAGACTCAACTCGCGGCATTGCTCCCTCTGTGCTGGCTGCGAGCCGCTGTTTCAGGCATTCTCATTCGAACTGACTACAGCACCGCAGATCTAGATCTTCAGTGGTTTTCTGTATAGCAGCGCTGGAAGATCCACGCGTTTGTGCCGTTTTTACCCATCCTCTTCACTTTGACGAGCATTCATGCTAGCTAGCCCCTTCCATCGAAGCTTCGCGATCATCGAACAAAGCTTCATTTTCCTTGAATGAGAAGCCCCCGTTGTCGTTCTGTGTCTTAGGATCGATCCAGTGTCTTGCTTCTTTTCTCCTAGTTGTTATTCTGAGTATGATCTAAATGGAACGCGAACAGTGTATCCATCTTCATGGAACTGAAAGAACTGTGTGAAGCCTGAAGTGTTTTGCTTCACAGTGTCATACAAATATTTCGTGACGACTGTTATATCTCAATGACTGTGTTACAGACAAGCAAGTACCTGAGTCGACTAGCACCCAGACAGGTTGGCCATCGATGATGTTGTCGATACGATTTCCTGACAGCTTGGTAATTGTCATCGATGGAGGATTTCCATCTGTGGCAGCCTCATCACCGTAGATGGTGATCTCGGTCAGTTTTCTAGAGCCAGCCGTTGTGGCCAAGCGGTTCTAGGCGCTTCAGTCTGGAACCGCGCTGCTGCTACGGTCGCAGGTTCGAATCCTGCCTCGGGCATTGATGTCTGTGATGTCCTTAGGTTAGTTAGGTTTAAGTAGTTCTGAGGACCTCAGATGTTAAGTCCCATAGTGCTTAGAGCCATTTGAACCAAGTTTTCCTGAAGGGCAGCTAGTCCAACAGCTGGTACATATGTACGGCGATGGTGAAAGGTTATGGGCATCGTCCCATAGATAAACTACAATCGTCTGCAGTTGATTGGCGTGAATAGTACTTTTTGATTGTTAGCGTCCTGCTTCGTAATAGTCATCGAACACTCGTATTCTCTCTCTTCAGTTGCGTACAATGTGTCCAAGGCATTCACAGTGGAGACACACTGGATTGCTGTCCTCCATCCTTTAAATGTCTGTTCTACAGGGGAATTATATTTTGCGGAAGAGTTGTTTGCACCTACGTTGATGGGATCCTGACTTGTTGCTTGACGGTGGAGCATCGGTCCGAGTTGCCAGAATCAGTTCTTCACGGCGCGTTTGACTGGTGATGGAGATTATTGCTAAAGTTTTTCTCTTGTCTCCTCATGTGCGGAGTCGACAATTGTAGCTCTTATCCCTTAAATTTCTGTTTACCACAAACTGCTGTATCTCTATTCTTACTATATGGCATGTGAGAGGAACGAGGCCAAGGTTATACTGCACGACTGTCGTAAGGACAATCTCCTCCTTCTGACAATTCAGTTGTATTTCCTCGATGCTTTGGTACCTCTTGATGTAGTCCTGCGCTGTTATGACATCCTTCATTAGAAGAGCTTGGTTACATTCTTCTGCGGTCCGTTTCATCATATATGGGATTTTGCTGGCTTCTGGCTTCTGTCATGTTTGGATTCACGATATTCTGCTACAAGATAGAGGAACGCACTGTGTAGATTTGCATGGCCGATATTTACTAAGTTATTGACTTTTGCATACGTCAATTATTTCGCTGGAGCCAAAGTTTCGTATTCATATGCTGGAGACATCCTCACAGGTTGCAAAGAGTACTACTATTGTCAATTTTTTTAAAATTTATTGGCTTTCTGTACGTGTCCATAGACCCAAGTCAACAGTGGAAAGACGATACGTTAGGTTTAAGCCGTACCCTGGTAGGAAGTTACATAGGCTTTGACTCGTCATGTTCACCATGCAGGCGATTTTCGTGTCAGTTATGACGATACGAAAATAAGGGCAACACAACACACAGTCCCCGAGCAAGGGCCGCTTCGCTTAGCGATCTGCCGCGTTTACCCCGCAGCTACTAAGGCGGACTTGTGGAAGGTAAGGCAACCTCAACAAACTTCTGTTTTACCCGAAAGTCATACGACATCACTACCCGACCATTGCACCTTTACGTAAAATCAGTGCACCTTGCTGTTTCTGAGTTTTAACATAGTAACTGAGGCTTCATAGACTCTGGTGTTGTCTCTAGCATTAAGCGACGAAATGTTAAACACAGAAACATTCCTTTAATCATGGTCTAATATTCGTTAAACGAAGATCACCAAGGAAGTCGTAGTAGTGCCGCATGACGAGTGGGAAGTGGGTTAGTGTTCTGAACGACACTGACACACTCCCAGGAAAGGGCCCGCCCGGTTCGTTGGTCCGTGCTTGTGAAGCGATGGCAAATTAGTTGTCAGCGGCGGCCCCCTCCGCCTCCCCACAGTGCATCAGGTGGAAGCGACGCTGCATACGCACAGTGGCTTGCTCCACTCCTCACGTCCCGGTACGCACCCAGCGGCCACACTCACCAGCGAGGCGTGCTGGATGGAGCTAACGAGCAACGAGCGCTGACTCAGAGGTCCGGGTTTCGACGCTCTCGAGAACGCCGCTGATTCACTCGCAGCGAGCCAGAACAGGCGCAGTTGTGGAGTCGCCCCGCACTTTAGAGGCTCGGGATCTATCTTCCAGTCACTGAGCAACCATTGCGACCGAAAAATACTGATTATGAACAAATAACCTAAACATCAATTGTACTGCAGGTAATCGGAAAAATTTATGAAAGTAACCGATCATCATCAAATTATTCTGTATGAACACTGTAGCACTGCTGCAAAACGAAAAATAATTCTGGCGTAGAATAATAATAAAAACAACTAATGATGATGACGATGAGGTCCCATACTCCGAGGAGCGTAGGGGAGACCCACACCGCCGACTAGGCAAGATCCTAGCGGAGGTGGTTTGCCATTGCCTTCTTTATTGACCGAACAGTCTGGGAGTCAATGACAGTGAAAAAGATAAGAGAAAAAGAAATACATTGTCACCAGGACGAATAGCGTAACGAGCCCCTACTACCTTCATCGAAAATTTCTGTCCCGTGCCGACTGCATGGAACTGCATTGTAATAAATGTGCAAACAAATTGATAGTAAGGTGTCGTCTTCCTAAAAGAAACATGAAGTATGTCATACACAAAGTTAGCTAGGAGCTATTTCGCTAATACCGTGTGACCCCGCCTCTAGCCGCGATATTGCTCTCAATTCTGCAAGAAAGAGACTGTGTTGAAATAAGCATTGTGAGTGAGCCCAAGTCATGGCATGAAACCCCTCCCCTCACACACACACACACCCGCCCCCTCACCCTCCACCCAATTGCCCTCGGCTGAAGTACATATTGGATAATTGCCACATAGTGCTGTCGGCGCACCCGACACTTCGTGTCATTGGGAAGAAGGTAAATCGCGACTCGTCGGTTCACATTACACGCCTCTAGTCGGCTACCGTCCAGTTTAGAATACATACTGCTATGACCAATGGCATTTTGCAAGGTAGCCTTCTTCAAATGTCCATTGCGTGCACCATTCGCTATGTTCGCTCAGAATATGGTTGCGATGGATCAGCATTGGCTGAACTGTAGCGTTTGAAACCGACTGTTAGATAAACACTCACTCTCTCGCACCTTCAGCCTGCCGCCATACACAATTCTTCTGTCTGCTTCCGACACATGTCGACCCCTAAAGTACAGACGCTTGTCACATGATATTGAAATGGGCATCGTGAAGCTATCGTCCAAGATTTTTGGGAGAGATTTATGTAATTACATGTTACATGTTTTTTCACGTGTTTTTGCGTGAGGTACTTGGCATTCTCACTTCGTATGAACAATACTAGTTCTTTGTTCCAAGTCACACCTTTAATAGAACATGTGAGGATAGATATCTTATTTTCATTGTATCATCTGTTCACACAAACCGCTTATGTCATTGTCTTTCCACTCATTAAATAATGCAACGTGCGTTGGTAAGAACATGGCGTTATTTTTCTACCTTTCGCGAACATGTGTTTCTATAAAACACGTGGACTGTTGAAGTTTAAACAAGAATCTCAAATAATTTGGATCTTTTAAGGGAAATGTTTTCGAATATTCTGTTCATTATTCAAAATCCTCACTTGTGATCGTTCAAACGAAGTTCACGAAAGAAATATCTTCCAGAGCGATATATTTAAAGTGAGAGAACTTAAACTAATTTTAGCAGGAACAGCGTTTTTTAATTTCTAACAAAATTATCAGTAAATGTGGTAAATGCACTGGATCTTCAAGATAGGCGTTTGGCTACCATGAAGCTGTCGATACTTTGCCTTTAAATTAGTCATTTTACATTTCTTAGGTATTACAGACCACAGTGTACAATGCGCTCTGCATTTCAAGGATCACTTCTACAAGTGGTGATTCATCTTCTCTCAAAAGTACCATAAGATCAGTCGAAAGGCTAGACGATAATTTATCCCGATTGAGTTTGTGTTTATTATTCCGATGCACCAGGAGAAAGATGACTGATTATGGGTTGTTGTTGTTGTCCTCAGTCCGAAGACTGGTTTGATGCAGTTCAAAATGGTTCAAATGGCTCTGAGCACTATGGGACTTAACATCTATGGTCATCAGTTCCCTAGAACTTACAACTACTTAAACATAACTAACCTAAGGACATCACACAACACCCAGTCATCACGAGGCAGAGAAAATCCCTGACCCCGCCGGGAATCGAACTCGGGAACCCGAGCGCGGGAAGCGAGAACGCTACCGCACGACCACGAGCTGCGGACTTTGATGCAGTTCTCCAGACTACCTTATCCTGTACAGGACTCTTCATCTCCGAATAACTACCGCAACCTACATCATTTTGAACCAGCTTATTGCATTCATCTCATTGATATCCCTCTACAGTTCTTACCACTCCACACTTCCCCCTCAGAATGTGTACTATCAGCTGAGCCCTTGTTCTAGTCAGGTTATACCACAAATTGTTTTGTTCCCCAATTCTATTCAATACCTTCTCATTAGTTACGTGATCTACCTATGTAATCTTCAAGTCCATAGCCAGTTTACCTTTAATATCCTCTCTTATTCGACCATCATCAGCTATTTTATTGGCCAAATTTCAAAATTCATCTAATACTTTCAGATTATCATTTCCTAATCTAATTCTTTCAGTATCATCTGATTTAATTACATTCCATTATCGTTGTTTTGCTTTTTTTGATGTTCATCTTATAACCTCCTTTCAAGATGCCGTCTATTCCGTTTATCTTGTCTTCCAAGTCCTTTGCTGTCTCTGACAGAATTACAATGTCATTATTTCCTCTCCCTGACCATAACTCCCTCTCCAAATTTTTCTTTTGTCTCCTTTACTGCTTGCTCACGTACAGACTGAATAACATCGGCGACAGGCTACAGCCCTGTCTCATCCCCTTCTCATCTACTACTTCCCTTTCATGCCCCTCGACTTTTACAACTGTTGTCTGATTTCTGTATAAATCGTAAATAGCCTTTCGCTCCCTTTCTTTGACGCCTGCTACCTTCAGAATTTCAAAGAGTGTACTCCATTCAACATTGTCGAAAACGTTTTCTAAGTAAAAAATACTATAAATGTTAGTTTTTCTTTCCTTAACCTATCTTCTAACATGTCAATATAGCTCCGCATGTTCCTACATTTCTCTCGAATCTAAATTGATCTTCCCTGCGATCGGCTTCTACCAGTTTTTCCATTCTTCTGTGAAGAATTCGTGTTAGTGTTTTTTTTCCTTTATTGTTATTTTTAAACTTGTTTACAGGCAGGCCAGCAGCAGCATACTACGCCGCTCTTTGGCCATAGAGAAACACAAAAGAGACAAATGAAGACAATTAGAGTAAAACATGGTGGACATATAAACGGAGACAAACACTTTTTAAAATACATGGAGCAGTTCACGGGCGTAGAGTCCAAGATAAAATTTGTTCAGACTCTTGGACACATACATAGCCGAAAATTGTCGCACGCGAACGTAGGTGCACAAAACGAATAACACTGAACCACTTAAGCACAAACGACGGCATACACAGAAACACGAGGCGTTGATCTCCGGCGCGCGAATGTCCACTAAGCGTGTACAGGTCTGGGGACCTGCCAAGAGAGGAGGATGGGGGGGTGGGAGAGGGAGCAGGGAGAGCAGAGATGCCACGGGCAGGGGAGGTAGGGGGGAGGGAGGAAGGGGGAGGGTAATTTTGGGGGAAGAGAGGTGGAGGAAGGGGGATGGGGGAAAAGGAGAGAGAAGCGAGGGAGGGTGCCCAAAGGAAAAGACACAGGATGTGGGAGGATCAAAGTTGGTAGGAGGGGTAGATGGAGGGGAGGAGGACATCATCAGGGAGGGGGAGCTGGCGGAAGCCACCTTGGGAGAGGGTAAAGAGGGTGGAGAGATGGAGACCGGGTGGGATGTGGGAATACAGGCGCAGCAGCGGGTGGGCATGGGAGAGGATGAGCGAGACAAGCGGGTGAGGAGGATCGAGTTTATGGGAGGTGTACAGTATACGTATCCTTTCAAGGAAGAAGAGGAGGTGGGGGAACGGAATGAGATCGTACAGGATCCGTGTGGGGTGGCGGGGGGGAGACGGATGCGATAGGTGAGGCGGAGAGCATGGCGTTCAAGGATTTGAAGGGATTTATAAAAGGTAGGGGGGCAGAGATCCAGGCCGGATGGGCGTAACAAAGTGGAATATGGTGGAGGGGTCCAGACCCC
This sequence comes from Schistocerca piceifrons, assembly GCF_021461385.2. Classification (NCBI taxonomy): domain Eukaryota; kingdom Metazoa; phylum Arthropoda; class Insecta; order Orthoptera; family Acrididae; genus Schistocerca; species Schistocerca piceifrons. The sequence continues at coordinate 686,526,316 of NC_060139.1, read as the reverse complement.
ACGTACGGCCGGAAAGGAGCTTGGGAAGTCGGAGTCGGGAGCGTGCCTTGGCTTGGATTGTCTGGAGATGGGGGGTCCAGGAGAGGCGACGGTCGAGGGTGATGCCAAGGTACTTAAGGGTGGGGGTGAGGGCGATAGGAAGGCCATAGATGGTGAGATAGAAATCAAGGAGGCGGAAGGAAGGGGTGGTTTTGCTGACAATGATAGCCTGGGTTTTGGAGGGATTGACCTTGAGCAACCGCTGGTTGCACCAAGCGGTGAACCGGTCAAGATGGGATTGGAGAAGGTGTTGTGATCGCTGCAGGGAGGGGGCAAGGGCAAGGAAGGCGGTGTCATCAGCAAACTGCAGAAGGTGGACGGGGGGTGACGGCGGCGGCATGTCCGCCGTATATAAAAGGTACAAAAGGGGGGAGAGGACGGAGCCTTGGGGCGCACCGATGGAGAGAAAAAAGGTGGAGGAATCCGTGTTATGGATGGTGACGTAGGAAGGACGGTGGGAGAGAAAGGAGCCGATCAAACGGACGTAGTTAATGGGAAGGGCGAAGGTTTGGAGCTTGAAGAGGAGACCGGAATGCCATATGCGGTCATAAGTACGTTCGAGGTCCAGGGAGAGGAAGATTGCGGAGCGACGGGAATTAAGCTGTTCGGAAAGGAGACGAGTGAGGTGAAGGAGAAGTCCGTTGGAAGAGAAGGACAGCCGAAAGCCACACTGGGTAACGGGAAGGAGGTGGTGCTGGCAGAGATACTGGTGGATGCAGTGGGTGAGGATAGATTCCAGGACCTTGCTGAAGGCTGAAGTAAGGCTGATGGGATGGTAGGGGGAGATGGCAGATGGCGGTTTACCAGGTTTAAGGAACATCAGGATACGGGAGGTTTTCCACAGGTCAGGGTAGTAACCGGTGGACAGGACTACATTGTAGAGCCTTGCCAGGGTGGAGAAGAAAGAGACAGGAGCTTCACAAAGGTGACAGTAGGTGACACGATCATGACCAGGAGCAGTGTTGCATTTCATGTGGGGTGCAGCAATGAGATGCTGTGTAGTGATAGGGGCATTGAGTTCCGTGTGTGCTATGTCGTCCAAATACTGGAAACCAGGTGCGAGGGAGGGACAGAGGTGTCAGTTAGATCGCGGACATCTGGGAAGAGTGAATAATCGAACTGGGGATCATCGGGGATGGAAAAGACATCGGAGGGGTAGGAGGCAAAGTGATTGGCCTTACTAAGGGTGTCAGGGAAGGGGTTATCATCATGGTGAAGAGGATAGTAGGGGGAGGGTTTAGTTCCGGTAAGGCGACAGAAGGCTGACCAGAACTTGGACGAGTTTATAGGTAGGGTAGCATTTAAACGGGTGCATGTCTGTCGCCAGTCCTGGCATTTGTTAGCCACAAGCAAATTTCGAATGTGTTGCTGGAGTTGCCGGTGTGTCCTGGTCACGCATGTGGAGGAAGGCACAGTAGAGACGGTGGGATTCACGGAGGAGGAGGACGGCCTGTGGGGATAAGATAGGATGGTGGGGGTGGATGGCGACAGTAGGGATGTGGGCCTCCACATCCTCAGACAAAGTCTGCTGGAGAAAGGAGGCGGCATGGGTTACATCGTCAGGGTGGTGGTAGGTGAAGGGGTGGCTATCGACCTGGGTGGAGAGGGTATCCCAGTAGGCATTCCAGTTGGCACAGGAATAGTCATGTAGGTACTTTGGGGAGGGTCATTACGAGGGTCGGGGCTGGGGCGACAACCGTCTGAAACGGTGAGGAGGACAGGGAGATGGTCGCTACTAATAGGCTCCAGGACATCCACCGTTATGTGGCCAAGGAGGTTAGGGGAGGAAAGGATAACATTGGGAGTTGGATTCCGGATGGGTGCGCCAGGGGATGGGGATGAGGTCGCCTTGAAGGGAGGAGAGGAACTGATGCCACCGCCGTAACTGGGCGGCAGAACGACTATGGATGTTGAGGTCAGTGGCGATCACATAGGAGGAGAAGGTACAGTCAACGTGGGAGAGGAAGTCGAAGGGAATAGGGGCGTTAGGGCGGACATAGATGGTGGCGCAGGTGACAGTAAGGCTGGGGAAGAAGGGACTAAGGATCAGGTGTTTGGTGGGGTCGGGAAATAGAGGTTGGAGCTGAACTGGGATCTGGCGCTGGTGACCAATGGCAACTCCACCACGCGCAATCTGGATGGGATTATCGGAGCGGTGAAGGAGGTAGGGCAATGTGTGGACAGTGTGGTGGGGTTGGAGGAAGGTGTCATTGAGGAGGAAGGCATCCACGCAGTGGGTGCCAAGGGTGTGCAGGAAGAGGTTCTTGTTGGCAGGAGGGGAGCGGATGTTGTTGAAAAGGATACATTGCTGTCGCGCCATGAGAGGGATTTAGATGAGGGTGTCGAGACAGGAGAATGTGAAATGGGCCTGGTTGTGGGAGTAGGTGGCATACTTTTTGAGGTGGGACGGAACAGGCGGCGAGGGAAACCTGTTGGAGGCTGTGAGGGCGCTGGAAAGGGTGGACGTTTTGCAGGACAATGGTGAGGAACCTGATAATGTCCTCAGCGGTGGGGGGGGGGGGGGCGAAGGGAATTGCCAGGGGGGGAGGGGGCATCCAGAGGACGGACAGGGATGGTGAGTTCAGGAGTGGTTGGAGGGGGTCGGGCTTTACACTTTTGGGAGTAGGTGGGATGGGGGAGATTGCAGGTATTACAGGAAGGAGGGGATTGAAGGTTAGGGCACTGCCGGAGGAAGTGCGCTTGCCTACAATGCGGGCAGGTGGGGGCCTCACAGCAGTCAGCTGTTAGGTGCGCGTTATGGGGCAGACACATCTGGCAAGGCAGGGATTGAGGAGGGGAACGGGAGGGGTCGACCTTATAACGCTGGTTGAAGAGGAGGGCATCCTCGTTCAGGAGACAGTCAATGGAGGGGGTGTCCTCGGAGAAAACCCGCATAAGGCGGGTGGGGCCAGCTGAGTTAAAAACGCGGCGGACCGCCCGCACCTCTAGCGAGGGATGTGCCTTGAGCTCCGCCATCACCTCCTCCTCCGTGATATTCGGACTAAGCCGAGTGATCGCGGCGGTGAGGGTCGGTGGGCGATGCGGGGGTTGGGGTTGGCGGGTAGGAGATGGAGAAGGAGCAGGGGTGAGGGAGGCGTTGAGGCCAAACCGGGTGATGGGGAGGTGAGAGAGGATGTCAGTATGGAGGATGGGTCTGGGGGAGGAGATGAGAACTGAATCCCATCTGGGTGTGAGGAGTGAGATGGGGACACCAGGGAAGTGTTGGCAGAGGAGGAGGGAGAGATTCCGGGCCTCGAGAATGGAAGGATCGGGATGGGAGAGGAGGTATTAGTATAAATATGGGGGAGGAGGAGGAGGAGGAGGAGGAGGAGGAGGCAGAGGGAGCAGGGCCAGGCGGGGAGACATCCATGGTATCTTTGGGGGGGGGGGGAAGGAGGACGGGGTGGGGCCTTTTTGGGAGCAGAGGAGGCGGTGGTGCCACTAGGGCGTTTAACGGCGGCAGAAGGTGGGTGGTGACATGAGGGACGGGAGCTATAGGGAGGTGGCGGGAAGGAGCAGGTCCCAGCGTGGACGCAGCAGTTGGCGCTGGAGATGGTGACGGTGAAGGCGACGGCGACGATGTTGACGGTGATGGCGAAGGCGATGGGGAGAGTTGGGCATGGGCAGTGGCCCAACGGGCCACCACCCTTGCTGGAGCTGCAGTGACAGGATGGGGGAGTGGGGGGAAAGGATCAGAGGGAGAGGAGCGGGAGGAAGAAGCTGGAGAGGGGGCAACAAAGAGCGAGGGTGAAGGGAGAGTGAGAAGAGGAGGGATGGAAAGAGGGGGGCGGGTGACTGGGCACACCATGTAATGTTGGTGGTGGCGGCGGAGGGCGACGTGTACACAATGGCAGTGGTTGTAGTAGTGGCAGTGGTGGTGGGCGCTGACATGACAACAGGGATGAACAAAAAAGCACAGGACGAAAAGGAGAGGAAATAAACTGGGGGCGGACGAAGACGGACGAAGACCAGTCCCATGCTGCTGGCGCTGGCGCTGGCGACGGTTGGCAGGAACGCCGCAGCTGCTGCTGCTGCCGCGGACGGGGCCGGGGCCGCTGCTGCCGCTGCTGCTGCTACTGATGGAGGGCTGGCTGGCTGACTGGCTGGACCGCTGCTGCCGGCTGGACCGCTGCTGCTGGCCGGGACCACTGCTGTTGGCCGGGACCGCTGCTGCTGGGCGCACCGCTGCCGCCGCTGCTGCTGCTGCTGCTCGGCTGGACCGCTGCTGCTCGGCTGGCTGGCTGGCTGGCTGGCACCTGAAACCCTATCGCTTCGATTAGAAGGAAAGGCACAATCGAAGGGCGGTATCCTTCCGGATTACTGCCAGAGATAGTGTTAGTGTTTTGCAACCATGACTTATTAAACTGAGAAGCGGCTGTTTGACTGTCAAGAGACCAGGTCGAAAATCAGTCGTAAGAAAAAAGGGAAAGCTGAATGGTGGAAGGAGTATACTAGATATCTACTAGGAATACGAAGTTCAAGGCAATACTATAGAAATCGAAGAGGATGTAGTTGAAGATAAGCTGGCAAATACGATGCTGCGAGAATAATTTGACGGAGCACTGAAAGCCCTAAGTCGAAACAAGGTCTCGGGAGTAGACAACATTCCGTCTGAACTACAGAAAGCCTTGAGAGAGTTAGCTATGACAAAAGTCTTCCATCTGGTGTGCAAGATGCATGTCGCAAGCGAAATATCCTCATATTTCAAGTAAAATATAATAATTCTAACTCTAAAAAAATCAGGGTCTAACAGATGAGAAAACTGCGGGATATTCACTAAAAGTAGTGAGATTATGATATAATTTTCTTATGGATAATATTTTGCAGAAAGGAGAAAGTTTTCAGGGAATTAAAACCCGGGTCATAACATGCTACTCACTCAAAAGTTAAACCTTTAAATGTAGCGACCGTTTTCAACTGTTCTTAATTTTCTTTATTTAATTCTGATTTTGAATATTTACTTTGTTATTTCAGAGGTACCTTGATGGGAACGTCACGTTAAATTGAAAGTTATTTATTACAAACATTAGAGCTAACACGAGGTGCTGTCAAGAGGGCGAAGAAGTGGACAGACGTTCAGAGAAAACAAGTGCTACAGGATTGTGGTCAGTGACGTGGGTAGGGTTTAGTAAATGTAATATTCCACACGAATAAATAAAATCTCAGCAGGTACATGTTTGTGCTGGGTGAAGCGTGTGAATGCTTGGCCTTATCCGTAGCAGTACATTCCGGCAGGCGTACTTTAACGGACAACCAATGCTGCCTATGACACAGTGAATCTAAGTAGACATTACTAAAGTTTCCTTTAAACTGTGTTATAGATCTTAGTATTACCGTTTCGTGTACACAGAACAAAATTACATATCTTGTATTGTTGGAATGACCAGACGTTTGTTAAATATGACCTTTACTTAAATTGGTTGGCTTCCGTTTTGGAGACATGGTACTGCCTCTGCTCTCGAAACGTAGATACAAAACGCTGATCTATGTAAGAGAGGCGTTCAGTATGTAATGTAACACATTTTTTTCTGGTAGTAGATTGGTTTTATTCGGGATTTCAGTACATTATATTATTCCTCATTCTTTTGGCTACAAAGCCTTATTTTTCAACACAATCTCTGTTCAGTGAGTCGGCCTTACGCCACTTTACTGGGAGGGCCTTTATGCCCGCGTCATACCGCTCTACTGGTTGAAGTCGGAATCGACGTCTTGCTGCAACAATAACTTCCCCATTATCCACGTACTTCTTCCCGTGGCGTGCATCCTTCATGGGCCCAAACAGATGGGAGACGGAGGCTGCGAGATCCGGGCTGTAGGGCGGATGAGGAGTAGCAGTCAAATGAAGTTGTATGAATTACTCTCGGGTGCACAGACTCATGTGAAGCCTTGCACTGTCACAGAGACGGAGAAATTCGTTTGCATTTTTGTGGCGATGAACACGCTGAAGTTGTTTCTTCATTTTCCTGAGGCTAGCACAATACAGTTCAGAGCTGATCGTTGCACTTAGAGAGAGGAAATCAAACTGAATAACCTCTTCAGAATTCCAGAAGACAATCTTCATGACTTTATCGGCAGAGGGTGCAGCTTTTAACTTTTTCTTCGGAGGAGAGGTGGTGTTGCGTCACTCCATGGATTGCAGTTTCGTTTCCTGTTCGAAGTGCCCTATGTTTCATCACTGTGACGATGTTCGACAAAAAATTGTCACGATGAACGTCGTAACAAGCAATCAGTTCCATTCAGGTGGTCCTCCATTGCTCTGTGTGGCCTGTTAGGCGGCGAGGAACACATTGGGCACACGCGTTGGAGTACACCAACAGAGACGTCCAGCAGTGAGGTGTTCGTTTGTGATCCGTCGATCACCTCCAATGAGAGTGACTGCAAGTTCCAACATTGCAGGAGTCGAAGATGTGTGCGGCCGGCCTTTATGCTGGAGATCGGACAGGTTTGCGCAGCCTTGCTGTGATGATGACAGACGACTCGCCCAACGACTCACCGTACTTTTGTTCGCTGACAGGTCTAGATAGACAGTCTGCAAGCGCTTGAATATATACGATGCTCTGGTTTTCTGCCAAAAGAAACTCAATGACAGCTCTCCGCTTGGAAGCCACTCCCGTTACAGGCGCCATTTTGAAGGCTATGTAGAGCGTCGCCACTTACTGGAACTTCATGAAGCTATAGGGGCTAAAGCTGGAGTATTACGCGATGCCCCGCAACAAATTCCGTATTTTTTTCAACCGAAACTGCTCGAGAAGAAAAAAAAACGCCCCTCATACCATCATTTCATTGTAGGAAGTATCTACACATAGTTTTATGAAATCATCGAACATTAATCGTATTGCAGGTTAGGACAGGTAGAGAAATCTGGTGAAGGAACAGACGCTGTATGAGACGGACCACGTAACAAAAATAGTTTTCAGTTAAGGGTAACCGCAGCTAAGTAATCGATGTTTCAGAAATAAACAGTTCTCTGCTGTATATGAACTTCTACAGCAGGGTCAGCCACACGCTACGCAGTGTGCAGACGTGCGGAAGTGCTGCACATGTGCGCACGTGTGCGACAGCGACATCTGTTATTAGACATGTGTCCGAAATCAACGGCGGCAGCTCCACTTCCCTGCGTATGTGGTACAAGCAAGAGCGCAACATACTCAGTCTCGTTTACCCCTGGTGAACGTAACCTTAAGAGAGAAGTACTGAGAAATGGCAGGAACTGTGAAAAAGCAAAGGACGGGAGATAGATGTTCTCAGTCGTTTAAAAATGACTGGGAACTGCAGTTCTTTTTTGTAGCCGTTGGCGAAAACTCAGTGTTTGCTGTGCCGCCGAATAATAGGCGGCCAGCGTAAATTTTCAATTGAAAGACACTACAATACATATCACAAAGACGAGTGTAGTGTACTCAACAGTGAAGAACGGCAAGCAAAATTAAATGTCCTTAAGAGAATGGATGAGAGACATCAAGTCGATTTTACTGTACGTCAAAGTAACTGATACTTCTTGAACTCTTAGTTTCTTGTGTTACATTTATGTCTATTTTACTGTACGCTGTACAATGCACTGTTTTCAATTTTCCAGAATGACATCCACACTAAATCTTCATTGCGAGCAAGTTTTAAAATTGCATTACGAATTGCACAATCTGGGAAACCCTTTTCCGAAAGGGAGTTTGTGAAAGGGTGTCTGAGTGATGCTGCAGAACTTGTGTGTCCCACGAACGTTAGCAGGTTTCAAGAAATCAGTTCATCCAAACAAACAGTGACAAGACGTATCAGTGCTATGGCCGGCGATGTGCACGGGCAGTTAATAAATAAGGCTAAAGACTTTGTTGCTTTCTCTCGATGAAGCAACAGATCTTACAGATACAGCCCAGGTTTTGATATACATACGAGGTGTCGATAACGCACTTTGTGTAACAGAGGACGTTTTGGACTTAGTACCTTTGAAAGGGACTACTACAGGTCGGACTTACTCCAAGCTGTCGAGCAAGCGACTGATGGTGTCGGTGTGGACTGGAATCGGTTAATCTCAGTGACCACAGATGGAGCACCATCAATGTAAGGCCATCAGAGAGGACTCATAGCACGGATGCGCAAAACGCTAGGGCGCACAGACGAGACGTTGTATGGAATTCACTGCATTCTGTATCGAGAGGCGCGTTGTGCAACATCAGTAACGTTAGCAAACGTCATGCAAATTGTTGGTGCGTACTGTAAACTATCTGAAGACACATGGGCTTACGCATCGCCAGTTTCGGCGGTACTTGGAGGAATTAGGAGCGGAGTACGGCGACATATCTTACTATACTGAAGTACGCTGGCTCAGTCGAGGTAAAATGCTGAAAATATTTTTTGATTTACGTTTGGTCATAGTAACATTCTTACATGAGAAAGGAAAAAGTGAACCTCTGTTGGAAGACCCTTGTTGGCTATCAGACCTTGCATTTCTCGTGGACATTACGTCTCACGTGAACAGCCTGAACGTCAGTTTGCAAGGTGAAAATAATTTAATTTCTGACATGTTGGAAAAAGTAAATGGCTTTGAAAGGAAGCTTCCGCTTTGGGAGAGCCAGCTATTGACAGAAAACACTGCACATTTCCCGACTCTTGCACTGGTCCATGAAAGTGCTAGATTTCAAGAATTCGTGTCAATTATTGTAAAAATTAAGGAACAATTTCGAGCACGATTTGCAGATGTTACGAGTTTTTCTTCTGTCATTCACCTCTTTCCTCGACCGTTCTCGTCGTTAGTTGAAGTTGCTCCGAATGATCTACAGGTGGAACTGATCGAACTACAGTGCAATACAAGACTGAAGGACAAGTTCTTTGCAGTGCGAAGTACAAAAGAATTCTACGAAAATTTTTCACAACAAGAATTTCCACGCCTGCACCGAGAAGCCGCGAGAGTTATGTCCATGTTAGGGTCGACATACGTTTGTGAAAGATTTTTCCCGGTGATGAAAATGAATAAATCAAGGTTTCGATCAAGCATAAGTGATGAAAATCTTCGCAACTGCTTGCGTTTGTAAATGAGCCGTGCTTTTGCGCCCGATATTAACTCTATCATTTCTCATAACCAGTGATAAACGTGTTTGGATATATTCCTTTCATAATTAAAAATTATTGTTTACTAACTGTGCATTATTGCCTCATTCTGCACCATGTTACATTATTATCAGGAAAATTGGTCATTAAACCGATTGTTCCAATGTATACTTACATTTAGGGTTTTTTTTAATGTGTGAAGGATTACGCTCAGCTGAAGTCGATAAAATACAACATTCATCTAATTGTCGGTTATTATGCAGATTTCAGACGGGACTGATGAAAGATATAGCAATAATGATATTGAAATGACAGGTGATCATGTCTGCGGTTATCGTTCTGTTCAGAGGTCAGTGAGACAGAAATTATGTGGATGTAGCTGAAGGCACCGAGAATTAGTTATAGGAAACCTTGCATTAGTTTAATGTTATTTGAAATCATGAATAAGGTTCGTTGGAAGTCGCTAACTGCTCTCTTTCTTAAATACTAGACCAAAAACATTACGCGTATTTACGTGCCGTCAGTCAAGCTGCCTTAATAAAAACCCACGGTTGTTAACTGTATTACTTGTCTTACTGGGTTAAACTGTTAACATAAAAGGAGACGTCACAATGAGTAGACTGTGACAGTATTTTAAATGTTTAATACGCGAAATACCTTCCCATGGTTGTCTTGCAAGCTGTGGAAAGAGCACTAGAATGCGCAGGTACAGAGTATCCCAGCAAGTGGAGAAAGTGACATCTGTGCGTAGAAACGTGCACTACTTGAACACTGACGGCTGCGGCGTGCACGCTGTGACCCGGAAGTTGCACATGTGCAGGAGCACCGCACGCGTGCAGAATTTCTGGCCAGCCCTGTTCTACAGCAACACGATCAGTTTCGAGATGTGAAATCACATCTTCAAGTGTACATAATTCAGTAAAACGTTTAAGCCAGTATCAGGGCAGATGTTATTTGAGACCACGACCTCTCGGAGAGGCCGCGCGGTTTGAGGCGTCATGCCACGGACTGCGCAGCCCCTCCCGCCGGAGGGTCGAGTCCTCCCTCGGGCATGGGTGTGTGTATTGTTCTCAGCATAAGTTAGTTTAAGTTGTGTTTAAGTCTAGGGACCGATGACCTAAGGAGTTTGGTCCCTTAGGAAATCACACACATTTGAACATTTTTGAGACCACGAAACCGGTCGTGCTCCTGTAAACATTCATATATATCTGTAAGCGGTTTATTACAGAAACTTGGACACGTAGTAAAATTCGCTGGCACGCGGTTTCGAGCCGTGGAGAAAAGCTTCCACGTTCGCTGGTTCAGGGAAGCATTTGATATTGACAAACATGACAATAATTTCAACATAAAAGTTGGAAGCCTCAAGGTAGAAGAGCCCTCCCAAGGGCGTAGCCACAGAAGGGAATGCAAAATGCACGCTGCTTCTGCAGTGTCACTTCACTTCGCTGCAGCAAATATGCTAGTTGAGAGAAGCTTTCCGATTTCTGTCGACTGAGGAGTGCGGCAAAAGGCAACAGTGGAGGAAGCAAAAAACACAGGTGTGGGTGCGTACGTTACTTGCCCCTCTAGCCAGTACTTTTGCTGTTCAAGTTACGATTCGTCGATCTGCCGTGCAAATAAAAAAGAATTGCAGAATAGCTTCCTGTGGCTGATGATATTACAGGAGTTTCTGGTCGTTCTGCATATAGACAGGTATGTGATGTTAACCTTGTAAACCCATTTTCAGCAAATTAGAGAAAATGTACTTCAGGTCGAGTACGGTTCAAAGCAGACTGTCAGATTTAACTATGTTGCCGACAGAATACGATACACCTGCTAAACTGGAATTCAGTGTAGGATGGGAAAAATTGGCCGGCTAAAACCGAGAGCGATTTAGTTGTCAATAACCGAGTTTTACTTTTTACTAATTACCGAGTAAAGAAAACGAATTATGAGTTAGCCATAGCAGTAGCGCTAAAATTTTTCTTTTCTCCTTTAAAGAAAAGAACAATTTTTAATTCGCAAAATATAAATTGGTTTGAAATATTACGTTATTATACAAAATAGAAAAGCGATCAGTGCTAGTCTAATGACAATGTCGACAAAAACGAGCAACAACCAATGGCATAAGAAGTTGTACTGCATTGCTAAGACAGTGATGTCCCCGTCGCCATGTGTCGTGGCTTCAGGATGCGTGTACGAGCAGTGTCCAGGACCACCCGGTCTACACTGTAGTTTCTTGTCGTCGTCACCGGACATCTGTTGTACGGCAGGATGGTACCAACCTCAGAAAGTAAATATTTTTATGAAATGACATCACAACGAAGTATAATGCGCCATTTGCTTTAAAAGACTAAAGATTTGTCTGCCACTTCTGCGAAATAATGAAAGAGGAAAGAAGTCATGGCAACGGCAATAAATTATAAACTTACCAGCAATTCATTCATAGTGTACAATAAAAATACAAAGTAAACTGATCTGCTGTCTGCGTCTGCATAATTTGCCTATATCATCTTTTAGCCCTAGAAAACGGACAAATTAACACGGAAATTTTCACTCTCCAGCACTTTTCGTAATGCCCAAATAATGCATGATGCCCCATTACATGATTTGTGAGCAGAGTTTAAAAATTAGAAACAGTAGGAAATACAGGTGACTTTTTTTTGTAGTTTCCAACCACTTACCAATTTTCAAGATAAGTAGAGAAAAGTGGCGGATTAAGTTTTCTTTTATTTGCCAATCTAATATTTTAATTATATGTATCTTGAAACTGAGACAGTCAAAATTTTTCAATCTTTGTTCGATTTGTACTTTTGTTACATGAAATAATAGGAACAAAAAGCCGAAAATCGATTATATCAGAAAGCGATTATTGTAAGAGGTCTTAACAGCCAGCTTAAAGTGGCATGGAAAAGAAAACTTCTGTGACGTAAGGAACTACACTGATAGCAAGGAAACGAAAAGTAGCCTTATAATAAAAACACAATTCCTGGAAAGGGGTATTTCTCTCAAGTCAAAATTATAGTCGTTTTTCTTTTATTTCTTACTAAGAGTTGTCAAACAGCAAATGAAATGTGTTCTTTATTACACATCATACTAAATCCAGTGTACAGTAGCTGCTAAAGTAGGGCATGAATTTTGCTTTACATCAATTTTTTTAGGACGTTCGTTGAATTTGTGATTTATTTACCACAGTGATACGTTTTATTGGCTCTGTGCAGTATTTTTCATCAACACTATTTAAGTACAACATTCATTAAGTGTAGAAACATTTATTAAATCTTACGAAACTGGAGAAATCCTGAAAAAATTGCAGTATGGTAGTTTTATGATGGTGGGTTGTGGGAGAGGGGCGCAGTTTTGGCAATTCTGCCAGGAGCGCGGGACCACACGAAGTGAAGTGAGGGAAGTCTCCATGTATCTCGGAGTGAACCAAAGCGATGTCATTCGGACGTGGAGGAGATACAGAGAGACAGGAACTGTCTATGATATGCCGATTATGGCTCGGAAGAACCGTGACAGCAACGACAGCATGTTGAATAAATGCTTTTCGTGCAGCCACAGGACGTCGTTTTACGACTCAAACTGTGCGCAAGAGGCTGCATGATGCGCAACTTCACTCCCGACGTCCTTGGCGAGGTCCATCTTTGCAACCACGACGCCATGCAGCGTGGTATTGATGGGCCCAACAACACGGCGAATGGACCGCTCAGGATTGGCATAATTCTCTTCACTGATGAGTGTCGCATATGCCTTCAACCAGACAATAGTCGGAGACGTGTTTAGCGGCAACCCGGTCAGGCTGAAAGGCCTTAGTCACACTGTCCAGCGAGTGCAGCAAGGTGCAGGTACCCTGCTGTTTTGGAGTGGCATTGGGTGGGGCCGAAGTAGGACGCTGGTGGTCACCGGATTCGCCGTAACGGCTGTACGATACGTGAATGATATCCTCCGACCGATAGTGCAACCTTATCGGCAGCATATTGGCGAGGCAATCGTCTTCATGGACGACAATTCGCGCCCCCATGGTGCACATCTTGTGAATGTCTTCCTTCAGGATAACGACATTGCTCGACTAGAGTGGCCAACGTGTTCTCTAGACATGAACCCTATCAAACATGCCCGGGCTGTTTATGGACGACGTGACCCAGCAACGACTCTGAGGAATCTACGCCGAATCGCCATTGAGGAGTGGAACAGTGTGGACCAATAGTGCCTGGATGAACTTGAGGATAGTATGCCCTGACGAACACCGGCATGCATCAATGCAAGGGGACGTGCAACTGGGTATTAGAGGAACCAGTGCAAGCAATCTAGACCACCACCTCTGAAGGTTTCGCTGTATGGTGGTACAACATGCAATGTGTGGTTTTGAGCAATAAAAAGGGCAGAAATAATGTTTATGTTCATCTCATTCCAATTTTCTGTACAGGTTTCGGAACTCTCGGAACCGAGGGGTTGCAAAACTTTTTTTGATGTGTGTATTTCTGTACGATTCGTACAGAAGGGATTACAAGCTGATGAGAGGAATAATTATTAGCTGTGTGTTATAAAGGTGCGAATGTTGGCTGACACACTGGTGCCAGTGCACGCACTGGCCGCGACACGTGTGAGCTGGCGCGGCTGCGGCGTCCCATTACCGGCGCCAGCTGCGGCTGACAGCGAGTGCGACGCGCGGCCGCCGCGTCACAGCGCCACGCCAAGGCGTGAAGCCGGGCAGGCAGCAGACAGCGAAACGTCACGTCGAGCGTCTGCTGAAACAAGGGCAGCACTGTCTCGTGCACTGTGCGATACAATTTTGTCTGAAGTTTGCCTTCGTAACCTAGCAGCTTTACTGCGAAGTGTCTCAAATAGATGTTTTCGAAAAATAATTTCAACTTATGCTATCTGGTGATAAGTACCCATAACCCCTGTGTAATTGACCACTAGATGTCACTAGAGGAGGATCCGCCTGTATAAAAGGATATTTGGAGTACTGTGTTGTCAGCACAGCAGGAGTAACAGTTAAATGAGTCAGTGTTGGGAAAGTTCTGCGACTTTGAAAATGGACTAGTAATTGGATGTCACCTAAGCAACAGTCCACCCCGATAGCTGACTGGTCAGCGTGACGGATTGCCGTCCTACGGGCCCGGGTTCGATTCCCGGCTGGGTCGGGGATTTTCCCCGCTCAGGTTGGTTGGTTGGTCGGTTTGGGGAAGGAGACCAGATAGCGTGGTCATCGGTCTCATCGGATTAGGGAAGGATGGAGAAAGAAGTCGGCCGTGCCCTTTCAGAGGAACCATCCCGGCATTTGCCTGGAGTGATTTAGGGAAATCACGGAAAACTTAAATCAGGATGGCCGGACGCGGGATTGAACCGTCGTCCTCCCGAATGCGAGTCCAGTGTCTAACCACTGCGCCACCTCGCTCGGTCCCCGCTCAGGAACTGGGTGTTGTGTTGTCTTCATCATCATTTCATACCCATCCGGCGGGCAGGTCGCCCAATGTGGCGCCGAATGTAATAAGCCCTGCACCAAGGCGACCGGACCTGCCCCGTAAGCGGCCTCCCATCCAATGACGCCAAATGCTCATTTCCGTTTACCTAAGTAACAAAATAACCGCAACATTTAAACTCTTCTAAACCTGCCCGAGTCGAGTGAGGGTGACGTGAATGCGAAAAGAAAAAAGGAGGTAGATGAACAGGTTAAGCAATACCAGTCAGACTCATGAACTGACGGACAAGGACCGTCGAGCACTGAGCAGGGTAGGTATAAAAGCTCACATGGAATTAGCTGAAGGAATCACTCGTTATTCCCAAGATTGTACCAGTAGACTAGCTAGGATAATGATTGTGCATATGGAGATAAAAATAATAGGATGCAATGGTCGAGGAGCTCCGTATAAACCACAGAGGTCTAGAGACAGTGCCAAGCACAGTTCAAACTGTCATAAAAGCGGAGGGTGGACATTTCCCACACTAACATCCACGTGTAGGCAATACGTGACAATGATCGTCAGTGACATGCCCACTCTGTAATTAAAATAGAAGTTTTACTAGCTGCAACACAGTCGCGAATTGATGAGTGATTCGAATATAGAATAAAGTTCCTTTACTTTATGTATATGGTCACAAATTTTTTGTCATCAGACTACCGGTTTCGGTATATAATGACCATCTTCAGATATGTTTTATAAAAACATGTCCTTATATACTGGAGCAAAGCAGTAGTGCTGCTGACAAAAAAAAAAAAAAAAATGGTTCAAATGGCTCTGAGCACTACGGGACTTAACATCTGTGGTCATCAGTCCCCTAGAACTTAGAACTACTTAAACCTAACTAACCTAAGGACATCACACACATCTATGCCCCAGGCAGGATTCGAACCTGCGACCGCAGCGGTCGCGCGGCTCCGGACTGAGCGCCTAGAACCGCTAGACCACCGCGGCCGGCGCTGCTGACAAGATGACTCCTGTATATACCATTATTTACACACATCTGACGATGCTGGCTCTGATTTTGTGTTTACCACCTGACGATGTCACAATGGCTCCAGTATATTAGGACATGATTTTATAAAACAGATCTGAAGATGGTCATTATAGACCGAAACCGGTAGTCTGATGACAAAAAATTTGTGACCGTAAAGTAAAGAAAATTTTATAACATTTAAGTATCTGGCACAGGGTCCGCGGAGCACTATGACACTATTTCTCTAACGTCCTACTCTCTAACAGCTGGTGGGGAAAAAGAAAATTTAAATCTTTCCGTACGAACTCAGATTTCTATTATTCTAATTACGAGGATCAGTTCTCCCTACGTAGGTGAGCGTCAACATAATATTTTCATGAAATTTCAGTCACTATCTCCTCTCGTCGCAACGAAAACGCCTTTGCTTTAATCATTGCCACCTCATCTGACGTATCATATCCGTGACACTCTCTCTCTTGGTTCTTTGAATTTTTCGGCGTCGTTCGTCGATCCTCTCTGTTAAGGGTCCCTTAATACGCATTGATACTCGAGAAGAAAACGGACAAGGTTTGTGTAGGTGGTCTGTTACGTAAACCTGTCACATCTTCCACGTGTTCTGCCGTTAAAACGCGACCTTTGGTTTGCCTTCACCAGAATATTTTCTATTTGATCGTTGCAAGTTAAATTGTTCGTAATTGTTATCCTAGTTGAGTGACAGACGTTAGATTTGTGTGACTTATCATGCAACCGAAATTTCACATGTCCTGTTAAGTACTCATGTGAATGACCTCATTCATCATTGTTTAGAGTTAATTGTCACTTTTCACACCATGCAGATATATTGTCTAAATAGTTATGCAATTTGTTTGGGTCATCTGATGATTTTGTAAGACGGTAAAAGACAGCATCAGCTTCAAACAGCCTAACAGAGCTACTCAGATTGTTTCTTAATTTGTTTATATAGATTAGGAACAGCAGAAGGTCCATAACGCTTCCTTGGAGTTCGACAGATGTCTCTTCGCTATTACTCGATGACTTTCCGTCAGTTACTACGATCTGTGAGGGTTATTACAGGAAGCCGCGAATCCAGTCGCACATCTAAGATGATGCTCCGTAGGAACCGTTTCTAGATGACCGTATCAAAATCCTTGTGGAAACCAATAAATACGGAAACCGTAACGTTAGTTTCTTTTAGTATTTTAGCATTTTTATAACAACATACGACAGGACACCCTCTAACATTTTTGTGAGTTTAATGTACTGTTTTGCGAAATATCACATTCTGTGATATTATATGGTAGTTACACGACTATTCCAGTACTACATTGGAACATAACGACCGATCTCGATAACATTAACTAAGCGAAAATTTGTGAGTAAATTCGGCAAGTAATTAATTACGAGGGCAAGTGAAAAGGTATATGCCTGTTAGAGAGGCTGTGCTGGTATCAAAGGCTTCTTCTCTTACTCTGGAACATGTTGCGCAAGTATAGTGTAAATCTGATGCATGGAATACTTAATTGAGTTAGTAGTCGTGTGTGTTTTGTTCAAATGGAAGAAATCGACCTCTGTGCCGTCACCAAATTGTTTGTTCTAGTTGTTTCACCTTCGACGTAAGTGTCCCTCCCTCATTTTCAACAGTTAATAGCCGACTGAATCCAAAAGTGGCCAGCCGTACTTTTGAAGGCTGTGTTCGTGAAAGTCGTCCAAAAACTGCTGCCTCAGAGGAAAATGACGAGAAAGTGAACAACATGGCATTGTGTGACAGGAGATGAAATATCTATGTAATAAAAAGGGCTTAAGTATATCGGAAGGAAGGAAAAAGTAAATTGTCCCTTGAGGTGCGCCCATTAGAAAAATTTGGGTTCCATATTTTCTGATGGGAGGGACTGCAGACCAAGAAAAGGGGAAGTTGCTATCATCTGAAGGACAGGTTATGGTCCAGTACGTTTTGGGATGGTCTTCTCGGAACTCCTGTTATTGATTACATTCCAAAGAGTTAATAATACTGTCGAACACGACACAGAACGAAAAAAATCTCAAGAACGGAGTGAGGTAGCAAAAAATGTTACGTTTTTATTTATATTTATTTTAGTTTAGATGGGCGAAGCACGTTCTCAAAAAGGTGATTAGACAGTGATTAGGCAGCTCGAAAATGAGGAACTTCATCTGAGATTTGTTGCTACATTAACCACACTGTTTTCTTACTTATATTTATTTTTGCATATAAATATAAATGTACGTGGAAATTTATATGAGTACAGTTAAATGACTTACATCGAGACAAGTGAGTGTTTTACAGGACTACGTAAAATGCGCTCTAAGAGTCGATTCAATAACAAAATGCATTGACATAAAAGCAATGATGAACGTAACGCTTTTGAACAAAAAACAAAATACGTTATTTCACTGCCTGTTTGAGTAATTTTTAGCTTGCTATATCTCTACGCGGCCACAGGGGGTCGCATTATAACTGGAGTTCAACCCCTCTTCCGGTAACCCTGAATTTTGTTCCCTGTGCTTTCTATAAATAGATTAAGTCGAATTTAAAAAGACACAACTGATTTTCTTTTTCCTTATCCGCACTTGTCCCAGGCCTCTGATGCTGTCACAGTCGAACAAGCGTTAAACCCTAACTTAATTTTATGTATAACCGAATAACTTATTACGTTAAGTACGTGTGATGCATCTGCAAAATAATGAAGGATAGAAACGAATGCAAGGTATTATTAAACAAATCCAAATATTCACTCCCTGTTGATCCATCCCGGACAGGGGACATCAGCTGGGCAAGTAATTATTAATATTAATAAAATTCGTCACCAGCCGTGTTACTGAGATTTTATTATATTTTATTTTGAATACCAATTTCGGCATTCCATTACGCCATCTTTAAACCCCATATGCCTCTTTTAAAATAAACGATATTGTCATACAGTGCCATATATTCCTGGATGGCGTGAATTCAAACCGTTTCAAAAACGCTTCATTCGAAGCAAAACTGTTAAGTCTTAGAATGAAATCCGTCCAGGTGATGGCAGCGTCACCTGGCGAGGAATGACTGCCAGTCAGACACACACACCGTGCATGTAGTATCAGTGAACGTGCTGTCCGTGTTTAGAATGGGGAAGGCGCGTGGTCTGTTTGAGTTTTACCGGGATCAGGTTGCGATGGCCCAGAGGCTCGGCACGAGCGTTTCGGAATCTGCGCGACTTGTCAGGCGTTCGAGGAGTGCTGTGGTGAGTGTGTTCAACAAGTGACGAAACCAAGGTGAAACCACGTCCAGACGACGTGGGGTTGAGCGGTCACCCTTCATTACAAATGTTAGATGTCATAGGTTGGGCAGACCAGTAAAACACGACAGGCGGCGAACAGTGGCGGAACTGACATCAGACTTTAATGCTGGGCAGAGTACAAGTGTGTCGGAACACACAGTGCACCGAACACTCCTAACGATCGACTTCAGCAGCCGACGCATGTGCCGATGTTAACACCATGATTTCGGCAACTACGACTGAATTGGGCACGCGACCATCGGCACTGGACGTTGGCTCAGTGGCAGGGCAATGCATAGTCTGATGATTTAGGATACCTTCTTTATCAAGCCCATGGGAAAGCGCGAATCCGCCGGCTTCCAGGGGAATAGCCCCTTGACACTTATACTGCGGGATGGAAACAAGCTGGTAACTGCTGCATTATGCTCTGGGAAACATTCACGTGGACATCCATGCGTCCAGTGGAGCTCGTGCAAGGCATCATGATGGGCACAGAGTATCGTATTGCAGACCACGTACGTCCATTCATGACGATCATGTTTCCCGGCGGCAGTGGCATTTTTCAACAAGATAATGCGCCATGTCACAAGGCCAGGGGCATGATGGAATGGTTCGAGGAACACAGTGGCGAGTTACAGTTGATATGTTGGCCTCTCAACTAACCAAATATGAAACCAATCAAATACATCTGGGATATGACTGAGCTTGGCGTCAGAGACCATCGCACACCTCCCCGGAATGTACGGGAATTAGGTGCCTTGGCTGTGCAGACAGGGTGCCAATTCCCTCCAGCGACCTACCAACGCCCCATTGCTTCCATGCCATGGCGCGTCGCTGCAGTTGTCCATGCCAAAGGTGGACATACCTGCTATAAGGTAAGTAGTCATAATTTTCTGGCTGATCAGTGTAAATAAAAACTGAAGAGTAATTCCCTTGCAACGTTGCTCGATGTCTTCCTTCATGAACTTGCGAAGTATCTCGTATCAATCAAGGAACTTGATTTCTTCAAATCTTGCTAACTCTAAATAAAGGGTGCCTCAAAAGCTGTGATACAGCTTCAATGTGGTATACCATCCAAGCTAATTAAGATATGGAGATCATGTTTGGCTTATGTGACAAACTCACGAAGTTCTGTTTGTACATATTCCACATTGTTGTGAGTGAAGCATAATGACAACGGCTCAAGAAAAGGCTTCCTAACACGGTATATGAAGCACCCTTCCTCGCGGACGTCGATAATACACGAATTGTATACGTTCATGTTAATCATCATACTGGACGATCTGAAACAAGTGAAGTCGATACAGAAAGGATGCAATTGGCTTTTCAACGTTCACCGCAGAAGTCTGTAGGGTGAGCGTCGCAGCAGCTGCAAATCCCTAGGGCGACTGTGGACCGGGTCGTTCGGAAGCGTTAACAAATGTGTCGATACCAACTGCAACTGTTGCACGCATGGCATATGAAAAAACCACGACGTACGAAATTTGCTATCGATGTCATTTACCGTTTACAGGGAGATGCAAATTTTCTAAACAACGCAGCATTTTATGACGAAGTAACATTACGCTGGTGTGGTAAGGTAAACAAACACAGTGTTTGCATCCGGGGCACAACCAAGGTGCATTCTGTGACGGAAGACGTAGGTGGCAGCCCGAAACTGGATTTTTAGTGTTCGTCGGTCGTTAACTGCATAATGGGACCATTTATGTTTCTCAGAAAATAAGTTAATTCTAACAGTTACCTTGATATGCTGCAGCTGTTTGCATTACCACAACTGGCTGGCTGCAATTGCAGTCGTTTTCTAACAACATGATGCACTGCCTCATTGGGCTTAGACTGTTCAAGACTTTCTATAAGTGTTTCCAGATCGCTGGATTGGTATGGTTGATCCAGTTACCTGGCCTCCTAGGTCTCCTGATATTACACCGATGGATTTCGTTCCATGGGTGTATGTCAAGCACAGAGCCTACAAAATTGTCAACCACATCAATGATTTAAAGAACTAAATCGTTGCTGTCATTGCCACAGCTGAAGTGGATTTGTTGCAACATCTATGGACAGAGCTTGAATACAGACTGGATGTTGTTACTGCTAACAAAGGCGCACATGTTGAAATTGACTGAATGGCATAAAAATGTTGTGAGACAGTGTGTCACGTAAACCAATTATAGTGTGAATATCTTAATTAGTTTGTACGCTATTACACAGTAAAGTTGTACCGTCGCGTTTGAGACACCCTTTATATTATTATACTTCCAAAAGTTGTTAATACTGAGCTGTGCTCATGATGAGAATTGTTTGGGCTTGGTCCTACTGTCTTTAGTTATATGTGCAGACTCTTCGTTCAATTCATAAAAAAATACCTGCTGTGGGAGAGACACAATACCAAAAGTTTCGAACATGGATGAAAATATTTTGCATTCTACAGTCTGTAGTAGTTCGCAACCTGTATTTCGCTCTTATTGCCTTTCGTTAGTACATACGTACGGCTCTGTTTATGCAGTACAGTTTGCGGGAGTTTTGTATTTACATTGATAGTTTAATAACTTACAGTGGATAAGCTGTGAACAACAGAGAACAATATGAACGGAATTTCTGTATAATTTTAAGTAACAATAATAATAACAACAGTACCAAATAACACCCATTGAGCTACTTCTGCGTCTGTAAAAAAAAAAAATATGCACGTCGCCTGCTGTGTTCGTTTTCTGCGAGACAGGTCTGTGATGCAAGTAGCCTGTGTTGTAGGCGGCGTTGAAATCAATCTCTCTGCAATAGTCGCACGCTGACTGAGCAGGAGTTGCAAACGGTGCTGCAGAACACCTGTGTCACTAGTCGTAGAAGTATTATAGAGCTATTGACAAGAGAATTTCGTAGTGTTAAGGTACAGGGTGTAACAAAACTACTTATACAATATTTTAAAGTATTTAGAGGAGATGAAATGTAACATTTATTTTATACGGCAAAAGTCAGAGGTGCATCGTTTTCGCTCCAGAGGTCCATAAAGGTTTAGTGGCTACTGATGTTCAGAGAGAGTGTTCAAACCGTCGTGAAATGATTGTTGTGTTAGAGAGGTTAGTGTCCTCTTAAGGCTGTTTTTGTGAAGTGAGGACAAAGTGATTTGTGTACGAGAGGCCGATAGACATTTCAGAAGTACCTTATGGAAATTACCGATGTCACTCTTCATATTGTCACAAGACTAATGAGCAAGATATGTCCCTCTGCTCGCTGTATTTTTTTTCTTTTAATGATAACGGGAGGTGGTGGGACAGTTTAGTCATTAGGAGAGAGAGAGATAGAGAAAAACAAAAAAAGGGGAAAATGAAGATTAAGGTGTAACAATGCGAAATTGAATCTCATCCTGTGACTATATATCGACGTCAGCCTTTTGGAACACATGAGAATTTGTGCCGAACCGGGACTTCAAACCGAATTTCCAGAGTGGTCGCCATATCCACTTCGGCGGTTTCAGCACGCCTCCGGGACCGATCTAAACCTCCATATATCACGTAGCCACAATCCTTCCGTTTGTGCAATTAGTGATTCGCTCACAAGGAGACAAATGTTATGTCGTCATCGAGGCATGGGTACATCATTGATGGTTACAGTGTGTCTATACAGTGTCTGCGTCTTGACACTAGTGTCCTTCAGACACACGTACGTTTCCGAAGGAACAGACTGTCACAGCTGCTGTAAATATTGCGAAATAGAACCGCATCTGCGACTACTCACAGACGTCACGTGAGGTTTAAGGTCGCGTCGATATACAGACTGAAAAAAGAATGGGGAAGGAAATCAGCCGTGCCCTTTCGACGGAACCGTCCCCGCGGTCGCAATAAAGCGGGTTACGGAATAACGAAAACCCGAAACGAGAGGACTGAGGCTTGAAGCGCCAACCCCCGAGCACAAGTACACAGCCCCCCCTCACCCCGTAGAAGAGTGAAGGCGATAATGGGCCACTTGCTCCGCACTTGGAATACATGTGCGGGCACGTTCTGCAACACTGTGACACATCAGGACATCTCGTCGTTGTAGAAAACAAACTACTACTATGTCGCATAAATGGTTAGTGTAGATAATGGCTCATATAAGCATCCACCACACTTCTACAATGCCCAGTTTTTATCACTTCTTCATTCATCAGGCTTTATTCACTCTATATTGCAGTTACGACGATTTGAGAACTTATGCTTTTGGCAGTTTTCATTTCGGAGCAGCAGCCTGAAAACCAGATCATTTAGAACCCGGTATGTGCTGGGGAATGTCAACGTTTAACACTATCGTTGTTACTGTTCGTAGTATTTTCGCAATCTGCTGAACAATGTTAAAAATGTTCTACTAGCGGGCATTAGACGAACACTTACGTAATTGCTAACATAAAAGAAATTCTCCAACAGCCGTGTACTGTGCGATATTATTTTATTTTTAAGGCTACCAGTTTCAGCCTTCCACTGTGCCATCATCAGGTCCCCGTACGCCGAAACTGGTAGCCTTCACAGTAAAATAAAGTAACATCGCAGAATACTCAGGTGTTAGAGAATTTCATTGATATTGACAATTACTTAACGAGTCGATGTCTATTGTCCATGATCCATGATGTATCGAAAGAGAACACTTACGAATGCCAACTTTTCGCTACTCAATTCGCCAAGGCCGGCCGGTGTGGCCGAGTGGTTCTAGGTGCTTTAGTCTGGAACCGCGCGACCGCTACGGTTGCAGGTTCGAATCCTGCCTCGGGCATGGAGGTGTGTGATGTCCTTAGGTTAGTTAGGTTTAAGTAGTTCTAAGTTCTAGGGGACTGATGACCTCAGATGTTAAGTCCCACAGTGCTCAGTGCCATTTGTTCAGTTCACCAGTCTGGTCACTGGCGTCTGATATCACCTGTAGGAGTCTAAATAATGCGTAGAAGGATCTAGTTACTCGCTGACATGTAAATAGTGAGCGGTGATTGTATTCAGAGCTAGGATGACAGTGTTCACTGAACGCAATCCGTCATAACACAATAAATATTAAAACTACAGTTGACATGGTTTTTATTAATCACTGACGTTAGTGTCGATCAAGAGTAATTACGCAGTAGATGCGATGCACCCGAGGTCTACAGATAGCTTCTTCGTGTAGTAATTGAAACGTCCTCGGTCCCGTGTTTGAAACCCACCACTACTTAGAGTTTGATTATAATCAGCCTTGATGGCCGAATGCTTCCGGCGTATGAAGTGGCCCCTCATTTTGCCAACGGCCGTATCAAAGATGGCGGAGGAGTGGACAGTGGTTCAGGGCAGCCTCTTGTCCTTGGGGTCGGAAACTGCCCCTAAAGGTAGAACGATGAACAACGATCAACGGCATGAGTATGCAGAAGGCGATGGAAACCACTGCATTAAAGACACATAGCATGTATCCATAGAATATGTGGCCTGCAAGTGAAAATGTGTCATGAAGATCCCTCCATTGCCAAAAGATTCTGGAATAGTTCCCCGTTCTGGTCTTCGGGAGGGGACTGCAGAGGTGAAGGTGAATATGAAAAAAAGATTGAATAACCAACGAAAGGATAATGTTCTACGAATCGGGGCGTAGAATGTCAGAAGCTTGAACGTGGCAGGGAAGCTAAAAATCTGAAAAGGGAAATATAAAGGCTCAATCTAGATATAGTAGCGGTCAGTGAAATATAGGAAGAAGACAGGGATTTCTGGTTAGATGAATATAGGGTAATATCAAGAGCAGCAGAAAATGATGTAACGGGAGTAGGGTCGTTATGAACAGAAAGATGGGGCAGAGATGTGTTACTGTGAACAGTTCAGTGATAGAGTTGTTCTTATCAGAACCGATAGCAAACCAACACCGACGACCAGAGTTCAAATATACATACCGATGTCGCAAGCTGAAGATGAAGAGACAGAGAAAGTATATGAGGATAATGAAAGAGTAATACAGTACGGGGAGACGAAAATCTAATCTTTTGAATGTTGGGCTCCATAAGCTTCCCTTTCTGTGCAACGACCGTGGAATATAAAATTATAAAGAATGTAGCAACCAGTTGCGGAAACATAATTTATTTATCCTGTTGCAAATCGATTTCGAGTGATATCAGTAATCATCGGTTCATTTTCTAATGATCATGATGATGATATAAATCTGCCAAAGACGGTACTTCTACTTATGGCATGTGTCGGTTAGAAAAATGCACTGATAGTGACTGATATCACTCGAAATCGATTTGCAACAAGATAAAATTATGTGTCCGCGACTGGTTGCTACATTCTTTATAATTTAATTTGAAAATCTAATCGTCATGGGGAACTAGAATGCATTTGTAGGGGAAAGAGTAGAAGAAACAGTTACAGGAGATTATGGGCTTGGGACACGAAATGAGAGAGGAGAAAGTCTAGTTGAGTTTTGCTGTAAATTTCAGCTCGTAATAGCGAATAGTCTGTTTAAGAATCACAAGATCGGGGGGTATACGTGGAAAAGGTGGTATGATACGGGAAGATTTCAGTTAAATTAATTCATGGTCAGACATAGATTCCGAAATCACATACCAGATCATAAAGCGTACCCAGAAGTAGATATAGACTCAGATCAGAGTTTGGTAGTGATGAAGTTTAAGAGATTAGTCAGGAAGAATCAATACATAAGGAAGTGCGATATAGAAGTAGTAAGGAACGACGAGAGACGCTTGCAGTTCTCTAAGGCTATAGATACAGCGATAAGGAATAGCTCAGTAGGCAGTACAGTTGAAGAGGAATGGACATCTCTCAAAAGGTTAGTTACAGAGGTTGGAAAGAAAAACATGCGTACAAGCAAGGTACCTACGAAGAAACCGTGGGTAACAGAAGAAATAAACCAGTCAAAACAACCTTCGGTTAAATTAAAAGCAAGTGCGTTAATATTTAGAGTGCAACGATATTGCCACTGTTAAATGCAAAGGAGAGAGCGGATGGTTGGAAAGAGTGCGTTGTGGCCCCTATGCGGGGAAGTATTTATCTGAAGCGATAGAAGAAGAAAAAGCAGTCGATGTATATGAAATAGGGGTCCAGTATTAGAATCAGAATTTAAAGGAAACTTTAGAGGACTTAAGGTCAAATAAGGGAGAAGGGATAGATACAATTATACTAGAATTTCTAAAATCATTGTGGGAAGTGGCAACAAAACTACTATTCAGGTTGGTGTAGAATGTATAAAGCTGGTTACATACCATCTAACTTTCGGAAAAATATCCACACAGTTCCGAAGACTGTAAGAGCTGACAATTGCGAGAATTATCGCACAACCAGCTTAACAGCTTATGCATCCAAGTTGCTTACAAGAATAACATACAGGACAGTGGTAAAAAAAATTGAGGATGTATTAGATGATGATCAGTTTGCATTTAGGAAAGGTAAAGACATCAGAGAGGCAATTCTGACGTTGCGATTGATAATAGAAGCAAGACTGAAGAAAAATCAAGACTCGTTTATAGGATCTGTCGATCTAGAAAAACCGTTTGACACTGTCAAATGGTGCGAGAAGTTTCCGAGAAAAATAAGGGAAAGCCATAGGGACAGACGGGTTATATACAATATGTACATGAGCCAAGAGGGAATAATACGGGTGGACCACCAAGAACGAAGTGCTCTGTTTAAACGGGTGTAAGATAGGGATGTAGTCTTTCGCCCCTACTCTTCAAACTTTAGATCGAAGAAGCAGTGATGGAAACAAAAGAAAGGTTCAGAAGTGGAATTAAAGTTCAAGGTGAAAGAATATGAGTGATACGATTCTCAGATGGCATTGCAATCCTTAGTGAAAGTGATGAATCCTTGGTGGAGTGATGAAGAATTACATGATCTACTGAACGGAATCAATAGCCTAATGAGTACAGAATATGGATAGAGAATAAATCGAAGGAAGGCAAAAGTAATGAGAAGTAGCAGAAATGGGAACAGCGAGAAACTTAACATTGGGATTGATGGTCACGAAGTAGGTGAAGTTAAGGAATTCTACCTTCTAGGCAGCAAAACGACGGACGGAGCGCCTATAGAAGACAATAAGTGTCTGGTGCAGTTGTAAGATCGGTTACTGCGGCAGATTATCAAGATTTAAGTGAGTTCGAACGTAGTGTTATTGTCGGCCCACGACGATAGGAAACAGCATCTCGGCGATAGCGATGAAGTAGGGATATTCCCGTACGACCATTTCATGAGTGTACCGTGAATTTCGGGAGTATCAAATCTCCAACATCTCTGTGGCCGGAAAAATATTCTGCAAGAACGGGACCAACGACGACTGAAGAGAGTCGTTCCCATGACAGAAGTGCAACCCTTCCGCAAATTGCTGCAGATTTCAATGCTGGGCCATCAGTAAGTGTCAGCGTGCGAATCATTCAATGAAAATCATCAATATGGGATTTCGGAGCCGAAGTTCCACTCGTATACCCTTGATGACTGCACATGCAAAGCCTTGCGCCTCGCCTGGGCCTGTCAACACCGACAATGGACTGTCGATGACTGGAAACATGTTGCCTGGTCGGACGAGTCTCGTTTCAAATTGTATCGAGCGGACGTGTATGGGTATGGAGACAACCTCATGAATCCATGGACCGTGCATGTCAGCAGAGGACTGTTCAAGCTGGTGGAGGCTCTGTAATGGTGTGAGGCGTGTGCAGTTGGAGTGATATTGGACCCCTGATACGTCTAGCTACGACTGACAGCTGACATATGTTTGCATCCTGTCTGACCACCTGCATCCATTCATGTCCATTCTGCATTCCGACGGACTTGGGAAATTCCAGACGGACAATGTAATACCGTACACGTCCAGAATTGCTACAGAGTGGCTTCAGGAACACTCTTCTGAGTTTAAACACTTCCGCTGGTCACCAAACTTCCCAGACATGAAGATTATTGAGCATATCTGGGATGCTTTGCATCGCACTGTTCAGAAGAGATCTCCGTCCCCTCGTAGTCTTACGGATTTATGGACAGCCGTGCAGGATTCATGGTGTCAATTCCCTCCAGCACTACTTCAGACATTAGATGACTCCATGCCTCGTCGTGTTGCGGTACCTCTGCGTGCTCGCATGAGCCCTACACCATATTAGGCAGTTGTACCAATTTCTTTGGCTCTTCAGTGTATATTAAGTCATATGGCGTTATGAATCTGACAATGATACAGCTTCATGTTACCACAGGTGTATCTACTCTTCAACTGTAAATGCAGTAGAACCTCGTTTATACGTTTTCTAACGCTAGTGATTAAATAAATGTACAGGCGAGACCAACATGAATCTGAAACTTCTTAACATATTTGTATTAATGCAAATATATTAATGCAAATATATGCAAACAGAAAATACAAACTTTACAGCAGTAGGTACAGTACGGTAGTTCAAATAGTCTTATTTCTAAATTATGACCAATTAAAGTTACCTACGCCTAAAGAATGAATCGATTGTGGGTTGTTTTCTGGAAGAAACCATACATTGATAGATCAAGTGTTCGTATGCTGTTATTTTGCACATCTGGTTATCACTATGTTCTAGATCTTATGTAAAGGTGCGAGTGCATTAAGTACTTCTGATATACCGGGATGGTCCACGGATTCACCAACTGATTCTCCCGTTTCCTCAGAACTGTCTATTTCTGCCGACAGTGGCATATTTTTTAAAAATTATTTCATCATTATTTTGCACACAACACAAGGAAGCATCAGCATGACAATGAACCTCATGTCTTAGCAATGGTCCCATCATCCTGTCCCTTCTCCCTATCATATTCCTTTCCTCTTCGATTCTGCATAGAACCTCCTCATTCCTTATCTTATCAGTCCACCTAATTTTCAACATTCGTCTATAGCACCACATCTCAAATGCTTCGATTCTCTTCTGTTCCGGTTTTCCCACAGTCCATGTTTCACTGCCATACAATGCCGTACTCCAGACGTACATCCTCAGAAATTTCTTCCTCAAATTAAGGCCGGTATTTGATATTAGTAGACTTCTCTTGGCCAGAAATGCCTTTTTTGCCATAGCGAGTCTGCTTTTGATGTCCTCCTTGCTCTGTCCGTCATTGATTAATTTACTGCCTAGGTAGCAGAATTCCTTAACTTCGTTGACTTCGTGACCATCAATCCTGATGTTAAGTTTCTCGTTGTTCTGATTTCTACTGCTTCTCATTACCTTCGTCTTTCTCCGATTTAGTCTCAAACCATACTGTGTACTCATTAGTTTGTTCATTCCGTTCAGCAGATCATTTAATTCTTCTTCACTTTCACTCAGGATAGCAATGTCATCAGCGAATCGTATCATTGATATCCTTTCACCTTGTATTTTAATTCCACTCCTGAACCTTTCTTTTATTTCCATCATTGCTTCCTCGATGTACGGATTGAAGAGTAGGGGCGAAATGCTACAGCCCTGTCTTACACCCTTCTTAATACGAGCACTTCGTTCTTGATTGTCCACTCTTATTATTCCCTCTTGGTTGTTGTATATATTGTATATGACCCGTCTCTCCCTATAGCTTACCCCTACTTTTTTCAGAATCTCGAACAGCTTGCAGCATTTTACATTGTCGAACGCTTTTTCCAGGTCGACAAATCCTATGAAACGATTTTTCTTTAGCCTTGCTTCCATTATTAGCCGTAACGTCAGAATTGCCTCTCTCGTCCCTTTACTTTTCCTAAAGCCAAACTGATCGTCACCTAGCGTATTCTCAATTTTCTTTTCCATTCTTCTGTATATTATACTTGTAAGCAGCTTCGATGCATGAGCTGTTAAGCTGATTGTGCGATAATTCTTGCACTTGTCAGCTCTTGCCGTCTTCGGAATTGTGTGGATGATGCTTTTCTGAAAGTCAGATGGTATGTCGCCAGACTCATATATTCTGCACACCAACGTGAATAGTCGTTTTGTTGCCACTTCCCCCAATAATTTTAGAAATTCTGATGGAATGTTATCTAGCCCTTCTGCCTTATTTGATCGTAAGTCCTCCAAAGCTCTTTTAAGTTCGGATTCTAATACTGGATCCCCTATCTCTTCTAAATCGACTCCTGTTTCTTCTTCTATCACATCAGACAAATCTTCACCCTCATAGAGGCTATCAATGTATTCTTTCCACCTATCTGCTCTCTCCTCTGCATTTAACAGTGGAATTCCCGTTGTACTCTTACTGTTACCACCGTTGCTTATAATGTCACCGAAGGTTGTTTTGACTCTCCTGTATGCTGAGTCTGTCCTTCCGACAATCATATCTTTTTCGATGTCTTCACATTTTTCCTGCAGCCATTTCGTCTTAGCTTCCCTGCACTTCCTATTTATTTCATTCCTCAGCGACTTGTATTTCTGTATTCCTGATTTTCCCGGAACATGTTTGTACTTCCTCCTTTCATCAATCAACTGAAGTATTTCTTCTGTTACCCATTGTTTCTTCGCAGCTACCTTCATTGTACCTATTTTTTCCTTCCTAGCTTCTGTGATGGCGCTTTTTAGAGATGTCCATTCCTCTTCAACTGTATTGCCTACTGCGCTATTCCTTATTGCTGTATCTATAGCGTTAGAGAACTTCAAACGTATTTCGTCATTCCTTAGTACTTCCGTATCCCACTTCTTTGCGTATTGATTCTTCCTGACTAATGTCTTGAACTTCAGCCTACTCTTCATCACTACTATATTGTGATCTGAGTCTATATCTGCTCCTGGGTACGCCTTACAGTCCAGTATCTGATTTCGGAAACTCTGTTTGACCATGATGTAATCTAATTGAAATCTTCCCGTATCTCCCGGCCTTTTCCAAGTATACCCCCTCCTCTTGTGATTCTTGAACAGGGTATTCGCTATTACTAGCTGAAACTTGTTACAGAAATCGATTAGTCTTTCTCCTGTTTCATTCCTCGTCCCAAGCCCATATTCTCCTGTAACCTTTTCTTCTACTCCTTCCCCTACAACTGCATTCCAGTCGCCCATGACTATTAGATTTTCGTCCTTCTTTACATACTGAATTACCCTTTCAATATCCTCATACACTTTCTCTATATGTTCATCTTCAGCTTGCGACGTCGGCATGTATACCTGAACTATCGTTGTCGGTGTTGGTCTGCTGTCGATTCTGATTAGAACAACCCGGTCACTGAACTGTTCACAGTAACACACCCTCTGCCCTACCTTCCTATTCATAACGAATCCTACACCTGTTATACCATTTTCTGCTGCTGTTGATATTACCCGATAGTCATCTGACCAGAAATCCTTGTCTTCCTTCCACTTCACTTCACTGACCTCTACTATATCTAGATTGAGCCTTTGCATTTCCCTTTTCAGATTTTCTAGTTTCCCTACCACGTTTGAGCTTCTGACATTCCACGCCCCGACTCGTAGAACGGTTTCCCTTCGTTGATTATTCAATCTCTTTCTCATGGTAACCTCCCTCTTGGCAGTCCCCTCCCGGAGATCCGAATGGGGGACTATTCTGGAATCTTTTGCCAATGGAGAGATCATCATGACACTTCTTCAATTACAGACCACATGTCCTGTGGACACACGTTACGTGTCTTTAATGCACTGGTTTCCATTGCCTTCTGCATCCTCATGTCGTTGATCATTGCTGATTCTTCCGCTTTTAGGGGCAATTTCCCACCCCTAGGACAAGAGAGTGCCCTGAACCTCTATCCGCTCCTCCGCCCTCTTTGACAAAGCCGATGGTGGAATGAGGCTGACTTCTTATGCCGCCAATACTGATTATTTATCAAAATTTAGGCCGTGGCAGGGATCGAACCCGGGACCGAAGACGTTTTGATTATGAATCAAAGACGCTACCCATTTTTTTTTTAATCTCATTTTGTTCGCTTTTGTTCGTTGCATCTGCTCGGGGCGGACGTCGTTAGACATCCGTTTAAGTTCGTTGTTGATCGATTGGCTCAGTTTTTTTATTACAGAGGGCTGCTAACCCTCTGACCGAGCACGCTGAGCTACCGTGCCGGCTCCACGGGTCTAGAACTTAGAACTAGTTAAACCTAACCTAACCTAAGGCCATCACACACATCCATGCCCGAGGCAGGATTTGAACCTGCGACCGTAGCGGTCGCGCGGTTCCAGACTGTAGCGCCCAGAACCGCTCGGCCATACTGTAGCTACAGCAGACCAACAGCCACTGGTCACACCGTATATGAAACGTTTCGTGACGACTTCTTTGTCTTTGTAATGTGCAAGTGAGACGAAAATGAGTGTTGAGGAGTATAAAATATAGCGCATGAATTTGAATACGTGTAAGTGGAGAACGTGAAAGAAAGATAACTTTTCTTCCAAAATCGAAAAAAGCACAAAATACAACGTGTAAATGTGAAAAACTTAGAGACGAGAAATGCATAAATGCGGCTTCATTGTAATTGTAGCTATATTAACACAGCTAGCTTGTAGTTTTATCAACAGTATACGATAACCAACGGCTAGCTTTTGTAGCTACACTATTAATGACTTATATCTTTATTTTGAGATGTTAATAAAATTGTTCCTGATATATTTCAAATAATCATTATGCAAATGTACTTTATAATTATTTACGGTGATAGCTGTCAAATGACGATGTTATTCTGTGTAAGCACTGTCGCTTGTTGTCTTATTACTGTGCATAATTGCGTTGTTAACATTTGTCCAGTTTTACTTATCAGTTGCTTGGATTAGATGTATACTCATACAATGAAGGCTTTGACGACCGGATGTTTCAGCTGCCGAGAATTTTTCCGGGTTGTATGGCCGAGGTCCATGGAACTCTTCTGTCCCTGACATTTCGTCCGAAGCTACGTTGGACATCTTCGGAGATTGTGCTGAGTCTTGTACTGAATCAGTCGGCAAGATTCAGCACAACCAAGAGCACCTCCGAAGATGTCCAACGTAGCTTTGGACGAAACGTCAGGGACTGAAGAGTTAGATGTACACTCATTAACATCAGCTGTTTACTCTATATTTTGTCATGGCTTCTACCGATTGTAATCTCACATTCGACAGAGGCCAAGTACTGTGTTTATAGGTATAGTTTTGTCGTGGAGCGGCCCTTTCTGTGCCATTTACCGTACGCATCATGCCGTGTCAGCTCTCCGTACTTCCGCCAGGCGGTCGGAAGAATATTTATGATTAGTGGTTTTGGGTTTGGTCTTTAACATTACCTACGATAACCAGACCATTTGGTGTGGATCTGGTGGAAGGATGTTATCAGTGTGAGTTGCCTATTTCATTTCTTAACATGCTGTAGCTCTAGCCTATTTTCCTGTTTTCTTTAACTGCTGGAAACCTGAAGTTGTTGTTCAACGAACGAAACCGCTCGTAACACAACAAAGGTCTAATAATACAATTGAGGTGGTTTTTATTAATCATTATTTTGTAGTTAGTGCTGAGTAGTTGGTAATTATTTTTTGGATACTTCCTCAGGATTATTGTGATCTAGCAGTTAGCTTATGAAAGTGCTTATCCAGTTTCTGCTGTAGACCCAGCTTCTGCTTAAGTCATTACTATAACTTAAATTGGAAATCGTAACATGGCCTTTGCAGGAGAATTAGCTACCTTGCTTGAAAAGAAAGTCGGACGTAGACAAGAGGTAAGAGGTTGGCGTTAGGAGGAGAAATTCTGCATAAGTCGAGAGGCTTGGCGGTCAGGTGTCACGCAACGGGGAGAGGAGTACAGCAGACGACACAGACAACTTCAGTAAAAACTTGGCTAATCTGCACCGTATGCGTGGAACTCGTACGATACCCATTCCTGTCACTTGATTAAGAGACTTTTAAACAGCCGTTGTAAACGGCTATGAAGAGATTTTTTAAAGTAAGTGGCCTTAATTGTCAGCTTATTGTACTGCATCATACTTTCAAAATGTATCAATAGAGCGTATAGATACCAATGCATCAACAGAATACAGATATAAAACGATGATCTCATAATTATCATTTGATTTGTAAACTTTCAAACTCGCCTCCGACTAAGATCTACGTACGAAGGACGCATGAGTTCAGGGTTCGGCAACCGAGTATATTAAGAGTGAAACTGTTCTACATCTATGGTCTTATTTGAGACAGAAAGAGTGTAATTATGCGGCTACTGAATCGTATTTACACAGGGATCGATCACGTAAACATATTTATTTTTCTTGGAAGCACGTGCATACAACCTCATATTTTATGTAATAATTTATTATATCAAGATCGCCGACCATGGGAAGTGGGGAGAGTGCGCGCTGGAATTAAGGGTTTAGGCAAAGCATGGCAGTCAACGGCGCATTCTCTTTTACTATGTGACATATGTAGTATGTTTTACTGACATTGTGCCGGCCGTTGTAACCGAGCGGTTCTTGGCGCTTCAGTCCGGAACCGCGCTGCTGCTACGGTCGCAGGTTCGAATCCTGCCTCGGGCATGGCTGTGTGTGATGTACTTAGGTTAGTTTGGTTTAAGTAGTTCTAAGTCTAGGGGACTGATGACCTCAGATCTTAAGTTCCAATGTACCTAGAGCCATTTGAACCATTTTTACTGACAATGGGTTTATCAGAGATTTACCTGTGGGGAAGATCATCACGCTATACGGTAATATCTACATCATAAGCAAAACGGTATTACAGATTTTACCATCGTCGTACATAGCAGAAAAATGGAAAGGAAAACTTGTGTTTAACGTTCCGTCGACAGAGCGGTCATTAGCGATGGAGCAGAAGCTCGAATTAGGAAAGGCTAGGGAGGAAATCAACCGTGCCACTTTCAAAGGAACCACTTCGACAATTGTCTGGAGCGATTCAGGGAAAGAGAGGAAAATCTTAAGCTAATGGGCGGACGGAAATTTGAACCGTCGTTCACCCGAATGCGATCCAAGTGTACTAACCACTGCGCCACCTCTCTCTCAGTGTAGGTGGTAAAACGAGACAGATTGAGTTTACTGTAAACAGTACAGTAGCAGAAGTCATTCTTAGAACGGAAACAAAGCCAACAATGACCACCTCAGAGAAAATCACAACATGCAGACTCTCATGACTTTGTGTCTACGAATAAATGCCAAAGGGATGGCAAAGTTCTTGCAACTTCGAACTGACGTAGAAAGTGAAGACGACACAACGAAACCGTCAGGAAAGCAAAACTCATGCGTCACAGATAAGGAGGACGTCATCTGTTAGTTGAATTATGTGTAGCAGAATAGGCAGTAATTCGCGACTCACGCACACTATAGCATAATACTATGTCAGTTACAAACCTAGCGCCAGAGGCTACATTTAATTCTCTCTCTCTGTCTCTCTCATGCTAATATGCGCTGCCCAACTGTATGGTGTTTTCTCTGACTCAGTTTCTTACCTTTACTGTAGCTTTTGGCAGCTGTCGGCAATAATTATTGTGCGAACAAGATCGAGGCTGCCACTCTCTTCAGTTAGTTTAAAGAGTCCACAGCAGGAGCAGCACTGCCCAAGGCACTCTGAATTGTAGTTCACCGTGCTGTCGTCAGATGGCAGATTACGTAGCGTCGCAGTTCAGCTGGCAGCCGCGCCAAGAATGAGTAAGGCTTGGATGGGCGACCACACTTTATACGCAAACATCCCCTCAAAGTAATAAGGAAACTAATGAAAAATAATTGAATTGTATTTATTTGGCCTCTTGGCAGCTCAGCTGTTGAGCCACATAGAAAGGACTGCTTCTGTGTTCCCGTACACCCTGTCATTACAGGACAAAAGCTTATCTAACCGACGTGTTGATAAAATCTCACTGGCCGGAATCTCAAAATTGGCGATGCTTGCTACAAGGTAACAGCCTTGAGAACTTAAAAGTATCAAATAAATTTCTTAAAGAGCTTCTAAGTAAGTCAGACCACTTATTTCTCCGCAGCATTGATGGTAGTGGCCAAGTACGCTTGATTTTCGAAGTAGCTCATTGCTCATGCAGATTTGATTGTTTTGGTTTTCAATCACATTAACAAAAACAATGTTGAGAAACATTTAATCACCTAGTCGCTTTTTTGCGTAGGCCCTGTTACTGTCTTGCACTATTGCACGTTGACTCTCATGCATATCTCCTTCATTAATTACTTTTTTTATAACATGGAAGCTACGTTGCAATATATCAGAAGTAAGGTATCCGAGATCGGCTGTTTCTCTATCAGCTGAGGTCCACGCACTGTCTGACCAGACAAAGTCTAACAAAACAAGCAACTTTATTAGCTTTTTACATTTTCAAATAAAACTGCCTATATCTCGAGACCCTTTCGTAAAGTGTCACGCGTAGAGCTTTAGCTTGAGAGACGGAGAGATCAATTTGGCTGGGACGAAGTAAGCCTGTAAGGATAACAGCAGTTTTAAGCAAAGCTCAGCCTGAGTTTCCTACGCGATTTTTACCCATATGCCTGGCTGACCCCCACATCTCTGTCTCAGGAAGAAGCCAAACTTCTGAAACGGCGAACACGGTTCGCTATGTTTGGCGTATCGGACTTCAGAATGCTATATGCACGCTGCAGGACTCTTCAAAGAGCGAAGAAAAGCTCCATGAATAATAATATGAACACGGTTGCAGTTAGCTCATGAGACAGATTTTTAGAAACTCTAATATGGTTTAGTCTCTCCGGTAATACGGCATATGTTGGAATTATTTCAGAGATTAAGCCTGAGCTGAAGTGGATTGCCAAATATTGTTACTTACTCTGTATTTCCGGAACGACTGGTTTTTCCTGTACAGCTATGCGACACAGGTGCATGTGTTGAGTGGGAGAAAAGTATTATGTCTGAAATGATGTGAAAGATGGCAAACGAAGGGTAGGGAATAATGTGAGTGCAGACAGTACTTATGTGAATCTATCAACATTCAAATAGCTGTGTGTGTGTGTGTGTGTGTGTGTGTGTGTGTGTGTGTGTGTGTGCGTCAGAGAGAGAGAGAGAGAGAGAGAGAGAGAGAGACAGAAAGGGATAGGAAGAGTGTTTTCCTCTTTTTTCCAATGCGTAATGTGATACCGTCCAAAGGCCGCTAACAGACTTTAGCGATGTCTAACTGCAATCTGCAGCGACGAACGGGAGACCCTGGAAAAGACAAACCCTCTCTTTTGGCATAGCAGCGCCCTCGCACAGAGGTCAATACAGAGCAAAGCACGGAAGCGCTCAGTCGCACTTCATTGCTTCCGCTGAAGCAGTCAACATCATCAAGCATTTTTTAAGTATTATTTAAGTTTCAGATGGAAACGAGCTTTTGTCAGTGTTGAACATTGTGCTCCAAGAGCAGAGTTTGTCAATTGGTGCATCAAATGATCCTTTAATAGTCTATGAGAGTTGTAAATTACCAAGCACTCCTGTAACAAAGGATTGTATCTAGTTAAGAAAATCTTTTTATTCATTCATGAAATAAATTGAACTAATATTTCATATGTTGTAGTTCAGATGAACCATCTGTGTAACCCAACCGAAGGGATGTGCAGCAGTATTATCACAAATTTTAATTCACTTACTGTTTAAAATCAAATTTAAAAAATACCCAATATGAATCTTCTCTGATTATCGATATTGCAAGATAGGAATTTTCTTTGTTGACTATTTCTTGCAAACAATTTAGTTTATAACTGTGAAAAAATACAAACTGTAGAAAAGGTGAATAAAAGAGAAAAATGCAGCCTCACATCTAACAATGAAATTTTAAGTAAAACATAGATTAGTTACTACCAAAAAGAAAGAAACAGCAACCAACAGTATTTTATTAAGACCAAACAGCGCAGTAACCTACTCCGAATCGACAGCTGTTCACTTTCAAAATTACATTAGCTAATGCCATACATGAAATGTTAGCTGCTCTTTATTTAAGGGCCACAGTTCCTTGGGGTGGTGATGCCCTACAGAAAAATAAATTTTAATAAAAAACGCTACTTTGTTTTAACTGGACCTACGAATGAATTAAACGTAGACACTTTTCTAAGATACGTGACTTCTTTTTGTCATGTCGAAAATTCTGTGTTATTTCTGGTACTGTTGTCTGCTGTTTGAGAAATTCGCATTTTGCGGATGGTAAGCAAGATTCGACATTTTCCCGAACTTTTAAGATGCAGATGTTTATATAGAACGACAACACAATGTGAGAACAGTACTTACTTCTTGCAGTGTTTGAAATTAAGTGGCATTTGTTTTCGAAATAACACAACGTACAGGAAAAACAGTAACACTTATCTAAGCAATAAAGCCATTTTTACAGCTGCACACCGCTTGTTTACGGTAGTCAAAATTCGTTAACACGTTCTGACAATCTTCAGTTTCTACAGAGATATGCTGCATCACAAGGTATATTTTCAGGTTTTCCATTTTCAGAGATCTACGGTTGTCAATGAGGATAGGATTTTTCCTGGATAAGTTCCTCTCTCCCTCACTGAACGTCACTGGAGGGTATTTGAAGTCCAACCTTGGACTATCGTCTTCAAATGTTGTGGCATTACCAACAAGATTGTTACATTGAGGAACATCCAAGATTTCGCAGAAGCCAAGTTGCTCTGAGATCGGCCCAACTCATTCACACATGCTGCACAGTATCCAGGGCGTCACAATTATCAGCAGATTCCAGTGGTGTGATGGCTTTTGATACCACTGAAAAGTTAACGTTGATGTATGTAAAGACCTCCTTCAAAGTTTTGATTGCACTTGATTCTTCGCTATCAAGCCCACTAGAGATGTCTTTATTTTGGTGAAATTTGTGCGGTAGTACTTAGCAGTATTAAGCCAAGATCCACATCGTGTAAGAACAGAATCAGAGTAGAGGGGCAGTGAAGTTGCTCGTTCCTTGTATTTCTGCATCAATAGCAGTTCATCTTTTAGAACAACAACAATAACCTTTGTAACATGACTCTCACTCATATCAGTGATTCCATCTATAGACACCCAGACCCTTTAGTCAGTAACACTAACAGTTGTTTTGTTGTGCACCTGCTCGTAGCACATGGATAAATAATTGCCGGCCGGAGTGGCCGAGCGGTTCTAGGCGCTACAGTCTGCAGCCGCGCAGGTTAGAATCCTGCCTCGGGCATGGATGTATGTGATGTCCTTAGGTTAGTTAGGTTTTAGTAGATCTAAGTTCTAGGGGACTGATGACCTCAGAATTTAAGTCCCATAGTGCTCAGAGCCATTTTAACCATATTTTTTTATAAATAATTCCTTCTCAGCGCATCTTCATCTAGAACTGTATGAGTTGTATACTTCTTCAAGACCTGCCGGAAGCGTGGCTTCTTCATCTTCTGCAGTGGGACCTTAGACTTGTCTGCTCAAATAACAGCGTTTGCATGCTGTCGTTTTCCGCACTTCTTTTCACACAGCTGTTTTGTCTGCCGTTATTACTGTGTGGTTGCACATTAAAGCGTTTTTATGCACTACCTTTTAACGTAGTTTACAGAATAATATTTCCCCGTTGGGGCTTAAGAACTTCCCTCCAAAATCACAAAGGAAACCTCGCAACTCATGCATTAGGACACTATACTGCATATTGAATCAGACTGAGCTTGTATTCAAACTGAATAGTGTAACGACGCCTGCGATGTTTATTACGTGGAAAGTCGCTTTTGTTGGCTCGAAAGCGTTTCGTTGACACCACGCAACAATGTCTTACCTCAGCGCAATCGTCTAGTGTGTTACGCTGCTTGTGTACTAGCAAGAGTCTGGTAGAGTTGGACCACCTTTTTTCCAACATAAATTTTTTTATGCGTTTTGAACATTTTCGACTTCTTGCAGCATGTTCATATACACTGAAGCGCCAAAGAAACTGGTATAGGCATGCGTATTCAAATACAGAGATACGTAAACAGGTAGAATACGGCGCTGCGGTCGGCAACTCCTATATAAGACAAGTGTCTGGCGCAGATGTTAGATCGGATACTCCTGCTTCAATGGTGGGTTATCAAGATTTAAGTAAGTTTGACAGTGCTGTTACAGTCGGGCACGAGGGACGGGACACAGCGTCTCCAAGGTAGCGATGAAGAGCGGATTTTCCCGTACGACCATTTCGCGAGTGTACCGTGAACATCAGGAATCCGGTAAAACATCAAATCTCAGACATCGCCGTGGCCGAAAAAAGATCCTGCAAGAACGGGACCAACGACGACTGAAGAGAATCGTTCAACGTGACAGAAGTGCAACCCTTCGACAAATGGCAGCAGATTTCAGTGATGGGGCATCAACAAGCGTCAGCGTGCGAATCGTTGAACGAAACATCATCGAAATGGGCTTTCGGAGCAGAAGGTCCAGTCGTGTACCCTTGATGACTGCACGACACAAAGCTTTCCTCCTCCCTTGGGCCCGTCAACACCGACATTGGACTGTTAATGACTAGAAACATGTTGCCTGGTCGGACGCGTCTCGTTTCAAATTATATCGAGCGGATGAACGTGTACGGGTATCGAGACAATCTCATGAATCTATGGATCCTTCACGTCACCAAGGGACTGTTTAAGTTGATGGAGGTCCTGTAATGGAATGGGGCGTGTGGAATTTGAGTGACAGGGGACCCTTATACGTCTAGATACGAATGTGTTAGGTGACACGTTTGTAAGCATCCACTCACGTCCAATGTGCATTCCGACGGACTTGGGCAATTCCAGCAGGACAATGCGACACTCCACACGTCCAGAATTGCTACAGAGTGGGTCCAGGAACACGCTTCTGAGTTTAAACATTTATGCTGGCCACCAAACTCCCCAGACATGAACATTATTGAACATAACTGGGATGCCCTACTACGTGCTGTTCAGAAGAGACCTCCGCCCCCTCGTACTCTTACGGATTTATGGACAGCTCTGTAGGATTCAAGGCAACTGTCCCTGCAGCACTACTTCAGACGTTAGTCGAGTCCATGCAACGTCGTGTTGCGGCAATTCTGCGTGATCGCGGGGACCCTACACGATATTAGGCAGGTGTACCAGTTTCTTTGGCCCTTCAGTATTGAATGTCATATGAACTTGCTTGCAGTATGTTACTGAGGCATTGCCACCTAAAATACAAGACATATGATGAAATAAAAATAAACACGTATGGGTGAGATGGGCCAGCGTATGTGGAGAGATGGACCACATAAAAAGTGCTGTTAATGAAGAAAAAAGTCAATTAAATTACACATTTTTATTTGGAACATGTTGTGATGAATATAAAATTGTGCTGTTAAATATTTTATTG
The DNA here is from genome assembly GCF_021461385.2 of Schistocerca piceifrons. NCBI lineage: Eukaryota > Metazoa > Arthropoda > Insecta > Orthoptera > Acrididae > Schistocerca > Schistocerca piceifrons. The sequence goes on along the minus strand of NC_060139.1, from coordinate 686,485,430 downwards.
CCTTATTGTAAATATTGATTGAATACTGGCCTTTATATGAGTTGTTCGCATTGTTCAAGCATTTGCCTGTCTTTCTCTCACCACAGAAGTTAAACTTATTACCTAACGTTGAACAACATTCATGCGACCGTCGTGAACAGGAAACGCACTAAATACAATCGTCATTATTATTAGTTTCGTAATACATTTCATCATACTCAATATATTCATCTTCATCCATTTCATCATTTTCAAAATCTTCTACAGAGTCTGCATATGATGGACACACTGAGCCATTTGCAGTATTTTTCTTGTTTAGCTTCTTCAGTCTGTGTACCTCTTCACCAATATTACCCTTTGGTGACTTTCTTGTGCCTTTTTTCTATTTCATATTTTTCTAATCCCTCTTCTGTGCAGTTTCAGAGTTTTCAGCAGAATTTAGCCCTTTGAATACAGTTGCTGCCTTCCTCTTGAAATTCAATAGAAGGAGTGGGTGATGTTTCTACCAGAAGTGTCAGTCAGAAGTCAGTGTTGGCATAGGAGCAGTGGTTTTGAGCTGGTAACCTTGGAAGTCTTAGATTTAGTAGGAGTGGAGTCCGAAGTTGTATCTATGAGGGAATCTGACTTGAGCGGATGACTCTCCTCGGTTGATGTGCTTGGTATCAGTAGGACTTTGTGAGCCGTGAAGTGGTTGGTTGAGCAATTTGTGTGAGACTCTGCTCTTCCATTTGTTGGCACAGACGTATCTTCCGACAAAAAAACGCAGTCTGGGACTGCGGCCATCCTAGCTTCGAAGCTACATTCATGCACAGGTGACAAAACGGTAGATATCGAAATAGACGACAGAGGGATAGAGAAACAATTAAAATCGCTCAAAAGAGGAAAGGCCGCTGGACCTGATGGGATACCAGTTCGAATTTACACAGAGTACGCGAAGGAACTTGCCCCCCTTCTTGCAGCGGTGTACCGTAGGTCTCTAGAAGAGCGTAGCGTTCCAAAGGATTGGAAAAGGGCACAGGTCATCCCCGTTTTAAAGAAGGGACGTCGAACAGATGTGCAGAACTATTGACCTATATCTCTAACGTCGATCAGTTGCAGAATTTTGGAACACGTATTATGTTCGAGTATAATGACTTTTCTGGAGACTAGAAATCTACTCTGTCGGAATCAGCATGGGTTTCGAAAAAGACGGTCGTGTGAAACCCAGCTCGCGCTATTCGTTCACGAGACTCAGAGGGCCATAGACACGGGTTCCCAAGTAGATGCCGTGTTTCTTGACTTCCGCAAGGCGTTCGATACAGTTCCCCACAGTCGTCTAACGAACAAAGTAAGAGCATATGGACTATCAGACCAATTGTGTGATTGGATGGAAAAGTTCCTAGATAACAGAACGCAGCATGTCCTTCTCAATGGAGAGAAGTCTTCCGAAGTAAGAGTGATTTCAGGTGTGCCGCAGGGGAGTGTCGTAGGACCGTTGCTATTCACAATATACATAAATGACCTTGTGTATGACATAGGAAGTTCACTGAGGCTTTTTGCGGATGATGCTGTGGTATATCGAGAGGTTGTAACTATGGAAAATTGTACTGAAATGCAGGAGGATCTGCAGCGAATTGACGCATGTTGCAGGGAATGGCAATTGAATCTCAATGTAGACAAGTGTAATGTGCTGCGAATACATAGAAAGATAGATCCCTTATCATTTAGCTACAAAATAGCAGGTCAGCAACTGGAAGCAGTTAATTCTGTAAATTATCTGGGAGTAGGCATTAGGAGTGGTTTAAAATGGAATGATCATATAAAGTTGATCGTTGGTAAAGCAGATGCCAGACTGAGATTCATTGGAAGAATCCTAAGGAAATGCAACCGGAAAACAATGGAAGTACGCTTGTTCGCCCACTGCTTCAATAGTGCTCAGCAGTGTGGGATCCGTACCGGATAGAGTTGATAGAACAGATAGAGAAGATCCAACGGAGAGCAGCGCACTTCGTTACAGGATCATTTAGTAATCGCGAAAGCGTTACGGAGATGATAAATAAACTCCAGTGGAAGACTCTGCAGGAGAGACGCTCAGTAGCTCGGTACGGGCTTTTGTTGAAGTTTCGAGAACATACCTTCACCGAAGAGTCAAGCAGTATATTGCTCCCTCCTACGTACATCTCGCGGAGAGAGCATGAGGATAAAGTCAGAGAGATTAGAGCCCACACAGAAGCATACCGACAATCCTTCTTTCCACGAACAATACGAGACTGGAATAGAAGGGAGAACAGATAGAGGTACTCAAGGTACCCTCCGCCACACACCGTCAGGTGGCTTGCGGAGTATGGATGTAGATGTAGATGTAGAAGCTAAATTTAATAGTGCTCCATCTGTGTCACATTAAATCAAGTGCCTCATCTATCGAAAATATCGTTGGACTCTCTCCCTATTGTCAGGGAGAGATGGACCTCCCCAACTCCTATTTGCACGTAGCAAACTCTGCGGCCATTTTAGCATAGTTTCGTGCCTACAGCTTTGTAAATCTCGCAGTAAAAAAGGCCTTAATAATATAGAACAAAGAACAGAGAATGTCGTTTTTCTTAACGACTATCACTAAAATGACAGCAACAGTTCTGCACCTCGCTTGTTCACAAAGGAGCTTCATCGCAAGTAGTGGAAGGCTGCTCTGTAGCGGCGCATTTGCGAAATACCCCACTGGTCGGTCTCACCCAGTGTTCAAGTCTCCAGAATATATCCTGTAGTCCTGATAAAGTAATTTCTGTGTTTACTTGTAACAATATCACCAGAAACATCGTCATGTGAACAACATTTTCATGCTCCTGTTCCTGTGTCCTTAAAGATACGACAAATAAATGCATTTTTGGCAAACGTTGGCGGTAATATCACCTAAGAGACAAACGTTGTCAAAATTGTAACCTTTTACCAAACAAGATGTAAAAACACCTTTATACCCACAATGAGGAGGACTGCTGTAACCATGGCTGAAACACTGGTTTCTTCAGTGTAGGTTTTTTACATTATGACGAGGTACGATACACAGAAAACTTATGACAATAAAAGAAATTTTTCTGCGCTCGAATACATGGATACCTGCATAAACTACTGTAAAATTCGCCGTAAAGTTAATGAAAACAGACTTGTCATTACAATGCGGTCCCTACTTACTAGGTGCAACCAGTCCTGGTAGAATTAAGTCACCGATAAAGTATAACACAGTTATATCTACCAGTGCACTCTGTTCACACGTGCAGTCCAGCTACTTTTGTGATGCTTTTTTCAGCTTCCTCACGAGAGGACAGGCCGAGCATCCGCAGAATTCACTGAGTACTTCCTTTGTTAGGAGGAAGGCAGAAGAAAACCGTGTCGTCGCATGGCTGTGTCGCTGTATCTCTACAAGCATTCCCGTGATTCACTCGTCCTTACTCAACGAACCAGCGAAGAAACGTGTTGCCAATCTGTACTCTCCCGTATCTCCTCTGTTAATAGTAATCTGGTGTGGATCCCAAGCACGCCATACTCAGGATTCTGTGGAACGGGGCTTCTGCAAGCCAATCCTTTCGTTTGCGAGTTACATCAGCTAAGAAATCTTCCAATCAGATTTTCCATACTATGTCGGGCGAAAATTTGTGTTCTTAGTCTGAATATAATAAGTGTCAGTCAAGTGTCAGTAATCAGATGATAGTTTGTCTGGCGTCTCAACAGATACCCCTCCGTTGTGGGTACATCTATGATAAATGTATTGCTGAGGCCCGCAAGCCACTCCACCAGCAGCAAGTTCCATAATTCATGCCAACAAGCGTGGCAGATGATGAATAGATTGAAGAAATGTATGAGGAGATAAATAGAAAATATTTAGATTTTCAAGGAAGACGAAAATTTAATTGTTATGGGCGATTGGAAATCCGTAGTAAAAGAAGGAAGAGAAGGAAAAATAGTAGGTGAATATGGACTGGGGGAGGGAGTTTTCCCTATAGATATTACAATTCGCCGCAAGGAAGCGGCCTATTGGCTGAAGAGGGCAAGACGCGGCAAAATAAGAGAATTATCTTAACAACACACAAGTGACAAATGGATATTAAACAAGTGGACAAATGATACATGCAGACAGAATGCAACACAGATGATCAGGAACGATGGCTCCCCTCTTTCTTCCCCAATATCCGAGAGCGGATAAATTTGTAGTACATAAACCCAACACGCGGCGTGGTGCAGTTTTTAATTGTCCTAAAACAGACTCACTCTTGTGCCTGAGGTGAGAATGACACTTCTGAAAACATACTGTGACGTCCTAGGAGATATAAAACCGATGTTGGGGGCAATCATGCAAGATCGTATCCGGACATCCAGTCTAAAATTGATCACTGTTTCCTACAAATTTCAGATACTCTTTATCTCCGAATTGATGTATGGAGCAACTAGCAACTTGAACGATTTCATGGTATGCAACAATGAGGGTGTTTCTGCATTAAATTCTGACCGACAGACGAATTGAAGCTTTCCACAATCTACGAAGCAGGCAACTGTGAGAGAAGTTCTGAATACATTCAGTGCGTCATTTAGAGACGGAAAAAAATTAAGATTAGTCAGAAATTGAATGAGTCCTTCCGTATCAAGGTACTTTATCGATTATAACTCGATACTGATTCCCATTTGGATACGCCGATATTTGTGTACCAACGTTGCCTCTAGGACCAATCATTTTGTAAATTGGGAGGAAACTGTATCAGCTGCTTCAACCCTGCTCGCGCTCAAGATGGTAACTATGGCCGGCCGGGGTGGCCGAGCGGTTCTAGGCGCTACAGTCTGGAACCGCGCGACCACTACGGTCGCAGGTTCGAATCCTGCCTCGGGCATGGATGTGTGTGCTGTCCTTAGGTTAGTTAGGTTTAAGTAGTTCTAAGTTCTAGGGGACTGATAACCTCTGAAGTTAAGTCCCATAGTGCTCAGAGCCATTTGAACCATTTTGTAACTATGTTGCTGTTATTATTACACTCCTGGAAATGGAAAAAAGAACACATTGACACCGGTGTGTCAGACCCACCATACTTGCTCCGGACACTGCGAGGGGGCTGTACAAGCAATGATCACACGCACGGCACAGCGGACACACCAGGAACCGCGGTGTTGGCCGTCGAATGGCGCTAGCTGCGCAGCATTTGTGCACCGCCGCCGTCAGTGTCAGCCAGTTTGCCGTGGCATACGGAGCTCCATCGCAGTCTTTAACACTGGTAGCATGCCGCGACAGCGTGGACGTGAACCGTATGTGCAGTTGACGGACTTTGAGCGAGGGCGTATAGTGGGCATGCGGGAGGCCGGGTGGACGTACCGCCGAATTGCTCAACACGTGGGGCGTGAGGTCTCCACAGTACATCGATGTTGTCGCCAGTGGTCGGCGGAAGGTGCACGTGCCCGTCGACCTGGGACCGGATCGCAGCGACGCACGGATGCACGCCAAGACCGTAGGATCCTACGCAGTGCCGTAGGGGACCGCACCGCCACTTCCCAGCAAATTAGGGACACTGTTGCTCCTGGGGTATCGGCGAGGACCATTCGCAACCGTCTCCATGAAGCTGGGCTACGGCCCCGCACACCGTTAGGTCGTCTTCCGCTCACGCCCCAACATCGTGCAGCCCGCCTCCAGTGGTGTCGCGACAGGCGTGAATGGAGGGACGAATGGAGACGTGTCGTCTTCAGCGATGAGAGTCGCTTCTGCCTTGGTGCCAATGATGGTCGTATGCGTGTTTGGCGCCGTGCAGGTGAGCGCCACAATCAGGACTGCATACGACCGAGGCACACAGGGCCAACACCCGGCATCATGGTGTGGGGAGCGATCTCCTACACTGGCCGTACACCACTGGTGATCGTCGAGGGGACACTGAATAGTGCACGGTACATCCAAACCGTCATCGAACCCATCGTTCTACCATTCCTAGACCGGCAAGGGAACTTGCTGTTCCAACAGGACAATGCACGTCCGCATGTATCCCGTGCCACCCAACGTGCTCTAGAAGGTGTAAGTCAACTACCCTGGCCAGCAAGATCTCCGGATCTGTCTCCCATTGAGCATGTTTGGGACTGGATGAAGCGTCGTCTCACGCGGTCTGCACGTCCAGCACGAACGCTGGTCCAACTGAGGCGCCAGGTGGAAATGGCATTGCAAGCCGTTCCACAGGACTACATCCAGCATCTCTACGATCGTCTCCATGGGAGAATATCAGCCTGCATTGCTGCGAAAGGTGGATATACACTGTACTAGTGCCGACATTGTGCATACTCTGTTGCCTGTGTCTATGTGCCTGTGGTTCTGTCAGTGTGATCATGTGATGTATCTGACCCCAGGAATGTGTCAATAAAGTTTCCCCTTCCTGGGACAATGAATTCACGGTGTTCTTATTTCAATTTCCAGGAGTGTATTTTATTTGTTTCTGTCTGAAGTGTTCTGTAAATTGAAAATTTAAACAGACACTGTCTGCATTTATCGGCAAAGCTATCTGCGTGACCATACAATAAAATTTACGTGTAGGTGCCACTTAGTTCTTTAGCTGAATAGTCATAAACAGAAGGGCAATCAACTGTAGTTGAATTAAGCCAGATGAGCAGAGGGGAATTTTCTACGTAGGCAACAAAATACCTGGTAGCGGCAGAAGTAAAATGGACATAAAATGTAGAATGGCAAAAGAAAGAACAGTTTTCCTCAAAAGATAAACATGCTAACATCAAAGACAAATTTAAATGTTGGGAAGTCTTGACTGAAAGTATTTGTCACTTTTCCTTCTGTTATTAGATGGTGTTGATTGTTGTCAGTACCCACGAACACTATTCCGAGATAAGCATACCCATGAGCAGACTCTTAGAAAAGTGAAAAATATTCTTTGGAGTGTTATTCAGTTTTCCGCTTATTTTAGACAGCTGGCCATAGCATGTATTTAAAACCTAGAGAGCACAGAGTCTCGCGTTGTCTTTTAGAACAGCATAACATGCAGGGAGACGAAGTGCTGCCAACATGTTGTCTATAGACGTGAGAGATTAGAATCGAAAACTAACGCTTTCTTCTTCCTGAAGCGCGAACATTATCGCTAAGTTAGCGTACAAGTGCGTTTAACAGCGCTCTCTTGCTGTCCCAATCGCGGTCAAGACAGGGAATTCACTATATAGCAAAGTAAACAGTAGTTTCTGTTGTACCAATCTTCCTGGACTCAAGTTTGCTCCCTCTATGTCTTTCTAAGAGAGGATAAATAATATTTAATTTCTCGTAAGGTCTTACGGGACCAAACTGCTGAGGTCATCGGTCTTTAAGCTTACGCACTACTTAATCTACCTTAAACTAGCTTACACTAACGATAGCACACACCCAAGCCCGAGGGAGGACTCGAACCTCCGACGGGGGAGCCACGCGAACCGTGCCAAGATGCCCTACACAACGCGGCTACCCCTCACGGCAGACACGGTGTCACCGGATTCCACTGCAGTGACTGGGAGCAGAAATATCTAGCACAGGTTCAAATGGCTCTGGGCACTATGGGACTTAACTTCTGAGGTCATCAGTCCCCTAAAACTTAGATCTACTTAAACCTAACTAACCTAAGAACCTCACACACATCCATGCCGAAGGCAGGATTCGAACCTGCGACCGTTCCAGACTGTAGTGCTCGGTAGTAGTTTCAAATCACAAACGCAAGCACATAAGTTTTCGCAATGACCGAAAAATAGGACTCAGAAGCTGTGAAGGTAATTAAACAAGTGGATCATTGCAGTGCAAGTTCGATTCCAGATTCTGATAACGTGAAAGTAGCAAGTGTGATGAGAATGTAAAACACGGAAAAAAAGTGCCGACTATAGTGTGTCTAATGTCTGATTCTTAAGCAAAGCTGTCATTCTTTCCATAAAAACCAAACAATCGGAAAGTATTGTCTACACATAATGATTAGACGAAGGTGATAGAATTATGAAATACCATTTTGTTTCTCGTTCATAAATATCTCAGTTTTTCACATTAAGCAGCTGAAATATCTGTCACACATACTTTGCTATGTATTTTAATGCTTCTTATATTTTCGAATACGTACAACATTAGGAACATTTCTAAATTAGGCTTAACACAAAGATTGACATGTTTGGCTCTTCAGATTATGGGGTACAAACAAGGAATAGTCCATTCAAGTCTGTTAAAGTTAAAACAAATAATGGAAAATTTAATAATTCATTGTCAAAGAAAACACTATAAAACATAACGCAATAGCTATACAGACGAAATGTACCGTTTTCAGTTACTAAATTCCTTGCTCTAAGTAACTTCATTTGCAGAAGTCATCCACATTTCGTCCTTTATCATAACCTGCACATTCACTGTGCGTGCACATTTCGCACATTAGACAGGTTGCAAGTTCCAATCTGAGATGAACTCGAGGTTGGCACATGAGAGGAATTCCTGCCGGGCCGCATGAAACCAGTCAGAAGACTGCTGTTGTTGTTGTTGTGGTCTTCAGTCCTGAGACTGGTTTGATGCAGCTCTCCATGTTACTCTATCCTGTGCAAGTTTCTTCATCTCCCAGTACCTACTGCAACCTATATCCTTCTGAATCTGCTTAGTGTGTTCATCTCTTGGTCTCCCTCTACGATTTTTACCCTCCACACTGCCCTCCCATACTAAACTGGTGATCCCTTGATGCCTCAGAACATGTCCTACCAACCGATCCCTTCTTCTAGTCAAGTTGTGCCACAAACTTCTCTTCTCCCCAATCCTATTCAATACTTCCTCATTAGTTATGTGATCTACCCATCTAATCTTCAGCATTCTTCTGTAGCACTACATCTCGAAAGCTTCTATTCTCTTCTTGTCCAAACTATTTATCGTCCATTTTTCACTTCCATACATGGCTACACTCCATACAAATATTTTCAAAAACGATTTCCTGCCACGTAAACCTATACTCGATGCCAACAAATTTCTCTTCTTCAGAAATGCGTTCCTTGCCATTGCCAGTCTACATTTTATATCCTCTCTACTTCGACCATCATCAGTTATTTTGCTCCCCAAATAGCAAAACTCCTTTGCTACTTTAAGTGTCACACTTCCTAATCTAATTCCCTCAGCATCACCCGACTTAATTCGACTACATTCCATTATCCTTGTTTTGCTTTTGTTGATGTTCATCTTATATCCTCCTTTCAAGACACTATCCATTCCGTTCAACTGCTCTTCCAAGTCCTTTGCTGTCTGTGACAGAATTACATCGTCGTCGGCGAACCTCAAAGTTTTTATATCTTCTCCATGGATTTTAATATCTACTCCGAAATTTTCTTTTGTTTCCTTCACTGCTTGCTCAATATAGAGATTAAATAACATCGGGGAGAGGCTACAACCCTGTCTCACTCCCATCCCAACCACTGCTTCCCTTCCATGCCCTCGACTCTTATAACTGCCATCTGCTCTCTGTACAAATTGTAAATAGCTTTTCGCTCCCTGTATTTTACCCCTGCCACCTTCAGAATTTGAAAGAGAGTATTCCAGTCAACATTGTCAAAAGCTTTCTCTAAGTCTACAAATGCTAGGAATGTAGGTTTGCCTTTCCTTAATCTGGCTTCTAAGGTAAGTCGTAGGGTCAGTATTGCCTCACGTGATCCGATATATCTACGGAATCCAAACTGATCTTCCCCGAGGTCGGCTTCTACCCGTTTTTCCATTCGTCTGTAAAGAATTCGAGTTAGTATTTTGCAGCTGTGACTTATTAAACTGATAGTTCGGTAATTTTCACATCTGTCAACACCTGCTTTCTTTGGGATTGGAATTATTATATTCTTCTTGAAGTCTGAGGGTATATCGCCTGTCTCATACATCTTGCTCACCAGATGGTAGAGTTTTGTTAGGACTGGCTCTCCCAAGGCTGTCAGTAGTGAAACGTCCCCTTAGAAAAATTAATGAATTACTGTGCTGATAAACCTCTTACATTATTTAATTTTCAAACAGCTGAGCAGAACTGAACGTACTCAGACATTTCGCTCTTTACCTATTCTGATCAACACTAAACTGACGCACAATATTTTTTGGCTCAAAAATCCCTACAAAAGAATGGCCCTGACTAACATTAACCTATACCTTTCACAAATCACTTACCTCACAAAAATCTTCGTTACTCGAACTACTGCAATACAGCGAGCGCCACTACTGCCAGCAAAATAAAAGATTCAAACTACTGAAGGCACTAACTACTGATAGGCATAGTTAGCAAATGAAAGATGTTGATAGAGAACAAACAATATATTTACCTCAATAGTGTTCAAAAGTCATAATATATATATATCAGTTCATGGCATCCAGTCTTACAAATTTACTGTCTCTGTCCTAAACTCCGCCATCTCACTCCCCACATCCACCACTGCTGGCGGCTCACCTCCAACTGCGCAACGCTACGCGCTGTTAACAGCCAACAGCCCAGCACTACAAGAGCGAATATTACAACAATGCCACCCAGCCACAGACTGTACACAGCACAGCCAGTGATTTTCATACAGAGCGCTACGAGGCGTTACCAGTATAAAAACCTAGACAGCCTACTTACATAACCCCCATGCTCCCCACAAAAAATTTTACAAATTGTTTTGGGCAGTAGCCAATACAGATTGGAAAAAAATTTTCATAATTACAATAACAAAGATATCAAATGCACACAATTATTGATACAATGTTGGTCAAAAGCTAAAATTTTCTCACAGTCCATAAAGACAGTCCTGATCGTTCATCACAGTAAAATAGCAGTGTTTTTCTCAATGTATGAGCAGTAAAAGAAAATACACACGAAAATAATAGATTTCCATGCAGTCTTCAAGAAGTAGTGTTGTCATTCCAACGGAAAGACAGTGCTGACTCTTGACATGCAGACAGGTAATGGGACACAACAGAGCAAACCCACAGCAGAGTCATTCGAAGTTTTGAAGAATACTGGTAGGTAGCTCATCACAGAGCAGACTCAGTGTAGTCCTGGTAGAGATTATGGTATTGGTGGGCCACCAGAGGTGCAGACCCACTGCAGTTCTTGTAGAAATAATGGTATTGGTGGGCCATCAGAGATGCAGACCCACTGTAGTCAATGTAGAGACGGCCAGCAGCCATCTGTTGCGACTGTGCAGGTGCACAATCACCATCGAAGAGTCTTGCGGAGAATATAGTAAGTCCATAAACCATCACTTGTGCACTCACAAAGTTTTTTTTTTTAATTGTCCTTAGAACCAGCAATGCTGTTAACCAGTCCCTTGCTGAATTATTAACACACGTATCAGTCCCTTTTTTTTGTCATCAGTCTACTGACTGGTTTGATGCGGCCCGCCACGAATTCCTTCTCTGCACTAACCTCTTTATTACAGAGTAGCACTTGCAACCTACGTCCTCAGTTATTTGCTTGACGTATTCCAATCTCTGTCTTCCTCTACAGTTTTTGCCCTCTACAGCTCCCTCTAGTACCATGGAAGTCATTCCCTCATGTCTTAGCAGATGTCCTATCATCCTGTCCCTTCTCCTTATCAGTGTTTTCACATATTCCTTTCCTCTCCGATTCTGTGTAGAACCTCCTCATTCCTTACCATATCAGTCCACCTAATTTTCAACATTCGTCTATAGCACCACATCTCAAATGCTCCGATTCTCTTCTGTTCCGGTTTTCCCGCAGACCATGTTTCACTACCATAAAATGCTGTACTCCAGACTTACATCCTCAGAAATTTCTTCCTCAAATTAAGGCCGGTATTTGATATTAGTAGACTTCTCTTGGCCAGAAATGCCTTTTTTGCCATAGCGAGTCTGCTTTTGATGTCCTCCTTGCTCCGTCCGTCATTGGTTATTTTACTGCCTAGGTAGCAGAATTCCTTAACTTCACTGACTTCGTGGCCATCAATCCTGATGTTAAGTTTCTCGTTGTTCTGATTTCTACTACTTCTCATTACCTTCGTCTTTCTCCGATTTACTCTCAAACCATACTGTGTACCCATTAGACTGCTCATTCCGTTCAGCAGATCATTTAATTCTTCTTCGCTTTCACTCAAGATAGCAATGTCATCAGCGAATCGTATCATTGATATACTTTCACCTTGTATTTTAATTCCACTCCTGAACCTTTCTTTTATTTCCATCATTGCTTCCTCGATGTACAGATTGAAGAGTAGGGGCGAAAGGCTACAGCCTTGTCTTACACCCTTCTTAATACGAGCACTTCGTTCTTGATTGTCCACTCTTATTATTCCCTCTTTGTTGTTGTAAATATTGTATATGACCCGTCTCTCCCTATAGCTTACCCCTACTTTTTTCAGAATCTCGAACAGCTTGCAGCATTTTACATTGTCGAACGCTTTTTCCAGGTCGACAAATCCTATGAAAGTGTCTTGATTTTTCTTTAGCCTTGCTTCCATTATTAGCCGTAACGTCAGAATTGCCTCTCTCGTCCCTTTACTTTTCCTAAAGCCAAACTGATCGTCACCTAGAGCATTCTCAATTTTCTTTTCCATTCTTCTTTTCCATTATTCTTGTAAGCAGCTTCGATGCATGAGCTGTTAAGCTGATTGTGCGATAATTCTCGCACTTCTCAGCTCTTGCCGTCTTCGAAATTGTGTGGATGATGCTTTTCCGAAAGTCAGATGGTATATCGCCAGACTCATATATTCTACACACCAACGTGAATAGTCGTTTTGTTGCCACTTCCCCCAATGATTTTAGAAATTCTGATGGAATGTTATCTATCCCTTCTGCCTTATTTGACCGTAAGTCCTCCAAAGCTCTTTTAAATTCCGATTCTATTACTGGATCCCCTATCTCTTCTAAATCGACTCCTGTTTCTTCTTCTATCACATCAGACAAATCTTCCCCCTCATAGAGGCTTTCAATGTATTCTTTCCACCTATCTGCTCTCTCCTCTGCATTTAACAGTGGAATTCGCGTTGCACTCTTAATGTTACAACCGTTGCTTTTAATGTCACCGAAGGTTGTTTTGACTTTCCTGTATGCTGAGTCTGTCCTTCCGACAATAATATCTTTTTCGATGTCTTCACATTTTTCCTGCAGCCATTTCGTCTTAGCTTCCCTGCACTTCCTATTTACTTCATTCCTCAGCGACTTGTATTTCTGCATTCCTGATTTTCCCGGAACATGTTTGTACTTCCTCCTTTCATCAATCAACTGAAGTATTTCTTCTGTTACCCATGGTTTCTTCGCCGTTACCTTCATTGTACCTATGTTTTCCTTCCCAACTTCTGTGATGGCCCTTTTTAGAGATGTCCATTCCTCTTCAACTGTACTGCCTACTGCGCTATTCCTTATTGCTGTATCTATAGCGTTAGAGAACTTCAAACGTATCTCGTCATTCCTTAGTACTTCCGTATCCCACTTCTTTGCGTATTGATTCTTCCTGACTAATGTCTTGAACTTCAGCCTACTCTTCATCACTACTATATTGTGATCTGAGTCTATATCTGCTCCTGGGTACGCCTTACAGTCCAGTATCTGATTTCGGAATCGCTGTCTGACCATGATGTAATCTAATTGAAATCTTCCCATATCTCCCGGCCTTTTCCAAGTATACATCCTCCTCTTGTGATTCTTGAACAGGGTATTCGCTATTACTAGCTGAAACTTGTTACACAACTCAATTAGTTTTTCTCCTCTTTCATTCCTTGTCCCAAGCCCATATTCTCCTGTAACCTTTTCTTCTACTCCTTCCCCTACAACTGCTTTCCAGTCGCCCATGACTATTAGATTTTCGTCCCCATTTACATACTGCGTTACCCTTTCAATATCCTCATACACTTTCTCTATCTGTTCATCTTCAGCTTACGACGTCGGCATGTATACCTGAACTATCGTTGTCGGCGTTGGTCTGCTGTCGATTCTGATTAGAACAACCCTTTCACTGAACTGTTCACAGTAACACACCCTCTGCCCTACCTTCCTGTTCATTACGAATCCTACACCTGTTATACCATTTTCTGCTGCTGTTGATATTACCCGATAATCATCTGACCAGAAATCCTTGTCTTCCTTCCACTTCACTTCACTAATCCCTACTATATCTAGATTGAGCCTTCGCATTTCCATTTTCAGATTTTCTAGTTTCCCTACCACGTTCAAGTTTCTGACATTCCACGCCCCGACTCGTAGAACGTTATCCTTTCGTTGATTATTCAATCTTTTTCTCATGGTTACCTCCCCCTTGGCAGTCCCCTCCCAGAGATCCGAATGGGGGACTATTCTGGAATCTGTTGCCAATGGAGAGATCATCATGACACTTCTTCAATTACAGGCCACATGTCCTGTGAATACACGTTACGTGTCTTTAATGCAGTGGTTTCCATTGCCTTCTGCATCCTCATGTCGTTGATCATTGCTGATTCTTCCGCCTTTAGGGGTAATTTCCCACCCCTAAGACAAGAGAGTGCCCTTAACCTCTATCCGCTCCTCCGCCCTCTTTGACAAGGCCATTGGCAGAATGAGGCTGACTTCTTATGCCGGAAGTCTTCGGCCGCCAATGCTGATTAATTATCATAATTTAGGCAGTGGCGGGGATCGAACCCGGGACCAAAGACGTTTTGATTATGAATCAAAGACGCCATCCCTAGACCACGGGTATTTCCACTTCTCACATATTGTTCGTATACTATGACCAACAGAAACGTGTACAGTGAAATGTAACTTACAAGTTACTTAATTTGATGAACTGGTGTCAATTACAATTTTATAACATAAGAATACAATAACAAAGGTACAAAATACATCATTAAAGAACATAACAATACTGATAACATTTGTAGTAATAGGGGCTTTACAAAAGAATATAATTAAACAGATACATCAGTGTTACAGGAAATATGACATAAGTGAATATATAAAATAATGAAAATAGTTTTCGAAACATTAATTTCACACATGAGCATTAAAACAGAACAGAATAAATAATGTCTAAACATCTTTACAAAGAAAATAACATAGAACCGAAAAATTCTACAACATAAATCTTATTAGCTAAACATATAAAGACAGGAAAAAGACAAATACATAAGGGTACATAAACACATAGCAGAATAACAAAGGAGAAAAGGACAGGGTTTGTTTTCAGTGTAACATTTGGTACTGCAGTCCAACCCAAAACTTCATTCCATAGATGTTTTGTCTTATTTCAACATTTGCTTCCACCAAAAAAAATCCTATCCAAGCATACTTTCTGTATTTATATGTTCACATATTTCTTACTTCATTATTTAGTTTCCATTATCTTACCTCATCATTTATTTCCAAGAAAATCCTACCTATACCTGCTTTCTGTAATTTTTTCGTATAACTTCTCAATGCATTTCTTCCAATGCATCATAACTCATTCTCTTATATAGTCTACCCCCTCTTAAGCTAACTTAAATCTACTGAGCTCAGATACTAAACTAAGGGACGAGGCAATGCAGCAGCACAAAACAATTAATACAAACAGCAATGAAAAAAAAATGCAAACTGGCAAAGCAAGCTACAGAAAATCTAAATTACCAAGCAAATGCAACATTACAACTAATATGAGCCAATGTGCAGCAACGAGAAAAATAAATCAGAAGTAAAACTGGCTTAACAGAGTAATACAAAGTGAAATTTAGTATCACTATGCCTGGCAAATAGCAGTAGCAAATGCAATAACTTAAATCTAAACATGACAAAGCTCAAGCAGAAAAACATTACAGTAAAAATTGCCATGTTTATTACCTATGTCACATCTTAACACAAGAGTGATGCATCAAGGTAACTTACTCTACCAAAAAAATTACCAAGTAGTTAGAAAGAAAATTATGTATGCAGTTACTGTTATTAATCCCTTCTTATTGTTCTTTCCATTCCAAGTGTTCCTTTTTCGAAGAATATGATCATAAAATTATTATTTAATAGATCTGTTGGCAGAAAGTGTTCACATTACCAAATTCACTTAATTTTATTTTATAAAGCTAATGCTGCAACACAGCTGGAAACCAGATATTAACGAAAATGAGCAATCTCTCAACTAGAAAGACAATAGATGTAAAATGTTTCTCATCATTTCATTAGGCATTTTAGTATATATCATAAATTAAGAGCTCCACAGTGTAATCATATGTTTTCAAGTTTGAGCGTGTCACATTTGCGATGCTTTTTACAAAGGAATGTCAATAGCGAAGATAATGGCCTCTATTTTCCTCCACCTAATGGCTTTCTTTTGTCAGACAACTATCACTCAGTCGGGCGCCCAAAACGCATTCCGTCAAGGTCACTTACCTTTCTTAGCGAAATATTTATGACAGCAGTTTCCGCTACAGTGACAGTTTGATACAAATGAAATTTCACAGGTCGAAGTATTTGCGTTACGAATCTGTAGAAACAAAATGCTATAAATATAACAGTATCCAAAAATTTTTGGCGGCATTGTGATACATTCACGCATGTACACACATTTCATAACTCTTAAAGTACAATTCTTGGTTTCCAACATCCTTTTTTATATATCAGAGTCCGTAACCACTGTTCATTACTCCTTACCTTATTACACATATACATATTTGTTGACACGTCAATCTTGCGGCGACACTTCAATATTTCATCATAATAAATACATAGCATAATCAAATTCCTCATATAGCATCAGCTTATTGATCATAAACATACCTCAACAGCATAATACACATTGTCGTCATAATAATAACATCATAAAAACTCAGCCAAATCTAAAAACAGGCGTAGCTTTCTGCAATAAGGTCAAAACCTAAAAAAAGTTATCTGCTCATTTCAATAGTGTCATCTACCTCCGACATACTTGAAAATTCATGACCCCATACAAATACATCATTCAAAGCTCTCATAGTATCACAATGGGTCCGAAAAAATATGAACAGTTCATAAAGTACAGACAAAATACAATTTCATAAGTGTCAACTTATCCAACTGTGAAATTGCGTAAACATCTGTCACTGACGTAGTAAAAAAAAATGTTTGTTTCTCTGTTAAATAATCAGATAGCTATGTAATTCTGTGTTAGAGGAATATGGTACCGATGTGTAAAGTTGTATAAGCAAATACCATATTAGCTAGGGGTCCTTGTGCTTGCCAAACACATGGTACACAAAGTAAGCGTCTACCGCCTGAGGATTAATGTAATTATACCCTCAGGTGTTACAGATTACAGAAATGGAATGAAATGTATCACGGAAAACTTTCATTGTAATTCAAAAATCTTTAAAAATAAATGTTTTAAGTACAAAATTAGTCACTCAAATGCGTGTTCTGTTGCGCTAAATGTGCATCTTGCTGTAAGATAATTCTGTGGAAGTGTCGTAGTTATCGTCCTCCGAAAGCTACGTTCTGCAGAAGTCGTTGTACTTACCTCGTAATAAACAACAGTGAAATGCTATGCGTATAGGTATCGTAGTTATTACGTACATTACCGTATCAAGAAATTACTACACTGTAACGTATTGTTGTGCTACGAAAAAGGCTGTCTCATTGTAGCTATACCACAAAAGTTACTACTAAAACATGTTTTACTTTCCAGAATAATACAGAAAAACTGTGCAGATATAAAACAGATACACCGCAAAAACAACAATGTAAATTGCGTCACATATTAATAGCGTCGTGATATAATCGTGTAGCTGTCAAAGAAACGAAATGCTAAGTCATCTTTAATCCCACAGAAAGTACTTCAAATAAAGAATGTATTTTCAAGTAAACCAAAACGTTGCATTAAAATCTCATTAGCAGTGCCTGTATATGTTCTAAGTATGTAAGCCTTATAGTCGTTACATAATCGTGCAACTAACAAGCAAGAATGTACACACACAATAACACTGTGTCGTCTGTTCACAATAACAATGCATTCGTAATTTCTGTTTAAATAAGTTCTATTGGTTCTTGACTGGATATTTAACTTCAAACATTGTTGCATGGTAACAGTTTCTTAAGTCTGACAAAGCATACTAGAAATGTGAAGTGCAAAAGTTTTATCGCAAAGACAAAGTTAAAAAGCAGATTATCTTTCAACAAACGGTTTTACATGTGAAATGTGGTGTAAACCTTTACTCTTCCTAGTACGCACAGTTTCAACTTCAATGCAATTATCATGTGGTATACGTCGGATTCTGTAAGGTCCGTTGTAAACTAGAAAGAATTTGTGACTCAAGTGTTTCTTCTTATGTGACAATGAATGAGCTTTAATGAGAACTTTCTGACCAATATATAATTTCTTTGCATTTGCTTTACCTTGTAGTTTTCTCCTTTTGTCTGCTGCAGATTTTATATTTTTAATAGCCAAATCAATTATGTCTTTGTGTCGAAGTTTACGTGTATTCGGGAAAGGAACAAGCTCTCTGATTCTGTTCGGTGGTTCTTCATTCTTCAGTACAAGAGTAGGTGGTAAAGCAGTGGACTCATGAGGCATTTCATTCAGCACATTTTGAAATAAGTGTAAATATCTGTCCCAATGCTGATGCTTTCTGTGACAATAAAGTCGGCAAAGCTTATTGATTTCTTTCATAATCCGTTCATATGGGTTACAATGTGGTGAGTACAATGAAATAAAAACAGGTTTGATTTTATGGTTCCGAAGCATGCATGACCAAACAGCAGATCTGAATTGCGGTCCGTTATCTGAAATGACTTTAGCAACGTGGCCAACTTCACGTAAGAAATTTTTAACAAAGGCGTTGGATATAGACCGTCCAGTGGCTTTACGTAACGGAGTGAAAGAAACAAATTTTGAAGTAAGTTCAACACCGACTAGAACGTACGAAAATCCATTCGAAGTTTTGACAAGGGGTCCCATGAGATCAACAGCAGCAAATTCTTTTAATTTAGAAGGAATGATTGGAAACAACGGAGCACGATATGAGATAGTAGACGGTCTCGCCTTTTGACAAAGTTTACAAATACACAAGATTCTTCGAATTCTCTTTTCCATATTGTTAAAATAACAAGTCGTCCGAAGAATATGATAACATTTTCGTGGACCAAAATGTGCGTAGCTGAAATGAATGTACCAAATGAGCTTATTAGCAAAATCATCTGGAATGCAAAGTACCCATAGCTTGTCATCAACAGTGCAGCTTTTGAAAAGTATGTTGTTTCTAACCAGATAATAATGCCAAATCTGAGTGTGTCTTTTCACGTCATTTACTTTTGATGTCTTTCCAAATCGGATCTTTATCTTGTTCATGAGCAATGTCTTTTAAAGATGTGGTGATGAAGTTTTCAAAGGCGACTTTCTGAATGTAAAGATTACTGAAATTTTTCTCGAGGTTGCCTTCTGTCTTACTTTTCTCAAGCCCAGCCGGTGCGCGTGACAGTGCGTCCGCAACAATGTTCTCCTTGACGGGAGTGTAGACTATTGTGAAATGGAATTCTTGCAGAAACAATGTCCAACGGTTTAACCTGTCATTATTTAATTTTGAAGACATAAGAAATTGTAATGCACGATGATCACTGTATACTTTTATGTGCTTACCAGATAAAAAGAAACGGAATTTGTTAAATGCTCAAACGATAGCTAAAGCTTCTAATTCAGTAACGGAATAATTTTTTTCAGATTTTGTTAGCTAAAGCTTCTAATTCAGTAACGGAATAATTTTTTTCAGATTTTGTTAGCACTCGGCTAGCAAAAGCAATGGTTTTCTGAACAGTAATGTCATTTTCTGTGGCTTCTTGAAATAAATGGGCACCAAGACCGACTTTAGAAGAATCCGTGCTAAGGCAGAAATCTTGTGACAGATCTGGATGAGCTAGTATTGGCGCGTTAAGTAGCGATTCTTTCAAAGAATTGAATTCCAACTGTGCTTGTTCGTCCCAGTTCCAAATAGTATTATTTCCAGTGAGAGAACAAAGTTTTGGTGTAACTAGAATTTGCATATTCAGAAAACGACGGTAAAAATTTACGAAACCTAGAAAACTGCGGACTTGTTTTTTTGTGGATGGAACTGGAATGGCTCTGATTGCTTCTAACTTTTCAGGAACCAGCTGAATGCCTTCAGAAGAAATAATATGTCCCAAAAACTTCACCTTTGTCCTACCGAATTCAGACTTTTCCAAGTTGACTGTAATTCCAGATTCTGCAAAACTACGTAACAAACTGTTGAGGATGTGATTATATTGTTCCCATGAGGCTTCTGCTATTAGAATATCATTCACATATAAGGTGATGTGACGTTTTAAGAACTCAGGTAATATGGAATTTAGCCCGTGAATGAATGCTGCCGAAGAAATGTTCAAACCAAAAGGAAGTTTCCGAAACTGATAACAAACGCCGAAACAAAGGAAAGCTGTGTATTTTCTACATTCTGGATGAAGTTCGATCTGATAAAAGCTGGATCTGGGATCAATAGAAGACAACACTTTTACACCATTAAAATTTTGAAGAAGTTCTTCTAACGTTTGCGATCTGTCTGTTTCAGGAATGATGATAGTATTGATTTATCTCGAATCTAAGACAAGCCTGATCGATCCATTTTTCTTCTCAACTACATGTAATGTATTATTGTATGAGCTTACTGCAGGCTCAATAATGCCCTCGTCAAGCATAGATTGTATTTCTGTTCTAACACCGTCTCTATAATGCGCCGGAATTACGTATGGTCTAACACAAAATTTAGTATGCTCACGAACACGAAATTGGTATTGAAATCCCTTGATTGTTCCTGTTTTGTGAGTAAAAACTGTGGAATGTGCTTGTAAAATCTCAAAAAGGTCTTGCCTATCAGTGTCATTACAATTCTCAATTGTTCGGATTTTATTCTGAATTAACTCATTAGTTTCAAATATGTCGTCGATATCATTCCTGTCAGTACTTGCAGAGTGATTGTTAGTGTCAAGTTCCGTCGAAAATTCCGAACTGTTGTCTAACAGGAGGTAAAGCCGATTTATTTCTTCGTCATGGTTTGAGAGCCAATCTTCAAATTTCAAAGCTGTTACTTACCTTCTTTCTCTAAACTTATTTCAGCATCGTGAAAGTTTAAGAGTGCTTTGTATTCATTAAAAAAGTCTACTCCCAATATAATTTCCGTCAAAAATACTGGAACAATAAGAAAGTTCATAGAGAAGCTGTAGCTTTGACAAAAGAATTTTAAGTTGGTTTGTTGGCGTACATGTACACTTTTTCCCACGATTGCACCTTGTAATTTAATCTTACGTAACGGAAGTGTGGGGCAATCGTTCGATTTGTTGCATTTGCTAAAGGCTGTTTCACTAATTACTGAAATGGGACTGCCAGAGTCAAGTACTGCCGTAAATTTTACATTTACTGTAATGTGAATCACAGGATATGCAATGTTGTTATGTTTTACGTCGTGTTCCTGGAGTAAGATGTCCCTAATGTCTTCCATTTTTATGTAATTACTAGCTACGGCAGCTGCGTCGTCAGTTTCATAAGTACGTTTTGTGGCTGCCAGCGGTATGAGTCATTGCCCATTGTCTCTTTGATGGCGCGCGTCGTTATTGGGATTTGGAGACCTAACTTCTACAAATTCACCTTGTCGAGAGGGCGCTACCCTGTTGGAATCCCGCCAGTTCTGATGCAATTCAGGTCTGTCGTTATGATCATATCGTCTGTCGTCATGTCGGTAGATTCCATAGTTTCTTTCTTGTCGGTCACATGGTGGAGAATTTCTCCCAGAATCGTAACTACATGCTTGACCGTTGCGTCTAAAGTTATTCTGTCTCCATTGATAATAATTACTTTGGTTCCCATATTGTCTGTTTCTCTGATTGTCTCTGTGATAGTCACTACCACGGAGAGCTTTCCCTGTAATTATTACTACTCTGCCAACGGTTGTCATACGGGTGGTGTCTGTTTTGGTCACGATTTGTGTTGTGAGAATAGCCTTGTCGTGTCCAGTTATTATTTCTTTCATCGCAGAATTGCTACGGATGTGACCTGTAATTGTTGTGTTCCTGTTTTCGCGTTCCGCGATTGTCACTGTCAATTTCTAATTCTTGTAAGAGTCCCTGAAAGCTTCAATGTCGTCTTTGCAACGTCCTGCCAAAATAATATGTCGTAAATGTTCAGGTAATTTGATTAAGCAAATGCGGATGAGTTCTGAGGGGCTGTATGGGTTTGACAGGTACTGATTCTTGTGCAGCATGTCTTCAAAATATTTCACAAGACTGGAAAATGCAGATTGTTCGAAATGTTTCGTCATTATGATGCTATGTTTTACTCGGTCTTGTGTAGCTTGAGACCAGTATGCTGAGAGGAAGGCATGATAAAATTCTCCTTCACTGTGGCAATCGTGAATGACCGATCGCATTCTTACAGCTGGTTCATTCTCTAAATAGCCACACATAAATTCTAACCTGTGCTCTAATGACCAGTTGGCAGGAAAACAATGAGAGAATTGATGAAGCCACGCTTGTGGATGAATGCCGTTGCCGGAATTCTTAAATGTTTTGAATTTACGTGTAGTAATAAACAGCTTATAGTCAAAATCATCATATCGGCGAGTCGCATGTCGGTCATTGTTACGTCGTTTCGGCGGCTGCATCTCAAAATTCGGTGTACCTTGCCAATTTCTTTCATAATATCCGAAGTGCCCTGTGTTATTATTTTGTGGCTGTTCCGTATTTCTATGTCCCTCTCCCCGTATTGCAGCGCGAGTGTCCTCTGAAATATGTAATTCTTGTATTACCTGTGTCAACTGATCTTGTACTTCCCGAATTTCTCTTTGGTGTTGCGTATTAATTTGATTCTGATTTTGTTTGAATTTCCTAATTTGTTCGCACTCTTCTGTGTCATTAAAGACTACCGGTTTTGTGTCATTCAGATTATCATCTACCTACCTAGATAAATTATTTAGTTGATCCGAAAGTTCAACTACTTTCTCTGATAATGAACTAATTTCCTCCATGTGTCTTTCTGAACCATTTTTCAGAGTATCTGCTGTGTCCTTTAAGTTTTCCTGAGTTTTTGCAAGTTGCGTAACCAAATCGATAGATGCAACTGAGTCAATTTTCGCTTGCAAGGTGTCGTGATTTTCATGAACTACAGTTTGCAGTTCCTTTATGGCTGCTTCGTGATTCTGTAATGCATTTTCATGATGCGAAAAAGTAGGTTGGAAATGCTCACAAATTTGTGTTTTTACGTCATTACAGACTTTTTGACATTTCGATTCGATTTTATGTAACACAGTAGTTACATCTTCACGTGTTTGTTCAAGTGTGGTGTCTAACTTTTGAAGATTTTGTTCCATTGCGTCTAACTGTTGCTGTGTTTGTCTCTGGTGTTGTTCCATTGTATCTAACTTTTGAAGATTTTGTTCCATTGTGTCTAACTTTTGAAGATTTTGTTCCAATGTGTCTAACATTTGAAGCTTTTGCTCTGTTTGTCTCTGGTTTTGTTCCATTTGTTGCATTAATTGCAATAATAATGTATTAGTGTCTGGAATCTGTTCCTCTATGCTTTTTGGCAGTGCATTTTCACCGGCAACATTCAGATTTTGACAAGCAGAAAATGTGTCTTCACTCATTTGAGAAAACGGTGAGGACCCAAAACCTGAGTCAACAGTATTTGCAATATTGTGTTCTGTCATTTCGGATTCCTGAGGCGAGCTGTTGCCGACCGATCGATCGATAATACTTCCCTGTTCACTATTTGTTTCACTGTCTACACCACTATTTGCCCCCGTTCCATTTCTCTATGCACAATTACCAAATTACTACTTCGAATGTCTCTTAATTCACTACACAGTGGTGCTGATAAGCTACGCTCGTCGTCACTATTATTTCTCAGTTTCTAGTGTTACGTTTCTCACACGCCATTATTGTCACAATATTTCACACTATAACACAGAAAAGCACAATTTGAAGAGCAAAAATAAGAGAACACATTAACATAGCACTGAAAATAATATCTAGTTAATTGCAAGCGCAGCTACGAAATACTTGGTGCAAATCTACATGCATGCCATAACTGTTTTACTGTACATCAATGAAAGACTGCAACTACAAAGGAGATTCTCTCTACAATTACGCGCTAGCAATAAACAAAAGCTACACTAATTACACAAACTACAAGAAAAATCAGAAGATTCCAGTGAGGTATCCTCGGCTAAGGGTCGACATATGAAACGTCCCCTTAGAATGATTGTACATGACTGTGCTTAAACTGACACACAACATTTTTTGGCGCAACGCAATCTGACTTTCAAAAATCCCTACAAAAGAATGGCCCTGACTAACATTAACCTACATCTTTCACAAATCACTTACCTCACAAAAATCTTCGTTACTCGAACTACTGCAATACAGCGAGCGCCACTACTGCCAGCTAAATAAAAGATTCAAACTACTGAAGGCACTAACTACTGATAGGCATAGTTAGCAAATGAAAGATTTTGATAGAGAACAAACAATGTATTTACCTCAATAGTGTTCTAAAGTCATAATATATATATCAGTTCATGGCATCCAGTCTTACAAATTTACTGTCTCTGTCCTAAACTCCGCCATCTCACTCCCCACATCCACCATTGCTGGCGGCTCACCTCCAACTGCGCAACGCTACGCGCTGTTAACAGCCAACAGCCCAACACCACAATAGCGAATATTAAAACAATGCCACCCAGCCAAAGACTGCACACAGCACAGCCAGTGATTTTCATACAGAGCGCTACGTGGCGTTACCAATATAAAAACCTAGACAGCCTACTTACAGTAGTTCGTACTGATTCTTCCCCTGCCATGTAATGCGAAAATTTAGCTACGTACAAGAGACAATCGGCATGTTCATAAGTGGGTACACTTTTCCGGAACGCTGCTGTGCCTGGACGAATCCTCTCTCATATTAAAAACTTCATCCTCAGAATCAGATGATTCTCGATTCGTAGGCTTTGGTAGCCTCTGCTTCTTTGTCTACGGTTTATTTGTTGCTGTCGTCGATACTTCAAGAGATCTGTTGCATGGGGACGGGGTTAGACAGCTGAAGAACCTCCTTTTCATTTCCCAGAGCCTGGCCTCTTCTTTGTGGAACGGATGAGGTTTTCCAAGGGAATCAGTGATCATAAGGCCGTTGCAGCATCCCTGAATATGGAAGTTAATAGGAATATAAAAAAGGGAGAAAGGTTTATCTGTTTAGCAAGAGTAATAGAAGGCAGATTTCATACTACCTAACAGATCAAAATGAACATTTCTGTTCTGACACTGACAATGTTGAGTGTTTATGGAAAAAGTTCAAGGCAATCGTAAAATGCGTTTTAGACATGTACGTGCTGAGTAAAACTGTGAGGGACGGGAAAAACCCACCGTGGTTCAACAACAAAGTTAGGAAACTACTTCGAAAGCAAAGAGAGCTTCACTCCAAGTGTAAACGCAGCCAAAACCTCTCAGACAAACAGAAGCTAAACGATGTCAAAGTTAGCGTAAGGAGGGCTATGCGTGAAGCGTTCAGTGAATTCGAAAGTAAAATTTTATGCACCGACTTGACAGAAAATCCTAGGAAGTTCTGGTCTTACTTTAAATCAGTAAGTGGCTCGAAACAGCATATCCAGACACTCCTGGATGATGGTGGCATTGAAACAGAGGATGACACGCGTAAAGCTGAAATACTAAACACCTTTTTCCAAAGCTGTTTCACAGAGGAAGACTGCACTGCAGTTCCTTCTATAAATCCTCGCACAAACGAAAAAATGGCTAACATCGAAATAAGTGTGCAAGGAATAGAAAAGCAACTGGAATCACTCAACAGAGGAAAGTCCACTGGACTTGACGGGATACCAGTTCGATTCTACACAGAGTACGCGAAAGAACTTGCCCCCCTTCTAACAGCCGTGTACCGCAAGTCTCTAGAGGAACGGAAGGTTCCAAATGATTGGAAAAGAGCACAGGTAGTCCCAGTCTACAAAAAGGGTCGTCGAGCAGATGCGCAAAACTATAGACCTATATCTCTGACGTCGATCTGTTGTAGAATTTTAGAACATGTTTTTTGCTCGCGTATCATGTCGTTTTTGGAATCCCAGAATCTACTCTGTAGGAATCAACATGGTTTGCGGAATCAGCGATCGTGTGAGACCCAACTCGCTTTATTTGTTCATGAGACCCAGAAAATATTAGATACAGGCTCCCAGGTGGATGTTATTTTCCTTGACTTCCGGAAGGCTTTCTATGCAGTTCCGCACTGTCGCCTGATAAACGAAGTAAGAGCCTACGGAATATCAGACCTGCTGTGTGGCTGGATTGGAGAGTTTTTAGCAAACAGAACACAGCATGTTGTTATCAATGGAGAGACATCTACAGACGCTAAAGTAACCTCTGGCGTGCCACAGGGGAGTGTTACGGGACCATTGCTTTTCACAATATATATAAGTGACCTAGTAGATAGTGTCGGAAGTTCCATGCGGTTTTTCGCGGATGATGCTGTGTATACAGAGAAGTTGCAGCATTAGAAAATTGTAGCGAAATGCAGGAAGATCTGCAGCGGATAGGCACTTGGTGCAGGGAGTGGCAACTGACCCTTAACATAGACAAATGTAATGTATTGCGAATACATAGAAAGAAGGATCCTTTATTGTATGATTAGTTGATAGCACTGGTAGCAGTTACTTCTGTAAAATATCTGGGAGTATGCGTGCGGAACGCTTTGAAGTGGAATGATCATATAAAAGTAATTGTTGGTAAGGCGGGTACCAGGTTGAGATTCATTGGGAGAGTCCTTAGAAAATGTAGTCCATCAACAAAGGAGGTGGCTTACAAAACACTAGTTCGACCTATACTTGAGTATTGCTCATCAGTGTGGGATCCGTACCGGATCGGGTTGACGGAGGAGATAGAGAAGATCCAAAGAAGAGCGGCGCGTTTCGTCACAGGGTTATTTGGTAACCGTGATAGCGTTACGGAGATGTTTAACAAACTCAAGTGGCAGACTCTGCAAGACAGGCGCTGTCCATGTTTCGAGAGGGTGCGTTTCTGGATGAGGTATCGAATATATTGCTTTCACCTACTTATACCTCCCGAGGAGATCACGAATGTAAAATTAGAGAGATTCGAGCGCGCAGGGAGGCTTTCAGACAGTCGTTCTTCCCGTGAACCATACGCGACTGGAACAGAAAAGGGAGGTAATGACAGTGGCACGTAAAGTGCCCTCCGCCACACACCGTTGGGTGGCTTGCGGAGTATAAATGTAGATGTAGATGTAGATTTCAGACATGGCAGAAGATGTTACTTCCTCGACTTCAACATTAACCTTTCCGTTTTTAGTAGCCACGACTCCTGCAGATGGTTCATTGACTGGTTCATTGGGTCAGTCCTCAATTATTCTTTCACTGTTGGAATCGAAATCTGCACCCGTGAAAATATGAGTATTTAACGGGCATATTTCTGTCAACTTAAACCCATTTACTACTGTCTCCCCTGTCTCGCAGTTGAGATAGGCCTTTTTAAACAGTTTGGCGATGTCCATGTTTGTTACTGGAGTAATAGGCTTCCAATGGAGTCATGAAAGTACTCTGCAGCGGTTGCATCTTGTGAGAGGCATGAACCTGCAGACACAAGATGCTGACACGGTTTTCATGTGCGAAATCTATAATACCCAAATATCTGGAGTGGCTATGACGCCCCATCAGAAGCATGAGTATGTTGCTGTTGGCTTCACCTCTCTCAGGAAATGTTGAAACCAATCAGAGAAGAAGTGGCTTTGAATCCATCTGGAGGACTGGCGTACAGGAATGGGCTTCGGTGGAGCATCTCTCATTAGGTGACTGCTACAGAACTTTTGAGGCAATATCATCATGGATGGGACAAAATTTGATGCGGCATTCTTGCAGGTGACATCGGTCGGAAGTGATCCACGCAGTGCAGAAGAGATGGTTGCTGCTTGTCGCTTTCGTTTTCTTGCAACGGCGTGCGGAACTTTGCTCTGCACACTGCTTATACCTGTTTCGTCGACATTGTATGTTCTGTGGAAAGCTTTTTTTTCTCCATCTCTTGTGAAAGCAGAGAGAAAAATATTGACAAATTTTCTCTTGTGAAATCTAGACGTCTATTACTTGAGGTTGCTGTGGGTTTTCTAATCGAAATATACTTTTCCTGCTGCTTCCAGAAAAGGCATAACCACCTTCTTCCAGCCCGTTCACTCGAAAATGGATTTTGGATATTTTTGACTGTGACGAACTGAAATATCATCTATTGGAGATCCGTTCGGGTAAAACGAAGAAATTTACTTCCCGTTGTCATTCTACATTCAATGAGCTGTCCTTCTTGTTCGGAAGACAGAAAAGGTTTTCGCCAAAGTTTGGCCTTTTTGGCAAAATCAGTAGGTAAAGCTGATTTTACTAGCCTATATAGAATGGCCATGGGAACTTGGAAAGATTTTGCCGCCTTCGGGAAGTCCATCTTTCCTCTTAAAATTTTTAATTGCTGTTTGCACAGCAGATTCATTGCAGTGCTTTCGACCTCATGAAGTCATTCCCGAAGCAATATATATAAATAGTACGGTTTGTGATAGCACGGTACGAATATGGAATACCAGGGTACAAATATGGAGTACTAATACTCCATATTAGTGACACAGCCTTCTTGATAGACTGGCAATGGCAAGGAAAGCGTTTCTGAAGAAGAAAAATTTGTTAACATCGAGTATAGATTTAAGTGTCAGGAAGTCATTTCTGAAAGTATTTGTATGGAGTGTAACCATGTATGGAAGTGAAACATGGACGGTAAGTAGTTTGGACAAGAAGAGAATAGAAGCTTTCGAAATGTGGTGCTACAGAAGAATGCTGAAGATTAGATGGGTAGATCACATAACTAATGAGGAGGTACTGAATAGGATTGGGGAGAAGAGGAGTTTGTGGCACAACTTGACCAGAAGAAGGGATCGGTTGGTAGGACATGTTCTGAGGCATCAAGGGATCACCAATTTAGTATTGGAGGGCAGCGTGGAGGGTAAAAATCGTAGGGGGAGACCAAGAGACGAATACACTAAGCAGATTCAGAAGGATGTAGGTTGCAGTAGGTACTGGGAGATGAAGAAGCTTGCACAGGATAGAGTAGCATGGAGAGCTGCATCAAACCAGTCTCAGGACTGAAGACCACAACAACAACAACAACAGCCTTCTTGAAATTCAGAAACGCAAATAAAATGAAAAACGAAATTTAAAAAGGCAACAAACACACCATTTTACAGCTTAATGTATTAGCTAAACGTCTGTTTTGAAAATATATTGCTAATTCATGTATTATGACAAGACTGGAACTGAAAACCACCAACCTGCAACAATTATTCCTCCAAGTGAATTTGTTAAAACAGCTTCACTCAGTCAATATGGCTGTCAAATGCAATGTGAGTGTATCCCGAAGCAGTCCACAGTTGCTGAACGTATATTTCTAGCACTTCTCCAGAATATAGCACTTAAAAGGCGAAAAACCATAGTACTTCATTTGTCTACCTCTATTCTACATTTTTACCTCTTCCTCTATAGTATAACAGCTGGTGATGCTTTGTCAGTAACAGCGAAAACCTCCTGATGAGTGAGCCTTTTACTTTTCAAAAAAATAGTTCAAATGGCTCTGAGCACTATGCAACTTAACTTCTGAAGTCATCAGTCGCCTAGAACTTAGAACTAATTAAATCTAACTAACTTAAGGACATCACACACATCCATGCCCGAGGCAGGATTCGAACCTGCGACCGTAGCGCCCGCTCGGCCCCAAACTGTAGAGCCTAGAACCGCACGGCAACTCCTTCAGTTTTCAGACAGCTTCTTAAGACACAGAGGAACTATAGTAACAATACAAGGGTATCAATGATGAGCGTGTGACAGAATTTCTAAGCAGTATGTTACAGTTGTGACATTTTGCTCGAAATTTATTTCTGGGTTATTTCATGCCAATGATCCCTCTAGGATATCACAAAATTCATAAGTGATTTATGGAGGTGTAATTGTTATAACAGACTACTGTTTTAAATATTGCGGCACTTACGGCCGAATCTGACTCCGCAAAAAGCTAATCGCAAGTTCCTTTCATTCTTCAGACTGTTGAAAAGGCTTACTAACGCTTTCAAGGTACTCACTACACATCTCAGTTTGAAACATTTGCTCATCCATTCTTGTATAACTAAGAGGTTAAGGGTCACATTAATAGGGAATAACCAGAGAAACAAAGAAGCATCGTGTCTAGACAATTCCCTCTTTATATCACTGTGGAATAACTTGAAAAAGTTAATTGGCTGGTAAGGCAAAGAATTTAGATGAAATGAGACTGATGAAATAAACATTTCGCTATGAAACCTAAGTCATGCTAGCACCACAGATTCTAAATTTTGTTCTCCGTGTTCAGGTCCAACCGCATGATGTTATTTGCTTCCTTTTTTTGTTACGGAATTACATGAGGTCAATTTCATCTGTATTTTGTGACATAGAGAAATACAATGGAATTATTTACAAAATAAAAAAGCATTTCAAATGTTATTAAAACTATATTTTTCTTGAAATCGTACACGACCTTATATAACCAAAAGTAATTGAAAATGAAACATATTTGAATTCTACTACATCAGTTTTTGCTTTGACTTTTACTTTTACACTACAAGAGAATTAATGTATTCCTCGGCAAAGCATAAAAATATCGAAGCACCACCAGCAGTGGTTCTCAATCATATTCCCCAATGTGATTATCTTGAGGACATGCAACTTGCTTACATTCTAAATACCTCGTGGTCTGACGATAATTTCGCAGCAAACGAAACATACCAGGATATTTTTTCGAAAACTCGAGCCTGAAATTAATTACGGATCCAGACGTACACTTTATTAATTTCATAGTCTTTACATGTACTTTCCATCTTCTGTGCGAAGAGAATAGGGCAACTTCGTAATGGACGAATATAATTTCTCACCTGTCAGCACAAGTACACGTCATATGGTTGACCTAACGGGGTACACTTTGTTGGAATTACTCTTAATGAAGCGCAGATATTTTTATTTCGTCGACAACCAGGTACAATGCGGGATAAGTTTTGCCCATCCCACGAGTCAATAATATACAGAAATGGCTCCTTTTTTACGTAGGGTCGCAAAGCTTCATCCGAAAATTAAGCTTTCCAGATTTTGTAGCTGTTACGTACTGGTTATGATACCGTTACATTGGCTGGTTTACGTCTTGTTGGACTCAAAAGTCAAATTTGCTACTGACTTGTAGGAGACAAACAAAAACTGTTACAGTTTTTCGGAAAATGCTAATCCGTACGGGGCTGTGTATGAGTGTACAATCTCACAAGTAAAAGTTAAAGCGACTTAGGACCGAAGCGACAAGAGAGGATCGACTCGACATAAGTATAAAATGATTTATTCGTGTATGTTCGGATGTTTTATAAGGGTCAGAAACATTGGTCATGTGGTTGCTACACGAACATTATGCTAGTGGTCAATATCTGCAGCAGCCTCATTGCTGTCAGCAAGTTGTCATTTCATAGCGTCAAATATCTGGTGCAATTCATTCAAAGGAAATGGAATTCGGCAGCATCGTGTCGCCAAATACATCGGCGCCAGTGACAAACTTACGTTTTGTGAGTTATTGGAAACAGCAACATTCTTTTGTCCTGAAACCTGCACTATAGTTCTTCCCGAAGTCAACACTGAGGCTGTTTATGGAAATATAGATCCAATTACCGTAGAGGAATTAGAAACAGCATCAACGGAAATGAGGAACAGGAAGACTACAGTTATGAAAATTTGGAGCCCAATACTTAATCAGACCCATGCAGCGCGGTACAGATGAGCACAGCAGCATGCCGAATGGACCGCTCAGTATTGGCATGACGTTTTCTTCACCGATGAGTGTCACACATGCCTTCAATCAGACAATCGTCGGAGACGTGTTTGGAAGTAACCCGGTCAGGCTGAACGCCTTAGACACACTGTCCAGCGGGTGCAGCAAGGTGGGGGTCCCCTGCTGTTTTGGGGTTGCAATATGTGGGGCCAACGTTCGCCGCTGGTGGTCATGGAAGGCGCCATAACGATCTGTACGATACGTGAATGCCATCCTCGACCGATAGTGCAATCATATCAGCAGCGCATTGGCGAGGCATTAGTCTCCATGGACGTGTTTCAAATAAATATACCATGCAATATGCAACTATCAAACGATCTATATTACTTGAATTTTTATCATTTAATCTAGCTATGTCCACTGTTAAATCTTTGCGGGCGACTTTTGGTAGATGCCTGCAACGCTTGATGTATCCGATATCCTTGTGACGATATCCTTGTGACTTTCTGCCATCTTGGGCAGCCAAATTTGTTGGTGAAGCAGAAGTGTCGGATATACTGTATTCGCTATATTGGATCAGAAATTATCTTAAGTGGGTAATAAATATCAGCGATTAGCGTCATAAATACTCACGGCCACCTTAATAGGGTAAGAATAAGAAATTAGGTAATAAATGTAAATACCAACCTCAACGAATAGGATAACTGTCTTAAGTGGGTCATAATTTATAGCCTAAAGGACGATAAATTTGACCATGAGTAAACATTGGACAACAACCCGAGTGGCCAAGACGGGAAAGGTTGGGAGTGGGGAGGAGGACGACAATTCACGAGATGGGGATGGGGAGGGAATGTTTGGTCATAAATTGCCCTCTGACTAGTACAGTTCCTATATTAATAAATTTTTTAAGTGTATATATCTTCGAAATGCTTCACTATTTCTTCACCTGTTACTATCTTACGCTAAAATTTTATTACCTCCACAATTAATGCATTTAATATTCTTGATAATTTGTTTTGCCTGTTATAGCTTTTTTACTCCATGATAAACATCCAGCGCTTAATGAGTCGTTCTTGAATATCTTAGCATATTCCCGACGAAAACTTTAATATTCACTTCCTTCCTCGTGTACTCTTTCTAAAATCTTTTACTTTCGTGCTTCATTTGTCGATCTAATCTTTTACTTCATTTTCTAGCACCAAAGCTGTAGCGTAAGGACTTTACTTTCATCGTCTTCGGGTTTTTTGTGACCCACGTTTCAGAACCATACAATAGTGTTTTACAGACTTTTCTTGAACTCGTTTCTTATATGTAATATACTATGTGAATCACATAAATCTCTATCGAGACATTATACACAGAGATGCGTGAACTGATGATACGTTGTCATCGTTACGAGGCCTCGATAAGTATTTTCCGTCGATACAATTCAATACGAGCTCGAGAGGAATTTCTTGGAAATGATAATCGCGTAATTCAGTCATTTTACCTCGAGATAGAGAGAAGAGACAGCTTGAAACGCTTCACAATGTGCAGTAAACAGGGTTTTGAAGCTATGTGACAGGACATCCTCATATGGTTTATCTTTGCATATGTCCGTATGAGGTTGCCACATTTGAAGGGAGCTTGTAATTTCCTTAATGGACATATGCTTACTGTCGTTCCTAGCAGACACTTTACAGCGTATACATCTATTTAGTTAGCGTATTCGATTGCTGAAGGTCTTTGTTCCTCTCTTGATTTAGGCATCCAAAAAATTCATTTCATAATTGATATGAAACGGAAATTTACGGTGATTAATGGTTTCCAGTTATTTATACCTCAGCTTTAAACATACAGAAAAATGGCAACAGCAGCGTTAATCATATTTGCTGTTACCATTTGTCTCGCCAGGCATTTAAAGATGCATGTACAAGTTCGTTATAATTTACCTTCTTTGTAATCATTCATGTTGTGTTGATATTGAGCTTTTGCGGGGCGCTTTCTTTAGCTGTTACACAATTTAGTTTGTAATGTCAACGCCAATATTTTGTCACCAGTGCATGCGACTGTGCTCGAGATCTATGAAGCGATGAATATTTTTCCAGAATTGACTTTTAAGACTATATGTGAGAACTGAGAAAAGATTTATTATTAAATTGTGACTTATTATTATATTGTGAAATGTAAATAATTTCGAGCAACAGTATGTTTTATTATTTTTATAATCAGTATTCTACAAAGAATAATCGTATAACAAAATGTAATACCACTAAAAGAATGTACTAGCATTGTATTCTCTGTGAAATTTTCTTTACTCTATTGTTGTCTATGATGTATGAAGCAGCCGAGGTCGAAGGTAAGCTAAGATCTGTTCTTTTAAATATTATAAAAAGTAGTCGTAAGTGATCAAAAAATATAACATACAATTTACTAAATGGAATTCTAGTGTACGGACTTTTATTTGAATGTTTTAAGTATTGTGTCCGCAACAACCAGGAAAGCGGCTATTAGTGCCTGTTAAAGCGATACTAAGTTATTGGTAATTGTTGAATAATGTTGATATTGTGAACAGTCAGAACGGTGTAGGATTCTGAAATTTAATGCAGGATAAAGGGAAAGGTTGATGTTATTGATTTTCTACGAAAATTTACGTTGCTAAGAATATGCAGTCCACACTGTGTTTTGTCTGTCGCCAATACGTGAGCATATGGAGCGGAAATTTCAAATTACAGAAATAATGAGACAATAATTCTTTTCATCGACTTTACAATATTTGAACTCCGAGAACAAGAACCCACTGGATTTTCTTTCTGTTCTAACAGTGAAAATAACACGCAGTAGAACGACCTTAGACTTTAAGTAAATGAAATACCCTAATTTTTGTGGCTGGTGCATAAGATGAATTTCTCTCAGAGTAATTTATCAATGACTTTAAATAAAAGTATTTACGACACCAGTGTTGTTATGGGAATTGGTTGTAGTGTGATATATTAATTATTTGGTGTATACATTTTAATGTCGCTTACTGAATTAGTGAAACAGAATTTCAATATTTATTTGCAGTCATAATGTATGACAAAATAATTCATTCTACTCGGGCTTAACAGCACATAAATAAGAAGTATCAGAGATTATTTCTTTCTTTCAAATAAAACTGTTATTCTTGCTGCTTCACTTTCATACGTTTTACAATAACACGTACACACCACCAGAACTACTTCAAACAGAACAGAACCCATTACAAGTTTTATCGACCTATTCATAATTTCAGAGTCTGTCGGGTATCTGTTGTTTTTCATTCGGAAATAAATAGATTTGAAAAGTCCAACATCCATGGAGAATTTGTAGCGCTTCTTCTTTAATCCTCTTATTACGTCACAGGACAGTCGAATAGAATATCTTTCCGAAGGCCACAACATTTCAGAGAGTTTTTTGGCTGTCGACATATGCTATTGTACTCAGGCTACCTGCCCAATCGAGAATCGTTCCTGACGTGCTTTTCTTTTTCAGTTTTTGTTGGGTTTAGGCCTGTACACACGCAGCTATCTCAATAATATTGTCAGTTACGATGATACGAATATAGGGACAACACAACAATAAGTATCCAAGCAGAGAAAATTTGTGACCCACTTGGGAATCTAAACCAGGTCTCTTCGCGTAATCATCCCCTGCGCTGACCTCACGGCTATTGAGGTGGGCGCGCTGAGGTGTTTGCCACTCTTCATCTGTGTCTCCTAAGTTTAAATACATTCACAGTTCCTTAGTCTTTAAATATCCACAATATAAACTGATATTAAGAACCAAAATTAGTCACACTGCAGCGAAGTATATCGTGTTATTTCCTGACATTAACATTGTGTTCCTGATTAGAACTCGTACCTGAACCCTTGCCACTGTTAGAGCGAATGTATGGTGAGAAAATGATGGATGTATAAAAATCCTGAATAATGCTCAATGGAATTTTAAATTACTTCTCTCATAGAAACTCCTTCTATTTCTTGCGAAATGTTGGCCGGAGACCGATTTGTATTCAAAAATATAGCGTCATAGATCTTAATACATTAAAGAGATCATTCTTTTATCTGTCAACTATAAATTCAGTGTAGGGGTCGCAAGGTGCAAAGGATCAAGTTCTGACGCCTTATGATAGATATGTAATTTAACAGAAAGTGAAGAAAACATCTGCAGACTTCTGTTGATTGTTCATTGACACAACGAAGCAAGCGATCCTGCGCAGTGGTTAGCACAGTGTTCTCGCATTCGGAAGGCCTACGGTTTAAACCCGCATTCAGACATCCTGATTTAGGTTTTACGTGATTTCCCTAAATCACTTCAGGCAAATGCCGCGATGGTTCTTTTGGAAGTACACGGCCAATTTCCTTTCCCATCCTTCCCTAATTCGAGCTTGCGCTCCGTCTCTAATGACCTCGTTGTCCACGAGACATGAAAGCTAATCCACTCCTCCTGGTAAAACGAAACTGCGGGACCAAAAACATTCTGGACAATTCCAGTTTACGTTTGTGGAACCTCGTAGTTGTTGTTATTGTTGTTGTGGTCTTCAGTCCTGGGACTGGTTGGATGCAGCTCTCCCTGCTACTCTATCCTGTGCAAGCTTCTTCATCTCCCAGTACCTACTGCAACCTACATCCTTCTGAATCTGCTTGGTGTATTCATCTCTTGGTCTCCCTCTACGATTTTTACCCTCCACGTTGCCCTCCAATACTAAATTGGTGACCCCTTGATGCCTCAGAACATGTCCTACCAACCGATCCCTTCTTCTAGTTAAGTTTTGCCACAAACTTCTCTTCTCCCTAATTCTATTCAATACCTCCTCATTAGTTATGTGAGCCACCCATCTAATCTTCAGCATTCTTCTGTAGCACCACATTTCGAAAGCTTCTATTCTCTTCTTGTCTAAACTATTTATCGTTCATGTTTCACTTCCATACATGGCTACACTCCATACAAATACTTTCAGAAACGACTTCCTGACACTTAAATCTATACTCGATGTTAACAAATTTGTCTTCTTCAGAAACGCTTTCCATCCCATTGGCAGTCTATATTTTATATCCTCTCTATTTCGACCATCATCAGTTATTTTTCTCCCCAAATAGGAAAACTCCTGTACTATTTTAAGTGTCTCATTTCCTAATCTAATACCCTCAACATCACCCGACTTGATTCGACTACATTCCATTATCCTCGCGAGCTAGCGCTCCGTCTCTGATGACC
Organism: Schistocerca piceifrons; assembly: GCF_021461385.2. Classification (NCBI taxonomy): domain Eukaryota; kingdom Metazoa; phylum Arthropoda; class Insecta; order Orthoptera; family Acrididae; genus Schistocerca; species Schistocerca piceifrons. Next base: position 686,448,508 of record NC_060139.1, on the reverse strand, counting down.
TCGTTGTCAACGGGACGTTAAACACTAACCACCTAACCCTAACCATTATCCTCGTCTTGCTTTTGTTGATGTTCATCTTATATCCTCCCTTCAAGGCACTATACATTCCGTTCAACTGCTCTTCCAAGTCCTTTGCTGTCTCTGACAGAATTACAATGTCATCGGCGAACCTCAAAGTTTTTATTTCTTTTCCATGGATTTTAATACCTACTCCGAATTATTCTTTTGTTTCCCTTACTGCTTGCTCAATATAGAGATTGAATAACATCGGGGAGAGGCTACAACCCTGTCTCACTCCCTTCCCAACCACTGCTTCCCTTTCATGCCCCTCAACTCTTATAACTGCCATTTGGTTTCTGTACAAATTGTAAATAGCCTTTCGCTCCCTATATTTTACCCTTTCCACCTTCAGAATTTGAAAGAGAGTATTCCAGTCAACATTGTCAAAAGCTTTCTCTAAGTCTACAAATGCTAGAAACGTAGGTTTGCCTTTCCTTAATCTAGCTTCTAAGATAAGCCGTAGGGTCAGTATTGCCTCACGTGTTCCAGTGTTTCTACGGAATCCAAACTGATTTTCCCCAAGGTCGGCTTCTACTAGTTTTTCCATTCGTCTGTAAAGAATTCGCGTTAGTATTTTGCAACCGTGACTTATTAAACTGATAGTTCGGTAATTTTCACATCTGTTAACACTTGCTTTCTTTGTGATTGGAATTATTATATTCTTCTTGATGTCTGAGGGTATTTCGCCTGTCTCATACATCTTGCTCACCAGATGGTAGAGTTTTGTCAGGACTGGCTCTCCCAAGGCCGTCAGTAGTTCTAATAGAATGTTGTCTACTCCCGGGGCCTTGTTTCGACTCAGGTCTTTCAGTGCTCTGTCAAACTCTTCACGCAGTATCATATCTCCCACTTCATCTTCATCTACATCCTCTTCCATTTCCACAATGTTGTCCTCAAGTACATCGCCCTTGTATAGACCCTCTATGTACTCCTTCCACCTTTCGGCTTTCCCTTCTTTGCTTAGAAATGGGTTTCCATCTGAGCTCTTGATATTCATACAAGTGGATGTCTTTTCTCCAAAAGTCTCTTTAATTTTCCTGTAGGCAGTATCTATCTTACCCCTAGTGAAATAAGCCTCTACATCCTTACATTTATCCTCTAGCCATCCCTGCCTAGCCATTTTGCACTTCCTGTCGATCTCATTTTTGAGACGATTGCATTCCTTTTTGCTTGCTTCATTTACTATATTTGTATATTTTCTCCTTTCATCAATTAAATTCAATATAGTTATAAAAAGATAAACAGGGAACCCTGCGATCAGCCCCTGAATACGATGGGATAGTCGACCGACCACCGTGTCATCCTCCGTCATTCATCAGTGGATGCGGTATGGAGGCGCATAGGGTCAGCACGCAGCACCCTCGGCCATTGTCGACGTTCCGACATTCGAGCCGCTCCTCTACTTGCTTCACGAGGCTGACAGCGCTGGAAATTGAACCAGCAACCCCTCCCCTCCCCCCCTCCCCCCTCCGCCCCCCCCCCCCCCCGTAGAAGAGTCTATCACGCTGACCGCTCGGCTACGGGGGCGAACATGAATTTTTTTTATTTTCAGGTATTGTTTGAATAATTTGTCTTTTTTGTTTTTGTGGATAAGGAAATGTGTTGTTAGGAATAAGCCAAGAGAGTTTTGTAATATGACTGTGGACGTTCCTAAGGGCCTCTTTTCAAGGTCTTCTATGTGATGACATACTGTCGAAACTACGTACAGAACAATTAAGGTTTTAAAAGATTATATACAAATCACATTTATAAAAGCTATGGAGCACGACGACGAACATTGAAGTGTAGGTGACTAACACAGCAACGGCAATACAGTTCGTACGTAAAAGCTTGCGGGCTTCACACATTCTGATGAATATTTCGTGAGAATGAGAATCGAATGCAGTGGGTCTTCAGTCGAGGCTCTTGTCAAAAGCTGTCACTTGATGAGAGGAATATTTCATTAGAGTATTGTGTTTGCAATCGACATTTCGCCGTTCGTGGCAGGACGTCTCCGTAGGGGTTGTATTGATCTTATCATTCAGTCTCTCAACTCCATACGCCTAACATTCAGTAAGATTAATACCGTTGGGGCACAAAGCTTTCGTAGCCGTACCTGCGGACGCTGAACGGACAACGCTATCCGTAGCACGCGAAGATTGGTAGAATATTTTACTTTCATTTGATGTTCCTCGGATACGTAAATTTTGCCGTACGTTATTTCGTGAAATAGATACACTACCTTGTGATAGACAAACTGCGGATGGAGACAAAAGAAGGCGCCAGACTGAAGCTCTTCATTGCATCCACAGAAATTGTAATTTGTTAAAACTAGTCCGCCTGTACAAATTGGAGTTGTACCACAGAAGCTCAGATGTCGTGCACTTTGGAGTCTAGAGTTGCCTCAGAGCACGATTTGCAGGACCTCTCGTCAGTAGGATTCATGTCGTTTCTGTCTGTCACATTCGGCCTGACAAGGGGGAAAGTACGATGCGCCTGTGCCACAAAGGTGTGTAATGATTCCGGAATGAGGAGACTATTACTTCTACCGACAACAATATGCCTTTTGATCGTGTTGATGTTCACCGTGCTGCGAATCTATTATTTCACAGATAATTTTATGTGTGACGAGTACGTCTTCGGTCGGGGAGTGGCAATAGTAACGTTTGTATTCGATGTAGTACCATCGATTGATATTTACTTTCGATTGCTGTTGTGTCTCCGTGATGAATTCCAGAGTATCATCCTAAAAATCGAAAGCATCGATCACATTTTAATGAATTCATTCAAATGTAAGTTGAAAAGGAAATCTGCTTCATTCGTAATTCGTTCAACAGGCTTCTTTGTACTGTACGCAGGCATATATCTTCTTAACGGGATAGGATCGCCTAGCATCCATATCTGCTTGGAGGTGGCAACTGCCTTTTGTTTCTTCATTAAAACGATACTAATGATTGAAATTGACGGATTTCTACTTATACTAAGAAATCGATTTCGTGTACTCAACTGCAGTTTCACTTTATTCATAGGCAGCACGCAGCGCTCTCTTGTAACCGAAACAGTGAGGGTAAATTTGAGCAAAAAGTTAGAGGTACACCACTTTTTGTCGAACCAAAGTGTAGGTAATTCTGACGATTATGAAGATAGCCAAGATGCAAAGAGGACAGATAGAAGAAGTGTCGCTATGTCGCACACGGCTGCAGAGCCTTGCCCCTGCAACGTTTCGCCACAAACGGATGAGGCAGTGCTGCCTGGAGCAGTCACAGCGCGCGAGCCGGACAAGCCGCCCGTGAGAATGAGCCCTGCCGCGGGCGGTGGTGAAGGCAGTGCAGCAAAACCTTCCAGTGTCGGCAAAGAGCCTGCAAGAAGACAGAGTGCCAAACTTTCCCAGCGCCAAACATCGGCTGGACGAAAGTGTGATTCTGATCCCCCCGTTCTGCTGTCTGCTCCCTACCAGCGTGTTCCGCCTAGAAGCCACCATCACGTCTTCGAGAAAGGAAACTCTACGTTTCATTGCAGCAAACTCACGATACAGGTTAGTGTATATACTGCAATTTGTGGCAATTTTATGTAACGGTAATGACGGACGGTAATAACGAAAAAACTTTTGGAAATTACACTACTGGCCATTAAAATTGCTACAACAAGAAGAAATGCAGATGATAAACGGGTATTCATTGGACAAATATATTATACTAGAACTGACATGTGATTACATTTTCACGCAAATTTGGTTGCATAGATTCTGAGAAATCAGTACCCAGAACAACCACCTTTACCCGTAATAACGGCCTCGATACGCCTGGGCATTGAGTCAAACAGAGCTTGGATGGCGTGTACAGGTACAGCTGCCCATGCAGCTTCAACATGATACCACAGTTCATCAAGAGTAGTAACTGGCGTATTATGACGAGCCAGTTGCTCGGTCACCATTCACCAGCCGTTTTCAATTGGTGAGAGATCTGGAGAATATGCTGGCCAGGGCAGCAGTCGAACATTTTCTGTATCCAGAAAGGCCCGTACGGGACCCGCAACATGTGGTCGTGCATTATCCTGCTCAAATGTAGGGTTTCGCAGGGATCGAATGAAGGGTAGAGCCACGGGTCGTAGCTCATCTCAAATGTAACGTCCACTGTTCAAAGTGCCGTCAATGCGAACAAGAGGTGACGGAGACGTGTAACCATTGGCATTCCATACCATCACGCCGGGTGATACGCCGGTATGGCGATGACGAATACACGCTTCCAATGTGCGTTCACCGCGATGTCGCCAAACAAGGATGCGACCATCATGATCCTGTAAACAGAACTTGGATTCATCCGAAAAAATGACGTTTTGCCATTCGTGCACCCAGGTTCGTCGTTGAGTTCACCATCGCAGGCGCTCCTGTCTCTGATGCAGCGTCAAGGGTAACCGCAGCCATGGTCTCCGAGCTGATAGTCCATGCTGCTGCAAACGTCGTCGAACTGTTCGTACAGATGGTTGTTGTGTTGAAAACGTCCCCATCTGTTGACTCAGGGATCGAGACGTGGCTGCACGATCCGTTACAGCCATGCGGATAAGATGCCTGTCATCTCGACTGCTAGTGATACGAGGCCGTTGGGATCCAGCAAGGTGTTGCGTATTACCCTATTGAACCCACCGATTCCATAGTCTGCAATAGTCATTGGATCTCGACCAACGAGAGCAGCAATGTCGCGATACGATAAACCGCAATCGCGATATGCTACAATCCGACCTTTATCAAAGTCAGAAACGTGATGGTATGCATTTCTCCTCCTTACACGAGGCATCACAACAACGTTTCACCAAGCAAAGCCGGTCAACTGCTGTTTGTGTATGAGAAATCGGTTGGAAACTTTCCTCATGTCAGCACGTTGTAGGTGTCGCCACCGGCGCCAACCTTGTGTGAATGCTCTGGAATAAATGATGACTAACTGAAAACCTCAGCTGCCGACAGCTGTTGTTGAGGTTTTCAGTTAGTCATCATTTATTCCAGGGAAAAAGCTGCACGGTCATCAACAGTAACTGTTCTTTCGAGAACAAGTTACTGTCTTCGTATATATGTTTAAAGGCTACCCAGCCATTGACCTTCGTCTGTGCGTATGCGCACAGGTTGCCCAAACTCTTACGGGAATCGCGAAATCGTGCGCGAGTAATGAGTGGGTGGGCAACTGTCTATAAGGTACAATACATATGTAGAATTGTGGACAGTTGGGAATGTGAGTCTCACGGGAAGCGTGCAAGGGATAAGTCCCTGCAGTCGCTCTATTCATCTGTGTCCTCGGTGGCTCAGACAGTCCGGCTTTCGCCGCCGTGCAGTGCGGACGTGTTGTTATTTCCGCCTGCGGAGCGCGCGCGCTCGCTGTTGTTTACATTTCAGCGGCCGTCACTTACGTGTCGCTTACGTGCACTAGAATCATGGCCAACCGTTTTCGAAAATCGACTTTACGTTTCAACTTCTGCAACGACTACGCACGACCAAAGGCCTTGGAAGTGGAACGCTTCCTACGCGACGTTGCTAAGATCCCAGCTTCTGACATCTTGGGCATCCATTTGTCCATATTAAGCAGTACTGTGTACGTCAAAGTCGTCAATGACGCGGTATGTGAAAGAATACTTCGTGACACCAACCATGGATTACGCTTTTGCCACGCCGACGGCAATGTCGGAGCGGTCACTGTCGACCATGCCGGCTTAGGAATGCGCACCATACGAGTTTTCGAACTCCCGTTCGAGCTTCCAGCGGAAGACGTTATCGCGGCTTTCCGCCCCTATGGCACTGTACATGGCCACACTGCCGAACGCTGGGCGCAATTCCAAACGTACCCTGTTCTTAACGGTGTACGGCAGATCACCATCGATCTCCATCGCCACGTGCCATCTTACCTGCAAATTAGCGGGTGCCGCGCGGTTATCATATACGACGGCCAACCCAAGACCTGTTCCGGGTGCGGCAAAGAAGGCCACCTCAGATCTGAGTGTCTTCAGCGACGAATCACCCAATTGCCAGCCGCTACTGTGGCACCTCCGGCTCCGACGACGGTTTTACCGATCACCTACGCATCGGCGCTCTGTTCTCCTCCCACCGGCCGCCGCCCATCGGACCATGCACCGGTGACCCTTCCAGCTGCTACGGATACCGCTGGGGCCGACGCGTCGCGCTCAAAGCCTGACGCTACTCCGGCGCCACTACCAACAGCGACGACTTCCGACACCCATCCGCCTGAACATATGGACGCCCCTTCATTTGACGTTCCCGCGACGGCCTTCCTCTCAGAGCGACGCGACTCCCTCCCGTCTTCCGACACGGAGGGTCGAACCCGCAAACAACGTTCACCTAAGAGGCGCAAGAGGAGGCGCCGTACGGTCTCGGAACGAGACGGATCACCACCCCCCGATGCTCCAGAAGCCGTCCGACCCGACGAGGCCTCGGAGAACCTACACGACGATATGAATGACGACAACATGACGCCGACTGTGGATACGTCGATGCCTACTCTACTGGCTCGCTCAGGTGCTCCTGAACCAATGGACTCCACAGATGCGACTGCCGCCGAGACGTCCTCAGCCCCTACGACCGAAGTGGAACGTACGACCATCACAACGACAACGCCTTCAATGGTGTGGAGTGAGGACGTCGATGAGGAGCCGGACCACACGCTGGGGACAGAGTTACCCCAGACGGAAGCATCGTTACGCCGCTGACAATGCCGTCAGGTGGCGTACGGCACGACTCACCGTTGCCTCGTCCCTCTTCATCCTCCGCCGGTGGAGTTCCCCTCCACGGCGGGTTCCGGCTCCAAACCTACCGAATAGCGACGATCAACACTAACACCATTAGCTCACCCGTGAAACTTCAACTGCTGCGAGAGATGATATGGGCGTCGGACGTCGATATCGCACTACTACAGGAAGTACACCTGGCCACACTACCAGACGTCGCGGGATATAACACTTATCCTTCTCCTGGTGACCACCTGGGACGCGGCGTAGCCATCTACGCCAGAGAAGGCATTCCAGTGGCCGATATCACATACCTTCCATCTGCCAGAGGCATGGCCGTCACCGTCATGGGGACGCGTATCATCAACATTTACGCTCCGTCAGGCTCCACCCGCAGACGCGACAGGGCCCTCTTCTATTCAGAAGAAATCGCTCCTTTGTTTCTTGGACGCTGCGACCATTACTTGCTTGGGGGTGATTTTAATTGTGTCTTGCACCCTAAAGATCAAGTGCCCCACTACAACACCTGTCAAGAACTGCGTCTTGTCGTCCGAGATCTGTTGCTCCGCGACACTTGGGAAGTTCGGCACGGCGACGCGCCTGGACATACTTACCAGACGAGTCACTCCGCGACCCGCCTTGATAGAATTTACGTCTCTCGGGAACTCACACCTGCAGTCCAAGGTGCAGAACTTTGGCCCCTGGCCTTTTCGGACCACTGTGCCTACATCTGCAACATTCTCTTCCCCAAGCAAGTGGTCTGGCGTAGTCGTGCACCGTGGAAGCTAAACACCTCCCATCTTCATGATCCCGAATGTCTTCAACGTGTTACCGAGACATGGGCCACCTGTGAACGTCGCTTACCTAAATACTGCACGACCTTGACCTGGTGGCTAGAATGTGCCAAACCTGCCATTCGACGTACTTTGATTCAGTATGGAAAGGAAGTTGCTATGTGGCGCCGGCACACTACCGACTATTTCTACGCCGTTCTCCGCGACCTGGACGCCCAACCGCCCACCCCCGACACCCAGAGGGAACGCAGCAGGATTAAGGCGCAAATTGTAACTTTGACACGCCGTAGACTGCAGGGGGCTATGGTGCGAACCCGACGTCAAGATTCGGCGGAACAAGAACATCCGACCATGCATCATATCGCCTCCGATAGGAAACATCGACGACGACAACTCATCACCGAGATCACCACCTGTCGCGGCCAGCACGTCACTTGCCAGGCCGAAATCGTCAGTGCCTTTGTCGACCACTACCGCACAATGTACCAGGAGGAGACTACCAACAACCACGCTGAGGAGTATGTGTTACCACACGTAACTCGCACCCTCACCAGCGACGAAGCGGACGAGCTGATTGAGCCCATTACGCGTGACGAAATCCACGATGCAATCAAAAAAGGTGCTCTGAATAAGTCGCCTGGTGTCGACGGATTGCCGATAGAATTTTATCGCGCTTTCTTCACACTAATGGCATCACGGTGGACAACGATGTTTAATGAACTGCTGACGATAGGGAACGCCGTACCGCCGTCCTTCGTCACGGGAATTATTATACCCATCCACAAACCGACACCAGGTGTGACGACAGCACATTACCGTCCCCTGACTCTGCTTAACGCAGACTGTAAAATTTTTACACGCCTACTGGCAACGCGATGCCGCAAGATCCTGCCTAGCATTCTATCCCCGGAACAGACAACTCCGGGCGGCTCAGTTAATATACAAACGGCCACAGGAGAATGTCGCGATTTAATTGCACTGGCAGCGGCGTGCAGACTCCGCGCCGCAGTGGTTGCCATTGATTTTGACAGCGCATTCGACAAATTGCGGCATCTTTTTCTGTTCTCAGTGATGAACCGCATGGGTTTTCCACCAGCCTTCATCGACGTGATCCGGCGCCTGTACGGCACCGCCGAATCTCTGATTCAGGTTAACGGCCGTGTGGCGGGACCAGTGGTGATCCGGCGTTCCGTACGGCAAGGCTGCCCACTTTCGACCCTACTGTATGCCATAAGCCTGGAGCCACTCATCGGGAGTCTGACGAGCCACCTTTCTGGTCTCACTTTGCGACAGCACAGTTTTCGATGTCGTGCGTATGCGGACGACCTCCTCCTCTTGATCCGCTCACGGAGTGAAACACACACGGTACTTGATTTGATATCAACGTACGGCACTGCAACGGGCAGTAACATGAATGTGGCTAAATCCGCGGCGATGCCCATTGGACGCGGCCTCTCACACGAAGACTTAGCACCTCTCCCGTGTGTACAACAACTACGATATCTTGGTATCATTTTCACCTCCACCGTGCGCCGCTCCGCTGCCATCAATTTTCGGCGTGCACTCCAAACTATCCGCACGACGGTGCGACAAAATCTTCTCCGACGACTCGATTCTTTACAACGTGTCCAATACCTCAATCAACATGTGGCGTCCAGAATGGTCCACATCACACAGGTCCTCCCGCTGCCATCAACTATTGGACGCAGCCTCCAGGCTGCCCTTGGATACTTCCTTACGGCCGGTACGATCTTTAAGGTCCGCTGCGACACGCTCACCCTTCCCCCGCGAGCAGGAGGCCTCGGCCTTGTCAATGTGCGACTCCGAGCGGCGTCCTTGTACATGTCCACCATGCACAAGCAGTGGCACGGGGGCACCTCCCTTACGCGCAGCTTGCTGGAAATTCTTGTGCCCGCGACCATAACACCACCAGTACCAGTCGGACACATCAAGCACCATTTGACGCACATTTCTGATTTCATCGTCGACTTCAGTTATGCTCACACACACTTACCGACCACGCGTTCTCCTCGACCTAAAGATTTTTACACCCCTCTCCTTCGTTCCATATCCAGCAACAATATCGAACTGAGACATCCGTCCACGCGGTGGCCAACGGTTTGGCGTCACATCCACCAGCCTTTTCTTCCCTCCAACGTCCGGGCAACATGGTACCAAGTCGCAAATGAAAAATTCGCCACAAATCATCGCCTTCACGCCATCGGACTACAGGACTCTCCACTTTGTTCCATTTGCCACCTCGTGGATGACGATGTCCATCAACTGACTTGTACTGCCACCAGTGACGTCTGGAAACTTGCCCGACAGTTCGTTGCCTGTTACCTCCGCGTTCCGCCGGACTCGATTGACCCACGGACTTTTATCCATCCTGAGAATACTTATTTCCCCGCCTCCAAAAATCATGCGATTGTATGGGTCAAGGGATGGACGATCACCTACATGTATAATGGTGGCGACAAATCAGGTCTTGATTTCTGGCAGTACTTACAAACCGCCCACAGTGAAGTCGAACAGCGACCACGCTACCGCGCCTTCTTCGCCAATTACCTACACGCGATCTTTACTTCACCCCCGCTCAGTTGGATGGTGCCACACGCCGACAGCACTCCCGCCCCCCCGGCTGACATCTGAAACTCCCCGCGCTACTTTCTACATTGTAACCCACAGTGGAATAGGCGCATGGACACGCGCCTCCTTTCTTTAATGCACTACCCCAGACAACACTGGTCTTTCCCTCACTCCACTGTATATTCCTTCACGCCTCTTAGATTACATCAGACTTATTATTCTTTTTTTCCCTACACCATGTTCATAAAAAAAAAAAAAAAAAAATTTCCTCGCCTTGTACGAGTATATTGTCTTGTGTTATTATCGCCGGAAGGATGGCATTTCTGTTGTATTTAAGTTTGTACCAATAAAGATCTTTTTTTCATTTACCCTTTTCCTGGTGAAAAAAAATATAAATAAAAAAAAAAAATCAAAAAGCTACTTTGAGGGAGTGATTCAGGGACGGGAGGGGGGAGACATCGCGGCCAGGCCTCGTGTTTCGACCCCTGCCCGCCTTGTCTCCACCTACCCGTATCTGAACACTCAAAAAAAAAAAAAAAAAAAAAAAAAAAAAAAAAAAAGGGTAGCGCTAAAAAAAAAAAAGATGGATAGAGCGTCTGCCATATAAGCAAGAGATCCCGGGTTCGAGTCCCGGTCGGGGCACACATTTTCAGCTGTCCACATCGAGGTATATCAACAACAGCTGTCGGCAACTGAGGTTTTCAGTTAATCATCATTTATTCCAGGGAAAAAGCTGCACGATCATCAATAGTAACTGTTCTTTCGAGAACAAGTTACTGTCTTCGTATTCTATTCTCTTTTTGTCCAAACTATTCATCATCCACGTTTCACTTCCATACATGGCCACACTCGATACACACACTTTCGGAAACGACTTCCTGACACTTAAATCTATACTCGATGTTAACACATTTCTCTTCTTCAGAAACGCTTTTCTTGCCATTGCCAATCTACGTTTTATATCCTCTCTACTTCGACCATCATCAGTTATTTTTCTCCCCAAATAGCAAGACTCATTTACTATTTTAAGCGTCTCATTTCCTAATCTAATACCATCAGTATCAGCCGATTTAATTCGAATACATTCCATTATCCTCGTTTAGCTTTTGTTGGTGGTCATCTTATATCCTCCTTTCAAGACACTGTCCATTCCGTTCAGCTGCTCTTCCAGGTCCTTTGCTGTGGGTATAAAGCTCTCACATTCCTCCTGCCACTTATTCTACCGTACTCAGAGGCCGAAAGATGGCAATAAGTTGCACGTGCACGTTATGTACTTAGATTTGCACCTCACAAGCACCGGAAATGTTATACCCGCCCAACAACCATGACGTGCTCACACCACTCTCCACATGCAAATTTGTGTCTGTACAGAAGACAATGAAAACAAGCATATGGATAAAATTTAAATCTACATGTCCCACGAGCACGGAAATACTGGAACGTCAGTTTGGTAGCGTTCGGAAAACGTGTTCCTGGTACATCCCTTCCCGTTTGCACTGCGTAGTGTAACGTTTATTTAATGTAATTATTGTCTTTTAAGTATAACAAATCTACTTTTGATCTACCTTGTGATACTGTTTGACGTAGTTACACATGCTCACTGCGGTACTTATTTGAGTTTTAAAGGCTTGGAATTTTTATTGCACATCTAGCTGCAGACACTGATCACGCAAATATTCTTACACAATCTATCCAATGGTACCTAAATTAAAGAGGAATCAATGGTTCTTCTAAGTTTATCATTGAGACTCTGAAACGCTACGTCTGGCGGCTGCCAACGTGGCTGAAGTCCACACCCCAAACATTATTGCCTGTGTGCCGCTCTTCCCTCGTTCATGGAAGCTGGAAGTATAGGACCTGCAGTGTCACACCTGATATTGGCCCTCTATGACTTTGCCCCTCTTGTGGTGTCGCTGCGCACGAAGTTTAACAAAGATTGGGCAGTTACAGGTATTGCACCATACATGTCCCTGTTCGTGAAACAGATACTGAGCAGTCAAAATGTAAACAACTGGACTATCCAAGATGTCCATAGAGCTACCTGAGTGAAGTGAGCATTGCAGGATGAAGCGTTGCAGGCATTCGGGCTACGTAGGTAAAATGACAATAAACGGAGAATGCGAAAACCTACTCATACGTAGCTGTGTAATATGGTAGGACAAGATACTGGTTCAGTTTGAAAGGACATAGCCTCAATGTTACAAATTTACATCAGCTAGAATAGAGGGAGACTGGGCGTACTCAATGGAGCATATTCGAAAATAGTTCTCGGAAATCAATTAAAATAAGACTAAGGTAATATACGCAGCGCAACACAATCAACAGTCGACATTTTAGAAGCCCCTTAATTGTTTTCTGTTTCCACGTAGGAGTTTGAAATTTCAGAAATGTCTTCAACCTTTGTCTAATAGTACAAAAGCGACGCGGCCTGCTAGTGACCCTCGGGCTTGGCGAGTCTTCAGACAGGAATGCGGAACTCTGGTGACACAGAAGATGTCGCCGAAATGTGGAACCTTAGAAGGGCGTTTTGCCGTTTTATGCACCCATGTGTGACTGTAGTAACCTCTAATCCCCCTACCCTTCCTCCCCGCCCCCCTCCCAGCCCCAGCACAGAGGTTCACGTGAGGTGTATTTTGCGCCACATTGGCACCAAATTTCATCGTAATTCCGCACAGAGCCACTGTGGACGTGTCACACGATGCGAAGGTCGTGTCGCACTCCACTTACTCCATTCTTCACGCCTCTGCGATGGAGGTCTGACCTCTTGTGGGCGGCCGAGTGTAATATTTCAGACACACGGTCACTCAGAATCAACACGAAGAGGCCTCAGAGACATAAAGGGCGTCTGTAAAACCGTCCCTCTCCTTGGGGCGTTGATTCCCGCACGAAACGACAGACCGCAGTGGGATGAACAACAGGACGATGTCTTTGACGACTATTTACACTTATTACCCCCAAGATGATTCAATCCTCCTCAACCTCGTGAGCCAGTAACCTCACTAAATGTCATCGCACCGCTTTGGAGTGCATTGCGACCGCTGCATTTGCTCTGTTGTCCAGGGTGGAACCAGGAGGAACCGTTCGCCCGACGAATTTTGAACTTGACCCGAAGCAGCATAGAGTGCTCATGCTTATCCGGCCCTTCTGTTTCACGCCGTGGCCTGGTCACAGTGGGTCGCTGTGGCACAGGACGGCGGGAAAGGTTGAAAATGCACAAGGACCCTACGCTGCTTCGAATCACATTTAAATTTCGCCTAATTCTTTTCTATGGTCTCTAGTGGTTCCACTCCGTGCACTCGTGTGAGAATTGCTGTCACGATACCCACCAAAGAGATTCGATCACGTCCAGTACCGCTGCTGGCTAACGATATCCTTACAGACGGGTTCAATTGTCCATGTGACGTTAGAAGTGTCAAAGTTAATGAAGAACTTCATTCTGTTGCTTTTCGCACTGTGGACTGACGTTTTCGAATACAAATTTTGTAGTAATCAACGCCTCAAGGATGGGGATGGCGCCATTGACACACTGTATGCCATGCCCGGAGGCATTTTTTGTCGATTTTCAGCGGCGGCGTCTGTGAAACGCTTTCCTCGGTCACCCATATGAAAACAGCGTGATTTCAACGCAGGGAGACGCGGGTCGGACCTCTGTTGCAGAGCCATCAAGAGAAGGGGTGTGACGGCTTCCCATCTTATGATAAGTAAACTGTCTGATGAAACGTCACAGGAAGTAGAGATTTTCGAGATCTGTACCTCTCCAGTGCTAGGGATCACGGTGCGGGGAGCAACGGAATATAACAACAGATCTGATTTGGTACCTTCCAGAAAACAATTATCCAACAACCGTAAGTTTATCAGATCGTGTTATACGTCAAATGTGGTGTTGGGCATGATTACAGTGACTGTAGTTGCTAATGTGACATTATTAATCAATCTCACATGAGCTTCTGAGTCTGGCCTTTCTTCGCATTTGTCGACACCTTTCTGGTGTTCGAAGCGTCGCCGAACTTGAGCATGACGTCTTAGGGCGAAACGCCTTTGCATCGCTATAGAGTAGGGCCGTAAGCACCTCGGAGCCGACTTTCAAACTTGTGCGTCTAATGGGAAACAGTTACGGGATTTGGAAAAAGTGACCCTTTATTTGTATTGCGCAGTGTGTAATAAACACATGGAAAAGATAACAACACAATTTAATATTTAAATCATAAAAACAGTTAATAAGTTTTGTACTAATGGGCACTGACGGAAATAACTAAAGGACTAAATATTGTATGTGTTTTCTGTAATCAACTAAATGAAGTCCTTCCGTAGTAAATTCTTCCGTGTCTGGTATAAGAGGCTTACAATAGTTTACAGCCCATTCTTTTTACCAGTAAATACTTAGATTGCTATACACAAAAATCTTTCAGCTGATCAGCATACAATAATAAGGCAGTTTTTAAAAATGTTTTACTGTCCGGCTCATTCACATGGAACTACCGATGTCGACCTTCACCGGCCATCTTCAGATCATGAGAAAATTTCTCTTAGCACGCTGAGAAAAACGGATTGTCACTGTAGTGTACTGCTGCTCAAAGCCCTCCACTTCAGAAGTATCCGGCCGGCCGAAGTGGCCGTGCGGTTAAAGGCGCTGCAGCCTGGAACCGCAAGACCGCTACGGTCGCAGGTTCGAATCCTGCCTCGGGCATGGATGTTTGTGATGTCCTTAGGTTAGTTAGGTTTAACTAGTTCTAAGTTCTAGGGGACTAATGACCTCAGCAGTTGAGTCCCATAGTGCTCAGAGCCATTTGAACCAGAAGTATCCACAAAACTTCCCACAGCTTTACTCATCAAAAAATTGTTATGTACATACACACATACAAACGCACATTTAATTTTTTTTTTAGATATATATGTCCCTCCCTTGCTTCTGTCCAGCCGTTTGTCTCTCTCCAATCCAATCACAGTGCAGCTTTAAACGATTTGTAAAAACCATGGAGGTAAGAAAAAGAAGTGAGTTGTCATTACGTGACAAACTTGGAAGCCAACATCCCCCATCTTACATAGCCCAATACATTAGATTCACCGCACTTATACCTTCATGGTTCACCGCGGTGATACTTAACCCTTCACGTCATTCTTATATGCCCGTACCCGGTTTCAGCAGTTGGGGATATCTGTTGACTTTTCATGGTCATATCCCAAATAGCTTGTGGTTCCTTGATTGTATAGACACGGTTACATGAATAATGCCAGCTTGCGTCGTTTACAAATTTACTAACTGATCCTAGCGTAATCTATAGTTTAAAGAAATCACATATCATTCGTAAGTGGAACATATGGAATAATGTTCTTGGGTCCTTAAGAAAGACGATATTCATTGCTGAGAAACGTGCTGTAGGAATATGATGCGGTGCTCACCAACGATCATCTTATAAACTTCTGTGTGAGGTGTTAGGCACTGTGACTACTGTGTCGCAAACAATAGAACAGAAATTACAAGTTGGAAAATCAAAACTCTTGCGGAAAGAACAGATTGCTACTCGCCGTGAAGAAGACAGGAACGACGAAAAGAGTGTTCACATAAGCTTTCGCCCAACTCTTCTTCAGAAAGGAGGGGTTCAAAAACACACATTCATACAATTAAATACGCATAACTTATGCCCACACGACCGCTTCCTTCGGCTGCTGAAGCCAGAGTTAGGGCCACACCACTGTTTGATTTTGCCTAACAGCTTTTTTTGTATCCCTCAAACCACTGATTTTTTCCTTTGTTACTATCCTCTAAAGTCTGACTATTCTTAGGGACCGTTCCTTCTCTTCTTCCCTGTGTTTTTCATAGCCTTCCAAACCTCAAAAGCTCAGACTTCCGAGCCACGCTGTATCGATGGGGTGGTTCCCGCACAACACTCCCCACCGTGACAGCGTTGATAGTAGGTGCAGGATCTCAAGCCCTACATTGCTCCCGCCAATAGTTATTCATTGTTCACAGTTCCCCACTATTTAAAAAAGATTCTGGCTAGAACAAGCGGAGACAGTGGTCATGTATGTATGAGTTTTCTGTGTATGTATGAATCCGCGTGTGCTTTGCTTCCATTCTGAAGGAGGCTTTGGCCGAAAACGTATGCCAAAACTCTTTTCGACGTACCTGCTTGCTTCTCGGCGTGTAACTAGCAGTCTATTCGCTTCACTGTGTAGTTATTCAGTCATGAATTTTGTTGTAAATAATCGGCTGCATTTGAACAGAAACGGTGATGTACATAATTACGATACTAGAAACAAAAAAAGCCATTCATTATGCCAGTATATAATGTCTGCAGCCCAAACAGGAGTTCACAATGCTGCAACAAAAAGTCTGATCAAATGGTGATGGGTAGGAATTACTAACATTTGTCTGTCTTAAAAGTAGTAAACAATTAATTAATAATAATAAATAAGTATGAAGGTATATCTACAAAACATGATGTTAATATAAAATGAATCGTTCTACGTCTTTACGATTTGTGGTGTAAATGAAACGTGGAACATGAAAGTAACTAACTAACTATTGGTAAATCACAAAGCATGGTGCCGGCCGCGGTGGTCTAGCGGTTCTAGGCGCTCAGTCCGGAACCGCGCGACTGCTACGGTCGCAGGTTCGAATCCTGCCTCGGGCATGGATGTGTGTGATGTCCTTAGGTTAGTTAGGTTTAAGTAGTTCTAAGTTCTAGGGGACTGATGACCACAGATGTCCCATAGTGCTCAGAGCCATTTGAACCACAAAGCATGGTATAGATTTATATACTTCGAAAACCTCCAAATGAAATCCAGAAGTAAAACCAAGCAGATGATCAAAGTAGACGTACATTCTAATTATGGTATGTTTGCTTATTCCCAAAACACTGACAGAGTTACTGGCGAGAAATATTCCTAGAAAAGAAGCAAGTAGGTTGCTGTTAGATAGGTAGGCCTACATGTTACACAGATTACGCATCATTACTAAAATAATAACTTACATGTTAAAGTAAAATATCTGTTTTACGAAGTCTAAGCGTTCGAAACCATTCCCTAATCACGTCTGTGGCATTTAACTATCTGGAACATGTTTTAAAAATTATATACTTTTTTCCCCATTAAACTGTTCTTACTCGCCACAATCTGAATGACATCGCAGTTTAGATTTCAAAGTGAGAAAATGTTTGAACTACAGTGAGACTAATGACTGATAATCAAACAAATCATGGGCTCTAATCTGCTTGGAACTGAATAACTATACGCAGTTCTGTTTCTTTGACATTTCAATAACCGTTCGTTGTTGACATGCACAAAATATGATAGCATGCCTGGCTTCTTTCCTCATTGCACATGTTTATGGACTAACAAAGAACACGTAGGTAAGTTTTTTGCAAACGTGAACATTAAAAATTTAACGAACAGAAAGCAGTAGCAGGATGCAAACAGGCATTGGTTTGGAGTTGTATCTTCATATAATATGGATAGAAACACAGTAAAACTTGGAAATAAAGGTATTACGAAAGCATCTACTTCACATCACAAACTTATCTTCTTGGTTATGCGAAATATCTCGACAAAAAGTAAGTCACATTAACGAGGCCAAATGTGTCGAAGTAGTAGAGAAAATACGCACTCAAGAACAGAAAAACATTCGACATTGCCTTTCTGGCACTATATTATTCGTGTAAGAACTGTAATTTTTTGTGTTTAAAACAGGTTTTGCGTGCACACGATAGAAAAAGTGAACAATAATCAATTTTAGACAGCTAGTTTGCCAATATTTTGGCCTATTAAAGCTGAAGCCTGGCTCCACTCACTATGTCTTTAAAAAAACTTACAGCGTAAGTCTATAGCGCCATCTCGCTTCTTCTTTTATACCTCTGCGTAAAAACGTACATGTTCAAGGATGTTACGTACCATTCACAGGTACCAAGGTAAAAGATATTTATACATATAACAAAGATGTGACCAAACATACTTAACATAAAAGATTCTGCCTCTGCACCATAGATAATCGATTTATTCTAAAGCAATTTGCGTGTTGGATTTTGAATGGTTCTCGCAGTAGTTGCTTTTGGCGGTATTTCTATGTAACGTCTGTTATACAGGGTGAGTCACCTAACATTACCAATGGATATATTTCGTAAACCACATCAAATACTGACGAATCGATTCCACAGACCGAACGTGAGGAGAGGGGCTAGTGTAATTGGTTAATACAAACCATAAAAAAATGCACGGAAGTATGTTTTTTAACACAAACCTACGTCTTTTTAAATGGAACCCCGTTAGTTTTGCTAGCACATCTGAACATATAAACAAATACGTAGTCAGTGGCGTTTGTTGCATTGTAAAATGTTAATTACATCCGGAGATATTGTAACCTAAAGTTGACGCTTGAGTACCACTCCTCCGCTGTTCGATTGTGTGTATCGGAGAGCACCGAATTACGTAGGAATCCAAAGGGAACGGTGATGGACCTTAGGTACAGAAGAGACTGGAATAGCACATTACGTCCACATGCTAACACCTTTTTATTGATCTTTTTCACTGACGCACATGTACATTGCCATGAGGGGTGAGGTACACGTACACACGTGGTTTCCGTTTTCAATTACGGAGTGGAATAGAGTGTGTCCCAACATGTCAGGGCAATAGATGTTCAATGTGGTGGCCATTTGCTCCACACAATTGCAATCTCTGGCGTAATTAATGTCGTACACGCCGCATTACATCTGGTGTAATTTCGCCGCAGGCTGCCACAATACGTTGTTTCATATCCTCTGGGGTTGTAGGCACATCACGGTTCACATTCTCCTTTAACGTACCCCACAGAAAGAAGTCCGGAGGTGTAAGATCAGGAGAACGGGCTGGCCAATTTATGCGTCCTCCACGTCCTATGAAACGCCCGTCGAACATCCTGTCAAGGGTCAGCCTAGTGTTAAATGCGGAATGTGCAGGTGCACCATCATGCTGATACCACACGTCGACGCGTTTCCAGTGGGACATTTTCGACAACGTTGGCAGATCATTCTGTAGAAACGCGATGTATGTTGCAGCTGTTTGGACCCCTGCAATGAAGTGAGGACCAATGAGGTGGTCGCCAATGATTCCGCACCATACAATTACAGTCCACGCTCGCTGTCGCTCTACCTGTCTGAGCCAGCGAGGATTGTCCACGGACCAGTAATGCATGTTCCGTAGATTCACTGCCCCGTAGTTTGTGAAACCCGCTTCATTGGTAAACAGGTAGAACTGCAACGCATTCTCTGTTAATGCCCATTGACGGAATTGCACTCGATGATTAAAGTCATCACCATGTAATTGCTGACGTAGCGACACATGAAACGGGTGAAAGCGGTGACGATGCAGTATGCGCATGACACTACTTTGACTCAGTCCACAGGCTCTCGCAATGTCCCGTGTACTCATGTGTGGGCTCATGGCAACAGCAGCTAACACACCAACTGCACCCGCTTCTCCTGTGACGGGCTTGTTACGGACCCGTTTGCGTGCTACGACCATACCTGTTGCATACAGTTGGCGATAGATGTTTTGCAGTGTGCGGCACGTTGGATGCTCTCTGTCCGGGTACCGTTCTGCATACACCCTGCAGGCTTCAGCTGCATTTCGTCGACACTCGCCATAGATGAGTATCATCTCCGCCTTTTCAGAGTTCGAATACACCATGGTCACAGTTCCTACAACACTACACTATCACAAACGTCTGATAACACGGTGTACTACAGTTGGTCTGCGTGCGGAGACGAATACAGAATAACAATAGCAGCAAGCACTACATGCGGACACTGCGACAGCTAGACCAAACCAAAACAGTGCACAACAGCCACACTCGTAAACACGGTCGTCATCGTAAACATGTCCCTGCACATGCTGCTCGAAGACCGTGGCCCGTGTTTGTTACAACACGCAACTGAACGTCGGAGGTTTCAAGCGTCAACTTTAGGTTGCAATATCTCCGGATGTAATTAACATTTTACAATCCAACTAACGACACTGATTACGTATTTGTTTATATGTTCAGATGTGCTAACAAAACTAACGTGGTTCCATTTTAAAAAAACCTAGGTTTGTGTTAAAAAAACATACTTCCGTGCATTTTTGTATGGTTTATATTAAACAATTACACTAGCCCTCTCCTCACGTTCGGTCTGTGGAATCGGTTCGTCAGTATTTGATGTGGTTTACGAAATATATCCAGCGGTAACGTTAGGTGACTCACCCTGTATATCCCGCTAAAAATGTTTATGTCAAATACGTCACTACCACATTAGTCAACACTTGTCTGTACTTTATACTGCCCTAAAATGTAATGTCAAATATCATTTCTCTCTGTACTGGATACAGAGGGGTATGCAAAGGGACGTCGTATTGGAAAACTAGTAAGTGACAATGATGTCACTTTCAAATGGTTCAAATGGCTCTGAGCACTATGGGACTCAACTGCTGTGGTCATAAGTCCCCTAGAACTTAGAACTACTTAAACCTAACTAACATAAGGACATCACACACATCCATGCCCGAGGCAGGATTCGAACCTGCGACCGTAGCGGTGGTGCGGTTCCAGACTGTAGCGCCTTTAACCGCTCGGTCACTCCGGCCGGCAATGATGTCACTAATATTCCAACAACTTCACATTTAACTATCAAAGCATTGGTTCACAATTGTCAACAAATATTTTCGACTGGATCTTAGGAAGTGAGAGGTAATCCTTGTCCCCTTGTACCCAAATCACATTCTGGTAGCAAGTGTTTTTTCCATTACACTGTCCTCAAGCTCTTCACAAAGACATATAACGCAGTGGAATAATTGAGCGTAAACCATTCAGTACACCTCCGACAACACACCAGATATAATTATGGTGATTTTCCATTAACTGTTTTGCAGAAGTTACATCCACCTCATAAAAGGGTGTTGACTACTGTAGATTAAACCCGCCAAAAGTAACTACACTAGTTGGAGGATCATTCAACATCCAAGATGCAAGTTGCTTTAGAATATATTAGTTATCTATAATGCAGATTCCTTCGTAATCAAAGACGACATCGTGAAAGCTTCTGATAAAAAAGAAACGTAGCAATGAGCAATATCATGTTACATATAAATGTTGCTTTCTTGAGCTGTAACAAGCTATTGATAAGCAAAAATCAAATTTTATTCGTAGTAGTGTATATTAGACGTACATTGTTTGTTATTCAAAGATGCACAGAGGACAGTAGCAGCAGCTGCAACACCGGTGACTTACTTCTTATAGTAATCGTCTCTTATTTATTCATATTTTCGGACTGAGCCAGCAATAGCTGACGTCTGCGACTTTCATTGCCCCAATATCGGAGCATATCATGTTTCACTGACTCTTCAAAGGCAAAATGCATTGCAGGTGATACTTCGTGAAGTCTAATCGACATTCATGTCATATTACGCGAAACTGAGAGTCAAATACAGTGATCTCCGTGACCTGAGTGCGATCGCTGTAGTCGAGCAGTTACATGTTATACTTTCAGTACCGACATCCACTTTATTTTCGACAAACATTATGAACTTCTGGCAATAATTGAAGCTTCTTGAAGCTGCACTTCAATGGACGTTATTTAATTATCACGTGAATTGTTACCTGCGACTTCCAGAACTTGCAAGAAAACTAATCAGCTTATCTTCTGGCGATTTGTTGGACATCTTCCAGTCGTGAAAGTCATCTTCGTCATCACAATTATCCTAGTCTACTCTATAATAATCATAATCATCATCATAATTAGCACAATGTTGCTCATTGTTATCACCGTCTTATCCTCCAATATCTTCGCCCTTGCTTTCACGGATACATTCGTCTAAACGTTTCTGTTTTAGTCTCTGTTCTTTCTCTTTTGTAATAACTGTCCTAGTCTCCAAGAAACGGGTCCGATGGAAAGCACAGGTGATGTTTCTTGAACTGCATCTTCTCCTTCTGTGACGAAACCTGCCGAGATTTTTTATACTGAAGATTAGGAACAGTTAAATTAAGATCCGATATTGCATTCGCTCTCATACTAATCATCTCTCAGTAATGACCAACCAAATCTAATGCAACGTTAAGGATATGCACATATCTATAGTCGCAGCCGGCCGAAGTGGCCGTGCGGTTAAAGGCGCTGCAGTCTGGAACCGCATGACCGCTACGGTCGCAGGTTCGAATCCTGCCTCGGGCATGGATGTTTGTGATGTCCTTAGGTTAGTTAGGTTTAACTAGTTCTAAGTTCTAGGGGACTAATGACCTCAGCAGTTGAGTCCCATAGTGCTCAGAGCCATTTGAACCATTTGAACCATATCTATAGTCTCCGTAGAATTTACAAGTCAGTGTTTATGATATTGGTAGACTTGAGAATTTTACCATAGTCCTTAAGATTCGTGCTGTGTGTTACATTTTAAGAAGTTTAATTTTGAACAATATATTATTTAATAGGATGATTTACGGATAATTTATTTTGCGAATTATTAAATCATCTTTATCGACATTTACCAGTGAATCACCAATCAAGATGCCACATACAGTTGAACCGTGTCGTCTGCCACGGTTTCTGTTCCTCCCTTGGTTTACTCCTGTCTGGAGTTTCCGCGCTTTCCTGGAGGGCGTTGCGGAGCCTCCGCGAGCACGTTGCTAGCGCGCCCGCTGGGAGGAGGCGTTGTGTGCCATGCTGAGGGCGGACGAGGCAGTTGAGACGAGTGTTTGGCCCTGGACGACCGTTCTGCAGCGGGACGCTCGATCCCTCTATGCTAAGTCTGGATGGGTCAAAAACCCGGGGCGTGAGGACACAAAAGGCCGTAAATCTGTGGATAACGTTTGGTTTCCGTTCATGGGCTGGGGAAGCTATGAAGTACGTCTGCGGCTGCCAATAACCTCCAGAACTTGGAGTCGTCACTGAAAGTAAGATTTTTCATCTAGATAGTGCAACGGTCTTCGTCTAGTGGGGCCAGTCACCCGATGTTGTGGGAGGTATTAATAACTGTGTGGTAACGTTTCTCTGCTTTGAGTTTGTGATCGGAAAATGCCTTGTGTGTGTGTTACTGCCCACTTGCATGATCGTGTATTTGAACGCCATGCTCACTTAAGACGCGCGTCGTAAAGAAATTAAAAAAAAAAAAAGAAATTTTTTGCTGTGGACCTTCTGCTGTTTTCCCATGGACGGTGTAGGTCACTGTTTGGATAAACACGCTGTAAAATGTTAAATAACCTTGTACTGTGTGGCGGAGAGATAGAGGCAATTAATTTTATGGGTGTTTGAAATGCGAGATTATGTTAATGTTTGCCAATATCTGTTGTGTTTTAGTTCGTAGGCATATTTAACTTAAGTCTTTGTTACTGTGTGTATATTGTTGTGTTAAAGAGTTTAGTCTCTGTGGCATTTAAGTTCTCTATATAATTATATTTAAGGTAGTGCTAAAGTTTCTATTTGGTAATCCGCCTAGCCACGACTGATGTCGGTTGCTCGGTCTGTCTGAAATGTTGGGCCTGTTGGGTAGAGACCGTTGTTGACTTGCTCTCCTCAGCTCCGATGTCCCGTATTCATACTACGGCGGTAGTTCTGCCGGAATCTCATTTGCAGCACTTACCAATCCTTTTGAGCTACCTTTGCCTCTGCAATTTTCGGCCACTGGCCAGCAAGCTTTAGCTAATGATGAGAAATCGCCAACTAGTCTTCGTCCAATCTAGTGGCTCGTGTTAGACGAGTTCCCTTTCCAGTTCGGGTAAATGTTTCCTCCTCCTGGTGGAGCCATCCTCTTTCCCGAGCAACGTTCGGGTAAGAGTTGCCCGAATGTCTATTGCCGCTCAATCTTCCAGGAGAATGAAATAAGATGTTAGTTATCTACTCCACTGTTATGCCCAAGAAAGGCGAATTAGAGTAGTTATGGATAACCTATGTATTGTACACTACTTAGGTAGTTCTAGGTTTGGAGAAACTGCTGTTTGGTAAAATTTAGCCTTCTGTGTCATCGTACTCCACGATCCAACATTGTTATAGAACTGAAAGATTTGGTTTTGACACATTTGCTGAGACGTTACTTAATTATTTGCTATTGATGTTAATTGCTTTAAATGAATCTTCTTTAATTTGTGGTTATAATTCTTAATGAGTGATTGTCCTTAATGGTGTAACATTTAATGTATGTCTGATTATCCCGTATGTCACCTACTGACTTCATTCAGAGACTGAAAAGGTAATCCTTGCTCAAGTTTATGGGACTTTATTAGCCGTTGTTGATTTTTATTGTTTAAGGTCTTAAAAATATGTTTGTTAAAAAGGAATAACTTTAGATTCCTATTGCTTATTAAGTAATTCTTACATAGCAAATATCACAAGTACGACATTCTCTCATTGTTGGACTTGCTTGTTCTGTGGTTTACACTGAATGGTGTGACAATAAATGCAAAATCTGAAGTGAAGCGTTGGAGCGAATTGATCCTTTCCCTTATCATATCCGTTAAAGATAACTGATTGTTTGTCACTTGTTGTTGAAACTGGTTGGGAGAATAGTTTATTGATTGACCCTGTAGAAAGAGTAGATCAACAGTGTCGTGTGTTTTGTCTGTTGGTTCAACAATAAACGATGGTGCTACTTACTCCCGGTGTCTGCATAACCTTCTTTCGTGACTCTTCTTCAGCTTCTTATCTTCCTCGTCCTGCAATATCTCCTGCTCCTGCTTTCATAACTACATTGTATTTTTGACTTCGTCTTTGCCTGCCTTCTCCATCCGGAATTGCTACGCCAGACCCTGTCGTGGTCGAGAAATAGGTTTAAATGCATTTACCATTAGAGAGTCAGCTTCAGCTTTCCTTTTTTTGCAACAACGCCACTTTCTTGCAGATATTTCGTCGAGATTTCAACGCACCTTTCGTCCAACTGAATCGACAGACAGGTTGACAAGATAAGTGCTCAATTACAGTTGAACCAATTGCAAGCAAACTGCTCAATTTATACCACTCCTCACAGCAGTAGGGATTAGGTGTTAGTTGGAAGGCATTAGGCTTAATGCATTCAGCGTTTGGCGCGCCCCCGGGCCCTGTGTTCTGATCTAGAGGTCTTGGCTTCATGAATTGATGAGACCATGTTTGTTATATGTCATCAAATGACTTTCAATCCCACTGATGAACGATGAAGTCACTGACCTTGGACGTTTGGTGGCGTCAAGGAGGAGGATAATTTAACAAAATTAGAGATAGAAGTCGAAAAAATTGTCTTTCGACAATGGAAAAAGTGTTAACTTGCTCCAGAACTGAGATAAATACAAATAAAGTGCTTTGAAATATTTCAAATTACAGTCTTCATGTAAGTAAAAATGTGTGTGTGTGTGTGTGTGTGTGTGTGTCGGGCAACGGCCTTGCCGCAGTGGATACATCGGTTCCCGTGAGATCAATGAAGTTACGCGTTGTCGGGCGTGGTCGGCACTTGGATGGATGACCATCCAGGCCGCCATGCGCTGTTGCCATTTTTCGTGGTGCACTCAGCCTCGTGATGCCAATTGAGGTGCTAATCGATCGAATAGTAGCGGCTTCGGTCAAGAATACCGTCATAACGATCGGGAGAGTGGTGTGCTGACCACACGCCCCTCCTATCCGCATCCTCCACTGAGGATGACACGGCAGTCGGATGGTCCCGGGAGGCCACTTGTGGCCTGAAGACGGAGTGTGTATGTGTGTGTGTGTGTGTGCGCGCATACACGCAATGTGATAGTACAAAATTTTATTTTTCTCATCTACTACCAACTTTAAAATTTAAATTTTCCCACCATTTTTTAATTCATGATACTTACCATTTTGATAACATCACACATTCAAGGTCAGTGTCAAAGCTAGGGGTTAGAGGTCATTGCCTTCTGCCTCTGAAATCTAGGCAAGGTCAAAAGTTAAATTTGGTCCAGATTCCCTACAGCCTACCTACTCAATAAAGTTTCCAATCATGTGTTAATGCACTAGTTTTAGATGCAACAGCATTAAATATTTGCTCTTTGTGTGTGCTCTGACTGAAAATATTTTGGAAAAGAGAGGAAAACAAGAGCTGTAGAAACACTTCTGACTAAACCAAACATAAAAAAATCGATGTTAACAAATTGTAAAATAGAATTCAAGCAAAGCACGGATTATGTCGTTGAGTAGTGACACCTAGATTTTGTTTCAGATACTTTGAGAGAACAGCGACCTAGAGAGAGAGACTTATACTGAATTTCAGAACTGACTTAGATTTCTCTTGTTGAAGTGCAGTTCAGTACTCTGCGGTCTATCAATCATGCTAGATAGATGGTGAAAGCACTTTAATGCTTGAAAATTAACCGTCCTGTAATGAATTTCAACTGTGACATTAAGCATGGAATAAAATTTGTGATATTTGTATTTCTTTTACATGAGAATGAAGAGAGACCCTAATCTCCATAAATTGTTAGTAAACAACATTTATTTCTACACTATAATTAAATATTAGAAACATGTTGTTTCCAAAGATGATTTTTACCTCAACTATTATCCTACAAATCTTCGAAATTCGAAGTAAAATCGTTTGCTGCCTTATGCTTCTCTGGCCTGTTGTCCCCAACAGATGGCAGCGTTTATTCATAGTTAGATCTACCAACCAAGCATAACAAAACCTCAGATTAATTATTTTCTACATGTAAATTGTGGAATGATGCTTGTCAAGTGTCACATTGTTCTTTCTACGTCTAAAATGTCTGCAAAAGAAAGTCAGCGATGTGTAACGTAATTACGTCGGTGTGAGCGAAACAGCACGGTGTAACCAACTTTCGAATTCGAAGAGGTCATCCAAGCATCTAGCACCCTCTACTCCCCATGGCAGTGCAGACGACATGCGAACGCTGCAACATCTGCAACAGTCCGACACCATGGGTTCACTGTCATAGATCATTCTTCACATAGTTCATGGCCGCTGTTGTTTGAAGATCCGTGGTTTCACGTATTTTCGAGTCGGTGCACTGCTCCGCGTCATTTCACCGCTTTTCCAAGGTTTCGACCTTCTTGTTTAAATTGATCAAGCCTCTCGTCCTTGATATTCTGTGCGTTTACTCGCTTTCGATACTTCAGCTGCTACTCGTCTTGCGGAAGTTGCTACCGTCTTGGCGCCCCCTGCCGCCTTATTAGCATCGTGTGCAATCTTTAATCTTTTGATTGCTTTGGTGTTTACTTTACGTAGGTTCTACTGGAGTTGATTTCCCCATGACTTGTGTTCCCCTCGCATCTGATTTACCTGAGCACTGATGTTCTTGATGTTCGTCCTCGTCTCGTTATTATCTCGTACTCACTCATTAATTTTCTCCTCCATACCTTTTAGTCCATTAATCTTCTCCTCCATTCCCTTCAGTCCAGCCTCTATTCCCTTTAGTCCATCAATTTCCTTCTCCATTCCCATTAAAAATACCACCAGATTGCAGTCCTCTTCCTTTTCTTCAGTATTGTGATCGACCGAACTCATACTTGATTTCTGCTGTGTTTCCGTATCGTTGCGTTCTGATACCTCCCTGTCTTCTCTGTCCGGATTTCTAATAATCACCTCTGCTTCGATATGTTGTACGTTAACATCTTCTACCACACGCGATCTGACACTGGCCGTCCCCTCAAGATAAACTATATCACTTTCATCTCCCTGATTTCCTTGTTGCACGACATCGTTGTTGCTAACACCGTTCAACAGCAACGCCTTCATACTTTCAAACCTTGCCGCCACCATTTCACTGCGCTTTTCCTCCATGACGTACGGTTTATTTTCTCGCTCCCAGTCTGTTTGTCTCCGTGACCTACTTCCCGTTATCGTTCAAATTCTCTATCACTAACAAATTTTAATTATCTGTACAACATGGGGCCAACCATATTATTTAACTCACAAGATATATGCAATTAAATACAATGACGTCAAGAAAATAGGAAAGCAGTTTGCAGTCCAAAACTATGATAATAGTACACGAGATCCAGAATCAACAAACAACCAAATACAAAAAAAATACAATAGTAAACAGCAGAAAAATAATACTGCAACGCCTGGAAAATGGTCGCACTGACACAAACACTGCAAATAAAACAAATAAATACATAAACAACACAATCAGAGAAATAAGTGTCTATAACATAGTAATGAACCATATTTTTCTTTTTAACCAACATAATGTGAACTTGTTTGGCAAGGACGCTAAATGACAGCATCACAGAAGTGCCAAGGACCTAGATCCAGGCAGCGGTTCATGGTTTACCAATTGCAAGATTCTGGCAGTGGTTGCCAATTGTAAGATTCTAGCAGTGGTTGCCAATTGTGAGATGTTGGTCGTTTTCGTCAACAGTTGCAAGCTGTTGCTTGATGTGTGTAGAAAAAAAAGGATCTGACTGACAGGGTGCCATTGACAATTAATACCTTGAATAAAAATAATATTTTTGCATATTAATCACAGAATGAAAAAAATATTAATGAGAATATTCAATTTCATTATGATTGAACCTTGATTTTTGACAAGTCCACAACTTTAATAAAATGGCAAATGTGATGCAAATCAAACACAGGGAGAAGTTGTGGTCTAAATAACAATTGATTTACTCTTTCTTAATATCAAATGTCAAATGATAGCTAAAGAAATGCCACGCAAACATTTTATCTGACAATAGCTTTCAAAAATATGCGGTCTACGGTTAACAAAGTGATCAGCTGGGGATCAACGTACCCACATTAACCGGAACTAATCGCTTTATCTGATTTCATAAATGTGAATCCCTGGTATGGCCCAAAAACTACGCTACAATCAAGAAACCATATTCAACTACTGCACAAACAAAAATGTGGTCCAAAAGAACAGGGTGCTGAGAAGCATATATTGTAGCTCTACACCGTAGTAGCGAATACTTTACCCTTCTGCATGTGATGGCGGCATAGTACGATGTTCTCGCAGAGTACTGTCGCGGACAGTGGCAATGTGTTATTAACGAAGTGCGTCAAGAAATACAGGGTGTTACAAAAAGGTACGGCCAAACTTTCAGGAAACATTCCTCACACACAAAGAAAGAAAATATGTTATGTGGACATGTGTCCGGAAACGCTTACTTTCCATGTTAGAGCTCATTTTATTACTTCTCTTCAAATCACATTAATCATGGAATGGAAACACACAGCAACAGAACGTACCAGTGTGACTTCAAACACTTTGTTACAGGAAATGTTCAAAATGTCCTCCGTTAGCGAGGATACCTGCATCCACCCTCCGTCGCATGGAATCCCTGATGCGCTGATGCAGCCCTGGAGAATGGCGTATTGTATCACAGCCGTCCACAATACGAGCACGAAGAGTCTCTACATTTGGTACCGGGGTTGCGTAGACAAGAGCTTTCAAATGCCCCCATAAATGAAAGTCAAGAGCGTTGAGGTCAGGAGAGCGTGGAGGCCATGGAATTGGTCCGCCTCTACCAATCCATCGGTCACCGAATCTGTTGTTGAGAAGCGTACGAACACTTCGACTGTAATGTGCAGGAGTTACAACGTGCATGAACCACATGTTGTGTCGTACTTGTAAAGGCACATGTTCTACCAGTACAGGTAGAGTATCCCGTATGAAATCATGATAACGTGCTCCATTGAGCGTAGGTGGAAGGACATGGGGCCCAATCAAGACATCACAACAATGCCTGCCCAAACGTTCACAGAAAATCTGTGTTGATGACGTGATTGCACAATTACGTGCGGATTCTCGTCAGCCCATACATGTTGATTGTGAAAATTAACAATTTGATCACGTTGGAATGAAGCCTCATCCGTAAAGAAAACATTTGCACTGAAATGAGGATTGACACATTGTTAGATGAACCATTCGCAGAAGTGTACCCGTGGAGGCCAATCAGTTGCTGATGGTGCCTGCACACGCTGTACATGGTACGGAAACAACTGGTTCTCCCGTAGCACTCTCCATACAGTGACGTGGTCAACGTTACCTTGTACAGCAGCAACTTCTCTGACGCTGACATTAGGGTTATCGTCAACTGTACGAAGAATTGCCTCGTCCATTGCAGGTGTCCTCGTCGTTCTAGGTCTTCCCCAGTTGCGAGTCATAGGCTGGAATATTCCGTGCTCCCTAAGACGCCGATCAATTGCTTCGAACGTCTTCCTGTCGGGACACCTTCGTTCTGGAAATCCGTCTCGATACAAACGTACCGCGCCACGGCTATTGCCCCGTTCTAATCCATACGTCAAATGGGCATCTGCCAACTCCGCATTTGTAAACATTGCACTGACTGCAAAACCACGTTCGTGATGAACACTAACCTGTTGATGCTACGTACTGATGTGCTTGATGCTAGTACTGTAGAGCAATGAGTCGCATGTCAACACAAGCACCGAAGTCAACTTTACCTTCCTTCAATTGGGCCAACTGGCGGTGAATCGAGGAAGTACAATACATAGTGACGAAACTAAAATGAGCTCTAACATGGAAATTAAGCGTTTCCGGACATATGTCCACATAACATCTTTTCTTTATTTGTGTGTGAGGAATGTTTCCTGAAAGTTTGGCCGTACCTTTTTGTAACACCCTGTATGCAAGTACGCGGTCTCGCGTTCAGATAATTTGAAAAGCAGATACTTCCCTAAGAGCCACCGAAACCTCAGTGGAGTTCAGTGTGCAGGTTGACCTATTTTCTGGTCTGCCAAATTATTTGACTCCGTGACGGGACTATGGATGACGGAATATGTCAAACGTTTAGGTAGCTGACTCAAAACAAAAAAGTACACCACACACAACTTGTTGTGTGGGTGATGCAAGAAGCAGTACCTCTTATAGTTCAGATGGTGACTGGCACAGGATCTATGTGACACACTAGCAAAAGGACACAAGACTCTATGTAAAGATCTGCCATTCTTTACTAACAAAGTGCCAGTACAAGAGAGTTGTCTCTATTCTCTACCGTTTTTCTCCATGGCTCGGTAGCAGAGCACATTTGCATGCTTAGACAACACCCATTTTAGCACAAGCCAATAATGAGCTAGAACTCGGCATTCGAAGCCGGGAGACCGGCCCCCTGTTCTACATACAGTTTTGCAGCCTCTTTCCCACTTGTTTACGCCGTGTCTCTGCAAAAGCATGAGTTTGATGGAACCACGGCCCTCCATGAAATGATAGCTATCTCCCCTGTTGTGCCCATTTCGAACTTTCTAAAGAACGGCCACAAACTCACTAAAAGCCTCATCCCTTCACAAATATGATTTGTTTCAGAGTCTGGCTGGCTGGGCGCCACTGCTCTGTCCCGTGGAATTGGCAAAACTCTCAGCTATCTCATCTGCTTTCTACTTAACAAGGGCCCGTACTTTGTTTTATTTCCGGCCATGGGATCATACAATGCGCATGTCAAAGCTGCAACAACTCCTTGGCCCTAGTCAGCCCACCTCGACGCGATCGCCGACCGACCGGCGCCACCCCTTGTGTCTGCACAATGAAACCAGGGGACTTGGCTGTCAGCAATTGTTTTCACCCAGGTACGGTCGTCTGTCCTGCAGAAAAATGCTCCCCTCAGATCTCAGCCGCCATACGCTTTTACTGCTTATAATTAACTCGGCACTCTCTTCGTTTGAACACAGGTAAGGTCTGCTGCTCTGCTTTCTCTAGAGCACACAAGCAAGAGCGTTAACTACTGCCAACCATTTCATCATATGAATGAAGTCAGATCGTATCAAACGTAGAAATCAAGTGATAAACAGCATGACACAGCATCAAAAGTGTGAGTGCCCTGCAATACCAGGCAAATGAATTTCGATTAAATAGCTTCCCCTGTACCGGTGTAGGTTCATGATACTTGGACGGCGTCTCGCCGTGGAGCGTGCACAAATAACCGAAACTGTGAAGGCGGACGCTCGTGACAAGAAGGAAATACAAATTTCCAATGTCATCATTCCAATCTGCTCTTGGAAGTTGCTTCTATACTCAACCGTAAATACATTTACCGTACTTATTAATAACCTTGTATTTTTTAGAATTTCGTCAGAACTGTTTCTATGGTGTCTATGGTGCCTTCATGTTTCCTAAAGACAAACTCGTGGTTATCTTACAGATCCTCAGTTTTTTTCCATTCTCCTATATATTATTGTTGTGGAAATCTTGGACACACGTGCTTTTAAGCTGATTGTGGGATGGTTCTCGCATCTATCTGCTATCTGATTTTAATATCTTCAGTATTGTGTGGATGAGATTCTTCTGGAGGTCCGTTGGTATGTCTCCAGTCTCATAGTTTCCAGACACTAACCTGATAGTTGCTTTTTTGCTACTTTTCCGAATGATTTTAGAAAGCCAAAGTTACCTATTTGCCGTTGATCGCAAGTCATTCCAAGCGTCTTCAAACTCATCAGCTTAAAAAAAATTGCTCTGAGTACTATGGGACTTAACATCTGAGGTTATCAGCCCCTGGAACTTAAACCACTTAAACCTAACTAACCTAAGGACATCACACACATCCATACACGAGGCAGAATTCGAACCTGCGACCGCAGCAGTCGCGCGGTCCCGGACTGAAGCGCCTAGAAACGCTCGGCCACTGCGGCCGGCTCTTCATCTTCAGATATTGTAATTTTTTTTGATGATAGTTCCTCTTCAGCTGCTCTACTGGATTCCCTGTGTCTTCCAAATCAACATTCATTTCTTCCTCTATCACGTCATCAGTCTCTCTTCCCCTTACAAGTGCTCGGTGTAGTCTTTCCACCTAGCCGCTCTCTGTCTTCTGCGTTTAGCTGTGCAAATTCTTTTGTACTCATGGTTACACTCTTGTTTTAGGGTTCCGTACCTTATTCGCTAAAAGTGGAACCCTTACAGTATTGCTTTCTAGTCTGTCTGTCTGTTTAAGACCCATTTTTCTCAGGAATGAGTAGTATCAGATTGAAATTTTGACCACATACTAACATTTATAATCCATTGATGGTGCAAAAAAGAAGCTTCATAGTTTAAAGCAATGAAAAGGTACGGCCATTTATGAAGCATATTTTATATTCACAAACTCATTCGTCGAAACCTATAAGGTAATTCCCTTTGGCCTAGAATCATGAAATTTGGCAAGAAGCATGGTTTAACAGTACAAGAAAAAATTTCCCAAATTTTTAATTTTTAACAATATAAAATAAAACTAATTTCTTTTGTCATGTGTTAATCGACTTCAAGTTTGTAAGGGGCGATCAAAAAGTTTCCAACGGAAGGCTGTACAGTCCGAAGTCGGTATACGAATAGGGCAAGATCGCCGTGAGCATTAATGCAATCATTCAAGCGACGCACCATGTTGAAGATACCCGTTTAGTAAAACACCGTGTCCTGCTTCGTGAAGAAGTCCGTAACTGACTGGTGTACATCCTCATCAGATAAGATTCGTTGACCACTCAAGGCCTTCTTCACTGGACCTAATCCGCGGTTTGTGCATGACTGTAGGGAGGGCCCTTTAGTGTCTCTTGTTTGAATTGGCATGACTTTAGCATTGCCACAGTTACGGTAAGTTGTCATTAAGCAGCGGCACCTCTTGTCACAGATTTCCCGGACACTTCGCCTTAATTGCCTATTCTTCATTCCACGATGCATGTCTACTGATGTTTCTCCTCTGGCAGTTAAGAAAATAATAACCACACGTAGGTCGTATTTGGACGCAGTTTGTAATAACTTACCAGATGCACGTCAGAAAGACTTGAATACCTCGCCTACATGTCGATGCTTGTATACTCGCATCGGAGTCAAGCTACGTTGCATACACGTTGCAGTGATTCCTTCAAACGGAAACTTTTTGATGACCCCTTATAAAAATAGAACATTCTCAAAAGTCTTAGAATTCCCGAGACCGAAATCTTGACAGTATCAATGTCGATGAAAGGCAAAAATCGAGGACATTCCTTATTCCTAATATGGATGAACTGTATACATATTCCATCCGTTTGCCATGAGTTTCTTTGCAATTACCTTCCTTGTACCCACACCAAATTTCAGTGAGCGTTGTTTTTAGAGATGATAATTCCTTCTCAGCTTGTTTGTTATGGAATTTATCTTTGCAGCCTACCTACTGTAAATCAAAATTCAACCTTCTATCACGTGGAAATTTAATTTTGTAGAATGTGCACTGTACTTCAAATTAAAACTATGTGGTCTTAGACTCTGAAATTGTGGATACTTCAAAACTGCCGAAAATTGATTCTCCTATAGGCGTAGTAACCAGAAAGCCACCGTAGAATTTAGATAGAATTTAGAGGAGCAAGTGACAAGAACGAGATTTTCACTCTGCAGCGGAGTGTGCGCTGATATGAAACTTCCTGACAGATTAAAGCTGTGTGCCAGACCGAGATTCGAACTCGGGACTTTTGCCTTTCGCAGGCAAGTACCGTCTGAGCTAAGCAAACACGACTCACGCCCCCTCCTGACAGCTTTACTTCTGCCAGTATCTCGTCTCCTAGCTTCCAAACCTTACAGAAGCTCTCCTGCGAACCTTGCAGAATTAGCACTCCTGAAGTAAAGGATATTGCGGAGACATGGCTTAGCCACAGCCTGGGGGATGTTTCCAGAATGAGATTTACACTCTGCAGCGGAGCGTGCGCTCGCTTCTTTCAGGAGTGCTAGTTCTGCAAGGTTCGCAGGAGAGCTTCTGTAAAGTTTGGAAGGTAGGAGACGAGATACTGGCAGAAGTAAAGCTGTGAGGACGGGGCTTGAGTCGTGCTTGGGTAGCTCAGATGATAGAGCACTTGCCCGCGAATGGCAATGGTCCCTAGTTCGAGTCTCGGTCTGGCACACAGTTTTAATCTGCCAGGAAGTTTCAGCAAGTGACAAGTTGAACTGAGCCGAGAAGGGAACTGTGGTTGGAGAGTTGGTGGATGTGTGTCCACGAGTGAAGGTTACGCATTACTGATTTCTGCCCCAGCATACAGTTTTAATTTTGCATATGAGGACGGCATCATAGCGCTCCGACCTGACGGTAGGTGCGTCAACCACAGGAGGAGGAGTGTGTGCTGCACGATCTGCGGGTGTGCCTGTACGCGGTGCACGAGTGCTGCCGCCTGGTGGAGAGCCGCTACTCGCTGTTCCTGCTGATGGAGGTGGCCGCGCTGGTGGTCGGCGGGCTGAGCTGCTGCCTGCCGCTGGCCACGGAGCGGCGGCTCACCTTCCAGACGGGAGCGCTGGCCGCCTGGGTGGCGGCTGGGTGGCTGCGCCTGCTCAACATCGCCACTGGCTGCCACCGCGTCTCCTCAGAGTCTCGCACCACCAGGCAGGTCTGTCGCTCCACGCGAGCCTCACGCAACAAGTGGACTTCCTTCAATTACTTATTACTTACTTATCGCGAATGGACCCAGAAGGATCACGCAAAGCTTTCTGACGTCGTTTCTCCCATACTTCTTTCATTCGTTCTCCATGTTTTCTTTTTCTTTCTTCTGTCCATTTTGTTCCTGGTCTCTTTAGTGCTTCCTTCTCCGACAATACAATCCACTTTTCCACCTTATTTCTAAAAGTTTTTCTATCTTTGACATCTTTAAGTTCAATATTTGCTTTTTGTAAATCTAATTTTACTTGGCTAATCCATGGTGTTGTTGATTTGACTTTTTCTATGTAAGTGAGAATTCTGTTGGTGAGTCGTGTGGGGGGAAGTCTAGTGACATGTCCATAAAATTTTAATCTTCGCCTTCTTATGTCTGCTGCCAGGTTTGATATAGTTTCTGTGGTTCTTCTTGATTGTATCCGGTATCCTTCTTCTGTTAATTTTGGACCTAAAATCTTTCTCATAATTTTGCGTTCTTCTTTTAATATTTTTTCTAAATCACATTTTGTGTGGAGTGTGAGCGTTTCACTAGCATATAGTGCTGCTGGCTTAATTACTGCGCAGTAGTGTCTGATTTTTGTGTTCGAGGAGATGCATATTTTATTGTATATTTCATGTGTCATACCATATGCTCTCTTCATTTTCTGTTGTCTGATCTTCTGTGCAACTTTCTCTCCTCCGGTTGGCTCCAAAATTTCACCTAGGTATTTAAATGTTTTACTCTATTTATTTTTCCGTATTTTGTGTTCAAACTGTGTATATGGAATTTCGTACAGAAAAATTCTGTCTTTTGAAACGAAATTTGTAAACCTACTTTATCCGCGCATTCCTTAAGGACTCTATTTGTTTGGTGGCAATTTCTTCATCATCTGCAAGTATGGCCAAGTCGTCCGCGAATGCTAAACAAGATATCTCCACGTTGTCTTTGGTTCTACCAAGATGGATTGGTTTCCAGTAGGATTGATTTTTTAATTCTTTTTCCCATTCCTTAATGACTTTATCCAGGATTATATTAAACAGAAGTGGAGATAGCCCGTCGCCTTGACGTACTCCAGTTTTTATGAGAAAAGGTTCAGAGATTTCTCCCCTGAATTTAGATACAGTGTCTGTCAGTGATTCTTTGATAAGCCTTAGTGTTTTGGAGTCAAGTCCAAGTTCCTCTAAAATGTTAAACAAAGATTGCCGGTCAATTGAGTCATAGGCTTTCTTAAAATCTACAAATGTACAAATTATGGGGGCATTTCTAATTGCTTTGTGTTTTAATATTGTCTTTAAATTAAATATTTGTTCTATGCATGAGCGACCGGGGCGGAAGCCTGCTTGATAATCACCAATTTGGCGTTCCAGCTGCTCTTGTGTTCTTTTCAGCAGGCATGTTGAGAGAATTTTGTAGGTGACTTGTAAAAGTGAGATTCCCCTGTAGTTATTGACATTTGTTCTGTCTCCTTTTTTATGTAACGGGTGAATAAGGGCACATTTCCAATCCTCTGGTAATTTTTCTGTTTCCCATATTTTTGTTATTATTTTTGTGAGCTCTTGCAACGTCTTTGGTCCTAGGTTTTTTAATAGCTCTGCAACAATGCCATCTTAGCCAGATGTTCCATTATTTTTTAAGTTTTTAATGTGACATTTGATTTCTTCCTGTGTTGGTGGTAATGAATCCGGTTGAGCGTTGGCACTGATTTCTTTGGGAAACCTTAAACTAGGTTCTGGGCAATTTAGTAGGTTAGAAAAATATTGAGCCAATACTTGACAGTTTTCCTGGTTTGTTAGGGCTAATTTACCATCTGGTTTTCTGAAACATAAATTTTGAGGGATATATCCTCGTATTTTTTCTGCGAAATTTCTGTAGAAGTCTCTTGTATTATAGTTTTGGAAATTTTCTTCTATGGCATCCAGTTGTGCCTTTGTGTACTTCCTTTTTGCTTGCCTAATAGATTTTGAAACCTGTTTTCTAACCTCGTTAAATAAATGTAGACTTTCTTGTGATTTTTTACTGTTATATTCTTGAAATGCCTTTTTTCTCCTTTCCAATGCATTTTCACAGTCTGAATCCCACCAAGGGTGTTTGAATATCTTTTTCAAGGGAATAGTTTCCTTAGCTATTCGCGTGATTTTAGAACGAAATTCTTCCCATGTGTTTGCCTTTTCCTTCTCCCATTCTTCTTTTACTTTAGATTCTTTAATCTTCTTGGTGTCATATTTCTGTATTTCTGTTTTCTTCTGATGACTTCTTCGTGCTGTAAACTTGATTTTAATTCTAGTTAGGTAATGGTCTGAATCAATGTTTGCTCCTCTGCGTACTTGGACGTCGTAAATTTCTTTTTGTACTGGGTATGAAATCGCCACATGATCTATTTGAAACTCGCCAATTTGTTGTATAGGAGATCTCCATGTCTTTTGTTTTCTTGGACATTTTCTTAGAGATGTTGACATTATCTTCAGGTTATTCTGCTTACATAGTTCGACGAGCCTTGTACCATTTTTATTGGTAAATTTATGTGCAGGATATTTGCCTACGGTTTTTTGGTGGATTTTCTCTCTACCAATTTGGGCATTAAAATCGCCGAGTAGAACTTTTGTATCATCACTTATTTATTTATATATTTATACGTCAAGTTCCGTAGGACCAAAATGAGGAGCCGATCGCCAAGGTAATGGAATGTGGCAGTACATGTACACTAGTGGCCATTAAAATTGCTACACCACGAAGATGACATGCTACAGACGCGAAATTTAACCGACAGGAAGAAGATGCTGTGATATGCAAATGATTAGCTTTTCAGAGCATTCACACAAGGTTGGCGCCGTTGGCGACACCTACAACGTCCTAACATGAGGAAAGTTTCCAAACGACATCTCATACACAACCAGCAGTTGACCGACGTTGCCTGGTGAAACGTTGTTGTGATGCCTCGTACAAGGAGGAGAAATGCGTACCATCACGTTTCTGACTTTGTCGGATTGTAGCCTATCGCGATTACGGTTTATCGTATCGCGACATTGCTGACCGCGTTGGCCGAGATCCAATGACTGTAAGCACAATATGGAATCGGTGGGTTCAGGAGGCTGATACGGTTCACAATGGCCTCGTATCACTAGCAGTCGAGATGACAAGCATCTTATCCGCATGGCTATAACGGATCGTGCAGCCACGTCTCGATCCCTGAGTCAACAGATGGGGACGTTTGCAAGACAACAACCATCTGCACGAACAGTTCGACGACGTTTGCAGCTCGGAGACCATGGCTGCGGTTACCCTTGACGCTGCATCAGAGACAGGAGCGCCTGCGATGGTGTACTCAACGACGAACCTGGGTGCACGAATGGCAAAACGTCATTTTTTCGGATGAATCCAGGTTCTTTTTACAGCATTATGATGGTCGCATCCGTGTTTGGCGAGACATCGCGTGTGAACGCACATTCTAAGCGCGTATTCGTCATCGCCATACTGTCGTATCACCCGGCGTGATGGTATGAGGTGCCATTGGTTACACGTCTCGGGTACCTCTTGTTCGCATTGACGGCACTTTGAACAGTGGACGTTATATTTAAGATGTCTTACGACCCGTGCCTTTACCCTTCATTAGATCCCTAAGAAACCCTACATTTCAGCAGGATAAGGCACGACTGCATGTTGCATGTCCTGTACGGGCCTTTCTGGAAACAGAAAATGTTCGACTGCTGCCCTGGCCAGCACATTCTCCAGATGTCTCACCAATTGAAACGGTCTGGTCAAAGGTGGCCGAGCAACTGGCTCGTCACAATACGCCAGTCACTACTCTTGATGAACTGTAGTATCGTGTTGAAGCTGTATCGGCAGCTGTACCTGTACACGGCAGCCAAGCTCTGTTTGACTCAATGCCCAGGCGTATTAAGGCCGTTATTACGGCCAGAGGTGGTTGTTCTGGGTACTGATTTCTCAGGATATATGCACCCAAATTGCGTGAAAATGTAATCACATGTCAGTTCTAGTATAATATATTTCTCCAATGAATATTTCTCCAATGAATACCCGTTTATTATCTGCCTCTCTTCTTGGTGTAGCAATTTTAATGGCCAGTAGTGTAATTACAACATAAAAGTAATAACAGATAAAATAAATGTTTATGATCCCGAAAAAAGTCAGTCCATAAGTTTAAGTATACGCAATCAACAATACAGTAAGTATCAGCTTAATTTTTCAAGGAACTCCTCGACAGAATAGGAGTGACCCATGAGGAAACTCTTCAGTTTCGATTTGAAAGCGCGTGGATTACTGCTAGGATTTTTGAATTCGAGTGGCAACTTCTTGAAAATGGATGCAACAGTATACTGCAAACCTTTCTGCACAAGAGTTAAGGAAGTCCGATCCAAATGCAGGTTTGATTTAGAGGCCACTGTCAAAATATCCAGACTCGTGAACCGGGGTCAACAAGAGATTCGTGTACTTACACCACTTACTGCCCGAACCGCCCGTTTCTGAGTCAAAAATATTCTTTTAGAATGGGAAGAATTACCCCAAAATATAATACCAGACGACATAAGCGAATGAAAATAAGCAAAGTAGACGAATTTTCGTGTCAAACGATCACTCACTTCAGATACCGTTCGAAAAGTAGTATTAAGTCTTTGAACAAGATCCTGAACGTGGGCTTTCCACAACGGCTTACTATCTATCTGAACATCTAGAAATTTGAACTGTTCAGTTTCACTAATCATATGGCAGTTCTGTGAAATTAAAACGTCGTGTTTTGTTGAATTGTGCGTTAGAAACTATAAAAACTGGGTCTTACTGTGATTTAGCGTTAGTTTATTTTCTACAGGCGATGAACTTAGGTTATGTACTGCACTATTTGAAACCGAGCCAATGTTGCACATAACATCCTTTACTATCAAGCTAGTGACATCAGCAAACAGAAATTTTTTTAGAGTGACCCGTAATACTAGAGAGCACATCATTTATATCGATAAGGAACAAGAGTGGCCACAACACTGATCCCTGGGGCACCCCCCACTTGACAGTACCCCACTCAGATCCCACATCACAGCTATTATCAACATTGTGAACAATGACCTTTTGCTGCCTGTTGCTAAAGTGAGTGGTGAACCAATTGTGAGCTACTCCTCGTAATCCGTAATGGTCCAACTTCTGGAGCAATATTTTGTGACCAGCACAATCAAATGCCTTAGTTAAATCAAAAAATATGCCAAGCGTTCGAAACCTTTTGTTTGACCCATTCAGTACCTCAGAGAGAAAAGAGAATATAGCATTTTCAGTTGTTAAACGACTTCTAAAGCCGAACTGTACATTTTATAACAAATCGTGAGATATAAAATGATCAATTATTCTTGCATACACAGCCTTTTCAATAACTTTGGCGAACACTGGTGGCATAGAAATAGGTCTAAAATTGTCTACATTATCCCTTTCTCCCTTTTTATAAAACGGCTTTACTACTGAGTACGTTAATCGCTCAGGAAACTGACCATGCCTAAAGGAAAAATTACAAATATGGCTAAATACAGTGCTAACATGTGCAACACAGTACTTCAATATTCTGCTAGACGCTCCATCATAACCATGACAGTCCTTGGTCTTCAGTGATTTAATTATTGTCTCAATCTCCCTCTTGTCCGTATCACTGAGGAGTGTTTCAGACATCAATCTCGGAAAGGCGTATGCCAAGAAAGTTATATGATTCCTTGTAGACACTAGTTTTTTATTTAATTCATAAGCAGTGATCAGAAAATGATTATTATATACTGTACATACATGTGATTTGTCAGCAACGGAAATATTTTTACTACGAACTAACTTTATATCGTCGACCTTGTGCTGCTGACCAGATAATTCCTTCACAACTGACCATATGGTTTTAATTTTATCCTGTGAATTAGCTATTCTACTTGCATGCCACATACTCTTTGTCTTCCTAATGACATTTTTAAGCACCTTACAATACTGTTTGTAATGGGCTACTGTAGCTTGATTGTGACTACTAACATTTTGATATAATTCCCGCTTTGTTCTGCCAGATATCCGTATCCCACTAGTCAGCCACCCCTGCTAGTACCCCGTTTAGAAAGTTCTAATGGAAAGAAACTCTCAAAGAGCATAAGAAATGTGTTAAGGCTGATCGAAAAAGGCTAGGACTGGCTTTTTTCTGTAGTTCCTGTGGTAGTTGAAGAGAGTGGGAATTTATGTATAATGTCTATCGGCGGCAGCACTTTCATGTCGGTAGGTTGGTAATAATCCTCTGTTTCGTAGACGTTGTTAGAATTTCGCATACCATAGAATGGAGGTGACGCGACAGGAGCAGAACGGAAAAAATTATGTGTTCGCTGAAACCATACAGCCACTGAAATTTACGAAGAGCTGCCACAAGCGTCCAGTGATAATGCAGTACCACGTCTGACAGCGCACATCTGGTTCAAGGACTTCAAAGAATGTTGTATTGTGTGTGTTAAGCAACGAGGGCCTGCTGGCCTTGCTTATGCTGTGACTAAAGTCAACATCAACACAGCTGCTGTGTTGTCCACGAGGATCAGCAGATTACATTACGTAACCTCAGTGAAGTGTTGAGGATTTCATGTGGCAATGACTTTAAGATTACGCATGATCTTATCCATGTGCTCTGTGCCCGTTTACGACCACGTCTGTAGAGTTCCGAAAAAAGGTACTGCGTCTCTTTTCTGATAGAGGGGAGCCGTTTCTGGAATCGATTATCGCCAGAGATGAGTAATGGCTGCATCATTATGATCCTACAAAAATCCATTCAAGGAGTAGGAGAGCACTTTCAAAAAGATCATATAAACACTGAAACAAAGTAATAAACTTCGGTCAAAAAAAAAAAATCACTCTCAGTCTTTGTTGATTATCCCTCGTACAACAGCTTCCTTTACTTAGTAAACACAGGCATCTCTTCTCCGTTACGCATCGATTTTTGTATCAGGCTTTCATAGCGCTGGTGGCAACATTTTGGATAATTAAAGCTGCAATCGGAATCATCCTTAACACAAAATATATAGCAATACTAACACTCTGAGCTGAGTGGCTTACTTTTATTTATTTGCAGCGTCTTCCAGTGGTACCATCCGCCATCAGTCCCCTCTGCTACAGAGCCATCACGCTCTCAACGCGAATCATCACAATACACCTAATAAAAGGAGCAGAAACCGACGACGTCCACGGAACTCATCGTTTACGCTGCTGCTGGTTGAACTACATCAACTCAAGCCACAAATGATAAGTTTCGCTGACGTTGACAGTCTCTGCTCCTTTTATTTGAGACAAGGTGACAATGTCCGTTGAAAGCGTTTATCACTCTGTCGTGTCTCAAGGTTGCAATTTCACGTGACGATAAAAAGCTTCCTCTCGATCGTCGTACAGTACAGAATTGGTATGCCAATCGGGCAAAATCTCCGTGAGAATTGAGGCAGTCATCCCACCGAAGCGCCAGGCTGAAATACCTTTTTGGTAAAACTCTGCTTTCTGTTGCGTGAAAAAGTCCCTAACTGCCTGCTGCATATCCTCATCCGACTTAAATAATCGACCCTTCAAGGCCTTTTTAAAGGGACGAACGGCGTGATAATCACATGCGGAGAGATCAGATCTGTAGGGCATATGCTCGAGGGTCGTTCACTTTAGTAGACGACATTTGTGACATGGGGACGTGCGTTATCATAAAGCAGCACCATTCTAGAACGGTGGTTTTCGACAGACATGCTGCCCCATACAGATCCGTCATTCTCCAATGGTTGTTACCTGTGCTTGTCGTATGAATAACGTTACGGGTAAGAACGACGCTATAGTTCATGTTCCCGTATCAACCGCATGAATGTCGGGAAGATGCAAAACCACACTAAGTCCTTGCTACATGACGATGCTTATATACTAGAATAGGAGT
This sequence comes from Schistocerca piceifrons, assembly GCF_021461385.2. NCBI lineage: Eukaryota > Metazoa > Arthropoda > Insecta > Orthoptera > Acrididae > Schistocerca > Schistocerca piceifrons. The sequence goes on along the minus strand of NC_060139.1, from coordinate 686,405,203 downwards.
CACAAATGTGCCGCAGCAGCGGCCTCAAAAGGAATCTTTTTCATCGACGCTTATAAACAGAACTAGTACATGCAACTGGTGGTGTTTTTGTTGCTGCACGTAAATAAAACAGCTGCTGTTCCGTTATCCATTCGATGTGTGAAAGTTACTACAAACTAGTGTGAGACTATGGCAATGAATCTCTGACGAAGCTCGCGTCTGATGATCCAAATCAGTGAAATAAATTGAAAGACATTCCTATTACTGTGGTCTACTACACCATACCCGCAACGTCGGCAGTTACGTACAGAGGGGGGCTTTTAGGCTAAGTTAGAACTCAAAGCCTCAAGGGTGGCTAAACAGTTCACTGCAGGTGCAGTGGCCACATTGGCTCTTGATGGATTGAAATGCGATATTTGCCCTTAAACTTACATCTTAAATTTGATTGAGAAAGAAACAAATGCGTTCAGCGGAGACATTAAGGTCCAATACGATCCAGCAGTGATGGATTTTACTCAGTGTGAATTTTCTTTGATCAGTCGCCGGCAACTGTTGTACGCTCTGTGCTGGAGAGATATATGAAATGAAGTAACATGATAATTTGTATTCAACTGCCTGAGCCTTTATTACAGGAAGTCAAATTATTAGTAAAGCATATTAAAAATTAGATATCTACTATAGTCCCGTAGGTATCAACAGGGGAATAAGTTTTGGTTGCGAGAATTAAACGCCGGATTGCCTCGCCATACATCTATGGCGAGGCAATTGATGTATGGTAGGAATGCAGAGATGCATCCTACCAAAGGACATAGACAGAAACTAGGAAGGCAACCGATCGCAACACCAACTCCAACAGACTTCAATAAAGCCATGAATAAACTCTCTGATGCAGGGAAAGTTGCCACTCCTTAAACCAAATTTCGTCAGAATGATAACTAACGGTGACTACGAGGCAATCGACCCCATTTTTACACAAGCACAAGCTTATTTGGCACTACTTCCAAAAAAGCTTCGCATCGTAACTACGACTGATAACCTAAAGGAACGAGCCAGTGCGACTCGCCACTGGCTTCATGATATTACCACGTGAGTGGTTCGTAGCTTACACAAGCCCCACGTGCTTGAACTCACACTCCACGCGAAATGATTAACGTACACTAGCGATAGTCAAAACTCCTGGTTGCGCTGATGCCACCGGGTTTGAATGCGAACCAAGTTTAACGCTTAGATCTACGTTCTAGCGGAAACGTGTGTACTCACAGATGTCTCGAACAAGTGTGTCCTCTCGCTATACACTTGCTAGCCACCGACGAACGTTGAGTCCAGAGCAAAGATTTATGGTGTAAGCGCCCTCGGCCCAAACCCAACGCCCAAAACAAAACGCGACACGCTAAGGATTGGACAGCGGGCGGCTCCGGCCTCGTTGTCTTGAGGACAGAGGAACTTCTAGTAAATTTTCGAGGCTCGCTCACGCTACCTCCACAGCACCAATCAAAAGACTTGGTTTTTAAAAAACGGTGGTAAAGTGCGTGTTTGCCTTTGTGGCTCTCCCGCCGATCAAGCTTCAAAGCCACGTCTCCGCAGTATCCTTTCTTTCAGGAGCGCTAGATCTGCAAGTTTCGCAGGAGAGCTTCTGGGAAGTTTGGAAGGTAGGAGACGAGGTACTGGCGGAATTAAAGCTGTGAGGAGGTCTTGAGTCATGCTTGGGTAGCTCAGATGGTATTGTTTATACATATGAGGGCTATTCGGAAAGTAAGGTTCGATCGGTCGTGAAGTGCAAACCACTATGAAAATCCGATGAAGCTTTGCACAGATGTTTTGGGCAGTGTCTCTAGTAGGCCCGTCGATCGCGTCACGTCGCTGTTTTCAATTCTGAGCTCACAGTGAGCACGTAAAGATGCCTAGAAAATAGTTTGTTCCTCTAAGTACGACAGCCTGATGAGAAATTTCGCTTGAAGCTATGCAGCCCACACACCATAAATGTCATGCGTTTCCTTCTTCAAGAAATTCCTGACCGCATTCTACAGGGGCAATGATGACGCTGCTGCATAGTTTTCGATGAGAAGTGTTCGGTCATCCACAATACGGCCCGAAATGGTTCTCCCCTGCGTTTCATTTCTGCTCACATGTACCGCTGGCTATGAAGACAACATTTTGGCACACACAACGAGCTGTAGACCGGCGTAGAGAATTGGCGGCTGCCTCCTATGACGAGGGTATTGGAATGTTTGTAGAAAGCTACAACAAATGTCTAAGTCGGTTCGGCGACTATGTAGATAACTAGCTGCAAGTTGTAGCTAACTGTTGCAAACAGAGCATTTCTCATTTTCACAGCCGTTTCCATTTCGTGACCCATCGGACCTTACTTTCCGAATAGCCCTCGTATCATGAGAGCTTGGTGGTGGTTTTCCGGCAACTCTTTTTTTTTTCCTTTCTCCTTTTATTATTGTCCTGTTATCATAATTATTTTTTTCTCCCGTTTGCAGCTTGTATTACATAGTGTGCTGACTATGGTCTACTGAATATTCATGACAGTACCAAGTCATTTGTAGCCACTTGCCCGTGAAAGACAAAGGTCCGGAGTTCGATTCTCCGTCCGGCACACAGTTTTAATCTGGTAAGAAGTTTCGTATCAGCACACATTCCGCTACAGAGCGAAAATTTCATTCTGTATATGTACATGTTCAGCGGTAAAGCACAGAGGACATAATCTATGGAAGACTTCTACATTAGCAATCTGTGTAGGGGGGGGGGGGGGGGGGCGGGGGCGGCACTTGTATCGGTCTCCATGGAAAGTGTAATGGAGGTACTCCAGGTGCTATCTTTGGACAAGGCTATGAACTAAATGAGAATGGCCTGGCACTTGCATTGTGTCCTAAAATATTAGCTGCAATACCTAGAACGATTTCAATGAAAAATCTGAATATGAGGTACCCCGTATAGTTGGAGTACCCTAAGACAGTTTTTGATTTTTGGTCTAGCTGTTGTTTTCTTTCTATCACAGATCGTAGCCCAACCCGTGGCTGTGCCGTCCCTCGAGCTGCAACTGCTTCGCCAGCAAGTGCTGCTACTGGAGGAGGCCCGCTTCTCTGCAGCAGGTGCCTTCGACATCAACTACAGCTTCCTGTTCGGAGTAGCCAGCGTCATGATATCATACTTGGCGCTAACATTACAGTACACTTGAAGAAGCACAGTTTTCTATTTGGCGAAAATAATCAATAAACGTCTAACATATCCCAGCGGAGACATATAACGAAACTGTATGTCGGTAAGCATATAAGTGTAGAGGAGTATGCTACTGAGTCATTTATTTGGCATTAAAATGAAAGATAAATAAAAATGTTGTCATTGATACATTCTTCGACGGTATGAACATCTGTAAATCACACTTAGATTCCTTACCAAGTTTGTTTGTACCTCGATCACAGACAAATGTAAAATGAATAATGATATAGACGAAATTTGTTAATCTTCTTCCATAAGAAATGGGTTTTAACACATCGTGGCTGGGCCGTGTACACAAGATCGGACAGTTAAGCCGCAGCTGGTGCATGAGACTTCCCAAAACTGAAGTGTTTGCCCCGCTTTTAAAGCGTTGTCCCGTTGAACAAAGCACAGCCGTTCACCTTAGAAACAAGTGAGCCTATTGTTGGGTGGCTACTCTCGTGGAAACGCAAGAATTCAGACTAACAAGTGAAGTAATGCCTAGCGAGGTGAAGTTCGTTCGGCATACAACAGGAACAACGACGAACGACATGAGAACGAGGCGGTAGAACGTTGTTGATGTAAGGTGGCGGCTGTCAACCCGCATCTACATATACAGTGTCCTTGCATCTAGTACATACATACACCCTCATTCAAAACTGTCTCTGTCGAGTGGTGAGATGAGACAATTCATTCCCCTTCCCTCTCACATGTCCACTTACTTCGTCGTATCCATACCTATTAAAATCAACGCTGGAAATTGTATTTCCATTAAAGATAAAATAATAAGTGTTCATGTTTGCATGTCTTAATCCTTTAATCAATTTGTTCTCACTGAAATCTGACTTGCATGTCAATTTCAGTTTACTACATTTTGAGGTCCACAGTAGTAGGATCTTACTTTCATTTCTTACAACTAAATGCGGCGAGCCACAGGCCGAATTACAGAAAGACAAAATGATAGAAAAGATTTCTGAAAGCATCTGAAACTAAAATACGGAACACAACCTTTTGTGTCTGTAGTGGTTAAACAGAAACTGTACTGTACAATATATTTAATTTAAAAACAACACATAAAATGATATCACAATAATGAACAATAGGATTAAACAAATTAAAGTTATGATACATAAGATTATATTAAATGAGTTTGACATACGCTATTCCATGCATACTGGTGTATTTCGTGATCAGTTAAAGCCACTCGACGGTGTAAATCACAATATCCTTTTAAGTAAACCAGAATACTACGGTGTAAGAGACAATGCTGCCAAATGGCTTACATCATTATTTTTACTTTTTCCACACCCGTGACCACCATTTCGCTTGGCTTCTCTGGAAGGTAAGTTAGCATATTTGTTTTTCTCTGTAAATATTTATTGTGTATTCTTGTTTTCCTGAAATGCTCCATATCATGGAGGATCTCCATCTGTATGGACTTTTTTGAACCAAAAGTACATCTAATGTGATCTAAAAAATACCACAATATAACATGTGTGAGGAGAAACAAATTTTGTAACGGATAAGAAAAGGCTAAAACTTGTAGAGCTTACATATTAATAGTCACTGTGAGTTCACTTTTCCCATCAATAATAATAGCGAAAACAACAGACACATTACAAAAGAAATGCACATTGACTTGGACACATTATGAGAAAGCTTTGTGCAAAATGTATGCTGAGTTTGCAGAGTGGTCATCAACCTCAACTGATACAACGGATTTTGAACAACGTTAAAGAATATCCAAATGACTTCGTGCACCTATCGATGAAAACTGAACCTTGTTCAGAAACGAGGTGTTCTTTCAAATGAGATTTAAAACCCCCGGTGTAATCTGGAAGACCAAACTGTTATGTCCTACTTCTCAAGAAATGGACACAGATGAACCCGATTTATTGTGATCATACTTGGCCGCATTTCTGACGTGTAGACAAATGTTAGGCACTTCTGCTAACAGGAAGAACTGCATGCTCCAAAATCTATTAGTTACTTTACTGGATAGCCTGTGGCACGCCAGAAGACTTCTTATCATTGTAATTACAACCAAGTTTGCAATCACCGATGTATAGGTAACGTTTTGAGAATAAATTTAATTGTGACTAATACGTGATTTACTTCCACAATGACCACTTCTTGTGAAAAACACCAGAATGTCAACCAAGTTAATAAGTAATACATATTGATACGTAGTCTTATGACGCTCAAGAAACATCCTGAGTGCGAGGTCGAAAGTCCAGTTCTAGGTAAGGCTCATTTGGAAGTGTTATGTGAACAATTATGACAGGAAAAGTTTTAGCTGCTAATGACCCAACATGTGTATCAGGAGCGCGACAGAAAATGAGTGTCCGGGAGGTGCAGAGCTCAGCCTCCTATAGGATACAATACACTTAATAATAGGATGTAATACACTTCACAAAATGGACATTGTCCTAAACAAATGATTAATGGATCATGAACATCGAACGAAACATGGCGCGTCACAGTCATCACAAAGGTTCACACAATCAAGATCAAAAGTTAACTCCTTGGGCTTTACAAACCGTGCAGGATATTTAGCTAGAGATCCACTCTTAGAAATGCATGTAGAGTAATACTGGTGTAACGAGGTGTTGAGAACTGGTGGAATGTGATGGCGTGTAAAAGAATGCGAAACAATCTGTCTTGAAAATTATCTTGGAACTGATCATTATTTACGGTGTAGCTACAAGTAGGGCGATGTCTTATAGCCACGGAAAAACAAACATCCAGAAGCTGAATTTGTCCAGTGGTTCCCGGCGGTATGAACTGTAATGTCATACAATTTTCAGAAGGGATAGTTTGCTCTAAGGGGGTATGATTTTTATACGCAGACCAGGAATCAATCAAGCAAATGCAAGTTATTCTGATCAGGGGGCAAAAGCTGTGCTTATACCACAGTTGTAGTTTTCTTACGCCCATTTTCCCATTCTTGCTACCTGTGACGTAAATACTCCCTACTGTCCTTGCAAGGGAAAGCACACGAAAAATAGTCGTAGGGGACAGATCACGTCCAACTTCCCGCAACACAATAAATAACTTACCAGTCAATTTACCATTCAGATTATCAGTCGGCACAATAGTATATGCATGCGTTTAAGGCATTTCCGGGTTTCCTTTCACACGCATTTCCTCTTCAAATACCGATTGATAGGAGCTGATACTGAATTACGGGGTAAGTTTGTTTATCTCATCTACAAATTTTCGAGCCGATTCCGCAGTTTGCTGCGTATCGTCAATTTGATGACTTGTTCGAAATTTTACTATCTTACGTCTTCCAATTTTGTAGCACTGTTTGAAGTTATGCAACCATCCACTACTTCCCAGTAATATATGTCGCTTGCAATTTCATGTGCATAAAGTAGCAGATCACTCTAATGCACAGTCCGTAAATTTTATCAAGCATCCTTAAATGCTCAAACACTAGTTTTTGTAACAAGTGCGCCTTGTCCTCCCTTGAATAACCGTAGTTTTTCTTATGCACTACACGATCATATTAGTACCAATCGCGGCCTTACCTCCGAACAATTTACGTGGTACACAGAAAACAGCACCTATCCTACAGGAGTATACTAGAAAATCACGCAAAGTTGATTCATAATTTAAAGATTTACGGTAAAATACATTTTTGTTCAAATATCTAGTTTTATAGCCTATTGATCTTCTTGAATTAGAAAAATTACCTTTACAGTTGTGATTAATGTCACGTTGTAAGAGAATGTCAATTGTTGAGTCATTGACACATTATTCTGCAGGATCATCACTAACGAGGTTATTTCTTTTTGTAGTGTCTGACTCGACACTTTACTTTTCATGAAACTCGAAATCAGGAAAATTTGGTTTTCTTCATTTTAAACTTTTGTTTCGTCTGTAGTTACTTCTTTTACAACAGCTGCAATGCCAGAAATATCGTTCATACTACTTGTCGTCGAAGTCGAACCAATAACATTTTTTGCGGAAAATTTATCTACTCTGCCAAGCGGTTTTAGAACATTGGCTTCTCCTTCGATAACATCCGAAATGCCACCCCACCTAATTTTGCACATTTGACTTTTTTCACTGTTATCCATGTTACTTACAAAATTGTCAACCAGCAGTCAAAACAAAAGAAAAAAATGTAAATGGAAAGGAAGACTGTATCCAGTTCCAATAGTGCTAACCGCACATGAGCAGTAAACTTTTTACTTTAAACACGGCAAATGAGCACAGAGATTTTTCCTTTAAACACGGAGCGATGAACTGACCAACTCTGATTACTCGACATAACTGTGCTATGAAAGAAAGAGATGCAGAATAATTTAATTTCATTGTCGCCTGTTTCTTTGTTGTCAGTGAACAGTAGAAGCACACCTACCGGCTGGAATTCGCTCATAAAGGAAACGGGATAGTACCTTTTTTGGTGTCTGTTTCCCGCGTCACCGGAATTTTATCTGGGACGCAAATATATTCTGAATATTCTTCACATTCTCTTTCTACTTTAAAAAGCAAATGATTTTTACAGTTTCTTGCAGTGAATTGTACTGGATCGACTCTTATCCCACTTATTCGTATAACATTTAAGCGGTTTCTGTGAGCAGAGAAGACAGACTACAAAGTTTAAGTAGTCTTGTTGGCAGTTGATGTGGTGTGTTGTCATTTGCGTGAACACTGCTGTTATGTCTACACGCAAATGCACCTTTTGTTCCAACATAAAATAAAAATAACCTTTCCTCAAAGGAAAAAAAGCTTAGTTAAAAAGTTTAATATAAAATTTGCAGTGCCACATACAATTCGATTGAGCAGAGTGGGTACTTTGATATCATGCAGGCTGCAGCACAATAAATGAGACAAACGAAAATTGATTTCTTCTTCTTTGTTCGCCAGAAAGGTAATTAAGTAAATATATAAATGAAATTTTTAAACTGCTGTGAAGTGTATTTCACACATTATTAGATATTCTTCTTATGATCTTTTTGTATAAACGTGTGTTTAAAAATGCAAAACATTCACAGTATCAAAATGTTTTGTTGAAGGGATGTCATTAAATCAAAGCGCAGATATTGAAGACCACAGAGCTTTCACATTAATTACAATAATCGAGGGCTAACTTGACACTTCACCGTAATTTCTACAAGAAATTTAAGTAGAGTTGGATTTTACATACTGAGGCCCACACATGTTACAGTATTTAAGAAACTGCTGATTAGTTTATCACAGATTTTAAGGGGTACCGACGTTTCCGCGGGGAAAGTATGGTAGGGTTAAGTAGAAGCCGGCAGTATTCTCGGAATAATAACGTTTCAAACATTGTATTGTAGCTGCTGTCCTGACGGATTACTTCAAAATATTTTGAACAATCATGAAGATGATACTGAAGAGAACCCGAGTATTAAATTTGCATTCAACGTTAAACTGCTGGTGTAATGATGTACTACCTCCATAAAATAAAACAGTGACAAGTAGAGGCAGCATGAATGAGTACAGTGGCGTATTTAAGTTTACAAAATAATGACAAGTTTTATTGAATCTTTAGTAACTACAAGTTTCTGGAGAAGTAGCTGATAAAACTTGCACAAAAATGAGAAACACAAATGAGTTAAGAAATGGTGTTCAGTAGGGAAAGCATACATTCGTGTGGAAGCTATACAGATCTTCTCCTGAATTAGTCCCTTTAACAACGGAATCTGCCTTTTCTTACATTAATCCACGGTGAGATCCAACTCTATTCAAATGGAACCAACTATTATCAACTATTCCTCAAATTATGGTCCACCTGAGATCAGGCAGCTGTGAATATCGTTTAAAAACCCAACGCCGTGCATTAGCACTTTACCCTTTCACCTCGATTCAGGCGGTAGCAGAAAACGGCGATCTGTGGTTCAGGAGAGGTAAGATTTTCACAGGGAAGATCGGAACACGAAGTCCCTCCAAGAATCCCAACAACTTTTCACCAAGTCACATTACGGGAGCCGAATTAACAAACGGAAGCCGCCCACTTATTGCACAGACCAATCGAACCATCCCCTAACCATTGAATCTGTGATCCTGGGTGTTCTGTTGGCATGATAACCAATCCAGATACAGCACCAGTCTTCTCACTCTGGTGGAGCAAGCCTCTTCTTTGCGTATCCCGAGAGGAGGTGACTCCAAATCTCCATCGTCTGAGAAAAAAATACCTTAGACTACAGAGGCATCTTTCTCACGGTAAATATGGCCGTAATTTGGCAATAAACATCTACCTATACGGGATCACATTCCCTCATTTACTGAGTGATCTAATGTTTCCAAGAAGGCTGTTAAACTTCGCAGATTGTCGTGTCCGTGAAAATATATTTTTTCCGCTCACTAAAAGAATCTGGAGACTTACTGGCGTCAGGAATGGGGGGGGGGGGGGGAGGAGGATTAGTGCCCTACCTCCATCAGATACGTGCGCCAGCCGCTCTGTCCATATCGTCCCAGCTTCTAACGTGAGGACAAAATCTCACTTTACAGCAGTCTCTCTTGAATGGCCTCCTCCACCACTTTCAGCCGACCGGCAATATTCCACGATGGACTGGGTCCTGACACAGGTAAATTGTTCTGTCCAGCCCTACGTAGGAGGAGGACAGAGCTTGGAGCAGAATTCCCTTTGTAGGTAAGAGCCACAGAACAACGATTCACATGATCACTCGCACAGCCAGGTCTCTGCTCTTAGCACAGATAGCCCCAATTCATTTCGGATCCTGTTGTTGGTCTCCTCTGTTATGGCCCTCCGGCTACAAGCTCTACAGGTTACTTCTACAGTTACAAAACATTGTGCCCACAAATTCCTCATGTGGGAAAGGTCATTAGCCACACATAACAAATGTAGTACTGGGGAACACCGAGATCATGCTCTAAAACATGAATGTTAATCTCGAAATGTTGTTATAGTGACAGAGTGGCATGTCAACTCTCGCTCCCTTCGCATTACCCAATAATTCCTGCATAATGAGCGTCACACTTCAATAAAGCGTGTAGTCTGACACAGAGCAGAAGAAAGTATGACACTTATCTGGGTTTTCGAGAATCACATGCGGATCATGACAGCTTTGCCAACCGAAAACCAAAAAATACCACACCTTGTATTGACCTTATTCAATCAGTGCTCATACACACACTCACTGCTACATGCCTGCAAAGCAATATAATGTGCAAGTTGTTAGAATTGTTTCTGTGGAACCTTGCGTCTTTAGCATACACCGCAAACTTTAAATACAATTACTGAATGGTTAATGGGTCATGCAGTCATTTAACCAAACCATTCACACAGAACCTGAGGTTATAGATGATTCGTTTCGCTAACCACAATAGAATATCACTCAGCATTGAGCATTCTCTGCCTCAGAGATTTTGTTACCCCTGCCCAAGCATTCACAGCAAGTCAGTCTTCCATAGAGACAAACAACTTGACAGAATCTATAGAAGCATTCAGCAAATCTAGACAAGTTAAGTGTGTGTTATTGTGACATATGTCATCTGTCAGCCTTATTTCATTGTAAGGCGTCTTTATTGGTATTTTAGTACAATGATGTAAATGGTGCTAACATAAAATACGCAACGATTAAATGACATGTGAAACACAGTGAGGCTCTCCAGAACTGAGAAAGATGAAATAAAAACGTGAGTCAGTTTCAAAAAGTGGTCTGAATATTAGTGTATTTGTTGTGTAATATTTGTCAATCTTTAATTTTAGATGAGAGTGACCTTGTACCCCAGTACCCATCTGATAATCACCTTGTCCGTATAACAAGAAAGAAACGTGGAAAATTACGTTTAACCTAATAAAATAAATAAAGCAAGGCACAGAAAAATAAGAATTAAAAAAACCAAACATATTTTAAGTCTCCTATTACTCACTTCACAAGGGCCTTTAGTGAATCCAAAAATTCTTTACATCAGTCACATGAATAAACACAGCACTACACTCATGAGGTGTGTAAGAAGTTGGACATGGCAGCAACTGAGTGTGAGTTAGTGCTAGGAGAAGAGTTACCCCTTCATTGAATGTCATCAGTGGTGACAGCAAAGTCCATGGGAGGACCTGCCTCTGTCCATGGCAGCAACAGGTAGGTATCTGGACAACTGACATCAAGCGATGGGGTAGCAGTTGACAAAGCGTCGCTCTTATTGAAGATAGTTTTCCAGCAGCAGTTGTCAGTGTTGTGGTAAGTGTTCTGAGGTGTGAATCGCGTGGTTCAATGCTCTCTAGTCCCACCTTTGTCATTGGCAGCGGCATTATATTCAGGTCCAGCCCGTGGAGACTCTTGTGTCAAACAGCAGTGGCCCCTGTTGGTGGAGTGAAGTCAGGAGCGAGCCTCCATTACCTAATGGCTGCAGACGAGGCTCCCCTGCTGATGTACTGCAGCCCCTGGAATTACTTTCCGTCCCTGTTGGCGCACGTTAAAAGGATGGGCATGACTCTACTTACTTCTCTATTGCCTGTAAACTGTGCCAATGTAGTCACGTCATCATGGCCTCCATTTGTTTGAATTAAACTGAGGTTCATTGTCGGAGATGATTCTGCCCACATGCCCTACTTGATACAAGCAGGACATGTAACCAGTAGCTTAGTAGGCAGTACAGTTGAAGAAGGAATGAACATATCTAAAAAGTGCATTTACAGAAGTTGGAAAGAAAAACATAGATACAAAGAAGGTAACTGCGAAGAAACCATGGGTAACGAAAGAAATACCTCAGCTGATGAATGAAACACTGAAGTACAAAAATTGTCAGGAAAATTCAGGTATAAAGTAAATAGGAAGTGCAGGGAAGCTAAGACGAAGTGGCTGCTTGAAAAAAGTGAAGAAATCGAAAAATAAATGTTTGTCGGAAGGAGTAACTCGGCATGTGGGCAAGTCAAAACAACCTTTGGTGAAATCAAAAGCAAAGGTGGTAACATTAAGAGTGCAACGAAAATTCCACTGTTAAATGCAAAGGATAGAGCGGATAGGTGAGAAGAAAACACTGAAGGCCTCTATGAGAGTAAAATATGTCTCATTGATAGAAGTGGAAACAGGAGTAGAAGAGAGAGGGATCTAGTATTAGAATCAGAATTTACCACAACTTTGGAGGACTTAAGATCAAATAAGGCAGAATTTCTGAAGTCACTGGCGTGGGGTGGGGAGTGGCAACAACACGACTATTCTCGTTGGTGTATAGAATGTATGAGATTTGTGACATACCATCTGATTTTCGGAAAGATGTCATCCACACAATTCCGAAGGCTGCAACAGCTCACAGATGCGAGGATTTTCGCACACTCAGCTTAAAGGCTCATGCATCCATGTTGCTGACAAGAAGTATAGAAAATAAAACTGAGGATGTGTCGGTGTTGACGATCAGTTTGGCTTTAGGAAAGGTAAAGGCACCAGAGAGGCAATTCTGACGTTGCGATTGATAATGGAAGCAAAACTAATGAATAATCAAGACACTTTCATAAGATTTTGGAAGAAGTGTTCGAAAATGTAAAATGGGGCAAGATGTTTGCAATTCTGAGAAAACCAGGGGTAAACTATAGGGAGAGAAGAGTAATATACAATATGTGAAAGAGCCAAGAGGGAATAATAAGAGTTGACGACCAAGAACAAAGTGCTTGGATTATAAAGGGTCTAAGACAGGGATGTAGTCTTTCGCCCCTACTGGTCAATATGTACCTCGAAGAACCAATGACGCAAATGCAGGAAGGTTCAGGAGTGGCATTAAAATTCAAGGTGAAAGGATATCGATGATTCAATTCATCGATGACATTGCTATCCTGTGTGAAAGTGAAGAAGAATTACATCATCTGCTAAGTTGAATGAACAGTGTAATGAGTACAGAATATGGATTGAGAGTAAATCGAAGAAAGACGAATGTAATGAGAAGTAGTAGAAATGAAAACAGCGAGAAATTTATCATCAAGATTGATGGTCACGAAGTAGATGAAGGAATTTTGCTACCTAGGCAGCAAGGAAGACATCAAAATCAGACTAGCACGGGCAGATATGGCACTCCTGGCCTAGAGAAGTCCACTAGTATTAAAAATATTCCTTAATTTGAGGAACAAATTCCTGAGAATGTTCGTTTGTCGTACAGCATTGAATGGTAGTGATACATAGTCTGTGGGAAAACCGGAACAGAACAGAATCGAAACATTTGAGAAGTGGTGCTGCAGAATGTTGAAAATTAGTGGACAGATAAGGAATGAGGATGTTCTGCGCAGAGTCTGAGAGGAAAGGAATATGTGGGAAATACTGACAAAGAGAAGGCATGGGGTGGCAGGAAATTTGGTAAGACATCAAGAAATAACTGCCACGATACTAGAGGGAGCTGTAGAGGTCAAAAACTGTAGACAGAGATTGGAATACATTCAGCAAATAATTGAGGATGTAGGCTACAGGTGCTACCCTGAGGAGAGAAATTCGTGGCGGGCCGCATCAAACTAGTCAGAAGACTAGTGACTCAAAAGAATAGTATGCACTTGATTTACGTTTGAAATACTGGCTGTTAGACAGTAGTAGACGCTTTGAGCGTGTGATCTAAAATCAGTCTATACATGAATCAGCAATTTTATACAGAGTGGTTTTTCCCACGATGTACAAACTCCAAGGGTTGATCAACGAGAGGATTCGGAACAAAATAGGGCTAATGAGATTATGCCTGAAAATGCATAGTTTCGATGCTAGAGACCATTTATTCAGTCATACATGGTTGCAGAGACTGCGGTCTAATACACAACTTACCGTGCAGTCACAGTTATAGTATATGTCGAAAATGGTTTACATATGCCTCAACGCATCGTGTACGCGCCGTAACATGTTCTGTCTCACACGTTCCCATCGGCCAGACTGCATCCGAACAGTTTTTAAGGCATCATGAATACCCCGCTCCTGTGTCTCCTCATCTGGAAGGGGCCTTGCATACACGATATTTTTGGGATGGTCCATCAACAGTAGTCGCACGGGTTGAGATCCGGTGAACGAGCAGGTCTTGCAACTGGACCCCCTCGTCCGATTGTGACACCGAAAATGCAGGATGCTTGGCCCCTGCTACCGATATATAATTTTTTTCTGAATAATATGAAATCCAATTTGCAAAATACGTAACGGCAAAGTAAAAAATGCTTGCTTTTTTGTAAATTTCTTTGATGGCGTTATGCTGAGGTCACTGAAAGTCATTGTTCACGTAACGAAGATCAGTACTAACATATAGTTTAATTGCATATTTTGAAATCATTACTCCATTGCCTTTTTCAAAATTTAATGCCAAACATAACGTAAGAGTGACTTCTGAGTTTTCTTTGTCATACATACTCACTTAAAATTAGTGTAAAAAAATAAAAATAATGAAACGTGGCAACCTTTAGTTGCCAAGTCAGTGTTTAGTAATACATGTTTTTCTTTCCCATCGTCTTGTACATTATCTTGGATGTAAATTGCCCTAGTGGGCTGGCGACCGTTAATTACTTCCTTTTCGTTCATTAGTGTAACTTTTGGATTCGTCATCAGTAGTACCCCTTTCTGTCCAGTGTTGTTCGTGAGTGGATGCACAAAATAACTTTCATTTACCAAATTATAGCCCTGTTCGGTTTAATTACTTTTATGATTAGTAGACTTTCCATCAGAAGGGTCGGTTGAACACTTTCCTCCTACTTATTGGTATCACTTCTTCGGGATAGATAGCCTTATACAATTAGCAGAAATCCATTAAGCATACGCGCTATCCACGGTCATATTTTATTTCGCCAGCAGGATAGGACGATTAGTAAGAGGGAGGTTACACGATCCATCGATCAGACAAGACACGATTGAGATGCCTCCGGACGTTAACGGCGGAGTGGAGTGGAGCACCGTCATGTAGCACCCATATAACCTTTGGAATAATCAATGGTATTCTTCTAGCAGGAGAGGCAAATTCACCTGCAAGAAACGCCGTTATTTACAGCCTGTCAAGCGACGGGTCCCAAAATACGGTCGCCAGTTATCACGGTCCACTCATTCCGGCTGCACCGATGCTAATGATTCGCTGTCGCCACACCATAGGGGTTCTACATACTATCTCACAGATGGCTTTATGAAAGTTGGAGATACCACTCCGCGTAAAGATGGCCTCACCTGTGAATACGATGGACGATACAAATCTCTAAATCTTGGCTGCCTGGATAAGAAATCAGTAACAAAACTGCTCCTGATGTGGAAATTCTGTCACTATACACCCTGTATACGCTGTAAGTGATAAGGATAGTAACAACTATCATGGAGAATGATACACGCGGTCGTCTGGATTACCCTGCACTGGCGGGTGAACTGCCTGGTACTGACACGGCGATCGCCTTCCACAGTGTTAATCACATTTTCCTCCAAGTCTGCTGTCTGAACATTTTGGGTACGTCCTTCATGATTCCGGCTTCCTGGAACGACCCTGTCTCAGAAAAACGGCGAAACACTATTGCAGACATTGAATGCTGTTGCTGTTGTCGGCGGGGATAGGTCTCCTGATACAATCTTCTGCCCATTGGTTGTACTTGCCCTTCCGTAAGTAAACACTATGTCGGGAAGCACTCGATTCGAATATGGAACCATCAAGTACAACGCTGTACCACATCCACTCCAAGGTAATTCAGTAAGAGATCTGAATCGGACACAACGTTACTAATTACTATGGAAAGAGAAGGCGCCAGGGTTTGACGTATGAGGAACAGTACCACCCTCTAGGAGGAAACCATGCATAGTGTAAGTGCGGCTGCATAGTACAGCGCGTATTAGACTGAAGTCTCTGTAACAAACTATGATTGAATAAATGGTCTCTAGCATTATTTTTGGACATAATTTCATAGCCCTTTGTTGTTTCGTATCCTCTCATCGATCAATCCCTAGAGTTTGTACAAAGTGGAAAAATCAGCCTGTATAGGTACCATTCACAAACATACACACAGTGATGCTGTAAGTATGATAACGATGTCACTCAGCTTGTCACTGACCGCGAAAGCAAAAACATCCATTGCTGGAAGGACGATGCATCTTGAAAAAGGGTAGAGCAAAAATTTGTTTTCGTCTGTTCTACTGTGAGCCACCAAATGATTAAACAAGGAGATTTGTATTACCAGAGCGTGGAAAGAAATTTATACGAGACGAGTTATTCACAAACCATTGCATTACGTTGTTCATTAACGAAATTACAGTTAAATCAATACCATTAGCTGCTGACGGGCGTTGATATACATCAACGGGGACAGCTGAAAATGTGTGCCCCGATCGGGACTCGAACCCGGGATCCCCTGCTTACATGGCAAACGCTCTATTTATCTGAGCCACCGAGGGCACAGAGAATAGTGCGACTGCAGGCATTTATCGCCGGCACGCTCCCCGTGAGACCCACATACTTAACAAATAGTCCGCACATTACATTCATAGTGCCCCTGCCATTATACCCATTACTCCCGGCAGACAATCCCCCGAGTCCCGTAAGATTTCAGGAAAATCGTGTGCATCTGCATTGAAGAAGGTCATCAGTCGGTTAGCCTTAAACGATATGAAGATAGCATCTGTTCTTTCGGACATGTCCGAAAGAACAGATGCCATCTTCATATGTTGTTCATTAAGGTGACCACGTTTCCTAGATGCAAATTTGGGACACATTAAAAAAATTTTGATATTTAAAAGGATCTTAATAAAATGTAATAAACGGAAAATAAATTTGTTACAAAAGATAGATTAATTTATATTTTATTAATGCCATCTAAGATGAAGGATTACAAGCCGACATACTGTATTTATCAACACTGTAAATTTTATTGAGCTGGTTGCATTCTTAAAGAGCAACAGTGTATGGGATACTCTTTTATGATACTAGAATCCATTTGTGAAACAGTTTTGCCAGCTTATCTAAAGTTGATAATAAAATATACCGACACAAGTGAAATACATATCTAATTAACGTTAAATCGTTTCATAACTGTTAAAAACTGGACGTATAGGTGTCCCGAATTACCTTTGAAAAAATTATGGACAGAGCTACAAAAATCGTGTGTGTCCGAAAAAAACCGGACAAATGGTCACCTAATGTTCCTATAGATAATGACACATTGCCGCGTCGTGAACCTGCATTTTATATACCACTGTTGGAACTTTAATAGTGGCAACTATTTATTTACAGCTCGTACAAAATAGATATGTGTTTCAATGTTTTACTGACCTTCAGAGTAGTCACCAGCATTGTGTAAACCCGTTGCCACTGATGTGGAAGTCCTAGCAGTGCCAGTTGTCTTGACAGTTCAGGCGGCTCGGTCTATTGCCCGGCGAATTTGTAGCAGTTCTGAAGCGAATGCCGTGAAGTGTTTCCTTCAGTTTAGAACTCGAACTCACGAGGGCTTAAGTCAGGGGAGTGCAGTAGGTGGTATAGCACTTAGCAGTCCCATCAGTCAAACAAATCAGTAACAGCTTGCACTGTAAGTGCTTGAGCACTGTCCTGCAAAATGATGGTCAGGTCCTGCAGAAAGTGTCATCTCTTCTGTCTCTAAGCTGGTCGTAAGTTGTGCTCCAAAAATGAACAGTATAGAGGCCCAAGTGATGAAACTTTCAGCAGGACCTAACCATCATTTTGCAGGACTGTCCATAAATCCATAAGAGTACCAGGGGTGGATATCTCTTCTCAGCACCACGTTGCAAGGCATCCCAGATATGCTCAATAATGTTGATTTCTGGGGAGTTTGGTGGCCAGTGGAAATATTTAAACTCAGTACAGTGTTCCTGGAGCCACAATTTTCGACGTGTGCAATCGCGCATTGTCCGTCGGAATGCACAATGAGTATGAATGGATGCAGTAGATCAGACAGGATGCTTACGTATGTTTCTACAGTCAGAGTCGTCTGTAGACTTCCCATATCACTCCAACTGCACACGCCCTATGACGTTACAGAGCCTCTTCCAGCTTCACTGTTCCCTGCTGGCATGCAGTGTACACGGATTCATGAGTTTGTCTCCAAACCCATACACGTCCATCCGCTCGATACAATTTGAAACGAGACTCGTCCGACGAGGCAACACGTTTCATCATCAACAGTCCAATGTGGGTGTTGACGGGCCCAGGCGAGGCGTAAATCTCTGTGTCGTGCCGCCGAGTCGGCCTTCGGCTCTGAAAGCTCAATTCGATGATGTTTCGTTGAATGGTTCGCACGCTAACACTGGGTGATGGTCCACAATTGAATCTGCTGCAACTTGCAAATGGGTTGCACTTCTGTCACGTTGAACAATTCTCTTCAGTCGTCGTTGGTCCCATTCTTGCACGATCTTTTTCCGGCCACAGCGATGTCTGAGATTTGATGTTTTACCGAATTCCTGATATTCACGGTACACGGTGAAATGGGCATACGGTAAATCCCCCACTTCATCGCTACCTCGGAGACGTTACGTGGCATCGTTCGTGCGCCGACTGTAACACCACGTTCAAACCTACTTAAATCTTGGTAACCTGCCATTGTAGTAACAGTAACCGATCTAACATCTGCACCAGACACTTGTAGTCGCATATAGGCGTTGTCGACTACAGCGCCGTGTTCTACCTGTCTACATGTCTCTGTATTTGAATAGGCATGTCTATACCAGTTTCTTCGGCGCTTTAGTGTATATATCACGTTCCGCTTTTGGAATGTTTTTAGTGATTACTGTGTCCAAGTATCTGGGTTCCTCAATGCTTCGTGTAACGTATTTTCCGTTAAGAAGTCTACGTTGTTACGTAAGCGGCATCCAATGCATTCCAAATGGAAGAGTTCTGGGTAATCAGTTTCCTCGAATGTGCACCGACGGTTCTCTGAAAGTGACATACTCTGCAAGTGCTTCGCATAAGAGCTGTGTTCAGTCACAAAATGAACGACGCTTCGGCAATGGTTGACATGGCGCATCTATAACCGGTTCTTGATTTGGGGTAAAATGAAGAGACTCGATGGCTCCTATCACTTTCGTCCCACGCTTTTTTCGAAGTATCCACACGCCAATTTTTCGATGGCGCCTATTTTCTATGTGCTGCCCAATGCTCTGCAACACTGTTTCAATGACACGTACAGCGAAGCGACTGATGTGGTGCTGCACTCCCCATATACTCTAAGTAACACACTCCTCTTCCATCGCCTAACCGTGATACCATTCTTGGCGAGAGTGAGTCTATGCGCTCATCTACTAGCTGTGAAGCTTAATAACGACTCAGAGAGTGCACTGTCTTACATTCTTAAGCGTGAAAGTGATAGTTTGTATTGTGTCGAATTTAATGTCGTTAGTTTTTTATGTATGCTTTAACATTTGTTCGTGATTAGTCGTAGGTGGTCGTTGAAGTTATGCCATTGACGAATGGCATAGCAGTGTACTCTCAGATATCGAGTTCCAAATCTGCGTTTTATGTTTTTGTTGTTGATTTTAACTGCGGGGTATCTTTGTAGTAAAACTTCGAGCATTATGTGTGCTATTTTTTGTGCTGGTATGGATAATTTGTTTTGGTTGCAGTATTGTTCTATTGTGTATGGCACACCACTGGCCTTGTTTCCAACGTTGCTCTTATTGGCTGAAATCACAACTCACAGGTCATCAGCATCACAGGGCTGAACGTTCACCTCCATCGATTAAAATCAAGAGAGATTCTGTTGTGATATCCAGGAAGATAGGTCCGCAGATAGAGCCTTATGGACGCCTTTTGGTTAACCTATTGACAAGCTTGTGGTTGCCCTCTTGCCATTGAACCACTCTGTTCCCAGTACACTCAGAGACTTTGTAATGTGATCCAGTCTTGAAATAGTTGCTGGACCCCCAAATATTATCAAAGGCGGCAGCAATGTCTATACGTATCGCAGTTGCATACTTCGGTGATGTTTATTCTACAATTCGGAAAGCCCTATTAATAATTTTGCCCGTAGATTTTCCCAGAATAAAGAAACATTGTTTCTGACTTAGGCTACAGAGTTCCTTGTGAGCCTGGACTTTCTGTAAACCTGGAGGAGGTTACACAAAAGCCTTAGCCAGTGTATTTAACAAGCAAATTTGTACGATTTTGGTCCTGGTTGATCCCTATCTGTGCCTTTTCTAGTACTCTGTGTTAGCTGTTTTCCAGTCTGCAAGCACCCGTCCCAGCCTCAGGGCATCATTTATTAACCTGGTTAAATTCAGTTTATCCGCGATGAGACCTGGCGCAATGTTTTCGAGTGGATGTGGTCTTGTCCCCGTACTTTCTTGTTTCTCACGCCAGCAATTCCTAGTGCGACCTTCTTTCACGCAAACGGGCAAGTGACCGTTTCTGTAGTGCAATCCCGATAGATTGTGTCCCTAAGGTATGCGTGTGCCTGCATAGCTGTTGGTGTTTCGTCATCGGGGAGAAGTTTGTCGATTAGATATTGCGCCGTACGTCCCCATCCCCGTGTCACAATTCCGTCATCCTGCCTTAGCACAGCCAAAACAACCAGGGACTCAGTTTTCTTCCTCATAGGTTTGTTTGGAATTCCCCATGTGTTCTGTTGTAGATGTGTTGCAACGTAGTGTTCCCAATGATCTTATCTAGTCGCGATTATACAGTTTTGAATGTAGTTTTTGAGTGAAACGTCCCCTTAGAAAAATTATACGTGACTGTGCTTAAACTGACACAATATTTTTTTTAGCGTATCGCAATCTGACTTTCAATAATCCCTACAAAAGAATGGCCCTGACTAACATTAACCTATACCTTTCACAAATCACTTACCTCACAAAAATCTTCGTTACTCGAACTACTGCAATACAGCGAGCGCCACTACTGCCAGCTAAATAAAAGATTCAAACTACTGAAGGCACTAACTACTAATAGGCATAGTTAGCAAATGAAAGATTTTGATAGAGAACAAACAATGTATTTACCTCAATAGTGTTCAAAAGTCATAATGTATATAGCAGTTCATGATATCCAGTACTACAAATTTCAAAACTCCGCCATCTCTCTCCCTACATCCACCACTGCTGGCGGCTCACCTCCAACTGCACAACGCTACGCGCTGTTAACATCCAGCTGCCCAACACTATAATGACAGACAACAATGCAAACTATCCACAGACTGCACACAGCACAGCTAGTGATTTTCATACAGAGCGTTACGTGGCGTTACCAATATAAGAACCTAAACAGACTACTTACACAGCCCCCATGCTCCCCACAAAAAATTTTACAAATTGTTTTGGGCACTGGCCAATACATATTTGTTAAAATTTTTTCACAATTACAATAACAAAGAATTCAAATGCACACACTTATTGATACAATGTTGGTCAAAAGCTAAAATTTTCTCACAGTCCATAAGGACAGTCCTGATCATTCATCACAGTAAAATTGCAGTGTTTTTCTCAAAGTCTGAGCAGTAAAACAAAATGCACATGGAAGTAGTGGATTTCCATGCAATCTTCAAGAAGTAGTGCTGTCCTTCCAACGGAAAGACGGTGCTGACTCTCGACATGCAGACAGGCAATGGACCACAACAGAGCAAACCCACAGCAGAGTCATTCGACGTTTTGAAGAATATTGGTAGGTAGGTCATCAAAGAGTAGACTCACTGTAGTCCTGGTGGATATTACGGTATTGGTGAGTCATCAAAGGTGCAGACCCAGTGGAGTCCTTGTAGAAATAATGGTACTGGTGAGTCATCAAAGATGCAGACCCACTGTAGTCCTTGTAGAGACGGCCAGCAGCCATCTGTTGCGACTGTGCAGGTGCACAATCACCATCGAAGAGTCTTGCGGAGAATATAGCAAGTCCATAAACCACCATTTGTGCACTCACAAAGTTTTTCGAATTGTCCTTAGAACCAGCAATGCTTTTAATCAGTCCCTTGCTGAATTATTAACATACATGCAAACACTAACAGTCCCAACTTCTCACATATTGTGCATTGCTATGACCAACAGAAACGTGTGCAGTGAAATGTAACTTAATTTGAAGAACTGGTGTCTATATTATTATAAATTTACAACATAAGAATACAATTACAAAGGTACAAAATACATCATTAAAGAACATAACCGTACAAATAACATTTGTAGTAATAGGGGCTTTACAAAAGAATAGAAATAAACATATACATCAGTGTTACAGGAATTATGACATAAGTAAATACATAAAAGACCAGAATAGTCTTTGTAACAACAACTTCACACATGAGCATTAAAACAGAACAGAATAAATAATGTCTAAACATCTTCACAAAGAAAATAACATATTATTAGAAAAATTCCACAACATAACTCATATCAGCTAAACACATAAAGACAGGAAAAACACAAATATACAAGAGTACACAAACACATAGCAGAATAACACAAGAGGAAAGGGTAGGGTTTGTCTTCAGTGTAACACTTGGTACTGCAGTCCAACCCAAAACTTCATTCGATAGATCTTTCGTCTTATTTCAACATTTGTTTCCACCAAAAACATCCTATCCAAGCATGATTTCTGTATTTATAAGTTCACATATTTCTTACCTCATTATTTATTTTCCATTATCTTACCTAATCATTTATTTCCAAAAAATCCTACCTAAACCTGTTGTCACTAAACCCTACTTTTTTTGTTCATATCCTCTTTCAAAAATACTTTTTTGGCCAAACCATTTTCTTATAGCTTCTCAATGCATTTCTTCCAATTCATCACAACTTGTTCTCTTATGTGGCCTACCCATCTTAAGCTAACTTAAATCTACTGAGCTCAGATGCTAAACTAAGGGACGAGGCAATGCAGCAGCACAAAACAATTAACACAAGCAGCAATGGCAAAAAATACAAATTGGCAGAGCTAGCAGCAGTAAATGTAATAACTTATATCTAAACATGACAAACCCATAGGCAGAAAAACTAGTACACTAAAGACAACAATGCAGATAAGGGAAATGTCTATTCACATCTTAATGTCTATGTAATTAAAGTGGTGCACCACAAGAAGTTATTCTGCCAAAAAAATTACCAAGTAGTTCAAAAGAAAATTCCGTATGCAATTCCTGTGAAGGGAAATGTCTTTTTATGCTCCTTCGTTTTTTTGAATAGATCATAAAATTATTTACTGGATTTGTAGGCATAAAATATTTATATTAGTACATCTATTAAACTTTATTTTAACCAATGCTGCAGTGCAGCTAGAAACTAGATATTAAACAAAATGAGTAAATAAATACATAAAGCAAGCCATATGGCACTTCTCTCAACTAGCAAGACAATAGCCATGAAATGTTTCTCACCGTTTCATTAGGCATTTTAGTAAATATCATAAATTAAGAGCTCCACAGTATAAGCATATGTTTTCAAGTTTGAGCGTGTCGTATTTGCGATGCTTTCTACAAAGGAATGTCAATAGCGAGGATAATGGCATCTTTTTTTTTTCTCCACCTGTGCCTCTGAAAGGCACACACTAATGGCTTTTTTCCAGGCGACTGTCGCGCAGATGGGTGCCGACGACTCATTACGTGAAGGTGGTCACTTAACTTTCTTACTGACACCAGTTTGCATTACAGTGACAGTCTCATATAAAAAATTTCACAGGTCGAGAATTTGAGTTGCAAATGTGTAGAAACAAAATCCTATGAATATAACAGTGTGCAAAAAATTTTCGCTTGCATTGTGATACATTCACGCATTTACACACGTTTCATAACTCTTAAAGTACGATTCTCAGTTTATTGATCATAAACATACCTCAACAGCATAATACACATCGTCATAATAATAATAACATCATAACAGATCAATCACATCTCAGAATCATCGCAGCTTCTTTCAATAATTTCAAGACCTTCAATAAAGTCATCTACCTCAAACGTACTTCAAAAATCATGATACCTTACCAAATACATCATTCAAAGCTCTCATAGTATCAGAATGGTTCCGAAAAAATATGAACAGTTCGCAAAGTACAGACAAAATACAGTTTCATAAGTGTGAAGTTACCCAACTGTGTAATTGCGTAAACATGTGTCACTGATGTAGTAAAAAAAAATGTTTATCTCTCAGTTAAATAATCAGATAGCTGTGTAATTTGTATGTTAGAGAAATATGGTACCGATGTGTAAAGTTGTATAAGCAAATATCATATTAGCTAGGGCTCCTTGTGCTTGCCAAACACGTTGTACACAAAGTAGGCGTGTACCCCCTTGAGGTTAGTGTTACGTTTTTCACGCGCCATTATTGTCACAATATTTCACACGATAACACAGAAAAGCACAATTTGAAGAGGAAAAATAAGAGAACACATTAACATGGCGCTGAAAATAATATCTAGTTAATTGAATGCGCAGCTGCGAAATACTTGGTGCAAATTTACATGCATGCCACACCTGTTTTACTGTACAACAATGAAAGACTGCAACTACAAAGGAGATTCTCTCTACAATTACGCTCTAGCAATAAACAAAATCTACACTAATTACACAAACTACAAGAAAAAATCAGAAGATTCCAGTGAGGTATCCTCAGCTAAGGGTCGACATATGAAACGTCCCCTTAGAAAAATTATACATGACTGTGCTTAAACTGACACACAACATTTTTTTTTAGCGTAACGCAATCTGACTTTAAATAATCCCTAGAAAAGAATGGCCCTGACTAGCATTAACCTATACCTTTCACAAATCACTTACCTCACAAAAATCTTCGTTACTCGAACTACTGCAATACAGCGAGCGCCACTACTGCCAGCTAAATAAAAGATTCAAACTACTGAAGGCACTAACTACTGATAGGCATAGTTAGCAAATGAAAGATTTTGATAGAGAGCAAACAATGTATTTACCCCAATAGTGTTCAAAAGTCATAATGTATATAACAGTTCATCATATCCAGTATTACAAATTTCAAAACTCCGCCATCTCTCTCCCCACATCCACCACTGCTGGCGGCTCACCTCCAACTGCGCAACGCTACGCGCTGTTAACATCCAGCTGCCCAACACTACAGTGGCAGACAACAATGCAAACTATCCACAGACTGTACACAGCACAGCTAGTGATTTTCATACAGAGCGTTACGTGGCGTTACCAATATAGGAACCTAAACAGCCTACTTACAGAGTCCCTGTAGTCTTGTAGTCGAATCTGTCTGCCCTGTGTGGTGATGACTACCCGCTGGCAGAGAGTCTTCTTGTGTCTCAAATCGCGTCTCAGTCTAGGTAGCTCGGAGCTCCAGGTAGCTTCTCTCTTAGGCTGGTTAGCGAAGGTCGGTATGTATTTTCGTTGGGCAGTTTGTAACAACTGCTGAAGTCTGCGTGCCCTTAGGTCTACAATTTCATTAAAAGAACCACCGTTAAAACACTTAGGAAGCATCGAAGCAAACAATCGTACTGCGCTAATATCACTTTAAACAATTAAATCGCCATTCCTGACTGCCGTCGCCGCCAGCTTTCGCGTGCTGTATCATCTTCGTCGCGAGATCTACCATTTTTGTCGGCCTTTGAAGGTATAGTAAGGGGAGCTGACATGTCACAAACTTGAAGTCGATGTCCGTCGTGACAATTGCCCCAAACGTTACATTGTAGTGGAAACGTTTTGATCGAAAAGGGCGGCTTGCGTCATTGACGGGTTTGCTAATCATTCTGATTATAGCCTAAAAAGCAAAGGAATCTCGTTTCATTCGTAAATTGTCTCGTTCAAGCAATATTTTCTGTTGTACACATGAATTTTGGTTGCCCTGTTTGATATTATTCTCTCATTCTCTCATTAGAACGCCGACCGGTGTGGCCGTGCGGTTCTAGGCGCTTCAGTCTGGAACCGCGTGACCGCTACGGTCGCAGGTTCGAATCCTGCATCGGGCATGGATGTGTGTAATGTCCTTAGATTAGTTAGGTTTAAGTAGTGCTAAGTTGTAGGGGACTGATGACCACAGATGTTAAGTCCAATAGTGCTCAGGGCCATTTGAACAATTTTTCTCTCATTAGATTTCCTGTCCCCGGTCCAGAAGCTACCTGTGTGATCGCTGGGAGAAGTAGAGGTTGGAAATAGATCAAAGATAGAAAAGTACATTCACACCACTTTCGGGAAGATAGCTAAGAGCTGAACAGCAGTTCCGACAGTCCTTATTAAGGAAAATGGTGATTACGAAAGCATTGTTTTTACATCACGTACTTGTCTTCTTGGTTATACAAAAAGTAAAACAGAAAGTAAGTTCAATTAACGAGGCGGAATATGGACATTACTGGTTCAAATATGCATTTAACAGACCAGAATAACGCCTGAAAATCCCTTCATGACGCTCTGCTATTCACGAAAACTATCATTTTCTATTTAAAACAAATGTTGCATGCAGATGACATAAAACAAAAAGAGAAAGCAATCACAAAACGCAATTTTCTAATGTTTTGGTGCAGCTAACATGACGGTGTTGGATTCAAGCAACGTACAGCGTATGTCTGTAGCGTCATCTCCCCTTATTTTATTTCCATGTGTCGACCACCGACTCTGGTATCATCTTTACTGCCCGGTTCGCTATTACTGTAGGGCATCGATTCTGCGTTAGTACTTTAAAACACGTTTTGAAGAATCACTTATAAGAAATTACTTATAGTAACATACGATCAATACCCAACTTATGTTAGCACTAAGTCAAGCTGCTGCGCCAACAAGTTAGGGCGAAGAAACTACCTTGACGACTATTAAAACGTGCCATATCCTTTTGTCCCATCATACAGTCCCTCAGAACTTCGATGCAAGTTGTCTCCGAAATTAAAACACTTCTCTTTCACATATGGCTGACTCCTCTGGGGCGAGCACTATTGGTTGAGTAAACAGTGGCTGAGTATGAGAAACTGTATAACGTGACATGAGCTTTCTCTCATGGCAGCAATAGAAATGTGTTTCACAGTAGTGAAGATGAACAAATGCACATAGCATTTAACGCTTTCATTTTAGATTCCATCTGCAATTGACTTTTTTCTTGAATGGAGTTCTGTTTCACTCCGTATATGGTATGAGGCGAAGCATTGTTACACATTTTGCTACCATTCTTGCAGATGCAAATGCAGCTCTATTTTTTCCAGTATTCTATACATATCTCTGCTGAACGTATCTGAAATGATGTACTGTTAAAGTTGGCAGTAACGCAATTGTAATTTCTGCGCAAAATATCACTGAGAACTCTTCTTGACAGGAATGTCACCTGAACTTCTCCGTCAGGTTAAATGATTAGGAAAATAAAATATTCTTTCACGAATACTAAAGTTTCAGCTACGTATCAAGTTATGGATTGTGCGTTTTTATTTTACCTCCAACCAGCAAATTTCTGCATACGTTCCGTTAACTGCTAACAGAAACCGTCTGCTGAGCCATCTATCGGAACGCAGGCGAACTGGAGGTAGGAGCAACCCCAGCCGGTGCTGCTTGAACGGGAAATCAACGAACTGTCGCCACATACAACTTTTGCAGAGGATAGTATTGTTTGTACGTTATTCTGTAAAACTTTTTGTACAAAACAGTGCTCATAAATGCAAAACATATTGCCGCCGCCATTCTGTTATACAAGTAAAGATAAATTACAGCTTCGGTACCTGAAAAACAATAGCAAGAGTTCACGAGTTTTCAGCTAAAGTACATACAATTTTCTCTAAAATGAGATTGAGTTTCAGAAAGAAAGTAAATAATAGATGAAGATGTGATATTCCAAAGTACGGAAAAGACAGGATAGGAATTCAAAGACATAGCTAGATTATTGTTCGTCATATTAGGGCGAAAAGCTCGGACATAACACAAACTATTAATATGTCTAATCCGACGGTATTATTCCGGAACGTTTTTGTGGATGAAAATAAGCCAAAACCCTAATACGTTATCAGGTCCTAGAATTAATAGAAATACTTCATGTTGAATCTTTTTGTAAAGAAAAGGAAAGAAAGATAGTTTTATACTTAACGTAAACAGAGATTATACTGTACCTTGTCGTCTGAGATTATATCGCTAACTTGGCGTCATATTAGCTTTTTGGTTAAAGTGAGCGATATTAATTTCATTGACAAACTAAGAAGAAGCTATTAAAAGACTAGGTAGAGCACATTTCTTAAACGGTAAGTTTGCTTCTAGTTAATGAAAATTTATCTCGATTTGAAGTCGGTATTTAGTTTATATACAGAGAGATTAATCATTACTTGATTAAGCCATTCACAACTGTCAGTGATGTTATCGTGGTCGAACTGTGCGTCATAACGCTCTGCATATTGTTACTTGACCCTTCATATCGATTGAAACATAATCTGCATTTGACTTCATTAGATACAGATTAAGCAGGGTCATATTTCAGGAAAGTCGACGAAAGTTACTCCCAGGTAAACCACGGAGAGAGTGCTAGTTTTAATACGCAGGAGAAGCATCGCTAAGCTTTACGGTAAATCATACACGCTTTATTTATTGTTGTTTGCCAAATCTCGAACAGTCATTAGTACTTTAAACAATAATATACATGAAATCTGTTAAAGACGACTGTGAGAAATGAAACGCCGCGTTGTGCTGTGAAAATGTGTGGTTTCGTTTTATTTATCTCAGTTTTTACTACTGGTAACTGCCATTCAGTACTAAACAAATAGTTCCTCCCACATAAATTTTTCTTCTTATATCTTAATTTTAAACAGAAGTTGTATACACAGCTACATGTTGCCCTGAGCAGTCCATTTTAACAGAAGAGAGAAAACTTTTATTTACCATTTATCAGTTTATGATTGGAGCACAGTACGGAATGTGACTCGTCTGAAACTTTATATTCCACCTCATTAGCAGATTAAAACTATATGAATACTGCAGAACGTAATGTTTCACGCTGGGAAATGTCACAATTAATAATATGTTCCGGGTTATTATGCCGTAGTCAGGAGTGAGCCAGGGTGTGTATTGGATGCTCAAAGGAGATATGCTCCCGCTTCAACATATCCTGCGCAGATGGGGACGAAACGTTGAGTTTAAATGTGAAATCAATTCGACCTTGTCGTAATAGCTGGGACAAATTTATTAATTATGTGAATGCTGTCAATAAAGCTACTATCCTCAAAAATTCAGCAGCAGGGAGCGTCTCTGATATCCCTTATAACAATAATCTCTGCCGATTTACACATTCATTTTAAGCGATTTCATTTCGCTGTGAACGTTTCGCTGGCCTTAACATTAAACAAGGCTGAAGGTCAGGGAGAGAATGGGGGTGAGGGCAGGTGGAGATGGACAGAGGCGGTAGGAGGAAATGGATATAGAGAGGAGTGAGGAAAAATGGAGAGATTTAGGGCAGAGGAGATTGACGAAGATAGGGGAGGAAGAGATGGACAGAGAGAGAAGAAGAAGGAGATCCGGTCGTATATCGTATTCCTATTTATTTAGCAATTGCGAAGCATTGCCAGATATAAATATATATTTCTTACCAGAACGTAGTGCCCTACGGCAAACGAAAGCAAAAATGTAACTACAGTTTAATTCTGCATGAAGCACTCAACCTAAGGGATTTATACATAAACAAGAACAGTCTTAATTTTAATTACAGTGAATGGCAGGTACCAGTGATTTAAAATTCCATCAACGTTCTGGCAACTTTTTCACGACGTTGGATACTGGTGTACATAAACAATTTAGATGTGGCCTTGTGCGTAGTTGTTAGTACGTATTAGCATAAGTAAAATTTAACCTTGTGCTGGAAGGGGGTTATACCGGTTCTATGAGCAGGGCATATATTGCTCATACACGTGCGAACGTCTTAAGCATTTGCTCCTATTCAGCTCATAGTCGGCGGCTGCTAGGATATGATTACTACTCGCGCATGAAGTCAATGACGTCCGCCGTTAGGATATTACCTTATGTGATCAGTGCATAAAGTAGTGTCTGCTACCAGTAATGGATTTCAGACATAAATACGTGGATATTATTCCAGCACAGTGCAACTGCCAATGAAAATTGTTTCTTCTATTTATGAAAACTGCTGTTGCAAACGTGTTAGGGTTACGAGTGATCTAGTTCATAAAAATCACCCAACTAAGACCCCAGTTTCCTGGACAGGTTATTATCGAGTTGATACAAAACAGGTTCAAATTCATACCTTCCATTATTGGAAATATAATATAAACCAACTGTATGATTATTTTGTGGACGTCTATTACATTTACTTATGGAACTAAACGGACGTCGTAGCTCAAATTGTCACAAAATCACCATCTAATTTCAGTTTCCTCACAACCCAATAAGGTAAACGTCGACAGCTGTGTCTAGAAAAAAAAATAACTTTTCGTTGGTTGGTTAAAGGTCTTACAAGGCCCGTGTCCCTGATGAACTGCAGTACCCCATTCAGCGGTCGCAGACATGTTTTTTCTTTTGGTACGTATTTCTAGACTGGAACACTATTATTGGACCATTACGTATTTACTTCCGGTGTATATGTGGCCTGACCAATGACAAGGATGCTCTTACATTCATTTAAGAAATGTCGTATAGCACCACGGGCTGGTGGAAGTTCAAAAATGGTTCAAATGGCTCTGAGCACTATGGGACTCAACTTCTCAGGTCATTAGTCCCCTAGAACTTAGAACTAGTTAAACCTAACTAACCTAAGGACATCACACACATCCATGCCCGAGGCAGGATTCGAACCTGCGACCGTAGCGGTCTCGCGGCTCCAGACTGAAGCGCCTAGAACCGCACGGCCACTTCGGCCGGCGCTGGTGGAAGTCTTTCAATTGAATGCCACTCCGGCAATTTCCGTGACATTAATCAACGGCAAACGGTCACCCAATGAAGCAATAGCTGAGCCCAATGTTGCTTAACTTTCGCAGTATGGCAGGAAATGATATTACCAACGTGGCAAGGCCTTGACGGAACAGAGACAGTCAGTAACCGAATCAACTCCGAGGAAAAAAGAGTAGGAAAGAAATCACATTACTGCTAGTTGGGAGCCGGTGCCAGAAGTTAACACACGATACCTCTCTCACATTTCGTCGGCTACCGATAACAGGTACATAGTGAGAATTTTGTCTGGAGATCACGTTCTACATGAACAAACGAACTTTGCTGAAGCGACGATCCTACTCGCCATGTTGTCGGCAGTGGATTCTACTTGAATATTACAGGAGAATATTAGAATGAAAAATAAAATAAAACATCTGGAATATCAATCAAATTGGCTAGAAGTCTTACACAATGTACTGTTGCAATGTAATAGAGGATCTATTTTCTCTTTGAAATAGGTAGTATGGCTGCACAGAAATATGCAACCAGCTGTTTAATAATCAGCAAAGTCACCCAAGAGAAAGACAGCTGATAGTAATGCTGCAATTCTCGTTACTCGTCCATGTTTCGAGCAGAAAACACTAGAATTAATAACCTTATTGTAATAAATAATTATATCTTGTTGTAAAACGGGGATTGTCATTTGCCACTGCAGGTTAGAAATGAAACCGTTCTCAAACGGAATATGATTAATGGCCCAAACTTTCTGCTATCTCCAGATTCGATTCGCCTACATCGAGCTATCGACTTTGCATAACGTGCGTTTATTAGTGTCTGACGTCCTACTTTATACACTGAAGAGCCAAAGAAACTGGTATAGGCATGCGTATTCAAATACAGAGACACGTAAACAGGCAGAATACGGTGCTCGGATCGGCAACGCCTGTATAAGACAACATGTGTCTAGCGCAGCTGCTAGACCAGTTAATGCTGCTGCAATTGGATATTAAAGATAGTTAAATGAGACGGAACATGGTGCTATAGTCGGCGCATGAGCGACGGGACACTGTATCTCCGAAATAGTGATTGAGGATTTTCCCGTACGACCATTTCACGAGTGTACCGCGAATGTCAGGAATCAGGTAAAACATCAAATCTCCGACACCACTGAGGTCGCAAAAACATCTTGCAAGAACAGGACCAACGACAACTGGAGAGAATCGTTCAACGTGAGAGAAGTGCAACGCTTCCGCAAATTGCTGCAGATTTCCATGTCGGGCCACCGACAAGTCTCAGCGTGCGAACAAGGTATCATCGATATGGGCTTTCGGAGCCGAAGACTCTCTCGTGTACCCTTGATGATTGCACGGCGCAACGATTTAAGCCTCGCCTGGGCCCGTCATCACCGACATTGGACTGTTGATGACTAGAAACATCTTGCCTCGTTGGACGAGTATTGTTTCAAATTTATCGAGCGGATGGACATGTACGGGTATGGAGACAATCTCATGAATCCATGGACCCTGCATGTCAGCAGGGGACTGTAAAGGCAGGAGGAGGCTCTCTAAAGGTGTGGGACGCGTGCAGCTGTAATGATACCGCTCTGACAGGTGACGCGTACGTAAGCATCCTGTCTGATCATCTGCATCCATTCGTGTCCATTGTGTATTCAGACGGACTTTGGCAATTCCAGTAGGAAAATGCGACACCCCACACGTCCAGAATTGCTACTGAGCTGCTCTAGGAACACTCTTCTGAATTCAAACACTTCCGCTGGCCACCAAATTCCCCAGACAAGAACTTTATTGGGTATACCTGGAATGCCTTGCAAGGTGCTGTTCAGATGAGATTTCCGCCCTCGTACTCCTGCGGATTTATGGACAGCCCTGCAGGATTCGTGATGTCAGTTGCATCCAGCACTACTTCAGACATTTATATCCAGATATTTGTAACTTCTAACTCAAGAATGTGGGAGCATCCGGGATAAAATGTATTGCGGGCTACCATCCCCAACCTAATAAAGGAAAAACGTCAAAGTAAGCACATAGTAGCTATTCAAATAATTTACGATAAAAATAATTAAAATACTTATCAAAAACGCCACGTTTGTAACATTAAGAGGGAAACAGTTGTCTACAGGTGTCATCCTTTACCTCCATAGTAGACAGCTTTGGGAGGAAGCTTTGCTATTGCCGGTGCCAACTAACCGCTATGTGTAGCGAGTTCTACACGAAAACCCGCTCATGCGCAGTGTGGCAAACATTAAGTAACCAGCTTGATTGAAATGTTGGGGGCTGGATGCACATCTTAAACTACCAAACTACTACAATCAGAAGTAATACATTTGTTTATGGGTCGCATGAGTCAGAATTACTGTAACAATTAATATCAAAAGGCTTCCTGATACTATGTCGGCTCCTATATGCCAGCACTATCCAATGCAGCGTCCTTACAAATGAAAAGCAATTTACATTAATAAAAAACGGTGGTAGTGCTGGAAAACGTCATTCACTTCAATAATCAAAATTGGGCAAGACGTTTTAGTGACGAAAATCTGTTTGGAAGTTAAGGGTATTTTCTGAGGCTTTTTTCAATGCTCGAAAAATCTCCAATTCCTCTAAAACATTTAGAATATTACCCTTTTTCTCCCGGTGAAGTATTTGAAGATCGTTGGCAACATCAGGGACTGTGTGACCCGTCGCCTGCAAGTAAGGTGTCAAAGCTGACTTTGTACTGGAATTAGCAGTATGCTCCCTAAATCTTACATTAAAAACTATCCCCGTTTGCCCTATCTATTGTGAAAGGTAGCGGCCACAAGAATTACTGTACACCCCCGGAGCTTTAAATAACTCTCTTGTTGATTCCTCTTTAAGTCTAAATTTTTTGCCATTATTTTTGTGGTCAAAACAGGCTGGTGTTGCAGCCAGCTGTTTGCCAGTTTTATTGGCTGTGTTTCCATCGTAAGGAAACCTACAGACATTCATATCTTTAACAACGCTATCACGTAGAGTGATCAGGGCAGTATACTGGCCTTGTTAACTCTGTGCTACATTTGAGGGAGACTTCTTCTTCTTTTTTATAATATTACAATTAATTTAATGAACGACGTCTGCTTCATAGCCAGTGGAATTGGTTATGTACTTATTATGCGTAACTCAAGCTCAAAAGATACGCTGGACAGTGGGACAATATGTAACCTAGGCACCATGGAGCGAAATGCCGCCACCGTATGTTGCAGTGGAGGGTTCTAACTATGAATTATTATGTGTGAAGTTGTGGGTCTTCTATAAATATCATAACTGAAATATCCCTCCTATTGCGATTTTGACAAATCTAGAAACGGCAATGTTCCGTGAGTTCGCACTCTTTTCCATGGTGACCTGTGCATTCGCATTTTGGCTATTGAGCTCCTGAAGAAAATCTTTTAAATCCTTGTGCGACCCTTTGTACAAAAAGAAGATGTTGCCAACATAGCGACACAATAGTAAGACGTTACTATAAAACTGACGCGCGTCTTTCGTAATACAGGATTCTAGGTCTGTCATGTAGATGTTTGCTAAACTGTAAGACAGGGTTGAGCCAATAGCCAAACGCTGTCTTTGCACGTAATATTTATCTCCGAGCCCAAAATAATTAAACCGTAGAACCGTTTTCAAAAACTCGATAACGTCATCAATCTCGTCCTGCGGCCTTTCACTGAATCTCCTGAGATTATCACTTCTGTCTTGTAGCTGATCTGTGGGGATGCTTGTATATGTATTTTTTACATCAAGGAAACATTACATTTGTTTAGGGAGACCGTCACATTGGGAAGTCTTGAAGTTAGCTCCTTTCTATTTGAAATGGTAAGCTAAACGGGATGCCTAAAATTCTTATTTAAGTAATCTGCTAGCATTTGCTCAACAAAGTAACCCGGTCTACACTCTTTGCATATATAATCAGACGAATAGGAAACTTATTTTTGTGTTCCTTTATTGCCCCACAAGGACGTGGTGCAGAAGAGTTCATTGGAATCAGTGTTTTGTTTCTGTAACTTTTGCAGAACGTAAAGTCTTTTTAATAGCTGCTAAGTATTTAGCTGTTAAATAGAATCTACTGTGTTCAGTTTCATTTTCTTCAAAGAACTGATGCACTTTCTCTACTTATTGATGCCCGAGACTTAGCTTCCTGAAGTATGAGGTCACGATTTTCAGCTAACTTTCTATTGATAACTGCGACAACACGATTCTCTTCAAACATGACCGAATAAGAAGGAAAGGCTGGACGTTCATTGCTGGAAACCGCCTCAGTTACTTTATCCAATCCTATCGCGACTGCATTACGCTGAGCTGTAGTTAACAGTTTGCTATCCAGTGCGAAGACTGTAGCTGTTCTTGCGAAGCTTTCTCTGACTACCGTATGAGAGCCCTTTGTCTAGCAACTTACTTTCTGATTGAAAAAAACTATATTGTTGTTAGATTCAAAGTTTTTTGAAAGAACTGAAAATCACATTTCGTTATCAGAGTATTACTT
The DNA here is from genome assembly GCF_021461385.2 of Schistocerca piceifrons. Taxonomy (NCBI): domain Eukaryota; kingdom Metazoa; phylum Arthropoda; class Insecta; order Orthoptera; family Acrididae; genus Schistocerca; species Schistocerca piceifrons. Next base: position 686,369,853 of record NC_060139.1, on the reverse strand, counting down.
TGCTGTCCCACATCTTCGTGTAACTTACGCAATTTCTTAAGATGACTATATGCCAATTGTTTTCCAGTTTCAATATGTAAAGGAGCGACCTGGGCGAAAAGTTGATAACGTCAGCATCAGAATTCTTGGAATACTGATACCAATCCATCCGGTCATTTGCACCAAGACCATGAAATCATCATACCAGGAATTCTGACATCATCACATCTGATCATATGCACCAAGGCCATGACACCATCGCTTGTCCGCAGCTCGTGGTCGTGCGGTAGCGTTCTCGCTTCCCACGCCCGGGTTCCCGGGTTCGATTCCCGGCGGGGTCAGGGATTTTCTCTGCCTCGTGATGACTAGGTGTTGTGTGCTGTCCTTAGGTCAGTTAGGTTTAAGTAGTTCTACGTTCTAGGGGACTGATGACCATAGATGTTAAGTCCCATAGTGCTCAGAGCCATTTGAACCATTTGAACCACACCATCGCTTCTGGAATTCTGACACCATCATGTCACTGCCTCATGAAGGTCACCTGCACACTTGCCCTCTGACCCTAGCCTCCTGTGTCCACGCATCCTGCCCTTCCGGCCTTCCACGTCCTTGCGCCTCCAACGTCCCAGGTCGTCGACGTCATTGCGATCTCTGCCAATGGCGTGAAAATCAAGCTCTCACCATTCGAGCAACTTCAATTTTTATACTTCGACTGTGTGCGCACCAACATTTGACGTCTGTACTTTGTCCAGTAAGAAGTGACACCATCAGCAGCTACCATCAGCTGGGAAGAAGAAGACTATCAGTATTTTGTTCATTCAACTCTATATATTACAACTATTATGTACGTTTTCCGTTACATTTACAGCTTCGTTATTATTGTTACAGGCGAGAACACAGAAATATACAGCAGCAGGAGTAACAGCAGTCAGTGTACATATGATATCTTGCTGAAACTTTCTGTCCTGGTGCCATTCGACTATGCCACAGCCCAACTGCAGCGAATACCAGAACTTGAGCTTCACTTGATCAATAGCAGAATAATGCTGTTCATAAATAAATATAATTCAATTACAAGTGGATATGGAAGTGTGAACGTAGATCACACAGTGACTCTGATGTGGTGATTGAGAAAAAGAATGTTCAGTATCTTGGTATCTTGGTAGTGCAGCATCAAAGTCTCCTGCATAGACTGAATGATCACACAGTATCACTGATGGAGAGTGAAAATTTTTGTGGATCGGGGCTCAAATCAACACTGACACTTCCCATAGTTAATACCATTAATCGATGGATAATATTACTTCGGTAACAATAAATCGAGGGATTTCATATACTACCACGAGGTAGAACTCCTGATTTGATATCAACCGCAATTGACATGCTTAAAGACTTCATAAAGTAGTATAGTAGTGATGCCAGAATTGTGGGAGCGATTATGTCATAGCCTTGACAGAATTCCTGGAACGATAATGTCACAGAATTGGTGCACATGACAAGATTTGATGATGTCAGAATCGCAATAATGCTGATGCTGATGTCAACAACTATTTTGCCAGTTAAGTACCTAAACCTCAACATATAATTACATTTTCACAGGCACGTCATTCCATGCATGCTCATGTTTAGCTCTTGTTGCCGCAACAGCAGTTTTTGACAAGTTCGCGAGTTCAAAAATAATGTCGCACAAAACAATTTATTATCCACCTGAAATCCCACCGTCCAGTGCCAGCTAGCCTGTTGTGTCTTAAAAGATTTAAGTTCTATATGGACCCACCCTTTCCTATCCATCAGGAAATGAAAGATGAATAGAACATTTTACAAGAATCAGTGTTGACAGGCCGGCCGCCATAAATAAATGGTGGGCCTCATGTGATTCCCTGATTTAAAAGCTTCAAAAATGAAATTTTACGAGAAATTCATCTAGTGTTTCGTGATTGCTCGTAGCAGTTTGAGTTAATAGCGGACACAATGTGATGTGCGTATTTTACTATTACTTTGCATAAAACAACACGCAGTTCCACATACAATAAAAAAAGAAGTGGCATTCACAAACACAGCAAGTACATATTTGTATGTACTGAAATATGCAGAAAACCTGTAATGAAAAGTTGTCTACAACTACAGATGAATGTACAGCACACAGTAATGCTACAAAAATGGAAAAAATATGAAAAGAGAATGTATCTGTAAAAAGTTATATTTTGCTATGAAAAAACATTAAATGAAAGAAATTACTTTCGGTTTATCCTTCTTAAATTATTGAAAGTGTCGTTTAAGGTGTCTGGCAAATAGTCACATGAGATTGGTAACAGCAATGAGAAGGTATAATTGCAACTTCAGTAAAAATTGTATAGTTATTACACGAATTCTTTGGAAACATATTTAAGAGAACGGAGATCCATAATAGGCATAATGTCGGTTAAAGAAAGACTTATCTGTGGGAAATGGCCTGTTGCAGACCAGGCGGATGATAAATCAAAAGTGTAGCCTTTATTAGTAATTGCGCCTACAACTGTCCTACTGAAAAGGGTCGCTTGTATAGTGAAGCACTAGTAACTGATCTACTTACAGTTCATATCATGTGTTTAGTATCAAAAACTCACTCAGAAAACACGTTACTCCAATGACCGACCATAGTAGTTTTCACATTACTATTTTCTGAGGTAGATTATAAGAAGAAACATTTTCGTGTATATATCCATTAAACTTGCAGTCCACGCTGTGCATCACAAACAGCTACTTAGCAACCATATGATTCCACTGACTGAATATCGTAACTTTCAGACTACTTTTTAAGATGTAATTCCATGACAGGAAGCAGTTTAATGTATTAGTAGTTTCCTTGACATTCTGCTCTGTGCACCGTAAATACAGACTGTAAGTTGCTACCAGAAACACACCATTCCCACGCTCACACACGACAATAATCGATCTCTCCACCACTTCTCTCGTTTGTTACCACTTTACATAGCGAGCTAGTAATTACAGTTTAACATTAATATACTATTTTATGCACTAAGTAACGTTTACATGTAAGCACAAAATAGCAGAAAATGGAAACGCTGATTTATTTTATAGCAATTATGTTCCTCAGTCCCCAGTATGAATTTTATGAATTAAAGTTTATATTTGTGGTAATGCATTGTTCTGGGACAAAATAAGACCAAAATAGTAATTTTAAGAAACTGTTGTTCATGAAAATTTTAGGAGACGTTCGAAGTGAATACTGTTTATGTTAGAGAGCGTTTAAAGTAAGTATGATATTCATAAAACTCAATGCTAAAGACTTACTAAAAATTATGAAAACTTTGGCACTGGAATGTGAAAGTCGTTGTCCAGTGTATACCCAGTGTTAAAACAGAAAGCGTAACTGTTTCTCGAAAAAAATGCTGAACACCTTTCTTTAAGCACATGCTGCCACCTACTGGGAACATGCAGAAAATAAACCAAGTGATGCCTAGAAAGAACATCGTGCAACGTATATGCTACAGTAAAGCACACAGAGTTTAGTTTGTTCCTCGAGCTAGTAACAAAATAGAAGTTGGAGTAACATACACTGATGGAAAACAAATCGCAACACCGAAACTTAATAAATGAATAACTTTGCTGGTTAGTGTTAGCGCGAGATAAGCCACGGCAAATGTGAAGGGCTGCTACACTAACAACGCATGCAGATGCCTGAATGTTCAATGTAGGCATGCATGCGTGCTTGCATTGTGTCATACAAGTGCCGGATGGCAGTTTGTGGTACGGAGTTCGATGCCTGTTGCCCTTGGGGAGTCAGTACGGGGGCGGATAATGCTGTCTGTGGATGGCGCTGAAGTTGTCGAACGATGATGTATCGTAAGTGCTCGACTGGAGACAGACCTGGGGATCGAGGAGGCCAAGGCAACATGTTGACATTCTGGAGAGCACATCGGGTTACAACATCGTTATGTGGACGAACGTTATCCTGTTGGAAACACTCCCTTGGATGTTGTTCATGAATGGCAGCGTAACAGGTCGAATCACCAGGCTGACGTACAAATTAGCAGTCTGGGTGAGACGGATATCCAAGATTGCGCTCCTGCTGTTATACAAAACCTCAGCCTGGACCGTATCTGAAGGTGTAAGTCCAGTGTGTTCAGCAAATGGCGGTGCTTTGTGTCAGAGGAATGCGTGCTACAGGGCATCTGGCTAGGAGCAGTCCTTGATTTGTAACAGTTAGTTTTGTCACTGTGGTGCCAACTGCTGCTCAAATTGCTGCTGATGATGCAGTACGTTGCATAAAAGCCATACGCCGAACTTCCCTTACGGTAGCACCACGTGGCCGTCCAGAGCGCAGTCTTCTTGCGACCGTATATTCTCGTGGCCACCACTGCCAGCAGTCACGTACAGTGGCTACATTCTTACCAAGTCTTTCCAGAGTATTGCAGAAAGAACATCCAAATTCTCGTTGCTCTATTACATGAACTTGTTCAAACTTAGAGAAGCGTTGACAGTGGCATCTTTGTCGCCTTAAACGCATTCTTAACTAACTCCTACTCGTCACGTCCAGTCTCAAAGGTAACCAATGCTCAGGACCGTTATAGAGCGTATTTGAAGCAAACCTGATTTTCATCCTCTTAGCGTTGCTACTAGCGCCATTCTTATTTGAAACTTGAATAGACATAATGTTACAGATTTAGAGACAGGTGTACCAATTTTCTTTTACGTCATACAATTCCTTCTTGGTGTTGCGATTTGTTCCCTGTCAGTGTATGTGCAACATACAGGGTGTTTCAAAAATGACCGGTATATTTGAAACGGCAATAAAAACTAAACGAGCAGCGATAGAAATACAGCGTTTGTTGCAATATGCTTGGGACAACAGTACATTTTCAGGCAGACAAACTTTCGAAATTACAGTAGTTACAATTTTCAACAACAGATGGCGCTGTGGTCTGGGAAACGCTATAGTACGACATTTTCCACATATCCACCATGCGTAGCAATAATATGGCGTAGTCTCTGAATGAAATTACCCGAAACCTTTGACAACGTGTCTGGCTGAATGGCTTCACATGCAGATGAGATGTACTGCTTCAGCTGTTCAATTGTTTCTGGATTCTGGCGGTTCACCTGGTCTTTCAAGTGTCCCCACAGAAAGAAGTCACAGGGATTCATGTCTGGCGAATAGGGAGGCCAATCCACGCCGCCTCCTGTATGTTTCGGATAGCCCAAAGCAATCACACGATCATCGAAATATTCATTCAGGATGTGGCCGGGCACCATCTTGCATAAACCACGAGGTGTTCGCAGTGTCGTCTAAGGCAGTTTGTACCGCCACAAATTCGCGAAGAATGTCCAGATAGCGTGATGCAGTAATCGTTTCGGATCTGAAAAATGGGCCAATGATTTCTTTGGAAGAAATGGCGGCCCAGACCAGTACTTTTTGAGGATGCAGGGACGATGGGACTGCAACATGGGGCTTTTCGGTTCCCCATATGCGCCAGTTCTGTTTATTGACGAAGCCGTCCAGGTAAAAATAAGCTTCGTCAGTAAACCAAATGCTGCCCACATGCATATCGCCGTCATCAATCCTGTGCACTATATCGTTAGCGAATGTCTCTAGTGCAGCAATGGTAGCGACGCTGAGGGGTTGCCGCGTTTGAATTTTTTATGGATAGAGGTGTAAACTCTGGCGCATGAGACGATACGTGGACGTTGGCGTCATTTGGACCGCAGCTGCAACACGTCGAACGGAAACCCGAGGCCTCTGTTGGATCACCTGCTGCACTAGCTGCGCGTTGCCCTCTGTGGTTGCCGTACGCTGTCGCCCTACCTTTCCAGCACGTTCATCCGTCACATTCCCAGTCCGTTGAAAGTTTTCAAACAGATCCTTTATTGTATCGCTTTTCGGTCCTTTGGTTACATTAAACCTCCGTTGAAAACTTCGTCTTGTTGCAACAACACTGTGTTCTAGGCGGTGGAATTCCAACACCAGAAAAATCCTCTATTCTAAGGAATAAACCATGTTGTCTACAGCACACTTGCACGTTGTGAACAGCACACGCTTACAGCAGAAAGACGACGTACAGAATGGCGCACCCACAGACTGCGTTGTCTTCTATATCTTTCACATCACTTGCAGCGCCATCTGTTGTTGAAAATTGTAACTACTGTAATTTCGAAAGTTTGTCCGCCTGAAAATGTACTGTTGTCCCAAGCATATTGCAACAAACGGTGTATTTCTATCGCTGCTCGTTTAGTTTTTATTGCCGTTTCAAATATACCGGTTATTTTTGAAACACCCTGTATAAGGGTTAAGGGTACAGAAGAAGGCATTTAGAAACAAACACAAAACCTGTACTATTAAAGTTTTGTATTTGAAGAGAAAAGGTAAAAAGGATTATATGTGATTTGAGTTGCATTTTCACAGAGTGAAGTGAATGTGGCACCACACTCATTCAATTTATCAACTGGTTTCAGCTGTTTCACTAAATCCCTTTTAGACGAGCGAATAGGTCACGATTGTTGCATCTGGACAATACTGAAATGTAACGGCGATATGGAAAACAAAGAGAGAAAAAAAGACCTTACGCTAATCAGCATGCTGTTCGATTTTCGTAGTTGTGACTGTGCTATGTGAGCGTTAAGGCGACCAACTAGAGAAACGAGAAAACGAGGGAGACCAAAGGAAAGAGTTCAGTTATGATCGTATTTTATATGTAGGATACCGGCCACAAATCTGGCATGTTATGCGATTCTCGGTTGCTTCACTTGGGTCTGGACTGTATTATAACGTAGTATATTGTCACGAAACTTCTGAGAGGTTACGCGTCGCGCAGGAAAAGCTATTCCCGCAAAACAGAGTGCAGCAACGTAAAAATTTTGTCTTTATTACTTTATCTCTTCTACATGATTACAGATAGTCCTCTTTTTAAACATTTAGTTGGATTTTGTGTTTAGGGCTGTATTTTTCCACTCGCTTTTTACTTTTTATTCTTGGTCATATCTGCATTTTCTCTGCTTGGAGGTCTGTGTGTAGCTGCTGTTCATTTAATGAAGAGTTACAGGCAACGAACTATTTCCTTCTGAAATTTTGTAGATCGCAGTGCTCTTTACTACTGCCTTCTTCGGGTGTTTTTTTAGTAATAAAAGAGCTGTATTTATGATTCTTACGGCCTGCTGCGTCTTTATCTAGTTGCCTCTTGTTGAGTTAAAGTATAAATTCAAGAGGAGACTGGTGAAAAGAGATGAAAAAACCATTAGTTATGAAGGCATTAGAGTCGACAATTGCAGGATTAATTTCGCAAATAGGTAAAGAATATCCAGGATCTTTTAACGCAGCCATGAACAATAGGAAAGGTAGCTGAACACATACAATAATAAGACCAAAGTCCAATGATGATGATGTTTGGTTTGTGTGGCGCTCAACTGCGCGGTCATCAGCACCCGTACAACTTCCCAATCTTTACCCAATCCAGTCTAGACACTTTGATGAACGATGATGAAATGGTAACGACAGCACAAACACTCAGTCTTCGGGCCGCGAAAATACCCAACCCGTCCGGGAATTGAACCTGGGACCGCACGTTCCAGAGGTAGCAATGCTATCCACTAGACCACAAGCTGCGGACCCGAAGTGCAACGTTGACTCAGTGAGTAACGGCATTATGTGCACCAGATCGAATAATAAACAGAATCTAATCAGTAGAAACGAATGCATTTTAACCGATGGCCTGGTAATTATTATAAACAGTATTTTTACATGTTTGAGATTGTTACACTCCGGGAGCGGCCTAGATTGATCGAAAACAGAATCATCAAATTTAAAACTGCCACGAGTGTTTTAGTAGAACATTTATTCAGATTGACGGTTTCGGCGAACCATGTTGACATCATCAGATGTGTAATGCATAGACCGATTAGCCACAGAACAGTGTGTGAGATATTTACATAATATTTCTGACATAATATAAATCCATAACGTACCTTATGTAATACACTTTAAAGAATCTCGTACATGAGTACAATAATTTGTGCCACATAATAAATAGACATTGGAAGAAAGTGCATGGCATAATATATCGTCATGTCAAAAATAAAACAGTCTTCATAAAAATCATACACAGTGCACCAAATAAAAATGCTCATACTGGCATATGAGCTGCATGCAGGGGTTGGGTATTAAACGTGGCAGATATTACATTCAGCCACCAGGTGGCTGTTTTTCCTTGTTTTCTACATTTCCACTGGACTACACGAAGACATTGAGTGAGTGTTTCAGTTGCTACCTAGAACTCATACAATAATGTATGCGGTATACGATGTAAATGGTGGCGGATGTAACAGTTAATTCCGAGCTTGTCAATACCTATGCTTAAAATATACTGTCTATTTCGAATTTGTATCTTCGTTTTTAATACATGAGTGAGCATCTGAGGGTAATTGATAGCTTAATAGTCGAATATATCTAATGTAGCACTTATTCTTTAGAGCGTGCTACATTTTAGTACTGATACTGATTTGTTATTACTACCTTATCTCGTCTCATTACACCTAGACCTCGTGCACCAGACTAGTACCTAAACTTCGAGCTATTAGTCAGAGCTCAATATAGTAAGGAATCTTTCTATATTGCCTTTCTATAAATATACAAAATATATTTTTAAAGTTTTAATACGAGCTATCTATACTGTGTCTTCTTCTCTACACCTGATGTGGTTTTTAACGACTTGTTTGTCAATATATTTAGTCTGAAAATACCCAAAGTTTGGCTTCCTTGATACACGCTGAATGATAATTATAGATATGCAGAACATGTTTATGGTTAACGAAGAATTGTAAAGTTCAATATTTAAGAAGCTGCTTTGTAAGTACAAAAAAATAGAGTCAGATTCGGACCATCCTTTGTATAATTACATTGTAAACATATATATGGATTTATATTTGTGCTTAAACCTTAAACGAAACGCTTTAATTCAGGTTGTTACTACTGTGGTGCCGCCTAGTGGCTGAGTGAAATATATGCCACGTTTACTAAAAATTTCATTCTGTAGGTGACTTTTAAGATAGCATAAGGAAGTATATTTGGTGCAGTATGTATGCTTTTTATAATGAATGTTTTACTTTTTTCATGGCGATATACCATGCCATGCAGTTACGTGGAATGTCTATTTATTATGTAACACAAATTATTGTACACATGGACGAGGTTCTTTGAAGTGTACTGTGTAAGGTATCCAAGTTATGTTAATAAGTTTATATAGGCATCTCACACACAGTGTTGTACTTACTTGATGTATGCATTACAGATCCGAAGATGGGAACATAGTTTGCCGTAACCATTAATCTGAATAGATTTTCTCCTAAAGCGATCTTGGAATTTTGAAGTTTACTTCTATTTTCATATTATAAACAGACCTAACATCAATAATTCCTTTGAATAATATCCCTTCGAGGCACGCCATTAGCCCAAAAGAGTGATTGTGATCAAGTATGTACCAAGAAGAAAAGTGTAAACATATAACAAGAAATAGCGATACAAGACGAGTGAGGGAGCACAGAAGCTATGAATGGAGGCATAGAACACTGTCCAGGTTTCCTGGACAGTGGGTCTTGTGCTCTCGCGGCGCGAGTGCCGTCATTCTGTGGGGTAAGAATTCTCCAGTCCCCTTTACAAACGAAATAATTATCTCTCGAATACTGTTCCTTATGACACCTAATTCAGATGGAACTACTTACTCTTAATTGCACTACTGAGTGAGAGACCTAATAGGACGAAATGTAAGTTAATATGGCGCAAAACTGAAAGGACATTGGAAGTGGCTGCTGATAAGAACTATCAGAAAAACGTGTAAAATCGAATCCAGAGAGAGAATGAATACTCTTGCTGGGTCCCATGAACAGCCACGTGTCCAGCAAGAAAATAAGAATGTATAATTTCTATTGTTCCTGTACTGAACTGAAAATTTCGGTAGTAAAACCCGTGTTCCACCCAACTTGAGTTCAGGGACAGTGGCACTGCTCCGTCAGATGCTCTCTATGCGCTCCGTTTAACCGCAAGTAACTTCCCTACTGCGATTTCTGTACGTATGAAGGAGATATTCGTACCATAAAAGCACCTTTTTAACAATTACAAAAATTAATATTCCAAAAATGAGGAGTCATAACGACGGACTATAGTTACCTTAGGTACTTCGGTATTAACGTTAAGCTGTGAGATTACTTCGTCTTTCACTCGTTTCAGGAACACTCGAAAATATAGTATGCAAATGAAAAGTATATCAGCTCAATAAATCATAATCTTAGTGACATACAGGATACTTTAGCGACCATACCTATGGGTCTTATGCAAGTCATAAAACCTCGCTCGCTACCCACAAACTATTAGCCATAGAGAAAATCAACAGGACCTCTTTTAGAAAATGTAATGTATTTGAATTTTCTGCTAGAATACGTTTTCAGTAGAGGCTCCAGTTTTAGAGCTGTTCAAGACAAACATACAAAAGTGACTTTCATACGCGTTTTTCTTGAATAATTCCATATCTGTGTCTTAGAGCAAAACCGTTTCTCAGTATAAAATTTAAGTACTTTAAATTTCCTACAAAAATCTCCTATTCATTTTTCTGTTTGCACGTAGAGAGTGAAAGGATATGAAAATCTCGTGCGTGGTTTTTGAAGGTGTAGCAGGTTGCATAATACCTGTAGGTAGGGTAACTGAATCATTCTGTGTAACATGCTGTCCTTTCCCAGCCTCTTCGTCTCGGTATATTTAAATTTGAGTGTAGACCTGAATTCTCGCTCCCATGATGTTCTCCATCACTATCGAACGAAAGTTCTTTTTGAGGATCAGAAGTCGTAGTTACATTACGTGCGACCAGTAATGATGCCACATATTCTCTCGACATATTGGTTGTATACAAGAATGAGTTCTTGAGAACGAGACTGCGACGCCAATATGATCACTGAACTGAGGTGAGTAATTGCTTAAATCTGAGAATTTCACAATGTTGCTTGTAATCTTATCTTAGAAGATAGATTAAGGAAAGGCAAACCTACAATTCCAGCATTTGTAGACTTAGAGAAAGCTTTTGACAATGTTTCAAATTCTGAAGGTGGCAGGGGTCAAATACAGGGAGCGAAAGGCTATTTAAGATCTGTACAGAAACCAGATGGCAGTTATAGGAGTTGAGGGACACGAAAGGGAAGCAATGGTAGGGAAGGGAGTGAGACAGGGTTGCAGCCTCTCCCCGATGTGATTCAATCTGTATATTGAGCAAGCAGCGAAGGAAACAAAAGAAAAATTCGGAGTAGGTATTAAAATCCATGGAGAAGAAATAAAAACTTTGATGTTCACCGATGACATTGTAATTCTGTCAGAGAAAGCAAAGGACTTGGAAGAGCAGTTGAACGAAATGGACAGTGTCTTGAAAGGAGGATATAAAATGAACATCAACAAAAGCAAAATGAGGATGACGGAATGTAGCCGAATTAAGTCGTGTGACGCTGAGGGAATTAGATTAGGAAATGAGAAAATTAAATTAGTAAAGGAGTTCTGCTGTTTGGTGAGCAAAATAACTGATCATGGTCGAAGCAGAGAGGATATAAAATGTAGACTGGTAATGGCAAGGAAAGCGTTTCTGAAGAAGAGAAATTTGCTAACATCGAGTATAGATGTAAGTGTCAGGAAGCCGTTTCTGAAAGTATTTGTACGGTGTGTAGCCACGTATGGAAGTGAAACATGGACGATAAATAGTTTGGACAAGAAGAGAATAGAAGCTTTCGAAATGTGGTGCTACAGAAGAATGCTGAAGATTAGACGGGTAGATCACATAAGTAATGAGGAGGTACTGAATAGAATTAGGGATAAGAGAAGTTTGTGGCACACCTTGACTAGAAGAAGAGATCGGTTGGTAGGACATGTTCTGAGGCATAAAGGGATCACCAATTTAGTATTGGAGGGCAGCGTGGAGGGTAAAAATCGTAGAGAGAGACCAAGAGGTGAATACACTTAGCAGATTCAGAAGGATGTATGTTGCAGTAGGTACTGGGAGATGAAGAAGCTTGCACAGGATAGAGTAGCATGGAGAGATGCATCAAACCAGTCTCAGGACAACAACGCTTGTAATACTGTTAACCTGTTCTACCTGATTTTAGTTATTTTTCTTAAATAAATATGTCTTAATGTACAATGATGGATGATGTGGACTCCGATCTGTCCATTTGTTTGATGCCGTAGAGATATCAGACAAGCACGAATCGTGGCGATGCTGCCTATTAGCTGTCCTGCGGCTGCGGCGTGAGAGTGAAGCGCGAAGAAGTGCGTGTACTGATGCAACTTGTGACCTCACCGTTAGTCGTTCATTAGCTGCCTCTTCGACTTTGAACGAGTGTGCGATGCGCCAAATATGCTCCAACGGGTGGTTATCTAGTTTCACTGCCGTAGTGCGGACCTCCAGATCTGGTGCAACCTGGACCATAGCATCACGAATCAAGGAATCAGCATACGAACCCTTACAGCCTTGATTGGTGTAAGTGAAATCGCATTTGCGGCCGATTTCGTGTAAGTCAATGACAAAAGAGCTCTATGACTCTCCCGGTTTTTAATGGTATTGATGGAATTCGAACCTGGTGCCAACCAAATAGTATCACTCGAACTGTTATTCAACATGTCGCAGATCTGCTGCAACGAGAGCACGACAGGGTCCGACAGGTGCCAAGTTTCAAAGAAGAAAGAACATTTTCGGTGAAGCCCAAGACAGAAACAACGTTGACTTCAAAGGCTGTTTCAGATGATGCAAGTATGCGTCTCTTTTCTGCTTAGTGTCAATGAAAGACGGGAACGACGGAGGACGTGTGAGGAGTCAGCAGTGAGAGATGCTGAGGCCTGCCGCAGCTGGTCCCCGTGTGCTATGAGTTTTTACAAATGTAGCTGAAGATTTTTGTAACAAATCTACTTGGAGTTGCTGCTGTTCCATTAACTGCTTTTTGCTCCAGTAATCGAGCGAATTGCGCGTCAATGCAACTAAATAACTTCCTGTTTCCTCGTCGCTAAAGCTACATTCTGGATAACTATGTACATGGGGCATGTCGGTCTATACCAGTGGGTTAGTGGTAACCTCTTTGATTAGTAATCAAAGCCTCACTGCTTAAATTTAGAATAATAATCTCCATTGCTGTCCGAAGACTTCCGGCATACGAAGTCACCCTCATTCTGCCAATAGCCTTGTCAAAGAGGGTGGAGGAACGGATCGAGGTTCAGGATACTCTCTTGCTCATGGAATGGGAAACTGCCCCTACAGGCCGAAGAATCACCAACGATCAACGATATGAGGATGCAGAAGGCAATGGAAATCCGTACATTAAAGGCACATAATGTGTATCCACACGTCATGTGACCTGTGATTGAAAAAGTGTCATCATGATCTCTCCATTGGCAAATGATTCCAGACAAGTCCTCAATTCGGATCTCCAGGAGGTGACTTCCAAGGGGAGGCGAGCAGGAGAAAAATACTCAATAACCAACGAAAGAATAACGTTCTACGAGTCGGGAAGTGGAATGTCAGAAGCTTGAATGCGGTAGGAAAGCTAGAAAATCTGAAAAGGATAACGTAAAGGTTGAATATAGATATAGTAGTTGTTAGTGAAATGAAATGGGAAGAAGAATAGGATTTCTGGTCAGATGAAGTAGGGTAATAAAGGTATAACGGGAGTAGGATTCGTTATGAACAGGAAGGTAGGGTAGAGAGTGTGCTACTAGAACAGTTAAGTGAGAGGGTGATTCTCATCAAAATCGACAGCAAAACAACCCTGACAACGTTAGTTCAGGTATACATCCTAACGTCGCAAGCTGAAGATGAAGAAAGTGTATGAAGTACTGCAAGGGAGATGAAAATCTAATAGTCATGGGGAGCTGCAACAAGACTGTAGGGGAAGGAGTAGAAGAATGGGTTACGGTAGACTATGAGCTTGGTACAGGGAATGAAAAAAGAAAACGACTAACTGAGTTCTGTAATAAATTTTGCCTAGTAATAGGTGTTCAAGAATCACAAGAGGAGGAGATATGCTTGGAAAAGCCGGGTGATAGGGGAAGATTTCATTTAGATTACATCATGGTCAGACAGAGATTCCGAAATCAGATGCTTGAATGTAGGGTGTACCCAGTAGCAGAAACAGATTCGGATCTCAATATAGTAGTGATGGAGAGTACGCTGAAGTTTAAGAGATTACTCGGGAAGAATCAGTACGCAAAGATTGAAGAGATACGCTTAAAGTTTTCTAAGGCTATAGGTATTACAATAAAGAACAGTGGCAACAAAACGACTTTTGATGTTAGTTTGTAGAATGTATGAGTCTGGTGATACACCGTACGATTTTCGGAAAGATATCATCCACAGGATTCAAAAGAGCCCAAGAGCTGTCAAGTGCGAGAATTATCGAACAATCAGGTAAAATGCTTATGCATCTAAATTACTGAAAGAATAATATGCAGGAGAAAGGAAAAGGGAATTGAAGATGTGTATCAGTTTGGCTTTATGAAAGATAAAGGCATCAGAGAGGCAATACTGTCGTTGCGGTTGATAATGGAAGCAAGACTAAAGAAAAATCAAAGCATGATCGTAGGATTTGTCGACCTGGGAAAACCGTTCAGCAAAGTAAAATGGTGCAAAATGTTCGAAATTCTGAGGAGAGTAAGGGTAAGCTGCAGGGAGAAACCGGTAAAATATAAAATGCACAAGAGCGAAGATGGTATAAGAATAGTGGAAGACCAAGAACGAAGTGCTCAGATTAAAAAGGATATAAGACAGGGACGTGTTTTTTCGCCCCTGCTATTCAGTCTGTAGATCGAAGAAGTAATGTTGGAAATAAAAGAAAAGATCAGGAGGGGAATAAAATTCAAGGTGAAAGGACATCAATGTTACTATTCGCTTATGTCATTATTATCCTCATTGATAGTGAAGAAGAATTCATGCTGAATGAAATGAAAAGTCGAATGTGTACAGAATATGGATGGAGGGTAAATTGAAGAAAGATGAAGGTAGTGAGATGTAGCAGAAATGAGAACAGTGAGAAAACATAAGGACTGATGGTCACGAGGTAGACGAAATTCAGGAATTCTTCTACATGGGCACCAAATAACCAATGATGGATGGAGCAAGGAGGACATCAAAAGCAGACCAGCACTGGCGAAAAGAACATTCCTGGCCAAGAGAAGTCTACTAGTATCAAAAATTTGCCTTAATCTGACGAAGAACTTTCTGAGAGCGCATGTTTGGAGCACAGAATTGAGTGGTACTGGGACATGGACTCTGGGAAAACCGGAACAGGGGAGAATCGAAGCGTCTGAGAGGTGGCGCTACAGAATAATACAGAAAATTAGGTGGACTGATAAGGTAAGGAATGAGGAGTTTCTACAGAGGATGGGAGAGGAAAGGAATATGTGGGAAACACTGACAAAAAGAAGGGAGAAGATGATAGGACATCTGTTTAGACATCAGGGAATAATTTCCGAGATACTAGAGAGAGTTGGAGAGGGTAAAAACTGTAGAGGAAGGCAGAGATTGGGATAGATCCTGCAAGTAATATAGCACGTAGGTTGCAAGTGCTACTATGAGATGAGGAATTTGTCTCAGGAGTCGAATTAGTGAAGGATCGAATCAAACCAGTTAGAGACTCATGACGGGAAAAAAAGAATCGCTTAATGCAGAAACGGAAGTAGCCATCATGATATGGAAAAAAAATTGTCACTCCATTAAATTTCGGGCATGCAGCCGCGCAAATAAAATTTCTTCTACTGATATTTCGGCCGCGTATCGTCCGGCCATCTTCAGAGCGAGTTCCAAGACTGACGGCAAGGTGCCAAGCGCGGCCTTATATGCTCCACCGCGGCGGTACTGCGCATGCGGGTCACAGATGCTGCGCCGCCTGTGGCGAAGGCGTACGGACATTCGATGTGCTTATCGATATTTGATCGGCGGCGGTGACACGGTGACGACTTCTCTGCAATTTAATAACTCCAAGAGCCGCATTCCATGCTTTGTCCAAATTAAAACCATTGTCTCTGTTTATTAAAGTGTTGGCTAATCGAATTTCTATGGCTTCTTTGAATACAGATTCCCAAAAAGAAGAGGTGGATGTTAAAATCTTCACATCACTGTAATTCATGGAATGACCCGTATCAATGCAATGTTCGGCCACAGCTGACTTGTCTGGTTGTAATAAGCGTGTGTATCTTCGGTGCTCAACACACCTCTCATGAACGGTGAGTGTTGTTTGACCTATGTATGACTGCTCACAATTTCCGCAAGGAATCTGGTACACACCCGCCTTACGAAGCCGTAAATCGTCCTTCACAGAGCCGAGTAAAGCCGCAATCTTCATGGGGGGCCGGAAGATCACCCTAACACAGTGTTTCTCAAGAATACGGCCTATCTTTGAAGAAAGAGCACCCACATAAGGCAGAAACGCCCTCGATCTGAAGAAATTATTATCTTCTTCCCCATCGCATACCTTCTTTTTAGGTTTTGCATCGAATGCTCTACGAATTTGTTGCGGAGAATATCCATTCGATATAAAAACCTCTTCTTTTTGGGAATCTGTATTCAAAGAAGCCATAGAAATTCGATTAGCCAACAATTTAATAAACAGAGACAATGGTTTTAATTTGGACAAAGCATGGAATGCGGCTCTTGAAGTTATTAAATTGCAGAGAAGTCGTCACCGTGTCACCGCCGCCGATCAAATATCGATAAGCACATCGAATGTCCGTACGCCTTCGCCACAGGCGGCGCAGCATCTGTGACCCGCATGCGCAGTACCGCCGCGGTGGAGCATATAAGGCCGCGCTTGGCACCTTGCCGTCAGTCTTGGAACTCGCTCTGGAGATGGCCGAACGATACGCGGCCGAAATATCAGTAGAAGAAATTTTATTTGCGCGGCTGCATGCCCGAAATTTAATGGATTATTCATTACGCCGCGAGAAGTTGAAAATGCACATCAAGTACCTCTTCGGGGAGGAGATGGTTTCATGGGTCCATAGTTTGGACAAATTAAGACACCAGAGAACAAGACTATTGAGCTCCTTGAGCTTCTTACTGAAGTGCCGCGACCATGGAGTTGTCCCAAAATTTGCAAGGTTGGTTCACTTTGTCAAGAATGCTGCAATAAATAGAATTTTACATAGGGCTGGTTCCGCTATTGTCAGAGAAAGAATTCGTTTTACTCGTCGGAAGTTGGACATTGTTTCTGAACATCTGTATCATCTGCATCTGAAAGTAGCAGCTGTTTTATCTCCTGACTCCTGGGACTGGATCGATGGCACGACATGGGCTAAGTCTGACTGGGTTCGCGAAGTGGCCACAAAAAGGCAGATTACCAAGTATAGCCGATTGGATCAGCCTTCTCAGGTGGACTCAGTTATTCGACGCCCTGTCATAAATTTGACGGGTAAGGAATTGGACAAAGCTACGATGTCTGTCTTATGAAAAGGGCTAAATTTTGCCCCTACTCCAAAGACTTTGCCGATATCATCTTTCATCAGTGCCATCGAAGAAGCTGTCCGACCACTATCAGAGGATTCTGCGGAAGAAATCAGACGAGAAACCTGTCAAGCAATCACGAAGTATCGTCCACAAAGAAGCAACGTTTCCAAGGAAGAAAGATGTGCGATACGAAAGCTGCGTGAGGATACTGATACAGTCGTCCTGCGTGCTGATAAAGGTAATGCTACCGCCCTTTTGCCTCAGGAAGTCTACAAGGAAAAGATATGTGGTCTACTTAGTTCTGGTGCATACCAGAAGATTAACAAAGATCCTACTAACAAGGTGACAATAAGGACTGCTGCCTTGCTGAACGCTTCATCACTACCGAAGGAAGTCATAAGAAGTTTAAAAGTACGAGGTGCAGTACCACCAAGATTTTATGGTCTTCCTAAAGTTCACAAGATGGGTAAGGATGAGCGTCTAGAGGACTTGTCTATGAGACCTATAACGAGCACTATTGGTTCACCAACATATTTTTCTGCCAAATATTTAGCTTCCTTATTAAAACCATTGGTAGGAAAATGTAGTCACCACAGTCGTAATTCTATGGATTTTATTCAGAGACTTAGCAATGTCAGGCTAAATAGTATGGATGTTCTTCTTAGTTTTGACGTAGTATCATTATACCCCAAGGTACCTCTAAAGGAC
This sequence comes from Schistocerca piceifrons, assembly GCF_021461385.2. Taxonomy (NCBI): domain Eukaryota; kingdom Metazoa; phylum Arthropoda; class Insecta; order Orthoptera; family Acrididae; genus Schistocerca; species Schistocerca piceifrons. The sequence goes on along the minus strand of NC_060139.1, from coordinate 686,351,719 downwards.
TCTTTAGCTCTTATCAGCCAACATTTTGATAAGAGCATTACGGCCTTATTTGAACATGTGCTTTTATCATCTTATTTTCAGTTTGATGGTGAATTTTATGAGCAAATTGACGGTGTTGCCACGGGAAGCCCCCTCTCCCCTCTGGTAGCTAATTTATTCATGGAAGACTTCGAGGACAAGGCACTGGACTCAGCATGTTTTAAACCTACGGTCTTCTGGAGGTACGTGGACGACACATTCGTGGTATGGCCCCATGGTATGGATGAATTACATCGATTTCTTGAGCATTTGAATTCCATCCATGCTAACATTAAATTTACTATGGAAATAGAGAAAGACGGCTGCCTCCCCTTTCTGGATGTTGTCGTTCGCCGTAAAAGTGATGGCACATTAGGCCATGCCGTATATCGGAAACCAACGCACACAAATTTATACCTTCATGCCAGTAGCTGCCATCACCCTTCTCAGAGCATGGGTGTCCTTAAGACCTTAGTGCATCGGGCACACTGTATATCCGATGAAGACAATTTACAAGGAGAGCTAACATACCTCAAGAGTATTTTTATATCGAATGGATATTCTCCGCAACAAATTCGTAGAGCATTCGAGGCAAAACCTAAAAAGAAGGTATGCGATGGGGAAGAAGATAATAATTTCTTCAGATCGAGGGCGTTTCTGCCTTATGTGGGTGCTCTTTCTTCAAAGATAGGCCGTATTCTTGAGAAACACTGTGTTAGGGTGATCTTCCGGCCCCCCATGAAGATTGCGGCTTTACTCGGCTCTGTGAAGGACGATTTACGGCTTCGTAAGGCGGGTGTGTACCAGATTCCTTGCGGAAATTGTGAGCAGTCATACATAGGTCAAACAACACTCACCGTTCATGAGAGGTGTGTTGAGCACCGAAGATACACACGCTTATTACAACCAGACAAGTCAGCTGTGGCCGAACATTGCATTGATACGGGTCATTCCATGAATTACAGTGATGTGAAGATTTTAACATCCACCTCTTCTTTTTGGGAATCTGTATTCAAAGAAGCCATAGAAATTCGATTAGCCAACAATTTAATAAACAGAGACAATGGTTTTAATTTGGACAAAGCATGGAATGCGGCTCTTGGAGTTATTAAATTGCAGAGAAGTCGTCACCGTGTCACCGCCGCCGATCAAATATCGATAAGCACATCGAATGTCCGTACGCCTTCGCCACAGGCGGCGCAGCATCTGTGACCCGCATGCGCAGTACCGCCGCGGTGGAGCATATAAGGCCGCGCTTGGCACCTTGCCGTCAGTCTTGGAACTCGCTCTGAAGATGGCCGGACGATACGCGGCCGAAATATCAGTAGAAGAAATTTTATTTGCGCGACCGCATGCCCGAAATTTAATGGATTATTCATTACGCCGCGAGAAGTTGAAAATGCACAAAATTGTCACTGATTGCAGAAACGGAAGTAGCCTCCACTTGGAGGAGCCATCTTCGGAAGAGTGGGGGAATTTGACGCAGCTGCTGAAATAACGCACATCGGTATGTCTTCGACTGTGAGAGTTAGCCTTAACTGGTCAGTACTGCCATCTGATGCTAAGTTATATAAACGCGCACATAGAACGCGTAAACTTTTACTTGACAGCTGTCGCCGCAAGAAGGAAGAGTGTGTTTTGTCTTTGTTTCTTCTAATAGTTAATATATAGTTTCAGAGAGGTAAGACATTTCTTGTTATTTTAAAATACAAGTTTTAGTCGTTGTGCCTATCTCTGGACATTGACACTCACGATTATATAAGTTTTAATCATGTTAAGCTAAGGGGGAGTGTGGAATTATAATTCCATGTAGGACATGCTTGTTGATGTAATTTGACGTACAGAGGCCACGTGTGTCATTTTATCTCACTTCAGTTTCAGAGTAATGAAAGTAGGTAGCTAAATTAAATACGTCAATGTATATTTAATGAAAGTCAAAATAACATGGCGTATCATTTTTATAAGAATGAGTTCCCCCGTTCAGATGCCGAGTATGTACAGCCGTGAGACAGAGAGAGCTTATTGGACGGCGGGTGAGTTAAGAAATGCCAGCAGTGCTGTTCATAATGGGACTTCTGTTAGACAGAGCGCTATCCTGCACAACACGTGAGAGGGAAACATCTGAGAGTATTACGCGGTGAATTCGGCGAAGATGGCGAGGAATGATACCGGTGTATTTCTTGTGCTATTTCGTGTCAGGGAATGCAGTCGGTGGGACAGTCCTGAAAACTATAGCTGTCTCTCCTGCCTGAAGAAGGGTTAGTTGTTTCACAGATATGCAAGAGACCAATTATTGAATATGCATATAATCGAGTCTTCTTCTTCATTTTTCTCGCTGTTTTACAAGAAAACTGCTGTTATAGCTTTGCATCTGTTCCATAATTAATTTAACTGCTATTTTCGACACTTTCTTTTTGTAAACCATGTTGTTCAGTGTTTTGTTTAATAACTATAATATTCAATACATGTTTTTTTATTATAAGATTGGTGAAATTAAGTACCTTATACCATTCCTCGAGCCAGTTTACCCGCTTACTGCGTTATTTTACCCTGTATTTTGGGTAAAGCGACGCAGTGCAATGATGTAAAACTTATAATTTTTTTCTACAACGTGTAGCTGAACGTTTATGGTTTTAAGATATGCTACAGTTAACACATGCCGCTAATGCTATACCAAAAATGGAGCCTGTGGGTATTGTAGAATAAAGGTTAAAGACAAAATGCATTAGGTGCACTAAATTCCTCGACTTTCCTTAACCGAATCCAACTGTACGGAGAACGAAATGCGACAGGCGAAGTATGGACAAGACGATAGACCAGGACATGGGCAAACAACCTTACAACAACGAGACGCTGTACAAAGCAGTCTCCACAGCGATGACAACAGCAGTACAGAGACAAATACTAGACAGAACCAGAAAGAGAAATAGGGTGACACATAAATTTAGTGCTAGTACAGAGAAGATCGATCCGTAAGTATCAAGTGGGGCCTGTACGCCGTGCAGCTGCCTAAATACTAGCCACAGGGAATGCTATTGGCCGCGGCACTCACGTGGCAAGACGGTGGCGCTCTCATTGTGCGCTCTAACGGCTATCGAGGTCCATCTCTTCCGGTGGGTATTCAGCCTTTGCGCCGCCCGATACCATAGTTTTCACAAGAGATGAATTCGTGGTGTGTCCCATCGAGAGGCTGAGAAGATCATTTAAATTCATTTATTTCTGCTATCATGTTATTTTGCTCTCCCCGTATCAGATTTCATCAACTATTTATAATTTTTCATTTCTTAATCTAATCCCTCAGGCCTCATTTTAGTTGTCTACGTCCCATTACACTTATTTTACTTTTGTCAATGTACATCTTATCACCTTTTTTCAAGACGCTATTTCCTTCACGATTTGCTTAGTCTATCAGTGGAACCACATCGATTATAGGCTGTAGCCCTGTCTCAGACTCTTATCAACTACTGTTCTCCTTTCATGTCCACCGACTGTATAATGTATTAGATTCGTTTTTGTGCAAGTTGTAGATATCCTTTCACTCCATGTATTTTGTCGCAGCAACATTTCTCCGGAACCAAACTCATCTCCCTCAAGATCTTTTTTACCAGTTTTTCTATATTTGTGTAAGTAATTCGTCTCATATTTTGAAACCATGATTAATGAAATTGATGGTTCCATTATAATCACACCTTTCGGTAGATCCATTCTTTTTAATTGTAAATATAGTGTTCGTGTTGAAGCCTGAGGGTTTTACGCCTATGTCATATTACATCGTCTTTTACCTGAAAAAGTTCTTCAGTGGGTGTTGGCTGATTCTTCATGTCCTTACGATGTCCGTTTATTATGTCAGACTCTCTTTTGCATGTTTGTGATTTGAACACAAAACCCAGAAATATGCATTTTGATTATTAACAAATACTATAATTACTGGATGCATACCAATTTAAGATACTGTGTAGATAAACTGAAAAAGCAGGGCAATAAATGCTCATTTTGACTTCAGCTACTTGACTGCAAAAAGACTTATTTTTAAGATACAGACTCACTTGTTGAAGCCATTTAGCAAACTTTTTAATGCATGGGTCCAGGAAGACGTTGGTAAATACTAGTAAATGTCGTCGATTCCCCTCTTCTCCCTCGGCTTGATATATATAGCATAAACCGTATTATCAGTTCTACAAGGCCACTGTACTGTTGCCCAAAATTACATGGATAGACACCACCGAACGCATGTCACTCATCCGCATATCACATCTAAGAGACCTTACCACACTTTATTGGAATGCAAGGATGATTATAGTTTAGAATTCCATCGTCAGTACTGACGATAAACAGAAACTCAGTAAACGAAGATCAAGCAAATCACTGTGGAGTTTTGAGAACAATCTGTGTGGTATTCACCACAAGCGACACTCATTACAAGATAGATCAAGGTGGCCGGATGGATGGTAACACTCCGCTGCACTTGAATTGCGATCCATTACTTTAATCGCCGCTCCACTTCATCATGGGTTACACAGTCTGTATGAGGATATTTAGTGCGATATGCATCCAGATTCATACAAACGAGCTACGAAATCCAGTCGACGGGGAGCTGTTACTGATTTGGGTACCGGTGGAGAGCAAGCTTGCTATTACGTGTTCTATGGGTAGCAATTACGTAGTTATTAGCGTCTCTGAAAACGGTTACGTAAATTATGAACTTTTCTTGGTTGGGATCACATTCATAACATATGTTCTGAACGAAAACACAGGCGCCGTTCCACCGCAAATTTTTATCCCTTATTTTGTTTTACTATCGCGAGTTCGGCTGTAGAAACATTTTGAAGTACAAGGAGAAAAACGTCAGATCAGACATGTTAAATGACATATCTTCATCGAGAAATTACAACGTATTACAACCAGTTGCGGATATATGTATATATCAGTCGTTTCATCATCATATACACTCCTGGAAATGGAAAGAAGAACACATTGACACCGGTGTGTCAAACCCACCATACTTGCTCCGGACACTGCGAGAGTGCTGTACAAGCAATGATCACACGCACGGCACAGCGGACACACCAGGAACCGCAGTGTTGGCCGTCGAATGGCGCTAGCTGCGCAGCATTTGTGCACCGCCGCCGTCAGTGTCAGCCAGTTTGCCGTGGCATACGGAGCTCCATCGCAGTCTTTAACACTGGTAGCATGCCGCGACAGTGTGGACGTGAACCGTATGTGCAGTTGACGGACTTTGAGCGAGGGCGTATAGTGGGCATGCGGGAGGCCGGGTGGACGTACCGCCGAATTGCTCAACACGTGGGGCGTGAGGTCTCCACAGTACATCGATGTTGTCGCCAGTGGTCGGCGGAAGGTGCACGTGCCCGTCGACCTGGGACCGGACCGCAGCGACGCACGGATGCACGCCAAGACCGTAGGATCCTACGCAGTGCCGTAGGGGACCGCACCGCCACTTCCCAGCAAATTAGGGACACTGTTGCTCCTGGGGTATAGGCGAGGACCATTCGCAACCGTCTCCATGAAGCTGGGCTACGGTCCCACACACCGTTAAGCCGTCTTCCGCTCACGCCCCAACATCGTGCAGCCCGCCTCCAGTGGTGTCGCGACAGGCGTGAATGGAGGGACGAATGGAGACGTGTCGTCTTCGGCGATGAGAGTCGCTTCTGCCTTGGTGCCAATGATGGTCGTATGCGTGTTTGGCGCCGTGCAGGTGAGCGCCACAATCAGGACTGCATACGACCGAGGCACACAGGGCCAACACCCGGCATCATGGTGTGGGGAGCGATCTCCTACACTGGCCATACACCACTGGTGATCGTCGAGGGGGCACTGAATAGTGCGCGGTACATCCAAACCGTCATCGAACCCATCGTTCTACCATTCCTAGACCGGCAAGGGAACTTGCTGTTCCAACAGGACAATGCACGTCCGCATGTATCCCGTGCCACCCAACGTGCTCTAGAAGGTGTAAGTCAACTACCCTGGCCAGCAAGATCTCCGGATCTGTCCCCCATTGAGCATGTTTGGGACTGGATGAAGCGTCGTCTCACGCGGTCTGCACGTCCAGCACGAACGCTGGTCCAACTGAGGCGCCAGGTGGAAATGGCATGGCAAGCCGTTCCACAGGACTACATCCAGCATCTCTACGATCGTCTCCATGGGAGAATAGCAGCCTGCATTGCTGCGAAAGGTGGATATACACTGTACTAGTGCCGACATTGTGCATGCTCTGTTGCCTGTGTCTATGTGCCTGTGGTTCTGTCAGTGTGATCATGTGATGTATCTGACCCCAGGAATGTGTCAATAAAGTTTCCCCTTCCTGGGACAATGAATTCACGGTGTTCTTATTTCAATTTCCAGGAGTGTATAAGTGCTTGCGCGTGCGTGCGTACGTGTGCGTGTGTGTGTGTGTGTGTGTGTGTGTGTGTATGTGTGTGTGTGTGTAAGTATGCGTTGTAATATTTTGAGGCCGACACATCATTCAGAATGTTTGAAACTTACTGGCTTTTTTTCACTTGCTCTTAGAAAGGGCTCTACAGCTGAAATGGCGAGAACAAAATAAATAAATAATAAAAAAGCTTACAGTCAAATACCGCAATGATTTCCTTTAAAATGTTGCTTGATTGTTATTACATATTTTATAGTTACATGTCTGCAGTAGTGGTACAAAATTTGCGCGTCAAAATACCGTAGTATGCAGCTAGAGAAACCAATTTATAAAGTGGAATATCATGCAGTAAATCCGTTTTTGTATTTGAAGGAAAAAAACCACGCCGATATATTAGCAGTGTACGTCAATAGCGCGCCGCTCACTGACACACATACTCCCCAAAGAGGATAGCGTAAAATAAGTAACTAGGTCTACCGAATCTGAAAAGTAATTCATGACACGTAAATTGGGAAAGTAAAAAGGAAGAATCAGTGTTTGGCAACTTTAGTTTCTGCGCAATTGCTGACAGCAGGTCCTTGATGATCAAATTTCTGTCTATTAACTAGAGAACGAATATAATTTTGTTTTGTTTTGTTTAGAGCGCAGCGCTAAACCAGCACAGCAAAGACAGCTTTCAGTATTGGTTACTGCCGTGCTTCGATACACCCAAACATCGTTGCTACGCCTTTAGTTCCGCCGCAGCCGATTCTGGCGCCACCGGAGAGTTACTTTCACCTTTCACCGCTAGATGGTCGACGTTATTTGGTGCGAACAACCCTATTAATTGGCACCGTAATCAGGCGATATTGCAAACTGATCACGACGATTCCACAAAAAAAAAAAAAAAAAAAAAAATATTCGTGGAAATAAATCTAAGGCTACATCAGGTATACACAAACAGATAAAATGGCAAATCCTATGCACGAGTCAGTATGAGATGAGCGCCATTCTGCACAAACGTAAGATGTTTGGGATCTCTTAAATATACTGAAAATCTTGAAACAAACAGACCGCAAAATCATTACATCACAAATAAACTTACGAAACAAAATCCTTATCTCTGCACCATGCAATATATTTTATGTATTTACTAATATTAGTTTTAGTTGTTCTACGGTACCTATGACATAATCTTCTCATAGCACAATGAAGATCATAGTTTATAAAGTCATCTACATTCTTACATCAAACATAATGTATTGCATATACCCAAAAAGTAGCTTAGACACAAACTATCAACGATGTTTCGCTCGTGGTGAATAGTGCTGGAATTAAATAAAATTCAAAGAAATTGTCTATTAAAAGAAATAAATTTCCTGTAGGAGTCGTTTTTCGTGTTTTTGTGTGATTTTTGTTTTACGACATCTCGACCTTGAAACCATTCTCAACCAACCGCTCACATATCAGAAAAAGCACATTTAGAGTACAAAGCACAAAAAACATTGATTATAGTCACCAGAATAAAATCAGATTAAAGATAGAATAAAAACGGAACTTATAATATTTAACGTTAATTACATGTGTTTTGCGTTATGGGCACTTCATAATTGACCTGAGACACATTATAGTAAAATAAGAATTGAACGCTGTGTGGTTACAGTTAAAAATAACAAGTAGGCATTAGTCAAAGCGTCATACAATAAAATGATTTATCACATTATCGGGATTGAGAGCTGCAGCCACAATGTTCGGTTTATTAGAAACGACAGCACACAGGGAAGTCACTTACCATTGCAAGTGAGCACTAAACTGTATGCAGCAACACATTGTGGTAAACGAGTCATATATAAACCTGCATCGACTGATACATTACGTGTAGTCTACGTTATCTAAGACATTAATCTTTGTTAGCTAAGATATTAACATGGATGTTAGGGTGGGAGGATAAGAAGGATTGTTTTCTCTTTGTTCTGTGTACAGAAATCGTAATTGATACTTCAAATATAAGCTGTTCCAATAGCATTATTTGTGTGACAGCTATTAGACGCAGATTCCAAAATAAAACGATATAATGTACAGATTCCTATCCTTCTTCTCAAAAGGAGAGCCATTTGTAAACATAAAGCTGCTCGTAACACTACTTTTGTTACTTTCAGTTCGATATTGTATGTGATAATATATATCGATCAAGTCCATTTTCTTGCTCCTGGACACTTCTTAGACACATCACACAACAGACCGCTCCTGGGAAAAAGCATCGAAACTGTGAAGGTGCAATACTTTATACTAGTATGCAAAAATAAAATCTCGAAAAGCTCATGAACGGTTCACAATAAGTCTTACATGATACTCTAATAAACATTCAGATGGACAAGGGCTACATATTTTTTAAAACAGCAATTTACAGGCGAGGACTACTCAGGAGGGCGTCGTTATCAGGAGAAAGAAAACCGGCGTTTACATATCGGAGCGTGGAATGTCAGATCTCTTAATCGGGCAGGTAGGCTAGAAAATTTAAAAAGGGAAATGAATAGGTTAAAGTTAGATATAGTGGGAATTAGTGAAGTTCTGTGGCAGGAGGAACAAGACTTCTGGTCAGGTGAATACAGGGTTATAAGTAAAAAATCAAATATGGGTAATACAGGAGTAGATTTAATAATGAATTAAAAAATAGGAGTGCGGGTAAGCTACTACGAACAGCGTAGTGAACGCATTATTGTAGCCAAGATAGATACGAAACCCACGCCTACCACAGTAGTACAAGTTTATATGCCAAATAGCTCTGCAGATGACGAAGAGATTGATGAAATGTATGATGAGATAAAAGAAATTATTCAGACAGTGTAGGGAGTCGAAAATTTAAAAGTCATGGGTGACTGGAATTCGATAGTAGGAAAAGGAAGAGAAGGAAAAGCAGTAGGAAAATATGAAATGGGGGTAAGGAATGAAAGAGGAAGCCGTCTGGTAGAATTTTACACAGAGCATAACTTATTTATAGCTAACATTTGGTACAAGAATCATGAAAGAAGGTTATATACATGGAAGAGGTCTAGAGGTACTGGAAGGTTTCAGATAGATTATATAATGGTGAGACAGAGATTTAGGGACCAGGTTTTAAACTGTAAGACATTTACAGGGGCAGAGGTAGACCCTGATCGCAGTCTGTTGGTTATGAATTGTGCACTAAAACTGAAGAAACTGCAAAAAGGTGGGACTTTAATGATATGGAACCTGGATAAACTGAAAGAACAAGAGGTTGTAGAGAGTTTCAGGGAGAGTATTAGGGAACGATTGACAAGAACGGTGGAAAGAAATACATTAGAAGAAGAATGGGTAGCTTTCAGAGATGAAATAGTGAAGTCAGCAGAGGATGAAGCAGATTAAAAAACGGGTGCTAGTAGAAATCCTTGGGTAACAGAAAAAAATACTGAATTTAATTGATGAAAGGAGAAAATGTAGAAATGCAGTAAGTTAAGCGGGCAAAAAGGAGTACAAACGTCTCAAAAATGAGACCGTCAGGAAGTGTAAAATGGCTAAGCAGGGATGGCTAGAGGACAAATGTAAGGATGTAGAGGCATATATCACTAGGGGTAACACAGATACTGCCTACAAGAAAATTTAAGAGACCTTTGGAGAAATGAGAACCACTTGTATGAATATCAAGAGCTCATATGGAAACCCAGTTCTAAGCAAAGAAGGGAAAGCAGAAAGGTGGAAGGAGTATATAGAGGGTCTATACAAGGGTGATGCCCTTAAGGACAATATTATGGAAATGTAAGAGGACGTAGATGAAGATGAAATGGAAGATATGATACTGCGTGAAGAATTTGACAAAGCACTCGCCGGGAAAGCCTCGGATCACATAAGAATTGAATAATTTCAATCCCAAAGAAAGCAGGTGTTGACAGATGTGAAAAATAACCGAACTATCAGTTTAGTAAGCCACGGCTAGAATATATTAACATGAATTCTTTACAGATGAATGGAAAAACTGATAGAAGCCGACCTCTGGGAAGATCAGTTTGGATTCAGTAGAAATGTTGGAATACGTGAGGGAATACTGACCCTTCGACTTATTTTAGAAGATAGATTAAGGAAAGGCAAACCTACGTTTCTAGAATTTGTAGACTTAGAGAAAGCTTTTGAGGATGTTGACTGGAATACTCTCTTTCAATTTCTGGAGGTGGCAGGGGTCAAATACAGGGAGCGAAAGGCTATTTACAATTTGTACACAATCCAGATGGCAGTTACAAAAATGGCTCTGAGCACTATGGGACTCAACTGCTGAGGTCATTAGTCCCCTAGAACTTAGAACTAGTTAAACCTAACTAACCTAAGGACATCACAAACATCCATGCCCGAGGCAGGATTCGAACCTGCGACCGTAGCGGTCTTGCGGTTCCAGACTGCAGCGCCTTTAACCGCACGGCCTCTTCGGCCGGCGGCAGTTACAAGCGTCGAGGGTCATGAAAGGGAAGCAGTGGTTGGGAAGGGAGTGAGACAGGGTTGTAGCCTAAAGCAGTAAAGGAAACAAAAGAAAAATTCGGAGTAGGAATTAAAATCCATGTAGAAGAAATAAAAACTATGAGGTTTGCCGATGACATTGCAATTCTGTCAGTGACAGCAAAGGACCTGGAAGTGCAGTTGAACGGAATGGACTGTGTCTTGCAAGGAGGATATAAGAAGAACATAAACAAAAGCAAAACGAGGATAATGGAATGTAGTCTGATCAAATCGGGTGATGCTGAGGGAATTAGATTAGGAAATGAGACGCCTAAAGTAGTAAAGGAGTTTTGCTGCTTGGGGAGCAAAATAACTGATGATGGTCGAAGTAGAGAGGATATTTAATGTAGACTGGCAATGGCAAGGAAAGCGTTTCTGAAGAAGAGAAATTTCTTAACGTCGAGTATATATTTAAATGTCAGGAAGTCGTTTCTGGGAGTATTTGTATGGAGTGTAGTCGTGTACGGAAGTGAAACATGGAAGATAAATAGTTTAGACAAGAAGAGAATAGAAGCTTTCGAAATGTGGTGCTACAGAAGAGTGCTGAAGATTAGATGGGTAGATCACATAACTAATGAGAAGGTATTGAATAGAATTGGGGAGAAGAGGAGTTTGTGGCACAATTTGACTAGAAGAAGGGATCGTTTGGTAGGACATGTTCTGAGGCATCAATGGATCACCAATTTAGTATTGGCGGGCAGCGTGCTGCGTAAAAATTGTAGAGGGAGATTTGGGTTATTCCGGGGGAAGAGACCAAACTGCGAGGTCGTCGGTCTAATCGGATTAGGGATGAACGGGGAAGGAAGTCGGCTGTGCCCTTTCAAAGGAACCATCCCGGCATTTGCCTGGAGTGATTTACGGAAATCATGGAAAACCTAAATCAGGATGGCCGGACGCGGGAGTGAACCGTCGTCCTCCCGAATGCGAGTCCAGTGTGCTAACCATTGCGCCACCTCGCTCGGTCCGTAGAGGGAGACCAAGAGATGAATATACTAAGCAGATTCAGAAGGATCTAGGTTGCAGTAGGTACTGGGAGATGAAGAATCTCGCACACGAGAGAGTAGCATGGAGATCTGCAACAAACCAACATATATTCTTCACGCATAATTTTAAATAAAACGTGTGTACACAGCTATATGTTGTTTTGTTTTCTTCCTCACAATCGATTTTAAAGGAGCAGTAGCAGTCAAGGGAGATTGTCTGGATACAAGTATAAAAATTACAAAGATAAAAATATAATATATTGTTCCACCACGTCCAGCCCAATCGTCGCATTCCTACACATACACGCGACAACTTTACGATGATAGCTGATTTCACGCCATATTACTGGGTTATAAACTGTGCGTTCATGTCCTTTTGTAACTGAGACGCTAGAAAATTGAATTCATGAAACCATAAATAACACCGCACACACTCTACACCGACATACGACTCGATAATGACTACTAGAATAACTCATTCGTGCATGTCAAGCAGCGGGAACGTCGAGAATTAACAGTGTTAAGTGGCAATAAAACTGGAGGCTACACTGCATGCTGTGCTGTATCAAACATATCTGTTTCATTGAAACCGGGTTTTAAAGTATGTTGGAAGGCCTGAGAGTGGCTTCACAGCCGAAATGTCTTAGTATGCAAAATAAAATAGAAATAAAGACTATCTTCTTTTTGTCTTCTGCTTTTTTTCTGCTCCCGATATTCCTACAGGGTCGACATTGTAATATGGGCTGAGAAAATGTGAGAAAGACATTTGGTGTTGGGATGCCCTTTCAGACGCCAACATTTACCATGGGACGGAATCTGTGTACCCCATCTGACTACGTCTGGAATACAGATACGATCGTGAACGTTTTCTAAGTATTTTCGTAGCTTGTGTCTGATGCGGCACCTGGCTACCACCGTTGTATTTACTTAGTTGGGTGTGGAAAACCATTTAAAAAGCGCATTCATGCTGGCCAGCTCACCAGCATTCGCCGTTAATCCTATTTCGATCCAGGTTCCGGGTCGGCATGCCACCCGTATCCTGGAAGAGGTGCTTTAATGCCCTCGGCTGTCTGGGGTTGCGTGAGCGGAGTCGGGAGGCGAAAATCCAAAACAGCCAATGCAAGAAACATGTGTTGACGCCGTTGCAAGTAAGTTAAGTATCACTTTACATCTCACGGAAAATTATTGTGTAAATAAAGAAACCTAGACAATAAAAGAGTTAAAATAATATTAGCTACGTTGTTCCCATCTATCTTGTATTCACTCTGTGCTACGTTTGATACCGTTTCCAATTAAATACAATCCAACGTCAGTTTTGTAGCCGTAATAGCATCATGGTCTCAAGATTGCTACATTAATTATTAATACACTGAAGAGCCAAAGTAACCGGTACACCTGCCTAATACTGTGCAGGGCCCCCGCGAGCAAGCAGGAGTGCCACAAACGACGTGGTACGGAATCGACTAATGTCTGGAGTAGTGCTGGAGAGAACTGACACCATTAATCCTGCAGGCCTGGCCATAAATCCGTAAGCGTACGAGGGGGTGGAGATCTGTTCTGAACAGTGGCCCTTCGGCTGCGAAAGCCCGTATCGGTGATGTTTCGTTGAATGGTTTGCACGCTGACACTTGTTGATCGTCCAGCACTGAAATCTGCAGCAATTTGCGGAAGGGTTGCACTTTGTCACGTTGAACGATTCGCTTCAGTCTTCATTGGTCCCTTTCTTGCAAGATCTTTGTCCTTCCGCAGTGATGTCGGAGATTTTATATTTTACAGGATTCCTGATATTCATAGGACACTCGTGACATGGTACAAGGGAAAATCCCCACTTCATCGCTACCTCGAAGATGCTGTGTCCCGTCGCTCGTGCGTCGACTATAACAAGATGTCCAAATTCACTTAAATGCCTTTTGTAGCAGCAGTAACTGATGTGACAATTGTGCTAGACACTTGTTGTCTTATATAAGCATTACCGTCCGCAGCGCAATATTTGCCTGTTTACGTATCTCAGTATCTGAATACGCATGCCTATACCAATTCTTTTGGCGCTTCAATGTATATTACTAGACGTTTGGATTAGATGTCACATGCACGTACATTTTTAGAGCAATATAAACCACAAGTATATACATGTTACTGAACACATCTGACAACGTTTTGAACACCACTAACACTAACGCTGTTTACAAAGGATGGCAAAAAAAGTGAAGCATTCAGATAACATGTTCGGATGTCAATGTAACTTCGAACATGCACGCTGCATCGACTGGTATGCAAATGAAGAGAGCTACAATTCTCTGTGAAAGGTAGCACAGTCACCAGATTGCATCAGTTTTGTTGGTGTTTAGGATTGTCACCAGGCTTGCTACTGCATGCAAGAAGAGTGAGAGACGTCAGATGTTGAGTGATCATTGAGAAAGACACACAAATGTCGCGCACTCGTGCATTACGGCGTTAAAAATCGTTCATATGGCTCTAAGCATTATGGGATTTAACATCTGAATTCATCAGTCCCCTAGACTTAGAACTACTTAACCCTAACTAACCTAAGGACATCACACACATCCATGCCCGAGGCAGGATTCGAACCTGCGACTGTAGTGATCGCGCGGTTCCAGACTGTAGCGCCTAGAATCGCTCGGCCACTCTAGCCGGCATGCTAGAGTTTGGAAGGGTTCTTATTTCCGATATTAATTTGACCGGGTGGTTGAATCGTGCAATACCCAGGTTTAAGGGGCACTCGGATGTGACTGTGGCCCAGCGTTGAACTGAAAGAAAATGTGAGGGCAGGCAGACTCGTCCGTTTCCTCTTCCCGTTCTGGGCGTTTCGATTTTTTTTTTTTTTTTTTTGTCAGGCAATCTAAATGAAATTAAGGTACATTTTATTATCAGTTATCAGTACAGTGTAACATGCACTTGTTATCCTAATGTGTGATTTATGCAAGACAACAAGTTTTGGTATAGTATGGTCCCATTATCAATATCTTACAACTAATTTACCATTAGGTATAAATGAAATAATAATAATAGTAAGAATTTGATAATGGTATTATTCCATCCCGAAAGATGCAAAGTAAATCACAATTTCGGCAACTCTTTCCGATGTAGGGATGCAGTTCTTCTATGGCTTCACAACAGATTGTGTTGAAATATTTTTGAGAATTCTACATATTTCTGAACAATAGGTGGAGATACTGACGAAGAAACAATCTGAGAACGTGCATTTGAATCACAGTGCGGATGGTAATGAAACATGGGCTGAGGTAACAGTGGAAAAGAAAAGAATCAAATCGAAGTGTTTAAGATGTAGTGCAGTAGAAGGATGTTGAAAATTAAGTGGACTGATAAAATAAAGAACAAGGAGAATCAACGAAGAAACGAGCATATTGAAAACAATTAGAAGAAAGAAGGAGAGGATGGCAGACATATATTTAATATCAATAACTTCCGTGGTACTAGGAGTTGTGGAGGATAGAAACTATAGGGTAAGGCAGAAACTGGGATACACCGAACAAGTAACTGTGGAGATAGGGTCCAAGTGCTACCCTGAGAGGAGGAGGAGGATATTACTGTTTAACGTCCCGTCGACAACGAGGTCATTAGTGACGGAGCACAAGCTCGGATTAGGGAAGTACGGGGAAGGAAATAGGCCGTGCCATTTCGAAGGCACTGTCGCGGCATTTTCCTGAAGCGATTTAGGGAAAACATGGAAAACCTAAATCAGGATGCCCAGATGGGGGTTTGGACCGTCGTGCTTCCGAATGCGAGTCCAGTGTGCTAAACACTACACCACCTCGCACGGTTCTACAGCGAGACGAAGAGGTTGGCATATGAGAGGAATTCTACTGACATAAAACGGGCTTAAATTACATTTAAAACATTTCTGGCGAACTGTTTGCAGTTTGTATTGATGGTGTTGCAGGTTGCTAGAGGCAAGTCGCTGGAGAAGCTGCCCAGGGCCTGGGTGTTTGCGTTGTCATCATTTCATTATCATCATCATCATCATCTGTGGCAGTGGCTAGCGTGGACTGTGAAAAGAATGGACTGTGTAATAATGGGGACTTTGTACGGGCGCCAATGTCCGCCCAGTTGAGTGCCCCACAAACCAAACCATCATCATCATCATCGCTGAAGACGCTACCGTCTATTAGAAGTGTACAGTGCTGGAAGACTGTAGCGATTAGTGGGAAGACTGAGCTGGAGAGAATCAAAGTTTATTGAAGGGACTGGCAATTGACCAAGAACTGAAGTAATTGTAACATTTTTCCCGTAAACGGTCGGAAAGCTACACTACTGTTCGATTACGCCAATGGTTGCCAACCTGGGGATGATTGCCAGTTGATGGGTAACATGAAACTTTCTGAGGAGAAATAACAAACAAAGTTCAATTATGTTTCGGCCACGAAACTTATTCTTAGAAGACCGCTACTTTCAAAACTATTATCTAACGGTAGTACTGATTACCTACTTTATCAACAATTTAATTTTTTCAAGGAGAAGCGTAAAGCGTACACTATACGATGGAGGCTGAATATTGCGAAATGGACGTACGATTATATTCCTCAAGTAGTCGAATCGCTACACACGTATTTTGTACTGTGCATCTATGACATTAAATGCTTAGATATATAATGGAAATGAATTTTCGAATTGTAGTTAGTTCTAGCAGTAGACGAGAAATTGCTTCATTATTTACTTGGAAGCGATAGAGCAAAACATCTCTTCATTATTTAGTTCAGAAAAACACAATACAGCAATAACTATGTAGTGGCTACTACTCTGTTGTGGGGCCTACACGGTGTTATTACTACTATTAGTGGCAGCGGTCAGTGACAAAGCGCTGGTATCCTGGAGTCTTCCAATTTTAGTGATATCAGAAGTAAGGAGTCAAACGATTATGGCACGTGCGCATCATATCGTACAGTGCCCTTTTGAGTAAAAGTGTAATTGTAAAGAATCAATACATTCAGAATCATGACATATCAACACTCATATCTTAAGTCTCTGTCGGTCCATTATGGCTGGGGGGCATCGGCTGGTACGCATTTCTTGATTCAAAAAACTTTACCAACAGCCGTATGTTTTGGTTTACTTTATTTTATATCTCAAATGCTACTAGTTTCGGCAACACAATATTGCCATCTTCAAGTCCCTGCATAATAAAGGAGTATACATGTAGTGATATAAGGGTGTACAGTTTACGTTTATATTTTACAGGTATTCATAATGAGTTACAAAAGAACTTGTAATATGAGAGATCGGTTTGTCTGTTAATAGGGTGCAGTGAGGTCGTCATACGGGTTGTGAATACCTAGGTAGTGGTCACTGTTATTGCTGCTATCATTACTTTGACGGAACACGTTCACCGATACGGGGTTTTCAAGAATTTTCACCGTGATAAAGACGGATCGCTTAGTGAGACATTAAGTTTGGTAGCGACTCACTGTATTCAAGTGAGACAATTTCTGTTATAACTTTAGTACTGTTTCGGCTAGAATAACCCCTACTGATATTGGCACGTCAGGGTTTAGTCGTACGTAATTATTGGGGATTATTGTAATAAATTCATATTGTTATTTTGAGTACTGTTCTTTGGATGATAGATGAAAGTTTGCTTAACAATATTTGTATACCTCTACATTATGTAAGCCCTTACAAGTTGCACAATTGTTTCCGACGTTATACAGTTCTTTTCCTGTGCGTTTTGTCATCTAAGATTCTTAGCATGAATGTAATTTTTCAACCTTGTTATTAAGCAATGATTTTACCTGAAGCTTGCTATCTAACTTTCTTATAACCTCGTAGATCTTGCTTTCTGCAGCTCCTTGTATCCATTTTGTAGCAGTCTGCTCCTATGATGGACAGCATTTAATAGTGATCATGTTTTGAGGTTATAGGTATCTTTACGCTAGTTTTATACTTAGGAAAATGAAGTATTTGGTGTTCCCTTAGCCTTTTAGACCCAAACTGACAGTCCCCAATTCACTCGTGGGAATTCGATATGTCTTTACCGCACCTGACGAGTATAATAGGACCCGGTTAGTTTATGAGCTTGTAGCGTGCTTCTTACTCCTCCATACAGTTTAGAGAGATTGCATTGATGTTTTTACCATTGATACGTTTTGGTATTCATAGCGATAGAAGATGGTACTCCTTTTGGTATTCATAGAGATAGAAGATGCTACTCCTTTTTTGGACTTCAACTTCGAAAATATAGTGGTCTTCACGTACTCATTTACCTTTTATTCTTTTCCGTATCCACCTACCGTATCACTACACAACTTGTTAGTCTTAGTATTTAGATTGTTTGGCATCTACAGATACATCGTGTTAAGAGTTATTTATACTCCCAATTTGGATGAAGTAGTCGGCTGTGAACTTCATGGACTCGCCCTGCTTAAGTAGAATTTGAATTTCTTGTTTTTTGTTTGCTGTGGCAATGCTAACCTGTCCAGGGATATCAATGAAATCAATTATATCTTTTATTGATAGTTACTGTATAACTTAGGCCACCAGTTAGTTGTCAATATTCGTAGTGTTCACTATGCATGCTATTTTCTCTTAATATGTCGATTGCCATTGGATTTTGTGTCAAGTTTATTTTCGACACTGTGAGAACTATTTGTCTAACCACCCATGATATTGCCTAGGCTGTACATATGCAAACTATTGTAATTCTTACCTTATTATGTGAAATTTTACTTTAAATAAACTTTTGGGACTCACACACACTAGGCGATCCCTCATCTAAAATAATTTTATAGAATTTCATCATTTAAAAAAATGAAGCGCTTTGTTTGTACGGGCTCTTGACTGTACGCTGTCTAGTGCTGATCTTTTTAACGATTTTACGTGCTACCTAGTATATCTGTCATGTAGAATAGTTTTATGAATAACAAATGTGTAAAGAAGTTTTAATCTATTGTGCTAGACATACAGAGAGATTTGGATTAACGCTATTGACATATATATACATATGTTTTAGTATATTTGTTCTGGACGTACACATAGACTTGATTTAACGATAATATTTCCATTATTTTTAAGTTTAAGCGCCATTATGAATACCTGTCAATTGTAAACGTGAACTGTACACCTTTATATCATTATATGTATACTCCTTTATTATGCAGGAGCTGAAGATGGCAATACTGAGTTGCCGAAACTGGTAGCATTTGTGTAATAAAATAAATGAAGACATACGGCTGTTGGTAAAGCTTTTGAATCAGAAACTAATGTCTTAAAGTCGTTATCATCAAGCCGTTAGCATTGTATTCAGGTGCGATACCTCTTAACTGTAAGTTCTGCAATCACGACGCCGAAAATGGCCAATGTCAAGTAGGCCGTCTTCCCCCAATACTACACTCGGCAGAAAGGAAAATTTGCTCGTTCTGCTTTCCAGTAATATGTTCAGTTGGAGTCAGGTTAAGCATTTACAATTTCTGTCTTGTCGTGCCTGGGCAAACGGAAATTTGTAGTGTTATTCCTCAGTTCTACAAATTGGTCTCCAGATAGTGATTTAAAAAACGAGTGGAACTCATTCAACATCTAAGGAGAGTGATACTTGGACAATATTAAGAAAATATTTGAACGGTGAAAGACAACAATGTTGCCAATATTGAGCTTCGCCAGTGCTAAACTTACGTCATTTACGAAAATACAACTGCCGACATTGCAACGAGGTTAAGGAGATCAGATGATGTGAAGGAGTGCTGTACATGAAGGTTTAAAGCCCTGAGAAACAAATAATCAAAATACCCAATATTCAGCAAGCCAAAACACATTTCATACAACAGTCATCACTACACAACCATAGATGAACGTCAGACGTTATCGATAGTGAATAATTAACCTACATAGGGTGAAGTAGTAGAGCTAGCTGTTCCTTCTATTGTTTGGCCACGGAAAGAGTAGATTTCTAAGCAGAATTTGAGTGAAAGTCTGCGCGCCTCTCTCTTTAAGTTTCCTTGAAAATTTAACCTTTGTCACTTTTCTCCTAATGTATCATTGCTTTGGCCATCCTGTGCAATCTTAGATGGGACAGTTCTTCAACCTCGTCTATTGTTGTCATTCTCAGTTTTTATATAAAGCTGGTCGTTGCTCTCCTAACTACTACTTTCGTTATTTTCGTCTCAGCTTTATCATTAACCTGAGATCGTACACATATATGTACTGAAGTAACTGTACCCATAATTTACTAAAATAAATTTTTAATAACGTTACTACATTCAGGAAACATTACATTGATGACTGCCAGGCCCTTAAATGTGATTTGCAGAGTATCCATGTAGATGTAGATTTAGATTTGAAAACAATACTCTGATTTTTTAGATAAAACTTAGACTTTTATTGTAAAAGTAATGCTCCAACAGCCGTTCCTTTATAGTCTTTTTATTTAAGCTACCAGTTTCGACTCCGTAATGGAGCCATAGTCAGGCTCTGAAGCATGGCTGACAAAAATCATCCAGTCGTATATGTTCTGGGTGTCCGTAACATGATTTTAAGACCGTGTAGAAAGAGAGCCACTGTTCAGAATAACCTCGGATTTGAACGGCATATTACTCATTCAGGGGAAACGTCATGGAACAAAAAAACTTAAAGTAAATTTTTCCAATACATGGCGCTGTAAGCGTCTTTCCAAAAATTTGGTCGGCTACAAATAAAAGATGAAGACATCAAAAAAGAAATGATTGTAGGAAGGACAGACACAGCATGCAGGAAAGTCAAAACAACCTTCGGTTCATTAAGAGTGACAACATAAAGAGTGCAAGGGGAGTTCCACTGTTAAATGCAGAGGAGAGAGCGGGCAGGTGGAAACAATACATTGGAAACCTCTATGAGGGGGAAGATTTGTCTGATGTGATAGAAGAAGAAACAGGAGTAGATTTAGAAGAGATAGGGAATTCAGTATTAGAATCAGAATTAAAAAGAGCTTTGGAGGACTTATGATCAAATAACGTAGAAGGGATAGATAAAATTTCATCAGAATATCTAAAATCGTTGAGGGAATTGGAAACAGACTATTCATGATGGTGTGTAGAATGTGTGAGTCTGGCGATACACCATCTGACTGTCGGAAAAGCATCATCCACACAATTCCGAAGACGGCAAGAGCTGACAAGTGGGACAATTACCGCACAATCAGCTTAACCGCTCATGCATGGAAGCTGCTTACAAGAATAATATACAGAAGAATGGAAAATTGAAGATGCACTACATGACGATCAGTTTGGTTTTAAGAAAGGTAAAGACACGAGAGAGACAATTCTGACGTTGCGGTTAATAATGGTAGGAAGACTAAAGAAAAATCAAGACACGTTCATAGGACTTGTCGACCTGGAAAAAGCGCTCGACCGTGTAAAATGGTGCAACATGTTCGAAATTCTGAGAAAGTTAGGGGTAAGATACAGGGAGAGATGTATCATATACAATATGTATAACAGCCAAGAGGGCATAATAAGAGTGGACGACCAAGAACGAAGTGCTCGTATTAAGAAGGGTGTAAGACAAGGATGTAGCCATTCGCCCCTGCTGTTCAATCTGTACATCGAGAATGCAATGATGAAAATAAAAGAGAAGTTCAGGAGTGGAATTAAAATGCAGGATGAAAGGATATCAATGATACGATTCGCTGATATCATTGCTATCCCGAGTGAAATTGAAGAAGAATTACATGATCTGCTGAAACTTAACATTAGGATTGACAGACACGAGGTAGAACAAGTTAAGGAATTCTGCTACCTAGGCAGTAAAATAACCAATGACGGACCTCTGTCCGTACATCAACAGCAGACTAGCAATGGTAAAATGGCATTCCTGGCCAAGAGAAGTCTACTAATATCAAATATCAGCCTTAATTTTAGGAAGAAATTTTTGAGAATGTTCGCCTGGAGTACAGCATTGTATGACAGTGAAACATGGAATGTGGGAAAACCGGAACAGACTCGAAGTATTTGAGATGTGATGATACAAACGAATGTTGAAAATTACGTGGACTGATAAGGTAAGGAATGAGGAGGTTCTACGCAGAATCGGAGAGGAAAGGAATATGTGGAAAACACTGATAAGGGAACGAGGAGGTGCTGCGCAGAAGCGGGTACGAAAAGAGTATAAGGGAAACACTGACAAGGAGAAGGGACAGGATATCTGTTAAGACACGAGGGAATGACTTCCATGGTACAAGAGGGAACTGTAGAGAGAAAAAGCTGTAGAGGAAGACAGAGATTGTAATACATCCAGCAAATAATTGAGGAAGTAGGTTGCAAGTGCTGCTGTGAGATGAAGAGGTTAGCACAGGAGAGAAATTCGTGGGGGGGGGGCATCAAACTAGTCAAAGGACTGATGAGGAAAAAGAAAACAGTATCTTTGGCTCTTCAGCTTGTTCTTGTGTTCGGTACTGACAACTGTAAACTGTGTAATGTGAAAGCATGTAGCTAAGGGAGAAAGATTAATTTACTGCTGAATTTTAAAATAAAAGCATAAGGAAAGTACCATAGCAGTTCGTCGATCATGAAAAGAAGTACAGACAGTTAGTAAATGGAAACAATTACAGTTTTTGTATAACACAACTGCTGTTTTATCTCAATCGAAAGGACAGTCGCGAGAGTTGAGCGCTACCTGGGAAGACGGAAGGAAGGTAAAGGAAGTAAAGGATAAAGCCTGTAATTACTTTCGCCTCCTCGGGGTTCAACCACATAATTTTCTGCAAAAGCCTTTCTCCATTGAGAATATTACTCACAAGGAATGCCGATGCTGATCGTTGTAGTTTACCTCAGACTTATAGAGGAAGGACTGACCTAGTTAAAAACAGGACTGTCATAATTTTGAAAAGTATAAGCGTAATGCGAACTGTCAATCGCGTTGTGTTGTATGGTTAATTAAATGTTGGTCTTCGTTTCTGACGGACTGCAAGTTCACTGGAGCACAATAAAGGAAACTGGTATGATAAGTTAGCATTTCGTCCCACGTTCCACGACGGAAATTTTGTGTCTTCTTTCACGTAATAGCTGCAAATGAAAAGTTGATTACTAGAAACATTAAAATACAAGGATATACTCTGGCTTTAAAATAAATAGATTAGACAAACATTAAATGAATCCGGTTTATTCATGTTTAATGGGATAATAATCTATAGATGCTTACTTGATGGTAAAATGATCAAGAAAGATAATGCGAAACGATTAGACTTCTCGCTGTTCGCAGAAAAAAGTGAAGGCTGCACCTTCCTTTGTTTGTAAGCCATCTTATTAAAATAAATGAAATGTCACTATCTGACCCTTAGGCCTCCTTTCTCACGACATACATTTTAAAATTTACTTATAGAAGATAGAAAAAAAGGAAAATTGGATATGAGTCTGATACAGCTTTCATCCAAAGCGTCTAAGCTAACTATAGTGATTTAGTAAATTGCAATGTTTTTAAGATACTTGTATGTCGCCAATTCTTCCAGCCGTTATTGCCTGTAGATGAATCAGCATGATACCATTGTATCTTCTTTCAAACAGCTTATTGCCCTCACGAGGGTGAGTAGACCCCGTTCCAAACATATCTACCTCAGAAAAAAAGTTTGAGGAGGTAAGCGGGTCCTCTCGCTCCGAAAGCCGAGGCGCTAACCATTTTCTCTCCTCTCCCCAAACCACCTACCCAGCTCCCTCCCGTACTTCCGGCTGTAGGGACACTCTTTAATCTAATAATTTTATGCAATGCTAAATTATTAAAGTAGTAGGGGGTCTTTCTCAGGGCACAGACTAATTTTGCATATATAATTGTCTTGTAGACGAGATGGATAAAGGGAGGGAAGAGATCGAAAAAATTTATGAACATGGTACCGGTACAGCTACAGTATGGAGTATCGGACAGTACGCGTTATGAAGATACACAGGTAACGATATGAAACCATTTGGGACCAAAACATCATGAATGAAACGCTATAGAATCCCTTTGAAGGATCAATGTGTGGCAGATAATGCGAAGCACTTCTCTAAGCAACGAAATTTTTGCGAGACGACTATAAGAAGAAACTAAGAAGCATAATTCTGTGTACCGAGTCATACAGACCGTCAGTTTTGTACTCCTTCATTCCGCTGTTGGACCTACTCTGCAGGTGCACGAAGTATTATTAGTGTCTATGACAGATGGAAATTGTGTAGCCGAGGAAATCTCTGGCAAGTTCCGTCTACTGTAGTAGAGTCAAGAGTTCATTTACCTGTTACATGGCCTGACTGCGGTTCCTGATAACCACTCCACAACGACAACAAAGTTTGAGACCTGAGGAAGTAATAACTGGAGAAGATAGAGAAGGAGATGGAAGAACGGGCCAGGGCTGCCCGTGGCTGTTAATTTCTGCTATAGAGGGACCGTTCTTTGTCCGACAGCAGCGCCACCCGAAGGAGCGTTTCAAAGTAAATGAACTGCCCTCGAAGAAAGAGTTCCCGTCCCCAGAGGCTATTGTGTTTCGAAGGTAACGGCGCAGGGAAGTTTCTGTGACTTTCTTGTTCCGCTGGAGTGGGTGGGTTACGCTTTAAGCCGCTCAGCGGCAAAGGAAGAACGCCGGCGGTCCGCAAAGCTTTTCCCAATGGTAGACGGAGAGCGTATTTTTCACTCTGAGTTAAACCTGCTCCCAACTAATCCCCAGTCATGCTTTCGTCAAAACAAATTTTATCAAGATCTGAGTTCAATGATATCAATTTTTCAGAATGAAGCTAAACTGCATTTTCTAGTAATAAAGTAGCATAAAGACACTAGAAATTTCACAACATAAAAGACGTAAAATTAGAATATTATTTTATCCTGATTTGATATTGTGAACACGGCCATTAATAATAGCTGGTGAATGAGACAGCCAGCTGCAAATAATTCTTAAAATGTTTTATTTCAGTTCCACAACCGGTTTTAGACTACCATGTCTATCTTTAGATGGCAAACGTTTTCAGTTACATAGATGTTTTGAACAACAGCTTGTGCTGCATAAAAATATTTGAATATTTAGTGCCACTTCATATTTCATTAATAAAACATGATAAGGTGCTTGAATTTATTCAGATCTAATGTGAAATAATTGTATACACTTACATAAGAAGTGGTCCATATGGTGTTTAATAGGTCGACGTGTACATGGCGATTCAGCTGCCCCTATCTATGTGGTTTATGCGATCCACAACACCTTCAAGTACATGCACACGATTTTCACATTCTTTCCCACGCTGTGTGCGGACCATTAGTCGTAAAAAAATGAACAGAACTGTTTTGTAGGAAGTTAAATGCAGCAAATTTTGTAACTGGGATAAGTTTTCGCTAAAGGCCATAGTTTTCGAATTATTTGATGAAAACACACAGAAGTGAACTTGAAACGCATTTTTTTAACAACTCGAAACCTATGGCCTCCAGCTGAAGTGTATCCCAGAACAAAATTTTACTACATCAGGTTCCCTACAAAAATACCGTATTCATTTTTTTCTGTAAGACTAATAACTTCCGCATATCAAGCGAGAGAAAGGAAGTATATCAAGCGTGACTTTTGTAGGTGTTTCTTAAAATCCGTAGGTATGGGCAGCGTTATCACCTTCTATGTTGTTAAACAGTAAACAGCACACATACTGTGAATAAGAGTAAATTACTGTGGCATACGTCATCCTTAATTCTTAACGTCAGTCTTGAACGTCAAACATGTGATATATTTGATGCTTTTGAACAGTGTAAAAATTTTCCATAGAGGAAAGAACAAAGGTGTCATTCATTTCCTGTTCAGCATATATGTAAACAGAACAAACATGATGCGTAGGATATGCTCAATGCAACACGTTAATAACAGGAAAAGTATTTGTACTCTAAGAGTGGACTTACTAAAAGACTATAGAACAAGATTTTTCAGTATTTTTCTTTTATGTGTGACTCATGGGAAATTTTGATGAAATATTTTAAAGTTAACTTATTGCATACTATAAATTAGATATATATGTACACACATTTACGTATACAAAGATTTGATTATCATAACAGTTTATAAGTCTTTGAGGAAAATACGAGTGGGATGAGGGAAAGCATTTGCTCACTGTAATATTTTGTATTTATACGCTTATATAATGATAAAATAGACAGGTTTTATTTCTTTTGTGCAGGGTTGTTACTGTTGGGGATCAAAATTGTGTTTAATTTCTGTGAACAGCTGAAGGAAATTGGCAAATTCCAACTCCTCATATTGGACGTATTGGGGTTAGATAAGGGATTGAATTTATATTTCTAGTTTCTCTAAGAGGTTGATTTTCTTGTCTTCGTTAGTGTTCTGTAATATATTTAAGGTGCCATCAATTTTAGAAACAGTGTGTCCATATTGATTCATGTGGGTGACTATTTCCGATTTATTAAGATCTTTAGTCTAAATGCTACGTGGAATCCGAACCACGTACAGTTTTTGGCGAATCTCCACATGACTGAGAGTTAATGGTTAAAAGACGAAGTGAAAAGAAAGTGACCCAACAGTACTCGATCCCACAAATTTTCGCTAATTAGCCAGAAGTTTTACCACTAGACCATCGCACCATAAGCAGAGTGTATCAGGCATTCCGCTCTCTCAAGTAACTGCTCTGTCTCGAATTATGGGGCACTGGCATCACTTTCACAACCAAACTTTAATTCATCATAATCCAAACAATTTGTACGAAGAATTTGTAAATTAAACTGAAGAGCCAAAGAAACTTGTACACCTGCCAAACATCGTGTAGGGCCCCCGCGCGCACGCGGAAGCACTGCAACACGACGTGGCATGGACTCGACTAATGTCTGAAGTAGTGCTGGAGGGAATTGACACCATGAATCCTGCAAGGCTGTACATAAATCTGTAAGAGTACGAGGGGGTGGAGATCTCTTCTGAGTAGCACGTTGCAAGGCATCCTAGGTATGCTCAATAATGTTCATGTCTGGGGAGTCTGGTGGCCAGCGGAAGTGATTAAACTCAGAAGAGTGTCCCTGGAGACACTCTCTAGCAAATCTGGACGTTTGGGATTTCGTATTGTCCTGCTGGAATTTCTGAAGTCCATCACAATGCACAATGTACATGAATGGATGCAGGTGATCAGACAGGATGTTTACGTGTATGTCACCCGCCAGAGTCGTATCTAAACGTATCTGGGGTCCTACATCACTCCAACTGCTTACGTTCCACACCATTACGTAGCCTCCACCAGCTTGGACAGTGCCATACTGACATATAGGTTCCATACATTCATGAGGTTGTCTTCACTGCCATACACGTCCATCCGCTAGATACAATTTGAAACGAGACTCGACCGACCAGGCAACATGTGTGCAGTCATTAATAGTCCAATGTCGATGTTTACGAGACCAGGCGAGGCGTAAGGGTTCGTGTGGTGCACTTATCAGAGGTACACTAGTGGGCCTTCGGCTCCGAAAGCCCATACGGATGATGTTTCGTTGAATGGCTCGCACGCTGACACTTATTGATGGCCCAGCATTTAAATATCCAGAAATTTTCAGAAGAGTTGCACTTCTGTCACTTTGACAGTAGTCGTTGGTCCCGATCCTGTAGGTTCTTTCCCCGGCAGCAGTGTTGTCGGAGATTTGATGTTTTAGCAGATTTCTGATACTCATTGTACACTCGTGAAACGGTTGTACAGGAAAATCGCCACCTCATCGCTACCTCGGAGATGCTGTGTTCCATCGCTCATGCACCGACTATAGCACCACGTTCAAACTCATTTGAACCTTGATAACCTGCCATTGGAGCAGCAGTAACGGATCTAACAATTGCGGCAGACACTTCTTGTCTCATATAGGCGTTGCTGACCGCAATGCCGTCTTCTGCCTGTTTACATATATCTTTGTTTGATTATTCATATGGCTCTAAGCACTATGGGACTTAATATCTGCCGGCCGGAGTGGCCGAGCGGTTCTAGGCGCCACAGTCTGAAACTACGGCCGCAGGTTCGAATCCTGCTTCGGGCATGGACGTGTGTGATGTCCTTAGGTTGGTTAGGTTTAACTAGTTCTAAGTTCTAGGGGACTGATGACCTCAGAAGTTAAGTCCCATAGTGCTCAGAGCCATTTTTTAACTTAATATCTGAGGTCATCAGTCCCTTAGACTTAGAAACTACTTAAACCTAACTAAGCTAAGGACATCACACACATCCATGCCCGGGGCAGTATTCGAACCTGCGCCCGTAGCAGCAGCGCGGTTCCGGACTGAAGTGCCTAGAACCGTTTGGTCACAGCGGCCGCCTATCTTTGTTTGAATAGGCATGGCTATACCAGTTTCTTTGGCGCTTTAGTGTATATACAATAACCTTTCACGGAAATTGGTGTATCCATTAGTCAAAACAGGATCAAAATCCTTGGGACTAGGCTTCACGTACAGGCTGACGTGACAGGGCGACTCCAATTTGTATGTGTAGAGAAGAGCTGTTACTATTTGTGAATGACATTAACCTTTCCGTTGAATCCCATTATCACTTAGCAGAATTTGTCTAAGTTCATTTGAAATTGGAAGGAAACGGTAGTATCTCACAGTTAATATCGAATGGAAAGAAAAAGAAATAAAAGAGGGATAAGAACATGCAGTAACTTGAAACTGAAAGAGCAACATATGAGGAAGCGATAGCCTTCTTGTATTTGTAAGGCAACATTAAAAACAAGTTGAAATAGAACCTATTTGCCACGGACTACGCAAGTTCCCTCCATCAAAAACAGCAGTTTCGACTATTTGCTGGAAAAGAAAGAAAGAGTTCTGTGAAACCTTTGGTTTGGTTTGCAGGTATACGTGAATTAATTTTATGTTCTTTTCTTGCCGCAACGTCTTTGCAGCCTCTCTGCCCCTAAGAACACGTGAATGGATAATTAGAGGGGAACAAGATGTACTCAGTATCGACGATCACTTTCTCGATGCTGGCGGTGCACACGACTACGAGTGTAAGTAACGGCGCTGTGCTTGCCCATCAATAGTTCCCAAACCCTAATGGTAAGGCAAACGTGGTCGATTGCCTGTTGGTCTCTAACATCGTGGTGTACACGAGTGAATTAATTCCTCAAACTACCAAGAAATTTGTAGGCTCTCTCATGGTTTCCAAATGTTTACGAAGAATTAAGGCGTTCTCTGAGAGTTTAAGTATGGAGTGCAATGCTGTGTGGAATTCTTTTCCCTTCTTTCGATCCTCTATACACTGTCACATATTCTGCCAGAAAAAAATATTTGCACGCCATGTTAGAGGGTTCCACGTCACTCAAGATTAATTGCTGCAAAAGTGCATTTGGAATACATGAAATGATTACGTTTACAGATCGATAGCACAAGCGGTTCGGAAGTACCAGTATCAGCCCAAGCTGAAACACCCGTAGTGGTACGTCTTGTAGCCTCCAAGGGCGGCAATGCACGTGGTGACTCTGGCGTCTACCAAATCGTACAAATGGACAGTAATATCATGGGTTACTTTGTCACACCCGCTCGATCTTTTCAAGTAGTTCTGTAAGAGATGTTGGTTGACGAGTTGCACGAGTCACTCCTCATCCCATCATATTCAACACGTGCTCGATTGGAGATCGTGCTGACCAGGGAAAATGCTGCATGTCTTGAAGTGCAGTGTGTAGGTAAGCATTATCCTGTTGGAAAAACACATCGCCTTCCTGTTGCGAGAGCGTCAAAAGAACTTGTCTAACAACGTTCTGCACGTAGCGAATGATATGCTGGTTAGCGTCCCCTCCAGAAACACCAAAGACGAACGAGAGTTCTAGCTCATCGCACCACAAACCATAAGGCACTGGATAGGGCCAGCGTTGGACGAGTGCGCTCTACTAGAGAGAGCTAGCCAAGTCTACAACGTACCCGCAAACGACCATCGCTTGCGTGCAGGCAGAAACTGCTTTTATTGCTGAACACCATCAAATAGGGCGCCATTCTATTTTCAAGTGATCCCCTGACGGCATCAGTCGAACTATCCACGTCGATGCTGTGGCATGAGTGGAAGACGGGTTCGAGCTGTGCTTTCCCATAGTCTCACCGTTAATATCTGGTTCGCAACAGTTCGTGTTGATGCGTCTGGTTCACAAGCCCTCTTATCCTGGGCTGTGGTAGCCGCACGATCTGCCACTGCTGCCCTGAGCTTCGGACAAAATGGTTCAAAAGGCTCTGAGCACTATGGGACGTAACTTCTGAGGTCATCAGTCCCCTAGAACTTAGAACTACTTGTACCTAACTAACCTAAGGACATCACACACATCCATGCCCGAGGCTGGATTCGAACCTGCAACCGTAGCGGTCGTGCGGTTCCAGACTGTAGCGCCTAGAAGCTTGGGACATACTGACGTGTGTATGTGCTGTGTGGACGTCCAGAACCTCATCTACAGATGTGCCAATGTTCACGTGACCATTGATACCATCATCGTTGCACACCAGACGCAGTACACCCAACTTGTGTGGCAATTCTCCCGCCACTCGGAAGATTACAATCTGACCCCATTCAGACTCACTCTGTTGGCTGTGGGAAGCACGAGTACGTCCCCATGGCATGGTTACCTGCTTGCTTCACACGTTTGCACCCTACTGAGCCTTCTGGCTGTAAGCATCCCTTTTTTTCTTTTCTTTAAACGTTAGACGCATGGCGCTCTTGCAGCTACGCCACTACGCTATCTGCTGGCAGACGACGTTGAAACCATTATCAATACATCTGCTACAGCCCAGGCGACATATGTCCTCACTGGGTCAAAATCCAAGCGTCTCTCCAGGTGTACTAATTTTTTTTCCCGACAATGTAGATTTGAAACCTCAGAACATTCCTATGGCGTTAGTGTCAATCAATGTTTCAGTTTCAACCTTCAACCTTCGCAATTTTTACTGAGTCATTAGCCTTAGAAAAACGATAGATTTGTAACAGTCATCCTCCAGATCAGAAGGTCAGTGGCGCCGAGGTTGGGAAGAAGAGGCCGTGAAGTTACAAGTGTCGTAGGCCTTGCTCTGAGTGATGGGGTATATTCCAGTCTAATGACCGAAGGCATCAGTGAAACAGGGGTATCTGTAAAAACATTAATACGATTACTACAACGAATATTTTCTTCTCTGGCGTGCAGGAAACGGTCTACGCTGCTGGCTCAGACATCGCCGAGGAATGCTAGACACAGCACCCCTGCAGTTCACGTAGCTTGCGTCAGATCAGACACACTGCGTGTCACCATGGAGCCTCGGATTTCAGTAGCGGAATCCTGCGAGGCGACCCGCAGACTTCTATGTTTACGAATGGTCTTTCGAAGACGGACCCGCCCTTAGACATATACCCAAAGCATCTTTCGGACGGTGACAAACTATTTTACATTTTTGGCATGCTCAGCTGATGCAAGGCACGGTGTTTGGAAAAAGTCTGCTAACAGCTGGTAAAACTGTAGTTTATTGAAAGACAACTGGTTTAGCAACCTAAAGCCGCATCATCAGGTGCTACAACGTTAAAACGTCATAGACAAACCTATCGCTCCTAGTCAAAATTTACTGTTCAGTGAATGCTGTCAATACAATGGCCAACGGAAGAAATTCTCTAAACAATAAATCTTGACAAGGAGATATGGGTTTGTCTATGACGTTTTATCGATATTGCTCCTGGTGACTCCGCTTTAAGCTGCGAAACCAGATGTGTTTCAGTAAACAACAGTTTTACCAGCTGTTAGCGGATTTCTGCCTAACATGGTCCCGGATAGAGGTTGTTGTGAAGGCAGAAGCTCAGGGTACCAAGACCACATGCTGCATACAGCCAGGGAGGCGGTAGGTACAGCCTGGGAGGTGGAATTGAGGTTTCCACCCTGCAATAATAATATACATAAGATATCTGCTGACAGTCAGTGTGTTTCGTCAATATCAGAGGGAGGGCCAGTAGGTGCGTATCTTACGTCAGTTATGGCTGTGGCCAATTCTCGGAGGTAGAATTGAGGGGTGAAGTCGAACCGCAGCTGGCAGTTCCGAAGTCTTCAAATAGGCAGCAAGCAGCACATCACGGTCCGCCAGTAGAGTTGACCTTTAACTGGCGAGATTGTCTTTCCGTCAGGATCTTTGATGCAGACAGAATGACTGGACACAGAGTACGACACGTCTGAAACAGGGATATTTAAAACCAGGCATCACGTCACTGTAGCAGGTTGGACGGTCGTTTGCCCTCTTTCAACGAGAGGTGTCAGCGGTCTTGTCCTCTGACACAGACGGTTTTCCCTCCCTCTGAATTTATCACCATTGCTAAGGAACGCCTTGGAATTGCACGGCATGTTGCGCGCCGTTACTCCGTATTGTGGAGTTTACAGAACGACGCTCTGGGAGCTGTCGTGCTACACCGTTTGAGCGCCTTGGTCTGCGCACTGCATGGCACTGAGTTACGAACGTTGCCCTACCTTCACAATACTGGCACTCTTCCCACGTTCTAAATTATGATTGTGAAAGACGGTCTGCAGGCGGACTTGGTTTTTTATTTTTTGTGTCGAGCAGTAGCTCCGGCAATTTATAAGTGCACTCAGGCTACGCAACAGCCTGGTGAATAAAATGGATTATCAGCGATTCATCTTATTGCCTCTTAATAATTTCGCTAAATAACACTATTAGCGCTGCTCTCGGTGAGACGGAGAACCCCGTTGCTTGTAACTTTGTACTACGGAATCTGGGTCCAAACGGATTAGTGGCTAGTGTATACATCACTCAGCTAATGTTAATATCGTAAGAAGGTCAACAGCTAATTCGTCTACAAGTAACAGAATATTAATTAACGTGGAATATCTTGTGGATAAATGCGTAATTTGGCTGTCATTTCCCTTAAAATGGCTGGTGACGACGAAATCAAATTAGCGATTCAAAATGCACTGTCAAAACCAATTCAAATTCAAACAGACCATAAGAACAAAAACGGAAGAGATAACGATGTAAGTAGCTGTGTAGTGTATAACTTTGTTCATTAGTTATGGAGAAGAATTACAGCAGAGGTAATTCTTAAATAATATTTTACTCGACGGAATCAAGTCTCTCAAGTGGAATTTCTCTCCAACCTTCGTA
This sequence comes from Schistocerca piceifrons, assembly GCF_021461385.2. Classification (NCBI taxonomy): domain Eukaryota; kingdom Metazoa; phylum Arthropoda; class Insecta; order Orthoptera; family Acrididae; genus Schistocerca; species Schistocerca piceifrons. The sequence goes on along the minus strand of NC_060139.1, from coordinate 686,318,820 downwards.
ATTTACATGTCAACAACGTTTAAATGAGCAACGGGTTTCTTGATCGAGTTAAGGGACTATTGCTACCCATTTTAAATGAAGGCGGCTTGGTCTACAACTATAACTCTTATCAAACTCCTTTAATGACTGAATCACGAAGTAAGTCTTGTAACTTAGGTACAGGCGCATAGTGCAAGCCACTTTCGTCTATCCATTGAGAGGCGCATCCCTTGAGAAACCGCTGTTCCACGCTCATTGACTCAGCACTGCAGGTAAAAAGTGACGTAGTCACGTCCCATATATAAGCAAACAGCATCAAACGCCGTATATAGAGCCCCTTAAGCTCCAATCAATGTTTAGTTCTGTTAAGTTAGGGAGTTCGAGAGATCCAGCGACAGCCACCTCTGATGGACGAACCTGCAGCAGATACTATGTAATTGAGCAGTCAGACTTAGTTAACTTTGTGCACTAAGAAGGACATGCAAAAGCTTGCCTGTATACACCTGTGGGATAACGTTATTGATTCCATCCTACATTTGTCTGCATTTTCCTACGACCAAACGTCACATTGTGAAGAGTACTTCAGCCTAAGAGTTTGATCAGAGTGACGGAATCTACCACATCTATAGTTCGTAGTCTGTAATGCCACACACAACTATGTACACCCGAGTCTTAATCCAGGTAAAGGCCCGGGTGGCCACTTCTTCCAGCAATTCATTGTAAGCCTCATCTATGTTTTACGTTTTCTGAGGTTATAAATTGTCTGTGCTTTTCTGCACGTCCCTTGCTAACAAGTGTAAGGGCAATAAAAAGCTCAGCTGTAAACCAAGCCAGAGTCTCATTTGCCCTATCATCACCACATCTACCTCCTTAGCGTAATATCCGAGTTATTCTGTACTGTCTCCAACCACAGCGACAAGAAAAATCTCGGCTTGACCCTGTGGCTGTTTTACTTTGTACACAGCTCTCGCGTACCAAAAAACGGATGACCAGAAATCCCGCTTCACCTCTGATGTGATTGTGAGCTTCTAAAATAAGTAAGTCGCGACCCACATAGGGTTACGACACATAAAACTGGCATCAGATGTGGGGTCCAGGCTTCGACTCCTGGCTCAATACCTTTATTAAGAAGTCCTTCTTAGTATACAGCAAGTGAGAAGCAAGAAGAGGACGTCGAGAAGAAGTCACCGTCCCTTGTCGAAGAATTATGAGGCCACAGAGAACAGCCTCATAAGACAGGACGCCGTCGCAGCAGTTACAACAATCGAGATCGAGGACCGACACTTGAATCAGTGGTAATTCTGTGGTGGCCGCACCGACTTCCAAACCCACGAGGTGTCAACTCAGCACCGCCACCTGATCGAGAAACGGGGTGAGTGGATCACAACTTAGTTCTGAAACGAGGTCTACACCTGCAGAAAAGGGTGAAAAATATCCCGTGATATCTAAGAGCTGAGCTTTCTTCTGAAATTCAAGCAGGGTCAGTATGAGATAAATAGGAGACACAGAGGTATTACACATGAACAGTACGAATGTGTGGCTCACGTGGTGGACCGCTTCGGCTGTGATGCTGAAGTGAGTGTCTGTGCCAGAAAAAACCAGCAGGATAGTGTGAGCCATGACGAGGAATATGATTACAGGGAAGGCTGTGTTGTTGGGGGCAGGCGAGAGTAAAACAGGAATCTTCTTCAACAGTCTCGCCGGGAGGAAATGCAAGGATTTGGTTTCAAACACTCTCTCTCGGTGACAATGTTTGAAGTATTCAGAAACTCTCTTGTCAGGATCCACCCCAAAGCCTGGCTGGAACGGTTTCGGTTTTCTCTTCCTCTTGCTTCTCCGAGAACACAGAACACTGAATACATGTGTAGTTACGTTAAAAATGAAGCAGCCGTACGAATGAGGTCAGCAACGCTAAGCTATAGTTCATTAAGAGACTTACAAACCTGGTTTTCGTGATCACATGATCTAGGGGTAGCGTATCTGATTATTAATCAAAACGTCCTCGGTCCTCGGTTCAAACCCCGCCACTGCTTAATGAATATAAATGATCAGCAATGGCGGCCGAATATTTTCTGCACAAACAATCGCCCTCGTTCTGCTTTCTCACTTGCCAAAAACGGCGGACGAGCTGACAGTATTTCACGACACTATCTTGCTTTTGGGGTGGGACACTGCCCCTAAAGGCGGAAGAATCGTCAATGATCAACGGCATGAGGTTACAGAGGGCAACACAAACCACTGCATTAGAGACACATAATGTATATCCATAGAACATGCGGCCAGTAATCAGTTAGCAAAAGATTCCACACTAGTCTCCTATTCAAATCTCCGAGAGGGGACTGCCATGTTGAAGGTGACCACGAGAAAAATATTGAATAGCCAACGAGAAGACTAAGTTCTACGAGTTGGGAGGTGGAATCTGAAAAGTTGAACGTGGTAGAGAAGATAGAAAACTGAAAAGGGAAATAAGGCTCAATCCACAGTGAAGTGCGACGGAAAGAAGGCAAGCATTTCTGCTCAAAAGAGTATAGGTAAATATCAGCAACAGCAGAAAATGCTATAACAGTAGTAGACTTGGTTATGAATAGGAAGGTAGGGCACAGAGTGAGTTCCTGTCAGCAGTACGGTGATAGGGTTCATGCCTTCAGAATCGACAGAAAACCAACACCGGCAACAGTAATTCAGGGATACATGCCGACGTCGTAAACCGAAGATGAAGAGACAGAGAAAACATATGAGGGTAATTAAAGGGTAATTGATTACGTAAAGGGAGATAAAAGTTTAATAGACATAGGGGATTGGAATGTGGTTGTAGGAGTGGGAGTAGAAGAAAGGGTTATGAGAGAATATGGACTTGCTAGCAGGAACGAGAGAGGATCAAATGTATACATTCAATATCAGGTAGTAATAGCGAATACTCTGTCCAAGAATCACAAGAGGAGGAGGTAACCTTGGAAAAGGCCGGACGGTACTGAAAATTTTGGTTAAATTACATCATGGTCAGGGACAGATTGCAAAACCAGATACTGGATGTAAGGTGTACTGAGGAGCAGATATAGACTCGGATCACAATTTGATAGTGATGAAGAGTAGGTTGAATTTTAAGAGTAGTAAGGAGGAAATACTAAGGAATGAAGAAACACGCTTAAAGTTCTTTCAGCTACATAAACTGCGATAAGGAATAGCTCTGTAGAGAGTTAAGTTGAAGTGGAATAGACATCTCTAAAAACGGAAATCACCCAGTTGGAAAGAAAATCGTAGGTACAAAGGGAAAGTATGGATAACGGAAGAAATAATTGACTTCATCGATGAAAGGAGGAAGTACAAAAAAGTTCAAGGAAATTCAGGAACACAGAAATACAAGTCACTTATTGATGAAATAAATAGGAAGTGCAGGGAAGCTAAGGCGAAATGGGAGCATGAAAAATGTGAAGAAATCGTAAAAGAAATGACTGAACCAGAGAGGAGATTGAGCAGTGTTTACTTCAACCATGGTTAACGTTATCATGCAAACGACACTTGTTCTGCTTTAATCTGAAACATATTTATGTATGTATAACTGTTACTCAGTGTTTCACTGTTAAGTCACACGTCTGTTTTACATTGCTTATATCATATTTTCCTATATTCTTTCCTTTCCTTCCCCTCTTGTATGAACAAATGAATCTGGTTTCTATTTCCAAAGTGATTAGTACTGTGGCGTTTTCCGTCTGCTGCGGCGACAATAAGACGAACGTTGAGTAACGTCACCTTGCAAACAGGTTTAAGTCATTCGACTTACTCCGTAGGTGACGGATCGGATCCCTTTGCTCACATCTATTTCTCTCGGTGGTTCACTAGTCAGCAAGCGTGCATGGGCAGTCTGCTGCTGGGATTTGGTGAGTGGACATCGTCAGTTAAGCGCGATTTTGGGAACTCAGTATCTTGAAGAGCTTGTGGAAGTCTTCAGGATAACTGAATAATTTAGTCATTTTCTTTTGCAGCTTTATTTTCGGAATCATGTTCCTTGATTTAGTTAGAGTAAGGAATGGTAGGATGTTACGATCTATTGATTTATTCAGGGACTTGCTTCATTCTACTGGAACTTAGATATGTGGAAGTGTGACTTACTTCGAAATGCTTCGTTTATGTTAGAAAGTTCCGTTCTTTAGTGTGAATGCTAGAGTAATGGTTCTTCGTGTGTGTAATTCTTTTTCTTGCTGTAGGCTAGTTCAATATTTATTAGAGATTTCTCTGTGTCCTGTATTCGTGGACTTCGTCCCACTTGTCCGCGCGCTATTATTTCGTTCAATGAGCATTCAGCTCCACTTCTTCGTGTTTCCAATCGTAGTCTTTCGTTACATTGAATTCTGTGTAAACTGATTTTCTGTTTGAAGTTAATTATTAGCTACTTTCATAAACCCTTCAACTGACTTATTTTTTCGCGGGAGATCTACAAGGGTATGGCACTTAATAAAAGATCTTAACTCATTTCGTAAAAGCTGAATTTGATTCTAGTGTGGCCAAGAAGTGATTTAATACAATTTTAAAGATGTAACCTACGTGCATTATTCATTCAGTTATTTCATTATAAGACGTTAATAGCCACAGAGGTTCTGGCACAGCTTCTTGTTGTGGTGGACCGCCATCGACCATGTGGGTATTTGAACCAAATGACGTCATAGACTCGAGCTGCCAAATTATAGCTTTCAACGCTCCCTAAATCTAACACATTATTATATTAACTTCTGATACACAAAAAGATCACAACAAGTCATACTCATGCATTGTAGTTGAACGTACAGGGAAGTAAATGGGAGTGGTTGCATTAATTCCTGTGGATTCGAACTGTAAATTTTGCGTATGCCTTAAGTACTTTGTCAAAGCTTTTGAGAAAATTGTTGTGCCTGTTTCACTATAGTCGCTGGGTAGATATTACTCAACTTTCTTTCAGTGGATACAGATCTCTAGTTCTTCATAGAGAGACATCCTGTGTCCTTTGTTTAGTGTGTTTAGTATCTTATCGTTGCTTTCTAAAAAGTACATTGCCAAGTGGATGTCTTGTATCGTTTGCGTGGGAGACGATTGCAGATTTCTGTGGTCTGTTGTATCGGAAGGTGTTTCTATGCTCTTTGAACCTGGGGTGGAAGTTATAGCCTAATTTTATCTACGTACTGAACTGGATATCTGCTACATATGATTATGTATATATCAGAGGACGAATATTTACCTTGGCTGCCTTTCATCTAATGAGGTGGACTTTGTCAAATTTTATTGTTTTTTTTTTTCAAATGCAATTCTTATTTTGCGTCACTTGAAGGTACAGGTAGTTTTGCGAGATATTACCGATGAAGAGGATGCATGTTGTTAGCGTATTTTTCGTGTTTCCTGATGGTGATTTTGTTCATTTTTCTTTTTATTTCGTTAACTTAATTCTCTATAAGTGTGGGTTTATACCCATTAGCTGCAGATACATTTTTTTTATTTCGTTATGGAGGTTCTCATCACTTAGTGGGATTTTATAGCTCTATGATTCAATGATCGGTAAGCTGCTAGATATGCATGATGGGATGGCAGGGAAAATGCTACAACCCATTCGTACTTTTAAAAATACAAGAAAACATGTTTATGTATACATAATTACTTAATATAATAACTAAGTTGTGGATATGCCCATTTCTGGTGCAACACATTAAAAATAAAAACATATTTTTGTAGATAACCATTTAATCTTTTATGTTTACGTCCAGTGTAAATAAGCATATCTGTGACATGTAAAATTTCTATGATGTGACAGTGTAAAAATAGCCTACAGTGGAGAGGATACGCTGCAGTTAGTATAAGTGACGTGCACTTAAGTGATGTTTATGAAATGAGTGGAGCCCTGAGCCATATCCAGATGGCTAAAAGAGCCACACGCAAATGGAAATGATATTTGACATTAAATAAAAGTAAAAGATTGGGTCGCCACCAACTTTAGCCACATGAAAAACACGTGGTCAACTGAGTTGCAAAATTAATTAATATAGTCATAAGAAAAAATTCATAAAAAACAATCATTGTAATGTCACTCATAAAAAAGGAATGTAGTTATTAATATGATACAGGGATTGTTCACATGAATCAAATATTAAAATAAAGCAAAGAATGTGTGGACACCGTGAATAAGAGCAGCTTGCAGCAACATTCCTAAAAACAAGATCTGTCCTAAGGAATTTGTTTTAAATAAAAAGGTAACACTAATTATTGGACCTGTGCGCATGGACAAACTTTGGGTGGGCTAACAAGGAAACTACCAGGTAAATGGCGTGGGTAAGAGAGACGTAATATCGGTACACTGGGTAAGGCTTGAAACACAACTATATTTCTTAAGACATTGATATAAGACATCTATATAACTGCTGTGTCCTGGTAACTACGTACGATTGCTTGTGGAGCGCTATACGATTCACAACAGAATCTCTCAATTTAGGTTCGCGGTCGTAATTAATACTCACCTTCAGACCCACATTCACTCAAAGAACAGCAAGGATGGCCCGAACAATAACATCAACAAAACTAGGAAATTTGTTCCGATGTGTTGAGAAAGATTAAATATGAACATCACGGTTGCGTTTAATATTGAACCTCTGTTTGGAGAAACAGTCGCAACAAGGGCCACACATACACGCTCACACGTTTAACATGAAACAACAAACCCCAAATGCAACTGTATATTCTGGGCACGATATATGTAATATTCCAGAATCAGAGCAATAAGTAAGCTTGAAGACAGAGGTATAGGGACACAGGAAAGCTAGGCTCACAGTTAACTCGTGTGCCCACGTGGTTCGCGGAGACACAGTTTTTACAAACCGTGGCTAAATTTTAGCAACATTAAGCAACGCAGCCGCGAACAATTAACATTTTACAGAGCACACATTTGAACAGATAATGGGTAATGGCAGATGGCCCACAAACTCTAATATTAACACACATGGATGGTTTCCAACGGACATATAGTAATGAAACAAAGAAAATTCACAAAGAGGTAGAAATTATCAAGATTCGGAAAAAATTAGAGTGTATACACACGCAGTCGCGGGCACACAAACATTCACACTGAACCGAGGACGCACTTCCTACGTGAAATCACTTCAACATAAGCAACACCTTTGTGCTACGTTCTTCTTACGGACCAAAGTCTGCATTAGGAATCAAACTGAAAGTCTGCAAGGGCCTTGCATTCGTTGCTGCGACCCAGAAAAACAATCTTTATAAGACAAAACGCGATGCCAAAATCTGAAAGCTCCCCTCTCGCTATGAGACAACGTGCCACGCGGTTAAATCAACTCACCCTTCTTCGAAGAGACCTCGGTTGCAGACCCTCGGAGAGCTAGAAGCAGACTGCCCATCTCACACTAAAACTTCTCCCACACAATCCCGTGGCCAGGAAAACCCAGAGATGAGGCTCCCACCACCAATCTAACACCGGTAGCTTTCACACAAGGGGAACAAACCTCTTTACCTACCTGAAAACTACAAGGGTTGGCCATTCTGTAAGACTACCTCTGATTCTTTGCAGCAGACTAAACCACCGTACAGCAAAATGAAACACACCCACATTCATTTACTCATGCATGCTAGAGAGTTTTGGAATAGGAGAACAAGTTCTAATCATTTTATGGAATCATAATCGTGATTTGAGTTACATATAGAAACATGGAAGACTTAAAATCGCATTACAGACGCATTTGCAAGTCTGAAAAGAACCATATGATACTTGCAGATCGAAGAAAGAAACAGGTTGTGGCTAGATTGAATCATAGCTCAGTCTTCTCTGGTACAAAAGTTAGTAACGAAAACAACCGAAGTGTTCGGTAGCATGCAAAGTGCACCGAAAAGCAACTAAAATGATAACTAAAGGAGACCATAGCAAACAGACTTTTCGTGACTCTATCACCCCTGTAAGTACTATTCATTTCCTTAACCCCAAAAGTGCCTCTTCTAAACAAGCAATTCTTACCATTAGCAAAAGGCGCAACATAACCTACACTGCCCTTGGTCAGATACTGAGAAAAGGCGATTGCACTCTTCACCGACACAAGCTACGTACATAAAGATAATGGTGTGCATCGTCGAAACGCCTAATGGCAAAGTAGATGACTGACGCAGAAAATTGTTTTATTTGTACTCAACAATGAACTGTTTTGTTTTCTTCGTTGCAGTCGTTTTTAATAGAATATACGAAAGTTGTATTTACGCCTTATGAGCTTATGATTAGACTACTGCTACGGAATGCTCCACTTCCGAAAGTTTGTAATTCTTCGCATTGGCAGATTAAAACTACGCGAAATACTGTCACTGAAGCTACTATCCGCACAGATCCTGCAGCTGGAAAGATCTCTCTCATACCCCATATACCACTGATCCCAGTCGATTATCCATTCATTTTAAGTAACTTCAATTCCCAATTGACATTTCGTTTGCAATAACGGTAAACAAGGGTCACGGTGAAAAAAAGGGAGGAACAGCAGGTGGACAGAGAAGGGAGAGTGAGAAAAAATCGATATAGAGAGAAGGTAAAGGAAGATAGAGTGAAAGAAGGGGAGGAGGAGATGGAATAAGAGAGGGGGAATATGTGGTGGACAGGGAGAGGGGAGTGGTGGAGAAGAACAGTGAGAGTGGGGAGGAGACGATCGACAGGGAGACGCGAAAGAAGGAGATGAGGACCTGTATCCAGTCCCAATGTATATTTAGCAATTGTGAAGCACAGTTTGCTTTGCTAGTAGGATATAAAACATACAGAAAAATCATGGAGATAACGTAAGATTTCCTCATGCGAATATGTCTCTCGTTGTAGGCCTCCTCAGGAAGTCTATCATGCTATTAGTGTAAATTAACGTAAATTATGAATTGTTCTCGTAAAGCTATTCATAGAGCAAGTTTAGTTTCTACCATAACAGCGTTTGTGTTCCGAAACGCCTAGTACGACAACATGGTCGACTGTTCAAAAATGTAAGGTTAGAACAGGCGTCCAGCCACCAAGGAATAGTTTGCTTTCTGATCACAGCCAACGGATTCTTAGCGAAAAGATAACGACAGGTATCAAGCCCTAGAAAGATTTCACATCTGACGCTTAAGGATGCATTGTACATAAGACAGGCTAAAATAACTTAATTTACTAAACATACAATAGAGGTACCTAGTTCGAGTTGTCAGACGTGCAGATTCACATATAAAGTGAGATAAAGGTCGGATTATCATAAGGGTATAGCAAATCACACCAATTAACTTCCAACCTGATTAACATGCTTTCGTACTTTTGATTTTTTTGTTTCGCGATTGTGTATATAGTTCGAAATTATCTTAAAACAGAAATATGAATATATTGCAAGTAAATACGAGGCGAAATAAAGGTTATTGCAGACCGTTTGTTACCCACGTCCTTTCTTAGCTACAGTAATTGTTTTGCATTCCATCAGCATACTAAAATATTAACGGGACTCCACTTGCATCTCCTTTTCGGACTGGCTTTTCGCTTCTGGCAGTTCAGACTTGACGCTACCTCGTTTAGGGATGAAATGGTTACAAAATACATTGCTGCCATATTTTCCACGGGTCGATCCTCCTCGTCTCTCGCTCGGAACAACCTCGATGAGAATGCGTTTCCTATGTCACGAATGGCTGACTGCGTCAAAGAGTTGTATGCTTCCATCACCGGCAATGAAGGCTGACAGCTCTTCCGTCACTCAGCACAAGCCAGCCGTCAAAAATGTGTTCCCACTGGTGCCCTAGAGAAAGAAAAACCACATTCGCTCTCTACGCAACATCGATTCGACGTAATGAAATGTCAGACAGTGTTGGGGAAGCGTAATTTCAGTGAGGGAAGGAAATTCGTATCATTATACTGGAAGAGGCTATAAATATGAATTCGGAGAAGAAACTCGGTTACATCCAAATTTCTTTTAAGCGTGTAAATGCTATATCGCTTGTGTGGGTGGTACCAAGTACGACTGAAATTGGAAATTACTTCCACTGAAGCAGTATTTGACAATAATAAGAAAATTCGCATAATAAAGACAAATATGTTTCCAAGTCGAGAAGAAACGGCTGTAAAAGCATAGGGAAACTGAAATGTACGGTTAACTTTTAACCCTTTGTGACCCAAAAATACAAAAAAGTGACAAATTTTAAAATTCTTCACAGAATTGTCCTTCTTCATCATACAAAGCAGCAGTCAAAAGAAGAAACTAGCCAAACATAAAGACTCTTTAAGGTGGCGAATTCAACTGCCGAAAATAATTTTAAAATTATTCACAAAATTAACATTTATTATCATAGTAAGCAAGGAATACAAGAAGTAATTGGCAAGAAAGTAAACATTCAGTTGATTTGACGCTTTGGTTTCACTTTGGAATCACCAGGACGTACGGTTTTCAACCACCTATCATTGCAAGAGATTATTGGAAATCAGTTTCACATTTTTCCTAGACTGGGTCCCACAGCTTCAAACTTACAAAAATTTCTAAATCGTAAAAAGAATTATAATCACAAACACAAAGAAAATATACCTGAAATTAAATAAATTTATGTATAAAATACGTACTGCTGCAGTGGTTTCTGTTGAAACCGCTCATAACAGCAGAGGCACAAACTGAAATTACTTTACAGTAACTTTAAATATATCTACTTTAAATCTCAATGATCTCCTTAGTACGATAACCATAAAAAAGAAGAAGAATAAAGAACACACACAGACGTCACAATCTTCTAAACAGATGTAGCACAATCTCCACGACGACTGTTGCTTCAAATGCTGTAAGATACTGCTACAATACACGACGCACTCCATTACCAGAAGTACCTCATTGTACTGCTGTATGTGTCCGTTTTGGAATAGCATCGGTGGTTTCCTGTGAAAAGCACAGGAACTTAAAAACAACGGAGGTACTCAAATGATTTATGAAGAATACATGATGCAAAGTATTCGCAACTAGTTAAAAATTGAGGGAAAGACGGGTAACACACAGTATAATAGGATCCAAAGGAACAATAAGAATAGCACAGCAAGGGAGGAAGAAGGCATTTTACCACTGCACCAAGTAAGACTTCTTGGTAATCACACCACACAACTACACTCCTGGAAATTGAAATAAGAACACCGTGAATTCATTGTCCCAGGAAGGGGAAACTTTATTGACACATTTCTGGGGTCAGATACATCACATGATCACACTGACAGAACCACAGGCACGTAGACACAGGCAACAGAGCATGCACAATGTCGGCACTAGTACAGTGTATATCCACCTTTCGCAGCAATGCAGGCTGCTATTCTCCCATGGAGACGATCGTAGAGATGCTGGATGTAGTCCTGTGGAACGGCTTGCCATGCCATTTCCACCTGGCGCCTCAGTTGGACCAGCATTCCTGCTGGACGTGCAGACCGCGTGAGACGACGCGTCATCCAGTCCTAAACATGCTCAATGGGGGACAGATCCGGAGATCTTGCTGGCCAGGGTAGTTGACTTACACCTTCTAGAGCACGTTGAGTGGCACGGGATACATGCGGACGTGCATTGTCCTGTTGGAACAGCAAGTTCCCTTGCCGGTCTAGGAATGGTAGAACGATGGGTTCGATGACGGTTTGGATGTACCGTGCACTATTCAGTGTCCCCTCGACGATCACCAGTGGTGTACGGCCAGTGTAGGAGATCGCTCCCCACACCATGATGCCGGGTGTTGGCCCTGTGTGCCTCGGTCGTATGCAGTCCTGATTGTGGCGCTCACCTGCATGGCGCCAAACACGCATACGACCATCATTGGCACCAAGGCAGAAGTGACTCTCATCGCTGAAGACGACACGTCTCCATTCGTCCCTCCATTCACGCCTGTCGCGACACCACTGGAGGCGGGCTGCACGATGTTGGGGCGTGAGCGGAAGCGGGACCGTAGCCCAGCTTCGTGGAGACGGTTGCGAATGGTCCTCGCCGATACCCCAGGAGCAACAGTGTCCCTAATTTGCTGGGAAGTGGCGGTGCGGTCCCCTAAGGCACTGCGTAGGATCCTACGGTCTTGGCGTGCATCCGTGCGTCGCTGCGGTCCGGTCCCAGGTCGACGGGCACGTGCACCTTCCGCCGACCTCTGGCGACAGCATCGATGTACTGTGGAGACCTCACGCCCCACGCGTTGAGCAATTCGGCGGTACGTCCACCCGGCCTCCCGCATGCCCACTATACGCCCTCGCTCAAAGTCCGTCAACTGCACATACGGTTCACGTCCACGCTGTCGCGGCATGCTACCAGTGTTAAAGACTGCGATGGAGCTCCGTATGCCACGGCAAACTGGCTGACACTGACGGCGGCGGTGCACAAATGCTGCGCAGCTAGCGCCATTCGACGGCCAACACCGTGGTTCCTGGTGTGTCCGCTGTGTCGTGCGTGTGATCATTGCTTGTACAGCCCTCTCGCAGTGTCCGGAGCAAGCATGGTGGGTCTGACACACCGGTGTCAATGTGTTCTTTTTTCCATTTCCAGGAGTGTAGTTTCCACTTATTTTACGACTTTCGAGTATTAATACGATGAAACGTGCCACACAGGTAAAAACAACAGAGAAATCGCAAGGTGGATTAACGTTCGTGATTGCTTACAAATTTTCGGCGCACATAAGGCGGAAAACAGGTGGGTCTATGTCACTGTACCCTATGTCTACATCTAAATACTCTAAATTTCACTAGGTAGGGATTTCCACCATGTAAATAAATATGTGACGAATGTGAATTATTTGTAGTACACATCTCAGGTATGTGCCACAGAAATGGACTTCAGGGTAACTAAGGAAACTATCAAATTAAAAAAAAAAAAAAAAATGGAAAAAAATGTCAAATGTATTATGAAATTATAGCAACCCACTCTTGGACATAGCTCTGAAACTTAATGCATGCTCATTTAGTATCACTAATGTCATAATTACTGTTTACTGTTTGAAGAGAAGATGTTACATCAATAATTATCATCAACTGGAACCCGCATCTAGGCCTCTGAGGGGTGATTGAGAATAACAATCTTCATTATTCTGGGTTTAATCTGGCCTTTTACTTATAAAAGCCTAACATTTAATTCAGTTTTAAGTCTGACATTTTTGTTTTGAAGATTTCTTATCGCATGTGTTCATTAGAAGAAGCTTCATTCACAAAAACACAGTATACTGGTTTTACTCACAGAGAGGGATTTGTGTAACACTTTTTCAAAACTGAAGACATTGTATATGCACAGTAAAAGTTGTTATGGATCGCGATCTAACAAGAGCATACAGTCTGATCGCAGACTATTTGGTCTGACATTTTCTTAATTTGGTATGCTTTCAGTTCTATATAAAAAGCAGTATGTCTTTCAAAGTACTATAGAAATTTCAGTGCTTAACTTTAGTAATTTATTGAATTTCCTCTTTTTTTAACAAATTTCAGTGAAATTATATTTTTGATGACTGCAAGAATCTCAAAAATATAATAGAAAGAAAATGTGTTTATTTAGTTACAAAAATAAATTCAATAATTTCAACACATGCCACATCACAAGGTATGCATAAATTCAGCATTTACATCAGGATAAGTAATTTCTGAATAAGTTAAGTATGTTTTTCAAGTACAACAATAATTCTCAGATTCATGAGAAAAGATCAAATTACATTTTACATAGGTACATACTCCAGAAGCTGGGTTACTGTAAACTGAAATCTGCCGAATGACTACTTTTTGTAGCGCAATATCATCTTCCAGATATGCGCAAAATGATTATCATGCTACGGGCAAATTTGGAAAGGTATAAAACTTCGTAAATCCACTACTGCTTAATTCTATGAGAGAGATGATTCTCATGCATTAAAGCGGAAAATTGGAATGAACATTACCAAGAAGAAGATGGAATCACAACCTTTGTTTAGCCCAGGAATTTGTGGTAAATATTGGTTTGCTATAAAATGATTTGCCTAAAAGAAGTAAGAGAGACAGAAGAAACATTTGACGTGTCTTTGAATGATGCTCGAAATGTTGTATAGGAGCTAAGTGACATGATGACACTACTAAGTAAAATGTCATCAGACAAATATCTTCTACTACTCTGTAAAATTGAAAGATTGTAAGCGAAATGTTTTGTTGATTATCCTAGAAACTGATCCACAAATTTCAATGTAGAAGTGGATACATTGGCCGTAGGAATGACAATATTCGGGATTACTGTTAAATTTCTGATACTGATAATTTCGATGCTGAAGTATGTTGGAAGTGTAATTAGACTTAAACAAGATACTATTCGATGCTACAATGTTACTATTTCATTCGAAGTTACAGATTATGGAAGGTTCTAGTAGATTTGATATTTTTTAACTAACTAAAAGTATTTATGCCATTCCTCCAAAACCTCCTGACAATAATAAATAGTTCACCTATTATCAAAGAGTCAAGGACAATGTCAGATGCAAGATTCATTGAGATCTTAAAATGTAAATTAACTTTTATATATCCTAATTGTTTAACCTGTCTACATAGATGTGTTAGTAGTAAGTGTCTACTTTCAGTGCACTTGGCATATTTGTAATGCTAGACCTTCTTATATATTAATTTAATTTATATTATGTTGTACTATATTATATTTTACTATGTTATATGTGGAAAGAATCCACACCAAAAATCTTTATAAATGTAATATAATTAATTTAATTTATTTGTAAAAGAGGTAGTCCATCAAAACATGCCAAATGCTCTCAACATACGCACTTGCTACTATGTATAAAAAATCAAGTCAGTTTTGGATGTAGTAGAATGAAATAAAATTAAGTTGAAAATAACAAGAGTTTTGAGCAGATTATTTTAAAAAATTAGAGATGCTTTTCGTTTATAATATTATCTTCTTCAAAATAATTAAAATTGTTAAAGGTAAAATTAACATCATGAATTAAAAATGTAAACTGAAAATTTACCACTTAAATTTTTTCAGCAAAATTCCCTGTCTTGTATGGAGAAATCCAGGGAAACATTACCTAAGAGTTTTTTCAAATTGCTCAGTATTAAACAGAACTGAAAACAAGAAATTTCCCTAGGGAAGATATTTTTAGTTTGAAACACACTCATCTAATATGCTGAGCTGCTGGTGTTTGGCTGTATATGGTGCTTTAATTTCATTCATATCTGAAGCAGCACACACTGGAAACGGTAGTAACTGACTTTAACAGAATAAGTTTGAAGCTTAAACTGTGAAGCTTGATTAAAAAGTAAGTGAAAAAATTGCTTACAAACACTGTGCCATGCGAAATATGTGGTATGTGTTAATTTGTAAAATGAATTTTGACTATTAATACCACAATAGTAAACCAATTTAATCTATTAATACCGATATTAATAGATAGGAGTAGGAAAAGTATGCTTAAAAAAGTCATATCAAACTTCACTATGCTGGTGACATCTAGTAATCATAATTTGAAATACTTCATTGTGTGCCAATGCTGTAAATATAACTGTATGAGCTAGAGAGCTACTGTGTGAGTGAGATAGCTATAAGGAGTCGGAGCAAAGCATAGTGAGTGACCAGATATTCTTATTGACCTCATCCACCACAGAAACCTGAAAGAGTACAGACCTATATGAAGCAGCTGCTGCCTGGGCAGCTAACTAGATCGGTTTTCGTTATTTTTTCAACCAAATATTAATCAGAATTTAAAAATTCAAAATGCTAAAATAATCTATATAAAATGGTTATTCCAAAAAATAATGACGAATAAAATCGGAAATTATTAAATACTCAAGTTGTCAGTTAGAAATTCTCAGTTAGTATTCTGTGTTGTGCATCAAATGTGAGAATATTCTTTAGAGACACTATTATGTACATGATAACGTCGTTCAGTGTTTTATCATTGATGTTGCACATAATTTCATAGTATGCATGTCAACAGTAACAATATTCTTACCGAAAGTCGTACTAATCACATAGATTATGAAGTTAAATGGACTTATATCTGCATAACCATTCAGCTGTATAACTTGTTTAAAATTAAGAAATCCATCATAAGCATTCTGATAATTATTCAGTGGATCCAGATCCCATATTTCTTGAGGGAATATTTCATTCCTTCCTAATATACATGTTCTGAAGTTTAACATGATCATATAATGAAGAAACATTCAACTTATTATTTTTTCGGTTAATTTGAAACACACCAAAAATAAAAAAGGCATGTTGAACTCTACCAAAATATAGTTGCTTGAATTTTTTCTTCCCACGAATCCTGCTGCCTCATCTCTTCATAGTTTGTAGAAAGATTGTGAAATTTTAGAAGTTTTGAGTATATTTTCTCTTTGTTCAACCTCATGATTTGGTTCATATTCAACAATAGGTACAGGAATCTTCACAGATTTTACCAAAATTTTATCTTCTTTTGGAAGTTTACTTTTCATATGAACTCCAGCAGCACTGTAGTTAGCCCACTTAAGAAGAGAGTCTCTAGCACTGAAATTCCAAGTAAAAATTACATGCAAAATCACCTTCCCACAAAATTTCTATATCATCCCTACTGAAACTATGAAGCACATTCAGAGGGTAAAGCATTTAATTTTTATTACTCTGAATTTTACCATTATTAGGTATATTTCTTTCCATACTTATTTTATGATTAAGAGATAAAGTCAAATCCAAAAAAACTGGTGATGAAATCAAAGAATGCTCTATTCTAGACATAAAATTAGATTTTTTCTTTCTGTACTTTTATAAAAGCAAATAGTTATGCCACATAACTGTCACTTAACTTTTTATTAGATTTTCCATCAATTCGGTAATCTGTACCCTCAACTCCAGTAATACTGAAAATCACATACAACTAAGCACGATATGATGATGCCATCCATTTCCTATTTATGGTAACTTCTGTTTCCTTGTAGGAATATTTAGATTATTTTTTGACTTGTGATTCACAGGTAATGAGTTGAACCGATAGCTCTCTTTCTTATTCATTATTTACTAAAGATAAAAATTATTAATCCATTTGTAACATATCTGTTACAGCAACACCATTGAAGTCAATCAAATTATCGTTTTCGTATGTTAAAGTTATTTCTAATTGCTGTATATTGTCAAAAATTGGAATATGTACAGGATACTGTGGTTCATGATTTATTGGTCCACTAAATTCAGCATTAGGCTTGAAAGAAGTGATGATATTAGTTTCTCAGTGGAATTAATTAGTATGGTTCACAAACATTCCATCTGGTAGGTTAAAATTTATACTGATTAATTCGATTGGAATAAACTTAATAGCATCACTAGCAACAGTTTCTATAGATCCACTTCAATAATTTTCTTACTAAATGCAAGCACACTTCCAATATTATCTTTTATATCCATATACACTCCTGGAAATTGAAATAAGAACATCGTGAATTCATTGTCCCAGGAAGGGGAAACTTTATTGAAACATTCCTGGGGTCAGATACATCACATGATCACACTGACAGAACCACAGGCACATAGGCACAGGCAACAGAGCATGCACAATGTCGGCACTAGTACAGTGAATATCCACCTTTCGCAGCAATGCAGGCTGCTATTCTCCCATGGAGACGATCGTAGAGATGCTGGATGTAGTCCTGTGGAACGGCTTGCCATGTCATTTCCACCTGGCGCCTCAGTTGGACCAGCGTTCGTGCTGGACGTGCAGACCGCGTGAGACGACGCTTCATCCAGTCCCAAACATGCTCAATGGGGGACAGATCCGGAGATCTTGCTGGCCAGGGTAGTTGACGTACACCTTCTAGAGCACGTTGGGTTGCACGGGATACATGCGGACGTGCATTGTCCTGTTGGAATAGCAAGTTCCCTTGCCGGTCTAGGAATGGTAGAACGATGGGTTCGATGACGGTTTGGATGTACCGTGCACTATTCAGTGTCCCCTCGACGATCACCAGTGGTGTACGGCCAGTGTAGGAGATCGCTCCCCACACCATGATGCCGGGTGTTGGCCCTGTGTGCCTCGGTCGTATGCAGTCCTGATTGTGGCGCTCACCTGCACGGCGCCAAACACGCATACGACCATCATTGGCACCAAGGCAGAAGTGACTCTCATCGCTGAAGACGACACGTCTCCATTCGTCCCTCCATTCACGCCTGTCGCGACACCACTGGAGGCGGGCTGCACGATGTTGGGGCGTGAGCGGAAGACGGCCTAACGGTGTGTGGGACCGTAGCCCAGCTTCATGGAGACGGTTGCGAATGGTCCTCGCCGATAGCCCAGGAGCAACAGTGTCCCTAATTTGCTGAGAAGTGGCGGTGCGGTCCCCTACGGCACTGCGTAGGATCCTACGGTCTTGGCGTGCATCCGTGCGTCGCTGCGGTCCGGTCCCAGGGCGACGGGCACGTGCACCTTCCGCCGACCACTGGTGACAACATCGATGTACTGTGGAGACCTCACGCCCCACGTGTTGAGCAATCCGGCGGTACGTCCACCCGGCCTCCCGCATGCCCACTATACGCCCTCGCTCAAAGTCCGTCAACTGCACATACGGTTCACGTCCACGCTGTCGCGGCATGCTACCAGTGTTAAAGACTGCGATGGAGCTCCGTATGCCACGGCAAACTGGCTGACACTGACGGCGGCGGTGCACAAATGCTGCGCAGGTAGCGCCATTCGACGGCCAACACCCGCGGTTCCTGGTGTGTCCGCTGTGCCGTGCGTGTGATCATTGCTTGTACAGCCCTCTCGCAGTGTCTGGAGCAAGTATGGTGGGTCTGACACACCGGTGTCAATGTGTTCTTTTTTCCATTTCCAGGAGTGTATAATTTAATATCACTCTCAATAAAAATTCTATTTAAAATTTTATTTACTTTAATGTGATGGGTTTTCTCAATGAACAAATGTTTCCAGTTTATTCAAACTATATTGGCCAACATTGCTTTCTATTGGTACTCCATTGCAATATAATTTATTATTTTTCTGTGTAATTTGGAGTTAGAGATGTCATATAAAAGACAGCTAGTGTAACATTATTGAAACTTTCTTGTATAGGCATAGTCTTTTGTTTTGAGGACAGATGACTTACCTCTCAGTTGAAATAGGCTACTCATTTGATATTAATAAAATTTTATTTACGTAAATAAAAGCAGATGGGGACCAAAATTAAGAATTCCAGAGAAGATAATAAAAATAAACATAGTGACGTTTTAACTAACTCTATTTGATGTACGAGGTCCAAATAGTTGTGGAAAAACAACATTAATGATTGCAAATGATATTCTAGATCCAGGATGGTTGCATTCAAATAAGACAGATCACTTTTATACTTACTCAAAATGTTTAGATCAACTGAAACATAAAGAAATTATAAACGTGTAAAAAAGTTGAAAATAAAAGCTATATGAAGATAACTTTGTTTGTTGGAAATGATGATATTATACCACTGGATCAATGCAATGATTTCATTCTTGAAAATCAAGCTGTAATTAGAGTATATTTTACTAGAGAAAAAATAAGGAATAGATTGTTTTTATTTAGCTCACCTATATTCAAAAATACCAAAACAATGGATAAACCAATTTTTTAAAATATTTTGATTTAAGATGATACAAATTTAAATTATAGAATAATCCATTTGGTGGTGGTGACTTAAAATCTGATGATTTTAGAGAAATGTGTAGTAAATGATGGGGTGATTTTAAAAATATATATGACTAGAAAATCTAATTAAGGGACATACAGATATCATCTAAAAGATTTCCCTTTTAAATGAAATTTTTAAAAGATGGTATTGCATATCTATTAGGAAACCGTGCTTTTCATATTTTACATGTGCATATAACTGATTTTAAAGAAGCACTAGAATATACAACAGAACATCAAAAATTAGGACAAATTGGTCAACATTATAGGAATTGTTCATGGGCAAGGAAAGAAGCTAAGTGTGGGCTGGATACATGTTGCTCCTACTTTTTTGATAAGTGAAAGATAGAATGCTTTGTCTTAAGAATTTCAATAAATACACACAAAAAATTAATTTCATTAATGTTTTTTATCCTTAGTAAATGTTGTTGAAGTATGATACAGAGGATGTTGAAGAAGCTAAACGAAACATTAAGAAATTTGGAGACTTGAATGAAGGCTTCAAGTTTTGGAAAGAACAACACATAACAGAATATGAAAAATATAAAAAAGTTCAACCTGTTACTGATGCAATTTGAAAAAGGTTAAAGAGAAATGGAAGGATTAGACAATAATGTCCTCAAAGCTGTTGAAGAAAATCGAAATGTTGAAAAACTAACTGTTCCTTATGGCCACTATCATGAAGAAGGATTTGGAGGTATACAACAAATGATGTAATATGATAGTCCTAAATCATGAGTATTTGCTAAGTGGTTCAGAAATGTAAGATTTGTTGGCCAAATATGATGAACAGATTAAAGATAGAAAAAAGATAGCTCATATTCATGGTGCTATTGAAAAGACAAAGGAGTGTGATGCTAGAAAAATAAATACAAGCAAAAGAAAGTTAAAGGACATCAGCCATAGTGATGAGACAGTTTTTGGATTAAGACCTTTCAGTACCTTTAAATATATTGTTAAATTACCAGTAAAATTTGATGAAGATAAATTAACAATTGTTTGTAAAACATATGAAGGTACAGACAGACTAATGAATCTATTAACTAAAAAACGCATTACTGCACATGATATGGGCAAACAATTTGATAGTATTGATTTATCAAATAATGATAATATTTTGTAATATCCATGAGCAGTATATTCTGAAAAGAATCCAAAGAAAATAAAGTCGAGTAGAGGTATTAAATATAATGATAGAAATTATTGCTGACTGCTCACTAAAATTGAGAAGATTATACTCAAACACAGATTCTTCAAAAGAAGATGAGAAACTAGGTGAAGTAAAAACTAGTTGAATATGTATGGATGTACGACATTAGAGATTTAATTGATAGATTATCACTTAGTCACAGAGAAAAACTACATGGAAATAGAAATTATCATATTGAAAAAGCCAGAATAACAAAGATGTTACCAGATAAATTTAGTCTTTTTATTATCAAAAATCCAAAACAAATTTCACATTTGATTAGTTTCATGAATAACTTAGCACATGCATAATGGAAAAGTGAAGAGTGTGGGAAAGGATTAGTAAATTGGACTTTAAATAATTTACCAATTCCAGAGATGCATCTACCAGGCTATGTATACTATGGACCTTTTACTAAACTCAAAGAAAGATTAGTTAGAGGCGATCAAGGAATAAATCTAAAGATGAAGCTTCCAGAAAACGCGAGACTCCATATAGAAACAACAACATTTAGAAAAAAGAAATAAAGGAAGAACTTCAACTAGTGTAAAAAAATATGATAGTTCAACTGGAGAAAAATTAGCTCATGGTTGGGGACTATAAAAATGTTAATGCTTATAAACATTTTTATCCATCTAAATGAATAACTTCAACACTGACTATACTTCGCTACCTAGCCCAAAACTAAATTAAAATCATGTAAAATTAAACTCAATAATGATCGATTACATAGTACTGATGATTTTTAACTCATGACCAAAAAATAAAAAGAGATAAAAAGCTGGTGGCAATTTGCTCATAACATTGGCTGTACCTGTTGTGAAAAAAATCTAATAAAAGACACAATGTACAGGACTAACAAAACAAGTACGAGGATTTCTCCCTTTATTAATAGAGGCACCATTACCATATTAAACAACTACTTTTTAGTAGCTGGTGGAGCAGGTGGTATTTTGAAAGCAGTAACGGACAAGAAAAAGGTGATGCAGAATCACAAGAACCAAACAGACATAATTTAGCAACGCTTAAGAAAGCTGGCATTGAAATAAGCAAAATTGCTAAAATATTCCATATCTATCCTAATGCATTAAGTAATTTTGATATAGAAAATCATGCTAAACACCTAAAAATCAACAATAACAATAAAGTCAATAGCAGTGAAATAAACAAAATTGTAAGCCAACCATCTTTCTATGTAACAGTGGTTATAAAGTTAGTGAAGTGGCTGATCTAGAGGAGTATATTCACTTATTTATTCGGTGTCTGTAGAAACAAGTGTAAATATAATTGAGTTTTCGAATATGAAAAAAATTGTTACCCAATTTTTACTTCAAAGAATATTACGTGAGGATGAAGATACAACAGTATGATAATTAGCCACGGTGTATTTGTACTTTAAGGAGCATGGACTCAAATATTAAAGTTATTGTGGACCCACACAACACTCTAAGAATAGTCCTCTTACCATCATATTCAGGCTGTGGTAGTCAAATCCTGGCTCTCAGCGTAAGCTGAAGAGTAAAATCTTACGGCTAATGCTGCTCTCCGCTGCGGCTCATCGCTGTGAAAAAAGGTTTGTTAAATGTTAAAGCGGGTGGTCTCTGCGCCTCCGCTATGATTTCGCTTTTTAGATCGACGCGTAATGACATCCGTTGAAGCAGCGGCCGCTGAAATTGTGGAGATGTAAACGTCCTAAGAAAAATTAAATGAGTGTTAAGAACATGACAGAGGGCTCATTGTACATTGAAATAATACACATATAAACTACAACATACTATATTAACAAGGTTAACAGCATAAATGCTTACATTACTTTTGCGCTACAAGATGTCTGTTCTTAACACCAGAAACGAGCGAAGAAAGAGAGGAAGAGAAGAACAATGTAGTAGCGTTCTTCTGCCCCAATTAATATCATAGAGGTTATTATATATATAGTTTACTGCTTGATACTACGGTTAAATTTAATATTTACCATAAAACATGGATGTTTTACGCCACTCAGTGAAATACATACGGTTCGTGTACATTTATTCCTTCGCAAAATTTACTTCTCGCTGAAAATTTTTCGTTTTAAATGTCTCTAATACAATTTTCGCTGGGACGGCACAATGCCCCCCTAAATGTTCGGGCCGGTACGTTTTTATTGTTTGGTACTAACATTTCTGTCCGTCCGACCACAGCAGTCACACACTTCGCAAAGTCTTTACAGTTCACACTTTAGTAACAGTTTCAACATCTCGTCGAGTTTACACGTTCTTTTGGTTTTCATTCACATTCGTAGTCATTTAGACGAAACATGAAATTACACAGTATTTAAACAACATAAACGTTAGATACACAGGTAGTAAAACTACAGTGAATAAATCTTCTGTGGCATGTTTTTTTAAAACGATGTAACTATATTGCTATACAAAGGTCGTATCTTACTTTGGCTGCTTTTACTTTGGCTGTTGCAGCTCAGATTGTGCTTACAGGGATTCATATATGGGATAGTCTAAGATTTTGGAAATTCCCAGTGATTGTGACTATTCACTCCTCATTTTCCAAGATCTGCGGGAAACCCCGGTGGAAAACCTAGGCGGAGGGATAGACTGAAACATTTCATAGTTATTGATCTATTACTTACAAGATCTAGTAATACCATAGGATGTCTTTGATTTTTGCCATGATATTGGTGTATGTGAAGTTATGTATGACAAATTGTTCATTCGTTGCGGAGAAAGCTCTTCTGCGTCGTGTTGTTGAGGCTGGTTCCTGGCGGTGCTGGTAGGCGCTGGCCGGTAACAGTTGGAGGCGGAGAGGTTGACGCCCGTTTCGCGCAGGCGGTTGCGGCCAGCTGATGCAGCGCCTCGGCCCCGTCATCTGTCGGCAGCTGGGTTGCGAGTCGGAGTGGAGTGAGATCCGACCATCCGCGCGCTGACAACACTCTGCACAGCAATTCGTCCCCGCCAGTGTACATGAAAAAACACACACACAACGTAACACTCCCTTCCCGCTACAGACGTTATTTTTCCAAGTGGGGAGTGGACGAATCATTAATTTGGTAGCTTAAGTGAAGCTTTCGCCGGTCTTGAAGTCACAAGCTAGCACATTGTGGCAGAATTCATGACATGTTTTATATTGACACGCAGTTCACATGTTATAATATTTTCGTGTACACGTCTCACTTTAGTTTCGTGAATGACACTTTATTGCACACGTCGCACTCGCAGGCTCATTTTAGCGTCGAATGACGAGTGCGCTACTATTTAGCAAACATTCGTAGGGCCTCTGCGTTCGCTGTATTACTAACAGTCCACGCATAGCAAAGAAAATGCGTATTGTAGTGCAGTCTGTCTCAAAGACATCGGCCTTGTGTTCGTTCCGTGTTAAAATTTCCACACTTTTAGAGAACACACACACAGTTTTTCGTGCACGATACTGCCGTCTTTCGTGTCTTTTCACTATATAACGTTCAATATCTGCACTTCCCTGCCTACAGTAAAAAGTTTAACGTTCGCAGTTTCACATAGTTCAAGGTTAATTGTCTCGTCTAGCAAATTCAGCACTGACTTTTTAAAGTCAAGTTAGACTGTTTTTCAGTTCACTCAGGGTTCTACAGTTCTCGACTTTACAAATTACAGTTCATAATTATGTTTGCAGATATACGAAATGTCTCAAACAGATTTTAGACAATACTATTTTATTTTCTTCCTACCTGTGGTGACTCCCATGTTTTGTCTACATTTTTTGCTCACTTGTCTCCCAGAGCCTGGCTCGATTTAACAGAAACTTTTCCCGTACTGTTATCTATGCATTTTTTTTAATTTTTTGACGGCTAAGACGTTCACATATAGGCTCAAAGTGCAGACTCCTATCTTTAGGGCTGCCTAACAAATTGCAAGTCAGTCATATTTATTTAAAGAAAAAATCTTAGTAATTTCAATCTAGGTTGCATTTTACAAGGGCCTATCTTTAGACACATATGTTAAATGCGTAATTACCTGCACACACGACACATGAGGTATCTTTGGTGTCAGCGCACCCTGCTCTCCTGTTTGCCTTTAAAATCAGATCTCACACATCTCCCATTTTTTTCAACATGTATCCTAAGGGCGTAATATACAACTTTTGTATCTACATACTTAATCACTAACAAAAAATAGCACTTTTTCTAGACACTAATGGAAAATACAAATTACAATTCTTTCAGAATTTTGTGCTGTCATTTACGCTTGAATAAGTCTTTAGAATACACACAAACTTACGGCATACATGATATTTTTCAAAATTTGAAATGATTTCACTATCACTAGTGCTTTGTACTTGGTATATTACTCACATAAACTAATTTTTAATGCATCGTTTCCGCTACATACATGTATTAAAATAATCTGTCTTTGCACTAAAAATCATTTCTCTATTTGTTTCTTGTACTGTTTTTGAAGCATTATCAAACTATTGCATTCAAATTTTCTGTATGTTCATCCTTAATTTTGTTTCTATGCTTCTAGTGAGTTACTTGACCTCTACGTATCTTTTTAATTTCATATTCGCCACGTCTACAAATTTATGATAAAACTTCTTCATAAACCCAGTCTTGGAAACTTTCTGCAAAAGTGATTTTCTGTCTCATTTCTATAGAATATAGACCCAACTCACTGAAAAATTTTATTGGTTTTTGTATATATTTAGGTAGTCCCTTTTGGGACTGTAAAAATTTTCATATATTTCACAATATTTTGGTTTAATATGATCCTTAATTGGTTTTCTAAGTTAAAATGACAATATTTGACTTTGTGTAGTCACAAAGGTGTGTGGCAAGCATATGGCGCCATGCAAATAATCAATGTCGTTCAGGTTACACAATTCCAATGTAAGAAAAACAATACAGATAATAAGTCATTGCTATATCGTCTGTAGGATGGCTCGTCTTCTACTTGGGCTCGCAGCTAGGCGGCGCGGAGCTTATATTCTCTTCGTGGAGAGACCGCTCCTGTCTCGGTGTCGTCCTGGAAAGGGGTCTGTCAGCATACTGTTAGCTGATGTCGTCTCACAGCCTTCTCTTCTGTAACATTCCAGGCCGACATGCTGGCGCTCGAAGCTACGCCAGAACATCCCCCCCCCCCAACACAAAGACATGGACAGTCGTCGTGTAGGGAGTGCGACAACGGTGGGGGAGGCAGGAGTGTGGACGCTGCGCTAGACACGGAAGCCGCGGCTGCAGGGGGAGTGAGACTTCCGGTGGTACACCGCCATTCGGCTTTCAGTCTGGCGGAAACGTTTCCCGGAAGGATACGCGTCCACCTCCTGAGGCCAGTAGCAAGAGTCGAAGGCGTCGGCAGCTCCGGCGTGAGCGGTTCCAGCTCCATCGGTAGGACGAGAGGAAGCGGAGGGGCGAAGGCTCCGACTGCAAGGGGTCGTCAGGCGGTGTCATGACGACACCTTCTGGCGGCTGCTGTGACCGCGCTGTCCTCGGGACCCATGATTCTGGGGGAAGAGACACAGAAGGATCACTATGGCCATGGCAGTGCCAAAGTTCACTGTGATGTCGGACCTGCAGTCCGTTTGGACCTGAAATGAGATTCATGCAAGCACTTAGTCTGCTACCGCTAAAAACCATTTAAAACACAATATCATGCGTCGCGAAGCGATACTTGGGGCCTTCCTTCGGCGCCGGATGCTGAGGAGGGTGGAGCAGGTGAAGCAGTGTCCGATGGCGGCGGCCGTGAAGTAATTTCGCTGGCGTTGGTCCATCTCGTGGGTGCGAAAGACAGGAGAAGAGAAGCAGTTGCAGTGCTTGATCCTTGTGTGCGGAGCGAAGTTTGGCCATCTGTTGCTTGAAGGTTCTGACAAAACGTTCCGCTTCACCGTTTGACTGTGGATGTAACGGTGCACTAGTTAGATGCTGTAGGCCATTGCGTTCACAGAATGTTTCAAATTCATTTGACCTGAACTGGGGGTCGTTAGCCGACACTATGACTTCAGGCAACCCTTCAAGGCAAAAAATAGAGGACAACACCCGAATTGCGCTACGTGACGTTGTCGAGTTCATTTGCACAGCAAAATGGAACTAGCTATACGAGTCAACCACAATCAACCAACGAATGTTCCAAGAACATCCCGCAAAGTCTATGTGCAAATGTTGCCATGGTGATTGCGACTTAGACCAAGCAGAGAATGTTTGTGGCGGAGCGGACTGATTTTCCACACATGCGTGACACTGTGACGTCATCTGTTCTATTTGGGTGTCCTTACCCTGCCAAGTACAGTCTCGACCTGCTGTTTCATACTAACAATCCTCCGGTCTACCGTGGTGAAGTAACTGCAACACTTCTTTTTGCAAAGCTTTAGGGATCAACACGCCTGACTGTCAATTGTCATTTTGGATGAGAATCACACCTTTCTGCATAGCGAGGCTATGCCGACGTGCAAAGTATCGGCGTACTACAGAGTTCTTCATGCTATGCAAGGATCGAGGCCGAGGTGGAAGAATGTATTTTAGCAAAATATTCAAATCTGAATCAGCTTCCGTGGCTTGTGCAATTTTCATGTAGTTCAGAGGAAAAGATTGAAGCCATTTCGAATCCTGAGCATCGATGTGACAAGATGCGGTAGAAGCGTCAAAGTCTGTATCAGGGCCAAATGGAAGACGTGAAAGTGCGTCTACATTACCATGTTTAGCTGTCGGACGAAACACAATATCGTACTGGTATTGCGACAACAACGAGGCTCTTCTTTGCAACTTTTTGGCAGTTCGTACAGGAATTGGCTTCGTCGGATGAAACAAGGACTGCAATCGCTTGAGATACGTTACGAAGTAGAATTTTCTGCCATACAAGTAGTGGTGGAATTTGGCGACATCATGCACAATAGCCAATGCCTCTTTCTCAATTTCTGAATAGTTGCACTGAGCTTTGGACAACACTTTTTGATGCGAAAGCGTTAGGCCTGTCTTTATCACCAAATCTGCGCGAAAGCATTCAACCGATTCCCTAAGAGGAAGCGTAACTTGCAACACAACTGGTTTGTCAGGATCAAAGTGAACTAAAAATCGATTACTGAGCACTGCATTTTTAATTTTTTGAAAATCTTCTTGGGGTTCATCTGTCCAAACAAAAGGGACATTCTTGCGACGCAAGCGTTGCAATGGAGTTGTGATTTGTGCAGTATTCGGTATGAGTCGAACCGTACAAATACAGCTGAAGAGGCTGTACACTTTGATTGTTTATGACATAACCAAAATACTGCAACTCAGGTTTAAAAAATCACACTAGCCTAGTGTAGTCCTGCCTCAAATAACACACGAAACAAAGAATGCAAATTTGCAATTTGATCTTCATGTGTACGACCTGCTATGGCAATATCAAAATGGTTCAAATGGCTCTGAGCACTATGGAACTTAACTTCTGAGGTCATCAGTCCCCTAGAACTTAGAACTACTTAAACCTAACTAACCTAAGGATATGGCACACATCCATGCCCGAGGCAGGATTCGAACCTGCGACAGTAGCGGTCGCGCGGTTCCAGACTGTAGCGCCTAGAACCACTCGGCCACTCTGGCCGGACCGAGCGAGGTGGCGCAGTAGTTAGCACACTGGACTCGCATTTGGGAGGACGACGGTTCAATCCCGTCTGCGGCCATCCTGATTTAGGTTTTCCGTGATTTCCCTAAATCGTTTCAGGCAAATGCCGGGATGGTTCCTTTGAAAGGGCACGGCCGATTTCCTTCCCAATCCTTCGCTAACCCGAGCTTGCGCTCCGTCTCTAATGACCTGGTTGTCGACGGGACGTTAAACACTAACCACCACCACCACCACCACCACCACCACTCTGGCCGGCACGGCAATATCGTCCAAACAGTTTGAACAGGTTGGCACTTGAGCAGTCAGCTGTTCCAAATACCCGTGGAAAATGGCGGTTGCGGAAGCACTTCCAAAAGGAAAATGCAAATATTTAAACAAGCCAAAATGAATATTCACTACACACACTTTCTGAGATTCTTCATCGAGCGGTATTTGAAGATGTGCGTCGCCCAAATCAAGTTTTGAAAAGAAGCGACCAGCGCCTAATCTGTCCATGAGATCCTACGAGTGGGAGTGGGGAAGTATCAATCACAGTTTGTAGGTTTACTGCTGAGGCGAATGCGAATGGAAGGTCTGGGGAGCAAAACCAGTGGACTTGCCCACTGACTAGCTTGTATTGGCGCAATAGCTCCGCTATTTGGCAGTTCTTTAAGTTCAGCGACTTTGCCCCGTAATGCAACAGGAACAGTTCTGGCTCCGAAAAATTTCGGCTGAGCATTGTCTATCATGGTAATATGTGCAACAAAATTATTATACTTGCCTAAACCTTCAGGAAAGAGTGTAGGGAATTCTTTCAGCAAGCTAGCTACACTGTATTTTGCATGGAATGCAGACACTGAGAACACATTGACCTGAATGTTAAAGCCAAACAAGTCAAATGAATCAAGACCAAGTATGTTCTCACAATCGCGTGATTGTAGCACCGTCTATGTCTCTCTTCGCGTATGTGGGCGATACATGGCAGACAAAGTACATTTTCCGAAAGCTGGAATGTCTTGTCCATTATAAGTTCTCAAATGCGTGGTACTGTAGTTTCAGATAGGCGTTGGCAGCCTAACAGTTCATATGTGTGACCACTGAGCAATGTAACAGAGGAACCCATGTCCAATTGACATTTCAACGTTTTCCACAAAGACGCAAATGAACAAAAAGTTTGTTGGACTGGCGTAGTACTGAAGACACTACTCGCTTGCTAGTTTTGCTAATGCCTGTTGTAGGCTTTGAGAACACTACATTAATTACGTGGGCCTTGCGACTAGACGTTTGTGAGTGGGTCGAATTCTTATGTTTTCGTTCCGTTGCAAACATACGGATTGTGCAAATCCTTTCTTGCCGCAAGTGTAACACTGTGCTTGTCGAGAGGGGTAGTCTTGGCGTTTGTGCCGTGAATAACTCTGAGAGCGCGACATAATTCTGCCCGCCTTTGTAGCCGCCCGTTTAGCGAGCTGCTTACACGGCGTGGAAAGTTGTCTACATGGCGTGGCACGCGTAAGCTGTTGCTTAATGGATTGGTCGCTAGCCGCATACGACTCAACCTGACAAATTACTGGCTGCTCAGATTTGTCGGCCAACAAGGCACCGGAATCGTACTGATCTCGTATTTCCACTACTTGCTGAAATGATGGATCGGAGTGTTTCAAAATCTGTTCTCTAAGTTTAACATCAGTTACACTGTACACGATCGCATCACGCAACATAACATCTGAATATAAAACACCAAAAACACATCTAAATTTGCATTTCCTTTTCATACCCTGTAAATCTTTTACCCACTCGCCTTAAGTTTGTTCTGACTGTTTCTTACAGTTAAAGAATTGGTACCTAGCCGCTACCACATTCATTAGTTGGTTATAATAGTTGGTTAGTGAATCCTGAACTTGATCATACGAAAGATCAGTCGAAGTGGCGTTAGGAAACAGTTTTGGAATGAGGCGGAACACTACTCTTCCTACCGAGGACTATAAGTAAGGCAAATTCACAGCACCTGGTACATTGTGAGAAAGTACATGGGCTTCAAACAGTTGCAACTACTCGAGCCACTGCTCTCCTAGTGCATGAAACTGGCGAAAAGGCGGTATAGCACTCGGAGCTGTGAAAGATGTTGCTTGTGCTGCATTAGTAGTTTGGTCCGACAGGAGCTGCCGTACTGTTTTGCAGAGAGGATATTTGCTGGCTCTGAAACTGAAACATCTACATTAGCTGCATTGCATCTAACACTAGGAGCTGTGGCTCCTGAGCAGGGGGTGGAATAGGTGGAGTGGGCGTGTTGAAAGAGACCAATACAATAAACAAGCAAGGGCAGCAAGAAAAATAATTACGAAAGCGAAGAAAATATCGGCAACGCCCACCTGAAACAATGATTAGAAAAAAATACGATACGAGACTGTTAAAGCAAGTAAAAACCCCCGCAGAGAAAATACAAGAGAGAATTAAGGCGCTAGAGAAGCATAAAAGAAAATTCTGTGGCTTCAAGGCGTGGACTTCTTTTTCTCTTTTTTGAATTCTCGTCGGCAATGTTGTGATCCACCCACTCGTATAATATACGATGCCTACGAAAGCTGCTTTCTCGGATTTATAGACAACAATTAAAGCAAATGTATTAATGAAGTTTCCTATAGTAAGTTGAACTGACAATGCTTAACTTTGAGTATTCACAAAGGTGTGTATTAAGGAAATGGCTACATGCAGATAATCAGTGTCCTTCAGTATATACAATTCCAATATAAGCAAAACAATACAGTTCATAAGTCACAGCTGTAGTGTTTGTATGACGGCTTGTCTTCAAGTCGGGCTCGCTGCTAGGTGGTGCAGCGCTTACATTCTCTTCGTGCTGATGCCGCTCCTGTCTCAGTGTCGTCCTAGAGAGGAGTCCGTCTGCTTGTTATTGGCTGACGTCGTCTCACAGCCCTCTCTGCAGTAACGTTCCAGCGTGACGTGCCGGCGCTTGACGTTATGCTGGAATAAACATAGCCGATTCTTTCACTTCATTTCAGTACATCCGGACTAGGGGGGAGGGGGGCGGGAGAGTATAGATTGATTTTATGGTATTTTAAGTCTATGTAAATGAAGGTATATCTACTCTTTACTGTTGACGTTTGTGAAAATAGTAGTTGCAAATGAAAAGACCAAACCAATGAAACAGTTGAGTTACAGTGGTTACTTAGATACTCAGGATGATACCGAAGTTACTCCAGTGATGTTGTATTTAGAGAACCATTAATGATACTTGAAACTTCCTGGCAGATTAAAACTGTGTGCCCAACCGAGACTCAAACTCAGGACCTTTGCCTCTTGCGGGAAGGTAGGAGACGAAATACTGGCAGAAGTAAAGCTGTGAGGACCAGGCGTGAGTCGTGCTTCGGTAGCTCAGATGGTAGAGCACTTTCCCGCGAAAGGCAAAGGTCCCGAGTTCGAGTTTCGGTCGGGCACACAGTTTTCATCTGCCAGGAAGTTTCATATCAGCGCACACTCCGCTGCAGAGTGAAAATCTCATTCTGGATTAATAATACTTCTTTACAGACACAGTCTTAAAATAAGTGCTCTGTTAAATGAAGAAACTTCAGATTTTGTGAATAAGCCTAGATGTGGTGTAAAAGATATAAATACTGACTATAGAACTACTATAAATAAATGGATTAAGAGAAATACAAATTGATATTATAAAGGTGCAGCTGAAAATGTATTACAAGTAACAAAGACAGCACTACGCTTACGCCAACATACTGACATTGAGTTTCATCAAGATAACAATAATCCTGAAATTTTACTTACAAACAAAACACATGTACATAATTATGAAGTACATGGTCATCGCTGTCCAAAGAATGTAGATAGAAATGTTAATACATTAGGTCACGCATTTTTTCAAATTATGAATAATATATCGTGGAAATACATATGAATGACGAAGAGATGTGGTATTTGGAGATTGATGGGAACACACCAAAAGATAAAACAGATCTATTTGAAGTTTGATTCACGAACATACATCAGGTTTAGAACACACAGAAGTTAATGGCGCAGTAATGTATAGTGATTCACACTTTTCAATTATCTCAAGATGGCATCTGTGCTGTTCAAAGCTAGTATGGCACTCATAAAAAAGTATTGCCACCATTACAGCCATGTATATCCACAAATAACTAACTGTCTAACATTTTATCACAAGATTTAAAAAAATTTACAGACTGTATCAAAGCTGTATCAAAGACCAAGAGGTAACTATTTTTTATTTGTTAACAATATATATATATATATATATATATGATAAATTGAAATACATTTACAATTAATCCCATGATATCCTAAGCCAATATCTAGTATGGTACCGTATCAAGATTTAAATTAAATGGTATAGTGACCATATATACAGGAAAAACTGTTTTATTTCTTAATGAATTTTTCTGTATGGCGATAGATGATTATGATTTTAATATAAAAGACGAGGCGTTATAACCACACAATTTCCAGCACTGCCTAGTGGAATAAATTCTACATTTAGGTCCATTAATGGGTTGTTGTATTTTTTCGAAATGATATCTTATATGAAAATAACAAATTCACAAAAAATTTGTTACAGCTGGTAAGCTGATTTACCTTTATTTCTTGTTGATTGAATTGACCAACAGCACTAGTTCCTGAGGTAATGAATAAGTTAAAAGGTATACTGCAAGAAATAGAAAATTTTGCTTTCGCCTAATAAAAGTTTTCTCTATATAAATGGAAATCATCCACTCCAAACTGAGTAAATATTCCAAAACTGAGAAGTTAATTGATAATTTTACTTAACAAAAACACAAAAGATGGTTTTAGGACAAAGTGCAAATAACTTATAAATTAATAATAGATAAGAGCATTAAATAGTAAACTAATTGCTTGTGCATGTGTGTGCATTAAATAGTAAACTAATTCCTTGTGTGTGTGTGTGTGTGTGTGTATGTGTGTGTGTGTGTGTGTGTGTGTGTGTGTGTTTGTACATGTGTGTGTGTGTGTGTGTGTGTGTGTGTATGTATGTGTGTGGTGTGTATTTTTGGAATAAATATTTCTATATATTATTATGCAGGCTCAGACAGATAACACACACAAAACGATGTGTCGATTGTCAAAAGATTAAAGAAATGGTATGTTATTCTCAAATCCACAGCATCAGTTAGACTATCAGTGAGAGGGCACCTTGAGTTACTGGTGCTAGTAAGATGAGTACAACGTTCGTTTGTTATATGCTTTTACAAGCTTCAAACATGAGTGACTTATTTTCTGTTATCTGTGTAGTTACTAGTTTATTCTAGTAATTTATCGCTTGTTTGAGCGCTTACTAGGCATAACCTTTTACCTTAATTACAGTGTAGTGTAGAGATTCACCATACTTATCGATACTTGTATCGACGCTCGCATCTTACAGGCTTTTGTTTGTATTGGTTAGTATAGCTTAGTGTCGGTTAGACCATCAAACCATCAAAGAGAGAGCACTTCGAGTTCCTGCTGCTAATAATGAAAGTGCACCGTTCGTTTGCTACATATTTTTATGAGCTCCAAACAGGAGGGACTTCAGTAATGGATAGGAACTGTGATTGCTGTGTACAGTTGCGAGCTGAGTTGGTGACCCTTCGCTCACAACTCCAGGTAGTGTTGTCTTCTGTCACACAGCTTGAGGCTGCTGTCAAGGGGTATCACTGTGGGGGATCAGATGAGTGGATATGAGGGATGTCAAGCATGTCCCACATGTCCCCTGATCAGTCCACTGCTGTGACCACCCCAGTTACTACCTCAGTGAGGTTGACCCCTCACCCGTGGCCGAGTGTGAGATCATTCCAAAGTCTGGCAGGCAGTGAATGACTTTCTGAGGGGCTGATCGTAGTGCCCCACAGTTCATTTGACGAACAGTTTTCAGGCATTATCTGTGCTGACGAAGTCTTTAAACCAGATGCAGTTGTCCGCCCCATGACAGAGGAAGCTTCTCAGCACACAAGGTCTGAGCATTGACAGAGGGTGGGTTTGCTGGTAGTTGGGAGCTCCAACGTTAGGTGCGGAATGGGGACCCTAAGTAACATGGCTGCCAATGAGGGGAACAAAGCCAGTGTGCACTCTGTGTCCATACTGGGGGTGGGGGGTGATTCTGGATGCGGATAGTGTGCTTCTGGATGCCATGAAGGTTACAGGGTGCAGCCAACTGCAGGTGGTGGCTCATGTTAGTACCAATGACGTGTGCCACTTGGGATCAGAGGAGACTCTGTCTGGTTTTGGGCAGCTAGAGGAAATGGTAAAGACTGCCATGCTTGCTTGTGAGATTCAACCAGAGCTCACCATCTGCAGCATTGTTGACGGAACTGACTGCTGTGCTTTGGTGCAGAGCTGAATGGAGGGTCTGAGTCAGAGGCTCAGGCGACAGATTCCTTGACTTGCACCATCAGGTGGTGAGTTTCCAGGTACTGATTAAGATGTCAGAAGTCCACTATACACAGGAAGCAGCTACAACAGTAGTGGTGGCTGAGTGGAAGGGGATGGATGGTCTTTTAGGTTACAGGGTCTCAGGAAACCATAGATATGATGTCCATCTGAAAGGGGGCAGGTAAAACACATACATACATACATATATTAATCCTTGTTCCATAGATCAGGAATACAACATTTCGTAATGATATGGAATGTGTCACTTTAACATAGGTTTTCTCTGCGCATAATAAATAATTAGTTTTTTCCTTTTTCATTTTTCATTTTTATTTTTTTATTTTTTTACGGTTACTGCTTCATATCTAAGTAATTGTCATTCAGAAATTCTTTTAATTTGCTTTTCAATTTTGATTGGCTATCTGTCAGACTCTTAATACTATTTGGCAAATGACCAAAGATTTTTTTTTGGTAGCATAATTCACCCCTTCCTGTAACAAAGTGAGATTTAATTCAGAATAGTAGATTTGTAGCTATGCACTTGGGAGGGGTTATTAATGACAAATTTCATAAGTGAATATACGTATTGTGAAGTTACTGTGAATAAATGTCAGCAAGGTGATCTGGGGTGGACTCCAGCTATCATTCTGATTACACTCTTTTGTGCAATGAATACTTTTTCTCTTAACGACAAATTACCCCAAACTATGATGGCATATGAAAGCAGTGAATGAAAATAGACATAGTAGGCTAATTTACTGATATATTTATCACTAACATTTGTAATAACCCTAATAGCATAAATAGCTGAACCTAACCGTTTCAGCAGATCATTGACGTGTTTCTTCTAATTCAATTTCTCGTGTATACATACACCCAGAAATTTTGAGTATTCTGCCTTAGCAACAGAATTCTGCTCATAGTCCATATTTATCAATGGTGTTATTCCATTTACTGTACAGAATTACATAAACTGTGTTTTCTCAAAATTTAGTGAGAGTCCAATTGCAGAGAACCACTTAATAGTTTTCTGAAATACATTATTTCAATTTCATCAGCTAATTCTTGGTTGTTGGGTGTGATTACTACAATTATATCATCAGCAAAAAGAACTAGCTTTGCATCTTCATGAATATAGAGTGGCAAGTCGTAAATATACATTAAGAACAATAAGGGACACCATTCTTGATACCTCCCCAGTTATAAGACTGCTGATTTTTGCAGACTATCTGTATGGTTAATTTCAACCTTCTGCATTCTTACAGTTAAGTATGAAACAAACCATTTGTGCACTGTCCCACTCATACCAAAATCTTTAAGCTTGAAACTTCATAGCAGATTAAAATCATATGCCGGACTGAGACTCGAACTCTAGACGTTTGCCTTTCGCAGGCAAGTGCTCTACCATCTGAGGTACCCAAGCACGACTCACGTCCCATCCTCACAGCTCTAAGGTCCCGAGTTCGAGTCTCGGTCCGGCACACAGTTTTAATCTGCCAGGAAGTTTCATATCAGGGCACACTTCGCTGCAGAGTGAAAATCTCATTCTGGATATTTAAGCTTATCTAGAAGAATTTCACGATTCACACAGTGAAAAGCTTTTGAGAGATCACAAAATACGCCAATGGTTGATGCTGAGTTATTCAATGCATTTAATATTTGATCAGTGAAACTATAGCATTTCCTGTCGAAAACCCTTTCTGAAAACCAAACCGACATTTTGTTAGTACTTCATTTTTGCAAATATGTGATGCTACTCTTGAATGCATTACTTTTTAAAAAAGTTGTCAGAAGTGAGATTGGGCAGTAGATGTTGGCATCAGACCTATCTGCTTTTTTACGCAATGTTTTAACAATAGTGTATTTCAGTCTATCTGGAAAATGACCTGTTTCAGAGAACTAATACATATGTGGCTGAGAAGCTTTTAGTACTCTATCTGAAATGCCATGATTTCCATGTGAGCTTTTACTTCTGAGTGAATTTATTATTTTCCTGATTTCAAATTGCGTAGGTACTGCTTCTTCCACATATTGTCTTGCATTTTCTAATGAATGGCTGTAATCTATTTTCTCTACACCACTTAAAGCAATTATTAAAAATATTTTCTACTTCTGACTTCTTGTTAACAGCTTTTCATTGTGGTTGTTAGAAATACAGTCTTCCTGTGCTCTGCATTGCCACATTGCCATGCTTCTCTTTTAACAATATATCAGATTGTCTTAATCTGATTTTCAAATGTGCTAATCTCAGACATAATGCACATACTTCTGGAATTTTAATAACTTTTCTTAATAAAATGCAGTAGTTTTTATAATGTTTCACTGTTTTGGGGTCATTATTTTGGGTCTCATTACTCCTCGTAGCTGTAAGATACATTTCCTTTGCTGTTTACAAGAAACTTTTATCCCTTTAGTAAGCCATAGTTTTTTACATGGTTTCTTACAATTAAATTTCACCGTTTTCTTAGAGAAACTGTTTTCAAATATACTCACATTGGTATCATGAAATAGGTTAAATTTTAAATTACCATCATATTCCCTGTACACCTCAACCCAATCTGTTGCAAGCTTTCCCTAAAATTTTGAATTGTTAAATCGTGAACTGAATGAACTATTTCGGAGGACTGTATTGCATTACTGTATGGAGTTATATCGTATACTATAACTAGCTGTGCATCATTATAAGGCAGTCCATTCTTAACAGGAAAAGTTTTTATTTTATTAAATTTATCTTGGTCTATGAAAACATTATCTATCAGTGTTCTGATTTCTGGTACCACCCAAGTAGGAGAATCAGTAATTCATGTCAAATTGAAAGAACCATGTAATACTTCAAGGTCAAGCTTTCTATCGGACTCTTTCAGAAAATCTACGATGAAATCCCCACAAAAAATAAATTTTTTCCTCTGTCTGACAGCACAACAAATAATCCAAGTTTTTGAAAAACGGTTGACAATTTGCCAATGGGGACCTATAAATGGCTACAATTATAAAAGTGCCATTATGCAGTGTAAGCTCACACTCACTTGTTTCTATATGTTGCTCTTCGCAAAGCTTTCTAGTTTCCAAATTTTTCACACTATGACAGATTTTAACATTTATGGCAACTCCTCCTCTCTCCATAGTGTCTCTACTTACGTGTTCTGAAGGCTTATATCCACCTACATTTACCATTTCCATACCTGTGACTATATGACGTTCAGACAGGCATAGTATATCTATTCCACCCTCAGTATCTAAATCTTCTAAACAAACAAGAGGCTCACGAGTTTTGTTTTTTAATTCCCTGAGACTCTGATTCAATATACAAACATTATTTTTCATTGTGCTTTTATGTGAATGCTGTGACATACTAACACTCTTTTATCTCTACTGTTATGAGAATCTTGTGGTATTGTAACATCTCTAGTAAATGCCTGTCTGAACTTTTCATTGAGCTTAATTTCAATCAATTTAGGATTATTGGACTCTAATGTTAACCTAAAAAAGTACTCCTATGAGTATTGTAGTTGTAAATTGTCGTAGGTGCTTTGGGAAAGATGCAGAGCTCCAAGCCCTAAGAGAAAGCACTGAAGCTTAACTAGTTATAGGTACGGAAAGCTGGTTGGTTCAAATGGCTCTGAGCACTATGGGACTTAACTGCTGAAGTCATCAGTCCCCTAGAACATAGAACTACTTAAACCTAACTAACCTAAGGACATGTCACACATCCATGCCCGAGGCATGGTCGCGGTCGCGCGGTTCCAGACTGTAGCCGGAAAGCTGGCTAAAGCTGGAAATAAGTTAAGGCGATTTTTTTTCAAACGACCTAACGATGTTCAGAAAGGACAAATTAAATACAATTGGTGGTGGAGTATTTATTGCCTTCAGAAATAGTTTACCTTGTAGTGAAATTGAAGTAGGTAGTCCTTGCAAGATAGTGTGGGTTGAGTTTATACTTGACAGTCGGACTAAACTATTAAACGGATCGTTTTATCGACCCCCTGAGTTACAGTATCAAGTTGCCGAACAGTTAAAAGAAAATTTGACTCTCATTTGAAATAGGTGCCCCACCCATACAATTATAGTAGGTAGTGTCTTCAATCTACCCTCGATATGCTGGAAAAATTATACGTTTAAAGGCAGTAGCAGGCATAAAACGTCATCCGAGATTGTACTGAATGCTTTGTTAGAAAATTATTTTGAACAATTATTTCATGAGATTACTCGAAGCTTAAATGATTGCGAAATCATACTTAACATCTTAGCAACAAATAATCCTGGACAAATAGGGTGTATCATAACGGACACAGGGATTAGTGACCACAAGACAGTAGCTGCTAGGCTGAATACCGTAGCACCCACAACCATCAAAAATAAACGCAAAGTACATCTATTTAAAAAAGCAGATAAAAATTCTCGTAAAGCTTTTTTAAGAGACAGCCTACACTCCTTCCGATCTGATGATGAAATCGTAGAAAAAATGTGGAATGATTTCAAAGAGATAGTATCGACGGCAGTCGATAAATATTACATAAATGAGTAAGTGATGGTACTGATCCACCATGGTACACAAAACAGATCAGGTCGCTGTTACAGAAGGAACGAAAAAAGTGAGTCAAATTTAAAGGAACGCACAATCTCCAATATTGGCAAAGTTCTGCAGAAGTTAGAAATATAGCGCGTACTTCAATGCGAGATGCTTTTAATAATTTCCAAAGGTTTTGATCGTACATAAAGCACACCAGTGGCAAGATGCAATTAATACCTTCACTGCGCAATAACAATGGTGAGGTCACTGATGACAGTGACACTCAAGCAGAGTTATTAAATACGGTTTTCAGGAACTTCTTCACCAAAGAAGACGAAGTAAATATTCCTGAATTCCAATCAAGAACAACTGCCATGCTGAGAAACGTAGAAGTAGATGTTATCGATGTAACAAAGCAGCTTAAATTACTTAACAATGGCAAGGCCCCCAGTCCAGATTGTATGCCAGTGAGCTTCATTTCGGAGTATGCTGATACAATAGCTCCATATTTAGCAATTGTATATAACCGCTCGCTCATAGAACGATTCATACCTAAAGACTGGAAAACTGCTCAACTCACACCAATACTCAGAAATGGAAATAGGAGTAATCCGCTAAATTACAGGCCCATATCACTAACGTCGATTAGCAGTAGGTTTTTGGAACATGTGCTGTGTTAGAAGATTATAAATTACCTCAAAGAAAACGATTCATTGACACATAGCACGGATTCAGAAATATTGTTCTTGGGAAACATAACTCGCCCTTTATACTCCTGAAATAATGAGTGCTATTCCATATTTTTAGATTTCCAGAAGGCTTTCGACAACGTTCCTCACAAGCGCCTTCTAATCAAACTGCATGTCTATCGAATATTGCCTCAGTTGGGTGACTGGATTCATGATTTCCTGTCATAAAGATCACACTTCATAGTAATAGACGGAAAGTCATCGACTAAAACAGAAGTAATATCTGGCGCTCCAAAAGGAAGTGTTACAGATCCTCTATTGTTCCTGATGTATATTAACGACATAGGTGAAATCTGAGTAGCCCTTTTAGGTTGTTTGCAGGTGATGCTGTCATTTACCGTCTTGTAAAGTCATCAGATGACCAAAACGAATTGCAAAATGATT
Source organism: Schistocerca piceifrons (assembly GCF_021461385.2). Lineage (NCBI taxonomy): Eukaryota > Metazoa > Arthropoda > Insecta > Orthoptera > Acrididae > Schistocerca > Schistocerca piceifrons. Next base: position 686,278,458 of record NC_060139.1, on the reverse strand, counting down.
CAGGTAAGATATCTGTATGGTGCGAAATGTAGCAATTGACCCTGAATTAAATAAATGTGAAGTTATTCGTATGAGTACTAAAAGAAATCCGTTATTGCACAACATGTACCAACCTAATGTAGACTTCATTCTACTGATACTAAGAACGACAAGTTATTTCCTCAATTCTAATCATTTTTAAACAGCCAGTTTCAATACAGTTCCAATGTTAAAATTAAATGAAACTATATTTTCAATAAAAAACAAGAACTAGTCTGACATAAAATTAATGGAAATAGTAAAATTGAAAAACAATCCCGGAAATTATCTCTTGACTACAGTTCAACATTGCGAACTCTGTCATTGGAGCGAACAGCAAATGAGGAACTTTCGTTGAAAAACGTTGTAGCTCATCGTAATCAGAAATATGTATATATGATCATCGGTTTCTATTGCATTAATAGTGACAGATATTACACACACTACGACTGTGTAAACAGCACGTAATACATGAATTCATTATTCAGATATCTGAGTTACATCTGTTTTATTCAGATCATATTTTAAAAGAAGATGGAGATGAGTGAGGCTATGGGGTCAGTACGTTCACTTAACACCTCTCTAGTTCTTTGAAATTTTAAACAATTTACTTCTGAAAATGCGAACTTACGTTTCTATCATCGTTATATACATCACTTGATTTCCAAATAAACAACTTCCATGGGTAAACTGATTTTGTGTTCATTTGTGCATTGAAGACTGTATGTCTGTGGCCTGCTTTTAACTTTGAAGTTATTTTAAAATATTAAATAACAAAAGAAACAACCAAGGTGTTTGTTTATTAGACGTATCAATCTAGAACAATGGAAAAAATAGTAACATTACTTCTTTTTATTATGGTGTCGCCGTTAGTGTTGTCACAACACTGTTTGTTAGAACCAGAACGTATGAAACTGTGGTTCTTATCATTCTTCTAGAAACAGGCCTACAGCACAGAAAACTTCCATATTTACTAACAACTGTGCACTTTTCGCTGAAGTAACTTCTTTTAACATAGTGGGCTGCGATGTTACTCTTATGACGTCCAACGAGCTCTATGTGAGAATTACATAGTGTCTTATGAAGCAAACGAACATTTCCACAGCATTTGTAGCGTTGAAGGCGTAATTTCAGTACGGTTGAGTGTATAAAAATAGTATACTCGGAGCCTTACAGATAGATTGAACCTTCTTGAGAAGTGGCTGATGGGTTAAAACATAGAAAACCGGAAATCACTACAAAAATGTCAAAATCAAAAACAAACAGAATATGACTGGTACGTATACACATGTAAAATTTTCTTTCATGATTCTTAAACCAAATGTTGTTATGTTCTGTGCAAAATTCTACTAGGTGGCATCATCTTTCATTCCTTTCCCATAGTCCATGTCACCTACTGTTTCTCCTTCTCTTCGTTTTCCTAGTATCGAATTCCAGTCTCCCATAACTATCTGATTAATTTATTTTATGAAACCATGCATTTATTCAATGTGTACATTATCTGCAGAGTTAGATGGCATATCAACTTGTACTAATGTGGTGTACTGCATGTAGTGTCGGTAGCTGGACCGACACCGTGAAGTTTATTGTTGAATATGAAAGCTAGACTAACGCTGTAGCCGATAGTGCACGCAAGGCTAAAGCATACGGGCGTGACGTCTGGAACATGAGAACTTATAAATGAATAAGAAGAAAAGTATGTAGATGCTTTTTACTTAACTTTTATTAATTCCTTGGAATACATCTCTCTTGAATACTCGTAAGCTATAGGCACTGATACAAATGGCTCCTTGCTAGTTCGTAGCCATTAACTTAGCTGATGGCTATTCTGTCTCTCGGCTAATGAGAGAGAAATGCTTCGTACAACTGGGCGATAGCTAGGTTCGCGTACAACTGGGGGGTAGCTTGGTTCTCGTACAACTGGGCGGTAGCTAGGTTCGCGTACAACTGGGGTCGAGTCCACTCTCGTATCACGAGACCTGCCTTGGTGGTGGCGCTAGGTCTGCGATCACAGTGGCGACACGCGGGTCCGACATGTACTACATGGACCGCGGCCGATTTAAACTACCACCTAGCAAGTGTGGTGTCTGGCGGTGACACCACATTCCTCCCCCGCAAATCGGCGAACGGTCGTGAGATAAGGCTTCCGCCCGCCGTGGGGAGGACCACATGTTGACGTATGCGATGAGGTGGGGAGCCTAACAACAGGCGAGGCTGTGCCACCCGCACCCGGCCATCCGGTCCGAGGGGAGCTAGGAAACGCCTGCAAAACTAGTCCAGGGTGCACGTCAACATGCGGTGTATGCGCCCGTAAAGAGACAGGAGGTCCTGAAGGGTCAACGTCCATGGCGTCGGGGTAGCCGACGCGCGATGACGTCATGTGGTCCGGAGCGGGCGGGCGTTCCATGGCGGAGGACAGCTGGTCACGGGAAGCGATCGGCGGCGCGTGACCCTGGGAGGCGCTTGGCGGCTGCAACGAAGCGTCGAATGCGGTCGGCGGCGGCGGCGGCTGCTGCTGCTGCTGCTGCTGCTGCGGCGGCGGCGGCGCGTCGCCATGGGGCAAAATGGAAGGCATCGTCGGTAACACCTGGGGATGAGGCGAGCCAGTAGATGGGTCCCCAGGGCGCTGACCGGACGGCACCGTCGCTGAAAGCAGACGGGGAGCGGCAGAACCCGAGCGACGACAGAGGCGCAGCTGATTGAGATGCCGACGCACCTCACCAGAGGCCCCCAAAACCAAATACATCGCGCGGCCGAGGCAGCGAAGAATGCGCCCTGCGAGCCAACGCCGTGAACCTCGATAGTTGCGATAAAATACAACGTCGCCTGGAGCAAAAGCAGGAGTCTGCCGCTGCGCAGGAACCTGATGCGGCGGATGCAGCAAAGACATCAAGGTGCGATGAGGACGACCGTGGAGCAACTCAGCCGGCGAGCGACCATCTCGGGGCTGAGAGCGATACGAAGACAAAAAGAGCAACAATGCGTCCTCCCGAGAATGCGACTCTTTCAATTTCAACATCTGTGACTTGAAAGTCCGGACCAATCGTTCAGCGGCACCGTTGGACTGAGGCGAAAACGGCGCGGATGTCAGATGTTGAATACCATTGGCCTGGCAGAAAGACTGGAATTCTGCGGACATGAATTGTGGGCCATTGTCGGAAACAATAGTCTGCGGAAGACCTTCAATGCAAAAGATAGCAGACAACGCTTGGATGGTGGCGGAGGACGTCGTGGAAGACATCCGAACAACAAAAGGAAAATTACTGAAGGCGTCGACCAGAACCAACCATCGAGCATTCCAGAATGGACCAGCAAAATCAATGTGCAAGCGTTGCCAAGGGGAAGTGGCTTTTGGCCACGCAAAGACTTTCCGCGGCGGTGCGGACTGTTGTTCGGCACACGCCGGGCACGAAGAACACATATTCGTAATCGCAGCATCGATTCCGAACCAAGTACAGTGCCGACGAGCAAGTTGTTTCGTTCGCACTATACCCCAATGTCCTTGATGAAGAAGCCGTAAAACAGAGGACTGTAACGAACGTGGGACCACGACTCTGGACTGATCATTATCAGAACGCAACAACAAAACACCACGTCGAACAAAAAGTCTCTCCTTGTGAGCAAAAAATCGGCGAACCAACGGATCCTCGATCCGAGACTTTGACAAAGGCCATTGCGTAGCAACAAAACGTAAAACAGTAGCAAGGACAGGGTCAGCAGCTGTGGCTGTAGCGACACGACGAAAATCAATCGGAAACGATTCGACCACTTCATCGGTTTCCGAATCAATGAACATGCAAGCAAGTTCGGAAGAATCGAATGCTTTATCCTCAGCAACAGGCAAACGGGACAACGCATCGGCGTTGCCGTGCTTAGCAGTGGACCGATACAAGATATCGTAGCGGTACTGCGAGAGGAAAATAGACCAGCGAATGAATTTCTGCGCTGTACGTGGAGGTACAGGCTTGGTCGGATGAAAAAGCGATGTCAAAGGTTTGTGGTCTGTGATGATGGTAAAGTGACGACCATACAAGAAATCATGGAACTTAGTAACACCAAACACGAGAGCCAAAGCTTCTTTCTCTATCTGTGAATAATTTCTTTGCGCAGACGAGAGCAATTTGGACGCAAAGGCAATAGGGCGATCATGCGAGCAAACTTTGTGCGCAAGCACAGCACCGATCCCGAAATCTGATGCATCTACCATCAACAAAAGGGGTTTCTGGGGATCGAATGGCGTAAGGCAAGTATTAGAAAGCAACGCCGATTTCAACTGGCGAAAGGCGCGTTCACATTCCGTCGTCCAGACGAACGGAACACCTTTACGGCGTAAGCGATGAAGCGGAGCTGAAATGGAAGAGGCATTGCGCACATATTTATGGTAATAATTAAGTTTACCCAACACACTCTGTAGCTGTTTCAGATTTTTAGGGGACGGCAAGTCGTGTATGGCACGAAGGTGCTCTGGACTCGGATGTATGCCTTGGGCATTAATGACATGTCCCAGGTATGGTAAGTCACGAGCAAAAAACACACATTTGTCCTTCCTCAAGCGAAGACCATTTTGCCGCAAGACTTGAAATAATGTTCGTAAATTCGCAAGATGATCTTCTTCTGTCTGTCCGGAGATCACTATATCGTCCAGATAGTTTGCTGCAGTAGGGACCGACGCACAAACAGTTTGTAAATATCGCTGAAACAAGGCAGGGGCGGATGCACACCCGAATGGCAGTCTTTTGAAGCGGTACAATCCAAGATGCGTGTTAACCACCAATACGCGCTGGGATTCGTCGTCCACCGGAATTTGCAAGTACGCATCGGCTAGGTCCAACTTTGAAAAATATTTTCCCGGGCACAGTTTAGCAAAAAGATCTTCCGGGCGGGGCAAAGGAAAAGTAGCAGTCACTAGCTGTGGATTCACTGTGGCCTTGAAGTCCACGCAAAGTCTCAATTTTCCGGAAGGTTTTGGCAAAATTACTAAGGGTGAGGCCCAGAGAGAAGCTTGCACACGTTCAATTACACCCTGTGATTCGAGATCGTGTAACGTTCTTGCGACCTCATCACGCAATGCGTGGGGAACATTGCGCGCTCTGAAAAATTTCGGTTGCGCGTTGACCTTCAGTTCTAAATGTGCTTCATAGTTTTTAGCGCAACCTAAGCCCGGTGCAAAAATGTCTGCAAATTCGTCACACAGCCGCGAAACACTGTCTGTAGGCACAGTCTGATTCACTGATAGGACCTGATTTACAATAGACATGTTAAACAACTTAAATAAATCTAGACCAAATAAGTTCACTGCAGAAGAAGAACGAAGAACGTAAAATGACACAAGTTTTGTTTGTCCCTTGAATGTTGCAAGAAGGCTGCACTGTCCTAACACAGGAATTTTCTGTCCGGAATATGTAGGTAGCTTAACATTTGCGGAACGCAACGGAGGTTGGCCCAGTTGTTTGTACGTGTCGTGATTGAGCAATGAAACTGCAGCTCCGGTATCGAGCTGGAATGGTATCACTTGGCCGTCAAAGTCTAAGTCCACAAAAAGTTTATTGTCCTGCTGACGACAAGAGCGACTGTTTTGTGCAATTGGAACAGACACTGGTACAGAATCACTTGCTAATTGACGTGATTTCCGGCGACGTCGACGCACAGTTTTTGTGGGACGATCACAGTCACTGTTAGAGAAAGTGTCACTGGACGAAGTGGAATTAACGACATGAATGTCCATAGGCGAAGGTCCACGAGCCTGAGTGTCCTTGGTTCGATTCCGGCGCGAAGCAAAAGGCCTGGAATGATTGTGATTGTCTGATCTGAGCTTTTTCTGGCAAACACTTTGAACATGTCCTTTCTTATTGCAGAAAAAGCAAATAGCTTGGCGTGACGGGCAATGTTCACGCGAATGTCTAGTAGCACACCGCGGGCATGATTTCACTGCATTTGTGGGCTGGCGCGGCACACCTGGGTTAGCACGCGGCGGCAGCTGTGCGGACGGCCGCGAGGGCAGTTGACCGGGCCGCGTTGCGCGAGCGCGCCCGGCGGGCCGGTTAATGTTACACACAGCTGGCGAAGTTTCAAAAGATTCCTGAGCACAGTCAAGTGTGTCCTGTCTATCCAATATGTCTATCACTTGTTGAAGGGAGGGATTAACTAGTTTCAAAATTTGCTCCCGTATGCGAACATCAGAAACGTTCTGTGCAATTGCATCCCGCACCATTGTATCTGAATAAGAAAGACCACAGTCACATTCAAAGGCACAGTCCCTAGTAAGTCCTTGCAATGTTGCTACCCACTCCCTATTAGTTTGACCGGCCGTACGTTTTGTACGAAAAAACGTATACCGTTTTGCAACCACATTAACTGTTTCTTTGAAATAGGCATCTAATGCAGACAAAATTTCCTCGTATGACAAAGTTGCTACGTCGCGGCGGGGAAACAATTTCACTATCACACGGTATGTGGACACACCGACACAAGAAAGCAAAAACGGCTGCCGCTCATTACCTTGAATTCTGTATGCAGCCATGTGAAAGGCGAACTGACGAGACCACTCTTGCCAGGTCTCGTGGTTCGGGTCGTAGTGCCTAAAAGGCGGTGCAACGGCAGGTTGTGGCTGCGGTAGCGGTGAAGCGGCTGCGGCCGCATCGGTGTGCAGCGCACGTTGACCCTGGACGAGCTGTCCAAGGGCATCCAGTAACGCCTGCGTCTGCTGATTCTGCAAGCGATAAAATTCGGACAGTACATCTGGAGATTGTGGCGAAGCCATGACACAAATAAAATGTAAGCAATCAGAAATAAATGTAAGCAATCAGAAAAAGGTCCTTTTCCCTCGTCGCCAATAATTGTAGTGTCGGTAGCTGGACCGACACCGTGAAGTTTATTGTTGAATATGAAAGCTAGACTAACGCTGTAGCCGATAGTGCACGCAAGGCTAAAGCATACGGGCGTGACGTCTGGAACATGAGAACTTATAAATGAATAAGAAGAAAAGTATGTAGATGCTTTTTACTTAACTTTTATTAATTCCTTGGAATACATCTCTCTTGAATACTCGTAAGCTATAGGCACTGATACAAATGGCTCCTTGCTAGTTCGTAGCCATTAACTTAGCTGATGGCTATTCTGTCTCTCGGCTAATGAGAGAGAAATGCTTCGTACAACTGGGCGATAGCTAGGTTCGCGTACAACTGGGGGGTAGCTTGGTTCTCGTACAACTGGGCGGTAGCTAGGTTCGCGTACAACTGGGGTCGAGTCCACTCTCGTATCACGAGACCTGCCTTGGTGGTGGCGCTAGGTCTGCGATCACAGTGGCGACACGCGGGTCCGACATGTACTACATGGACCGCGGCCGATTTAAACTACCACCTAGCAAGTGTGGTGTCTGGCGGTGACACCACACTGCATTTCATTATTTATCAGAAACCTGGAATTAGTGGTGCTGTTTCACTGTTTGAATTAACACATTATATTTTGGATGAAATATTTTACTTGCATGGAGGTGTCTCACTATTGAATATTGACAGTGCTAAATCAGTTATTTCACAAAGCTTTTCTCAGTGAGTGTCGAAAAGCAAGTTGCGCAGTTTTCTCACAAGCCGGTTTAGATGACTTATTTCACGCAAACTATCCCCCAAAAAACCTAACACGTCATTGCAAATAATACAGGTGCTTATGATATCCAAAGCATGTTGCTAAAGGTAAGGTCAGTTTGGAAAGGAGGAACTACGTACGAAAACTTTAATCAAACGAGGAGAGCTAATAAACTAATTACATGTTAAAAGATCGATAACGAAAGAGACAGATAACGTCAAGCAATTTTATGTAGTAATTGAAGTATCTGTTATTTTACACCAGAACCAGTTTTCATTACTTGAATATTTAGATGGCATTCCTTCTGAGGGAATCGATAAGGATTAGATCAAATGCCAGTAATAGATCTTCGGTTTATGAAAACAGCGGAGGATTCATAAAACTTTATCATAATCACTCACAACATTCCGATTACCTTATTTCTAACCTCTTCTATGAGAACGACGCACTAATCAGTTTAGCATACGGCGTTAACTCTATTGAAAGGTTTGTTTACCGTGTCTAGAGGCAAACATGCGTGTAAACGTGGGAGTGGGTACGGAGTAACACAACGTAATCGGGAGCTAGGGCAGGTAGAGGCCCAGACGTCGTGGTCTATGTGTAGCCAATATTAACGCTAAGCGGGGCGTGATATGGGCTGCAGATAGCTATCGGGTCAACAGACGGGCATACATTAGGTCCCAACTGCATCAATAATTGACGCACTATTACCAGATTGTAACGGATTGTGCCCATGAATTAGTTTAGGGTGAATCAATCCTGGCTGCAGGTACAGCTAACCCAACTAGAAACAGCGGTTTATTTGGGAGGGTAGTATACGAGAAGGAGAAACTCGCTTTTCAAATATTATTAATTTAAAGTGTGAACGTGATATTCGAACAGAAACTTGCAACAAATTGTATGTCAAGTGCAGAGTCAGAAGAAATCCTAACGGGGTTCCAAATGCAGTGGAGTAGTACTTTTGAAAAAGGAGATTCCATCCAAACGCCACCGAAACGTAAGTTTCCTGCTTCCGTCTAATTTTTAAGAGAACTCTACATGCAGTTTGAAAACACTGCACGGGCATTAAAGTACCAAAGTACATGGAGGTAACTCCTGATGGAACTATCTTTCAGAGATCATGTAACAAAAAAACCGAAAAAATGTAAACAAGAAACATCATTCAAAAGCTAGGTAGCACTTCCTGGGGAGCATCGGCATTCATCCTGCGTTTCTTCTAGTCTGCCTGCTTATCTGTGTGGTCAGCGTAGATGGCTGCCATGTGAACAACTCGAGCTCGGTTCTCAGACTGCAAACTAATGATCTACTTGACAGAAGTTGCGGCTTCAACGTCTAAAAGTCGGCAAAAGGGTCGGCAGACGGTCGTGTTGACCACATGCCCCTCCATGTTGCATCGGCATGATGTCGCACGGCAGAGGATGACATGGCGGCCGGTAGACGTCCCTAGGGATTGCAGGACCAGACGTGGATCACGTTTTTTCTTGTCTTGTCTGATTATTGTGCTCCAGTTTGATTAAACAGCCGATATGCACAGAATCAAATAATCAAATAACACCATGAGAATTCTTGCTGGTGGTATCTAATCAACACCTAAGGAACGACTACGAATAATGTCAACACCCATAGAATGACTACCAGTACATTCCTACTCAACTACGATGGATCAGTCCTCTCTGGAAAGAGTCCAAAAATATTATCTCTACACATAAAAGGCAATGTCCTGACTGACTGATTGACTCAAACTGCTAAGGACAGTAACTTTTAATTTAGAGAAGATATGTATCTTATACTGTGAGCATCGTTTAATAAGGGATTTCTAAAATTACAATCCTAATGGGATGAAATAGGGGATGAAGGGTTTTATGAGAAAATGTCGCTATTAAGGTAATTTCGAATCTAGACCTACGAAAATTTGTATTTGCTTTCTCGGTCAGATATACGAGTTTCAGCATTTTTGGAAAATTTAACCACTAAGGGGGGTAAAACTCCGGGTGAAATTTTTTTGAAAATAAATAGTTACTAAGAAACTACAGCAGGATTTTAAGGCTACATCTATGACAACTGGTATTTGATTTCTCAGTTAGAAATTAAAAAAAGTACGTGTTTTAATATTTCTGGATATACAACCTCTAAGGTAGGGCAATAGGGATGAAATATTTTTAAGATTTCTTGGAAGAATATATGTGATTTTGACAGAAGTGGGATTCGCTAACAAGATATACGGAATGTACATATTGGTTTCAACGGTGATACTTGTCTTATTGTACTATACCTTAAGCACAAAATTACCCCTTTTTATAAGCAGAAAATGACGGCATTTTAAGCATAATCAGTAGCTGTATTAAATACTAAACATCAAATTTTTCTTGCCGCTGGAAGCTGTTATACAACTAACAACAACTGAAATACGAACCCAGAACCAATTGTAGTCGATTATTAATGTAGATTATAGTATAAGAAACTAAGCTGGACTATATAGCATCACGTCGAGAGAATTTGGTATTTCGCTGGATTCTCTGTCTTACGACGCGTGTGCGGAAGAGGTGAAAATGTCAACGTGGCGGAAATGTTTTTTATATTCTTAAAAGCTGGTAGTGGCCAAAAGTTCACTTCACATATGTTTTGAACTGTAATGCATAAAAGAGATTGTTAAAACAATCTGTTGTACATTGTACCTCTGGCTTTGTTAGCCGACTTGGATATAATATCTAATTATTTTTGTTTTTGTGTTGTCTTCCTAGCGGGAGTAGAGAGAGGTATGTTAGAATTTATCGAAAGCAGTTTCTTCCCATAGTATCACTGAGGATAGGTAGGCCCCGCCTTTTTTTTTACCAAAGTTCATCAATTTCAGTACTATTGGCTCCAAGAATACCACGAGCATACAATAAAGCGATAAAAGCCTCCAGTTTCTCCAAACGAACACTCCACGACTCATTTCCTAGAACAAATTTTGCCTCCATTTCTGTACAGTGTATTATGTCTTTCTGTATTGATTCATCAATAAACAGACGCCATGCACTCACTACACTGGCGTCAGCAACAAACCGCTTTGAATATGGTGTAGCTCCTGGATTATCTCTCACGATGTTATGAATCGCCAGTCTGCCTGATGTGGCCTTTCCAAACTCTGCTACAGTCCACTCCATGATGCCATCAGTACCCAGCAACATATTACATGGTCGTGTGTAGATCTCTCCCTTCTAACATCTTCTTTTACGTGATAAATTTTCTGCTGCTGCAATAGAACAATTGAAAACTTCAAATTAGAAGTGTCCGCTCAGAATAATTGTCACCTATATCCTGAATTTTATATGAAAGTTGAAATTTATTATGTAAATAATGTATTTCATAATTATTACTAATCTGGCTGATCATCTACGTTTTCAGCTTAATCTGAATCACTGCTTCTATAGTGATAGTTCGGTTGACAGTAATCTTCATCCGCATCTTTCTTAGTTTTATTATTGTGAGTATTATTGCTGTTTAGAGAATGATTGTTAACAGATTTGATCTCAACCAGGGGAACAAGGACATGGTGTTAGACATTTTGTTAGAATAATCAACTCAGCCGTCGAAATGACCACTCTAGTGGCTCTAGGTATACTTGTTAACAACTTCCTAACCATTTTTCAAAAAATAAATATATTTAGTACAGGTGATTCTGACTTTTAACCTGGAAAACTCACTGAAGCTCATAGCAATACGACATAAATTTCAGTCAAAATAACGTTTTCAATAGGTGTTGCAGTCATTTTGACCGCTCTGGCGATTCTAGTGTTAAAAGTTCAGTCAGATCGTGACCGATGGGTCGCATCTAGTTACAGAGTAATAAAACAGAAACTTCAAACAGCTTATAGTGTTCTTTCAACAACACAGTTTTGTGTAGGATGTTTTTTAGTCACAGACCATAATATCCTTGTCCTAGTTATAATATCCCTTCCCCAAGTTAATTGCAATAATGTAATAAATCTTTTTGTTGTGAATGACTTATGTCTACAATTTTGAAATGTGATACATGATTACTTATCATTTTGCGTTTATTTGGCCCTTGTGCACGGAGTGATATCATCAAGTTCAGTTACTATTACCGTGAACAACGTGTTTTAGGACTTTACTGCAAACTCAGTCATATCAAGTCTTCAGAGCGCCCCTCATCTCGAACACCTGCCCTCCAGCGAAGACGGCTGGCAGCGGCTCGAAGGGGGCCTACAGGTGACCGACGGGCTGGAAGACTAAATCCACGTTAGGTCCACTGTGCCAGCAAGAGGTATGCAGCTAGTTCTCGTACTGGTGCTTGTAGCCGCCTCATGGGCCAGCATGGATCACTCTTAGTAGACTGTGGCTGCCAGATTGAAATCCCTTTGAAGAAAAATGATGGTTGTCTTTACTGGCTCGGAGCATATTTGTTCTGCTACTGCAGCGTGCCTGGTCACGTAGGCCACACGATGTCTGTGGGTCTGGTGTGAAATAACTGACCCTCCGCTTGGCGATAGCATGAAGTACCCAGGACGTCGCTTCCGTAGCCATGCTTGCTACGTCACAGGTAGCCCTGAGGTAGCTTCTGACCTGCCGTCTGTCTTGAGGTGCTTCTTTGGATCCTTGCACTGGCCAATGGAACGGTCATAGTCTTACTAAGCCACACCAAGTCTTTTATTTGTGGGGCAATAAATATCTTTAGAACACATAATGTGCACGTTATGATTAAATAGTGATTTTACTGCTACGTCATTCAGTACACAACATTAAGACAATGCACGTCTTATACCGAAACGGCTGCATAAACAAAATTCACTGGGTTCACTTTAAGGCTAGCTATTTCGGACAAACGGGAAAGAATTTTGAAATACATTACATGCAAGACGCAGAATTACAAAAGGAAAAAAAGACATAGGGAGTAAATACAGATTAGCATCTGATCTCATGCAACATAGTCACACGATACACAACCTCGTAATTCTTCATATAATGAAGAAGGAGAACCTTATGAACATATATAAAGAATAGAAACTGACGCCCACCTGCAAACATCCAGGGTAAAGATGCTTAACGAAGAGGCACGTTAACACCCGTCAGTGTTCTTGGTATATATTCCACTCCATTATTAATAACTAGCCTTAAAAGGTATTTTAGAATCACGTTCAGATGTTTGTAAATATGGTTTTACCTAGCCAACAGCCAACAAGAGTTCTTGGCACTCTGGCATCCTCTACAGTTCCAAGTGTTCTAACATTTGTCCTGTCAGGCACGAACTGGAGGTACGCTCAAATGTAACAAATTTAGAATTTAATTAAACCAAAACAACTACATATACAAACATCAAAAAAAGTTTTGCATCACACCGGTTCCCAGAACTCCTGAAGATACACGTTGACTGTCATTATTGCGTCACAGACACAGTCTCTTTGACTGTTCAGAGATGTCACAAAACCCGCCAAAGATGTAAACAACCATGCATGAGCAGCGCCTATTAGACGGAGGGGGTCCGACAGCCGATCAGTTCCAGTCATTCCACCAAGAAGGAGGTACATGGCTCCCGTTGTCTATAGTTCAACTGTGTTTAGACGGTCAATAAAGCTGTTCGATCGCATCCACATTGTAACTTAACGGCAGGATGGGCTCTCAACAAGAGAAGTGTCCTGGTGTTTCGGAGTGATCCATTTCGGACATGGAAGAGATACAGAGAGACAGGAACTGTCGATGACATGCATTGCTCAGGCTGCCCAAAGGCTACTACTGCGGTAGATGACCGCTATCTACGGATTATGGCTCGGAGGAACCGTGACAGCAACGCGACTATGTTGAATAATGATTTCGTGCAGCCACAGGACGTCATGATACGACTCAAACTGTACACAGTAGGCTGCGTTATGCGCAACTTCACTCCCAACGTCCATGGCGAGGTCCATCTTTGCAACCACGACACAATGCAGCGCAGTACAGAGGGGCCCGACAACATGCCGAATGGACCGTTCAGGCTTGGCATCACGTTCTCTTCACTGATGAGTGTCGCATATGCCTTCAACCAGACAATCGTGGGAGACGTGTTTGGAGGCAACCCGGTTAGGGTGAACGCCTTAGATGTGTCCAGCGAGTGCAGCAAGTTGGAGATTGCCTGCTGTTTTGAGGTGGCATTATGTGGGACCGACGTACGCCGCTGGTGGTCACGGAAGGTGCCATAACGGCTGTACGATACATGATTGCCATCCACCGACCGATAGTTCATCCATATTGACAGTATATTGGCGAGGTATTTGTCTTCATGGACGACAATTTGCGCACGTCTTGTGAATGAAGTCCATCAGCATAACGACATCGCTCGACTAGAGTGACGAGCATGTTCTCCAGACGTTAACCCTATCTAACAAGGCTGATGTAGATGGAAACGTGCTGCTTATGAACGACGTGACCCACCAACCACTCTGAGGGATCTACGCCTAATCGCCGTTAAGGAGTGGACCAATCTGGACCAACAGTGCCTTTATGAACTTGTGGATAGTATGCCACGGCGAATACAGGCATGCATCAATGCAAGAGGAAATTCTACTGGGTATTAAAGCTATAGGTGTGTACAGCAATCTGGACCATCACCTCTGAAGGTCTCGCTGTATGGTGGTACAACATGCAATGTGTGGCTTACATGAGCAATAAAAAGGGCGGAAATCACGTTTATGTTGATCTCTATTCCAATTTTCTGTACAGGTTCCGGAACTCTCGTAACCGCAAAAGTTTTTTTTTCATGCCTGCAGATATTCAGTGATAAGGTACATAATTTAAAATTTCAAAACTGCAAAAATATAATTCTTTTTAATGCCAAAACATGGCAGTATGTATCAAAATACAAAGCTTTATAATCTTGACACTTCCATTTTTCCTACGATAGAATTCAGTGCATGATTTTTAATCTTATCTGTGGTAAGGTGTTATGGGACCAAACTGCTGAGGTCATCGGTTCCTAATCTTACACACTACTTACTCTAACTTAAACTAACTTACGCTAAGGACAACACACACACCCATGCCCGAGGGAGGACTCGAACTTCCGACGGAGGGAGCCACGGGGACTGTGCCGAGGCCCCCTACACCGCTCGGCTACCCGACGCGTCACAGGTTCGAATCCTGTCTCGGACATGGATGTGTGTGATGTCCTTAGGCTAGTTAGGTTTAAGTAGTTCTAAGTCTAGAGGACTGATGACCTCAGATGTTAAGCCCCATAGTGCTTAGAGCCATTTGAACCATTTGGCGGGGCAGGAAGCGGAACTCACATTCTCTTTGAATTATCAGACAGTGTAGTATAGGGATGATTTAAACGAGTTTCGTGGATCCCCATTAAGTTGAACCACAACTTGTAGTTGTCCTGGTGTCACATAAGTAGTTTCAACAGCGGGGGTTGTTCCTGGTAAAACAGAAAGTAGCGTGCTGGAGTTGTGCGGTGTCAAAGAAATGTGTCGACGATCAATGTGATAACTGACGAAAACTTCACACTAAACGTTTAAATCTCACTGTATCTGAAGAGCTGCCTGATGGCAGCAGATACTGCAACTGTCTGAAATAAATGTGTGCCTAGATCAACTTATGACTCATTTTTATCGCCGGTGAAAATGCTAATGTGAAGCTGATGTCGAAAAGAGAGTAAGAATATAATCCTTTATGCCTTATTTATGTGTGTTCTGCCCATATCCACTACTACCTCTCTCTGTTTACTTCATCTATCCCTCATTATTTGTCCATTCCCCTTGCCCTCTCTCTGACCATCTCCTCTTCCTTCTCTGTTCATCTCCTTCTTCCTCTCCGACACCTTTCTTTGTGCTTCCACTACTCCTCTCCTGCACTCTTTCTCTCCGACAGTCTTCTGCTCCCTCTTCCAAACTCCTCGTCTCCCCTCTGTCATCTCCTGCCACCCCCTCTTTCCACCCATCTTTTCCTCTTTCCTTTCTCTGTCCATCTCCTCCTCTCTCTCTCCTACCATTTCCTCCTCTTTCCCACCACTCTGTCTCCTCTCTCCCTATCTGTGTCCATCTCCACCTTCCCCCTCTGTGTCTGTCTATCCCCACCTCTCCCATTCACTCTCCGCTTTGTCACCCCTGCCCCAGTAGGAGGATGGTGGTTCTTACCCCGACAGTATTTTTTTCTAGATCATAACTAACACGTGCATCAAATTTGATAAAAATAGTACCGAGAGTTTAGAATGAGCTTTTCACTTGTGGCTTTGTCTACGTACATACTTTTCAAATATGTCTCACATATACTGAACATTTTTTACAGGTATTTCTAAACATACTTCACCCATATCTGTAGTGAATTTCACTCTGCAGTTCAATTATCACGCAGCTCAACGTTTATTACGTCTTATTTTTCGCGTTATGTGTTGCACAGTAATATATTTTTCTGGTTATATTCAGCGACGTATGTGTGTACTGCCTGCGGAATGTGTTACGAATAACATTAATAGCAAAGAAGTAAATTAAAATTCATCCACGATGCAGCCGTCTTTTACGCCTATTAGTATACGACATATCTCCTGAGCTATGTGCCGTACAAAGACATATATTTCTTATCTACTTTCAGCGATATATGTCTGTACTGCCTGCTACGTGTGTTGCCAATACAGCTCATAGTAATGAAGTAATAAAAATAAACGTCACGCATAAGGCGGCAGTTTTTCACGCATTTCAGTGTTTATGAGGCTGTAACTCCTGATGGTTGGTTGGTTGGTTGGAGGATTAAAGGGACCAAACTGCAGAGGTCATCGGTTCCTGTAACTTCTGAACTATGCGTCACACAGTGATATAATTTTACAGGTATGTTCAGTGGTCTATGGGGGTACTGTCTGCAAAATGTGTCACGAGTACAGATGTAGTAAGGATGTAATAAAGTGAAGCATCATTCTCATTCTTTAAGCGGTATTTTTACTGTATGAACAGCGAAAATGTAGTAGGCGAAAAACTTTTTTCCTTGGATCGTTTTGTTAGGGGTGTCAGGGGGAAAAAATTTGTTAGCTGTTTGAAATTACGTGCAAAGTTTGTTGCAAGTGACTAAGTGCTCTTATTCTCAAAATATAGGTATACGCACGTCGTGGGGTACACTGGTTTTACACCACTAACCCTTTGACAGATAGGTGGTTCTTATCGCCACAGCGATTCTGTCCACACAGTAAGTGGTATGTCTACCAATTTGGTTGAAATCGGTCCAGTAATATGAATTTACGGTAGAATATTTTATACATAAAAATTAAAACCTTCTCTGCCAAATACGATGCGTACAGTGACAGCGATGTTCTGTGAGGGAGAGTGCGTTGAACTGTGCAGAATTCGCTGAGTGGCGTATAGGACAACGTTGTCTGTAATGTAGTGTGCTTGTGAACGCGTTGTATACATAGTAAGTGTGAATGAATGAATATATGTTACGATGATGCTGCTGTGTAGAATCTTTTTATTTTGTTTTAGTACTCCAACAACTAGCAAAATATTTGATTACGTTGCTTCTGTGGCGAGAAACGTTCAGTACTGTTATTCTTGTTACAGATATCGCTGGTGCATTGATATCCACTAATACGCAGCCTGTAGAGCATGAACAGGCGTACTGTAACAAGGAAATGAAGAGAAAACTAGATAAATGCTGTCGTGAGAGTAAAAAAGTTACCCAGCAGATTACATTGTTGCTATATCTATGGTAGGGTAATGCACCTATTTAATATTTACTGCTTTTTCAACTCTAATACTTAACACTGTTTTTGTAACAGTGCTTACATAATGAAGATGCAGTTTTAGTATCTTAAAGTGAAAATTTATTCGTGGGAATCATTTGTAAAGTCGAAGTGAACAGCGGAGTGAACCACAATTGAATCCATAAGGCCCGACCAAGCTGAGTGCTTTAAATTTTGAATAAAAGTCATCTTCAATGGCGACCGAAGACTTCCCATATAAGAAGTTACTCTCGTTCTGCCAACGGACTTGTGGCAGGGAAGTTAGAAGAAAATCAGGAAAGGGAAATGCTAAGGTTCGGCCTAAATAAAGTGGAGAACAATGAAGTGAAATGGTATGAAGTTAAGGGTTTCTGGTCGGACGAATATAGGGTACTTTAAACAGCAGCAGAAAATGGCATGAAAAGAAAGGGAGGGCAGGGAGTAAGTTACAGTGAACAGTTGAGTGACAGGGCTGTTCTTATTGTGCTTCACAGAAAACAAACGCAGACAACGATAGTTCAGCTAAACACCCCTAGATGGAGATGAAGAGCTAGAGAAAGTATGTGATCGTATTGAACGGATAATTCACTACTTACAGGGGGATGAAAATTATCATAGGGGACTGGAAAGCGGTCGTACGATGGAAGAAAGCGGGAGAGTACGAGATAGGCAGTACGAAGGAGAGCGGAGAAAGACTAATTGACTTCTGCAACAAATTTCAGCTGGTAATAGCGAATACTCGCTTCAAGAATCACGAGGAGGTACGGTATACATGCAAAACTGGAAATACGGCTGGATTGTATCATGATCAGAAAATGATTCTAAAATCAGGAGACGATGCAGAGTCACATTATAATTTAGTGGTAATTTAGAGTAGACTAAAGTTTTAAAGAATCGTACGGCAGAGTCAGTGTGGAAGGAATTGGGATATTGAAGTACTAAGGAATAATAAAACCTATAATTTTTAACACTTTTATGCAGCAATAATAAAACCCAGTTCGGAAGGTACAAATGGTTCAAATGGCTCTGAGCACTATGGGACTTAACATCTGAGGTCATCAGTCCCCTAGAACTTAGAACTACTTAAACCTAACTAACCTAAGGACATCACACACATACATGCCCGAGGCAGGATACGAACCTGCGACCGCAGCAGCAGCGCGGTTCAGGACTGAAGCGCCTAGAACCACTCGGCCATAATGGCCGGTACAAGACTGTTGAAAATCAGGTGGACTGCTAAGATAAAGAATGAGCAGGTTCTCCACAGAATCGGCGAAGAGAGACGAAAGTAATGAGAAGTAGCAGAAACGAGAACATCAACAACATATTAGTATGAAGTGACTGGAACAAAAGAAACTGGCTCATATGCTCTCTTTAGCATTTATGATGCAGTTTAAATGACGTAAACCGTTAAATAAGTGATCCACACTGTATGTGGAAGACGATTTTAGAGGCAATAGCTTGACATTTTGGGGATAAGCTATGATGATTATCTTTCGCAGTAACTTTTAAAACAGTTGTTATCTTACTACATGATATGTAGTTTTTAATGTGCTAACTGGTTACAGTACAAGAATAATCTGCTTTATTTTGTTTTATTAAATGTCAAATTTGGCTGGTTAGAAGAGGTAGTGTCAAATGTAATTTGCCTTGGCAACACACATTCACTTTATTAGTGAGGAAAACACAGCATCTTAAATTATGGTGATACGTCACTGAGTGGTCCCTAGCGAGCATCGTTCTTTCCAGGGATCAACCTACATTCAGACGTAACATATTTTTGTTTTACACTATCCCCACAGGTTTCGTGGCACAGACCTTGTTTGTGTATATAGGTTTATTTATTTATATTTTCACTTCGTTGCAGAGCTGTAATATACTGACACCTCGTGGCTAAAGTAAATTAGAGAGGGACTGATTTAATTAGAGACTTCTAAACTTCGCCGGTGTGAAAAGAAGTACGAGAGGAGGCTAAGGAATAACTTTTTTCCAGCGAATGTCCTACCTAATCGCTGAACAACAGTAGATCTCAGTTCATGTTCCTGGACTTTGAGGGAATCATTTGTTGTACATACCTGTGATCATTGTACACTGAAGAGACAAAAGTTGTGGGATAAGTCCTAATATCGTGTCAGATCCCCTTTTCCGCCGTGTGATTCAACAACTAGTGGCACGCATTCAAGAAATCGTTGGAAGTCTCCGGATAAATATAGAGCCGTGCTCCCTCTATAGCCTTCCATAACTGCGAAAGTGTTGTCGGTGCAAGATGTTGTGTGCAAACTGACATCTCTATTATGTGTCATAAATATTCAATGGGATTAATGCCAGGCGATCTGGGTGGCCAATCATTCGTTCAAATTGTCCAGAACGTTCTTCAAACCGGTGACATGACACGATTATTTGGGAACAGGAAGGCCATGGATGGGACGAATTTTTTGAAGAGAAAGAGCTTGAGAAATTAAGCAAGTCTGTAACACATTGGTCCGCCTCTGATCCTTACCTGGCTTGTCATTAGTTAGAGTTTCTGCCTCTGGCCAAGGCAAAATTCGCAAAGCACGGGGACAAGCAGTAGAAACTCTCCCCGTGTGCGGGCGGGCATTATCGTGCTGAAATTTAAGAATGGGACGGCTTGCCATGAAGGGAAAATGGGGCGTAGAATATCGTCGACGTACCGCTGTGCCGTAACGATGACAGCCAAAGGGGTTCTGCTATGAAAAAAATGGCAACCCAGGCCATCAGTCCCGGTTGTGAGACTGTCTGGCAGGCAACAGGTTGGTATTCCACTGCTGTCTGGGTCATCTTCGGACACGTCTTCGTTGGTCATCGGTGCTTAATTCTAAGCGGAACTCCTCATTGTAGGTAGTCTACTCCCGTCAGTGAGATTCCTCGATTGAATATATAGGGCTACACATAGAAGGGTGGTTTGAGAAATAAGATAAATGATCTGCGAGAAATTATTTATTCAGGAAAGCAAATTAGATACACAGTTAGTACATCATTTGGAGAAAAGCGGAATGAGGTAAAAAAAAGCATTGAATTTGTTGGCATGCATTTAGACGTATGATTTCTTTCTACCAAATACAGTGCAATATTTTAATATACTTCTGGCTAAGTTCAGAACAAGCTAAAGCTTGTCAAAAGTGTGCCTCATCCCACCAATGATATTCAAACCGTATAAGGGGCAGTAAAATGAAAATGAGACAGATGGGAAAAGGTAAGTAAACTGTTTATTATGTCAACAGTATTCGCCGCAACTGTTAATACATTCATCGCACTGTGAGATAAGACGATCAGTACCTTCTACATCTACATCTACATCTACATTTATACTCCGCAAGCCACCCAACGGTATGTGGCGGAGGGCACTTTACGTGCCATTGTCATTACCTACCTTTCCTGTTCTAGTCGCGTATGATTCGCGGGAAGAACGACTGTCTGAAAGCCTCCGTGCGCGCTCTAATCTCTCTAATTTTACATTCGTGATCTCCTCGGGAGGTATAAGTAGGGGGAAGCAATATATTCGATACCTCATCCAGAAACGCACTCTCTCGAAACTTGGCGAGCAAGCTACACCGCGATGCAGAGCGCCTCTCTTGCAGAGTCTGCCACTTGAGTTTGTTAAACATCTCTGTAACGCTATCACGGTTACCAAATAACCCTGTGACGAAACGGGCCGCTCTTCTTTGGATCTTCTATATCTCCTCCGTCAACCCGATCTGGTACGGATCTCACACTGATGAGCAATACTCAAGTATAGGTCGAACGAGTGTTTTGTAAGCCACCTCCTTTGTTGATGGACTACATTTTCTAAGGACTCTCCCAATGAATCTCAACCTGGTACCCGCCTTACCAACAATTAATTTTATATGATCATTCACTTCAAATTGTTCCGCACGCATACTCCCAGATATTTTACAGAAGTAACTGCTACCAGTGTTTGTTCCGCTATCATATAATCATACAATAAAGGATCTTTCTGTCTATGTATTCGCAATACATTACATTTGTCTATGTTAAGGGACAGTTGCCACTCCCTGCACCAAGTGCCTATCCGCTGCAGATCTTCCTGCATTTCGCTACAATTTACTAATGCTGCAACTTCTCTGTGTACTACAGCATCATCCGCGAAAAGCCGCATGGAACTTCCGACACTAGCTACTAGGTCATTTATATATATTGTGAAAAGCAATGGTCCCATAACACTCCCCTGTGGCACGCCAGAGGTTACTTTAACGTCTGTAGACGTCTCTCCATTGATAACAACATGCTGTGTTCTGTTTGCTAAAAACTCTTTAATCCAGCCACACAGCTGGTCTGATATTCCGTAGGCTCTTACTTTGTTTATTAGGCGACAGTGCGGAACTGTATCGAACGCCTTCCGGAAGTCAAGAAAAATAGCATCTACCTGGGAGCCTGTATCTAATATTTTCTGGGTCTCATGAACAAATAAAGCGAGTTGGGTCTCACACGATCGCTGTTTCCGGAATCCATGTTGATTCCTACAGATTCTGGGTTTCCAAAAACGACATGATACTCGAGCAAAAAACATGTTCTAAAATTCTACTACAGATCGACGTCAGAGATATAGGTCTATAGTTTTGCGCATCTGCTCGACGACCCTTCTTGAAGACTGGGACTACCTGTGCTCTTTTCCAATCATTTGGAACCTTCCGTTCCTCTAGAGACGCGGTACACGGCTGTTAGAAGGGGGGCAAGTTCTTTCGCGTACTCTGTGTAGAATCGAATTGGTATCCCGTCAGGTCCAGTGGACTTTCCTCTGTTGAGTGATTTCAGTTGCTTTTCTATCCCTTGGACACTTATTTCGATGTCAGCCATTTTTTTCGTTTGTGCGAGGATTTAGAGAAGGAACTGCAGTGCGGTCTTCCCCTGTGAAACAGCTTTGGAAAAAGGTGTTTAGTATTTCAGCTTTACGCGTGTCATCCTCTGTTTCAATGCCATCATCATCCCGGAGTGTCTGGATATGCTGTTTCGAGCCACTTACTGATTTAACGTAAGATCAGAACTTCCTAGGATTTTCTGTCAAGTCGGTACATAGAATTTTACTTTCGAATTCACTGAACGCTTCACGCATAGCCCTCCTTACGCTAACTTTGACATCATTTAGCTTCTGTTTGTCTGAGAGGTTTTGGCTGCGTTTAAACTTAGAGTGAAGCTCTCTTTGCTTTCGCAGTAGTTTCCTAACTTTGTTGTTGTACCACGGTGGGTTTTTCCCGTCCCTCACAGTTTTACTCGGCACGTACCTATCTAAAACGCATTTTACGATTGCCTTGAACTTTTTCCATGAACACTCAACATTGTCAGTGTCGGAACAGAAATTTTCGTTTTGATTTGTTAGGTAGTCTGAAATCTGCCTTCTATTACTCTTGCTAAACAGATAAAGCTTCCTCTTTTTTTTATATTCCTACTAACTTCCATATTCAGGGATGCTGCAACGGCCTTATGATCACTGATTCCCTGTTCTGTACATACAGAGTCGAAAAGTTCGGGTCTGTTTGTTATCAGTAGGTCCAAGATGTTACCTCCACGAGTCGGTGCTCTGTTTAATTGCTCGAGGTAATTTTCGGATAGTGCACTCAGTATAATGTCACTCGATGCTCTGTCCCTACCACCCGTCCTAAACATCTGAGTGTCCCAGTCTATATCTGGTAAATTGAAATCTCCACCTAAGACTATAACATGCTGAGAAAATTTATGTGAAATGTATTCCAAATTTTCTCTCAGTTGTTCTGCCACTAATGCTGCTGAGTCGGGAGGTCGGTAAAAGGAGCCAATTATTAACCTAGCTCAGTTGTTGAGTGTAACCTCCACCCATAATAAATCACAGGAACTATCCACTTCTATTTCACTACAGGATAAATTACCACTAACAGCGACGAACACTCCACCACCGGTTGCATGCAATCTATCCTTTCTAAACACCGTCTGTACCTTTGTAAAAATTTCGGCAGAATTTATCTCTGGCTTCAACCAGCTTTCTGTACCTATAACGATTTCGGCTTCGGTGCTTTCTATCAGCGCTTGAAGTTCCGGTACTTTACCAACGCAGCTTCGACAGTTTACAATTACAATACCGATTGCTTCTTGGTCCCCGCATGTCCTGACTTTGCCCTGCACCCGTTGAGGCTGTTGCCCTTTCTGTACTTGCCCAAGGCCATCTAACCTAAAAAACCGCCCAGCCCACGCCACACCACCCCTGCTACCCGTGTAGCCGCTTGTTGCGTGTAGTGGACTCCTGACCTATCCAGCGGAACCCGAAACCCCACCACCCTATGGCGCAAGTCGAGGAATCTGCAGCCCATACGGTCGCAGAACCGTCTCAGCCTCTGATTCAGACCCTCCACTCGGCTCTGTACCAAAGATCCGCAGTCAGTCCTGTCGACGATGCTGCAGTTGGTGAGCTCTGCTTTCATCCCGCTAGCGAGACTGGCAGTCTTCACCAAATCAGATAGCCACCGGAAGCCAGAGAGGATTTCCTCGGATCCATAGCGACACACATCATTGGTGCCGACATGGGCGACCACCTGCAGATGGGTGCACCCTGTACCCTTCATGGCATCGGGAAGGACCCTTAACACGTCTGGAATGACTCCCCCCGGTATGCACACGGAGTGCACATTGGTTTTCTTCCCCTCTCTTGCTGCCATATCCCTAAGGGGCCCCATTACGCGCCTGACGTTGAAGCTCCCAATTACCTTCATGGAAAAATGTTTGCGGTTGCCTAAGGAACCGTGATCGTGGCCAGGTGTGCACCTCTTCGCCCGAATATCGCATGTTGAGGGACGGGGACCACAGGTCGCCCAGTTTGTTTCGACTAAGCTGCTGAAGATTCGCTGGGAAGCCCATACACATCCTCCATACAGTCCCCAACCCTCCCTATGCCATTTACATATTTTAGAGTACTGAAGACTGACGTTTGGGGCCGTCGATTTGCTTCGGACGAAGAGGTACGCTCTTGGATATAAGCCTGGTTCTGTAGGCCAGCGCAGACATTTTCCCATGAAGGCAATGACGTGTCACACAGTGGATAAACGTATTAACAATTACGGCGATTACTTTTTAAATAATAAACAGGTCGCCTACGTTATTTCCATCTGTCTCGTTTTCAACTGACTGATCCTTATGTCTCAGGAAATTGTCTCGCAAATGGCTGATTGTGCATGGAACATACCTGCACCGTTTACTGTTTGCTGATGACCAAATAATCATAGCACCATATGGGAAGAATTCAAATTGTATATATATCACCATTTAGCAATGGAACATAAAAACTGGGATTGACAGATTAATTATATAAAAGAAGCAGAAGTTCTTAATTATGGTCTGGATGAACTGTGCGTTGAGAAGGAAAATCGAAATGATCAACAATTTCTGCTACTTGGAATCCATTTTAGAAAAGGAGCGGACTCTGATCTAGAAACTAATAAATGAATTAGTGGCGGAAGTATACCAGATTTTTAGATTTTTTAAAATAAGTGTACGTTAAGGAAAAATTACAGGGTATTGTTGATACACTTTCTGACTCTGTTTCCACATAATCTTCCCGTTCACTTCATGTGGTGTACCTTTGAATGTTCAGTTCAAATTTTGGAGCAGAAACTGTTTTAAGAACTATTGCCAAAACAGAGGAACAGCTCTGTCGTGCCCAGGAGAGGCGTTTAAGAAAGAAATTTTAAAGGCTTCCCACGTGGATCCATAAGTGGCCATGTGTTCTGCAATGTGGTACTCCACCCGCTATTACGAAAGCTGGAGAAAACCGAAGGTGTCACAGGACCGATGGGATACACTTACGATGTGATATTTATTGTCAAAGGAAACTCGAGAAGTAGCCCGGAAGAAAGACGTAACACAATTCTTGAAGAAGACAGAAGTAGAGACAGATCAAATATTCATGACGAGCACAGGAGAGGAAGACATTCCATTTTGATTGAAAAGGTGATTCAGAAAATCGCGGAAAGTGTTCGTGAAGACTGCCGAATGACAGTGGATAAAATTTCTGCGATGTTTCAACAACTCTGGAGAACTGTCTTCCACAAGAAACTCACAGAAACGCTGTGATACCGGAAACTGTGCACAAGATGGTACCCAAAACAGCTGACTGAGCAGCACAAGAAAGTTCGGGTCAATATCGCCGTCGAGTTTTTTGAGTGACTTGAACGGGTAGGTAAAGATTTTCTGAGGTCAGTAGCCACTGGAGATGAAACTTGTGTGGCTCATTACACGCCTGATTCAAAAAGACAGTCGTCACGGTGGCGTCACAGTAATTTCCTTTCTGCAAAGAAATTCAAAATCACAATTTCAGGGAAAAATCATGGCCGCTGTCTTTTAGGACCGAAAGAGGCATAATTTTGGTCGTATTTCTACCTAAGAGGAGGAGTGCATCACTGAACAACGATACTGTGAGACCCGAAAAATATTCAAAAGGAGTATTCAAAACAAAAATAAGGGAATGCCGACGAGAGGAGTGCTTGTTTGAAAAAATCTAAAAATCTGGTATACTTACTTTGTGATCACACGTCATATTACACTGAAACGCCAAAAACACTGGTATAGTTATGCGTATTCAAAACAGCACATATGTAAACAGGCACAATACTGAGCTACTGTCGGCAACGCCTATATAAGACAACAAGTGTCTCCCGCTGTTGTTAGATCGGTTACTGCTGCTACAATGGTAGGTTATCAATATTTAAGTGAGTTTGAACGTGGTGCTATAGTCGGTGCACGAGCGATTGGACACAGCATCCTCGAGGTATCGATGAAGTGGGGATTTCTGCGTACGACCATTTCACGAGTGTACCGTGAATATCAGGAATCCAGTAAAACATCAAATCTCCAACATCGCTGCGGCCTGAAAAAGATCCCGCAAGATCGGAACCAACGACATTGAAGAGAATCGTTCAACATGACAAAAGTGCTACCCTTCCGCAAACCTGCAGATTTCAATACTGGGCCATCAACAGGTGTCAGCGTCCGAACTATTCAACGAAACTTTCGGAGCCAAAGACCAACTCTTGTACCCTTGATGACTACACAACACAAAGCTTTACGCCTCGCCTGGGGCCGTGAACACCGACATTGGACTGTTGATGACTGGAAACATGTTTTCTGGTTAGATTGTATCGAGCGGACCGACATGTAAGGGCATGGAGACAACCTCATGAATCCATGTACCCTGCATGTCAGTAGGGGACTACTCAAGCTGGTGGAGACTCTGTAACGGTGTGAGGCGAGTGCAGTTGGAGTGATATGGAACCCCTGATACATCTAGTTACGACTCTGACAGACGACACGTACGTAAGCATCCTGTCTGATTACCTGCATCCACTCATGTCTATTTTGTATTCCAACGGACTAGGGCAATTCTAGCAGGATTATGTGACACCCCATACGTCCACAATTTCTACAGAGTGGCTTCAAGAACACTCTTCTGAGTTTAAACACTTCAGCTGGCTACCTAACTCTTCCGACATTAACATTATTGAGCATATCTGTGAAGCTTTGCAACGTGCTGTTCAGAAGAGATCTCGAGGCCATCATACGCTTACAGATTTACGGACAGTCCTGCAGGGTTCAAGGTATCAATCCCCTTCAGCACTTCTTCAAACATTATTGGAATCCATGCAACGTCATGTTGCGGCACTTCTTCGTACTCACGGGGGCCCTACGCGATATTACGCAGGTGTATCAGTTTCTTTGGCTCTTCAGTGTATTTAACATCGTTGCACCACGAATCAATTGGGTTCGATATACTGCTCCAGCTGCACTCATCAAAACGACGTCATGCAAGAGGAGGCGAGCATTAGCCTGAAGCGCAGACACAGCTTCACAAGAGGAATTATTCAGAATGAAGGAGTGCGTGCTCAGGAAGCTGACGAAGCGGAACAAGGTAGCCAGTGCCACTGAAGTGTGAGGTTCGGCTATATCACAGCTCCGGCTAGATTCCTGCAGGAGTTGCCTTAACACGAAAAGCTGAAAAAATCGCCACCCAATGGCGACATCCAACCGCTACAGACTTTTGGCTCTTCTGGGGTGAGCATGCCGCTGTTGGAGAAGTGTAATCTCATAAATACCCTCCCAAAACAATCCTGATTCTCAGAAGTTTGCCGACGTTCTCAAGAAAATGTCAGGATGTATACTTGCTTGTAAACAACACCATGTTCTTAACAGCAGTTAACTTAATGTTGAAGACCACTGAAATTGCAGACGAAGCTTCCAGTCACACACTAAAGACTTTGTCTCAAAGTACCAGCAGGTTTACACCTGAGCTGGGAACGTACGCAGATGACTTGACGCCAGCAGCCGTAGCTGCCAACCAATGCTGTTGTTGCTGTCTCTCGAGGTGGCAACTGCTGATCTCGACGTCATTGCGGAGCAATGTGAACAGGGGTGTTTCATTAACGGCTCACTGAACGGTTCCAGCCACCACCACCTCCACAACCCACGAAGTAAGTAAGCAGCGCCTTTTCCTAATCTACAAACGCCCAAGTCCTTCACCACTATTGGGGTCTATTTCCACCCCCAAAATCCTTCTACTGTAAAAGGTTGTTTTGTTGTTTAACTATTTCACTGAACGGTTCCAGCCACCACCACCTGCACAACCCACGAAGTAAGTAAGCAGCACCTTTTCCTAATCTACAAACGCCCAAGTCCTTCACCACTATTGGGGTCTATTTCCACCCCCAAAATCCTTCTACTGTAAAAGGTTGTTTTGTTGTTTAACTATTTTACTAAACTGCGCTGATTTAATTATAGTGGTGTCCTAGTGTGTCGCAGTAAATATTTTCGTGTTATTATTTTCAGTGGAGCCGAAAATGGCTCTACAATGAGCCTACCGCTGTTGAAGGCTGTTGCTGGTAGATGGAAGATGTGAGACGTAACTATGGACTGATCCGTCTCTAAAGAGCTATGATGACGGTAAAATGGCGGCGGTCCCGCTTCCATTTGCATAATATCACTGAAAATATTGTTGTCCAGCAGAACTCCATAAACCGTCACGTTGGCTAGAAATGCTGTAACAACTACAGGGAACCCTTTTGGATTGGATTCAGAAGAGATATTTATGCGAAATCGTAATGTCTGTGGCAACAATGCGCACCCATGCTCTTTGGGTATTTCATTAGTCGGGGAACCCATTTATCCGAAACTTCCACAACCATGTACTATGCTATCACAGTTAAACAATTCGAAATCACCTGACGGAAACTGGAGCCCATCTTTTCCCAAAACACTGTCTGTTCGTTTTATACAGATCATCTACACTGCACGCCCAAGAAAGGCCTTCCACTTGGCTGACCAATAAAGTCTTCGTAACTTCACACTTTTCAAACAGTGTTCACTCACCACTCCCACTCACCACTTTTAAATGAAAGTCTAGTTAGCTTCTCAGTTCGTGAGACACTACGTATGTGCTGTCCACCAGTAAGCAATTTTTAATCTCTTCTGTGCTTCACTTCTCTCTTACTAATCTTTAGCATAAAAACTGACCACCCTTCTGTTCTAGTCTTTTAATTGATCTTTATTCTTTTCCCGCTACAACTCCACAGTCTTCAATAATTTTCACAACTTACACGACACCATTACTGGTGTCATCAGTATTCTCCATTATGCCTGTAATTTCTTCGGAAGAGCTGCTCCATAACTTTTTCTCGTTACAACACCCTTTTCTCAAGTTTTCTCCACTTATCCCACTCTAAACTTTGTCACACAAAACCTCTCCTTTCCCCATTACATAAACATTCGTACACTAATTTACGTCCATAGATTTGATCATGTTTCCTCTCTCTACTGTCTTCTCTTTCCTTCTTCATTTACACACTCAGATGATAATTAAGACGTTCTACGCATAGTATTTCACTACCTAAACCATAAAATTTATGTATTCGACATATTAACTTTACGCAAAAGTGCAACAAAAATAATGCATTTACAAATAAGACCTACTAGCGTCAAAGATACACACTACAAAGCGGCAATAACACAGGAATGGATTAGAATCATGCAAAGATGATAGATAAAACCGACCACTTGTTCAGTTAATCTATATTATTTACACGGATGGAAGTTCTCCATCACAGTAGCAACCGCTAAAGCGTAATATTTCTTTCTTTACATAGTTTCCCTGTTTAGCAGAAACCAGTATCTCAAATTAATCTCACTTGTAGTTTCATTGACTATCGATTTTCGAGGATTTATCGGGAGTAATTCTTCACTCTTCCTTCTTCCTTTCACCTTATCTCTCTCGGTCTCTGACATGAAAGAAAATAGAAGCATAAACGTTAGTGTAAACATGGATTCCTCGCATTTGGATGCAATATTGCTCTCACCCCCTCAGTGTGTTAAAATTCTTTGAAACACCCCCGGAACATCTCGTAAATCTTGGGAAAGTCTATAAAGTTCGGTGCTAGAGTTCTTCAGCCATATCAACGGAAATGCTGAGTGCTTTTGAGATGATCCCAAACAGAAGAATCCAGAGGGCTGAAGCCAGTTGACCCTGGAGATTGAGGTACGGGACCTGATCGATCTAACCATCTTCGATGATGCTGACTCGTTACGTGTCTTATGTCAGCAGCAAAATGTCCCTTTGCCCCATCATGGATGCACCACACTTCTCAGAAATTGGTCATGGATGAAATGTGAGTTACACAGAGATTCAGTCGAAAAGTCTCCATTTCAAATAAATTAATACTAGCTGTGCGTTCTTCACGCTCAAGTCAGTTTTTCCTCCTAGCCAAACATTTGAAGTTATCTCGTAAAGCTGGCCGGGGTGGCCGAGCGGATCTAGGCGCTACAGTCCGGAACCGCGCGATCGCTAAGGTCGAAGGTTCGAATCCTTCCTCGGGAATGGATGTGTGTTATGTCCTTAGGTTAGTTAGGTTTAATTAGTTCTAAGTTTTAGGGGACTGATGACCTTAGAAGTTAAGTCCCATAGTGCTCAGAGCCATTTTTATCTCGTAAATCGCTGATTTGTGGACTCATGTTTACCACATCATTTCTGCGTCTGTTACAGTGTTTTATCGTGTGACAATTTTCGCTCTAAACTGTGGTACAACCCGCTTACATATATAATTTATTTATAGTTACGTTAATCCAAATGAAACACCGACAGACTGATACAATTACTATTTAAAGGGCATGTTTGTGACGAGTAGATCGAACTGCTTTCACTGCATATAACATAGTTCTAAACAAGGATCTATAAATACGAGAGGTAGGTACGCCACATGACATTGCCGGGATGTGAACTTTCGTATCAGTTAATTCTCTTGAAAAATGCCATTCATTAGCAGTAACGTAACAGCGAATGAGAATTTGTGAAGCGTGGCTCGTAATCTACGCTACATTTGCACTAACGTAGGTAATCTCTGACAATGGCTCAGGCGTGTTTCCCGCTTTTTAAGCTTATTACAAGAATGACAACGTTACATGAGCAGTTTATCAGAGCAAAACTTGTTTCGGAGGTTACGTAGGTTTCAGAATGTGTTTACGCGGTATAAAATCTGTTTAAAAGTGTAAATGGGAACTGATTTCAGCCAACACGGAGGTTATTTCCATAAAGTACGATATTATTAGCAAAGAATGGACTCGTAGTTACTGTGAAAGAGGTCTATATTGTTCAGTTTATCTGTATTGGAAAGGTTACTTCGCTACGCTATAGCATTCCACACGGATTACTTGCAGCAAACAAAATATCTATTCTGAAAAAGAAAGACGATATCGTATTTCAAAGGTATCTGTAATAGTCTGCCATTACGGAAAGGTTAAAAACAATCCAAATTTTTCTCTTGCCCTAGCGAGAATTGTAGGACCAAGAAGAAGCCTAAAATTACAGCTATTTACAATTCAGAAGAAGGAACAATTGTCGAAGCCAAGGTCTTTTAACATGACGAATAATGTTAAAAAAAGCATGATTTGCCTTACGGGAGATCTCAATACTAAGACTGGAAATACACCAAGTACCGAAAATGGTAGAGCCATTTGGAGATAAAGCAGTATGAGCGTACAGCTACATATGGCTCAATGCCACAACTTCAAAAAGCAGGCCCACGCGTTGCGTTGTGATTGGACAGAAGGCGCGACTGTGCACGCATGTGTTTGATGGTAGATCAGGCGTGCCAACTGCTCTAGGTTGATCTCAACGAGCCACGTCAGGCCTACAGCGTTCGCCAGGATGTGACGGCAGGACCCAGGAGACGACTACAGTATCCAGATTGAGGGATTAGCGGACACTGTGAGACTATGAGAAAGCCAGCAGCTGCCGGAGACCAGCAGGTAAACTCGTGGTTTGGGTTGGCAGCTGGAAAAATCTGGTGCGCTTAGCTGTCGCCGAGGAGCATGGAAATGGTACATGGGAGAACTGAGTGAGTAGAATGGCCACAAAATAAATATAAATTCAGTAAATACCAATCCAAGAGAGTTACAGAAAATCCAACAACATTTTTACAAAGAGAAAATTAAGACGAGTGCGTACCTGAAAACGCGTCGTCGAACAAGAACGTAGTTTTTGAATTATGCGATGTCAAAGATTTCAAATTAAAATTAAATTTAAGAAATAACACCTCCAAAATGCGTCGTGCTATTTTTATAAATTAAGTGCCCGTAGATAGACCTCAGAAAGCTCTGTCAGAACATAACAACAGATGTTTTGTAAACTTTATTTATTTTTAACTACATAACAGAATACGTTTTCCTTGCAAAAAGATGTGAATTATCAGGAAAATAATTAATCAGATAATGAAATTAATGGCAGAATATTAAATAAGACTTGGATATATATGTATAAATATATCTAGTTTTATGTGTTTTAATTTATTAAGAAAGAGGTTGTTTAAAGCAACATTCACGCATACAATGGGGAAAAATAACTAACGTAGCTGGAAAACAGAGACACAAGTGAAAATCTGAGCTAATTCCATGTCAAATGACGTACCAAGCATACGCCTAGTATAAAGTTAATAGTTTATAAGTATGAATTGGGAAGCGGAGGATGTGACTGTGGCTAACGATAGCGTGAGGGCTTGTATAGCAGGCAGCTTTTTTTTTGTGGTCTTTCGGTTGTCAGAATTGGAGCAGGAAAGACGTACGTGTGAATGGCGATTAGGCCGCATTTCGGCAATGTCCTGAACATGTTTAAGAACGAAATCGATGACTTGTGCTTCCTTTTCGTGCGTGTCGGTACCGAACATTTAGGAATATTACGGCGAGTTGCCTAGCGTGTGAACTTAGGATAATTCACTCTAGGTCAAGCTAGAACTCTAAAAAGACTTACCTGATTATTTTGTGAAGGTTTTGAACTTGTGGTTTTGACTGGTTTGTCAGTGTGGAGCTATACTTTTAAAACGTACGCTGATGAATTTTGAAATATTTCTGAAGTTTGGCTGAAATTTACATGTTAGTTAACGTGTTACACTGCTCTGGTTTGTTACTATTTTAATGCTTTCTCACAGTCTTTACTCTGATTCAGTGTAGGAAACGGAACAGTAAACTCTGTTTCTTATTTAAACCAAAAAACTCTGAGGTATTGTGAACATTATTGAATCTTTTATTTACCGCATATAAACCTCCTGCCTCCAGATTTTTTATTATTGATTATTGAGAGACTAACTTAACAAGAGTAATCACAACAAAAACATTTGATAGACCCCTAGACATCAGCATAATCAAACAGTAAAAACGTACTACGCATTCTAGAGCCCTCAGGAACAATTAATAATATATTTCAGTAGCGTTATTTTAATTTATAATCTATTAGGTCCCTCATGGGGGCTCAAGAGCAACCAGGTATAAATCTATAACCTTTTATTTCATTTATAATATCGTACAGTCACAGAATGCAGTTAAACGGTAAAACTGTACTACACTTTTAGTCATTTAAAAATACCAATAAATTCTTTAATCAGAACAATACACACAAATTTACCCGTTCTGCAAGATAATATTATAATAACTGAAGGATTTCGTTGATTCTTTAGAGGTATCATAAATTTTCGAGGAGTAGTTATTGATCAGACCGTTTCTTACTGGAGCCAAGAACTGACACCTAAGCAAATTGGAGAAAACCATAGAAACCAAATAAGAAGTAAAGGAACAAGAAGTTTTAAGGTGAATCTTTTAGACGATAGAAGCGTAATCAATTGGAGGAAGAATGTAATAACTTAAAAACGGTTGTAACAAACGTAACTAATGACGTTCTGGGGAGGAATTGTTCATATGTATTTGCAAATGTTTCACATATAATCATTTGTACTGTATGTTAAAAACTTAAAAAGAGAGAGAGAGAGGGAGAAAGAAATCGTGTATCTGCATAGTCGTTCCTTGATCACAAAATTCTCTTCCTTGACTTTTCCGTTCCAAAAATATTAATCGTTCACAATTTAAGAGTAATTGGGTGTGTTCTCTTTAATTACGATAACTACTCTAATAACTGTCTAGAGGGCCTCAAGGCATTGTATTTGTCAAGAAGCTCTACAGGAAGAGTGAAAGCAGAGAGATAATCGTTTATGAGCCGTTCAGAAAAACGCTCTACGAGCTCCTTGTGAGTTCCAGAAATAACAGCAATTTCTGTGCGTAATATCTTATAACTAAAGTTTGCTTCATTTATAAAAAGTGCAAAACGTAGTTACTTCATGTCACATAATTCGCAACAATCGGTTATGCTGTCGCAATCGAAAAATTAACTCATGAGGATGAAGGTAATGGCTGCATGAAATGTTTATCTGGGATGCGACTTGTCCGTAGAAAGGATTTGTCATCCTCCCAGTTCGCATGCATTTTTTAAATTGTGATCGGTTTTGTTCAACACGAACCTTCTTCAATTTATTGATTGCAAAAGCAACCTGTTCATCTGCAAATTTATACACTGTATCACAGGACAATATCGTCACTGTAGTCACTGTACTGTTTTGTGAGTTAGGAGTGCTGATGAAATGGACGATTACACTTGTAACCGAAATATTCAGGTTGGATATGGCGCGTGTGGAACAGGATTCGGTCCTAATTGTCAAAATATATACCATTTAGACAGATAATAACAAATTTTCTGCAACAGCTGCTTGCGAACTTTTTCCAGATAAAACAATGTGCCAGATTTTTGCTATGGTTGTCCATGGCAGTTAACTTTACTGACGAAAATTCCTTCTCTGTCACAAGGTTCTTCATTAATAATGTTACCAGTTCGAAGGATTAATACTAAGTAGTGGAAATATTATTATTAATGGACATTTCAGCAGAAGTCTACAATTATTGTTCATATATCAAATGTGGAAGGAAGCCGATGTGCTCTCCGTGTGCATGCCGGGGAGAGTCATTCCAGACGTGGAACGGGTCCTCCCAGATGCCATGAAGAGTACAGGGTGCAGCCAACTGCAGGTGATGTCTCACATCGGTAGCAATGATGTGTGTCACTGTGGATCAGAAGAAGGTCTCTCTGGTTTCGGGCGGCTAACACAAGTGATAAAGGCTGCTAGTCTTGCTTGCGAGATAAAAGCAGAGCTGACCATTTGCAGCATAGTCGACAGGAACGATTGCGGACCTCTGGTACAAAGCGAGTGGAGGGTCTGAATCAGAGGCTCAGACGATTCTACGACCGTGTAGGCTGCACATTCCTCGACTTGTGCCAAAGGCTGGTTGGGTTTCGGGTTCCGATGAATAGGTCAGAAGTGCACTATACGCAGGAGGCGGCTATACGGGTAGCAAGGGCGTAGAGTGGGTGGCTTTTTAGGTTAGATGGTCTCGGGAAAACACAAAAAGGGCTTCAGTCACAAAGGGTGCAGGTCGAACACACGAAGAAAGTAGACACAGGAACCCTAGGTATAGCAGTTGTTAATTGTCGTAACTGTGTTGGGAAGGTACCAGAGCTCCAAGCGCTAATAGAAAGCACTGATGCTCAAATCTGCAGGTCGAACACATGAAGAAAGTAGACACAGGAACCCTCGGTATAGCAGTTGTTAATTGTCGTAACTGTGTTGGGAAGGTACCAGAGCTCCAAGCGCTAATAGAAAACAC
Source organism: Schistocerca piceifrons (assembly GCF_021461385.2). Classification (NCBI taxonomy): domain Eukaryota; kingdom Metazoa; phylum Arthropoda; class Insecta; order Orthoptera; family Acrididae; genus Schistocerca; species Schistocerca piceifrons. Next base: position 686,243,153 of record NC_060139.1, on the reverse strand, counting down.
TGATGCTCAAATCTGCAGGTCGAACACATGAAGAAAGTAGACACAGAAACCCTCGGTTGTTAATTGTCGTAATTGTGTTGGGAAGGTACCAGAGCTCCAAGCGCTAATAGAAAGCACTGATGCTCAAATCTTTACAGGCAATGAAAGCTGGCTATAACCGGAGATAGGCTCAGCCGAAATTTTTGCGAACAACCTAACGGTGTTCCGAAAGGATAGGCGAAACACGGTTGGGGGTTGCGTGTTTGTTGCTGTTAGAAGTAGTTTATCTTGTCGCGAAATTGCAGTAGATAGTTCCTGTGTGTTAGCATGGGTAGAGGTCATTGTTGGCAACCGGAATAAAATAGTAACTGGATCCTTTTACCGACTTCCCAATTCAGATGGCACAATCGCTTTAAGGTTCAAAGTAAATTTGAGTTTGATTTCAAACACGTACCCGACTCATACGATTATAGTTGGTGGTGACTTAATTCAGCCTCGATATGTTGGCGAAAATATATGTTTAATTTCAGAGGTACGCATAAAACCTAATAGGAAATTGTGATAAACGCGCTGTCTGAAAATTATTTCGAGCGATTAGTTCATGAGCCGAAACGCATAGTAAACAGTTGTGAAATCACACTTGACCTCTTAGCAGCAAATAATCTTTAGTTAATAACGAGTATCAAAACGGATACAGGGGTTAGTGAATACAGGCTGAATATTGTAACCCCCAATCCTCCAAAAAGAAACGAAAATATACCTATTCAAAGAAGCAGACAAGAATTCACTTGACGCTTTCCTGAGAGACAATCGCCACTCATTCCAAATTAATAATATGAGTGTAGACCATCTGTGGCTTGAGTTCAGAGAAATAGCATCGCCAGCAAATGAGAGATTTATACCAAATAAATTAACAAATGACGGAGGTGGTCCTCCTTGGTAAACAAAACGGATCACAACACTGTTGCAGAAACGACGAAAAAGACACGCCAAATTTAAACAGACGCAACATCTCAAAGACTGGCAAGCTTTTACAGAAGCTCAAATTTAGTGTGGACTTCAATGTGAGATAATTATAATAGTTTCCACAGCGAAACTTTGTCTCGAAACCTGGCAGAAAATCCAAAGACATTCTGGTCGTATGTGAAGTATGCTAGAGGCAAGACACAATCAACGCCTTCTCCGCGCGACAGCAATGCAAATATCGAAGGCAGTGTTGCTAAAGCAGAGTTACTATACACAGCCGTCCAAAATGCTTTCACAAAAGAGGATGAAGTAAAAAATCCACAATTCTAATCGAGAACAGCTGCCAACATGAGTAACATAGAAGTAAATATCCTCGAGTAATGAAGCAACTTAAATCACTTAATAAAAGCAACTCTTCTGGTCCGCACTGTATACCAGTTAGGTTCCTTTCGGAGCATGCTGATGCATTAGCTCCATACTTAACAATCATATACAACCTTTCGCTCGACGAACGATCCGTACCCAAAGACGGGAAAGTTGTACAGGTCACACCAATATTCAAGGAACGTAGTAGGAGTAACCCACTAAGTAACAGACGCATATCATCACGGTCGATATGGAATATATATTGTGTTGAACATTATGAATTACCTCGAAGAAAACGGTCTATTGACACACAGTCAACATGGATTTAGAAACTAATGTTCCTGTGAAACACGACTGCCTCTTTATTCGAATGAGGTGCTGAGTGCTATTGACAAGAGATTTCAGATTGATTCCGTATTTCTGGGTTCCCGGAAGGCTCTTGACACTGTACCACACAAGCAGCTTGCAGTGAAATTGCGTGCTTATGGAATATCGTCTCAGTCACATGGCTAGATTCATGATCTCTTGGCGAAGAGGTCACAGTTCGTAGTAATTGACGGAAAGTCATCGAGTAAAACAGAAGTGATAACTGGCCTTCACCAAAGTAGTGTTGTACGCCCTTTGCTGTTCCTCATCTAAGTAAACGATTTGGGAAACAATCTGAGCGGCCGTCTTAGTTTGTTTGCAGATGACGCTGTCGTTTAACAACTAATAAATTCATCAGAAGATCAAAACAAATTGCAAAACGATTTAGAAAAGATATCTGTTTGGTGCGAAAATTGGCAATTGACGCTAAATATCGAAAGGTGTGAGGTCATCTAAATGAGTGCTAAAAGGAATCCGTTAAACTCCAGCTACACGATAAATCAATCAAATCTAAAGACCGTAGATTCAACTAAATACCTAGAAATTACAATTACGAACAACTTAAGTTGGATGGAACACATACAAAATGTTGTGGGGAAAGCTAACCGAAGTCTGCGTTTTATTGGCAGGACATTTAGAAAATGTAACAGATCTCTTAAGGAGACTGCCTACACTATGCTTGTTCGTCCTCATTCAGAATACAGCTCCGCGGTGTGAGATCCCTACTAGATAGAATTGACAGAGTACACAGAAAAAGTTCGAAGAAGGGCAGCACGTGTTATATTATACCGAAACAGGAGAGAGAGCGCCACTGAAACGATACAGGATTTCGGGTGGATATCATTAATAAAAGGGCGTTTTCCGTTGCGGCTGAACCTTCTCACGAAATTCCAATCATTAATTTCTCCTCCGAATGCGAAAATATTTTGTTGACACTGATCTACATAGCGAGAAACGATCACCGTGATAAAATAAGGCAAATCAGAGCTCGTACGGTAAGATATAGGCGTTCGTTCCTTAGGTGTGATAGAAAACTGTGAAGGTGGTTCGATGAACTCTCTGACAGGCACTTAAATGTGATTCTCAAAGTATCGATGAAGATGTAGATGTTTGCTCTATCTAACGACTCTGTTTTTTAGCGTAGGGACACTGCATGCAGACACGGAGACCAAAGCCACCTCTGGAAGTGACGCAAAGCGTCATCTTTTATTTGAAGGCAGCTGTTCATATCGTGAGTACCACACAAATGCTATTTTTCAAAATAATGGTGTTCTGATGAATTGGGGTTGGAGGGGGGCCACCAGTCTTGTTGATGGGATGATGGACGACTCCTTATGTCCGATAGTACGCTGCCAATCTCTCCAGACATAACCACATTAGTAGCACGAAAAACCAGACCGTGTTACAAATTTTTAGTTTGCAACTTGAACCGGTTTTTCGGTCTACTTACCCAAGCTACTCCAACATGCTGGAATCTCGTAGAACATTAGACTTTTCTTCGTTGTGTGAATTATAACGTCTGCAGAACTCCAGCACGAATTATTAAAAGCCATTACGTCCTTTGTTCATCTAATTTAGCTAGTAAATGAACTGAAGGTGAACTAGATTCATCAGCGAAGATTCTCACATAGCTGGTTATTGGTGCCTTTTGTCATTTGTTTACTGACTGTTCAATATTCTAATGCACCTTTCATTTCTCTAAGATAACGCTAAACTTATAAAAACCTCAGATCAGAGTTGAGTTCCGTGTAAGGAGCAGAAATGTGGTGCAAATAGGACAATCAGTGCCATTGAGTCTGTACTATTTAAAGACTGGGAACAGAGCCAGGCTATCAATCTGCACCACAAATTTGGAAAGTCATTTTCGACAAATATGTCGGGTGTTACTTGCAAAAGCAAAATCCAGGCTAGTCCCCATATTTCCAGAGCGGAGACACACATATTGTGCCATAATCAACGAAGAAAAGCGCGGACAACCGAAGTCCGTAATAAATTTACGCAAAGCAATAGACGTAAATTATTTATCAAAAAGGGCTCTGAGCACTATTGGACTTAACATCTTAGGTCATCAGTCGCCTAGTACCTAGAACTACTTAAACCTAACTAACCAAAGGACATCACACACACCCATGCCCGAGGCAGGATTCGAACCTGCGACCGTAGCAGTCGCTCAGATCCGGACTGAAGAGCCTAGAACCGCTCGGCCACAACGGCCGGCGAAGTATTTATCACTGCAAGGCATCGTGTATCAGATAGGGACAAGGGAGGAGGAGAGATTTATGGAAATATAATCGACCTGTTTATGCAGTAGACAGTCGAAGTCATCAGGCGAAACAATATTTTTTAATAAATGACTGGACTGGCATACGTAAAACAAGAACAGTACGTTAGAATGAGATAACCGAGAGATATGTAGGAATATTTGTACGAACGGGAAACACTTTACTAATGATATTCCCTATGAACCTCAAGAATACAGTTTTTTCTGGGGTTTAGGATGCAGAGTCTCCTGGCAATTCTGACATGGATTTCTGTTATGGATTTTGGAGATTTAAGGATCACCCGCCGGAAGAAACTACTGACAGCTCCATTCTGATGCAGCTTGGAATATGTTAGCCATCAATATTCAAAAATATCTTCCAGTTTTGGAAATAATTTTCATTCGTAGGGGAAGCGATTCCGAGATTATTTTTAGTGATAAGGGATATTTAAGGAAATTCTTTTATATATCTTACTTTTTTCTTACAATGGTCATAACGGTAGCGTAATTCGAAACATTCTGCACTGGTAGACACGGTACCAACACCGAGAATGTGAACATTAACACAGTTGCACCCTCAAAAAATTATTAGCGTGAAAACGAAAATTAGTTTTGAAAAATGGGATTTCTCCGTCCGTGTTGTTAGCACAGCGAATCATATTTTAATGTTTAATTGCTATTGACGCACTCTAGTGCATATTTTAATTAATGTGGTAATTAAAAACGGCACACAGCTTGTATCCTTGACACCGAGCGTGTACCACGTATTACATTTTAGGAGCAAACACGTTATCGAATGTATCAAGAGGTTAGTTGTTGTACTTAAATTCACGTTAATCACTCGTAAGAATTTATCAGAACTCGAATTCAGCATGAAAAATCAACGGTTCGCCGCATTTTATTGAGAGCTCTGTCCAGCGAGAACGAGCTTTTCGCCCCACTGTCTACGTACTCTTTTCTCTAATTGAATTTTTGCTCCCTTTTCATCTTTTCGTCCCAATTTCTTCGAGAAGAGTTTAGTGATGAACAAACACTGGTTTTTGTGGCCAGCAAATCGAGTTCGGGGATTGTGTGCTGTGTCGGTGGCAGGTGATTAACGGCAAAAAGGAAACCGCAGAGTACCAATTCTGAACACTGCGTTCGAGCCGTTCTGTAGGCCCCCGTTCTGAATACCACTGTGTTATTCTCTTGCATACCTAATGGCTGATGAAAAGCGGGAGCAACTACTGTTATCGACTGTTTTTGGGTTACATTCAACTAATTTAATTGCTCTAATTGAAACACACATAGTTGCTGATGGCAATACCAAAAGGATTTAGATTTGTCTCTCATCCTTTGGTGTATGTAAGACTGTATACCAATTAGGTTCCTTCCGGGGTATGCTGATGCATTAGATCCACACTTAGCAATCATATACAACCGTTCGCTCGACGAAAGATTCGTATCCAAAGACCGGAAAGTTGCACAGGTCACACCAATATTCGAGAAATGTAGTAGGAGTAATCCACTAAATTATAGGCCCATATCGTTAACGTCGATATGCAGCACGATTTTGGAACGTATATTGTGTTCAATCATTATGAACTACCTCGAAGAAAACTGTCTATTCACACACAGTCAACATGGGTTTAGAAAACATCGTTCCTGTGAAACACAAGTAGATCTTCATTCACATGTTGAGTGCTATTGGCAAGTGATTTCAGATCGATTCCGTATTTCTGGATTTCCGAAAGGCTTTTGACACTGTACCACACGAACGGCTTGTAGTAAAATTGCGTGCTTGTGGAATATCGTCCAGTTATGTGACTGGATTTGTGATTTACGCTCGTAGAGGTCACACTTCGTAGTAATTGACCGAAGTCATTGAGTGAAACAAAAGTGATTTCTGGCATTCCCAAAGGTAGTGTTACAGGCCATTTAGTGTTACTTATCTATGTAAACTATTTGGGAGGATATCTGAGTGGCTGGCTTAGGTTGTTTGCAGATGACGCTGTCGTTTATCGACTAATAAGGTCATCAGAAGATCAAAAGAAATTGCGACTTAGAAGAGATACTAGAACGGTGCGAAAATTGGAAGTTGATCCTAAATAACGAGAAGTGTGAGGTCATTCACATGAGTGCTAAAAGGAATTCGTTAAACTTCGGTTACATGATAAATCAGTCTACTCTAAAAGCCGTAAATTCAACTAAATAGCTAGGTATTACAATTGCGAACTACTTAAATTGGAAGGAACACATAGAAAAGACTGTCTTTTATTGGCGGAACACTTAGAAAATGTAACCGATCTACTAAGGAGACTGCCTACACCACGCCTGTCCGTTCTCTTTTAGAATACTGCTGGGCGGTGTGGGATCCTTACCACATAGGACTGACGGAGTACATCGATAAAGTCCAAAGAAGGGCAGTACGTTTTGTTTTATCGCGAAATATGGGAGGGAGTGTCACAGAAATGATACAGGGTTTGGAGTGGTCATCATTTCGTTGGGAATAATCTTCTCACGAAATTCCAATTACCAACTTTCTCCTCAGAATGCGAAAATATTTTTTTGACACCGACCTACATAGGGATAAACGATCACCACGATAAAATAAGGGAAATCAGAGCTCGTACGGTGAGATAAAGGTGTTCGTTCCTTAGGTGCGCTATACGAGATTGGAATAAAGAGAATTGTGAAGGTGTTTCGATGAACTCTCTGCCAGGCACTTAAATGGGATTTGCAGAGTATCCATGTAGATGTAGTATGTTTCTGGCTTTAACATTAGACAGACTTGTACCCTACAAAGATACCGGAACTGAGATCAATATTATGTCTGTGCTCGAAGCCAATAATTAGTCCGTAATGGATGTACAGAGGGAACCAAATACCAAATGTGTCTAGCAGTATTTCTCTTTCTTTTATCTTTGTGATTCCTATGGTGAAAGTGGTTACTGTTTACGTCCTGAGTAGATTGACATATGTAGGCAGGTTTAATGGTATAACTTAAAATGCTTATCAAGATCTTCACCAATATTTTATTCATCTCTGGTAAAATGTCGTCCACTGACAAAAGTTCCAGTCCGTTTCTGAAGAGAGACCTTTGGAACTTTCGCCTGGTCATCAGACGAGTGCTGGAACTAGAAATCCACTCCCCTATATTACCAGTTGAGAACGGCTGTTCTACGTTTCTAGCCACCCGTGTTTGGCTAAGAAGATCCTACAACAGCCCTCTCTTCCTCTAGGGCAAGGAATCAAAAATTAGACGAGATGGTCGCTTCAACCGTTTAACGGTCGTCCTATGATGAAGTTACAGTTGTGAAGTCTCCAACACTCTACGTTGTGTTTTCTTCCAAAGCAGTGAGATTTTTTTTACTGGACAAGACCAGTCATTCTCAAAGCGGTTTATAACGACACCCAGGGATCGACACCAACCTGCAATGGGGCTCAGTAGGTGAAAGAAGAAAATTATTGTAATTTTGACATAAAGTCATGCAGGAAGAGTAATAATACTGAAAATTAATATGAGTGCTGCAAAATTGCTGAAAATTTTATATTCAACCAATTTTATGAAAATAAATTAAAAATTTATCACCGCTGTGCTGCACCACCTGTGTGTGCTTCACCACTCTCTGGCGGCGTAAATTGTCAGCCTAGGAAGGATGACGTAGTTTTGAAATTAATTTGCCGTGACAGCTGTATCATTTACGATATGCATTTTTATGCACCTTAATACCTATATGATTATGGTGTGTATGTCAGCTCTCAATATGACGAAACTTTGTAATGCTTGTAACCTTGTCATGTTGCTCTATATACCTCTGTATATTTTGTGTCATTTGTATTTTGATTTCCAGACTGAAGCTGGGTATCTCCTGAAACGTGTCCAATAAAGTCAATAGTTTTTTAACTAGTAGCATTTAATTTCGCCACCAGTTCAGCAATTTTGCAGCGCTCATATTAAGAAAATTATTAATCCATTTGAGCAAATGGGAGTCCATGACAATGGATGCAATTTAGGTAAATGGCAACAAGAATTACGAATCCTTCTTGGAGAGCTGGAGCTTTCACCTGTGTTCGTCACCGATCGTCTCATTGGCTAAAAGAGGATGGATCAACTCCCGCTCACAACATCCAGCAACATTATCAATTATCTTTCTGTCTCCACCCCTTCTCCGAGGAAATGAAAGAGTATCTGGCTCTACCCGTGATGGCCAGCAACCGTTTTGTCACTAATCAACTGATATATTAGTTGGCAACACAAGACAAAGTGGCACAACAATCGCTTCGCAACACCTACTTGCGCGAGGTTCTGTGTCACACTTCTGAGGTTGGCAGCGGCGGACACTAAACATCAGTGGCCAGAAGTCAACCGACTTCTATCGACTTCTGCCGGTCCATAACTAGAGAACCTTGCTCGTGTCTTTGTGAACAGGCTATAGAGGAGTACCATACAAGTTAAAATGAGTCTTCATTTGCTTAGGTACGTGACGATCATAACTTGAGGTTGAGATGGTCAATTTTGATGCTATGTCTTATCATATTTACCTAAATAGGTAAACTGTTATCCATAGATTACTGGTAGTAAATCTAAAAATAATCTAAAAATAAATGTTGAAACTACAATACTGATTATTCGAAGTTTCGTTTCATCCCAATATTGTTGGACAAACGGCTACCTATTTATCTCACATGCAACGAAATGTCAAGCAATGACCTTATGAAACGACCCAGGCACGGTCATCAGAGAAGGCGTCTCCCTGATAAAACAGATCTGAAATACTTAAAGAAAAACTTCAAAAGGGAGCCAAGGTGGACAGTATGTTCATTTTGACGTACCAAAGAGATGAAGAAGATGATGATGATTTCCGACGGTTTTACAATACCTCGCTACTTACTGAAAAATCTGGAAATCGGCATACCAATCGGGAAACGGTTTATTTTGCCAGTCATTGAAGAGGTTTGGAAAACAGTTCTGCACAAACCTACTTATGATATACATGAGCAACAACACAGTACAAAGACGTGTTGATGAATCGAGTTATGATACTGAAAACGTATTGTATAATTATATAAAAGCGGCAACAACTGGACGAGTCAGCTTTACTTGGTAATGAAGTTTTATTACTGATTTATGTTCGTTTCGTTACGGACCACGAATTACATGAAGAACGACAATTCGCAAGAACTGTGACAAGGCCATTAAAGATGAATCAGTATTTAATGTTCTGAACGGAGAAAGTGAAGTATTTATCAAATAAACATCAGCGCCATCAGATGAAGTACCTGTCACTTTTGGACGTGAAGTGTAACATACCGCTTCAGCGAACTGATTTTTTGCACGAGGTTTGTAGCAGGAGGGATGATGATCGCCAGGAATATACACTCCTGGAAACGGAAAAAAGAACACATTGACACCGGTGTGTCAGACCCACCATACTTGCTCCGGACACTGCGAGAGGGCTGTACAAGCAATGATCACACGCACGGCACAGCGGACACACCAGGAACCGCTGTGTTGGCCGTCGAATGGCGCTAGCTGCGCAGCATTTGTGCACCGCCGCCGTCAGTGTCAGCCAGTTTGCCGTGGCATACGGAGCTCCATCGCAGTCTTTAACACCGGTAGCATGCCGCGACAGCGTGGACGTGAACCGTATGTGCAGTTGACGGACTTTGAGCGAGGGCGTATAGTGGGAATGCGGGAGGCCGGGTGGACGTACCGCCGAATTGCTCAACACGTGGGGCGTGAGGTCTCCACAGTACATCGATGTTGTCGCCAGTGGTCGGCGGAAGGTGCTCGTGCCCGTCGACCTGGGACCGGACCGCAGCGACGCACGGATGCACGCCAAGACCGTAGGATCCTACGCAGTGCCGTAGGGGACCGCACCGCCACTTCCCAGCAAATTAGGGACACTGTTGCTCCTGGGGTATCGGCGAGGACCATTCGCAACCGTCTCCATGAAGCTGGGCTACGGTCCCGCACACCGTTAGGCCGTCTTCCGCTCACGCCCCAACATCGTGCAGCCCGCCTCAAGTGGTGTCGCGACAGGCGTGAATGGAGGGACGAATGGAGACGTGTCGTCTTCAGCGATGAGAGTCGCTTCTGCCTTGGTGCCAATGATGGTCGTATGCATGTTTGGCGCCGTGCAGGTGAGCGCCACAATCAGGACTGCATACGACCGAGGCACACAGGGCCAACACCCGGCATCATGGTGTGGGGAGCGATCTCCTACACTGGCCGTACACCACTGGTGATCGTCGAGGGGACACTGAATAGTGTACGGTACATCCAAACCGTCATCGAACCCATCGTTCTACCATTCCTAGACCGGCAAGGGAACTTGCTGTTCCAACAGGACAATGCACGTCCGCATGTATCCCGTGCCACCCAACGTGCTCTAGAAGGTGCAAGGCAACTACCCTGGCCAGCAAGATCTCCGGATCTGTCCCCCATGGAGCATGTTTAGGACTGGATGAAGCGTCGTCTCACGCGGTCTGCACGTCCAGCACGAATGCTGGTCCAACTGAGGCGCCAGGTGGAAATGGCATGGCAAGCCGTTCCACAGGACTACATCCAGCATCTCTACGATCGTCTCCATGGGAGAATAGGAGCCTGCAATGCGGCGAAAGGTGTATATACACTGTACTAGTGCCGACATTGTGCATGCTCTGTTGCCTGTGTCTATGTGCCTGTGGTTCTGTCAGTGTGATCATGTGATGTATCTGACCCCAGGAATGTGTCAATAAAGTTTCCCCTTCCTGGGACAATGAATTCACGGTGTTCTTATTTCAATTTCCAGGAGTGTATTATGAGGAGGCTTAGTGAGTGTGAATACGCGTATTGTGTGGAAGATTTGTAATGTTTTTGCATATAACGTGCGTGACAGACACAGCGTATCTGCAAGAATAGGCGGTGCTGTCAGTTTTGTCACACTTTGGGGCACCTGCTGGTTTGGCGATTACTCTATGCAGCTGCGCGCGGGTAACACTCATTACACAAGACTTTCTGCAAAGAGTGACGTCTTGACGTCAAGCGCAGTGTCGAAGACCGAAGGAACTGCTATCGATTTTCGTTAGCGTTCAATATGGGCCTCTCTCATGTAGGCGTATTCGAGATGTATAAAAACACGCCATTCTCTAAAAATGGGTCAAATGGCTCTGAGCACTATGGGACTTAACTGCTGAGGTCATCAGTCCCCTAGAACTTAGAACTACTTAAACCTAACCAACCTAAGGACATCACACACATCCATGCCCGAGACGGGATTCGAACCTGCGACCGTAACGGTCTCGCGGTTCCAGACTGTAGCGCCTAGAACCGCTCGGTCACTCCGGCCGGCCGCCATTCTATGTACGATTTATTATAATTATTGTTCTAATTAAAGGTCATGGTTAATGTTTTCATAGAAGAGTCCTCTCTCAGGAGTGAGTTGTTATCGTAAAATTTACAAATTAAGCATGAAACACAGTTGTATTGTAACATGCTGTATGCCGTTTCAAGGAATGACACACTGAAAATGTATCACAAACGCGTCTCTATTATCATTAAACGTCGGTTAATAATGCATCAACGATATAGGTCTCCAGGACATATTGTGACAGCCAAGACAGGAGACCGTGGTCACACGAGGACGTGCTAGTGCAATGGATACTGCCGTTGTTTATGTAGCTAAGAATGCTAGTTCGCGTCCTGTTTTATCCAATGTTTTCTCTTGTTAGCGTTGTAACACATTCTGGGACTTTCCTATGAATGTATTACAAGTACGTTCTGCAATATTCGCTGGTATTTTCACTTTCGTCTAGTCTGAGAAGGAGGATTATGGTCGCGCAGAGTGGCCGCACGGTTTAGGCGCCATGTCACGGATCGCGCGGCCCCCCCCCCCCCCCCCCCCTCCGGAGGTTGGAGTCCTCCCTCGGGCATGTGTATGTATGTGTGTGTGTGTGTGTGTGTGTGTGTGTGTGTGTGTGTGTGTGTGTGTGTGTGTTGTTCTTAGCATAAGTTACTTTCAGTTAGTTTGTGTGTAAGTCTAGGGACCGATGACCACGGCAGCCTGATCTCTTAGGAATTCACACACAATTGAACATTTTTTTGGAGAATGATGATTTCCGAATGTGTGGTTAGGCTGAAACTTAACGGGACAGTTTTAATCACTGCGGGTGAAAAGAGCACAAATAAAATTCATATTCTTTTTTCTAACAAATGTTTGGATCTTTATTTCCGAATATGTGGTGATTTATAAGCGTGCGGTTAGACAGATACCTAAGAGGAAAGTTTAAATTACTGCAAATGAAACGAGGAGCAATATCATTCGTACTCTTACTTGCTGCAAAGTAGATAGCAATTCCTGGGGTTGGTGACATTGTGCCTGAAGTCAAAACGACGTCACGTCTGCAAAAAGTCTTGTGACATCAGCGTTATCTCAGATGCACCCTAGCCTCGAAGATACGCTGCGCTGCAGGGAATAGCGCACACCATGACAATGGAAGACGTTGTGAAAGGAGAAGTTAGTCAGTCTGCTCTGAAATCCGACAGAGAATTACTCCGAACTGTCTATCGACCTGTTATACCAGATGAACTTGACAAACCGAAATTGCATACAGTTATTACATGTGATGTTCTAAACTTGTATGCATTGGAAGGCGAGAGCTTCATCTCCATCACAGGTCAAACTGCGCAGGAGACGAAGTCCACGAAAGGAGGAAAAAAAAAACATGGAGAGCAGATATACTCCACATAAGCAAGTCAGTAACCGCTGACCCACACACATCAGTTTCGCAACTATTACACCAAATCACCCTCTGAACCTTTGTCAAATACACCAGGACACATGGTAAATTTTTTAAAACAGAATGTAACTGTGGTGTTTGAAATACAATGCGTCATCCATCGACAACATTTAGTTGCTAAACATCTGAGTGGTAGATTTCATCAATCTCTTCAGTTTGTTATTAAAGTAGCAAATAAAATTCCACTCAACGCTTTGAATTCTGGGTTATATGTGGTTATGCGAAGAAAATGACGAGAACTATTCGGTCACTCCTTCACACTGAAGTACGCCGGCTTTCAGAAACCTTATATTTGACAATATTTCTTTCAATTTTCTGATGTATTAGAGTTCATTGGCGCTAAAGACCCGATTTTGAAATAAAACTTAACGAAGTTGAAACCAGACGTTTGGAAAGTGGAAACCAGACCTTTGTGTGTTAAATTTAATGAAGTTAACATGTAGTTTCAAGGTGACAGTTTAAATTTTATAAAAACAACTATTCATTTAAGATTTTCTTACCGAAACGAAAGTAATGAATCAAAACACGAAACAGCACAATTTTTCCTAGTTTCCCAATTTGTCATAGACAAACTTCCAGGATGATGACGTTTTAAATGTCCTTCATATATAATTGTAACAGTAGTGATATTGAACAAACGGATGCCATATTACAAGAAAAACTGATCGGAACAAACACTAACGAAGAACCTGAGATACCATTTGTAAACTGATATCAGCAATTGTGGTTTCTAAAAGACGTGCCTGTTACCTGCCCTTAGTACACAAGGGGTTTCACTTCTGTTGCCAGTCCTAAAAAAAAAAAAAATAAATAAAAAAAGTGTAAGCGTAGGCTTCCGCGGCCGTTGTCTTCTTCAATAAAATTCTTCAGGGTATCAGACCGCATCGTCATAATTTTAAAATGTGCCAACGTTTCGGCCAGCGTTGCAGCTAGCCTTCATCAGGGCCTTACGTTAACTGCAGTTAACGTAAGGCCCTGATGAAGGCTAGCTGCAACGCTGGCCGAAACGTTGGCACATTTTAAAATTATGACGATGCGGTCTGATACCCTGAAGAATTTTATTGAAGAAGGAAATAAAAAAAGGTTGGAAATCACTTACTTAGGAGATTTAAGATTAGATTTGTCTGAATTGGGACCAAATGCTGAAATTTTGTTAATGAATCATCAGGCTCATCTCTCCAATTAGAAAAGCATTCATGCTTTAGTTTTTCTAGATTTTGCATTTTATGTCGTTTAAATTAGTAAATGTGTAACAACTGATATTTTTTTAAGCTTTCAATCTACACTTCTACAGTTTAATATATAAAAGTCATTAGCACTGTGTCAGAGGTCAAAAACGCATTTGAAATTGATAAATTTATAGACATTCCATATATGAAAGGTACGGAATCTGTGACGGTACATCACGTAGATATCGACATTTTTATCGGTTGTGAACAGTGAACGATACTGTTAAGGGTGAATAAAAATTATTTGTATTTTTATGTATTTGTATTTTATGAGCATAAAAGATACAGTTAAAGTTCTTGAAACAGCTGATATGCAGCGATAATTTGAAAGTAGCATCTTTATTTAACACATGTTTATGAAAATAAAAAGGGATCGTTAAGAGACGCGTTTGTACGGCCGAGGAGGAAGGGCGTACTTTATAGTAGACACACTGTTTTGTTTCGCGATACGGAAGGCAGTCATAGAGCGGTTACACATATTTTATGTAAGTTATTTCGTATTCTACTAGAATAAACTAATTATTGTTATCACAAAATGAATTTCTTTGTAATAGTTGTCACCTCAAATGGTCAGCGACTAATTATTTTTAATAAACATTTTTTCAGTAATTTGTGCTGCGGGAAGTTCATCTTCCGATGCAGCCTCTGGTTGGCCATTGCGCGGCGAAGTATTAATTTATATTTCAAGGTGTTAACAGTAACTGTAAATGCGAGAGATTTCGTTGAAAGAACCTTTTTAAATTGCAACAGATAATTTACGTTAAAGTTCATTTTTTAAATTACACAGATTCCATGAGTTCAGTAAGTTTTATCTTGACCGCTCCACGGCAACAATCGAAATTCTCTCGAACCTTGCTTTGCAGTCAATAAATAGAAATTAACAAAGTTACATTCAATTCAGTTAACGGCAACTATATTTTAGTCATCACGTTCAAAATCTAAATTTGGTACATGAATAACAGCGGCCCTTCAAGAACCCGTTTGGTATTTACTTATGCGCGTAAATAAAAGTGATAGGAAAAGGATAATATCCCTGAGAGAAAGAATCATGCTCTAACAAAAAACAGAAAAGGCCGGCACATGGTCTACGAGACATAAAACTTAGGGCACCTTTGATCTAGATGCATGGGAAACGATTGAATAGCCTTTACTTTTTTACGTGAAGAAGGGCGAGACCTGATACGATCTACTGCGGAGTTCAAGGAACACTTATTCTAGAATTTTCATTAAAAAAACTAGATTCAAAATAAAAGTTTTATGTGCCGCCGTTTTCTTTGTGTACCAAGCATATTCGTTATTGAAGTTGATATACTCATTGTCACTTGAGATTGGGAGTTGAACATTACACCTTTGTCAAGAGTCCTCTTCCAGAGTGACACTTACACCCAACGAGCTATAATAATAATTGGACCGAGCACGACCATGCACAATACCAATATCTTCTAGAAAGCTGCACTTGAAAATCCGGTTTTTCAGGGCGTCATACCTCGAGTTCTATTAATTACAGAGATAGTGCATCAACTGTTTTGGATTGCCCTTGTCCTGTACCTATCGGAAGAACAAGCGTACCGTAGCTATACTACAATCAAAATTTAAACATCACGCATCACGTCCTGTCAAGGTTAACTGAGCAAATCGATTGGATCTTTTGTATTAGGTGTGATCTAGTGTGGACGCTAGGTGGCTTATAAAAGCATCAGTTGTTCATAGGGAATTATTGAGAAATCCCGGAATGTTAATGATTTTTGCGTTCGAAAAGTACCAATTGTGAGGATGGTCTCTTCTATAATTTCTTTTCGTGACAGATCGTCGAAATCTTAACCCCGTATTCTCAAAATGATATTCTCGAGGAGCTTTGAAAATTATTTGGACATTATTATCCGTTACCGAAATCCAGAAGTTCATAGTTACCGTCCTTACACAAAAATCACAATAACCGATTTTTAGCAGATTTTCCACTGTGGGCCTTAATTATCTTACTAAGTACTCACAGCAAGAGGCACAAATTTCAACTGTACATTGTTTAGAAATTTATCTACAAACGCCATTTTACCGTTTAAGAAAATCTGTATCCGTACATCAGAGAAACCATTATTTTTGGGCACTAAAAGTACCTATTACGGCGATGGTCAGTTCTATGATTTGTATTCATGTCAAATCGTCGAAATTTTTGCCATACGTTCTTAGGATGATGTTCTCTGGAAATCTTGAACGGTTTTCCATGTTACTACCCTTTTTCGAAATCTAGAAGTTCTATGTTATCGTACCTGTGTGGGTAAAATTTGCACGTAACATCTGGTTTGAGGCGTAAATATACTTTTTAACAGACTTTAGTGATCACATAGAATGCGTTCTAGTCTCATCGCAAGGGATCTGAGGTTACAAAACTATGTAATTAGTCTGCATTTTTTTACCAATAAATTTTTATAACGCGCTGTCTCTCTATAATGGGCACTTATAGCCTATATAAATACATCGAGAGTGATACTGCTGTGACAAACTTACAATGATTCTCACAAATGATGTAAAATATATCTAATTACTTTACTCTTTTAAAATATATATAACATATTATATGGATGCGTGGTGTCTGACGCATGTTGCATGCCCGAAAGAGCAGACACAAATCAGAATACGCAGCTGTGAATGTCCCACTGCAGCTGACAGCAGTGTACACGCTCCAATTTACAAATAAATAATAAGCTGGGCGGTTTCGATGAATTGCGATCGATGAGCAGAGTATTCAGAAGAAATGTAAAGAAAATGATTTTCTGTTAACATTACATTATGTGTACTTATTTCTTGTTTATATGTGTCAAAATATATAAATGTATTGAACAATATAAATAAACTGTCAATTTTTAATTCACGTGTAGAATTCGTTTCATATCAACGCACAATCTGATACAGCAGGGGATAAAAGTCAACCACCGGAAAAAGTTGCTGTCTGAGCACAAAAAAGTTCCTCTTCAAAATGCGCTGACAGAACCGTGGGGAACCACCTATTTCAATCCTCGTATTGCCTAACTCACCAGAAATTTTGGTATGCGAAGATATGCGAGATTATTTGTGCTGGAACAGAGAACCAGAGGGACAGTGAAGGTAGAAGAGAGAGGGAAGAGACAATGCCATTGGATGAGAAAGAGAGCTGAGAGAGGGACGGAGGAAGAGAAAAAGTGACAGTGAAAGAGAAAGAGAAATGGATTAAAATAATAGCTTGGGGGAACGGAAGAGAGAGGAGAAGTTGATGGTCAGTGAAAGATAGTGGCAGTCAAAGAGAAAGGGAGCTGGTTGGAGACAGAAGCAATGGGACCAAAAAAGAAACAGTGGAAATGAAAACACAGCTTAGTGGAAGACATACAATAGGCTTCGGTGGTCTGGACTCTCCCAGAACGTCGAACCTTTGCACGTGGTTATAGGGGATAGTGAATTTTGGAGCGAAGTTTTAAACACTTCGGTAAAGACTTACCGTCTTTGAGTAGTAACCAAAACGTCTTTAGTCGCAGATTCGAAACCCGGCACTCCTTAAATTTCGATCAATAATCAGCATTGGCGGGCGAAGACTCCGGCATAAGAAACACCCTCATTTTGACAAAGGCTTTGTCAAAGATGTCGGAGGTGTGGGCAGAGGTTTAGGGCCCAATCTTGTCCTTGGGAAGGGAAACGGTTCCTAAAGGGGAAAGAATCAGCAGTGACCAGCGGCATGAGAATTCAAAAGGAAATGGAAACCACTGTATTAAAGGCACATAACGTGTACCCACAGGATATGTGGCCAGTAACTGAAGAAGTGTCATGATGATGTCTACACTGGCAAATGACTCCGGATTAGTCCCCCATTCGGATCTCCGGGATGGGAACTGCCAAGGACGAGGTGACCATGAGAAAAAGACTGAATAACCAACAAAAAGATAACGTTCCACGAGACGGGGAGTGGAATGTCGGACGCTTGAACGTCGTAGGGAAGCTAGAAAATCAGAAAAGGGAAATTCAAAGTCTCAATCTAGATATAGTAGGGGTCAGAGAGGTGAAATGGAAGCGAGACAAGGATTTCTCGTCAGATGAGTATAAGGTAATATCAACGGTAGCAGTAAATGGTGAAATGGAAAAAGGTTTCATTATGAATAGGAAGTTAGGGTAGAGAGCGAGGTACTGTGAATTGTTCAGTGATAGGGTTGTTCGTATTAGAATCGACAGCCAACCAACACCGACAACGATAGTTCAAGTATACATTCCGATGTCGCAAACTGAAGATGAAGAGATGGAGTAAGTATATGAAGAAATTGAAAGAGTAATACAGTACGTAAAGGAAGATGAAAGTCTAATAGTCGTGCGGGATTGGAAATCAGTTGTAGGGGAGGGAGTAGGAGAAATGTTTAAAGGAGAATGTGGGCTTGAGGCAAGAAATGAATGCGGAGCAAGACTAATTGTATTCTGCAATAAATTTCAGCTAGTAACTGCGACGGAACCGTGGGTAACAGAAGAAATTGAGGAATACACAAAAACAAGTCACCGACGAATGAAATAAGTAGGAAGTCAAAGGAAGCTAAAACGAAATGGCTGCGTAAAAAATGCGAGAAATCGAAAAAGAAATGATTGTCAGAAGGATTGACTCAGCATACAGAAAAGTCAAAATAAGCTTCAGTGAAATTAAAAGCAAGGATGGTAACATTAGGAGTGCAACGGGTATTCCACTATTAAATGCAGAGGAGATGGCGGATAGGTGGAAAGAGTACATTGAAGGGCTCTATGAGGAGGAAGATCTGTCTGATGTCTTAGAAGAAGAAACAGGTGTAGATTTAGAAGTGATGGGGGATCCGGTGTTAGAATCATAATTTAGAAGAGCCTTGGAGGACTCAAGTTCAAATAAGGTAAAAGGGATAGATTACATTCCTTCAGAATTTCTAAAATCATTGGGGCAAGTGGCAACAAAACGACTATTCACATTGGTGTGTAGATTGTATGGTGACAACCTATCTGACTCTCGCAAAAAAATCATCCACACAGTTCCCAAAACTGTAAGAGCTGACAAGTGCGAGAATTATGGTACAATCAGCTTAACAGCACATGCACCCAAGCTGCTGACACGAATAATAGCAGAACAATGCAAAAGAAAGTTGAGGAACTGTTAAATGACAATCAGTTTAGCTTTAGGAATGGTAAAGGTACCAGAGAAGCAATTCTGACGTTGCGGTTGATTATGGAAGGAAGACCAAAGAAAAATCAAAACACGTTCATAGGATTTGTCGACCTAAAAAAAAAAGCGTTCGACGTTGTAAAATGGTGCAAGATGTCGGAATTCTGAGGAAAATACTAGTAAGCTGTAGGAAGAGACGGATTATACAGGGTGTTACAAAAAGGTACGGCCAAACTTTCAGGAAACATTCCTCACACACAAATAAAGAAAAGATGTTATGTGGACATGTGTCCAGAAACGCTTAATTTCAATGTTGGAACTCATTTTAATTTCGTCAGTATGTACTGTACTTCCTCGATTCATCGCCATGATTTCATACGGGATACTCTACCTGTGCTGCTAGAACATGTGCCTTTACAAGCACGGCACAACATGTGGTTCATGCACGATGGAGCTCCTGCACATTTCAGTCGAAGTGTTCGTACGCTTCTCAACAACACATTCGGTGACCGATGGATTGGTAGAGGCGGACAAATTCTATGGCCTCCACGCTCTCCTGACCTCAACCCTCTTGACTTTCATTTATGGGGGCATTTGAAAGCTCTTGTCTACGCAACCCCGGTACCAAATGTAGGGACTCATCGTGCTCGTGTTGTGGACGGCTGTGATACAATACGCCATTCTCCAGGGCTGCATCAGCGCATCAGGGATTCCATGCTACGGAGGGTGGATGCATGTATGCTCGCTAACGGAGGACATTTTGAACATTTCCTGTAACAAAGTGTTTGAAGTCACGCTGGTACGTTCTGTTGCTGTGTGTTCCCATTCCATGATTAATGTGATTTGAAGAGAAGTAATAAAATGAGCTCTAATATGGAAAGTAAGCGTTTCCGGACACATGTCCACATAACATATTTTCTTTCTTTGTGTGTGAGGAATGTGTCCTGAAAGTTTGGCCGTAACTTTTTGTAACATCCTGTATAAAATATGAACAGGAGCCGAGAGGGAATAATAAGAGTGGACGACCAAGAACGAATTTCTCGGATTAAAAAGTGTGTAGGGCAGGGAGGAAGTCTTTCACCTCTACTGTTCAATCTGTTTATCGAAGAGGGAGTGATGGAAATATAAGAAAGGTTCAAAAATGGGATTAAAATTCAAGGTGAAAGGATATCAGTTATACGAGTCGCTGATGACATTGCTATCCTGAGTGGAAGTGAAGAAGAATTAGAGGATCTGCTGAATGGAATGAATAATCTAACGAGTACAGGATATGGACTGAGAGTAAATCGAAGAAGAAAGTAATGAGAAGTAGCAGAAATGAGAACAGCGAGTAACTTAGACTAACACTGGCAAAAAGGGCATTACTGGCCAAGAGTAGTCTACTAGTATCAAACATAGGCTTTAATCTGAGGAAGTAATTTATGAGAATGTTCTTTTGAAGCACAGTATTGTAAGGTAGTGAAACATGGACTGTGGGAAAACCGGAACAGAAGAGAATCTAAGTATTTGAGATGTGGTGCTACAGACGAGTGTTGAAAATTAGGTGGACTGAGAAGGTAAGGAATGAGGAGGTTCTGCAGAGAATCTGAGAGGAGTGGAATGTATGGAAAATACTGACAAGCAGAAGGGACAGGATGATAGGACATCTGTTAAGACATGAGGGAACGTTCTGTGTTAAGAGAGTGCAAATATGTTCGCAAGCCAAAATTTTTTTGAGGAAGCTGGTTCCCTACCAAATGTTCTGTCAGCCTTTTAAAGAGGAACATATTCGCCTTTTTGTGTTCCGATAGGAGCATTTTTTTGCTGGTTGTTTTATGTATTCAATTTCAGGTAATGTACATTAATGTTAGTAGCATTACACTTAAAAGATAACTGTAATACACATACAATTTCTTGTCTAGGAATAAGTTATTTCTAGAATTTTAGACCTAATCAAATGCACATAACTCACGCATATAGTTTCAAAAGACAAAGTGCAGATAGGAAATTCCTGTATAATGTCATTGGTTACCTGGTGGAAATTATAGCTAGGAAGGTACTATATCTGGTATGACAATATTAAATAGAAGCAATATGCGCTACGTTTTTGCCAGAAGGTCGTTTATGTTGAGGAAACTTTCGTAACTCAGCACATGAATGGGAAGGGTGCCAGCATTTTGTGAAGAGAAGTCAATATCGAAACTTCAGAAATGTGACTGTAAGGAGAAATACGAACGCCTTCATCAGAAAAAAATCAGTAGTCCGGTGGAATGTTTAACCTGTTGACAAGGAAAACGTTAATTCCTGAAGGGATGCTTTTCGTATTTTCACATCTTCTTGAATATAGGACGGTTTTACATTTCTCATTTCCTCTCTGACAAGAAACATCAATAAGGAAAAATTCTGTGCATCTTGGCATTAAAGTGAACATGCGAGAATGCTGCCAGAACTCACATAACACAAGCTTCACATGTAAGATTTCATAATGAATTGAAAGTGCTTTTGACGATGAAAATTGTTTTCCTAAAGCTCCTACTTAGGCGAAAAGGAAGCATTGTGTTTGTGGCAAAAAAATTTGTATCAAAATTTGTACAGTAATCTGTATTAGAAACTACTGGTAACGAGGCCACTGTTTATGTCAGCCGTATGTAACATGAGTCCATAATCAGGAGAAGTTTCTTTTCATAACGAGATGTTGTCAGTGTAATTGTTTCCGCGGTTTCTTTTCACCCACGGAGCATCGTCTCCCACTAGCGGCTCTGCCCTTCACACAATCTTGCCTGATTTCAGTCATTGGTCTAAGTTCCTTTTATTTTAGATACCAGCATGTCAGTGGTGAAATGAAAATGGCATTCCATTGTTTATAGAATTGAATGTTAATGCAATATTGTTCCGCGGAAACACACACACACAGACTACATTTTTGATTTGAACGAAAGAAAGTTTTATCTTCGTATTGTAGCACTGATGTCGACTGGCACAGCAGCAAACGCGGTGGAGCGACAGCCGACATAACTCGATTGCCATATGTCCCATGTACACTTATTTGAATATGAATGAGGCTGCATAATTACGTCGGCTGCAACACCAGTTTAAGCGGCGCACTGCCTATTTGTTCGCTTCCGAGCGTCGACCTCGCTTATCTGATTCCGTGTTCACCGAGCACGGGTACACACATAATTATGCAGTTTGCGAGCGTCCAACTGTTGTACAGGATTTTCGTTAAATACACACTTCAATATTGTGATTGAGCCCAACCATCACTCATTTCACGTATATTTTAAGCAGGTAGTTGACTGCTAGCCTCCAAATTGCTTTCACTTACTGTACATACATCAAGAGGAAGTTTTCACCAGCTGGCTTCAGTCTGACCATCATATTATCTGCAAGTGGATCCAGTAGATTCAAGGAGTGGTATTTATGTTATAAGTTTCTTATGGTCCCTTACTATTCAGAGATGGCGTGTGAGAGAACTGTTTTCTTCTGTGTTTCATTGACAGCTTCTACTCTTTCCTCACAACATTATCTACGTGATCGCTCCAGTGTCAGTTGTTCGTGGATGTAATTTCTAGGTACTTAGTTAATTCATAGCCTTTAATTTTGTGTGATTTATCGTGTAAGCGAAATTTAACGATATAATTTCGTACGCAAGGTTGTACCATAAATTACAAAAATTTAAAGACTTTCAGGATAACTAAGTACCTAGGAATTTCAGTTACGAACAACGTAAACTGGAACTATTACATAGATAATATTGTGGGGAGGGCAACTCAAAGACTGCGTTTTACTTGCAGAACACTTACAATATGAAACATATCTACTAAAGAGACTGCCCATACTATTCTCACCAAGCAGGGTAGCTCAGTGATTGGCACACTGTACCTGCATCCGTCAGCACGGCGGTTGAAACCCACGTCCGGCCATCGTGATTTAGGTTTTCCGTGATTTCCCTAAATCACTTAAGGCAGATGCCGGGATGGTTACTTCGCAAGGACACGGCCGCTTTCCTTCTCAACCCTTCCCTAATTCGATATTGTGCTTCGTCTCTAATGACCTAGTTGTCGCCGGGACGTTAAACACTAATCTTCTCTCTCCTCCTCCTCCTCCTCCTCCTCCTCTACACTACGCTTCTCCGACCTCTGCCAGAGTACTTCTGTGTAATACGGGACCATTACCAGATAGGATTGACGGAGGACAACGAAAAAATCCGAAGAAGAGCGGCTTGTTTTGAATCATCGCGAATTAGGTGTCACGGGTATGATAAGCGGGTCGGCGTAGCAATCTTTGAAACATAGGCGTTTTTCGTTGCTGCTTGATTTTTTCACGAAATTTCAATCACCGATTTTCTCTTCTGGTTGTGAACGTATTTCATTTCCGCACTGCTACAGAGGGAGAAATTATGATCTTAATAAAACAAGAGATATCAGAGCACGTACAAGCCTACTATACGCTTTTAGAGATTGGGATGGTGGAGAAATAGTCTGAAGATGGTTCGAAGAACCTTCTGCCAGGCAGTCAGGTGTGAATTGCTAAGTAATCATGTAAATCTATTTGAAGCAGATGTAGAATGGCAAACGCATAATGCCAAAAGAAGGAAAATGAAATCTTTAGAAGCGTAAAAAGTGAAACTTTTGCCGTGATTGCTCTGGAATTACAAACTAATGATGTTTACTAAAAATTATAACCGTAAAAACTACTAACGCAGGGTGCGCTATAAACAAAAATGTACAGCTATATCTATACTTGTCAAGGTGGATTACTGTGTGAGGCAGAGGGAACTTCGGTTAACATTCTCAGTTCACCCCTCTACTGTTCCAATCACGAATACTGCGAAGGAAGAATGACTGTCGATAACGCTCTTTGTAACTTCAAAATTATGTTTTCGCGAGATTTATGTAGGAGGAAACAATGTATCTTGATATTTCTAGGAACGTACGCCCTCAGAATATTAAGTGATTCACAAAATAATGTACAACTGCTCTTTTTGTAGCGTCTGTCCCTGACTAAAACAGCAGTTTTCATTGAACCTCCTCTGTTTCTGAAATGGTAGTGAGCATGGCTCTGAGAGTCGAAAGGTAAGCAGACAAAATGAAAGAAAACTTTTAGCAATTTTTAAATGAACACACCGCGATTTGACTGTATTGTTCTTTATTTAATTACGACCCAGGATTCGACTTAGGAAATCGGCCGTGCCCTTTCAAAGGAACCATCCCGGCATTTACCTGAAGAGATTTAGGGAAATCACGGAAAACCTAAATCAGGATGGCCAGAGACGGGTTTGAACCGTCGTCCTCCCGAATGCGAGTCCCGTGTGCTAAGTACTGGGCCACCTTGCTCGGTTACTCCCCACAAAATACCGGATGCAAAATCACCATCCTGTAAAAATATCAGTAAATAATAATGGGAGAACGTTATGTTTTGTAAAAGCAGGTTTCCTTTGGTGTATAAAAGATAAACGCGTGTTCATCATTCGTAATGATTTATTTCACTATCAGGGGTTCTGCTCCCCAAAAGTCATGGTTCAGCTGTTCAAAAGCTGGGGTTCTGTTCCCCAAAATTTGGTTGTCATACAGTAAAGTTGCAAAAGTCATTTGGCGAATACCCTGTCATGCTTTTTTTTTTGCCTCCATGAAGCAAATGTAATGTTCTGTTTTCCACGGCGAGGCTCTTTTCTTTGTTTAGGAACAGAGATAAATTTTTATATGACGTATTTTCTTATTGTTGTTCATGTGGTCTTCAGTACAGACACTGGTTTGGTGGAGCTCTCCATGCTGCTCAATCCTGTGCAAGCCTCCTCACCTCCGAATAACTACTGCAAGTTACATCCTTCTGAATCTACTTAGCGTATTCATCTCTTGGTCCCCCTCTACGATTTTTAGCCCCAATGCTTCCATCTAGTACTAAATTGGAGATCCCTTGATGCCTCAGAACGTGTCCTACCAACCGATCCCTTCTTCTTGTCAAGTTGTGCCACAAATTCCTCTTTTCTCCAGTTCTGTTCAGTAGCTCCTCATTAGCTACGTGACGTACCCATCTAATCTTGAGCATTCTTCTGTAGCACCACATTTCGAAAACTTCTATTCTCCTCTTGTCTTAAATGTTTATCATCCATGTTTCACTTCCATACATGGCTACATTCCGTGCAAATTCTTTCAGAAAAGACTTTCTGACACTTAAATCTATACTGGACGTTAGCAAATTTCTCTTCGTCAGAAACGCTTTCCTTGCCACAGCCAGTCTACATTTTATATCCTTTCTATACCAACCATCATCAGTTATTTTGCTGCCAAAACAACAGATCTCATTTACTACTTTAAGTGTCTCATATCCTAATCTAATACCCTCAGCATCTGCTTATTTAATTCAACTACATTCCATTATCCTCGTTTTGCTTTTGTTGATGTTCATCCTATATACTCCTTTTAAGACACTGTCCAATCCGTTCAGCTACTCTTCCACGTCCTTTGTTGATTCTAACAGAATTGCAATGTCTTTGGCGAACCTCAAAGTTTTTATTTCTTCTTCATGGATGATAATTCCTACTCCCAGTTTTTCTTTTGCTCCCTTTACTGCTTGCTCAATATACAGATTGCATAACATCAGGGATAGACTACAACCATGCCTCACTGCCTTCTCAACCAATGCTTCCCTTTCATGCCCTTTGAATGACTGCCATCTGGTTTTTGTACAAATTGGAATTAGCCTTTCGCTCCCTGTATGCTACACTTGCCCCCTTCATATTTTCGTTTGCAGTGGATATACTGTGGTACAGTTACGAAAGTCTGGTGGTAATATGAGTGTTAACAGTTTACTGCATAGAGAGTGGGTAGTGGAACAAGACCTGGAACCAGAATGAAATTTTCACTCTGCAGCGGAGGGTGCGCTGTTATGAAACTTTCTGGCAGATTAGAACTGTGTGCCAAACCGAGACTCGAACTCAGGACCTTTTCCTTTCGCGGGCAATTGCTCTACCAACTGAGATACCCAAACACGACGCAGACCCCGTCCTCACAGCTTTAATTCCGCCAGTACCTCGTCTCCTACCTTCCAAACTTCGCAGAAGCTCTCCTGCGAACCTTGCAGAACCTTCTGGAAACATCCCACAGGCTGTTGCTAAGCCATGTCTCCTCAATATCCTTTCTTCCAGGAGTGCTAGTTCTGCAAGGTTCGCAGGAGAGCTTTTGCGAACTTTGGAAGGTAGGAGACGAGATTCTGGCGGATTTGTGAAGATGGAACGTGAGTCGTTCTTGGGTAGCTTAGTTTGTAGAACACTTTTCCGCGAAAGGAAACGGTCCCGAGTTCGAGTCTCGGTCCGTACATCAGCGCACCTGATGATGGCAACGTGGTCGATTGCCGAAATATTGTGTCCTATGCACACTCACACCAGGCTGTTCACCCGAGATTTATTTAGTCAGTTTTAATCTGCCAGGAAGTTTCAGACCTGGAATAATTAGTAAGCATATTTTGTTAAAGAACTGCTATAGCAACAATAATGAAGGAGAGAATAAAATCTAGAGTGCGTATGTAGTGCTAAGTGTAATGGTAACCTCAGATTAAATGTCTATGAAAGTTAATCTGCATTAAAGTATGTCGTAATGCAGATATCTTAAGGTTTAGTGAATAGAAAAAGAAACTTTTTGAATGTGCTGTTGCCTATGACAGTGTTTACAAAGTAAGGAGAGAGAGAGATTGGTTTACCTTTTAGATCACAATGATGATTAATATGGCGGCCTACACTTAGTTAATGAAGTAGTAAACAACAGGTGTCTTAAGTGACGTAGAGTGGAGTTTTTGTAAATAAAATTATGGTCACGTTACTGTGGATTGTCAGTCTTTGGAGTATTTTGGCAAGAAGAAAGGCCGGTGTTTTCTTCCTTAGAAACGAATTGAGGTAATAATGAAGTTAAGTATCAGAAAATGAGGCAATGAAACGATGAAGCAATAATGAAATGATGAACAGGAGATAATTAATCGAGGTTTAATGAAATAACAACGAAGAATGTAATAATGAGGGAAGAAATGGTTAGGGTACCTGTCTTTGCAGTAGAATAATTTCGATGGGTGCGCTCCTCTGGTTAACAAGGTTTCTAAGGGAAGTATATTAATTGAACTGACAAGAATGTGCGAATTTTAAAGGTGAACAGTAGACAGAAGCAGAGGATTGTAGGACAGAACATCTTGATGTGCTAGGCAACAGGTAAGTAACAATGTAGCATGTATTACACTAACATTCGAGCAATTTACTGAATTCTCTGTGGAAGTAATAATAGTATTCTCGCTGTGAGTAGTTTTCTCTGTGTTGTTGATGAATATAAGTAGAGATAGAAGAAATTTTTCTAAGAAAGAGATAGATTATTGCTAATAAAATGACAATGATTGTGAAAACGGCTAAGGATATGAATATACTATATGGATTACACTACTGTTGAGAAATTCTGATTGGACAGTCATGAAATTGACTGACAGAATTTGTCTTTCAAGTTTAGTAAACTGAGAGAAGTAATTAACTTAAAGTACAGAATAATAGGAAACAATTTCCATTCTCTTTGAGTGCTTCCATGTAAATATGTGACAATTTTGAATAGTAGTAAGCAAATAGCTGAAAACACGAGCATGGATAGTTTTTTGAATTCAAGAATAGTTTAGTGTTTTGTTACAACAAATGTGAAATTTTTTTAACTAATTGCCATGTATATAATTTTTGTTACAGTAATATGAGATTATGTACTGATTGGATATTTGTTGTCTTATACCGTTTAAAGAAATAGGTTAATGAAGATTCTTCTTACAGATACAAGTATAACTAATGATAAATCATTGACGGATAGATGCATAGTTGAGTGTCCTGGAAAAGAAGAATGGAAACACCCAGCTAGAGTATGGCACCATTCGGCAGGCGGCGTGTCTGCTAAAGGTCAGCAGATCCCGTACCTAATTTCCTTTTGACGTTTTAAAATGTTTTCGTGTCTGCTAGGCAAATTCAAGTTTCCTAAGTTTAAAAAATTTTCCCCCTACCCCGAATACACACTCATACACATTACTGACTGTTTATGATATAGTCTCAAACAAATTACGTTTTTCAAGCCAAAAATACTGCCTGATTTCGTGTAAGCTAGCCCATATGCTTTATTGTGAGCAACTCTTACTGCTTTAAGTGATCCACGTTTTATATTTTATTTTATTTTTTAAGTTATCAGTCTTCTGACTGGTTTGATGCAGCTCTCAACGAATTCCCCTTCTGTGCCAACCACTTCATCTCAGAGTAGCACTTGGAAACTATGTCCTCAATCATTTGCTGCATATATTCTAATCTCTGTCTTCCTCTACAGTTTTTACCTCTACAGCGTCTCCTGTACCGTGAAGGTTATTCCTTCCTGATGTCTTATCGGATGTCCTACATTCCTTTCCTCGCTGATTCTGTGTCGAACCTCCTTATTACTTACCTTATCAGTCCACCAAATTTTCAACATTCTTCTATAGCTGCATACCTCAAATGGTTCCATGCTCTTCTGTTCCGGCTTTCCCGCAGTCCATTTTTCACTACCATACAATGTTCTGCTCCAAATGAACTGTCTCAGAAATTCCTTCTTCAAACTAAGACATATGTTTAACGTTAGTAGACTTACCTTGGGTAGGAATGCCATATTTCCCAGTGTTAGTCTGCTTTTTATGTGCCACTTGTAGTACTGTCAGTCGTGGGTTATTTAGCTGCCCATGTAGAAGAATTCCTTAACTCCATCTATTTCGTAATCACCAATCATGATGTTAAGTTTCTCGCTGTTCCCATTTCTGCTACTACTCATTACTTTCGTCTATCTCCGATTTACGCTCAATCCATATACAGTATTCATTAGTCTTTCATTCCATTGAACACATCCTGTGAATCCTCTTCACTTTCACTATGGATAGCGATGTCATCGGCGAATCGTATCACAGATGCCCTATCGCCTTGAATATTAATTCCATTCTTCAACCTTTCTTTTATTTACAACATTGTTTCTTCGATGTATAGATTGAATAGTAGGGACGAAAGACAACATCCCTGACATACACCCTTGTTAATGCGAGCACTTCGTTGCTCGTCTTCCAATCTTACATATTCTGTACTAAACGTCTTTCACTATCGCGTACCTCTATTTTTCTTAGAATTTCGAACAGCTTGCATCATTTGACACTGTCGAATACTCCTCCCAGGTCGACAAATCTTATGAACGTGTCTTGAGTTTTCCTTAGTCTTACTTCCATTATCAATCGCAAAATCAGAACGGTATACATGCAAAAGCTTCTTGATATCGTCATTTACCCTGCTCCATTTCTGTTTCTTGTCAACGAGGACCAAGTCCCCAATCTTGACTGTAGTCGGTGTAACATTCTCGGCATGCTTTCTCTTTCTCCGTAATGATTTTTTCTTTATCATCTCTTCAGGATCCTAACGTTTTCATCCTGGTCAAGTTCGGTAAATGCTGGAAATTCTACTGCCTTTCTGGTAATATTTGTGAGCCTTTCACCAAACATGATCTCGCGAGGGAGAAAACCCTGTATACTCATAAGTTATATTTGCAAACTGCTGAATATGGCCAGTTCATGCCGAATATTTTTTCTGAAATAGGTCTTACATAGTCTACTGACTTCCTGTGTCAACCTCTCACTCGTACTGCCTCGTGGAAAATATGTTGAAACTGTGATATGTTTAATTTTATACCTTTCCGTGCACTGAATGAGTCTTTCCGAAATAAAGTGGAGCAGTTATCTGACAATTATGATTTTGGTACCCCACATTGT
The DNA here is from genome assembly GCF_021461385.2 of Schistocerca piceifrons. NCBI lineage: Eukaryota > Metazoa > Arthropoda > Insecta > Orthoptera > Acrididae > Schistocerca > Schistocerca piceifrons. Next base: position 686,213,329 of record NC_060139.1, on the reverse strand, counting down.
GAAAGTAATCAGTCTATAATTTTTCAACTATGGTTTTGATGTTAGCTCTTTTGATTGGGTACAATTTTACATGTTTGAAAAAAGTGTCTAGCATCACAAAAATATGTCTGCAACCCCTGTGGACACCGGGATGGACGCCAGGAGGACCACAGCGATTAGTTTCTTCGGTTCGTTAGGCAAAACAGAATGTATTAACCCTTTAGATGGCACAACGGTGGTCTTTACCCTTTGACATTTGTCACACATTTCCAATCTCTACTTAACTCTACTCTGCAAGATGCTAAAAACTCCAGTGTCCTGAATCCTCGCTACAAACTTCGTCGTCTCTTAATGTTCATAGCTTTCACGAAGACAGTCAATCAACTTACCTACACGCTGTACTGGGAAGCACAACTTCTACTTCTGTTTGTCCAGTTTTCCTTCTAAATAGTAGACCCCAATAGTATACTCCAAAGGGCAAAGCAAAGAAAGTTCTTAACACAGTATCAAGGTCCATACGAGGCCGTCAAAATGGCTTCACCAGTAAATGTAAAACTACATCTACCGACTAAGGCATCTGTACTGCTTATCAGTAGAACGTAACTGTTTAAAGTAATGAAAGGAATGACTGACATATTACTGTAAGTTCCCTCACCATTACCAGACAGAGAGAAGTTACCTAGGAAAGAAAAAACATTCGCGTAATGTACCATAGGAACATGCATCTAAGGGGAAACAGGATTAGTCAACACGTTTATACTTTATGTGCACATGGATTACTGTAGAGCAGTAAGGATAACATTATTTTTCATTTGTTTATCTTTGATTCTGTAGATATGCACTGTTCCAAAGGAGATAGGGGACGTACCAATGCTGATACTTAAAAGTATTATCTTGGACGTAGTACTACTACACTTTAGCAGACAGTTCAGGGGATGCAAGGATCAAAACTGAAAGGTTAACGGAGCTGCTCATCAGAATTGAGTGTGACACTTCTAACCCTGCAGGTATTTGTAATATGGTTGAAGAAAGCAAAAAGTGACTTCCAACAGGGTAACAGCAAGTCAAACGTGTGACAGAAAAGTAGATGCTTTGTTTTATCATATACCTACTGTTCATGTTGGTTCCCTCTGAGCTAATTTATACATTACCACACAGTTTCTGGAAGTAGGTATCGATGTTCTACAACCCATCCATATCCGAGCAAGTGGCAAATTATCAATAAAAGTCTACAAGTAAAGACTCACGAGATATCATTTATCTCAGAACTAAAGGACTGTGACGTACTTACACTGATCAGCCAGAACCTTACAGTCGCTATGCCCATCTTTGGCACAGATAACAGCGGCAGCGCGTCATGGCATTGAAGCAACCAGGCCTTGGGAGTCGGCACCATATCTGCATACAGGGACCCTTGCTCTCTACCCGGCATTAAATTCTGATATTAGTTCCCCAGTAGTTCACCGCCTGTCCTGTTATACCAGTTTCCTCAGCCTACGACGTCCGACATCTGTAACGAGGGGTGGTCGCCCAATACCTCGATGTTTGGACTTGGTTTCGCCTTGGTTTCGCCACTTGTTGATGACACACACAACAGCACTTCTTAACGCTTGACAAGTCGAGCATGTTCCAAAATGCTCGTGGCGATCCTCTGGGCCATCAAAATCTGTCCACTGTCAAACTCAGATAGATCGCGCGCCGTCCCCATTCTACAAACGAACAGCGTGCTCATTGACCCTACATGCAACATGCGTGTGTCTGACTAGCAGTCATTACTCATCAAGTGACGCTACTATCACCTGGACGGGCTTATATCGAAAGTAGGTCGGTGGTCATAATGTTCTGCCTGAGAAGTGTATGCCTATAGTAGATTTAAACAACCGTATGAGACAGGGTGTTACCATTTGTCGAAGCAGGATAGTTCCGACTGACAAACAGGGATGTGAAATCGAAATATTCCTAGGGAAAATGGGCGGTAGAGTGTAAAAGGAAAGTACTAGCCCCACAGATACATTCCAGGTAATTGGGAACCACTGGATTTACTCCATACACAGAGGTCCTGACAAATGTAGACACTCTTTGATAGTTAATATCTTTGGAAAAATGTGACGTATCGTTGCAGTATTGTGCGGTAGCGTAGTCCATTGTTTTCTCAACAGGTCCTGGCACTAATTTTCCAGCAGGTGATAGTGCAACAATGAATGAAAAAAGATTGAAATTTGAGGGAGTTAAGGCCGTATTGAAGTGGTACAGGAGGTACGAAAACATAATAGAGGTATAATGGCAATGGAATAATGTGTACGCAACTGAGCCACCAACACGTACCACAATTTGTCATATTCTGGACAAATCTGAAGGCAACGGTACTGTTCAGACTGAGCATAAGGAAAGGCCTGGCGGACCAAACATCAACAAGTCCAGCTTCCAGCGTGCTGAGCTGCAACGTTTTACTAGGTCACCTCAGAAATATGTGAAGCAGTGTGCATGTGGAAATGCGGTAAGCCGATCAAGTGTCCGTCGAATTATGAAGGCTGCAAAGTGGAAAGTGTACATTCCTAAATCGCTGTGCGCTATGAAGGAAGACGACTCGGATCGAAGGACGAAGTACTGAAAGTGGTTTGAAGGTATGCTGTGCGAGGATGATCGGTTTGTAGGGACGGTTATCTGGGGTGACGAGGTGCAGTTCAAACTGAACGGCACTGTAAAACGCCACAACTGTGTGTACTGGGCTCCTAAAAATCTACACGCTCAGATGGGCAAACATATTAATCTACCGGGTGTTAACTTGTTGTGTGGTCTGTCATCGCGTGATCTGACTGGCCCATTTTTCTTTGAAGGTACCGTAACTGGTGAAGTGTAGCTTCATATGCTGCAACGAATGATCTTACCTGCCATCCGAGAGGTATTTGGAAATGAAAGGTTATACCTACAATAAGATGGCGCTCTGCCTCACTACAGCAGAGATGTGAGAGCGTACATGGCTGAAAATGTACCTGGACGATGACTATGTCGAAGAGAAGCTGTTGAGAACTCACCATGGTCTCCAAACCTTACACCTCTTGACTTCTACCTATGGGTTACATTGAAAAATGACGTTCATCAACAGAGGCCAGCTACACTGAACGAGCTATGAGAAAACATCGAAGCTTCCTGTGCGGCTGTCACACTGACAACAAGGACAGCCATCATTCGGCCAAAAATTCAGCGGCATTGACTTTGTTTGGCTGCTAATAGGGGTCACTATGAACACATCAAATAACCTTCCCACTGCACAAGAATTGTGGCGGTATGTCATTTTTTTCCATTAACATTGACTATCGTTACCTAAAACAATGACTTTCAGCTGTTAAAGGAACGGAAAATTTAAAAGGGATAACGGAATTAGAATTGTGAAATATTGGATTACTAATCAATAGAACCAAGTGTGACGCAGCCAGAACAGTTTCATCTTCCAACTACTGTGACAGGAGCAATAATGATAGCCTTTTCTGAACCAATGTTGTATTATCCAGAGGAACCATTAGTTGTGTTACCTTAAAAGAACCTTGGATTCAAGTCTGTTACACTCATTGCATGATATAACAGTCTCAGAAAACGGCAGAAGTCCAGTTGATGAGATGCTACAGCACATAAAGCAGTATCATGAGAAACCCAATCAAAACATAACAGTTAGTCTGATCACAACAAGTATTATCCTGATTTCCGTACTCATCTGTGCAATTTACTTCTTACTAAAATGTAAGCTATCCTATTTAAATGAACCATGAATCTAAATACACATGCCATGTCAGAGACATTGTTGCCTAATGGATAGGCAACTCTTTGGGCAGCTCCATCTTGCGAGCAGCCACAACTGCCCCTGAATGCCTCAGCATCGCAAGTACGACATGACATCGTCTTGAATGGCCACCAGAAGGCAAAGCTAACGCCTGCAGAGGGCACCGCCAACACGGAACCAACTCGCATCAGCGCGCTACTTGACATGGAATTAGTTTGCAGAGTATTTCATCGCATGCAGCTGTATAAGCGGCGACAAGGCAACACAATTTAATTGGGCTTCGAGAGTTCTTCCCGATCCAGTCGTTGGGTACTGCTCACCCAATCAAACTTGATTGCTCTGGAAGTCTATCGTTAGGGATGAAAGCTGCTATCAGAAGTCATCGTCGTTTCATATTCGGAAATCTCACGCCGGCTAATACCCCGTGATTTTAGCTTCTGCAGCAGCGCAGTGTGATATCATTAGCGACGTCACTATGATTGGTACAGTCTGGCTGTTGGCCACAGACTAAGTGATGCCGTATTGAAACTAACCAGAACAGTCATCATCCTGGGACTCAAACTTACAGGCCATGAACTTAGCATTTAGCAAATGATCATTACCGCACTTAGCATCCAGCAAGTGCTCTCATTCCCGAATTGGCTCCAGGCAATGCTTAGTTCTGAACAGAGCGTTCCACCAGTGTTTTTGAGCTTCGTTTCCGATCAGTGTCCTCGGCGCTTAGCGCCAGTCTCACCTCATTGTAATCCACAATTATTTTGTACCTACTATGTTGCTGTTGTTACTGTAGTCTTGATCTTTTATTTCCATACGACTGAGACAGACTTCTTTGTTCAACCAACTTGTTATGTGCTGGATAGTTTTTCCTTCTACTTACTAGCGATGAAACCTAAGAATAGAAAAACAGACTATAAAGACAGTGTAAAGTTAGACTAAGATTAAGTGCCTTATGGTTCAGCTAGAGGAGCAACGAAGGGACTGAGCTCGGGGTAATGTAAAATTTTAAACACAAACATGTATCGACTCGCTTAGTAGCAGATACAGAAAGCAAGTAAATGGAGTGTTAAGCCAGAATGAAGAAAAGGGGAAGAAATGAAAATTTTTCTTACGTTGCAGGCCACACCAGGCAGAGGTGGTTGCCTATGCAATCAACAATGTGATTCGGTCACGTAGACGAAGATGTTATATCAGCACCAATTTGCAGGCCCCAGTTACAAGTTCACCCAAACGTCCACTGAGAGAGATAGACAGATAGATAGATAGATAGATAGAGAGAGAGAGAGAGAGAGAGAGAGAGAGAGAGAGAGAGAGATCTACGTTTTAGCTCATGTTAAGTGGACGAGCTAGCTACACATCAAAGGCAATAACACCAATCAGAGACGTGCTAGTGCAGTTAACGACCAGAACAAATTGTTACAGACTCTTAACACAGCTTATCGAGGACTGTTGACCACCAGTAAGGAATCAGGCCATATTTAGTCATAACGAGCGGAGCTTCACGTCATTGCCTTCCGCCTCTCTCCGTAAATACCACAATTCTGGAACTCTGAATTTTATTGGTATTAGGATCGACGGCTTTTGAACGGAAGCACTCGGTTCAATGATTATTACAGCGTAGTGACAATCACGCATTAGATGTTCTAGCACTTCTCGTGAAAACGCTTCTAGCCTTTTCCAGTAAGACAACACTCAAGTAACTGCGGCGTGCCACTCGTGGGGCTTTCCGTTGGCCGCCTACCGCTTCGCTGATGGGGAGACTGGCGGTTTTCCAACACCAGTACACTTCAGGGTGCTTATCGCACTAACATCATCGTTTCTGCTGGGTTGTGGGGCCATAAATGCCTCTGTTCCTGATCCCCGCTACTGGCCCTTGCAAGTGGCAGGGCCTGCCTGTCCGGTGGGGCCAGAAGCAGTCGACTACACGACTTCCGATAGTGGAGTACACACAGATGGGTCATCGAGCGACATCGTTGTCTTCTGGAGCGGGATCGAGGACGCTAAATTTCATATTACAGCTTCCCCTTCTGACTGCAGACGTCAGCCCGCAAGATTTCAACCTGATTGCTGGAGCAACAGCCTTACCGGCCTACTCGTCAAAGGAGTTACCGGAGTTTCTCTGTCCCCGACACGAGACGTCTGCCGAGATTGACGAGAAGACACAGGACTGCAGATCCGAATGAATAAATTTTAATTTGCTAATCATATTTTATTGGAGCCGGAAGCTGCTCTACAGGTACCACAGCATCATCCTGGCAACATACAGATGTCTCTGCTCAGCTGAACATCTCATACCCTTAAAAAGAGAAAGCACACATTCCACTTCAACCAGCCAACAATCAGACAGATCTTAAGATCCCCAGAAAAAGCAATAGCCTCCATGAAAGCTCACATTAAAGGAAAACTATCACATACAAAAAGCAATGATAGAAGGGAAAAAAAGTTACATCAATATACAACAATGTAAACAAAGCACTGTTTGGAACACTCCATGAACCATGAAAAGACACCTTCCAACTTAAAGGATTATAATTCAACACCCAGAAATCCCCCAAAATATCTTTTTCTTCAATCCCTTGCTCCTCCCTCTCTCCACCTCTCTGTCTCTCATCTCATTCTTCACATCCACATTCACTCATCCACAAACTGACCCCCCCCCCCCCCCCCCCCACACACACACACACATCGCATCACATCACATAAGGTTTCCCTCAGCAGAGACACCACATTAGTTCTCACCACGAAACACTCAACATTAGCGATATACGAAACAAAGGGCAAAATGGTGACCAAGTTAGCACCATCAGTAACATAGCATGATCCAATGAGTATGGCGGCGTTAGTGCCTACTCAAATCAAGTTTTGTGAAAAATAAGAGTGAAGTAAATATGTAAAAACAATGTACACGATAGCGGTAGAAAGTGATATCCGCCAGAAATACACAGCATGACGTTCATTGAAAATACAGCAACATAACTTCATGAGTATGCTGCAGATGATATGCAGTCAAAACACAAATTGCGTATGTTATAATTTTGATGCCTACAATGGATAAACGATCGGAAACTTTATATTACAGAAATGTATTTGATTCATAGAATATGACACATAGGTGACGAAACATGTCTGAATAATTTAAAGAAGTAAATAGGGTTTTGCATAATGGAGATTTTTTTAAAAAAAATGCTGATATTTACGTTTTTATACTGGTGTGTATTTGCTGTCATTGTGGTAGGAACTCCAAAACCAATTCTTATGTACACTGCTATAGTGCAAAAGCTTGCATTTACAAAATTGAATGAAAAAAACGCATCGGCTGTTATATATATAGAGGCTGCTGTTGCAACATTGCTATTGAAGTATAGCCAACCTAAATTGACGTAACGCAGACTGCCAAGTGCAGTGTTTCTCCGGCGCAATTACAGGTCATATTATAAATAACAGACTTCTTCCTCCTTAGTGCTGAAGAAGAGTAACAGAAGTAAAAAAGTAACTACTCAAGTTTAATAGTAGCTTTTGTTCCAATATATCGTGGTATCGAACTTCGTCTTATTAGAACAATGTCTAGTGTGAATAGTAACAAGCTTGTAGTTTAAAGACCTAGTAGTCCATCTAAAAGAAGAACGATCTACCACTAAATGTGTAAGCTTGCTTGTTGATGAAACGAAACGCCTGACTTACATTCACAGTGTGGTACGTACAGAATTATAAGAAAACCATGAAAGTTCGAATCAAGATAAATTTCCACGAGATAGGGTATGGGCATTGCTGTGGGTACATATGAAACAGCGAGAAACCTGAAGTGATTCAAGTAGAATAAATGAAACAGAATTTAAAACAACTGTCGTTTAGCCTTCAGTTTCAGTTACAAAAAAACGTGCAGCTGAGCTGCAAGAATAAACTACAGTTGCTTTAAACACCACTAGAGCTGCTGATTTTCTCGAGACGAATTTTTCAAGGCAAATTTCATGGCATTACTATGAAATATCATTTTCTGAAGAATGTTTAAAAAGTGTTTGCGAACACAGAAAACTGTGGAAATTTTGTTCGACGTTTTCAGGACAGTAACTATAATACACATGTTAGAATAAAGTTAAATAGGAAGCATACTGTGATTGTACATTGAGAGTATACAGAGAAACACTAGAAGACCTTTGAAACAAGAGTGCGAGGAATCTGTACTGTAATAAAATATTGTAGTTAAGGTGAGCATAGTTACAAAAAAAACCCTCAACAAACACTCAGTAATTGTTTAAATCAATTTTGTTGACGTGTAACTGAAAGATGATGTGTTTCAGAAGAGTGTTCACCATACGAGAAATGGTAAAATGTTTTCTTCGTCTGATGTACTGCAATAACTTATTTCAGTTTATTCTCTGATTATACTACCTGAACTGACATTTTCCTAACCATCAACTTACATTAGAACCTATTTGGTGGCACATATTTTCTGTGAAAGATGCGGTGTGAGAGTAGTTAAATGCATCAATACAAAACGTGAATATTACATGGAACACCTGGTACTGAAATAAGGGTATGAGCACGAAAAGAATTGCGCCGCTTCAATAGTGAAAACGTCTCATAAGCTTTTAAAGGGAATATCCTCTAAAGCAGTAGGTACGTTAGTTTAAAGACTGCTTGGCCTATATTTGGAAAGAGAGAATAAAATACCAAGTTAGTTCTAACAATACTGCGTCAGGAATGAGCTGGTAGAGAATACAGGGAAACTGCTCACTGACGCTGCCAGAACTCACAATAAAGACGATAAAAATGAAAAATTTTCAATAAAAGAGTAAGTTAAAGAGAAAACAGTGAATCTGATGTATCCACATTGTGAAAATGAGACGTCTTATTACTCAAAGTTTCTTATAATTGTGATAGCAAAAACTAGAGTCCTGAAAGTTTAAAAGTAACACTCAGCGGTGGAATAATGCATCATGTTGCACAAACCTGTTGTTTAACACTGCAGTCTGCAACGTAAATGCAGTAGGCCGAATAGAAAATATACTGGACCGACACTTGCTACCATTTTGTGGGACTGAAAGACTGCACAGAATTGTGCTGATCATACTAGAAGTATGCAGTGGCAGTAATTTACTGCGACTTTACTGAAGACTGATGTCTTTACTGAAGACTGATGTGACAATTATAGTGGACAAACACACACACACACATACACACACACACACACACACGCGCGCGCGCACACCAACTCATACTTAAAACTCGACACTAGTCAAAAGATTCGTGAGTGAAAATCAAAATATTATCGCAGTTTGAAGAGGAAAATTCGTTAGCTATTATCAGAAGCAATTCAAAAGACAGAATCCTTTCATGAATTTATCATGTTGGGTCACAGCGGCACTCGCGAAACGATTCATTGCGACAAAGCGCCACGAAGTACTCACTGCTTCATTCTCAGCTGGAGCTTTGCCGTACCTCGCGCCTCGTGAATATTTGCTTAGCGTCCTCTGCGTGAGCTGCTCACGTGTTTGCGTCCCGAGCGTGATTAAATGCAAGTTTCAGCAGCAATCACAGCGATACGCGGCGAGTCGATGCCCACAAGGGTGCGTTATGGAATACAGGTGCTTCAGTGCAATGGAAATCGGACTCTGCTGTCAAATGTGCTTCTAATTCCCTTTCAGAGTATCATGGAGATGACCTGTGATTACGTCTGTTCATGTCTTAATCAGGCTGTCACATTGAAGACAATCGTTTATACAGATAATCATGTTTTTCATGTGGGGGTACACAGCCACAAAGGGTGGTCCAAAAGTCCGGAAACACCCTGATAAAATCCAAATAGAATAGCAAACAAGGAAACAGAGTTCCTATACACGAGGAACGGGAAGGAGGAAACTTTATAGGCTATGCCACCAACATGGCGGCCATCTTGGAAGCCGCCATCTTGGATTAAACTCCAAAATTTCAAATGGGAATGTGGTCATTTGACGTATCAGACAGATAGAGAATTTCACCAGAAAAACAATGCCGTTGTTATTTTAAACATAACTTTATTCACTCTCAGGTTATAGCCAAATACTTGCGGCAGCAGTGGGACGCTCGGCAGCGTGAGTATTACGCACTGAGAAGTCATAAAATGGAGTCTGAAACGGTGCAAAGTGACTATCCCACGCCTGATATGTTACACGTGTTTAACTGTTAGGTATTTTGTACTCATGCTAACGTTTTAATCATTGTTTCCTTATCTAAAGCAGCGCATTGTTGATGCGTGTGGTCAAATTCAGCCAGATGTGTTGGTCAAAGTTCATCAGGACTGGGTTCGAAGGATAGCATTAACAATCCAACGTAATGGAAAACATATTGAGCCATTCCTATGACTGTTGGTGGTCCCTCGGGACTGTGTAACATCGGCGTAATGTCTCTTCAGCACATAAGACACATGCTGCCGAGCGTTCCACCGCTGCCACATGTAACTGGCTATAACCCGAGAATGAATAAAGCTATGTTTAAAACAACAGCTGCATTGCTTTTCTGGTGAAATTCTCTGTCTGTTTGATATTTCACATGACCACATTTCGACTTGAAATTTTGGAGTTGAATCCAAGATGGCGGCTTTAAAGATAACCGCCATGTTGGTGGCATAGAATATAAAGTTTCCTTCTTCCCGTTCCTCGTATGTAGGGACTCGGTTTCCTTGTTTGCTATTCCATTTGAATTTTATGAGGGTGTTACCGGACTTTTGGACCACCCTATATATATATATATATATATATATATATATATATATATATATATATATATATATAAAAATCAGATGCCTCTGCTAAGAGTCGTTATGTGCATTTTCTCTGCTGTTTCGGCAGATATTTGAAATTTCGTTTTTGCATTGTGTGCCTGGAGTCAATCCAGATAAATACTGCTGATCAAGTCTTTTCATGCGACACCTGCTGTCGGCTGATAGTGTTGGTTTGTTTCCCGTTACAAACGAAATGTTTTTTGAAGCCGAGTTTTATGTGCCGATTCGACAAAGTGGCCCCAGATTCGTTTTATCGATGTGTATCATAACAGGGACGGTCAAACATGAATAAAAATTGGTATTCCATCAGAACAGCACTGCCCTTACATGCACTGACTGGTACCGCCATATCGCAGCGCTGTTCAGACACTGCTGGAGGACTGGTTATTCATGGTGTTTACTGTTCCTGTTAATACATAAAGATATAGCAAAAATCTCACTACACTAATTTGGAACCGCACTATCGAATTGTCAAACAAGATTCTGATTCAAAAGTCAATTTGTTTGTAACGATAAACAAACCGACGCTTTCCGTCGACACTAGCTGTCGCCTGAAAGAAATGATGAGTAGTATTTTTTTGAGTTAGCTCCAGTTACACACTGCGAAATCAAAATTGCAAATATCCAACGAAATATTAGGAAATGAGCCTGATGGCTCTTAAGAAGGCACCTTATGCATATACATTTCATTACGTTGACAGTACGATATTTCGATGGTCCAGCTGCCCACCAGCCTCAGGTGAGATGGCAGGTGCACAATCACGCCGGTACTAAGGTGCCATCAGGTACGACGGCTCCTTTAGCCCCGGGGACAGGCCACTGCGCTGCGTCTCTATGCCTTGGAACAGCTGACTGTCGTATCGGCCGCCGCACAGCAGCCGTCAACTCGGCGCGGCGTGCTACAACACGCGCGGCACACAGCGAGCACCGCTGGCGCCGCACACGATGGCAACAACTGGCGCAAGTGAACGCGTCGTCGCGGGGTTAGTTGCAGCGGACACACCACTATCGATACGGATTACCCTGGCGACGCTGCCCTTGCCACCAGAATGAGCAATCGTATAAGGGCGCCATCTACCAACATTCTGATTGGCCAGACCTGCGGATTTAAGTGAGCTCCCGGTTAACTAGTTCAATCTTCGCCGATGACTGTGTTACTACCCGGCTGCTGGATTCACGACGACCGAACCGTACTGTGGCCTCCCTGGCTGGAAACTTGCGACGCGTCGATATCGACTGGTTGCCAGTGGTTTGGACTTGTATTCTCTACTAGTGACTCGGATTTCTCCTTGGCGCTACAGCCAGCGAAGCGTTGTGTAGTCGATCTTAAGTTTTGTTTTGAGTGACAGAAGGTCAAATAAATTTTTTATCATGGAATATTTGTTGTATTATAGTGCGTACATAACACTGACCTTCTGCTTAGTTTTGATGTTGTTTCACTTTTTACTCAGGTACCTTTGGTAGAGTCCTTGTTGTTAATTTGTCAGCTTTTGGATGGTAGAACTACCGTACTGTGACGTCATGTCATGGCATCAACATTTTTTTTATTTAGTGATATCTTTTTTTGAACAAACCTACGACGTGCTTATGAGGAAACCTCTTTCCCCCGTTGTTACCAGTCTCTTCTTGGAAGATTTTTAAGATACAGCACTCACGATTTCTTCTAGTGAACTCACATGTTTTTTGTGATACGTTGATGACATTTTTATCTTTCGGCCAAATGGAATGGAAGTTCTTCATCGGTTTCTAGATCTTTTTAACTGTCTTCAGCCACGCATCAAAGTTTTGATGGAAATTGATAAACATGGTAAATTATCATTCTGCGTATTTTAACACATAAAAAAGAAAATGGAACTTTGGGACACAGCATACATCCTAAACGTAGGTATAGGGTCGCTACTTTCACGCTACTAGTTGTCATCCACCACATCAACGCAAGGAAATTTCACGTACACTGGTCAAGAGAGTTATGCAACTTCGGATTCTGATAATTTGAAGCAGGAACTGGATTATCTTAAGGTTGTTCAAAATGGATATATGCATCATCAAATTGTTCGTGCTCTTCAATGTGGACTACCATGTAACCAACAGTGATCGCTTGTAAATCAGTCGCTTTTTTACCCCTGTCGGGAGCATTTCACCTAAAATTTCAAGAATCTTCCGAAAATTCGCTATTAAAGATGTCCTTTTACCTTTGGCCCAAATTAGAGCCGTTCTTGGAACTGTTTAAGATGATATTCGATTGAGGAAGCCTGGGGTTATAAAATTCCCTGTCATTGCGGAAAGGCTTATAGTGGAAGACTACTCGTAAGGTTCATGACCGATGTGTGGAGCATCAACGTCGCACACGTTTGTTCCAACCTGATAAATCTCCCGTCGCTAAACAGTGTCACAATGAAGGATATATTATGTCATTTAGAGGGACGCAAATTACAGATCCGGCTTCCTGTTACGGGGATAATGATCTAAAGGAATTCATCGAAGTAAGATTATAAAATTACATTGTTAACAGAAGGCCGCGCGGTGTAGCCGCGTGCTCTCAGGCGCCTTGCACGGTTTGCACGGGTCCCCCCGTCTGAGGTTCGAGTTCTCTCTCGGTCATGGGTGTGTGTGTGTTGTCCTTAGCGTAAGTTAGTTTAAGTTAGATTAAGTAAAGTGTAAGTCTAGGAACCGATGACCTCAGCAGTTTCGTGCCTTGGAAGCCTACCACACACTCACATACACTCCTGGAAATGGAAAAAAGAACACATTGACACCGGTGTGTCAGACCCACCATACTTGCTCCGGACACTGCGAGAGGGCTGTACAAGCAATGATCACACGCACGGCACAGCGGACACACCAGGAACCGCGGTGTTGGCCGTCCAATGGCGCTAGCTGCGCAGCATTTGTGCACCGCCGCCGTCAGTGTCAGCCAGTTTGCCGTGGCATACGGAGCTCCATCGCAGTCTTTAACACTGGTAGCATGCCGCGACAGCGTGGACGTGAACCGTATGTGCAGTTGACGGACTTTGAGCGAGGGCGTATAGTGGGCATGCGGGAGGCCGGGTGGACGTACCGCCGAATTGCTCAACACGTGGGGCGTGAGGTCTCCACAGTACATCGATGTTGTCGCCAGTGGTCGGCGGAAGGTGCACGTGCCCGTCGACCCGGGACCGGACCGCAGCGACGCACGGATGCACGCCAAGACCGTAGGATCCTACGCAGTGCCGTAGGGGACCGCACCGCCACTTCCCAGCAAATTAGGGACACTGTTGCTCCTGGGGTATCGGCGAGGACCATTCGCAACCGTCTCCATGAAGCTGGGCTACGGTCCCGCACACCGTTAGGCCGTCTTCCGCTCACGCCCCAACATCGTGCAGCCCGCCTCCAGTGGTGTCGCGACAGGCGTGAATGGAGGGATGAATGGAGACGTGTCGTCTTCAGCGATGAGAGTCGCTTCTGCCTTGGTGCCAATGATGGTCGTATGCGTGTTTGGCGCCGTGCAGGTGAGTGCCACAATCAGGACTGCATACGACCGAGGCACACAGGGCCAACACCTGGCATCATGGTGTGGGGAGCGATCTCCTACACTGGCCGTACACCACTGGTGATCGTCGAGGGGACACTGAATAGTGCACGGTACATCCAAACCGTCATCGAACCCATCGTTCTACCATTCCTAGACCGGCAAGGGAACTTGCTGTTCCAACAGGACAATGCACGTCCGCATGTATCCCGTGCCACCCAACGTGCTGTAGAAGGTGTAAGTCAACTACCCTGGCCAGCAAGATCTCCGGATCTGTCCCCCATTGAGCATGTTTGGGACTGGATGAAGCGTCGTCTCACGCGGTCTGCACGTCCAGCACGAACGCTGGTCCAACTGAGGCGCCAGGTGGAAATGGCATGGCAAGCCGTTCCACAGGACTACATCCAGCATATCTACGATCGTCTCCATGGGAGAACAGCAGCCTGCATTGCTGCGAAAGGTGGATATACACTGTACTAGTGCCGACATTGTGCATGCTCTGTTGCCTGTGTCTATGTGCCTGTGGTTCTGTCAGTGTGATCATGTGATGTATCTGACCCCAGGAATGTCTCAATAAAGTTTCCCCTTCCTGGGACAATGAATTCACGGTGTTCTTATTTCAATTTCCAGGAGTGTATTAGCAGAGATAAAGATTTTCTTTTAAGCAAGATGTGGCATTATATTTTATCACATATAAAACAACAACTGTGTGACTTTCGACTGGCTGCATCTTAATTTACGATTAATCGCTTTTGGTTGTTTCTATCACCTGTGACGCAGAGGGCAGCCGTTTTGCTTCTCGCGCACCCGCAGCTGCCTGTTCCCGGAGTAAAAAGGAGTCACCATATCTGATGTTACCTCAGGTCCAGCGTGACTGTGCATCCGCAATCTGATCTGAAGATGGCGGCCAGTTAGCCCGTCAAAATATCGTGTCGTCGGGACGAAGAAATCCGGTCGCATACCGGTGAAGAGCATCGACAGTTATTAAGCCGGAAGAATCTGCGAAATCGCAAGGTTTTCACTCTTTGTAAAACTACAAAATTTCTCCGAAAAGTTGATGTTTGGCCAAATGTGAAATCATGTTCCAAGGTACAAAATGGCAGCGTATTTAGGAAGAATTATTGTATTGAAGTTTAAAAGCGTTGCAGTCGAGAAAATCTTATCAATATTGTGTAGGAGTCACCCAGTCCTCGGCTGCAAACTGTTTTGCCAGGATATGTGACCTGACCAATTGTGGGGTATCTTTTGGCACCAATAAATGAAGACTGGTTATTACTCAATTTATTGTTCAATATACGTCTCGTAGCTGTGGCGATAGTGAGAGCTGCTCTGTGTGTAGATTGCAAAAGAATCTACTATCATCAGTGGCTGACTCAACGCTGCCCGGAGGTCGCTGCGTCAGCCCGAAGCATAGCTGGGCGACTCATTGTTTGGATGGTTGACCGCACACCGATCCATTGGCGCTTCCCGTGCGGCAGATCCGCTATGAAGGAGGCGTGACCACGGTGTGTACGTGTTTGTGTGTGTGTGTGTGTGTGTGTGTGTGTGTGTGCACGCACGAGCGCGCCCGGTTGATTCACAGGCAACCCTCACAGTGCTCTGTCCCTCTGTGGTCACTGCCCGCATTATCCCGTCAGATGGAGCGTAGTGTCTTGTGCCATTATGTCGAATGTCGTGATGTACGCTGATCTTGGCCTGCCGGTTTGGTAGGCCCTCTAGTCCGTACGATGCCAAAGCTTCAGATCAGCTTCTGCCCTGATCTGCCGTCTGTCCTATTGATAAGCTGACTCAATAGTTTGTAGGCGTATTTACATCGAACTGAGTAGAGGCCGATTCGGTCCCATACGTTACGGATTGTCAGCGGTCTCTGGCTCTGCTACATTTGCTTAACGAGTTTGTTCCCCTACTGTAACTGCCCCATCAGGTCCCCGACTCCACGACATGTGCTGCTGCGTATTGTCTAGTGTATCTAACTTAATGTTACGAGGGCAACAAAGGTAGTTTGGTGTGCACTTGTTGTGACGTGGGACACACGCTCAAAGATACTTCAACTCATTAAAGACACGGCAATAATTCACAATCAAACACAAACTCTGGTTTGTAATTTCCAACAGATTTTTATTTAACAGTTGCATGACAACAGCAAACTGTTGTTAATCCCCAATAATATACATAATTACCCTAGAATTTGAAACATTACTAAACAGACCAAATGTCTATAATCGTCAAAGCACACCCAAAACAAAAAATAATTTTAAAACTCTTTTTACATAAGTCTTAAGAACCATACAAACAATAAATGGTTTACTGAGAAAAACTCCCACAGAAGCAGGACATCTCTTCTAGATATAACAGCAGAAACAACTCACAATTTATCTTCTTGAATAAGATTATAAAACCCCAGTACACTGCAAGGCAACTTTCAGGTATAAAGTTTCAGTGACAAATAATAGCACGTCAGAGATGCACGGTGAATGAAAGCTCGAAGGAACGCTAAAGAAGGAAAGACAGACACCTCGGGATCACCAGGAACAAATAATAAAATAATCAGCTTAAATTCTGGGAGAAATGGACTCTACTGATAAAAAAAGTGACAAGTGCTAACGGTGAAATTTCAATCTGGTCGCCGGCAAGGCGTCGTCCCCCAGTTAAGCGACTAGTTACAGCGGATACGTGCACTGCTGATTATACCCCTAAACAACAATACAAAACTACACAGCAACTGAGCATTATCCAGAGTAATACAATCCTTAAAACAATAGAAGAATTTCAAAACAGCAATACGACCACAAGGGACCCACAAGCCCTTAAAATGGTTAACTCTGAATGTGGAGTTAACCATATTAATTTTGTCACTACTTTGTCATTAATACACTCCTGGAAATGGAAAAAAGAACACATTGACACCGGTGTGTCAGACCCACCATACTTGCTCCGGACACTGCGAGAGGGCTGAACAAGCAATGATCACACGCACGGCACAGCGGACACACCAGGAACCACGGTGTTGGCCATCGAATGGCGCTAGCTGCGCAGCATTTGTGCACCGCCGCCGTCAGTGTCAGCCAGTTTGCCGTGACATACGGAGCTCCATCGCAGTCTTTAACACTGGTAGCATGCTGCGACAGCGTGGACGTGAACCGTATGTGCAGTTGACGGACTTTGAGCGAGGGCGTATAGTGGGCATGCGGGAGGCCGGGTGGACGTAACGCCGACTTGCTCAACACGTGGGGCGTGAGGTCTCCACAGTACATCGATGTTGTCGGCAGTGGTCGGCGGAAGGTGCACGTGCCCGTCGACCTGGGACCGGACCGCAGCGACGCACGGATGCACGCCAAGACCGTAGGATCCTACGCAGTGCCGTAGGGGACCGCACCGCCACTTCCCAGCAAATTAGGGACACTGTTGCTCCTGGGGTATCGGCGAGGACCATTCGCAACCGTCTCCATGAAGCTGGGCTACGGTCCCGCACACCGTTAGGCCGTCTTTCGCTCACGCCCCAACATCGTGCAGCCCGCCTCCAGTGGTGTCGCGACAGGCGTGAATGGAGGGACGAATGGAGACGTGTCGTCTTCAGCGATGAGAGTCGCTTCTGCCTTGGTGCCAATGATGGTCGTATGCGTGTTTGGCACCGTGCAGGTGAGCGCCACAATCAGGACTGCATACAACCGAGGCACACAGGGCCAACACCCGGCATCATGGTGTGGGGAGCGATCTCCTACACTGGCCGTACACCACTGGTGATCGTCGAGGGGACACTGAATAGTGTACGGTACATCCAAACCGTCATCGAACCCATCGTTCTACCATTCCTAGACCGGCAAGGGAACTTGCTGTTCCAACAGGACAATGCACGTCCGCATGTATCCCGTGCCACCCAACGTGCTCTAGAAGGTGTAAGTCAACTACCCTGGCCAGCAAGATCTCCGGATCTGTCCCCCATTGAGCATGTTTGGGACTGGATGAAGCGTCGTCTCACGCGGTCTGCACGTCCAGCACGAACGCTGGTCCAACTGAGGCGCCAGGTGGAAATGGCATGGCAAGCCGTTCCACAGGACTACATCCAGCATCTCTATGATCATCTCCATGGGAGAATAGCAGCCTGCATTGCTGCGAAAGGTGGATATACACTGTACTAGTGCCAACATTGTGCATGCTCTGTTGCCTGTGTCTATGTGCCTGTGGTTCTGTCAGTGTGATCATGTGATGTATCTGACCCCAGGAATATGTCAATAAAGTTTCCCCTTTCTGGGACAATGAATTCACGGTGTTCTTATTTCAATTTCCAGGAGTGTAATATGTGCAGACAGTCTTATTATTGCCAGAGCTGGAGGTAATAATATACTCAAATATATGAGAAGGTGGTCACAGTGCTAAATACCCACTCATTACATAACTCAGTGTACTCACATCTAGAATGACGTGATGTCCTTATTAGAGATGGAGGATCCGCTCCTGAACTAATTCATAGAGTTGAATCTTTCAAAGGAGTGAACAATCAGTGATTCAGAAAAAAAGAACGGTAGCTCCAAACGTTTCCCACAGCAGAGAGAGAGAGAGAGAGAGAGAGAGAGAGAGAGAGAGAGAGACAGTCGGAGCAGACCAGTGGGGCCTCTGCTGGTCAGAACACACTGCACGCCACACAACACAGCCAGCGCCGGCCTCTACCCTGCTTCTGCCTTGGCTGCCTGCATTGTGCAGTGCCCCATTGGATTTTGTGTTTCACATATGCCGTGCCCTCTCTGTGCTTCCTCTGCCGCGTGCAGTGTCTGGCGCACCTTAACTTAGCATAGCACTCCGTCGGCGATCGTTTCAGTCGCACGTCCTGCCCTCTGGGCAGTTGATGCGAGCAACAGGACAGAGAGCCCCCTAGCGGAGAACATAAGAACTATTTGCAACAACCTGCTCGCAAGAGAACGGACGATTTGTCTCCGAGCGGGTGAGTGGTGGCAGTTCACCGCTCCCTCCACCATCGGAACTTGCACGCTCAACGCTCACCCCACCGTTCTCGTCTCTAGCCAGAGTGTTGAGCAAAGCAACTCAGGTGTCACTCTGGTCTCTGCGGTCTTAGCTCATGCAGTAATACAGCTCGCGGCTCGACCAGCTTGACTCATCGCCTCTGCATCGGAGTTCGTCTCTACTGGATATTGTTCTTCGTAGTAATACCGTTATGTATATTGCATAATTATGTTATGTATATATCATTTGTTTTTATTTTATTTTTATTTGTTTAAACTGATCAGATTAGGTTCCTGACAGCTCCTCTTACTATAGGATTTTTTATTATGGTCACTCGAATTTACACTTTAATTACGAGCGAACCGATAAACGTATAGCAAAAGTGATACACCAATATTTTCCTTGTTTTATTCTGCAGAAGGCTATATGCAGCACTTTGGTCTTACAGTCAAATTTACATATTTTTTCTTATTGTAGTACGGATTTTGCGATTTTAGGCGTCTTCGGAAGGAAATGTTCACTTTAAAAATATATGGCTTGAGATGTATCTGTACGAGGTTAATGAAATTTTAATACATTACAGCCAAATATATTGTTAATGTAAATCTCAAGTTACAACATTTTCCAATCACCCAAAAAACCATGATAGTGCAAAATAAATCAATAATCAAAAACTTTGTCGTATTGTGGAAATGCCAATAAAAAATACAAAATTCTTACTCATTATCTGTGTTACTTTAAAATAGGATCAAATAAGATCAAAATACAGGTATAGTACTGGAATAAACCAAGTTTAAAGGGCAATGTGCCTTTCATTTATTTTCTATTGTGAATGAGTGGTGAGTCATGAAAAAGAGCTAGTTCATTTCATGGAGTGAACAGTTCTGATCCGATCTCTGAAAAGAACAGTTTTGCCCATCTCTAGTCCTTATTATGTCGTTAGTTAATAGCTGTCAATGATTTAGTTAGATGATAAATGACGAAAATATATTGAAACTAATACGCTGATTATGTTCCATTTCTTCAAGACTGGTTACTGCAAGACCTTTTGATATTCTATGCGGGATCTGGAGTAGATTTTCTATCGTAACTGCAGTGTGGTTTTTATTTTTCAAATGTAGAAATATGTTCTCCCGATTATATCTAACGTTATAATGTCTTCCTGTATTACCAAAATAAAAGTTGTTACAGTTGCTGAATTTGATTTTGAATAGGCCTGTAATATCATATTTGTACATTATAGCGGTGTGCGAATGTAATTTTACGGAAAGGTAGTTAATGGTTCAAAAGGCTAGTTGAATATACCGTATGTGACTTTAAGAAGTCCATTAATTTTCTTCATTTGTGTGGCTATACTGTCCGTAGCTGCTTTACAATTCTTGAGCGTAGTTTCATTCCGTTGTTCCAACTACAAAAAAATGTGTATTTTGTTCACCGGCCGTGTTTCGCTATATTGAGGTAAAGCACCATCAGTGGTCTGTAATTAAGTTATTTACATTTTGATTTGCTGTAAGATCGGACAACACATTGATAACAATATGTTGGTTTCTACTTAAGGTGATTTCCGCTTGATTTCTCGCCTACATCGTGAAATGCCGTCTGTTATCATATCGTTGATGTTTTTCTTCTTTAGGAACTGATAGTGGTGGTCTAATTTTCAGTTGCTCTGCAGAGCTACACATTTCTTATGTTTTCCGCAGCACACTTTCTCGCACACCACTGTTTTGTGTTTATTTTTTATTTTTTACTTCTAAGTGTGTATTGTGGTTTGTGTTTTCTAGTGTTGCCAACATAACTTTGCCACTAGTTCGTTTTTAACTTAAACACTTTTTTAGTTTGTTGTATGTGTGTAATTCTATTTAATTATATTGCTGTGTGGTTATATAGTATGAAACAGTATGGAAGGAATAGTGATGCAGTTTTTTTTTTCTTTTCTTGTTGTGGGTAAGGGAGAAGTCATGATGAGTGGACATAAGTATGTAGTAATGTGACGGAGTGTGAGTTGGAGGGGAAGGTGAGGAGTGAAAAGTGAAATGAAATTGAGAGGGTCGAGTTCGGTGGGAGAGGGGGAGATGGTGAAGGATTGTGTTCTTATACGAGTTTCATATTTGTAGTATAATTTTGTGATTAGGTTGGGGTGAAAGTCATTTCTATAGGCTATGTAAGGTAGCTGGGTTCCTTTTTAATCTATTAATCATTGAATAATAAAATGCTATTTTACACGACACTGGATGACAGGCATTGAGATTTATAATGTTATCAGAAGTGGTATTCTTTCTATGGATGTCAAATAAGCGATGATTATTATTTTTGCGAATCGTAACAGTGTAGCAGGCACATTAGCCGATGTTTTCCTACATTATCTGGAAAAGTAATCCCTTAACTCAAACTGCCCCTCTCTCAACCAATTTTCATGCCGTTTTAGCAATGTAGATGATACCCTCACGTCGGTAAATGACAGCCATGCAGATATCCAATAAATCCACCAAAAACTCAATCAACTACACCCTAAAATTAATTTCATTGCGGAAATGAAGAAAGCCTACCATTAACTAGCTAGAATTCACAGTTGGCAAAAATATTTCGTATCTACAGAAAGAGTACCACTTCTAATAATACTATAAATGCCAATTCTTGTCATCCAAAGTTACAATAAATAGCGTTTTTCCTTTCAGTGACTGATTGATTAGATAATCTACTGTTAGAAAACCAGGAATTCATAAAGAACTAAACACACTTCATTATATAACCTATACAAATGACTTTGAACCTGACGTAATGAAAGAATTATACTAAAAATGTAAAACACCAAAGCAGAACACAATACATAACGAGATCATCTAACCTGAGAAACATGACCTAAACAGAAAATAAGATACGTAACAACAGTATACCTTATCAGAATCTCCAACAAAATTAATACACTTCTTAAAGCCACAAATACTCAACTAGCCTTTCGAACCAATAACAACAACCACTAGAACATACAAATTTGATAACAAAGGCATATATAAAATCACATGCAGCAACTCTAACTACTTTTACAATGACCATACTGGAAGAAATTTGAACGTCAGATGTAAGGAACACGGATAAAGAGTTTAATTCCCGCCCCACGAAAGTAAACTTAAATTATTATCACTTAATAATAGGTAGTTACTTGAATGGAAACTTCTGGGCGAGAGAAATCGCTTACCCAATATTTTTACACAACTGTCTCCCACACTTTCAGGTAGAAGTTTTATTACTATTTTGAATCCTTATGTCTATTAACAAACTAATTAGAAGTTACAGTTCATAATCATATTTTGCCTGTCTCTTGTAGTCGAAGTCAGCATCTGGAATAAAATCTCTGTGGCTCTTCAGAATTCCGGCGATAATCGACTCTGAAAATACTTAAAATGATATGAGGCACAATCGTACGTCGTGGGGAAGCCGTCTTGGGTACTATGACGTACTCTCTCTGCAGCATGGGAATGTGTCCAAGTCCAGAATATAATCTCTTAAAATAGAGCATAAATGACCACGATGCAGGCTCTACTGATTTCCCAGGATACAAAGTTCAAGCGAGTTATGACACACCAAATATTGTTCCAAGGCGCTAACGAGGAAGAAATTAAAGTAACCAAAGAATTGAACGTACCTTTTCCATTCATGAAATTATAATTTTCCATAAAGAATTATCCTAGGTACATTCCAGTATAAATCATCCTCTTGTATGAGGTGAAATGTTACCACAATTAATAAAATTTGATTCCTTACTCAAGATGGCAGCTTACAACAATGCAGTTAATTACAGTTCCACTGCGATCCTGCTCTCCACAATTCTCAATCAGCAGTAGTTAGCCCATTGTATACGTAATGTTCCACATTATATCCACAGAGATTTTATATCACGAGTCAGAGATAATCTGTCCTTTGTAGTCCTAAGGAGTCTTTGAGCCATATAAATCACTTGCTCGGTTACCCGTAACATTTGTGCTATAAGAGATAAAGATGTGGGAAAATTGTGGTGCTACAAGAGGATTCTACGATATGAGTGTTGGCTTTAGCGAGTTACGTAAAAAACATGGACAAACATCGTATACATAATATCCACTGTGGCGTCATAGTAATGTGGATTTTTTCAAAGTAATAGAACAAACACTTCGTATTACGAATAATGTAATGAAAGAACACTTCTTAGAACGAAACAGAAATCGAATATATGCTATTGTATAAACACACTCTATCGCTATAATGAACATCAGAACATAAACTATGAAGTGAGAAGAAATGAAAAGATCAATTCATGAAGAATTTAGAAATGCTGTAGATGTATTGTTGGATACGAAATCGAATAATAACCGAAAACTGTAGCTACCGGTATCTGTTAGAATCGCTAAGAACTACCAAAATAAAAAAAATACATATTTATTTTCTCAAAAGACAGCCCTTGTAACTGAAAAAACATGCTACTAAACGAAAGAGCCAAAACTATCACATAAAAAGTAAACTACAAATACACTTACAGGCTCAGCTACTTTTGTAAAGTCTGCTGCTGTTGATAAAAACTCCCATGATTATCGGAAAAAATAATTGCTTTCAGAATAATTATTGCTCGAATTATATTCAGAAACAACGAAATATTTCTGACAAATAATTACCCTAAATCAAATCATATGCGCGTCCAAGCCAAACAAGTATCACAGCGAACAAATTGATAACGTTAAATCGTTAGCATGTTGTCAGCCAGTGACAATAGCACTAATTCGTAGATAATATCAGCTGCAGTTTTTTAATAACGTAATTGAACCACGTAGTACGAATATTCGACAAAATTGTAAATACAGTTAGGATATTGCGAAGAGCATCGAATATCACGACATACGACAGAGATCAACCGGGTACCGTACATTCGTGTTAGCATTCGTTTCCTTCGACACCTCAACGAAATTTGCACGTTTCACCTAACACAGATCTCTTGGTACTCTCTTAAGACATGTAGTTTTCTTGGCTTTAACTAGAAAACTGTTGAATTATAACCTGACATAGAGCTAATTCTACGCTACAGCTCAGCTTATCACCACAGAAAACTTTCCCGCTGTCATATTCGTTGCCTTTGCCAGCTCACAACCAAACTGTTGCAGATCAACCTAACCTGGACCTCAGGCTACGCAACAGATCGGCCTGCCAGATGTGATGGAGTAAAGCTACTGTTTAGAGAAAAATAATGTCCGAAGGTTGGTGGTCTTACACGTTTTTAATGTTCCATACTTCCATCGGTAAAAACTGGTCCTCTATAAGTTCAATTTGTTGTCCGTCTGTCTGACCGTCAGTTAGGACCCCTTTTTATCAGGAACGGGTACGGGTGTCAAGTTGAAATTGATTTCAACGGCACTTCGGTTGTTACAAACAATTTAAGGTTGAAAGTCAGTGCAGTCAAAAGATACGTCCACTTACGTCACATACAAGGACGCTCTAAAACTCACTCATCAAAATCTGCAGGGTACTTCCCGCTGACCTAGAACAATTAAATATGGCAAGAAGCAAGGTTTCACAGAACAGACAAAGGAGAAAAATCCGAAAATTGTTCATTTTTTAATTAATTTCAGAATTTTTTGTCATTTTTACTCCGTCCATCTGTCTGACGGTCTGTTAAGATCCCTTTTTTCAGGAACGGGCAGAGGCTTCAAGTTGAAATGTATGACAAATACTGCGGTGTACGGTCACCTGACGATGTAGAACATTTAAGTTTCTAAGCCAATACAGTCAAAAGATATGAGCTACACTCCTGGAAATTGAAATAAGAACACCGTGAATTCATTGTCCCAGGAAGGGGAAACTTTATTGACACATTCCTGGGGTCAGATACATCACATGATCACACTGACAGAACCACAGGCACATAGACACAGGCAACAGAGCATGCACAATGTCGGCACTAGTACAGTGTATATCCACCTTTCGCAGCAATGCAGGCTGCTATTCTCCCATGGAGACGATCGTAGAGATGCTGGATGTAGTCCTGTGGAACGGCTTGCCATGCCATTTCCACCTGGCGCCTCAGTTGGACCAGCGTTCGTGCTGGACGTGCAGACCGCGTGAGACGACGCTTCATCCAGTCCCAAACATGCTCAATGGGGGACAGATCCGGAGATCTTGCTCGGCAGGGTATTTGACTTACACCTTCTAGAGCACGTTGGGTGGCACGGGATACATGCGGACGTGCATTGTCCTGTTGGAACAGCAAGTTCCCTTGCCGGTCTAGGAATGGTAGAACGATGGGTTCGATGACGGTTTGGATGTACCGTGCACTATTCAGTGTCCCCTCGACGATCACCAGTGGTGTACGGCCAGTGTAGGAGATCGCTCCCCACACCATGATGCCGGGTGTTGGCCCTGTGTGCCTCGGTTGTATGCAGTCCTGATTGTGGCGCTCACCTGCACGGCGCCAAACACGCATACGACCATCATTGGCACCAAGGCAGAAGCGACTCCCATCGCTGAAGACGACATGTCTCCATTCGTCCCTTCATTCACGCCTGTCGCGACACCACTGGAGGCGGGCTGCACGATGTTGGGGCGTGAGCGGAAGACGGCCTAACGGTGTGCGGGACCGTAGCCCAGCTTCATGGAGACGGTTGCGAATGGTCCTCGCCGATACCCCAGGAGCAACAGTGTCCCTAATTTGCTGGGAAGTGGCGGTGCGGTCCCCTACGGCACTGCGTAGGATCCTACGGTCTTGGCGTGCATCCGTGCGTCGCTGCGGTCCGGTCCCAGGTCGACGGGCACGTGCACCTTCCGCCGACCACTGGCGACAAGATCGATGTACTGTGGAGACCTCACGCCCCACGTGTTGAGCAATTCGGCGGTACGTCCACCCGGCCTCCCGCATGCCCGCTATACGCCCTCGCTCAAAGTCCGTCAACTGCACATACGGTTCAGGTCCACGCTGTCGCGGCATGCTACCAGTGTTAAAGACTGCGATGGAGCTCCGTATGCCACGGCAAACTGGCTGACACTGACGGCGGCGGTGCACAAATGCTGCGCAGCTAGCGCCATTCGACGGCCAACACCGCGGTTCCTGGTGTGTCCGCTGTGCCGTGCGTGTGATCATTGCTTGTACAGTCCTCTCGCAGTGTCCGGAGCAAGTATGGTGGGTCTGACACACCGGTGTCAATGTGTTCTTTTTTCCATTTCCAGGAGTGTATTTATGTCACAAATTTTGATACTCGGAAACTCACTCATCAAAACCCGTAGTCATTGTACTGATTGCCGAACGTGTTGGTCCCATGAGCCAAGCGGCTGCTACCCGGACGGTCACCAGCCTGCTGAAGAGGTAGACGGGAAATCTTGATTTGACCAATTCACCTGCTCGCTGCTCTCTCCTTCGGTTTCTTGCCATTGAGCTTCCTTTCCATGTTTGTTTTCTCTAGATTTTCTCCTTCACTTTTCATAATATGGCCAAAGAGCTGGAGATTTTTGGCTTACGGGAGAGGAAAACGTCTAGAGATACTGAGCTGCTCACTAATAGACTATTGTTCATCTTTCTGTCCAGTTTATGACTAGCAATCTACGCATGCACCAAAACTTGAATGCATCAATATGCTACTCGTCTCTGGATTTGAAGGTCCATATATCTCAAACATAAAAGAAGACTTAAAACATGTGTGTTTCAACAAGTCAGTTTGTACCGAAGACACGGCGTACGAGTCGTACTTGCGTTTTTACTGTTTTCGTTTCTGTTTACATTCCTATTTAGTAATGGCTGACGCGATATCTTTTCACTAAAACTCATCCGCGTTATATTACGCCTGAACAGGATCAGACGTGCTTCCAGTCTTCGTTTGACGTGGCTCCACTTGAAACATCATCTCAAATATCACGGAGAAGTACTGTAATAACACCCATGGGTCAATGCTATTTTCACTTCAGATGGAGTTGCCAGAAATGTTTATTTCTGTAGTAATGTTTGCACATTTAACAATTTGAGCCAGTGCGAAACACGAGAAAATTACAAATAACACAGTACGGCGTGCGGGAGAGAAAACGAAACGAAAATACTTTGTCCCATCGTTGGTTGATAACTCAGGTAAGAGAAGAAAATTACATCTGTCGTGGAAAAAAGGTGCTGATATACAGGAATTCGTCTTTCGTGGGGTATCAGGTTCAGAGATAAAATCGTATTACATACGCTTGGAGCGCTCACAGCAAATTTTTTATCTCCGCCTGTAAAAGATTACACCAAAGGCCGAATAACTGAAATTTCAACCTGTGGAGTATTTTCTTTGAAATATGACTCTGGGATAGGAAATAAGTAGAAACAAAGTGTAGAATACTGCACATTTGCAACCGTGTTTTTACTCGTACGCAAAAACACATTGAAGTTATCTTTGCAGTCATTATCAAAAATTATTGTTAGCACATAATGTGGGGTCCAGTTCCTCGTAGAACTTACAATCCTTTAAACAGTATTTTTATATCTGTGACAAAAAGCTGAATAGCCTCAAAAACAGGACATTTATATAGATGTAGTTACCTAACGAGATGCTATTTTCCAGTTGCACCATATGAAAAATGTAGTAAAAGCTCCCGGTACCTGTCGTGGTACACTTTAAAGCTCAGCCATTCGTAAAATAAGACTCGCAAGTAACTGGTTACAGTGTACAAGGTCCTGGAGAACAGGCACAGAATTCATTGCAGTCAAGGAGAGCTAAAAATTATGTATTCTTGATAGGTTCCGTACCTCAGGTAATACTGTATTTTTTTTCAAATTTAGAGACAGAGATTTGTTCTATCATACTATAAGAGCCTCGATAAATTTGATGTTCTTCCGCGCCTCCTGTACATTAGTGATCTTTTCGCACATGTACACGATTATGGGTAATTATTCGATGAAAAGTATCCGGACTCATATTAATCAACATTGGTACGGAGTGCATCTTCCCATCGTCTTTATGGCGGTTTGAGTGATGGATATATATATTGAGGCGTCTGAATTTGTTTGGAGATGTGGCACGCCGTACTCCCACAAGAGCCGCAACCAGTGAAGTCGCCTCAGCGGTCAAAGACTTCTGTCAATCAGAACACGAGTTCTGCCTCGTTTCGTTTTAACTGTGGTTCATCCTTCTCGTTTCCACTTCACAATTGCAGCACAATGGTCTTCCATATTTCTTCACACCTTATGAGCTTGAAGGTTTACCTTAGAACTTTATTTTTTTTTTTTTGAAATTTTAACATAAAAATAAAGAATATTGTCAAGTGAATTACTCACTTCTATTTTCACAAAAAGTTTCTGTAGTTATCGCTACACTTCGCCCATTCTTATAAAGTTCGATTAGTTCATTTTCTGGTCCTCGTGCTCTATTTACTTTTGTTTTAGACAGCTCTCGTTTCACTTCCTCCTTTATTTCTATATTGTTTTGTAATAAGATCTTAACTTCTCCTTTTTTTGTCCAAATTTTCCTATAATAACGTTGAATAATATCTTATCCAGTCTTGAACTCGAACTTTTTTTAACGTTGTTACACTGTACCGTGGTTGGTACTGTTCCAGCATACGGACGAAGATAGCTATAATTCCGCCGTGTGCCATGTGCGAGATCGCTGTCAGAAAGAGTGATTACCTGTGAGCCAGCAAGGAGGAAATGGAAAGTGACAGTACTGCGGGAGGAAGAAACTGGTAGCTGTGACGGCTTTCCTTGTAAACAGATGACCTCAACTGCGCCCTTAAGTTTATTCTCTGGGCCTGTACGGTGGAAGAGTGCGTATTTGTGGTGTGTGTAGAGAGCCTGGGCTGCGCTTGCTCTTAGTGCTAAAATGTGCTGTCAGTTTTTCTGAGCTCTGTCTTGGGTGGCATTGAGCTGTATTGATCCAGCGACAGATTGTGTTTTTGTATTAAGGAACACAAAGTGTTTGTTTGGGCGCTGAGAGTTCTGCTAGTTATTTTCTGAATACGAGTTGTACTTACGTGATTAACTATCAGTTACTTGGCTGTATATTGATATTTATGCCAGCCAGCAGTTGTAGTGAAAGGAAGAAGTGTTGATCTTCCTTGATGCTAAGAGCAGTGATTACTGGCTATTAATTATAGTCTGTCGCAGCTTTGATTCCCTTAACATTTATTACTTGAAAAAACCAATGTGCTAAATAGCTGCCACATGTGGGAAGGAGAGTGACGCCGGTACAGTATACAGTGAACAAGGAAAGCTAACGTTGTTTATAATAGATTTTCTAATGTTAGTTGGACGTGTTGAATGATACTTTTCCTTATTATTGCTGTAACAGTTTCTAAGCAGTCTCATTTCCTACGTTTGCGTAATGATGTGCAGAAGAGTACCGTATGATAATATTTAACGTTGTTAAAAGCACAGTGTCCGAAGAAATACCTATACCGGGTGTCAAAAGAATCACAGTACGCCACAAAAGGAAGGAGAAACGTGGTGAACGGTGTGAAAGAGTTCGGAATACAAAATTGTGCTTATGTGTCGGTAGTAAAGTGGTAGGGCGACCTCCAGACCGGATGAGAGGAAACGCAGATCACAGAAAAACCTAAGTAATTACTTATTTACATAAAAATCTGTTTGACAATCTAAAAATAACAGAACTGTACCGTTATAGATATCACTGTTGATGCCTTAGAGCAAGAGAAAGGCGTAACACATCTGGAAAAAATAAATGAAGTTGCAGCAAGAAAATGCGGTTTTATTTACAAAATAAGTATTTCTGTGCTTGCTGTGGAGGATGGCCACGCAAACAAACTTGTCATTCACGCACACCAGGAAATTCAGTGTAGTCTATACTAGAAATTCAGAAGTCTTCATCTGAACGTACATATAACCATACAACACATAAAATCCTACAACATATGCAAATGTAACGATCTTGTACCTAAATACATCAATCTAAAGATTAAAAACAGTTCAACCAGAGCCCAAAAAGCGATACATGCTTCTCAGAAAATGAGGTTAAAATACGAAATAAACTCCCTAGACAGTAAAAAATAAGAGCTAAATTACAGAATGAGATTTTCACTCTGCAGCGGAGTGTGCGCTGATATGAAACTTCCTGGCAGATTAGAACTGTGTGTCCGACCGAGACTCGAACTCAGGACCTTTGCCTTTCGCGGGCAAGTGCTCTACCATCTGAGCTACCGAAGCACGACTCACGCCCGGTCCTCACAGCTTTACTTCTGCCAGTATCTCGTCTCCTACCTTCCGAACTTTACAGAAGCTCTCCTGCTAAATTACAAGTTAACCTGTATACGACACACTTACAAATTCCGCTCTCCATTACTAATATGACGGTTTCTCACGTCTGGTCAACAAGGCCGAAAAGCATGAGAAAACTGATGCACAAAGAATGGAACAGTTCATAGAAGAAAGGTCAACCAACTCAAAAAACTCGAGTCACCGCACAATACCTTTACACAGAAACAAGAAAAACACACAGACACGTTCTACCCAAGGTTAGTAAAGCTTACAGACACAATTAAACAATAAAGAAAGACAGCTGTTGGAGAAAGGATAAAAATATAATGTAAATTCAAACTTACATTAAGATTACATAGAAAATGTAATTATAGAACCAGAAACTGATTTGACAAGGAAAGATAGGAATGAAAACAGCAGTGTCAACATTGGAGTAACCAGAGAACTAGTAGAAAAAGAAATGTATAACATAATAACCAGTATAAGAAACAAACAACATAAAAACAACAAAAACACAGAATCTGCAACACTCAGAAAGCTTACGAGAAAACTCCAAAATGAAAATGTTATCATTTCAAAGGCAGACAGAGGGAACATAGTAGTACTGATAGACAAAGTACAATACATTGAAAACACACAGGACTTCATCTCACAAAATAACATTACAAAATTAAAATCTGACCAACAAACAGATTCCAGACAAAAGTGAAAAACACTCTGAAAAATATAGACATTGTACTGGATAACACGGAGGAAAGAAAGTTGACACAGATTAATCCCACTGAACCTGCCATCCGAAGGCAACCAATGGTCCACAAACCGAATCTTCACCTGAGACCAGTACTGGATTTCAGAAAATGCCACACTTACAAGCTTGCAGGATACACGCTGAAATTACTGTCTGAAAATTTCAAAGTACAGGAAGACAGAACCATTAGAAACACTACACAGCTGATACAACAAATAAAAGACATATAAATCCCAGACATAGCAACACACCTTCATTTGATATAGAAATCGTATTTTCCAACATACCAGGAGCAGAAACAATATAATGGATAAGAACCTGGAAACTTATAGTCAATTCTCAGATGAACAGAATAAGGAAATAAGCACATTAATAAAGCTCATAACAGAACAAAATTACTTCCAATTCAACAATGAATTTTATTTACAATAGGATGGATTACCAATGAAGTCCTGAGTTTCAGGAGCTTTAGCAAATATTTTTGTAAACCACATTGAACAGATCATTTTCAGAAAAATAGTAGCAAAAAACACTACATATTATATTGGTTCAAGTATATGGATGACATTCTTTGCTTATAAAGACGAACCACAAACAAAAATTGAAAAACTACATGCTGACACTAACAAGGTATATAAAAACATAAAATTCACGATTGAAAGAGAACAGAATAACCGAATTACCTTTCTGCATATAACAATCAAAAGACAAAACAATAAGCACATGTTTTAAATTTACCATAAACTCACAGCAACAGACAATACTATTCCCCAATCCTCAAACCACCCAAATTCACAAAGCAAGTAGCACTTAGACACATGCTCCATAGACTCAACACGATGGCGCTCACGGAAGAAAACTACCAAAACGAACTGTACGTAAGAATGCGGATAGCACAAAACAATAGTTACAGGAGTAACATAGTCGCAAAGTTAAAGAACAAAATTAAAAGTAAAATAAAAGCAGAAAGCACCTAACCACAGACAACAACACAACAGAACCAAACACAAACACGCAGTCCTATAAAAAACACACAGACTAATCAGAAAAAGTTGAAAGGAAACTCAAGGTGGTACACATTGACATATAACCACAACTCACACATCAAATTACCAACACTTTCAAAAGACATGGAATAAACATAACATACAAAACAGACAATTCTATACGAAAATACACCCCAAAACTGACAAAAAACAGAGACATAAGCCAGAAAGCATATATATATCAACTACAGTATAACACCTGTGTTGGCAGATACATAGGACATACAGGTGGAATATTTGATGAGGTCACAAAGAACACATGAGAGCCTAGACATATAGAACAAACCATTCCACATTTGCAGAATACCTAAGAGAACATAACCACAAACCAACCACTAGAGAATAAGACTTGAAAATAATTAGAATCAACAATAAGAATTACCTCCTAACCCTGCAAGAAAGTTACCACTTACAGAAAACCAAAGTAGAAAGGAAAACGCTGTTGAATGATCCACTACACATGCTAAACAATTCATTGTTTAACTAATAGATAAAAAGTAGAATAACGCTCCCAAAGTGTATTAATATATTAATACCACCAAATATAATAATAATACCACCGAACATCTTTACACTCATTACCCATGACCCCCTTCACAGAACATTGAAACGAAAAGTCAAATCAGCTCTCACAAAAGCTTTCAACCAGGCGATAGCAGCTAGTACTTTCTTATTCAACACTCTACAGCTCTACTACCAATCCCCCCCCCCCCCATTTTATGCACACACACACACACACACACACACACACACACACACACACACACACGATATAAGCGTCATGAACAGAAGTTGGTTTTCAACATATAATTCGTTAGGTTGGCAACATGCACGTAAACAAACCAAAGAGGAGGAAACACGTAGCGAAGTTACAATATTTATGTTGTTAAAAGCACAGTGTGCGAAGAAATAACTATATCGAGTGGCAAAAGAATAATCTGACACCACAAAAAAGAAGCAGAAACATGGTGAACAGTGACAAAATGTTAGGAATACAAAACTGTGCTTACGTGTCAGTAACAGAGTGTAGGGCGATCTCCAGACCAGATGAGAAGAAACGCGATTCGCAGCAAACCGTAAGTAATTACTTAGTTACATAAAAAATCGCGACGTGATTTGTCTGATAATCTAAAAATAACAAAATCTTATCGATATAGATCCCATTGATAATGCCTTAGAGGAAGACAAGGATAAAAGAGTATGGGAAAAATAAATTAAGTTGCAACAAGAAAAGGCGGTTTCGTTTATAAAACAAGTACTCTATTTACTTTGTTCAGCAGGGAAAGATTCAACCATGGCAGCTATCCTTGTCATTTCTATCCTGTACAACTAAGAAATTCACACACTTGTCATTGCAGTATTTCAAATCTTGGGAACTGGGAACCACGGGGTCCAATTCTCTACAAAGATCACTTGTTTTGTACTACATAATTACTGGGCAGTTCTTAGATGTGTGATACGATTTATTTCAGTTAGCAATTTTAAAATCCGATCACAACCTGTAGTGAAGGCGTAATAACAAATTTTAGTGTTTAGTTAAAATAACACATTTTATCTGAAAGAATACTGAATGTATAATGCAACTTGTAAACCTTTTCTGTAACGGAAAATTGACATGTTACTTCCATATTCAGAGATTTAGAGGCTTTTTCCTTCTTTTTGGTAGTAATGAAGACGTATCGATCCTTTATCTTACAGCAATATTTCATTTATGTGTTTAAAAATCATTTTGTAGTTCTTGATGGCTAAGTACGGTAATTTTTGAAGGCGAAGCAGTGTACTTGAGGGCCGGCCGCGGTGGTCTCACGGTTCTAGGCGCGCAGTCCGGAACCGCGCGACTGCTACGGTAGCAGGTTCGAATCCTGCCTCAGGGATTTATGTGTGTGATGTCCTTAGGTTAGTTAGGTTTAAGTAGTTCTAAGTTCTAGGGGACTGATGACCACAGCTGTTAAGTCCCATAGTGCTCAGAGCCATTTGAACCATTTTGTACTTGAGAACAGTATAACTGTATATACGTCAGACAACTAAATATCTCGAAAACGACGCCTGTGCTACAGCTGGCCACATCGTAAGCACCCCTCGTGTGTTGGCGGTGTCAACTTTACATTTCAAAACGGAGTCTCCACTTTTTTTATTCAAGCCTTTGTTTTCCATTCGTTGAAGGTGCTGTAATCGACAAATATCATGTGTGGCTATTTTTGCAATTAAGATTCGACGCATTTGATTCTACATTTCATTTGCAATATAAATGTAAACCTTTGTGTCCTAATGGTTGATATCAATGTTTTAAATTTACTTCAGTGTTGCAAATTTGATTGTACAATACAATATGTTTAACAGTTTCATTGTCTAATTAGAAACTACGTTTAGCGTGGTCCTGGAACAACGCTGTGGATATAACAATTTCCTGGTCCCTAGGTTCCCGCCATTGGAGTGCTATATTTTGTTGACACCCCTTGCCTCTCACCATTGGGGTGCTTGACTTCGGTTAGTCCCCTTGCCCCTCATCATTGGCGTGCTTGATTTCAGTGAGCTCCATTGCCTCTCACGATGGGAGTGCTCCTTGCAGCCTCGCCGTAAATTAAAATTAATCCATCTCTGCAACAGAAACAAATATCCATTACGTCAGCTGTGCCAGAAAAGGTTCCAGGGAGGAGTGGTGCTGACAAGTTGGGTGTTCGCTCTTATGAGGCCCCTGCGGTGCAGCGTGGCGTGGCGCGGGGGGGGGGGGGGGGGGGGGGGGGTTGAACGTGGGTCGAGCATCCGATTGTCTAGACGATATGTGTGTAACACAGGTAGGTGCGCCCGTCGCTATCACTCCATGGACATTTCACCTAATTACAAAGGTCCTGGCTTACATTTCGCCAGTAACCGTGAAGCGATCAGAGCGAGAGTTTCTGCGGTTGGGTGGAAACACGCACCGAAATCATTTACTCTGATTGTAGGATTCGAGGGCGCACACGGAAATCAAGTGTTTCGATAGTTTGGAAACTCGCCACAACTAACATCCTACGGAACATAAAATTACACTCACGCTTATAAATTAAGAATGATATAAGAATGTGGTGCCACACAACGTGGCACTACACAAAACTGGTGCTAATAGCATAGGCACATAGGGAACACAGACCTATAAGTCCACGGCACTGGTGATAAGTTGAGAAAACCGTCCCGAAACACATGTGCTACAATACGGCACTGTTTCCTGCGCACGTACCCCGACATCAATATGTGATATGATCACCATGCACACGTACACAGACTGCATAACGGGTTGGCATACTCTGGATTAGGTGGTCGAGCAGCTGATTGGGTATAGCCTCCCATTCTTGCACCAGTGCCTGTTGGAACTCCTGAAGTGTCGTAGCGGTTTGAAGACGTGCAGCGATACGTCGACCGAGAGTATCGCAGACGTGCTCTATGGGGTTTAGGTCTGGAGAACACACAGGCTACTCCATTCGCCTGATATCTTCTGTTTCAAGGCACTCCTCCACGATGGCAGCTGGGTGGCGCCGTGCGTTATCATCCATCAGGAGGAATGTTGGACCCAATGCACCCCTGAAAAGGCGGACATACTGCTACAAAATGACGTCCCGATGCACCTGACCTGTTACAGTTCCTCTGTCAGACATGCAAGGGTGTACATGCACCAGTCATAATCCAACCTACACCATCAAACCACGACCTCCATAGAGGTCCCTTTCAAGGGCATTAAAGGGTTGGTATCTGGTCCATGGTTCACGCCAGATGAAAACCCGGTGAGAATCACTGTTGAGACTATACCTGTACTCGTCCGTTAACATAAACTGATACCACTGTTCCAATAACCATGTAGTGTGTTCTTGACACCAGGCTTTACAGGCTCTACTGTGAGCAGGGGTTAGTGGAACGCACCTTGCATGTCTCCAGGCGAATAAACCATGTCTGCTCAGTCGTCTCTATAGACTGTGTGTCTGGAGACAAATGTTCCAGTGGCTGAGGTAAGGTCCCGAGTAAGGCTACCTGCAGTACTCCATGGTCGTCTGCGGGCACTGATGGTGAGATATCGGTCTTTTTGTGGTGTCGTACACTGTGGACATCCCGTACTGTAGCGTCTAGACACGCTTCCTGTCTGCTGGAATCGTTGCCATAATCTTGAGATCACACTTTGTGGCACACGGAAGGCCCGTGCTACGACAGGCGGTGTTTGACCAGCCTCCAGTCGCCCTAGTATTCTACCCCTCATAACGTCATAAATATGTGATCTTTGAGCCATTTTCAACACACAGTCATCATTAGCACGTCTCAAAATGTCTGCACACTTACTCGCTGCGCCGTACTCTGACATTCACCAATACACCTCTGCGTATGTGGACTGCTGCCAGCGCCACCGTGCGACGACCGTAGGTCAAATGGACCTCATGGTCATACCCCGAGGTGATTTAAACCCGCAAACCGCCCACCAGTGCGCTGTTTTGCCATGTATCAGCATTATCCATAATTTATGAGCATGAGTGTAGTACAAGTAGCTTTCTTGCCAGATATGGCAATGTCTAGTCATATTATTTGTAGTGTACGATCACATTTGCAGCACTCAAGCCACGTTTGAACATCAATGTCAATCGTTAGAACACAAAAGTTAACAATTCCATCGTAAACGACATGAAAATTCTTATTTACAGGCACACTTAATATTTATCGATTACAGCGCCAGCTGCCATAAATGAAAAATAGTAGACCGTACTTATTTTTTGGCGTAGGATCCGAATACGCAATAAAACAGGATGATTCCCATTTGAAAATACGGAGTTGACCCCGCCCACGAAGAAGGGATGGTTAGGAGGTGGTAAGCTGTAGCAGAGACACATGTCCCCTCTACTAATATGAACTTTTGACACATAACATTCTTCTCGTACGACGAGACTTTTTCGAGGTATTTTCATGTCTCAAATTAAAACAAATACCCTGTATGTAGCAAAAGAAAGACTAGGTTGTCGGTGTGACGGTGCCGTGCTTGAAAATCGAGATCTCCATGTATACACTGAAGCCATACTACTTCGTTTGCGTCAATATTAAACTGCGAGACGATGGTGACAGCTTTGCCCTCAGTGAATCTGTAATATTTTTTCCTTAACTATGTCGTCATATTCTGCTGCTTTGACGCGAACAACCACGACTACCTCTTCTGTGGCAAAGTCTCCAACTTACAATAGTCTTTAACCTAACAACATCGGCTGTTTGTCCAGTCCAGTAAATATTCGGCATCCTTCGGAATCACCACATTTCATCACACACCGGTTGTCTTCCTTTTATATTCTCTACAGCTTTTGTTACACTTCCGTACAAGCTGTGCTGTAGACATAGACTGTCAGAAATGTTATGTTAATATTGTCCTTTTTAGGATAAATGCTGTCTTCACATATACTAGTTTGCTTCTCATATCTTTCTTGCTTCGGCCCTCTGTGTTATTTTGCTTCCAATGTAGCAAAAGTCACCCACTTCATCTACTGTGTTGTTTCCAATTTTGGTGTTAAATTTACCGCCATATTCACTATACAACTCCTGCTATGCGGAGGGAGAGACACCACCTGGCAGTTTCTTCAAGATCAGCCAGTCTGGTTACTTTTATTTCTTAAAATCGGACTAACAGCTCCACGCTCGGTGGTATAATAGTAATAAGTTATCTTTGTCTTCACCTGTGAGTAGAAGAGGAAATCTGAATCGCTCAGTAAGATGCGCACCCGATCAAATAATTTTATGTTATTTACATAGATACTCATCCAAAATAGCGAAAAAATTACTGAAATACATATCTAGCGATCACAGGCGCTGCAGACCACACGTTGCTTCCACAAACTGCCTCTTTACCTTTCTGTTTTGTGCTCTGCTCCATCAGGTGTTGGGTTGGGGTGTTTGGGGGAAGAGACCAAACTGCGAGGTCATCGGTCTCACCGGATTTGGGTAGGACAGGAAGGAAGTCGGCCATGCCCTTTCAAAGGAACCATCCGGGCATTTGCCTGGAGCGATTTAGGGAAATCAGGGAAAACCTAAATCAGGATGGCTGGACGCGGGATTGAACCGTCGTTCTTCAGGTGTCATCAGTCACCAGGGCTGGTAGATCCTTCGCCAGGTCGTCCATCCAGCGCTTCTCTGTCGTCCTATGGGGCGTCTGGTGTCTGATTTCCCATCAAGCACTTTCTCCACCTGTCTTCCTTTTAGCATACGGGCTACATGGCCCGCCCACTGGATTCCTTTGGTTTTCAGCTTCTGTAGTATTGCTGGGTAAAATTAATTCTCGAAACTGTTTCGCTAACAACACGACTTGGAGAGGAAAAGTTTTGTAAATCATATAGTCTGATATCGAAATTAAGATATTAAACCTTCTGAATTAATATATCATAGGTTTGAGTACAGCGTAGATTTCTCTTGGAATAAAAGGGGATACGAATTTCTGGATGCGCTCTAAGCCAGTCAATTCAGAGATACTTTAGTTACTGAGAGAAACGAGAATATTCGAAAACCTACGTAGAAGCGGCAACCTCACGCCGTTTAATCCGCCATTTTCTCATGCTCGGGAATCATTTGCATGGAAAGAGCCATTCACTTTACTAATCGGAAAGCCAAGTGTGCTGCCCAGAAACTTCAGCAACGCGGCTGCCGGTTTATCTTGCGCTCGCTACAGTTAAGCGGTGGCATTAATATTCAGCTGCGGTTTTCTGCACCAGTGAAGCGAAGAGAAGCTACAGAACTGCCGGGGTTCGTACGGTCCGGTGGCCCAGGTATTTCGGCACTGCGTGTGTGTGTGTGTGTGTGTGTGTGTGTGTGTGTATGCGTGTGTGTGTGCGCTCGTGTGCTGGGGGCGGCGAACACAGCCTGCAGAGGAACCAGCTGCCACAGCGCACAGAGAGAGGGCGTCGCGTCCGTGGGGCCGGAAACGGATCCCCCATACTGGACGTTCGCAGTGCCCGAGGTTGACCTGTGCCCTTCAACCCTTTATTTGACAATGCTTTAAAAATATAATAAAGCGCTTACGACGCAGTATTTCACTTTTCATTGGATACAACATGGAGGTAATTATTGCTTCAGAATACAGTAGCGTATTTGAGGAGGTATATCTTACGTCGGTGATAAAATATATTGCCGAGAACGTCACCGTTAAGACGACTGTACATAGTGTAGCCATTAAGTTTAAGGAAATCACTATCAAGAAGTTAAGTTAGCGTAAAAGGGGTAAATAGAAATAGTTTTCAGCATTAAAAGAATTATTTTTGAAAAGAAACATGAAAATCAAAAGTAGATGGGACTACAATCCTGTGCTTAATTTTACACTTATAATTATGTTTGGGACCTAAATCATGCTTTCACAACACAAAACAATGAGAACTTGGTGTCCCTATTCACCTCACAAAAAGTAGACATTAGAAAAAGGTGTTAAACTTATTATTTTGACTGTTTGTTGATCTTTAAGGTGTACTGAGACTTGTGAAAAACTATTTTGGATCTAGCAGAATAACAACCCAATTTTTTATGTTTAAGAAACAGAATTAAAAGTATGTCATGCATTGTTGACTTTCATTCTGTTTTGCAAACAAAAATTTCGTCCAAATAATCTTTTTTAATGTTAAATTGATGAACGTGGTTTGTTTGTTAATACATAAAGTCACTGACGTTATGTTTAAAGATGGTGGCTTTGAATCTGCAAGTCGTACCATCAGAAGTCACGAAGAGCGTTTGAACAACAACACCTTGACTCCTCACCTGTTAAAATAAACATCTTTAATCGGCCTTGTTTTCAAAAAAATAAACATAAACATCAGCCTTGCCTTCTAAATAATAAATTTTATATGCTTACAGTCAAAATGAGTGTATACTTATTCTAAATACGTTAATGTTGTGTGATCCGAACTGTGCCAGGTCATTCTTCATTAATGTCAAATTTTTTGTCTTCGTCTGAAAATGCACTGGCGATTAAGGTATCTATTCACCCTAAAAATTCCGGAAACACAGCCCTAAATTTTCGATTAGCCTAAACACAAGTCAGATTGAAATACACTTTCAGACTGAACTTTTGCTTAATGAAACGGGACTGCAAATTTACTTATCATATACCCCAACTAGAACAGTACAATTTACATTGGTGGTTACATAGAAAGTTCTAAGTAAGCAAATTCAGCACTACATTCGATGCTTGTTATAAAGTGTCGCCGACCGTGAAATTAGTGATTTCCATTTTCCAATGGTTCACTACCAACCCAGAAAAGCAAATCCTTCAATGATTTCTCATTTGGCTTCGTCCACGGCAGCATACAACTTGTTGGAATTGTGTGTACAATATATTTCGTGTGTGACGGTGCAAAGTGCACTGTGTAAAATAGACCTCTTTGGCATTGTCTAACACTCTTTGTGTGCGCTAATTATTCTGTTGTGTTCGCTGTAAATTTTTTTGTTCTTGAATGTGCAAATATAGTTATTAGTAAAATGTCCTTTTTTTCTCCTTAATACTTATTCAGCTGCGCAAATTCCGATAGGTTATGGGCCCAGGCTGCATTTGGAATAAGTATATCAATAAAATAGTAGGGAGAAAGTATTGAAAAAGTTCCAATTTACGTGAAGTGCGAGTTATCCTTACAAGACGATCGCAATTTTTGACCGCATTATTTTTCGGTGTTCTTTACGGCAATAAAAAGCAAGTTACCGTTAAGAATGAGTGCGGCACAAATTCCACAGATTGAAAGACTTATAGGTCGCGAAAACTATGCAACTTGGAAGTTCGCAGTAGAAGCGTATTTACGTTTAGACGACCTATGAGACGTGGTAGATGGGACAATGAAATACACAGATCAGAATTATTCAAATAAGGATAGGAAAGCAAAATCAAAAATTGATATTACTGATTGATTCGGTGAATTATGTTCACGTTGAAAAAGCTGCTACAGCGAAAGAAGTCTGGGAC
The DNA here is from genome assembly GCF_021461385.2 of Schistocerca piceifrons. NCBI lineage: Eukaryota > Metazoa > Arthropoda > Insecta > Orthoptera > Acrididae > Schistocerca > Schistocerca piceifrons. The sequence continues at coordinate 686,172,431 of NC_060139.1, read as the reverse complement.
AATTTACGAAGTGCATTCGAGGATGGTGGTCTTACGAGAAAAGTAGAATTATTACGGGAGTTAATTACCACTCGTCTGGACAAATCTAAGAGTCTAGACGAATACGTTAACAAAATAATAACCACGTCGAACCGACTGAGAAACATCAGATTCGAAATCGCTGACGAATGGATAGGAACATTGCTGTTGGCAGGATTGCCCGAAAGGTATGCACCTATGATGGGACTTGAAAGCTCGGGTATACCAATCACAGGCGACAGTGTTAAGGTGAAAATCCTGCAGGACGTAAAGAGTGCTCCAAGCTGTTGTACATTGGAGAAGGAAGGTGCGTCTGCTCTCTACTCAAAAAACAAAAAGGAGAAACCGGTGAGGTGCTATATATGACAGAAGATGGGACATATTGCGTCTCAGTGCAAAGAAAAAGTAAGCCCAAGATCAGACACTCAGCAAAAGAGGTATGTTACTGATAGCCCAGAGAGAAGGACCAATAACAAAGGTAAGGCACTCTCATGTTTTTACTCTTTTGGTGGGATGAGTAATCGTGATATTGAATGGATTTTAGACTCAGGTGCATCTGTGCATATTGTTAAAGATAAATCACTTCTTTATGACATCAAAGATAAGACTCATATGGGAATATCTACTGTTGATGGCAACAAGCTCCAGTGTCACCTGGCTCGGAAACTAGATCTACATGTAAGTGTAAATGGTGAATCAGATATGGTTACAGCACACAATGTTCATTATGTGAAAAATGTGGCAACTAACCTGCTGTCTGTAGGGGAAATTGTCAAGAAAGGAAATACAGTCACTTTTGACACGCAGGGTGCAAGAGTAATCAGTGAAAGTAGTGAAGTTATAGCTACAGCAAGTAACGAAAGGGGTATTTTTAAGTTGGATACCATTGGCAGTAAACATAAAAATGTTAGTGATTCAGTATATTCAGCAGAAGGTTTTTTATGGCACCGGAGGCTTGGACATCTAAATAGAAAGAGTATGTCTATAATAAAGGATATGGTAAAGGGAATACAGAATTTTAGTGTGTCCAAGGATCCTTGTGAGACATATATAAGGGGAAAACAAGCAAGGTTACCCTTCAATACTAGTAAGAGTAAATCCACAGAAGTCTTACAGTTAATCCACACAGATGTATGTGGCCCGATGGAGTGTGAATCCATAGGTGAGAGTAATTATTTTCTTACGTTTATTGATGATTACTCACGATATACTCATGTTTATTTTCTTAGTTCTAAAGACCAAGTGAGAAATATCTTTGAGGAATATTGCAATATGGTTGAAAGGTGGACGGGAAAGAAGATCAAGATCATCAGGTCTGATAATGGGAGAGAATATATTAACCAGAAATTGAAGAAACTTCTGGCAGAGAAGGGAATCAGGCATCAAACTAGCATAAGGTACAGCCCATCTCAAAATGGGGTTGCTGAGAGGGCTAATAGAACCATTGTTGAGAAAGCAAGGAGCACGATGACTGACGCTGAATTATCCAAAGATTTTTGGGCAGAGGCAGTGTCAACAGCTGTATATTTGAACAATAGATCACCTACAAAAGCATTAAAGAATACAACCCCTTATGAGATATGGATAGGAAAGAAACCTGATCTAAGCAATATAAGGGTTTTTGGGTGTGATGCAATGGCACATATTCCAAAACAGCTAAGAGGAAAACGGGATCCGAAAGCTGAAAAGTATATTTTTGTAGGCTATTGTGAAAATTCAAAGGGCTACCGATTAATGGATCCATTGACTAAATAGATTGTCACAAGTAGAGATGTAATATTCTTTGAAAATAGAAAGGACTCAAAAGAGAGCAAAACCACTAAGTCAACTGCACCTAGTTCAGAAGGTGAAACCTTGTGTGAGGAAATATAAAGTGAAGCAGAGGAAGACGACAGCCAAGGACAAATGGATACAATTTATGATGACAATGAGTTAGAGGATGAAAAAAATGAAGAAAACAATGTAAGGCGTTCTTCTCATGTACCAAAACCGAAGGAATATCCGGATTTTGAGATTTATACAGCACAGTCTTTTAATGATGAGCCAAGAACAGCAGAAGAAGCAATGAGTGGCCCAAACTCTCAAGAATGGAAAGAAGCGATGAAGAGAGAATTAGAATCTTTATATCAGAACGAAACCGTTGAATGGGTAGATATGCCAGGAGATAAGAAACCACTGCAGGCAAGATGGGTATTCAATCTGAAGAACCCTGAAAGCTCATCACCAAAATACAAAAGCAAGACTTGTGGTAAAAGATATTCACAAAAACAAGGGGTAGATTACGAAGGAACTTTTTCACCTGTAGTCAAGTACGCATCATTGAGATATCTTTTAGCCTTGGCAGTAAAACGGAATTTGATAATTCATCATACGGATGTTAAAACGGCATATTTAAATGGGAAATTAGAGGAGGAGATATATGTCATTCCACCAAGGGAAGCCATAAAAACCAGATCAGAAAGTAAAAAGATTTGCCGTTTGAGAAAAAGTATTTATGGACTTAAACAAAGTGGACGTTGCTGGAATCGATGTCTACATGAAACTCTAATAAATATGAATATGAAGCATTCTAAGGCAGATCCCAGGATTTACTATAAGGGGAGAAAAGAAGAAATAATAATAATGGCGATATGGGTGGACGATTTCTTTATCCTGACTGAAAGTGAAGGCCAAATGAGAATTTTCAAGAAACAGGTGCAAACCAAGTTTAAGGTGCATGATTTTGGAGAAGTCAAACGTTATTTAGGTATGCAGATTACTAAGGATGAAGAAAGACAAGAATTGAGCATAAGTCAATCATCATACACGGAAAAAATATTAAAGAAATTTGGCATGAGTGATTGCAAACCCATAAGTACTCCAATGGAAGTAGGAGTGAAGTTAAGTGTAAATGAGACTGATGTGGAATGTGACAGGAATGTTCCTTATTTAGAAGCAGTAGGGAGTCTGTTATATTTGTCTCAAACGTCACGACCCGACATTGCTTTTGCCACCAATGCAGTGAGCAGATATTGCAGAGACCCAAAGGAAAAACACTGGAAAGCTGTAAAGAGGATATTCCGATACCTAAGAGGAACCTCAAACTATGAGTTAAAATACCATAGAGATGGTAACGCAAAACTAGAGGGATATAGCGATGCGGACTGGGGGAGTGAATTGGGAGACAGATACTCCACCACTGGCTGCTGTTTTAAATTAATGGGGGGCCTCACATCATGGTCCTGTCAAAAGCAAAAAACTGTTGCACTGAGCACCGTAGAGGCCGAGTATATGGCACTATCTTACACCACACAGGAATCATTATGGCTACGAACATTAATAAGTGAAATGGAACCCAATTAAATTGAGGAACCTGCAACCATCTTCTGTGACAATAAGGGAGCCATAAACCTAGCTAAAAATGATGTTACTAGTGCTAGGACAAAGCATATTGATATACGGCACCATTTAATTCGGGACCACATAGAGCGACAGAACATTGCCGTGGACTATTTGCGCACAGAAGACATGTTAGCTGACCTTCTGACCAAACCCTTGGAAAGGGAGAAGTTTGAGAAGATTGTGGGACTATTTGGTTTATCTTGTGGAAGCAACACACAAAATATAAGTTCAAGGAGGGGTGTTGGAATTGTGTGAACAATATACACAACTTTAAAAATGTGTATTTAATGAAAGAAACATAATGTAACCTTCTGTTATACATCATTACAAAGAGTATTTAAAAAGGTTTTTTTTCACACAAAAACAAGTTCAGAGATGTTCAATATGGCCCCCTCCAGACACACAAGCAATATCAACCCGATACTCCAACTCGTTCCACACTCTCTGTAGCATATCAGGCGTAACAGTTTGGATAGCTGCTGTTATTTCTCGTTTCAAATCATCAATGGTGGCTGGGAGAGGTAGCCGAAACACCATATCCTTAACATACCCCCATAAGAAAAAATCGCAGGGGGTAAGATCAGTGCTTCTTGGAGGCCAGTGATGAAGAGCTCTGTCACGTGCTGCCTGGCGGCCGATCCATCACCTCAGGTAGTTGACGTTCAATTCAGACGATAAGGTTTCATAACTAACCTTTTTCGTAGGACTCTCCATACAGTTGATTGTGGAATTTGCAGCTCTCTGCTAGCTCTGCGAGGCTATTTTCCTGGGCTGCGAACAAATGCTTGCTGGATGCGTGCTACATTTTCATCACTCGTTCTCGGCCGTCCAGAACTTTTCCCTTTGCACAAACACCCATTCTCTGTAAACTGTTTATACCAACGTTTAATACACCACCTATCAGGAGGTTTAACACCATACTTCGTTCGAAATGCACGCTGAACAACTGTCGTCGATTCACTTCTGCCGTACTCAATAACACAAAAAGCTTTCTGTTGAGCGGTCACCATCTTAGCATCGACTGACGCTGACGCCTAGTCAACAGCGCCTCAAGCGAACAAATGTACAACTAAATGAAACTTTATAGCTCCCTTAATTCGCCGACAGATAGTGCTTAGCTCTGCCTTTTGTCGTTGCAGAGTTTTAAATTCCTAAAGTTGTGGTATTCTTTTTGAATCACCCTGTATTTCGTGTGTGACGGCGCAAAGTGCACTGTGTAAAATAGACCTCTTTGGCATTGTCTAACACTCTTTGTGTGCGCTAATTATTCTGTTGTGTTCGCTGTAAATTTTTTGTTTTTGAATGTGCAAATATAGTTATTAGTAAAACGTCCTTTTTTTCTCCTTAATACTTATTCAGCTGCGCAAATTCCAATACAACTTTTATGGCAGTTTCGTTTCTGTTCGCTCCATTTCTCCGCGAATAATTAACTTTTTGTTAGCTTATACACGTCCACAGTCTGCAGCATGAAATAACAGCGCCACCGTACCTTAGCACACCGCTAATTCTAAGTTTGAGACCAGTCCAGATGGCTAAAGGAGACAACATCAGGATTGACCTGACATAGACACAGCTGTAATACTTCAAATGTTTCCAAAAACGAACTACCGCGCTAAAACCCGCTTATCAGTGGGCTGCGCAGTTTTGTTTGGGTTCCTATGGTGGCGTGTAACGGCACTATGGGGCAGGGATTTGTAGGTGTATACTGCTGACATGTATCTGCAAACAAACTGAAAATTAGTTCTTTTATCGAAGTGATAATTAGAACTTTGACTACCCACTGTATTTATTACTTCTTCACAACGTCTGCAGCATCTATACGATTTAATGGCTTTTATGTACGCCAAAATTTACCCTAGTAAAAAAAAAAAAGTCCAAGCATGGTTATAAAATTAGTGCCAAAAATCGTCCCTACTAAGATTTCAAAGGCTAAACATTAGTACAGTAAGATACTTGACAAGGATGAACAGGCCAGAGCATATTGAGTGTCCAGCAGACAATAAAGCCTGGGGTAACAGTAATGTCTTGAAAAAGTGGTGCTCTGAAACTGTGTGTATGTGTATGTGGGTGTGGGTGTGTGTGTGTGTGTTGTGTGTGCGTGTGTGTGTGTGTGTGTGTGTGTGTGTGTGTGTGTGTGGTGTGTTCGCATGGCCATCTTCTGCATGATCTCTTATAGTCAATTATTATTGGTAAGGTTAAGACAGAAAAACCAATAATAATATACATAGGAGTTTAAGAGCATCTGAGGAATTTCGCGTTGACCAAACCCTTGTACTGATTTGAACGGTGTCTTCACAGGCATTCAGATTAAACTATTGCATTTAAGTGAGATATTACACTGAAATAAAAGTAATATTACCATTGTAATATAAAATAAATTTGAATGAGTCACTTATATTTCCCTCAAATTAAACAGAGAGACTAAGCTGAATATGAAGTCTCAGGAAGCTGCTCATTACGGAACATTATTCGTGTAATTAGAAGTATGTATTATTTAATATAATGACAGTCGTTCAGCACAACCAGTGTTAAATGTTAAATGGTTTATTATTGTGAGTGCGCTGGACATCTGATCATACATATTCTTCCTCGTAAACAAGTCACACAGCTTTCACAGTAATGAAGTTGCACTTGAATACAAAGAAGCTCACAGAGATCATTTATCGTGACAGTACAGAGAATATTTCATAGTTTTAATTGAAAAAGGAATTGACTCGATGGTAATGGAGACATACTCAACTAAGTCAGCCGCAGTTTATACGAAACGACAGGACACTGTCTGCATTCGTGGCGATCGCAAAGTACGCTGTATACTTAGAGACTGTCTTTTGCTAAGAGAACGTTTGAATGAAAAAAATACTAAGAACCTATATACAGTTTGCACTAACCTTTAAGACGATATTACCTAGCAGTGTAGGACATATTAAAACTTTTAAAACGTCCCACAGGCAAGTAAGAAACTAGTCAGACTGACGTTTTTTCGTCTTTTTAATCTTGTTTATCTGTAGAAGTTATTAAGGGAGAATCGCCATTTAGTTAGCCTGTAGTTAAACAAAACAGGACATTGGGCTAAATTTGTGTGACGAAGGTACATTGCTTCAAGATCTGTTCATCTTCACTGTAAATAGCAAAATTTAAAAGGAATAAACAATGAAAAAATAAAACAAAATTATGGGGCTACGTGAATGATTGTAAATTGTTATATAGTTATACACATTATGGAAGACCACACCCTTTAACTGTTCCAGTACTTGTCACATGCATTCCAAGCAGCGGAAATGCTTAAGACCATCAGCTCCCACATAAATTTCGTGAAGTCACACATTGCAGTTATCAAATCTGATCCATTACCGTTTCACCGATCTAGGGTCGTATGTTTGATGTTGCAGAAACCACAACGTATCTTTTCTTCCGTCGACTCAGCTTCACGTGATACTCTTCTGAGTTTGAAGGTTTCTGTTGAACGTCCAGTGCGTTTCTACATCCCCTTTCCGCGCAAGTGTGGTATTGGTTGTTTTCGTTGGCGTTACAAAATAGAAAAAAGATGAAGAAGGTGTTGCTGAGCTCTCACTTTACAAATTTCTTGGGTGGTTAAAATGAACTGCAGGGTCTTTGTTTCTGAATCTGTAGTAACAGAAGGAGACTCATCATGCAGGAATCTGGACTCAGGAAGGAATTTTTGTGATGGTATTTTGTTGGGACTGGGAAAAATTCGCGTTCACTCAAATCCTTTCACAGCGTTTCCTGTGTTGTCTTCAAGTCTCCAGATGAAGTCTAAAATTTTACCAGAAACAAATTTTGTAATAGAGGCTGACGGATTATTGGGCATAAATAGGCTGCATGAATACTTTAATAAAGAAGAAATAATATATACTATACTCCGATTCAGAAAGCTCCATCACGACTGATTCATACAGCCAACGGTCCTGTAATATAATGGTGTCCCAGCTGTGCACACGGGCTGAACAGTACAATATTTTCTTATTTCTATACACATATCTCCATGCTCAGAAAGTCACTCTACAATACGTACAGTGTTAAAGAACTATTAATTGTGATAGTATAAAATGATCACAACTACAGGAAAAAGCAGTTACAACTAACAATATTTTCTCACTAAATGTGTAATAGAGTTGAAAACAACTAAACTTGACAGTTATTGTGTGTTACTCACAAACAAAATCGAGCAGTATAGTATTTGTTACGTCCTTGTGCAATAAAAGGACAGATGCCAAAGCTAACACAAAGACGCACCATAGTTGACACATGAAAGATTAAGTAACTGACTACACAAATGAGTGTGAAGTAATTGTAAACAGCAAAGCAATACAAAGAAAATGTACTCACACGAAGTGACTGTGAGCAATGAATAAAAGCGATTACAAAAAATCGTTTGGAAACCTATACTTTTAATTTTATTCGTCTGCTGACACCAAAATTTCGCTGTATTATACATGCTAGTATTATGTACGGTAAAAGAGGACACTACGACTGGTTACACAAACCTGTATCGTAATTAAATAGAGCACAAAGCTGTATCGTGATTAAGTAGATAAGTCAGTGAGTAAATGATTAAACGGAAGATAGTGACGTAAAAAAGTTAGCTGTTGGATACATACCCGTACTGTGGCATGATAAGGGCGGAGAGGGAGGGGGAGGATCGTGTGTAAATTGCTGAGATAGATTATTTTCCCAGGAATGTCACACAAGACTTTATTGATAATTGTTTAACAGACAGTTACGACATTGTTAGTCAAAAGATCAACAGATGACATTCTTATCATTACGAAGGAAAATTTCAGAGTGATAACAGGAAATGCAGCAAGCGTTTTAGCACAAAATTACAAAAATTTTTTTAATCAAAAGGTCATTAGTTAACCTCAAAATTACTGAAGAAAATTAAAAATCAGGACATCAGAATCCACAGAAGGCGATGAGGAATCAGAATGAAATGGAATTATTATACAACCATTATTTCTCAACACTGCGCAGGTCACTTAGTGCATTTAGAGAATAATAAACTCATAAAAAATATTTACTCAAAATGCATCCATAATAACAAAACAGTTTAACAACACAAAAGCCGATTAAAATGAAACCAAATTCTGATCAGCTGATAGCTCTTAAATAAATACAAAACACTGTTACTCAATTATAATTGCGCAAGAAGCACTATTTTAAAATAAATATGCATGCTGGGAAGTTCCGCTGAAATGTGATTGTACTCGAATTGAGCATAAGCCAACTTACGGGGATAATAAATTGTGTTATCAACCTAAGGAATAAAACAGAAATAACAAATTTGGTGACATGCCAAGTTACAGCAATCTGAGTGTCAAGTGCCTTACATACACAAGAGAAAGTAATAAAATTAATTTTATTTCAACTGTAAACACGCTAAAAATTCATTCACTGTAGACTGTTTCCACTTATTGTCGACAATTTTAAATTTACAGTAAACTACCTGACTCCAAGCCAATAACTTTTCATGAACTTATCCGCTCTAGCAACGTTATAATAACTTCTTTTGAATGGACAATGAGCAAAACCCTAAAAGCAACAGTAATTACACGTCAGACAACAGTACTATAACAGTTAAAACACACAGTTAAACACAGGCCTAAAATGTGCACTATTATAGTCTATGTAATTAAGACAGCAATTCCGGGGAAGTCCGTATCCAGATATTACCCATAAGCCTTATTAATTGCACGCAGAGGAAAATAGTACTATCAGGCTAGCAGCACAGCAGTATTATTTCTTCCTTTAACAACCTATCCACTCGATGCTGGAGGCGTTAGTCCATTGACGGCAGCTACAAATGCCCGATGCTGAACATTAGATGAATTTTTGGACATAGTAAGTGGATAATTTCCTCAACCCTCACAAAAAAATTAAAAATATTAAGTGTCTTGTAATATTTTGTGTACTGTAATATCTTGTATAGACACCTTTTATTAACCTGACACGTTCCACATCATTACGAAGTATCGTATTCATGATCTATGGAACAAGTACTAATCCAATCTCTAAATTACAAATCAGCCTTGTTAACTGCCTTTGACAACATAGGGAGTGTAAGGTTCGCAAATTCCTCCAATGCAATCTTTTTCTACGACACCCAGTCCACATCCGATTTCCTTATAATCAATGACGCTTGAAAAATCAATACCAAAGTTGGTCCAAGTCCTCCCCCCCCCCCCTCCTCACTCCCCCCCCCCCCCACACACACACAAACACACACACACACACACACACACACACGCACAAAATTACCGGCCAAACTGACCGCCGATGTTGTGAGCAGCCAGTGGCCACTAGGAAAACTGTCCATAGTCACTGCAGTAGGGATATTCCATCTTCACGCTGCCGGAGCCGTTTAAGTAGCCTTCCCGCAGCCATGCCCTCGGCCGCGCAAGGAAGTCATAGAAGACTCTGAGCAACGATAGGCGCGTGAAATAACTATCGATACGCGCATTCACATGAATCATGGAATAAAAGAAACTAAAATTTTAAAACATTATATATAAAAGAAATTGGCAAGATATGAAATGTACATGAAAAAAAACATCGCTCCGTTACATTACACGAGTGAAAGCACAAACGCAAAAAATAATTGAACGTAAAACCTCAACACAAACGGAGTCACTAAAGTACGCACAAACAACTACCTAAGCACTAGTTGCATCATATTTGCATTTGAATGGATGTCAATATACAATTCAGAACAGAAGGACTTACATGAGAATGAAAATAAGTAAGAGAACATCACGGGGAATGAGTTCAATTACTCATACTCAGAAAAACCAGCTCTATTCGAGGACTCACTATTCCAGTATTTTCATCGATACGTACGTAGGAAAACTAATACACTCACAAGACACAATCACGACTGGCAAGTGTAGACATATAAAAATAATTTAGGTATACAAGCGACACTTTACCATACATTATCTAAGGAAATAAAGAGCAGTTGTATTTTTCAGTTGTTTGGTTTCATTGTGTACCCTTTAATATCGTTCAGTACTTAAAGTTTTGTGACTAACTATAATGATTTTGATCGTACAGGCGGCTATCGCACTCGACGAAAGCCAAGTACTTTCTGAGCAGTCTACTGTACGCAGCAAGTCAAGGCTGCTCGTCGTACTTCCGCCAGGATATAGTCTTTTACATTATCCATGACTACCAAGATACTGAACAGGCAATTTTGTACGCAAAAAGAGATGAAATACTGATAATCATGGGGACTGGAATGGGGTTGTAGAGAAAGGAGTAGAACAAACGGTTACTGTAAAATATGGATTTGGGACAAGGAATAAAAGAGGAGAAAACCTGAGTTCTGCAGTAAATTTCCGAAAGTAATAGCGAAAACTCTATTCAAGAATCACAAGAGGAGGAAGTACACATGGAAACGACAGAGAGGTATGGGAAGATTTCAGTTAGATTGCATCATGAACAGGCAGTGATTCCGAAATCAGTTACTAGATTCTAAAGCGTACCCAGGATCTGATACAGAGTCAGATCAATACACTAAAGAGCCAGAGAAACTGGTAAACATGCCTATAATCGTTTAGGGCCAACGCGAGCACTTAGAAGTGCCGCAACACTACGTGACATGGACTCGACTAATGTCTGACACCATGAATCATGCAGGGCTGTCCATAAATCTGTAAGAGAATGAGAGGGTGGAGATCTCTTCTGAAAAGCACGTTGCAAGGCATCCCAAATATGCTCAATAATGTTCATGTCTGGTGGGTTTGGTGGCTAGCGGAAGTGTTTAAGCTGAGAAGAGTATTCCTGAAGCCACTCTGTAGCAATTCTGGACGTGTAAGTTCTCGCGTTGTCCTTCTGGCATTCCCCAACTTCGTCGGAATGTACAATGGGCATGAATGGATGCAGGTGATCAAACAGGATGCTTACATGAGTGTTACCTATTAGAGTCGTATCTAGACGTATCCAGACGTATCCCGTATCACTCCAACTGCACACGCCCGACACCATTACAGAGACTCCACTAGCTTGAACAGTCCTCTGATGACCTGCAGAGTCTATGAATTCATAGGGTTGCCTCCATACCCGCTCGATACTGTTTGAAATGGGACCCGTCCGACCAGGTAATTTGTTTTGCAGTCATCAATAGTCCAATGTCGGTGTTGATGGGCCCAAATGAGGTGTAAAGCTTTGTGTGGAGTACACGAGTGGGCGTTCGGCACCAAAAGCCAATATCGATGATGTATCGTTGACCGATTCGCACACTGAAACTTGTTGATGGTCCAGCATTGAAATCTTCAGCATTTTTCGGAAGGGTCTCACTTCTGCCTCGTTGAACGATTCTCTTCAGTCGCCGTTGGTCCCTTTCTTCCAAGACCTTTTTCCGGCTGCAGCGATGTCGGTGAGTTGATGTTATACCGGATCCCCGATATTCACGGTACACTCGTGAAATGGTCGTGCCGGAAAATCCCCACTTCATCGCTACCTCGGAGATGCTGTATCCCATCGCTCATGCAGCGACTATAACACTACTTTCAAACTCACTTAAATCTTGATAACCTGCCATTGTAGTAGCAGTAACAGATCTAACAACTTCTATAGGCGTTGCCGACCGCAGCGCCGTGTTCCAACTGTTTACATATCTCTATATTTAAATATGTATTTCTACACCAGTTTCCCTGGTGCTTCAGTGTAAGTTAGTAGTTATGAAGAGCAGGCAGCAGTTTAAGAAACCAGTCAAGAAAAATCAGTGCTCAAAAAGTAGGATGAAGGAATACTGAGGAATTAGGACATATCCTTGAAGTGCTGTAGGCAGGTCATTTGGAGAGGAAAAGGCATCTTTATAAAGGGCAATCACAGAAGCTGGAAAGAAAAACAGAGGTACAAAAAAGGTAACTGCTAAGAATCAGTGGCTAGCAGAAGGAATACTTCAGCTCATTGTTAAAAGAAGGAAGTACAAAAATGTTCGGGGAAATTCAGGAATACTGAAACAGAAGTCACTTAGAAATGAAAAAAGTAGGAAGTACTGGGAAGCTAAGGAGAAATGGCTGCAGAAAAAACGTGAAGAAATAAGAGAAAAATGATTGTCGACACGACTGAATCAGCATATAGGAAAATCCAGATAACTTTCGATGGAATTAGATGCAAGTGTGGTAAAATTAAGGCTGCAACTGAAATTCCACTATTAAATTCAGAGAAGGGAGCAAATAAGTGGGAAGAGTACAGTGAAGCCCTCTAAGCCAGGAAGACTTGTCTGATGACGTGATGGGAGAAGAAATAGGGATCGGTATAGACAAAAATAGGTGATCCACTGTTAGAATAAGGATTTAAAAGAGCTTTGGAAGACTTCAGACCGAATAAGGCATAGGGACAGATAACTTTACTTCAGAATTTCTAAAATAACCGGAAAAGTGGCACGAAAGTGACTATTCAAGTCGCTGTGCTGAATGTATGAATCTGGCGATATACGGTCTTTCTTTGGGAAAAGAAATCCGAAGATTCCAAGAGACGAAAAGTGCAACAATTATCGCACAATCAGCTAAGCAGTTCATGCATCCATGTTTCTAACAAGAATAATACGGAGAAGAATGGAAAAGAAATTTGAAGATTTGCTGGTTGAAGATCAGTCTGGGTTCAGGAAAGATAAAGTCAGCAGAGAGGCAATTCTGACGTTGCGGTTCATGATGGAAGCACGACTGAAGGAAAGTCAGGACACGTTCATAGTATTTGTCGACCTGGAAAAACCAGCCGATAATGTTAGATGGTGCAAGGTGTTCGAAATTCTGAGAAAAATAGGAGTAAGCTATAGGGAAAGGCGGTAATATAGAATATGTACAGGAATCATGTGGGAAAAATAAGAGTGAGCGAGGAAGAACGATGTGCTCGAATTAAAGATGGTGAAAGGCAGGCATGTAGTCTTTCGCCTTTACTGTTCAATCTATGCATCGAAGAAGCAATGATGGAAATAAAAGAAAGGTTCAAGAGTGGAATTAAAATTCAAGGCGAAATGATATCAATGATAAGATTCGTTGATGACGTTGCTATCCTCATCGGAAGTGAAGAAGCCGCTGAATGTAATGAACAGATTAATGAATGCACTGCATGGATTGAGTGTAAATCGAAGGAAGACGAAATTAATGAGAAGTATTAGCAATGAGAACAGTGAGAAACTTAACATCGAGATTGGTGACCACGAATTAGAAGAAGTTAAGGAATTCTGCTACTTCGGAGCAAATTAACCCATGACTGCTGGTGCGAGGAGGACCCAAATAGCAGACTAGTACTGGCAAAAATGGCATTCCTGGCCAAGAGAAATGTGCTAATACCAAACATAAACTTTAATTTCAGGAAGAAATTTCTGAGAATGTAAGCTCCAAATACAACACTGTATGGTAGTGAAACATTGACTGTGGGAAAACCAGAAAGGACAATAGCAGTATTTTAGATGTGGTGTAACAGAAGAATGTTGAAAATTAGGTGGACTGATAGGGTAAGGAATGAGACGGTTCTCCAGAGAATCGGCGAGCAAAGGAACTTACGGAAAACACTGACTAGGATGATGGTAGAACATCCGGACATCCGTTAAGACATCGAGGAATAACTTCCATGGTACTAGAGGTAAGATCTGTAGAGGGAGAGAAGAAGGTAGACGTTGGAATACATCCAGAAAATAATGGAAGACCTAGGCTGCAAATACTGCTCTAAGATGAAGAGGTTGGCATAGGAGAGGAATTCATGATGATTCACATCAAATCAGTCACAGCCAGCAACAACCAGACCTTTTCTGTCATGACTTTAACACAATTCGTTGAGAACTTAAAAGTTTGTACAAGCCTGTTATCAGTATGAGTTTATTTTTTTCCCTGAGATCCTATAGTGTTAGCCTAATTTCCTGTTTCGTTTAACTGCAGGGTATCTGAAGATGTTCTTCCAACGAAACCGGTCGTACATAATAAATACGTAATAATACAGCTGAGGACGTTTCCGTCTATCATTAATGTTAATGTCATCTGTGAAGCTCATAATGATCAAGATTAAAATTTTGGCATTGCACCTTTTTGCACTGTTTTAACATGTTTATTAATAATAATGGTCATCCTTTAAAGTGTAGAATTCTGACACACTGTATAATTACGAGTTATTACAGCACGGTTAATTTATGTGACACAATGATCATATTCTTAAAAGGCAAGCGTTAGAAAAGTTCGGTGGTTTTGGATTCTACTTAAACCTATGGCACCAGAAAGTAAAACAGGAAGAACTTCATCTTTATAAATATTTCAGTTTGTAGTAAAGCTGTTATAGCTCTAAATTCAGTGCTTTTTGGGACACTTGCAGCTGGCTTAGTAGAAAGCCGATTCGAAAAGCCGCTACAGCATAACCTACGAGAACAGACCGCCGGTAATAAGTTAAAAGCAACTACAAATGAAGCTGACTTTCTACATCTACTTCTACGTGAATACTTCACAAGCCACCTTTCAGCGGAGTATACCAGAGTAACATCTACCCATTTCCTTTTTCAGTCGCGAATAGTTAGTGAGAAGGGCGATTGCCACTAAGCCTCAATGTGGCCTCGAATCTCTCTGATTTTAACCTCATGGTCTTTTCGGGAGGTATGATTGGAGGAAGCAGTGTGCTTGCTAACTTTTCTAAATACGTACGCTCTTGGAATTTTGACAGTAAATCATGTCGTGATGCAAAATCCTGTCCTTACTGTGTCTGCCCGCATCTCGTGGTCGTGCGGTAGCGTTCTCGCTTCCCACGCCCGGGTTCCCGGGTTCGACTCCCGGCGGGGTCAGGGATTTTCTCTGCCTCGTGATGGCTGGGTGTTGTGTGCTGTCCTTAGGTTAGTTAGGCTTCAGTAGTTCTAAGTTCTAGGGGACTAATGACCATAGATGTTAAGTCCCATAGTGCTCAGAGCCATTTTTTTTCTTACTGTGTCTGCCTCTGAAGTTAGTTGATAATTTGTTTATTATTTATTTACACGTGAAGTTGAGCAAGACCAAATTGAGGAGCAAATCTCCCAAGTCATGAGACGTGTCAGTACATGAAATTACAACATAAAAGTAATAACAGATAAAAATAAAATGTTTACGAACCTGAGAAAAATCAAGCCATACTTTTAAGTAGCGCAATCACCAATACAACATGAATCGGCTTAATTTTTGAAGGAACTCCTCGACAGAATAGAAAGAGTGACTCTTGAGGAAACTCTTCAGTTTCGATTTGTAAACGCGTGGATTACTGCTAAGATTTTTGAATTCTTGTGGTAGCTCATTAAAAATGGATGCAACAGTATACTGCACACCTTTTTGCACAACAGTTAATGAAGTCCGATCCAAATGCAGGTTTGATTTCTGCCGAGTATTAACTGAGTGAAAGCTCCTTATTCTTGGGAATAAGCTAATATAGTTAACAAGAAACGACAGTATATATATATATATATATATATATATATATATATATATATATATATATTGTCGTGAACTTACTCCACTTATTGCCAGAACCGCCCGTTTCTGAGCCAAAAATATCTTTTCAGAATGGCACCAGTTACCCCAAAATATAATACCATACGACATAAACGAATGAAAATAAGCAAAGTAGACTAACTTTCGCATCGAACGAACGATCACCCACTTCAGATACCGTTCGAATAGTAAAGATGGCAGCATTAGGTCTTTGAACAAGATCGTGAACGTGGGTTTTCCGCGACAGTTATCTATCTGAATATATAGAAATTTGAAGTGTTCAGTTCCACTAATCATATGCCCATCTCTTACTACATGAACTTACAAATTTTCGTATAACAATGAACGAAATAGCGACATCGAGCTGTGACACTTGTCGCAAGGAAACAAACGATATGCTCTTCCATTTATCTCTACAAAGAGATACTGAATGCAAATTATTAAGATGCCTTTGACAGGCATATACAAAGTCCATGGCGCTTTTGAACGGAAACTGCTTGTGCTATATAATGACATTCAAAATCTGCAGAGTGCTTACGACCAAACATTACGTTGCCCTGTAGTCACGCGATTTTTGTAGGCAATTTATGTTGGCCGTAAATATTCTACTATGTGCTTCTAATGCTCACTCCACAGATATTCCTGCTTGATGTATAAAGAATGAATCCTCATTTACCGAAGGTTAAAAGTAACACCAGCATTACGGAGCACAGGAAAAGCATAACTGTGAATAATAAATACATATAGCTTCCCTGGGGAATTTGGTAAAGAGTTAAATCGTCATACCAATTGTCCTGCGCTCAAACCCCAATGGTAACTTTTTTTGCTGTATTATGCATGAAAGTGTTATAAGGGACTAATAATACTTCCGCCCAAGTGATACAATAGTTTCTTTACCCTACTGTTCCGATTGTTTATGTTCATCTCGTGAAACTACAAATGCGCTAGCTGTTTCGTCACGAGTGGTATCTGTTCTGACGCAGATGTCCGATAGAACTTCACTCCTAGCTATACAAATGTACTCTATAGGTTACGTTCTTTCAACTAACGAAGCGAAAGCAAACTGGCAAAATAACATTGCTACAAAAAACTCCAAAAAGTCCTTTTACATGTCAGGAAAATGTACTCCCATATAAGTTTCATGCATAAACAAAAAATCGTTATTACTGGGATTTGAATGCAAGACCTTAGGTATAACGACCTCACGCTCTGCCAAATCACAGGAGATATAGAAAGCGATCGTTCACAGATAAGCTTTGCCTGTTCTTCTTCGTTCCGCTGTTACTTTTAATTACGGTTTACGCTTGTTTTCCTGGACGACAGCACATAGCACGAACTAAATCGGTATTTTGGTTGATTAACGACATACCACGTTTGGTATGGTTTAAGTAGTTCTAAGTTCTAGGGGACTGATGATCACAGCAATTAAGTCCCATAGTGCTCAGAGCCCTTTGAACCATATAGTTTTTCCAAACATTTCTGATCAATGAGTCTGTCTGTTAGTGGCAACGGCCCCAAATCCTACAGAAAGAAGCTGGCCTTCAAATGACGCCAGAAAAACTCGACAGGAGACTATACTGTGTGATTGTATACTGAATTGTTTCTCGTGAATCATTCTATTTGTGTAAACGATCTCATAGTTCGTAGAGGAGCTCCTGCTATTACCTTCACGTAGAGACAGAAAAATGCGACTGCTGACTTTCATTTACAATAATAGTATACATTATAAGGACGAAAATAAATAAGACTGTGTATAAACAAAAGATAAAGTGGAAGCTGGATTCTATGACAGATAAAGCAAGTGGCTTGTCGGGAAGATTCTGAAAAGTGCAAATGTATTTCTGAACGCTGTGTAATATGTGGCCCGGGTCTGATGGACACACAGTTTGATATCTACACTACCCCACTGCTGTTCAACACAAAACAACTGTTATCCACAAGTCGGAATGGATCCTACCTGTTGAGAAACTTATGAAAATTCTTCATAAACAAGACGTTGAGTGAATTTGTAGAATTTTTCATCAATAAACCTATCTCGAGACTGCGCTCTGTATATAAGTATCACAGTCATACGCATATAAACTGCGGATCACATACATCATCTACCATCTGACAGAAAACATAACCAACAAATCCTTTATAACTTCTCGTGGTATGGATTCACGCTCATGTAACAATTTTGAAAGAACATCATGTTCGACGTTGACTGTATTTCCACTGTCAACGGCGAATATGATGTCCTTAAAAGAATAAATAAAGATAAAAGAACAGCTGACATACTAACCAAAGATGCCATACATTTACTTTTTTTACATTCTACGTTGTACGACGTAATTTTCCCTTCTACTGATAGTAAATCTAAGTGAAAAATACATTGTCATTAGACTTTTTTAATTTTTTAAATCAGTTTTCTGATTGTTTTGATGTGACCCTCCACGAATTCCTCTCCTGTGCCAATCTCTTCATTACAGACTAGTACTTTCTGCCTACGTCCTCAGTTGTTTACTGCACGTATTCTAATCTCTGCCTTCCTCTACAGTTTTTACCTCAGAACCTTCTAATACCATGGAAGTTATTTCAGGATGCCTTAACAGAAGTCCTACCATTCTGTCCTTTCTTCTTGTAAGGGTTTTCCATATACTACTTTAATCGCCGAATCTATGCAGGGCTTCCTTGTTCCTTACCTTATCAGTCCACCTAATTTTCAACATCGTCTCTAGCACCACATCTCAAATGCTTCGATTTTCTTCTCCTACGGTTTTCACATAGTCCACGTGTCACTACCATACAGTTCTGTGCTCCAAACGTACATTCTCAGATATTTCTTCATTAAACTAAGGCCCATGTTTGATGCTAGTAGACATCTCTTGGCTAGGAATGCCCTTTCTGCCAGTGCTAGTCCGCTTTTGGTGCCTTCCTTGCTCCGTGCATCATGGATTATCTTCCTGCCATGGTAGCACAATTCCTTCACTTCATCTACTTCATGACCATCAGTCCTGATGTCAGGTTTCTCGCTCCTCTCATTGCCGGTACTTCTCATTACTGTTTGTCTGCCTTCGATTTTCTCTGTAACTCATTAGACTGTTCATTCCATTCAGGAGATCCTGTAACTCTTGTTCACTTTCACTGAAGATAGCAATGTCATCAGCGAATCTTAACATTGATATACATACTTTCACCTTGAAGTTTAATTCCACGCTTGAAACTTTCCTTTTATTTCCTTCATTGATTCTTTGAACATGGATTGATCAGTATGGGCGTAATACTTCATACATCTCTAAGACTCTTGTTAATTCGAGCATTTCGTTCTTGGTCGTCCACATTTCTTATTCTTTCTTGGCTCTTGTGCATGTTGTTTATTACCCGCCTTTCTCTTTCTCCCTACTACTTACCCTTATTTTTCACAGAATTTCGAAAATCTTGCACCGTTATATAGTGTAGAACGCTTTTTCTAGGTCGACAGATCCTATGAATGTGTCTTGAATTTCCTTTAGTGTTGCTTCCATTGTCAACCGCAACGTTAGAATTGCGTCACTAATGCCTTTAATTTTCCTGAAACCAAACTGATCGTCATGTAATACAGCCTCAATTTTCTTTTCAATTCTTCTGTATATTATTCGTGTCACCAACTTGTATGCATGAGATGTTAAGCTGATTGTGCGGTCGTTCTCTCACTTGTCAATTCTTGCAGTCTTCGGAATTGTATGGATGAAATTTTTCCGAAAGTCAGGCCGTATGTTGCCAAACTAATACGTTCTACACACCAACGTGAAAAGTAGATTTGTTATCAATTTCCCCAATGATTTTAGAAGTTCTGGTGGAACTGTATCTATTTCTTCTGCCATATTTGATCTTCAGTCTTCCAAAGCTCTTTAAAATTCAGATTCTAATACTGGATCCCTTATTTCTCCTATATATTGGCTCCTGTTCCTTCTCCTATCACACCAGACGAGTCTTCCCCACATAGAGACCTTCCATGCTTTCTTTCTACCTATCTGGTGCGTCCTCTGCGTTTAACAGAGGATTTCCCATTGCGCTCTTTATGTTACCATCCTTTTCTTTTTACTTTTGAACGGAGGTTGCTTTGACTGCTCTGTGCACTGAGTCCTTCTGACAATGATTTCATTTTCGATTTCTTCACATTTTCCATGCACCTATTTCGCCTTAGCTTCCCGGCGTTTTGTGTTTATTTCTATGTTCCTGAATTTCCCTGAAAGCTTTTGTACTTCCTTCTTTCATCGATCACCTACTTTCCAACTTCTAAGATTGCCTTTTTTTTGCGATGATCATTCCCGTTCCGTTGAATTGTCTACTGTGGTATTTCTTATCGCAGTATCTATAGTCTTAGGCAACTTCATTCCTTAGTACTTACGTATCCCGCTACTTTGCGTTATGATTCTTCCTGACTAGGCTCTTAAACTTCAGCTTACACTTCATCAGTACTAAATTGTGATCTGTGTCTAATCTGCTCATATGCTCAAGAAATTACTTCCTGATTTCAGAATCTCTGCCTGTTCACGATGTAAACTAACTGAAATCCTTCAGTATTCCCGACTTTTTCCATCTCCTCCTCACGTAATTCTTGAACAGAGTATTTGCTATGACTACCTGGAATTTATTACTAAACCAAATTAGTCTTTTCCTCTCTGATTCCTAGCACGAAGCCCAAATTCTGCAGTAACCCTTTCTTTTACTCCTCCCCTACAACCTCGTTTCATCGCCCATGACTATTAGATTGGGACCAATGACCTCGCAGTTTGTTCCCCCCTCACCCCCCCCCCCCCCGACCCCTCCCTCCATTTAAACCAACCAACTTACTATTAGATTTTCATCTCCATTTGCGAACTGAATTATCCCGTGACTATCACATACTTCCGCTAATCATCTTCAGCATTATATGTCAGCCTATATCCCTGATTTATGATTTTCGGTGTTCTCTAACGATTCTGATGAGAACAACCCTATCACTGAGCTGTTCACAGTAACATACTCGTCGCCCTACCTTCCCATTCTTGACGAATCCTACTCCCAATATAACATTTCTGCTGCTACTGTTATTACCCTGTATTCATCTGGCCAGAAATTCGTGTCTTCTTTCCACATCACTTCACTGACCACTGCTATATCTGCATTTGTGTTGAGACTTAGCATTTCCCTTTTCAGAATTTCTAGCTTTCATACTACTTTCAAACTTCGGACAATCCACGGCCCGACTCGTACAATGTTATCCTGTCGTTGATTATATAGTATTTTTCTCATAATCACCTCCACCATGGCAGTTCCCTCCCGGGGATCCGTATGGGGAAACAATCCGGAATCTTTTGCCAAGGCAGAGATCATCCTGACACGTTTTCAATTACAGGCCATTTGTCGTGTGGATACAGATTATGTGTTTTTAATGCAGTGGTTTCCGCAGCTTTCTGAATCCTCATGCAGTTAATCATTGCTAATTTCTTGCACCTTTCGAGTCAGTTCCCCACCCCATGGCTAAGAGAGTGGCCTGAACCTCTGTCCGCTACAAGGCCGTTCGCAGAATAGGGTGACTTCTTATGCAGTAAGTCTGCGGCCGCCAATTCTGATGATTTTTATTCAAATTTTAAGCGCTTCAAACCCAGGGATCGAGGACGGTTTGATCGCTAATTGGTCATAGCAAGCTATAATTTTCATCTCTCACACAGACTGGCATTACTGGCAGGCGAAAATACAGGTTGTTGTCAATGACAACTAGAAATAAAGGGGACGATGGATTACAATTTAACATAACAGTTTCAAAGAAACGAAGAAAATATTAACAAACTTGAACACTGTTTGTTTATAACACTAAAACCTGTTGTGCTCGTAGGATTGACCATGATTTGAATGAGCTTGTTGGGAAACGGATCCATTCACAAGTTCTTTTTCTTGTGCTGCGAAACGAATACTTTAAGCTCGACGTTTGCTTTCAATGATTGGATGTATCGTGATGATCTATCCATTGGGAGAACTATTCCTGGTTTGTCCTCTCACATCCTCATCCACATATAGTAACTGTCAAGTTGTAAGTGATCATAAGAAAATTAAAAACCAATGAGGCGTAGCGCAAAATAGAAGTTTGCTGTGGATGAGTAGTTTGAAAATGGAAAGACTCAATCCAAATATAGCAAGGGTCACTGATGCGAAAAAAAATTGGAGAAGACGATTATAGGATAATATAAACAGCATACAATGAGGGTAGTATTCGTTAAAATATTCCACTGCTTCAACTTAATTCCTATCGCTTAAAATTGATTATTACTTAAACATTTTTGATTTCTAGTGTTTCCAGCTTTATAAATTGCCATTTTCTACAATTAATGCCATTTGATTTACTTACTTGGCCTTCTAAAGTCTACATGAAGTAACTTACATGTGTTTCTTCTCACTTTTCTTTCTTTCCATTACTGGTTCATTCTTTCCCTATATTATTATCTTGTTTCTTATGTCCATATTGCGCCTATCATATTCTTTTTCTTCTCCTGGACGTGCATGAAACTTTTTAATTTTGATTTGAACATTTCTCTTTCCTTTGTTATTTTAGATTTTCTCCAGGTCATTTTTAACTGCTTTAAGCGATGTCATCGATGTTTTTACGATTTCTCATGTAGCTTTTTCAAGTATCCTTAGAATATAACTCTTCTCTTCCCAGTTGTGTATAATACTCGTTCTATAGTTTCATAAGTTATTGCTTATCTACAATCCTGGAAATGGAAAAAAGAACACATTGACACCGGTGTGTCAGACCCACCATACTTGCTCCGGACACTGCGAGAGGGCTGTACAAGCAATGATCACACGCACGGCACAGCGGACACACCAGGAACCGCGGTGTTGGCCGTCGAATGGCGCTAGCTGCGCAGCATTTGTGCACCGCCACCGTCAGTGTCAGCCAGTTTGCTGTGGCATACGGAGCTCCATCGCAGTCTTTAACACTGGTAGCATGCCGCGACAGCGTGGACGTGAACCGTATGTGCAGTTGACGGACTTTGAGCGAGGGCGTATAGTGGGCATGCGGGAGGCCGGGTGGACGTACCGCCGAATTGCTCAACACGTGGGGCGTGAGGTCTACACAGTACATCGATGTTGTCGCCAGTGGTCGGCGGAAGGTGCACGTGCCCGTCGACCTGGGACTGGACCGCAGCGACGCGCGGATGCACGCCAAGACCGTAGGATCCTACGCAGTGCCGTAGGGGACCGCACCGCCACTTCCCAGCAAATTAGGGACAATGTTGCTCCTGGGGTATCGGCGAGGACCATTCGCAACCGTCTCCATGAAGCTGGGCTACGGTCCCGCACACCGTTAGGCCGTCTTCCGCTCACGCCCCAACATCGTGCAGCCCGCCTCCAGTGGTGTCGCGACAGGCGTGAATGGAGGGACGAATGGAGACGTGTCGTCTTCAGCGATGAGAGTCGCTTCTGCCTTGGTGCCAATGATGGTCGTATGCGTGTTTGGCGCCGTGCAGGTGAGCGCCACAATCAGGACTGCATACGACCGAGGCACACAGGGCCAACACCCGGCATCATGGTGTGGGGAGCGATCTCCTACACTGGCCGTACACCACTGGTGATCGTCGAGGGGACACTGAATAGTGCACGGTACATCCAAAACGTCATCGAACCCATCGTTCTACCATTCCTAGACCGGCAAGGGAACTTTCTGTTCCAACAGGACAATGCACGTCCGCATGTATCCCGTGCCACCCAACGTGCTCTAGAAGGTGTAAGTCAACTACCCTGGCCAGCAAGATCTCCAGATCTGTCCCCCATTGAGCATGTTTGGGACTGGATGAAGCGTCGTCTCACGCGGTCTGCACGTCCAGCACGAACGCTGGTCCAACTGAGGCGCCAGGTGGAAATGGCATGGCAAGCCGTTCCACAGGACTACATCCAGCATCTCTACGATCGTCTCCATGGGAGAATAGCAGCCTGCATTGCTGCGAAAGGTGGATATACACTGTACTAGTGCCGACATTGTGCATGCTCTGTTGCCTGTGTCTATGTGCCTGTGGTTCTGTCAGTGTGATCATGTGATGTATCTGACCCCAGGAATGTGTCAATAAAGTTTCCCCTTCCTGGGACAATGAATTCACGGTGTTCTTATTTCAATTTCCAGGAGTGTATATTTCCCATAGACATATTTGCTTCCAACTTTTTCCTGACTATTTTCCTTTTCTTCTTATCTGTATCACCTAATTATTGGGCTATATATAACGAAAGTCATTCGGAAGCTTAAAGGTAATGTGGTCTAATAAAAGTGGTGAAGTGTCGAAGTACTTTGTTTATGGGAAAATATTTCTTATTGTGTAGGATTTTTGTTAGCTGAAAAGCTTCTTTGCTGAAAGCTTTTGGTTCCGTTATTCCCCCTAGATATTTAAATTTCGTAGTGTTTTTTATTCTTCTGTAATCAGTTTCCGTGTACACTTTAAGACCAAAATATGGATTCACCACGAAATAATTATCCGAAGGGACGGAAATCGGTAGATGTGATGTACATGCACAGGCAAACAAATGATTACAATTTCTGGAAAAAAATGGATGATCTATTCAAGAGAGAGAGAGAGAGAGAGATAGGTTCACAAATTGAGCAAGTCAGCGGTGCGTTGGTTGACCTCTGGCTCTTACGGAAACAATTATTTGGCTTGGAATCGATTGACAGAGTTGCTGGAAGTCCTCCTGTGGGTTATCGTGCCAAATTCTATCGAATCGATGCCTTACATTATCAAAATCCCGAGCTGGATAGAGGGACCTGCCCATACTGCTCCAAACATTCTCAGTTGGAGAGTCATCCGGCGACCCTGCTGGGCAGGATAGAGTCTAGCAAGCACGAACGCAAGCAGCAGAAATTGCCGCCGTGTGCGGGCGGGCATTATCTTGCTGAAGTGTAAGCCCAGGATGGCTTGGCTTGAAGGGCAACAACGTGGCGTAGACAGAGCGCTTTGCTGTAAGGGTATCGCTGATGAGAACCAAGTTAAAGGAAATACCACCCCAGACCTTTACTCCTAGTTTTTGTAAGTCCATCAATGTGACTGGTGGTCTTAGGGGCCGCGCAGTTCATGTATATAATAAAATGGAACACCTACGGCCACCCTTACGATGTTGTTTATTATATGGCTACCGTGTTAAGAGCTTAGCTTACGCTGAGGAGGTTAACACCATCCGTATACACGATTCATCAGTGGCCAATCTATATGTGGCTTTCGCAGTCTACATGTAGCAGCGATGTTTTCTCTCCAAGCATCAGCTGTCAGCTCCTGTTTGTTGGCGGGAGGTAGTTAGCTTTGTATGCCACTACTGTCCTAGGACTCTCCAAACACGTTTTCGCTGGTCGTTGGGGCTCATTTAGAAGTGGGGCTCATCACTGAACACGGTTCCATTCCAGTCAATGAGATTCCAGACTGAAGACATGTCTGGAGATTTCACTAAGGATGTAATTTTTCTTTTAGTATTTGTTGGTGTGTCTTTTATTATAGCAGCTCCAGAATCGTTTATGGTTTTGAGCAACTTGTTGACAAAATCATATACTTTTCCGAAGCCTACAGGTTTATATTAATGCTTTTAGCTGTCATTCTTCTGTATTGATTACAAACTTCAGATTTAAATTGTGTTCCATACGTTATCGTCTTTTTCTAAATCCTCCTTGGTACACTTCTTATTACTGATGCAGTTCGCTTTCTAGCACGTTTCGTAAAGCGTTTGTATGAATTTTGTAAGTTAGGTAAGAGGAAAATTTCAGCTTAGTGGTTGGAGTCATTTCTATCTTATATTTTATGGACTAAGGTGAAGTGTTTTTTTTCTGCAATCTTCTGGTATAGGTTCTGTTTGCTAGACTTTTTGAAAGACTCCATGTATCTTCCTGACTGCCTCAACATCTGCAGATTTCCACAGTTCAGCAGTTATTGAATCTTCCCCAGGGACCTTTCTGTTCTAATAATATATTGGATTTCACCCATGGTTATGTTTAAGTGCATCGCTCAATTTGTTCTAGAAAATTTTCTCTTGATTTCTCAAAATTTCACTTTTTTTTGAAATAGCTTAATAGCATTTCATAGTTTTCTACATTGTTTAGGGCTAATTTTCCAGATTTACTTTCACAGGAAATTTTAGGTGGTTGGTAACTTTGGAGGTTTTGTTTAAAAGTCTTATAGAAGTTCTGCTATTCTCCTATTGGAGTACTTCCTGTGTTAGTGATAGCTTGTTCCTCTTAAACTTCCTTTTAAGTGACCTTACCGTTTTTCATTTTCACACCTTTGGTGTCTGAAGCCAATAAAGTCTACATTCCTTTGGTGAAATGTCATTTCTGGCAATCCTGTTTTATAAACAGTAATGCTTTCACACACTGTTCGTTACGCCATCCGTATTTTTGTGTTCTTTCAATGGCACTGTTTCAAGGCCTACTTGAACTTGTTCCCAGCCTGCTTAGAGTATTTAGACGTTGCTGAAATTCATATTTTTTCACTTCCAGAGTTTTAGTATTAATTTTATGAATCCTGCACTCTTATCTTGGAAGTCCTGTCCGCTGAATAAGCTTAATTTTTGTGGTTAGATACTGATCTATTTCTGTATTTGTACCCTTCATGACTATTAAATTCATTATTTCCTTTTATCGTTAAATGTTATAGCTGTATGATCGATTGGAAATTCTCCTAGTCTTGTATAGGTGATTTCAATGTTTTATGTTTTCTTGGTATGTTCTGAAACTACTGGATGCTAGAAGCCTGTGCCTAGGTTTTCTCCTTTTTTGTTTGTTCTTTTGTCAGCTGGATATTCTCCAACAGTTTTCTGTGCATTGAAGTCTCCTAATAAAATTTTAACATTTTTTAGGAGAACCTTTGACAGTTGATAATACGGGGATTCCCATAATCTCATCTTTTCCTGGATTCCTTCTGTTGCTCTCATTTAATGAACAGTGACAGTTGATGACGGTGATCACACACTAAAAATTGAGTCTTCCTTTACGTGAGTAAAACATCTGTGACGGAATTTATTATTGTTCTGCTTACATTGAAATCTGCTCCTAGGTGTGGAATATCTTCTCGCAATGATTCCAGTCTTACGTTCCTCTGAAAATTATGTATCTCTCTGGTGCTATAACGTCTTCGCCGACGTGTCCAGTTTGTTGTGGGGCAATGAGCTGTATTTGGTATTCGTCTTTTACTTTGACTAGTCCTTTTCATTTTACTCTTTGAAAAGCAAATTTATGTTTCAAATGTGTGTGTGAAATCTTATGGGACTTAACTACTAAGGTCATCAGTCCCTAAGCTTACACACTACTTAACCTAAATTATCCTAAGGACAAACACACACACCCATGCCCAAGGGAGGACTCGAACCCCCGCCGGGACCAGCCGCACAGTCCATGACTGCAGCGCTTTAGACCGCTCGGCTAATCCCGCGCGGCAAATTTATGTTTAATGTGGCAAATAAGTAATTAGTTTTGTTTCTTAATTTACGCGTAAGACTTTGAGAAAATGTGGGTCGTTCACATATCTTCCCTTTCCGTCTCTACACAGTCAGTTCACATTTAAAATAGAATTTAATTCGCAGAGTATTATTTCAGCTGCCCCACATTTGGTAAACAGATGCTTATCAAACACTGTCACGTCGAGAAAAAGAAACTTTGGTTTCAATTTCTGTTTGTTACAAACGTCGGATTGCGTCTTTCGACAAATCCTGCCAACCTTGGTGGCCGAGCGGTTCTAGGCGCTACAGTCTGGAAGCGCGCGACCGCTACGGTCGTAGGTTCGCATCCTGCCTCGGGCATGGATGTGCGTGATGTCCTTAGGTTAGTTAGGTTTAAGTAGTTCTAAGTTATAGGGGACTGATGACCTTAGACGTTAAGTCCCATAGCGCTCGGAGCCACACACTTCGACAATTCCACTATACCGATAATTTTCGATTCCGCTGTCACTTCCGGTGAGGTCTTCATCGTTACCCCGACAAGGAGTCATGGGGAACTTTCACGCTGGCTAGGTGGACTGTTTTTGCTTTTGTGTACTCAAATCTGGGCCACAAAAAGTTCTCGTTATCCTCGTTATCCCTGTTACTATTAATGACGACATATCCACCATAATTGTTAACTAAATTGATAGGGATATTAGTTAAAAATGCATGTAAAGCCTTATTCTGATGTAGGGTACAGGGTGAAGACTGTGATCTCGTTGTATTACATAAAGTAATTAACCAAGTAATTCAGTTTGACGTCATTTAATTCACATTCTATTCTATGCAGTAAGGGTGTGTTCCAGTATCAGTAATTTTTCGTAAAATTTCAAATAATTTCCACGTTGCAAAACTTTCCGTTCTCGAAGCACTCTCCAGATTAGTTATGGTGAGCAGGGGGAAACTGGGTACTCTAGAAGTTTCGATGGCGCCAGGAACTTCGGTTAAGTCGTGCACGACGCCCTGGTGGCGCCAGCCAGTTGCGAAATTACAATCCGCACTTGCACTTTCTGAATGATGTATAGTCCTTGCAAAATGAATTTCCTAATTGAATGAATACCTGGTAACAGCAGACAATTACACGGATGGAAAGCAACGACCGCCGAGCTAACGGGCAGCCGGATTATCATGTTCGTCGGATCTTCTGTAACCATTGTGGAACAAACGAGATAAAATAGTTACCATCATTCAAGTGTTAACCCACCGGCTGGACTACTGCGTCCGCCAGCAACTTTTAATTTTTTTTTGGTCTTCCATAACCTCTTTTGCACATCGTTTGATTTTCGGTAACTGCATCATTTTGGTTACGGTGTCGGTGTTTACACAATGTCTACCTCTTCACAGTACGTTGTTCTTCAGAAAAGCATGAATGTCTGAAGGAAAGGACACGGTCCCTGATGATTACAGCTGTGAACAACATCGCGGAAGATTAGCATTCTGCTATTATGCATTGACGTCTCCCTGTGCGTTAATTAGGAACTGTGCAGGCTTAAAGGTTGTGACTAAATGGCATACGGAAGTCTCGATCGGTTATGGAGGGGTGCTCGGATAGTGGAAGTTGTTAAGGAGACGGCTCGCGATAAGCCCGACGTCCTTTGTCGAGTCCCGGTACGCCACGAACAGATGATATCAACGCATAATTGCTGAATACGGATCTGTTTCGCAATATTCAGTAACTGCACTAGGTAGCCTTTCGTGGTCGTGGATGAAACTTTTTTGCCTGTGTTCTTCAATTTTTTTCCTAGTACTGAGAACATTTTCAGATCCCTCATGGTTTCATTACGTTATTTCATTATGTTCGTGATCTCATACGATAAGCGTTTGATTCACCACAGAGGCAGAGTTATTGCTTGGGCTCCTATTGTTGGCCAATCCTGCTATAGAAAACGGATGTTACCACAGTATTTTAAGCGTTCCCAATGACTTCTGTCTATATAGCATCTTTCCTGTTTCTTTAGACTTCGTCGAGTTCAGCTGCTTCTTTATTTAAGAACCAGCTTTGGTCGACAAACCATTATCAGGTTCCTGTATATACTAAGGTACCAAAACTCATGGGATAGCTATATGCTCATATACAGATGGCGGTAGTATCGCTTAGACAAGGTATAAATGAGCTGTCATTTGTACTCAGGTAATTCATTTCAATAGCTCTCCCATCCGATTATGGCCGCACGACGTGAAGGAACAGATTTTGAACGTGGAATGATAGTTTGAGCTAGACGCATTGCAGATTCTGATTCGAAAATCATTGGTATATTCAATATTCCGAGATCCACAGTATCAAGAGTGTGCCGAGAATACCACATTTCAGTCATTACTCCTCGCCACGGCCAACGCAGACGCCGACGTCATTCACTTACAGACCGAGAGCAGTGGTGTTTGCGTAGAGATGTCATTGGTAACAGACAAGCACCACTGCCTGAAATAATCGCAGAAATCAATGTGGGACCTAAGACCAACGTATGCATTAGGACAGTGTAGAGAAATGTGGCTCCAACGGGCTCTGGTGGAAGACGATCGACGAGAATGCCTTTGCTAACAACACGCCATCGCCTGCAGCGCCTCTCCTGGGCTGGTGGCAATAGCGGCTTGACTCTAGACGACTGGTAAACTGTGGAATAGTGACTGGAGATCCTGTTTCATTTTATAAGAGCTGATGGCAGGGTTCGAGTGTGGCACAGACCCTTTGATCCATGGACCCATGTTGTACAAGGCACTGTGCAAGCTCGTGGCGGCTCCATAATGATGCGGGCTGCGTACGCGGAATAGACTGGGCCTGGTCCAGCTGAATTGATCACTGGCTGAAAAGAGTTATGTTCGGCTACTTGGAGACAAAACAACGATGGAAGTTTTATAAATGGCAATGCGTCATTTCACAGGGCCACAATTGTTCGCAGTTCGTTTGAAGAACATTCTCAAATATTCGAGAGAATGATGTAGCCACATACAGTGCCCGACATCGTTAATGAGACATATTCGAGAGATTAGTTCGTGCACAAAACACTGCACCGGCAACACTTCCGCAATTAAGGACGGCTATACTGGCAGCATGGCTCAGTATTTCTGCAGAAAAATAACTTCCAACAACTTTGTTGAGTTCATGCAACGTCGAACTACTGCGCTACTCCGGACAAAAGGAGATCCAACACAATGGTAGGATGTATCTTATTAAGTCCGTAACCTGAGTGTTTACAGCATTAGCGCCGACTGTTGATGTAACACGGAAGAGCGCACTACCTACTAGAGTTTATATACTGACGACGTAATTTATACCACGACGTGACATCAGACAAGTGAGTATGAACACGAAGAATTTATGTTTTTACGATTTGATTTGTTCATAATTGGTTACATAATTATGTATGTCACAAGTTTATTTTTAGTGACAGATTCATGGTGTTTACTATCTGACATCATTGGTTTTACATTTGCTTAATATCATCCTGTAAATGCTTTTAAGTGAATATGTGACTTTTATCACGTGTGTGTTGTTGTTAACATTTACATTAGTGGACTGATTTGTCTCAGTTCAATCTTGTAATCCTACTTATGTATTATTTCCATTTTGTATGTTCGAAGCTAATGATGGTTTGTCGACCGAAAGTGGTTGGTAAATGAGGAATTTTATCAGCAGTCTGAGGTGGTAAGCGTTACATTTTGCTTTAATCTTCGTTTGTACACTTTTTTTGAGAGTTTTAGCATTGTTTCCTTTACCAAGTACAGAGTTTTCTGTTTCTCTAACTTGTTACATAGCATAGTGTTACGTGTTTCCTCTTCTCCTTTAAGGTTATTTCGATTTCCTCATTATATAATTTTAGATCTTTCCCTACGTGAGTCCTACTTCCCTTACCAAGTGGCTCATACGCTGCGTCATGGACGATTGCTTTTAAGTTGTCCTATTCAGTATTAAAATTGTCTTTTTCTTAATATGTACGTAGCGAGGTGGCGCAGTGGTTAGCACACTAGACTCATTTTCGGGAGGACGATGGTTCAAATCCGCATCCAGCCACCAAGATTTGGATTATCCGCAATTTCCCTAAATCGCTCCAGGCTATTTCCGGAACAGTTCCTTTGAGCAGGTAAGACCGACTATTTTCACAATCCTTGAAACATTACGAACTTCTGCTCCAGCTGTAATGAATTCGTTGTGGAGGGGATGTTAAACTCTAACCTTCCTATCTTACTTCTTTATGCTATTTTTATTCACCTTAACAGCTTCCTTTTATGCAGATATCTTACACTTTCTTCTTGTCGTAAATGTATTTTATAAGTTTCTTCTTTCCTAAGTTTTAGACGTACTGTACGAGTGGAGTGAAGGAACTCTGAATTGTCGGTAAGACTGCACAACGCCTATAGGTCAATTTTGGCTGCAGTGCAGAGCACAAAGCAACTTCTGTCCCTGTCTCTTTGTAGCCATAGTTTGGTTGGTGTTCTGCACACAACTTGCTACGTAATGCGCCAAGAACGGTTTCACGTTATTTTCATGTACAATGGTGTGTTCTGATAGTAAGATACGTCTCAGACAACAAGGAGCTTACGAAGTTTATCTTTGTAGCATTGGGTACTACGATGTATTGTCAGTCTTGTGATCGACATTCCTGTAAAGCACTTCCATGTTCAGTGGAAAGCTTCAGTCGCTTACTACATGACAAGTTTATGCTTTGTAGGTGGTGTAAAACGGCACAGTTCGTTATTATATCGTAATCGTTATAATTGTCAGATTTTTCATTGGTATGAAAATAAAAAATTTTATGAACGTTACAGGTGGACGTTACATACCAACAACAGTTAGAGTCACTTTTTTCTATTTTAGCATCTACAAAAGAAAAATTGAACGGAATTCACGCAGTCCAGAAATGCTGAAAGCTGCAAAGAGAGCCTACAGAATGGGAAATCCAAATGAGAGTTAGCGCGGGAGACAGGACAAATGAACCTGCCTTCAGAATTCGCCTTAAAGAGGTACGATGTCCTTTTCAGGTGTATATATTGCAATATTTATGCTGGTTCATATTTACACTAACGATGTCAGCTCCCTTTTCCTATATTTTAACTTACTGTATTCTGACCGGGAACGTTTTCAAGGGGAACAGCAAGTGTCGTTAGCCTCCGTCTGGGGAGTCAGCACTATGATACAGCATGAGTTGCGGGATGAAATCCATGAAGAGATACTTTCAAAAGAGCAGGGGCTAACGTCTGATACCTGTTCCAGCAGGAGGAGGGGTAACGCAACTGGCGAGTCGTGAGCAGATACTCTGCTGGTCAGCATTGCTCTACCGGGTGCCATTCTGATGGACTCGCTAATTTCTTACGTGAGATTGTAATGGTACTTGAATTACTTAACCATTACGGCACCTCACGTCAACCTCTCGATACCATAAATATTCTAATGTGTTTCTATAAAGTAGTTAACATATTTCTGAGACAACATTCATGTTTGATTTCATTAATGTAGAGGTACTTTGATACATCGATATGTTTATGTTGCAATGATATTATTCTTATGTGTATTCTTTCTTTTGTCACTATGATCTGTGTCGTACTTGTAACTCTGATTTTAGGGCGCGTAAGTGGTTATTGTAGAGTCAAGTCTTGGTCATCATGTTGAAAAGACGCAAATTGTAGTCAGTTTATAAAATGTGAACTTTAACATGAGGTAGATATTTTCAAGTATGTTTTATATTGTGCAGCGATGTTTTGTGAGTTACGTGATATTGCAACAAAAGTAATAAAAAAGAAGTGTAACTTAAACTGAGAGTGCTGATTACTTTTTTACATCACCATTGTGCTAACTTGCAAAAGTTTAATCTCCAAGAATGGTTTATGAAACACATCTATAAAACTTTTGAATATCGCAGAATAACACCTAGGCCTCTTTGCATCCGAGCTTGGAATCATAACTACCTAGATTTTCGACGATTGAGTCATGATTTCATAACGAGACCAGCGTGGGAAACACGAAAAGATGAGTGCCTACTTTATCCATTATTTCATGAAATGACTTTATTAACTGTGCTCTAATGACACCTGACACATAATATAACTTTTTTTTGCCCGAAAATGCAGTATTTAGCAGTGTGAGCAACACCACAATCATAATTAAATTTTGACCTTTGTTGTGGTAG
Source organism: Schistocerca piceifrons (assembly GCF_021461385.2). Taxonomy (NCBI): domain Eukaryota; kingdom Metazoa; phylum Arthropoda; class Insecta; order Orthoptera; family Acrididae; genus Schistocerca; species Schistocerca piceifrons. The sequence goes on along the minus strand of NC_060139.1, from coordinate 686,138,995 downwards.
GGTTGTTAGAAGCTGAAGGAAGACAGTGAACAGTGCACGGGTCCAGCTAAAAACAGGAGGCTAATGAAGGGAGGACAGAGCCGCCCATAGCAAGTAAATAACTGTCTTACAACCAGAACCAGGTTAGTCAAAGTGCCCTTCACGGAGAGCATTTTACTCTGCTCACTGACTTCTCGGAAGGAAGTTGGGGTAGGAAATAATTTGAACAGATTCCCATGTCCTCCTGGTGTAATGCAAGCGACGCTTTTCATCTCTGATTATAGCATTTTCGTTCTACCGGAGAATGTAAATTGTGCCAACCTGACCCCATACCCCTTGGTGTGAGGATTTCTTCAAACGAAAGGCGGCCTAAAAAGCAAATTGATAACGTAGGATAGTTACACAGAATGTCCTACAAATGACGGCCGCAAGAAGCCTTCCGATTGGAGATATTTTTATACCATTTCACCTCACCAGACAGAATTTGCTATATCTTTTCTCAGTGGAAAATTGTGGTTTGTGGTGCTGACCGTAGCCAGAGCAGGAACAAGAGATTTGGTGCAGACGTACTAAGGGATAGGCCTGCGCGAAATAGACTCAGTGCTAAGAATTCGACAAGTATACTCGTTTGAAATTGTGACTGGGGACTTATGGGCTTCAGCGACGAGACGCAGCAGAGAGCGGAACTTCCAGTCTGAGAAGCAGTCTGTGCATGGTCTGACAAGTGGCGTTGGTGGCTGTCATTGGGACCGTAGCGTCTCCCGTCTACGCATCGACGATGGTGAGATCATCTAATTGCATTGACTGGTTAGGAAGCTGTGTAGTTAAGTAGTTATTGTCACAATTAAGTTCATCCGTGCTCTGCCATGACAAGGTGAGTGGGAATAGTATTATGTCTCTTTTTTATTCTCCATTCGGTACGATCTTACAGTCAGCGTGCAACCGCAAGACGTGATGTTCCCCATGATATACTTATTAGGATATTAATTACTTCTGAAATCCTCATTTCCTTATCAGAGAACTTTTCTAAGTTGTCTAGTGCTTATTCTGTCTTACTTTAGCTTTCCTAACTTACTGCTGTCTTTGTCGTGTGTCATCATAAGATCTGGCTTTCGCAGAATGAGAATTTTTGTAATAAACTTAGATTCAATAATACCAAGATTTCAATTCAGTAGATTTTACCAGCGGTATATTATTAATGATTTTTACCAAGCCTAGCACCCATGAATTTACCAAAACCACCCCTTAGTTGCCGTCAAATCCGTTCCGCATAGTTCGTAATTCAGCATGTAAGTTCTTCGGGGAGCGATCTGCCTCTCAGTTTTATGTTGTATAGAAAGTTCGGGGTGTCACCTCCCTCCGCGAGCAATATTTCCTCGTTATGGGATGAAGAAGAGTTCGAAGAATGGTGCTCCTCCTAGATCACTAAAGATGTTTCGGAACGCTGGATGCATCAACTTACATCTGTTGTTGTTGTTGTGGTCTTCAGTCCTGAGACTGGTTTTATGCAGCTCTCCATGCTACTCTATCCTGTGCAAGCTTCTTCATCTCCCAGTACCTACTGCAACCTACATCCTTCTGAATCTGCTTAGTGTATTCATCTCTTGGTCTCCCTCTACGATTTTTACCCTCCACGCTGCCCTCCAATACTAAATTGGTGATTCCTAGATGCCTCAAAAGATGTCCTACCAACCGATCCCTTCTTCCAGTCAAGTTGTGCCACAAACTTCTCTTCTCCCCAATCCTATTCAATACCTCCTCATTAGTTACGTGATCCACCCACCTTATCTTCAGCATTCTTCTGTAGCACCACATTTCGAAAGCTTCTATTCTCTTCTTGTCCAAACTATTTATCGTCCATGTTTCACTTCCATACGTGGCTACACTCCATACAAATACTTTCAGAAACGACTTCCTGACACTTAAATCTATACTCAATGTTAACAAATTTCTCTTCTTCAGAAACGATTTCCTTGCCATTGCCAGTCTACATTTCATATCCTCTCTACTTCGACCATCATCAGTTGTTTTACTCCCAAAATAGCAAAACTCCTTTACTACTTTAAGTGTCTCATTTCCTAATCTAATTCCCTCAGCATCACCCGATTTAATTTGACTACATTCCATAATCCTCGTTTTGCTTTTGTTGATGTTCATCTTATATCCTCCCTTCAAGGCACTATACATTCCGTTCAACTGTTCTTCCAAGTCCTTTGCTGTCTCTGACAGAATTACAATGTCATTGGCGAATCTCAAAGTTTTTATTTCTTCTCCATGAATTTTAATACCTACTCCGAATTTTTCTTTTGTTTCCTTTACTGCTTGCTCAATATACAGATTGAATAGCATCGTGGAGAGGCTACAACCCTGTCTCACTCCTTTCCCAACCACTGCTTCCCTTTCATGCCCCTCGACTCTTATAACTGCCATCTGGTTTCTGTACAAATTGTAAATAGTCTTTCGCTTCCTGTATTTTACCCCTGCCACCTTCAGAATTTGAAAGAGAGTATTCTAGTTAACATTGTCAAAAGCTTTCTCTAAGTCTACAAATGCTAGAAACGTAGGTTTGCCTTTTCTTAATCTTTCTTCTAAGATAAGTCGTAAGGTTAGTATTGCCTCACGTGTTCCAACATTTCTACGGAATCCAAACTGATCTTCCCCGAGGTCCGCTTCTACCAGTTTTTCCATTCGTCTGTAAAGAATTCGCGTTAGTATTTTGCGGCTGTGACTTATTAAACTGATAGTTCGGTAATTTTCACATCTGTCAACACCTGCTTTCTTCGGGATTGGAATTACTATATTCTTCTTGAAGTCTGAGAGTATTTCGCCTGTCTCATACATCTTGCTCACCAGATGGTAGAGTTTTGTCAGGACTGGCTCTCCCAAGGCCACCAGTAGTTCTAATGGAATGTTGCCTACTCCCGGGGCCTTGTTTCGACTCAGGCCTTTCAGTGCTCTGTCAAACTCTTCACGCAGTATCATATCTCCAATTTCATCTACATCCTCTTCCATTTCCATAATATTGTCCTCAAGTACATCGCCCTTGTATAAACCCTCTATATACTCCTTCCACCTTTCTGCCTTCCCTTCTTTGCTTAGAACTGGGATGCCTTCTGAGCTCTTGATATTCATACAAGTGGTTCTGTTTTCTCGAAAGGTCTCTTTAATTTTCCTGTAGGCAGTATCTATCCTACCCCTAGTGAGACAAGCCTCTACATCCTTACATTTGTCCTCTAGCCATCCCTGCTTAGTCATTTTGCACTTCCTGTCGATCTCATTTTTGAGACGTTTGTATTCCTTTTTGCCTGCTTCATTCACTGCATTTTTATATTTTCTCTGTTCATCAATTAAATTCAATATTTCTTCTGTTACCCAAGGATTTCTATTAGCCCTCGTCTTTTTACCTACATGATCCTCTGCTGCCTTCACTACTTCATCCCTCAGAGCTACCCATTCTTCTTCTACTTATTTCTTTCCCCCATTCCTGTCAATTGTTCCCATACGCTCTCCCTGAAACTCTCTACAACCTCTGGTTCTTTCAGTTTATCCAGGTCCCATCTCATTAAATTCCCACCTTTTTTCAGTTTCTTCAGTTTCAATCTGCAGTTCATAACCAATAGATTGTAGTCAGAATCCACATCTGCCCCTGGAAATGTCTTACAATTTAAAACCTGGTTCCTAAATCTCTGTCTTATCATTATATAATCTATCTGATACCTTTTAGTATATCCAGGATTCTTCCAGGTATACAACCTTCTTTTATGATTCTTGAACCAAGTGTTAGCTATGATTAAGTTATGCTCTGTGCAAAATTCTACAAGGCGGCTTCCTCTTTCATTTCTTCCCCCCAATCCATATTCACCTACTATGTTTCCTTCTCTCCCTTTTCCTACTGACGGATTCCAGTCACCCATGTCTATTAAATTTTCGTCTCCCTTCACTACCTGAATAATTTCTTTTATCTCATCATACATTTCATCAATTTCCTCATCATCTGCAGAGCTAGTTGGCATATAAACTTGTACTACTGTAGTAGGCATGGGCTTTGTGTCTATCTTGGCCACAATAATGCGTTCACTATGCTGTTTGTAGTAGCTAACCCGCACTCCTATTTTTTTTATTCATTATTAAACCTACCCCTGCATTACCTCTATTTGATTTTTAATTTATAACCCTGAAATCACCTGACCAAAAGTCTTGTTCCTCCTGCCACCGAACTTCACTAATTCCCACTACGTCTAACTTTAACCTATCCATTTCCCTTTTTAAATTTTCTAACCTACCTGCCCGATTAAGGGATCTGACATTCCACGCTCCGATCCGTAGAACGCCAGTTTTCTTTCTCCTGATAACGACGTCCTCTTGAGTAGTCCCCGCCCGGAGATCCGTATCTGTATCTCTGTATCTCACATGATTTAGTCATGATGCAGATCCCTACAGCAGTCGGAAGGCTCCCGTTCATAGTTCGCATGTCAAAATTATTACTCCTACGACCACACTTTTCAGGATTTCGGGTAAGCACACCGGGAAGATTCGTAACAGCTTTCAATGATGATCAGGAACTGAAACACGCGGAACATTTTAGATCTTTGGACAGGTATTATAATGAAATGTCACTGAAAAAATTCAGAAGATTAGTTCACGATTAATCTGAGAGGAATAATATAAAAGCTAAATTAAAACACCAAATGGCCGGAAGAGCTTATATTTTCACGGAGAGACGGATCCTTAGCCTTTGGCTACCACAGAAAATTAGTCTCGGATGTCTTATGGGGCTGAACGTAGATCAACAGAGTATTTTCTATGATAATCTGTCAACGCTAGTGGAGAGCTTTAAATGTGAACCACCTCGCATATTGAAATTGGATGAGTCGGTTATTACGACTGTTGCCAACATGGTCAGAAAGTAATTGCAGGGTGGAGCAAGAAGCACATATGCAGAACTACATGCGGAGAAAGAGGTCAGTTAATGACGTTTTTATATTAAATGGAAACTGGGGAGTTACATTCCTGCAGGAATAATATTTCCTTCAAAAAGGATGAAAAAGATTTTGAAGAATGGTGCCTATGCTGGGCTACTAGTGATGTTTTCGAAGTTGGATGCACCAAATCATATCTGTACTCACATGCTTTCATCATTTTGAGAAACATACACAGTCAACGGAAGAAAATCCAGTCTTGTTAAGCTTGGACAGTCACCCGAGACATTTGAGTCTGAACATTGTCCCGCATTGCAGAGATCACAACATCCACGTGCATACCATTACTCCACACAGCATCACATAATGCAGCCACCGAATCGCTGCTTTTTCAAGCCACTGAAAGACTTTTATTCACAAGAATTTGACCAGTGGCTCATTAATCATCTTGGATTTGTAATCATGCAAGAATTTATTGCTGAATTGTTGGGATCTGTTTATTGTCAGAGAACGACCAGAATGAGCAAGGCATCAACGGCGTGATATGCAGCATCTATCCAATCAGTCGTCACATATCCACCAATGAATACTTACTGCCTTCAGCTGCTACAGACCAGAGTGAGAATTTAAATGTTTCTCTCCAGAGCCATAGTTCCGAGGCATCTACAAACGAAGCACAACATGGACGAAGTACTTTCAGTTACTCAAAAGAAATAATTCCTTTGCCAAGTAGAAAAGATTACCAAAAATCAGAAATAGTTTCTGGGATCCCATTCAAGAAGCGACTGGAATTCTACTCAAGAAAACAAAACAAAAAAGAGTGAAAACGGTTCCATTCTAATCAAGCAAGCAAAGAGGAAGCAAAGAAAAACTTAAATACTTCGACGGAAAATCCACAAATTTATCACAGTCCCGGGTATACTGAAAAATACAATAATCTACTGACAGAAGAGTGGATTCAATGTCTGAAGTGCGAGGAGTGGTGTCATGAATTACACTCTTATTACAAAGGTTCTGGACACTTCATTTGTGAGCTCCGTTAACCACAATTTCCTCTGCAACACTGTCACAAGTTTTCTTTCACAAGCCCCAAAATTTCTCATTACATAAAGTCTTCCGTTAACATAAATATGATATCCTGAGAAGCAAGGTACACGAGGTATATCTACGTTAATTTTAAATGAAGAAGACGAGGATTTGAAAGATATGTATATACACCAACAGATAAAAGTCAGGAAACTAAAAAATAATTAATGTAGAGTAATGAAGTTTCGGGAATACATTTGGCTAGGTAACATATTTGGGTGATTAACATTGCAAGATCACAGGTAAATCTAAGTGTGAGGCAAACAACTGCAAATGTGAAATGCTGATACATTAATAACTAGTGTAACCTCAAGAAGGTTGAATGTAAGCTTGCACACATGTATGCATTGTGTTGAACAGGTGCCGGAAGTCAGATTGTGATATGGAGTTCCATGTTCATTGCACTTAATCGGTCAATACAGGGATGATTAGTGCTAATTGTGGATGATGCTGAAGTTCTCCTCCAATGAAGTCCTCTACTGCTCGACATATCTCATGAATGAACAGATGAAAGCAACATGTCGACAATCTGTAGAGTGTGCAGTGTTGCAACAGCTGTATGGTGCGAACGTTATCCTGTAGAAAAACACAAGTTGATTAGTGGAACAAAGAGAGTTCTTGCACAATTTTGATGTAAAACTGATAAAAAATTAATTGAGTCATCAATTAAATTGATCAGTTTATCACTCATGCCTCTCTGGGAAATTCCCCTCCCCTGGGAAATCTCCTTCACCCACCCTCTCTAACCTCTCCTCCTACACTACCCTCCCCTCCTTCCATTGATGGGAAAATCAAATTCTGTTGGGATATTAAAATTTTTGTGGTAAAATTCAAATTCACAGAGTAAATTTAAATTTCAATTACAATTCACAGGATATAATAATAATGTTCTCACTGTAAATTCAAATTTCAATTATAGTTCCCAGGATATAATAATAATAATAATAATAATAATATACTCTTTATTTATAAACATCTAATTTGATTGACTTTTCATATTTTGTTAGTAGTGGAGGGCGATCTGTTTTAGTTGTAAAAATTAATTCAGCAGCCAAGATTCCATAAAGTATTTTTCTTTTAAGATATCCAATTTCAACAGACTGGATCTTCCTATCTGTAAGATAGTGCATTTACATGGATAATGTCTCATAAGTTAAGATGTAGCTTTTGACATAAAAGTTTTATTTTGTTATTATAGTAACTGGAAGTGGACCTGTACATTTACATACCTTAAACTCATTTTGTTGTAGAACATGTTCATTTAACTTTGAACGTCACACACGGGATGTCAAGTGAATAAAAATCAGCGTATTACAAAAGATTTGTCATTGCTAAGCAATTTACAAAAGTAAAAGAACTTGTGCAAAATGCCATGTCCATATAAATATTGCCCACACATGCCTGTTACCTCATACAAACACAGTATATGATTTTGTGTACTGTGTCTGTATGATGTATGTGCTATTGTGTACTATGTTTGTATGATGTATCAAGCATCTATGAGCAATATATATATATATATATATATATATATATATATATATATATATATATATAGACATGGCCTTTTGCACATGGGGCTTTATATTTTTAAATATTTTAGCGATGACACACCTTTTATAATGTGCTGATTTTTATTCACTTCACATCTTGTGGTTGATTTTCAGTGTAAAATGATCAAGTTTTACAACAAAAAGGTTTTAAGGTATGTAAATGCACAGGACCACATCCTGGTTTTATGATACAAAACTAAAACATTTGTATCAATTATTACATCTTAACTTATGAGACATATTGCATGTATATGCACTTTCTTGCAGAACTGAAAATGACAGCAAAGTTGGTTGAAACAGGTTGACTTAAAGAGATACTTTATGTGATCTAATTTACTGAATGAATTTTACATTCAATTTGTATATACGTTGATGAGGGAGGACGAGGGTACTCACTCCCTTCACTTCATCAGCTGTGGGAGGTGCAAATATCACCCTGCTGGAAGATCAACAACAACATACTCCAGTTACATAACAACACTGTACAAATCATCAATACTAATCCATTTAAAAAAATCTCAAAACATCTGTCTTCACAGCTATAAAGAAACTTTGCTTGAACACTCCTACTTACTACAAATGGAGTCTAAAGATCGTGCATAACAATAATAATTGCACCTTCCATAATAGATGGTGGAGCAGAGAACACAGCCCTTCAGCCCTCCTGTTCACTCTTCGTCACAGCCAGCAACTGAAAGAGACCATGCTTCTTGTAGGGTGTGCTCATACTATCAGTGTGCAATGTGGCTGTCTTGCATCACAACGGCCCACCTAAGACTGGCCTCCAGAGCAGTAGCAAAACACCTTCCTGGAGACCTGTCCTCCCAAATTTGTCCACGGCTGCAGACCTGGATTTTCCGCACGCCCGACTTTGTCAGCTGCGTACTTTGTTGACTGGCTGCTCGCTGCTCATAACGTCCTCTTGAATGCCACCTGAAACACAGACAAAGAGCAAAGGGATTCCTGGAACTCCTGCAAACTTCCCTTCCACCAACCTCGAGAAATAGAGGGAAACACCATGTCGCTTCCTCGCTGAGCATATGCAAACCATTAATGGCTTGCTTTGAGCTGGGACTACCGCAACAGCCTGCTTTGTGTAAGGGTCTTGTGATTCCTGGTTCCCCTGCACACTTGAAAGGCATTCACAAAGAGCAAAGCGGCTTCTGGAACACCTGCAAACACTTCAAAGTGGCTGACAATGAGTGAAGGGGTTCCTGGAAAACTCCTGAAGATTTATTTCCACAAAGGTCTCAATATGTTCTTCCACTTCCCCCAAAACGTGCTCATCCTACAGAACTGGATTTTTTCCACAATACCACGTTCCTATTAGTTCCTATCAAATTAGTGGACAGAACTCGACCAAATAAACCCCAACCCCTGCTCTAGTCTGCAGTCACATTTGCTTATCGTTGATCTCAGTGGAAGAAAGTATGATAAAGTACTCAATAGCAAACACCACCATCAACAGTAATGGTTGTAAGCACCCCCGCTATTCTGACTAGTTGAAGGAATTGACATGTAAGTACCAAAAATTTTTCATACTATGTGTTTTTATCTGTATGTTCAAATTATATAGTACTGTAGTGTTTGTGTGCATGTGTATGTTTTAACAGCATTGAACAATTCTTATTGTTGTTGTTGTTGTTCTTGCAGCCTGTATACCTCAAATGTTGGCTGCAATCTTTCAGCAACTGGAGGCTGCAAGGTAGCAAGCCAATGAGTCTGGTGGTGATGCTGCACAACCCCAAGAAATCGTAGAGCAACCTCAGCTGTGAGGTAATTGCATATTTTTCTGCAATTAAAAATTTTCTTCATAGTGTTCTACGCCCTACCTGAGATGGTTTTTAAATCAATATGATGTTGTAGGTGACTTTTAGGAGCTGGAGGCCAATGGGTCTGAGGGTGGTGTTACACAACCCTCAGAGATCATAGAGCAGCCCGAGTGCAGTAACTTATCCATTGCAGCTGTCAGGAAAATGCATATTCTTCTCATTAAATTTTTTTGTAGTGCTATATGTGTATGTGCATATATTTTTATTTCAATATGTTGTTGTAGGCAATTATAAGGTGCTGGACTGATGTCTCCATATTGACTCTGATACAGAGATGACTCAGTGAGTGGAGAATATGCAGCAGGAGCTGCGGCACAGTGATCCTGAGAATTTAGAGTTGGAGATACTGGAGTGGGTGGAGGCGATCCCTGATGAGCTTGGGGATATACAGTAGCCTCATCATGAAGGAAATGTGATATCGATAATTTGTATACTCATCATGATTCTTCTTTATTTTTGTAGTGCTCTTTCACTATTCTTTCTAGACAGTCTGTGAATCGAATGTATCTGGGGGAACTACTGCACCACCACCACCACCACCACCACCACCATTCCCACAGCATGTAGTCGAATGGCTGCTCCTGCCAATGTAGGTGACATCACAGTGCAGCCCTTTCAGGCATGCACTGTGCATCAGGACGAGGCATGTTGCTGCACATGCAGCTCCTGCAACTGCTGCTGCCACAGCCATACCTGTGCCATCTGTCTGGTGACTGTAGGCTGCAAATGGTCCACAGGCATTGACCCCTCTGGCTATTCATAGGCCGCCACCAACTGAGTTTGACTGGGAGCCACTGACACAGCCCATCCTCCCACATGGCAGCCATCTTAAAAGCCCATCCTCCCACATGGCAGCCGTCTTCACAGCTCGGATGCTCTTTCTGGCCTGTTGTATCAGGTCAGGCTGTTCATCTCACCACTGACATACTCACAAGGATGGTGAACTGTGCCACATACCTCCCTGTCCCTCCCCACAGCCAGCTTCACTGAAAGGATGGTCGTAGTCTACCACTGACAGTGACGGTAATATTGATCTTGTGGCTAGCAACAGTTCTCTCCCATGTCCTATTAGTGATCGACACCAGATTAGTAACGTCATACCGCAATTAAACTGATTGCAAATGCAATAGAGGACCCAACAGGAAGTCATCAAGATCCAACCAGCTTTTTAAAAGCTTGTCAACTTATTATGGAAAGGGAGCTCCTAAAAATCGTTAACCTTCCATTGTAGATTACGGTATAGTGTAATACAGTGCTACATTGCTAACTAACATGTGCGCCCCAACAGGAAAGTGATGTTGAGGAGACAAGCTTTGTATGTATTTGAGGGGAAAATGGCTTGATATTGCAAAGCACCTCTATCACTAAGTGGTTTCAAGAATTTGCATTGAGTGCTATACAGGCCAGGTTTTCCAAGATGGAAGTTGAAGGACAGGTAAAGCACTGTCAAAAATTACACCTCGATATAAATTCACGTGTCTATGCTCCATTACATGGAACATCTAGCTATATCAAGCTTCCTGGGAATATATCTCATAGGAAGGCACATATTAATGTCAAAAATGAGAACGAAGAGTTTTGTTTCACATGGTCAGTCTTATCTTGCGAGAGAAATTATAAGACACATCCACAGCATACATCTCATTATAATGTGCTTAATAAGTTACATAGGTGTTATAACTTTGTCTGTATCTTGTCGCACGTTAAACTTCAGGGCATACATAAATTTGAAGATCAGGATACAGTTACATCAGTTCATGTTTATGGCCTGGAGAAATAAAAACGCAAAATGTTGATCGGTCGCTTAATGACGATAAGCTGGTCATTTGTGAGGGCATATCTGAAACTCACCCATGCTCACTATACACTTGATGAGGGTGGTAAGACTGAGAGAGAGTGACAGTGGGGGTAAATATATGTAAGTGGAATAGTATGACCTGTTTATCACAGTGTAAATATATTTTTGCACACAGTGTGTGCTGATATAGATGTGTACTACTTACACATATGTAAATAATATGTATTCCTTCTGTGCTATCAAAAATGTGTGCAGATGTCTCAATAAATGTCCATACCATAATACTGATGATAAATGTCTACAGTCCTAAATGTAGACTGCACATCATGTATTCAAATGAGAAAATGTGTACAGTTGGAAAAATGTCTTATTCATCAAGTTTGGTGACGAAAAATGTCTACACTTACGTACACAAGTTTTTAAGTTTCACTTACTGCTAGTCATCCAAGGTTGATTAACAGGATAGAACCAGTGTTACTATTGGGTGGATTGTGGGTTCCATGTCGTAGTCATTAGTAGACATAGTAATAGCACAGCATAAAAAAGTACCTCTGTTTTGAAAGATAGTGTGTGAAAAACCAAACTGTATCACTCAAATGTATCTGTATCTGTGTCTAAAAGAGATGTGAATATATTTTAAAAATCCCAACTTTGTACTGAAACGGTTCTAAGTCTAAAAGAGATGTATTTCTTTTTTTTTTTTTTTTTTTTTTTAACAAACCAAATTGTATCATTGAAACGCAACTTGCGTGTGTGTGTCCAAAACAATTGAATAAATGAATTCATTACCATACATCTTTGTTCTTGTTATTTATAAAAAAAGAACTATCCCTTTTGCATAGTACAAAAAAAATGTGTGAGACACCATAACATTAGTCTTGAACATAAGTAGTATTGAGGAGGTGAGGCTTAAAATAGAGAATAGTATAATATATGGAATGACTACATGGGATTTTGTCTGTTGTGCTGTACTTACTGAGTTGTAGGAGCAGGTGACCATGGTTGCTTCCAAAGACATATATTAAACTTGTCTAAATCCATATCACCTCTACTTGAAGAAAATCTGGACAAAGATGCATAACACATCTACCAAAGTGGAAGCAGTGAAAAATCACTAATAGTACACACATTATGCGAAGAATTAAATTATTTTTTATCCAACGTAACCCCCAAACGGGCGCGTGTATGTAGCAAGTGCGCCATACATTAAATAAAAAAGCTTTGTACCATTCCATTATTGTTTTTACAATTTTCAGCCCATACCTAAGCTCCATTATTGTTTCATCTAACACAGTGCTAAGATATGCTTTCATATGTCCAACTGAATGGCAATAATATGTGATAAACAATTATTTAGGTGAGAAAAAATTAAAAATCCATTTAAGAAAATGAACTAGATTATGAGCTAGTGGCACAGTCCCAAAATGAGACAATTGTCTATGAGATAATGAGCATATCTTACCGGGGTACAGGACGATCATCCCATTGAATTCCATGGAAGAAAGGCTTTAACCACAATGCACTCCTCCATGTTTTAGTACATTTCATATTCTTGAAAGGCTTTGAAATGCAAAGCTTCTTGAAAGTATCTCTATTACACAGCCATCTTCTGTAAATACTATAAATGCAATATTTTTGAACTTAACCGCCTGCACTCATGGTGGAAACCTGAATGCCTGCAATGAATTGACACTGTGTGATGCCATTGTGAAATGGTCTGTGAACGACACAACACATTTTCATTTATACAGCTTGCTCTACAACACCAGTGAGTGGGCAACAGTTAATCATGTAGGACTAGAGTATATGATGCAATGTGTTTTAGGAAACTTGCTGAAGATTCGAATTCAATCCCTACATTTATTGGTGTAGATTTAGTAATCTTATTCTGTTTAGAGCACTCTATTATAGTGGTTGGTGCCAGCACCCGTGGGCCGAATGCACATCCGTCTTCTTTGTCACCTTCATAGTAAGTAGTGCGGAACCTCACAAACATGTCAAGTGTTAGATTGTACACATTTGCATCCCCCTGTAGCAGTAAATTGTCAAATGGATTGAATTCCGAGTTCAAGTAGACTCTGGAATTAGTAAACTTGCAGTTGTCAAATGTGGTGAAATCATTTCTTATATTCCCCATTCTGTCCGTCTGAAACGCAGGTATGATGAATCTGGGTGTCTCTAATTGAACGGAGGTCTTAATAGCTCACGTCTGTCTGGCTGCCAACATTAGCACTGGGTATTCCAAAAGCTCTCATAAACGGAAAGTTATTAGCAGATATTCACCAGCATTCAGGAATTTTCAAAGCTTCATCCGTTACAGTGATTTCAGGCATTTTTTATACTGTTTTATCTATGGTGATCTCGTTCTCTCTTGGGCTCCTTGAAAGTACGATTTGTTATCTGTCGCACTCTGTATCGGAATAAGTACCTGTTTAGCATTCATAATAATTCACTACATGTCCTCGAAGTACTCCATATGCATTTTTAGAGCTATGCATACAGTAAATCGCCTGTACTCGTCCACTGTTCCAGTCAGTATGTCTATGAACCATCCTGTATTTTGTAAGCCAATCATACTATAGCCGATGCAGAGACATGTTTGAGAGATTGATGCTATGCTGATATTACATGTACAGTCAATCTCTACTATCCTGTTAACTTCGTATCATATCTCCTCAAGCAGGAACGCTGAAGAATTACGCGTAAGGTTTGATTTCACTGTAGCAGTAAATTCCCAGTATATGAAATTCTTGCGTGGAAGGGTTAATGCGTCTTGGTGCTGGATAACAAACTTAATTTTACCGTTCTTATTAAATGTGACTGAGACTGAAAGTTTAAGCTAGAAGTATTCGCTCCTCATATTCTACTGGGACAGTTATATCGAGCGACGTCATTGCAAGGTTTCAGGCCCACCGATTTAAGAAACATATAGCTCACACATGTTATCGCCCTGAGGTTCTACTGCGAAGTGCTGTGCTGTGGGTTATGTGGGCTGGTTTTCTACTGCATACCACTACTGTCTTAGATATAGTCGTACAGTGATGTCCTTACTACTAAAGTCATCATGCTGACTGTTCTGGTCCACAACATGCTACTCTGTATAGTCCAATGTATCAACTGTCACTGGGAGGTATAAAGCATCCTACTGAGGGGAAGAACCCGTAAATTGTGTGAATCAGTCTATCGCTGAGATAGGAGTTGGTTGCAATGTTAGACTCGACATTGATTGTACTGACAGGCAGTATATCTACTGTCTGATGAGATTTGTAAAATTTACTAAGATCCTTCCTCAAAACTTGTTCCTTTTTGAAACCCTGTAGCCGCCCCACTGAACCTTTCTGGTTATAGCGCATCATTGCATTTGCCGTCCTTATTTCAGTTTTGAGAGTACTGATATTTGCACGTTTCTCAATATCTTTTCCCGACTAATTTCTAGTCAGCAGCTTCTGTTTTCAGGTTTCTCTTTTCTCATTAATTTATAGATGCAGTTTATTGTTAGCCTCCGTGATAGTTGGGATGCTGTTGTACGTCTGTACCGCAGTCAGCGCAGTTCTCCAATCTCCAATACTTAAATCAATTGGTGGGAAGCAATTCACCAACTTGTGAGTGAATGCTTAATGCATCTCCTTGTACATCCTCCTCTGCAAAATTCGTGACGAACATGATGCACAGATGTATTTAAGTCTTGGTAGCAATGAAAAGTGTAGAACACATGTCTTCTGCTGGTGAAGTATCATTGTAATTCCTCCAGAAGCTGCAGGTCACCAGATGAATAGAAATATTAGTTACACGTATTTTTTTAACATATGCCACCCAATGAGTTTCCCGTCCTCCAGAAATACCTAAATTCACAATTCCACATTCTCGGGATTTCCATATAGTCTTCGGTAATGTATCCCACATAAACGCACTGCGGAATCTGCGAATGTAGAATTTTTTTCACAAATAAACTTAGGCAGATTTATCTAGTAGACAGCTAGGGCGCATTTTTTGATTTATGAAAAGGCCTACACCTTTCTTATTTGGTTTGAAGTATAGTCCTATTGCGAAGGCTGCAACTTCCATCACGCAGTTATATATTCGGGCTTCTTTTAATTGCTACTGGGAGTAGTGCGCAGTCTTGACCGTGCTGGCAATAGCTGCAGCAATGTCAGCCAGTGCAACCACCGCTGACAGCTTTAAGAGGGCTGGAATGAGGAAATCATTCCACCTGAAGTCTTACGTTTTGATAGAACCCTGTGTGCTTTAATCAGTCTTCTCACCCCTTCCTGCTTCATAGCGCTTTTAGATGCAAAAATCGATGCCAGGATACAGTTCTTTTAACACCCTTTTCCATCATCTTTTTCGTTTTCTTCTTTTTCACCATCCCCATCTTCTTGTTCTTGTTCAGTGCACGACATGTTGTGGTCATAACTTCGCTGAAATTCACTCTTAACACAAACGTAATTTTACCATGCATGATTTTGTCACCTGTAAATGCTCGAATGTGCTATACGAGCAACTTTTCTTGCACGTCTTGACTTAGCTTTACCAACTAAAATTCGATCTGCCGTGTGACGTTCTGGGAGATTTTTTATTTGTTTCCTATGCTGTGTCGTGTACCAAATGCACCTCGACGAGCAGATTAATTCCCTTATCACTGGGTGCCAAGCATTTTTGATGCTTTGTTCCATGTTCACAGCAGTTATATCCGACAACGTGTAATTCGAGCAATAGTTTGTCGACAGGACCACCACGTCCTCTAACGTGTATCCTGTCATGCACGTTAGGTTATTGTGGTGGATGTCGCGTTCACATTATATAGCAAATCATCAGCATCAATCCAACTGTCTTGCGTTGCAGGAAAACCGAACTATTTAACTAGCGCTCTGTTCCCTCGACATTTTATGTCACTCTCTACAAGACTCACATCGGTTTCTCAGCTTTTCAGAAACTCTTCTGTTTAGAAACTTCCAGCAATTTCTTCTTTGATCCTTTAGGACATGAGTTCTAGGATTCACTCGTGCACCTTGGAAATTGTAAATATCTCAGCTGACTAATTTCAGTGGTATGATTTCGCAAAGGCGATCTTATGCCTTGAAATACATATTAAGTCACTCACATTAAAATTTCTGTTTACGGGGATCCTCCATTTTAATGCGGTTGTATACTGTATACTGTATCTAGGAGTTCGTTATCACGAGTATCAATATATCTCATTTTTAGCGTGTGATGTTTAGTTCAGTTGTACTGGTTAATTAGTTTTGGGAGGATGGCAGACCATTTGAGTGTACTACAAAAATTAAAACGCATCCACGTATTAACTTTCTGGTCAAATGTTCCACGATACTTCCTTTCAAGTGGGTAAATGTTGAATACAGATGTACTCCATACCACTCAAAAACAGTCTTCAAACGTCTATTGTAAAACTCTTCACCATTGTCTGTTTGACGGTTGTCCAGACATCACTTCGACCGCGTATGCATCTGTTGGTCGAATACCTGTACAACGCCTCTCCTTTATTTTGTTTTCATCTATAACGCCCAGGCAAATTTAGAATATGTATCAACAGCTATTAAAATTTACTTGAAACCTTTATTCGGACCTTAATATTGCCCCATATGTACAAGATTAGCGTGCCATAAGTCGTCCAAACCTTTAACTATAACTTGTCTATGAGGGTAATTTTTCTATGATGATTTGTGTAGTTGATGAACTGCCGTCTCCATACGTATTCGACGATGTCGCTCTCTCTAAGCTCAGATATTACTGAAACAAGTTAATCTGAAAGAGATGTATACCAGCGGCAGGTAAAGCCATCAACGTCACAGGCAATCTATTAGCCTGTTGATATCGTCATAACAGATATAATGCAGAAATGTGCTATGCATTCTTTTATGCTGAATATCAATACCGTCACCGATGCTATTTTTCACCGTCTATTATAGGTTTTGTAATGGATTACCATTTCACGCTGCTCTGGCCTTTTGGTACATCATTTGCTTTCTTATGTATCAGTAAAATGCAAAATTTTAGATAGCAGATCTTCAGGTGAATAATTTACTGTTTCTTGTGGGTCTTAGGAAAATAAGCTTCAGTAGACCAGGTGTTCTTTGTCAACCACCGGTCTGTAGTGCGTTCTCAATTAAAGTTATGGCTAGCGTGTACGGTCTTATGCTGATGCAAAATATTTTATCGATCCGAGCATCAGTGCGAGTACAGATGAAATCGGTAATGCCATCGTCGTCATCACGTAATTTTGCTGAGAGGTTCAGTCGCAAGCTTAAGGATTTCTTTTAGTTTTTGCCCACTCCAAATGCCCTAACCTTAGCAGTCACAATTTCTCTCGAACGGTCTTCCATGCCTGGATGACTTTATGCTTAGTCCACATCTAGTTATATACTAATCAGAGTTTTGTGCAGAGTACATCTTATATTTATTCTTTGACACCTCCTTTTCAGTAACATCAGTCATTACGGTTAGCCGGCCGCGGTGGCCGTGCGGTTCTAGGCGCTCCAGTCCGGAGCCGCGCTGCTGCTACGGTCGCAGGTTCGAATCCTGCCTCGGGCATGGGTGTGTGTGATGTCCTTAGGTTAGTTAGGTTTAAGTAGTTCTGAGTTCTAGGGGACTGATGACCACAGCAGTTGAGTCCCATAGTGCTCAGGGCCATTTGAACCATTTTTGAGTCATTACGGTTAAGTCATTTACTTCCTTTTCTATTACATCAATTCTCTAATTTAATGTGTTGATGAATCTCAGAAAACCTGTTTCTTGCACACACTTCCAACTTAACGCTCGAGAGTATAAAAATTTGTCTCCATGTTCAATCGAATTTTCTTTCTATGTACATCCATCACGTCAGTATCAAGTGCTTGACATGCGAGACAATTTGTCCATGGTGCAGCGTATACAGATGTTCTAACCTCATTTGCACAGCTGGTGCTCTTAAATATGTCTGACTCAAATAAAATACATCAACACCTATATGGCGACCAAAACAGAAATATCTTCGAATTTGATCTTGGATTTTCACAGAAACATCATCAAATATGAAGACAGTGGTTGGCTTTACTTTTTCCAGTGGAGGGATATCACTGCTTTCTCTGAATGTCACGTATGTCACAAGATCTACACTTTCCAATATATCCTGTAATAGTTGGTTTTTGGACTAGAACAGCGTTTTTGAAAATACACAGACATGCTTAAAGTTGACTCCATCTGGATGTGTTAGCAGTGACATAAGAATATTTGTCTTGCCTCATTTGGATGGACCCATAGTTATGCTCCGTTTATTATCAGGAAGGAGTATCCTATACTTCTTCTGGTCTTCTATGCCATCACCAGAGCAGTTGCTTACAACAACTCCTTGTGACAAGGAAGCTTCACCCACCCTGCCATTATGCCAACTACATCAGATAGCGACGTTAATGGGCTTAAAAACTCTGTTAATAATACGTGTAGCCACTACAGTGTAGTCAGTAACTGGCACCTTACCACCTGAGCTACAATGGCTATACTCATTTGTACATTATAATGAGAGGGTTGTGAAGTAAGAAAAATATGCACAAATATATTATTTTTTTATTTACACATAAGCAGTGGTATATACAAAGTAGTGCATTACCAAAATCCACAGGCTCATTTTTCACAGCGGCACATTATTTCCTGAATAACTGCTTTTGCAATGAATTCTGCTCGCATTTACCTCAGACTGAGAGGAGCATCACGAAACTCGGGTATTCCATCTGTAAATTTAGGGAGGATTGGCTCCATGCCTATGAGAGCTATAGTAGGTGACTTTGGCACTTCGTTGACACATGAACTAAAGCACTGTTTTTAATCATTCACATGTACACTATACATTCAAAGACAGTTTACATCCTTGCATTCAGCTTGATTACATGGTAGCCAGTGGTCGAGTCTCTCGGACAAATACAGTAGCATCATGCTGATTCGAAATAAGTTAATAGCAGTAGTGTGCTGCAAATAAATAGATAGACTCCCACATTTCATCCTCAGTGCTGCAGCATCATACATTGATGTGACAGTGTCAGACCAGCACAGTAAATGTCCAGGTGAGAGAGAGAGATAGGTTATACGCTGTAATCGTCTGATCACTGATTTACAGCATTACGTGACATACATCATCCCATTTGGTCTGAGTAAAACACACTTCAACACCCTTTATTACATTCTCAATCTCCATCACCAGTCATCACTGCTATTGTGCATATATTCAGACACTTTTATCCACTACCAATTAAATTATATGTAGAAGTGAACAAGGGTAATGAATGCACTGGGAGCAACTGATATCTTCACTTCCACTACTTTGTCCTTGTAGTATCACTGTAGTATTCCAAGATACAATGAATGGTGCATATGCTGTAGCCAGGCGTAGCCCAGCACCGAACTGGGCCATGTTGTTTGAGATTGCCGGTGCACTTAAGCAAGTCACGGAGAGTTATATCCATGCTCTGCTGTTGAGTGTCTTCTCACACAATTCAGTGAGTGGTACTGACAATAGCAGATCCTTGTCCTGCTCCAACAAGCTGACCAGTTCCGCTACAGGATCCCATGAGCTGGAGGCCTCTGTCACTGCTGCATATCCCAACAGGCTGGAGGTCACCATTGCATGTCTCGATAAGCTGGAGATTACTCCTACAGGCTTCAGCAAGCTGGAGGTTGCTACCACTGCATGTCCCAGATGTGCTGCTCAACAAACAAAAAGATTCGTTACATGTAACAATAATAATAATAATAATAGCAACTACAGACAGATAGTATTAAGCAAAAGGTGCTTACTCTAATTGTTATTCCTATTTTGCTGGAAGGTGCCAGACGATCTTGGCTGTTGCTCTTAATGCTTCATTGTCCTTCCTTACACCAACCGACTACGACTGAGACGTCAGTTTCGATCTTGTGCATCGTGGTATTGCTGGAGTGTCCTCTGGTGCCACTATTGTGGACTAGGTCAGTTGACCTGCGGCTGCAAGAGGGGACAGGTCGTTGCAACCCAGTTAAGCTGTGGGGAGAACCACTGTTAGTTCAGCATATTGCTACTATCAGAGTGCTGTTTTCCATACAATGTGGCATCCAAGAATAATATTACCCACCTGCTAGACCAGTAGAAATACTCTCTTCGTAAGAATGGCTACATCGAGACACAAATATCATACGCCTTGCATACAGACAAGGGGCGGGAGGAGAAACCAGACGAAGCAAAACGTGTGGCGTTTCTGCCATTTGCTGGACCGCCAACAGCCAAGATCGCAAGAATATTAAAGAAGCACGAAATAACGACCATCTTTCGCGCACCGAAAAAAGTTAAAGATATACTTGGCTCAACGAAAGATCAGCTGGGGTTGCATTTACAGTATTGAGTGCGAATGTGGGACGGAATACATCGGGCAGACACAATGATGTATCTCCCAGCGCTGTACTGAACACATCAGGAACGTACGACTAGGCCAGACAAACAAGTCCGCGGTAGCAGAACGTAGCATCATCGAGGGACATACCTTCGAATTCGAAAATACGAAGAAGCTGTGCAGCGCCAACGGTTTCTGGCACTCGATCTTCAAAGAGGCAGTGGAGGTACGTCTGCACAACAATTTAGTAAACAGGGATAGCGGTTTTCAGCTTGTAGCGTGGAGTCCCACAATTGACAAAAAACGTCAGTAACGCCCCGATCTGAAGGCAGCGGCGTCCGCGTACAGACTGGATAGCCACCGGGTCTCGACGCCGCTCAACGCTGCGCCCTCCGCCCCCTCTCCCCCCCCCCCCCCTCCACCACCATCACCGCCGACGCGGTACCCCCCTTCCAGAGGAACGTGATTGGCCGGCATACAGTAGCCGACGACGGCCAAGCAGTTATGTTGATATGCAGAATATAGCATCACGACTTATTCCCGCTCAGGCTGGGGAGAGTTACGCTTCGCTGTTGTCGCTGTTGCTACTGGAGATGTCGGGACGCGGAAAGGGACGCAAAGCTGCTGCCTTGGCGGAGTTGCTGCTCACGCTAGCAGGAACATCCGGCAAGAAGAAGAAGAAGATTGCAGCACAGTGCTTTCGCTGCCAAAAGCTTGACCACGTCGCCAAGCACTGCAGTGGCGCAGTTGCGTGTTTTAAGTGTGTGCAAGCACATGACACACGCGACTGCAAGAAGGAGTAGGACACCCCTTGTACCTGCGTCAACTGCGGCGGCGCACACGCGGCGAACGCCCGTTCCTGGGCCTACAAGAGGAACTGGCGCGGACCGGAGAAGAAGAAGACGCAGAAGCAAGTGACCACCACACATGAAGAGGTGGTCTCTTGTACAGAAGACGTTGTCTCCAGGCGTCTAAAGGACGCTGTACAAGAAGCCATGTCCACCTTCAAATCCTCCATGGCGGAAGAGAGAGCGGCCGTGTTGGTGGAACTGGGCGAGGCTCCACGTCAGATTGCTGTGATGACGTAGGAACTTCGCTCAGCTAAAGAAGACTCCGCCACAAGAGGAGACACCGCCACCCAGACGACTCCTGCTCGTGAGAAGGAGTTCGCAACGGTTGCCACGCAAACCGACGAGCCTGCCGAAGGGGAGGCGAAACAGCAAAAGGACACTGAAGCAGCTGCCGAAGAGGAAGAAGAATGAGAAGAAGCACCATTCCTCCCGCTTCCCGACATGTACAGCGCAAGTGCTGTACTGACGAAGATAGCTAGTTCGCTTCGCGACGGTACATACCCCCAGCACGATAATCCTTATCCTTTTGTCCCACCAAATCATCCTAAATCGCCACATCCAGATCATGGACTTTCCTATCCAGAAGGTCTTACTGGACTTTCCAGGGAGGATTATGAACTCATTAATTCCTACCCCGTCTTCACTACCTTAAAGACACGAGGTCTAATCTGTTCTCTGATCTACGGAGAACAATTGAAGGCAGAATACGCCAAGTATGAAGCCAACGCCGAGGAACAGTCCTCAGTCACCAGCAAGAAGAAAAAGAAAAAGAATTCGTCGACAAGAACAAGAGATAGATTTCCGGCACTCCTTGCCAGTCCAGATATAACTAACAGTCCAGAAAGAAGATTCAACAAGATTCCTAGGGGAGTAAAGGCCAACAGGCCACAAACTTCCACTCGAACTTCCTCACAGTGAGGAAAGTCAAAAAGGAGCCGCCAGCCAGCATCCCGACACCTCGCCAGAAGATGATGGGTACGAAACTCATTGAAACGTTGCAACAAGACGACGCCACCACTCGACTGATAACCCGAGAGGAATTCATCACCATCTCCCCTATTTCGCGATAATACAAAACGAGCTGCCCATATTTGTACTTGAGATGTCATCCGTCAGTGGCATCTGATGCGGATCCCACACCGCACAGCAATACTCCAGAATAGGCGGATAAGCGTGATGTAAACAGTCCCTTTAGTAAACCTGTTGCACCTTCTAAGTGTTCTGCCAATGAATCACAGTCTTTGGTTGGCTCTACCAGCAACATTATCTATGTGATCGTTCCAGTTTATGGTATTTGTAATTGCAATCCCTAAGTATTTAATTGAATTTACAGTCTTCAAGTTTGTGTGACTTTTTGCGTAATCGAAATTTAGCAAATTTCTTTTAGTACTCATGTGAATAACTCCACACTTTTCTTTATTCAGGGTCACCATACAGATATATTTTCTAAATCATTTTGCAATTCGTTTTGGTCATCGTAGATCAGGAACGATAGACGGCCTATAACACTTCCTTGGGGAACGCCGAGTATTATTTCTGTTTTACTCCATGACTTCGCATCTATTACTACGAACTGTGACGTTTCTGACAGGAAATCACGAATCCAGTCCCACAACTGAGACGATATTCCACAGACACGCAGTTTGGTTAGAAGAGGAACGGTGTCGAAAGTCTTCTGGAAAATTAAAGGTATGTAATCTGTTTGACATCCCCTGTTGGTAGCACTCATTACTTCATGAGCATAAAGATCTAGTTGTGTTTCTTAAGAATGATATTTTCTGAATCCTTTTTGACTACGCTTCAATAAATCGTTTTCTTCGAAGTAATTCATAATGTTCGAATACAGCATATGTTTCAAAACCCTACTGCAAAACGAAGTTGGTGGTATTGGCCTGTAATTCAACGGATTACTCATTCTTCCCTTTTTTGGTATTGGTGTGACTTGAGCAATTTTCCAGTCTTTAGGTACGGATCTTTCTATGAGCGAGCGGTTGTATATAATTGCTAAATGTGGAGCTACTGTATCAGCATTCTCTGAGAGGAACCTGATTGCTATACAACCTATACCGGAAGCCTAGCTTTTATTAAGTGATTTAATCTGCTTTGCGACACCTATCATATCTATTTCTATGTATCTGATCTTGGCAGTTGTTCTTGACTGCAGTTCAGGAATATTTCCTTCGTCTTCTTTGGTGAAGGAGCTTCGGAAAATCGTGTTTAATAACTCTGCTTTAGTGACACTGTCATCAGTGACTTCACCATTGTTATCGCGCAGTGAGGGTAGTGATTGCGTCTTGCCACAGATTTACTTTATGTATGACCAGAATCTATTTGGGTTTTCTGCCAGATTTCGAGACAGAGTTTCGTTGTGGAAATTATTGAAAGCATCTCGCATTGAAACACGCACTATATTTCGAACTTCAGCAAAACTTTTCCAGTCTTGGGGATTTTGCGTTTTTTTTAAATTTAGCATGCTTTTTTCGCTGCTTCTGCAACAGCGATCTGACCCGTTTTATGTACCATTTGGGATCACTACCATCACTTATTAATTTATGCGGTATATTTCTCTCAACTGCTGTCGATACTATCTCTTTGAAATCATTCCACAACTTTTCTACACTTACACGATCAGATCGGAAGGAGTGCAGACTGACTCTTAATGATGCATTAAGAGCATTTTTATCGGGTTTTTAAACAAATATACTTTGCTGTTATTTTTTGATGGTTGTAGGTGTTACGGAATTCAGCCTAGCAGCAACTGCCTTGTGGTCGCTAATCCCTGTATTCGTCATGATACCCACTATTTGTCAAGGATTATTTGTTGCTAAAAGGTTAAGTATGCTTTCGCATCCATTTACGCTTCGAGCGGCTTCTTGAACTAATTGTTCAAAATAATTTTCTGAGAAAGCATTCAGCATAACGTCTAATGACCTTTAATGCCTGCCGCCGGCTGTAACGTATAATTTTTCCAACATATCGAGGGTAGATTAAAGTCACCACTGAGTGGGCTACCTATTTGAAATGAAGCTCAAATTTTCTTTGAACTGTTCAGCAACTACATCTTCTGCGTCGGGGGTGGGGGGTTGGTGGGTCGGTAAAACGACCCAGTTAATAGTTTAGTCCGATTGTCATTTAAAACCCATACCCATACTATTTCACAGGAGCTATCTACTTCAATTTCACTACAAGGTAAGCTACTTGTGACAGAAATAAATACTCCACCAACAATTGTATTTAATCTATCCTTTCTGAACATTGTTAGGTCGTTAGAAATAATTTCTGACGAACTTATTCCCGGCTTTAGCCAGCTTTCCGTGCCCATAACTATTTGAGCTTCAATGCTTTCTGTTAGGGTTTCGAGCTCTGGTTCTTTCCCAACACACCTACGACAATTTACAACTACAATACCGATCGTTTCTACAACTAACTTACTGTGTTTTACTTGCCCCATTTTAGACGGACGCCCTTTCGGTGGTTCCCTGAGGTCCTCTAACCTAAACAACCGCCCAGTCCCTTCCACATAGCCTCCGCTACCCGTGTAGCTCTAGCGGTTCTAGGCGCGCAGTCCGGAACCGCGTGACTGCTACGGTCGCAGGTTCGAATCCTGCCTCGGGCATGGATGTGTGTGATGTCCTTAGGTTAGTTAGGTTTAAGTAGTTCTAAGTTCTAGGGGACTGATGACCAAAGTAGTTAAGTCCCATAATGCTCAGAGCCATTTGAACCATTTGAACCCGTGTAGCCGCTTCCTGTGTGTAGTGGACTCCTGACCTAGTAAGCGGAACTCAGAAACCCACCACCCGATGGCGCAAGTCAAGGAATCTGCAGCCTACACGGTCACAGAACCGCCTGAGCCTCTGATGCAGACCCTCCACTCGGCTCTGCACCAAAGGACCACAGTCTGTTCTATCGACGATGCTGCAGATGGTGAGCTCCGCCTTAATCTCGCAAGCAAGACTGGCAGTCTTTACCATTTCCGGTAGCTGCACAAAACCAGAGAGAATCTCAACTGGTCTAAAGCGACATACGTTTTTGGTACCTACATGAGCCACCACCTGCAGATGGCTGCACCCTGTACTCTTCATGGCATCCGAAAGCACCCTTTCCACATCCGGAACGATTCCCCTCGGAATGCAGACGGAGTGCACACTGGCTTCCTTCCCCACCTTGGCAGCCATGTTCCTAAACGGCGCAATTACGCTCCTAACGTTGGAGCTTCCATCTACATCCGGCATTGTTGATTTAATAGTCGAATTTTATCCAGTAAACGTCACTGATAATTTGTGTGTAACGAGGGAAGGATAGGAAATAAACGTTTGCCTTGCTCTGATTGTCCACAGAAACCATTATCTTCACCTAAGGTAATTAGTGACTGTGCTCTTTTGCATAACAATAACCAGGACAGGTCACGTTAACCATAGTAGTACCGAAGATTTTCCGTAATGCGTGCTACCAATAGAGGTGCTTTATGTACACCACAAAAAAGTAAATAAATACATAAAAATGATAACAACATCCTTTTTCAGTAGGTACCGACGTACCTGAAGGGTTCAGGACCTCAAAATGTCTATTATCAAAATATTAGTAGTATCTAATCATTTTCCGTTATGCGTGCGCAGTGAGTAGGGGTACCTCATGACCACCAAAACAAAATTTAATAAAGTAAAGATTTCGTTAGTCATGGTTTTTCTTTTTTCACAAAATCATTTTTAAAGATATACAGATGTGTGGGAAGAGTCCTGAACTTAAAAACATGAATATGATGTTTGTTGTGAAAAGTCACCTTTACTAATGAGACTTAAATTTTTGGGTTACGTTTAACTGAAAAATTCAAGACATTTACGGAATTCGTTATAAGAAATCATTAAAGAAATATTTTTTCAGAAGGTTAAAATATAAAGTACATAGCTAGATTACAATATTTTCAAAATGTGGGCACAAAGTATTCACCTCCCAAACCCTGACCTCCTCGCACTGCTTGGGTTTATCGGGCAGACTCTCACGCGCTCGTCGCTGACTGGCTGTCGCTTTGTCCCCTAACCTACTCTCACATTATCAGGTTGTTCTTCTCTACCCTATTTTATCTCTTTTAAACCGGTATTTATTAACATGCCACAAACAGACGTTTGGCTCACATTTTTAAAAATGTTAACCAGCTTTAAACATACTATAAAATTGAGCTTGAACTGTGCACTTCAAATAATATTGCAGTGTCTTTAGCGCTTCCGTATCACTTTATACATGCTGTATCTCAACATACCCAGACGAACGCCTGGCACGGCGCGAACAGAACACTGCGAGAGGGGGGGAAGGGGGGGGGGGCGGAAAGACGCGCGCCGCCACACGGTTCTGGGTCTTAACTCACGTTTATGCTGGAACAGAGAGGAAGCGCAAATGCGTCGCAGCAGTAAAACGCGGACCACTGCGGATTCTGCTATAAAAACGCAGTACGTGTTGTTTCCAGCCGCCGCAGTGGTAATGGCCCAGCCACGACAGACGCATGCGTTCCCTTTTATACGTGTTGCTTTTTCACATGTGCTCTCACATTTCTGGACGGTGGTAGAATGCACCAAGGCGGGAGATCTTGTTTCTCCTGACAGTCTACGTAAGCACGACTTATAGTTTAAAACTGGGCAAGTGAACCTACACACTATATGGCTTGAAAGTATCTGGACGAATACTAGTGGATATTAAAAAGCAGTGAGTTCGCATATCGCTTTTATGACGGCTGGAACTCTGCTCGGAACACCCTGGGTGAGGTGTCTGAATGTCTTTTCAGGAATGGCAGCCTATCAGGAAACCAGAGAAGGTAGTGATGTTCGACCCTGGGGTCTGCAACGAAATCGACATTTTTGGCTTCCCATTGGTTCAGAGCGGGAATCTTGGGCAGTTCAAATCAATTCAGGAATGTTACTGACCATAAAAAATTGCCTCAAACATGCTGTTTTATGAAAGGATGCCTTGTCATCGTCTCCGAAATGTTTCTCTACAGTACGCATTTAGCGTTTTCTTAACGGGGGTAGGACGACAAACGGGTCGACTTCGAGCAGGAGAGTCATCACAGAACATTTTAACCCCCATTGGCCATACTTAATATATTCATAAAACTATGCCAGCATGACGAGGAACGATTCAGGATCCACACTCATAGGAGTGAAAGTTCAAAAACGTAACAAAATCAATTTGTGACATGTGAACTTCAGCATTTTTGCACTTACTATTGGCTGCATTTGTTGCTATAGGTACACTTTTCCTCATGAGTAGGAGAGATTCTTCGATGAATTTTGCACTGATTATTAAACAGAAACTCATTAATGCAAAACTCTAGCATTTCCCGAATCTATTAAAAAAAATTGACTCAATTAACTTTAAGTTTAAAATTCATTCATTTTTTCAGTAATTAAATAAATTTTAAAGTTTCATACACTTGTAAGTATGGTTTGCATGTTGTGTAAAATTAATCGAAGAATCTCTCTTACTTATGAATAAAAGTGCACCTATAGCAACAAATGCAGCCAATAGTAAGTGAAAAATGATGAAATTGACATGTAAAAATTTTATTTTGTTGCGTTTTTGAACTTTCACTGCTATGAGTGCGGATCATGGATCGTTCCTCGTCATGCTGGCATAGTTTTATGAATTTATTTGTAGAAGTATAGGCAGTGGGAATTAAAATGTCCTGTGGTGCCTCTCCTGGAGCAAGTCGCCCGTTTGACGTCCTAGCTCCTGTAACGGTAATAAGGGAGACACACTCTGACCACGAAAAACACCCCCATATTACAACACTAACTTCCCCGAATGTTCCTGTTGGAATCAGACGCGCTGGCAGGTAATGTTCTCCTCGCAGTCACCAAACTAAAATCTTTTCATCGTATTGCCACCATCACTCCTTTTCTCGTTTCCAGTCGCCCTCTGTCCAATGGCGTCACTATTTGCATCACCTCAAGCGTCGTTTGGCACTGACTACAGGAATCTGCGGTTTGTGGGTAGCTGGTCGACTACCGTACCACACTCTTTTTAACTCCCCGCGCATAGTTATTGTGCTAGTCGGACTGTTAGTAGCAATTTCGAAGTGGCAAGTGATTCCTTCCACTGATTCCACCTACTTTACGACCACCCAGGGCGAAACTCGACAGTCCTCGTCCGTCAGTATGTGAGGTCCACCTAGTCTTGCTTTGCCTGTGGTTGTTAGCGCTTGACTTCACAGTTACAACGCCAGCAGTCGACTTGGGCCATTTCAGAAAGATTCAGATGTCCCTAATGCGTTTCTTATTTGACATCCTTTGACAAGTCCATGTTATAAGTCTCTGAGCTCTACTGGCCGTCCCATTCTGTTGCATCTCCACTGACAGCACAGTACTCGTACTCCCTGCGTTTCGTAATGGCGGCTCTGACATCTAGTGGTTAATGTTCAATTCCGCACTACTCAGCGGAGTTCAGATACTTTTGGTCTGACAGTGTGCCCTTAACATTTGTGGTCAAAGGTATTCTAAATATTTCCAGATCGAGAACTAATGGTCAATAACGGTTCCGGTTTAAACATACAGCTCCTTATAGCAACAACTTATGCCAATAGCAACCGTTGAAACTGAAAATAGGGAATCTCGACGGATGCGTTACAACATAATCCACTTGGTCCAAAATCATCTGACCGTATTTTTTGCACATGTCGTATGTTGTTTATGACAGGGATGTGACTGTTACTCCCACAGCACTTCCAACACAGAATTCTACGATGTGTGTGCCGGCTGATGTGGCTGAGAGGTTCTAAGCGCTTCAGTCCGGAACCGCGCGACCGCTACGGTCGCAGGTTCGAATCCTGCCTCGGGCATGGATGTGTGTGATGTCCTTAGGTTAGTTAGGTTTAAGTAGTTCTAAGTTCTAGGGGACTGATGACCTCAGATGTTAAGTCCATAGTGCTCAGAGCCATTTGAACCATTTTCTACCATGCGTATTTTATGGCAAATCTAAAGTATCGTTTCTAATGAATCATCTTCCATCTGACCAAACACTTAAAATTCTACCGTGCGTACGTTCTTTGGCGAATATCTGTACTGACCTGTTACTCATAAATTTCTGTCCATGACGATATTTTCTGTTTGAATCCATGTCCCCAACTTCTTAGAACGCCTGACTCTCAATCTTCAACAAGAAGTTGTTAAGAATAAACACTCGTAAACTCTGTTCTCGCCAGGTGACAGAATACTTACTTCAGGTAATAAGCTGCGCTACTATAGCAGGTGCTCGATGGGAGATAATGTTGATAATTTTATCTCAAGGATGCGTGTTTGATCGTTTTTCTTCTAACAAGAATGTAGGTAATTTACAAGATGGCAGGCCCTCTAATCTCATCACACGCTTATAAGGGCAATCAAAGCATCCTATATTGCATTTCTAAAATCTGAATTTGCATACATGAAAATTAACGTCATTTCACCACTGTTCCCTTCCCACGCCCGGGTTCCCGGGTTCGATTCCCGGCGGGGTCAGGGATTTTCTCTGCCTCGTGATGGCTGGGTGTTGTGTGCTATCCTTAGGTTACTTAGGTTTAAGTAGTTCTAAGTTCTATGGGACTGATGACCATAGCTGTTAAGTCCCATAGTGCTCAGAGCCATTTGAACCATTTCACCACTGCATTACACTGTCAAGCAAAATAGGTAATCGGATGTTATGTACCAGCATGTCCATAACTGGGACGAGGATGCATGTATATCATAATTCTGTTCATTTCATGTTGGAGTTGACAAGGAACTGTTTGGCTGTGAGGAGGCCAACTGCCCACAATAGCAGCGAACGATCAGAAGGCGGGGGAACATCCAGTCACGCTTTCTCTTTTGATGTCGGGTCTCAGCGGCCCGAGTGATGGGTGCTCGCAATTTTTACAACAGCTGGGGGCAGTTTTCTTTTGAAAGCCTTATGTTTTGGGCAGGAACGGCGGCACATGCAACACCCCAGTTCATCACATTCCGTTGGCGCCCATTGTCAGAAGGCATCCCTTGCAAAGTCGTGGCAGAGGCTGTCATAGGCCGCTCGACTGTAAGGTCAGCACTCTCTTGCAGTCACTGTCAGAAGTTGGCGGGAAGGAACGGTATTTGCTCCTAGGTTGATGGAGTACAATAGTGGGAGCCTAGACGAATTTGTTGTAATACTATAGCTGGAGAGAGCTGTTTTTATCGGCTACGTTTGGCTGAGTTCTGGCATAGCAGAGCGTCACTCTCTGGGTGCAGGGTGGAATAGAATTTAAGGGACTTGGTTCTTCGTCGCCGCAGGAGTCGGCTACACTTGGCCGCCGTCGCTGCAGGGTAGTTTCACTCGACGTTTCACTTGTCCACACACCCAGACCAACACTTAAGGTGAGATCAGGCCCCCTATACCGTCAATGTTAAATTCTTTCAACTTTTAACCCATTATTTCTAAAACTACTGAAGATATCAGCACCAAATTTTTACCAATTGATTATCTGAATGTATTTAGTTCACTGATACAGAATGGAAAAAGTACACTTAGTGGAAACTGAGATGCAATTTTTTATAAATATGCCTGTTTATTTGAATAAATTAATGTGCTTTATACAACGCAGCAACAATTATATAACTTTCAAAACACTTATTGTAGACCCACATAATCACCTCCTCTATATACACAACCCTACAAATTTTATGATCGTATGTTTATTGGTTCATGAGAAAATGGGTCTTTTGCATGAAAATTTCCAGTTTTGAGAAAATTCAAGTTGAAGTAAGAAGTCTTTAGAAACACACCTTCCTTCCAAAAAAAAAAAAAAAAAAAAAAAAAAAACTGTCTATAGGCAGCCTGCTCTCTTCTTTCTTGCCTGCTTGGTCATTTTCTGAGCAGAAACTTCAGGTTTACGCACTTTTAATCAGTCCATGGCTTCCAATGTAGTTGTTGTATTCTGCCCTATATTTATTCCAAGTTAGTCCAGTACTTTTAATCTCCCATAATTCCCATCATTGTAAGAAATAACTGCATCACACACACACCTAATCTTAAAGTTATATGCCTACAAAAACATATTTTGTAATCCGTGTCCACACATTATTAAATGCCTCATTAACATTCTGTGTCTTACCATGGAGGCATCTCTTTAGCAAATCTGGATGTGCTAAGTCTCCGAATGTAGGCTTAATCGCCTCCATTACTGCTTCAGGTACTGAAAGTTTATGTTGAAATGCATCTAATTTTCCTGTTGCCTCTGTTTTTCTATACTTTCGCCATGTATCTGGTGCAGGCAGGCACAAGCTATGTACAGGGTTAGTGTCCGTGGATAGCCTGTTTAAATATGTTGCCCATACTGCTCTTTTCATGCTTCCCAAAACATTTGTGTTTTCTATTAAGGCTTTGTCATAGTATTCCTGAAATGCATCAATAATTTTATCAGTAAGCCTTCCAGCATATTTTGTACTTTTACCATCCGACAATTTGGTGACGCCAAGTTTCTTTTTCAGCTGCCGAAGGTGGGTTCTCGTCCTCTTTTTACATAGCCTACAATTTCAAGTTTAGTAATAGGTTCATCATAGGGTTTGCTTTTTAAAACAGTGTTGAAGGATTTACAGTCCCCCTCTCCCAGATATTTCATATACCGAACACCTCGCTCTGATTGTGATCGATGAAAAATAGCCATAGCTGCTGCGACCTCCACCTTTGCACACAAAGGCCTATGAACACTCTTTCCCCCTCCTTATCACCAACTAAGGTGCAACCCTGGCAATATTTGTTAAGGAGCTTTCCAGTATCAACACTTGTTTCAGAAGCAAATCCATTTTTGGAGATGTGGCCCCTTTACTGCCATGACCCATCAAACGCTACAGTAATGTCTGATACACCACCATTCTCATTGACTGCTTCTACAGCTGCAGTTTTCACGGATTCTGTTGCAACAGAATCCATGCAGTTACCAATAATTTCTGTGTGCTTCTCATATTGTGTGGGAGGGTTTGGTAGATTCAGTAGTGCACAAAGTTGTCTACCACTGCTACTACCTTTCCCAATAAACCGAAGCCCATATACTAACCTCACACTGGCTTCATATAGTTTATTGTTTGAACATTTGTCAGAAGTCAGAAATGATTTTTCAACACCACAATTTTTATGTAATTTTAAGTTTACACACTATTCCATCCCTAGCAGTCACATCTTCTGAAAGCACTATATCTCCACCAAATAACTTGCAAGCTAAAACTTCTTTCAACACTGTTGTTAAAATATCAAATCCATAATTGTATTCACACCACTGCATTCATGAACAGGTAATGCATCTCGTTCACACTGAGCTTGCAATTTTCTTTTCAATGCACTGGGAGGAGTGCCAACAGTCTTCTCGCCTTGACAGGTAATATTTTGCGTCAGTTCACTATTATCCACAATTGGTGAAGTTCTATAGTACCTGTTTCCTTTGTTGTAGCGTCTCTTGATGACACCTTTTGGTTTTGTCATTTTAATGGGAGCAACAGCACACAATAGTTTAACTATAAACACAACAAATTACCAGACATGTAAACATTTTCTTTGTTTTCAAAGATATACTACTGTATGCGCCGATTAAACAATCAGTGCAACCAACCCATGGTAAATAATCCCAAAGAGAAATAAGAAAAACCACAGCGTTCTAGAGTATGTAGTTTCTGAGATTTGAACACAAATTTGAGAGGACACTAAAATCAATTTAGAAATCGCGATTTGTCAAGTAAAATTGAAATGTACATTAAAAAAACATTAAAAATACAATTAAACGGAATTTTTTCAAAAATTGTGTACCAACATGTCCAGGAAAGACCAAAATTTTTTTGAAAATTTGGGGTCTGATCTCAACCAAGAGGAGCCCGCCTCGATGCAGCGGAGCCAACTACGAGTAGCAGCCATCATCAGCACGCCCCAAACTTCGAACAGAGATATCTCAGTGGTGGCATCCGTAGAACCAACTTTACTCCTTAGGTGATATCGTGGAACTGCATCTGATAACCCGCTTGTTTACTGATATTATACATTTCACTAGTTCTCTCTTCTCCCCCTTCTCCTAGTAGGGAAGCATACTAGATTCCATACATCGTCGTTCGTACAAGTTTCTAAAGAACATCTCTATCAGGTGAGGATTATTTATACGTTTGGTTTACGTTAATATAGATGGTTGTTCCTTGCGCAAACTCATGATCAATTCTGTGTTCCGTTTAAAGAAAAGAAATGTGGTTATAATTTTTTTAGGACGGCATGTATCTATTAAACAGACTAGAAGCTAGTTTTCTTGTCTGTTAATGCTAGCGAGATGCTCCTTTCCTGTCTTGTTGGGATTTCACGTATTTTTGATGATTATTGTTCGCGGTTCTCGATGTGTATGTGTGGTTTAAATGATTCTATTATGTTTTTTATTCATGACGACAGATGGTTTCGATTTACTACAACATTTTGTTCGTTTTCGCTAGTATTTATCCTAGTCTCTAATTTGCGCGAGATTCTCGCGCATAACACCAGTGCGCTCTCTCGTTAGATATGTTCCTTAGCCTAAGCTTCTCCTGGTTGACACTAGGACACAGGTAAATTGGTGTTCATATTTTCTATTGTATGTAGGTGTTTTAAATGGTTCTGATATGTTTTATTTATTAAGATAAAGCGTTTGAATCCGCACAACCTTTAAAATTTTGACGCGCATGAGTATGGGTTTTAATGTGCACGAGTGTCTCGCGCATAGCACTAGTGCCCTTTCTCGGTGAAGCTATCTGCCTTAGTGCAACCACTTCCTCTTCACGCTAGTTCACAGGTTAAGTACTGATAATATGCAGTGTTCACATCGACCATCTCTCCATAATTATGCTGTACAGATGGAGATGACATTTTAATTTTAACTACTGATAACGCCTTTGGCACGATTGTTTTATGCACCTCCACTACAGGATGTGATTTTAGTAAGTGACTAAAGGTTTTGGTGCTTGTAATACTTTGGTAAGTTTCATGGTCACTTAAAGCTATAAGTATTTTTCTTTCCTCTCTTAGTTGTGTTGCTAAGTTTGTTGCTAATGAAGGTGCCTTCCTGTGAAAATGTCATCCACATAATTCAGAAGACTGCAAGAGCTGACAAGTGGGAGAATTATCGTACAATCAGTTTAACAACTGACAAGAATAATATACAGAAGAATGGAAAAGGAAATTTAGGATGCTTTAGATGACGATCACTATGGCTTTAGGTAAGGTGAAAGGAGAGGGAATTCTGACACTGCGGTTGACAATGGAAACAAGATTAAAAAAATCAAGACACGTTCACAAGATTTGTCAACCAGGAAAAAGCGTTCAACAATATCAAATGGTGCAAGACGTTCGAAATTCTGAGAAACATTGGGGTAAGTTATAGAGAAAGGGGAGTAAATATGCATTATGTACAGGAGCCAAGAGGGAACAATAAGAACGGAAGACCACGAAAGAAGTACTCTTACTCATATTAAAAGAGCATAAGACAGGGATGCAGTCTTTGGAACCTTACTTTTCATTTTTTACACCGAAGAAGCGACAATAGAAATAAAAGGTTATGGAGTGGGATTAAAATTCAAGGTGAAGGGATATCAATGATAAGATTCGCTGATGACATTGGTGTCTTCAGTGAAAGTGAGGAAGAATTCATGCTCTGTTGAGTGGAATGATTAATTAAAATTCAAGGTGAAGGGATATCAATGATAAGATTCGCTGATGACATTGGTGTCTTCAGTGAAAGTGAGGAAGAATTCATGCTCTGTTGAGTGGAATGATTAATCAGTACAGAATATGGATTGAGAGTAAATCGAAGAAAGGCGAAAGTAGTGAGAAATAGCAGCAATGAGAACAGCGAGAAACTTTTCATGATAGATGGTAACCAAGTAAATGAAGTTAAGTAAATCTGCATCCTAGGCAACAAAATAACCAAGAGCTAGGAGGAAAATAAAAAGCAGACTAGCACTAGCAAAAAGGGCATTTCTGCCAAAAGAAGTCTACTGGTATCAACATAAGCCTTAATTTGAGGAAGGAATTTCTGAGAGCATACGTTTGGAGCGCAACATTTGTATGGTCGTGAAACATGGATTATGGGAAAACCAGAACAGAAGAGAATGTTGTTTCACCCAGAAGCGACGTAAGAATCAGTTAACACGATCTTTCATATCAATAAAACAAAACGTACCTGGTAATACAAGTACACTGGTGTTCAAGTCCTGTAGATGGAAGCAACATTCGCATGATGTCTCACTGTCAAGTAACATACTTCGATGACACCTGGGCCATATATAGAAAGAACTACTACAGCATAGTACAGAAGGTAACTGAAATAAATACACAATGAGACGAACAGAAATGACACTTTTATTCGAAGGTAATAAGTACACTCAACTCACCGTGATTCAAGATGGTCCATTGGACATTACAAAATGAGATATGGTGCTACAGACGAATGTCAAAAATTGGGTGGACTGATAAGTTAAGGAATGATGTGGCTCTGTGTGGAATCAGAGAGGAAAGGATTATATGGAAAACACTCACAACGAGAAGAAACAGGATGATAGGGCATCTGTTATGTCTTCAGGGAATGGCGTCAATGGTACTAGAGGAAACTGTACAGCGCGAAAAGTATAGAAGAAGGCAGAGATTGGAATACATTAAGCAAATAACTGAGGATACAGGTTGTAGGAGCTACTCTAAGATGAAGAGCTTGGCACAGGAGAGGAATTCGTTGAGGACTGCATCCAACCAGTCAGAAGACTGATGACTCCGTCGGAGGCAGTGGTGGCAATGGCGGAGGGGACGAGGGCATTGGCGTGGATAGCGGAAGGGTCTACAGCTACTGCAGCGTCAGACCTAAAGAGGAAAGGTGTAACTTTTGACACTAGCCCGGATCATAAGTCAGTGGATCCATGTGGAACATTAACCGGGAATTATTGTGTAGGTGGATGCATTCCAAGAACTACCCCAGGCTTTGGACAGGTGATCAGCCCCCAAAAATATGCCTATACGTATTACAGGATGGATCACACTCGACAGTACTGCGAGACGTGGTGCTGGCAGATCCACATTTCGGACGATGCCTTGGATCGGTCATGGTTAGTTCAGTACTGAACATTACTCAGGAATTCCTTTGTGAAGATTTATCCACTATTATCGCAGCGTTTGCACAGGTTGATCTACGTTGAATCATATCTTAGATGTGGTACATGCTGCACCCAGCCTGGACAACATTCCATGATGTGCAGAAAACTGGTACAGCGTGAACAATTTTCCCGTATATTTGCGCTCGCGGATCCACCTTCCGGATGTAGCTCCTCACCACCGCCCCTGCCACTGCCATTGCCTCCTACAGTCGCTCCAGTGCTGGTAGACAGAATGTCAAAGCAATCCAACCTACATAAGAGGAAACTACGAACGGCATGGACATTGCCATCTAAATATCTGTTACAGATAGGTATCTTGAACCTCACAAGCTGCAGTGTATCTACTACTTCACGTGTCACTTGATCATTAATTTTCAGTGCCCTAGGTGGTTCTGATTACGTGTGATTGACATCAGATGGCTAGTTGCTGTGCCAATTTTCCACCTATGTTGCTGTACCATTGGTTATAATGCGATGTACCAGTTGCCACGATGAGGTGCTGCCTTATTGTCTACCATTACCTGGACATAGATTTGATAGGGTATGCTGGTTGCCTGGTGAATAATGCCTGAAGCCTGACGTCTGATGTGCAATATCTGATGCATAACCCATGATGGCTAATGCGTGAAGCTTGATGCCTGACACATAACAGCCAACACTAAATGCTTGACAGCCCTGAGAATAGCTGATATACGCAAATATGTAATAGTGCAGCTGAGCTAGGTGTTTACAATTAGATTGCAAGTACAAGCAAATTTAGGAGGAAGATCACGGAATCAATTTGATCTTTAG
Organism: Schistocerca piceifrons; assembly: GCF_021461385.2. Classification (NCBI taxonomy): domain Eukaryota; kingdom Metazoa; phylum Arthropoda; class Insecta; order Orthoptera; family Acrididae; genus Schistocerca; species Schistocerca piceifrons. Next base: position 686,101,719 of record NC_060139.1, on the reverse strand, counting down.
ACTCTAAAAGGACGCTTCCGTGGTAGTGAAATGTATTGAAATACTTCCTCTCATGTGCTAATTATCCTTCAGCTATTGATATCAGCCTTATGTAGACGACTAATACCTTTAGGATTTGTACATGACACAAGATTTTCCTGGGTTTTTGTTAATGTGGACAACGAAAAGACAGTTCGAATAGACTGCATATGGTACAGCTGTTGCTGCTCAGTGGGGGACCCACCTGTTCTCTAGTTGCACCAGCAAGTCCCATTAGGCACAGTACTAAGTCTTTGGGTCTCTGGTATTCAACCTTGGCGGATACCAAGGAGAGCCTTTCAGACCTAACCTGTCTCTCTAATTGCGCCAGCAGCTCGCAGTAGTCATGGTATTGCTGAGCTAAGTCTTAACACAGTGCAGTGGTATGCATCGTGATTCCACTTCATGACAGTTGCAGAAGAATGGATACCTGAGTTACAATTGTAAGAGTGATTGATGGGGCAGGGGAAGGACTACATCCATGCATATAAACCCACCAGCTCTCCTAATTCTTAATAAGATGTTGGTCTTCAAGAGTACGTTTTACTCAAGCAACTGGAGTTCGCTGCGTGTCAATGTCGGCATCTCTTGTGACATTGTGTTATAGCAGGTGGTGTTTGAAGTGGAGACCGTGGTATATCATAGGACGGTGCAACTCACGCAATCACAATAGTATCACCTCTGCGATGATCTATTGTACATTAAAAGCCAGTAACCAACGTTTTCAGGCCATACAGTGTCAATGTCGGTCTTAATATCTTCCCCTGCAGTGCGCCCATAGCACCTGAGTAATATGTATCTTCAGTGGCACTGCGGTTAAACGACAGGACAACATATTGTGTATATTAAAAAAACAGGACAAGGTTTTGCAAACATCTGAGTGCTATGTCAGGTAATACATTTTGCTGCCAATCAGATAAATCCATTAAGTGATAGTGTGAAGAATGTGTTCGATGCTGTTCTGCATGGCACTATTCAACATTGCCTGTGTGTTGGCTATGAGTTGAGCGATTTCATAGCAGTCCACCAGCTGGATTATATACATAGTGAATTTAGTGCGCATGAAGCAAAATTATTTGGCTAATATTGCCACAAGGAATGTGGTTTTAATGCAGGGGAACCAATGAGCATGTATTCAAAAACCTCTACATACATGGAGATAAATCTAATGAATGATTATTGTTTTTTAAAGAGTTATAAGAGTTATAATGCATGAATAAAATGTAAAAAAAGTGTAAAATTAGTTTCCAGGTTCAGGTGGTTGTAACATTCCGTAACAGAACTTGTGAGTGGAAGGGCTTAGAGGGAGTTGGTGTGATTTTCCTCTGATCAATCACGAAGCATCGTCCACAAAGAAGCAACGTTTCCAAGGAAGAAAGACGTGCGATACGAAAGCTGTGTGAGGATACTGATACAGTCGTCCTGCGTGCTGATAAAGGTAATGCTACCGTCCTTTTGCCTCAGGAAGTCTACAAGGAAAAGATATGTGGTCTACTTAGTTCTGGTGCATACCGGAAGATTAACAAAGATCCTACTAACAAGGTGACAATAAGGACTGCTGCCTTGCTGAACGCTTCATCACTACCGAAGGAAGTCATAAGAAGTTTAAAAGTACGAGGTGCAGTACCACCGAGATTTTATGGTCGTCCTAAAGTTCACAAGATGGGTAAGGATGAGCGTCTAGAGGACTTGTCGATGAGACCTATAACGAGCACTATTGGTTCACCAACATATTTTTCTGCCAAATATTTAGCTTCCTTATTAAAACCATTGGTAGGAAAATGTAGTCACCACATTCGTAATTCTATGGATTTTATTCAGAGACTTAGCAATGTCAGGCTAAATAGTATGGATGTTCTTGTTAGTTTTGACGTAGTATCATTATACACCAAGGTACCTTTAAAGGACTCTTTAGCTCTTATCAACCAACATTTTGATAAGAACATTACGGCCTTATTTGAACATGTGCTTTTATCATCTTATTTTCAGTTTGATGGTGAATTTTATGAGCAAATTGACGGTGTTGCCATGGGAAGCCCCCTCTCCCCTCTGGTAGCTAATTTATTCATGGAAGACTTCGAGGACAAGGCACTGGACTCAGCATGTTTTAAACCCACGGTCTTCTGGAGGTACGTGGACGACACATTCGTGGTATGGCCCCATGGTATGGATGAATTACATCGATTTCTTCAGCATTTGAATTCTATCCATGCTAGCATTAAATTTACCATGGAAATAGAAAAAGACGGGTGCCTCCCCTTTCTGGATGTTGTCGTTCGCCGTAAAAGTGATGGCACATTAGGACATGCCGTACATCGGAAACCAACGCATACAAATCTATACCTTCATGCCAGTAGCTGCCATCACCCTTCTCAGAGCATGGGTGTCCTTAAGACCTTAGTGCATCGGGCGCACTGTGTATCCGATGAAGACAATTTACAAGGAGAGCTAACATACCTCAAGAGTATTTTTAAATCGAATGGATATTCTCCGCAACAAATTCGTAGAGCATTCGATGTAAAACCTAAAAAGAAGGTATACGATGCGGAAGAAGATAGTAATTTCTTCAGATCTAGGGCGTTTCTGCCTTATGTGGGTGCTCTTTCTTCAAAGATAGGCCGTATTCTAGAGAAACACAGTGTTAAGGTGATCTTCCGGCCCCCCACGAAGATTGCGGCTTTACTCGGCTCTGTAAAGGACGATTTATTGCTTCGTAAGGCGGGTGTGTACCAGATTCCTTGCGGAAATTGTGAGCAGTCATACATAGGTCAAACAACACGCACCGTTCATGAAAGGTGTGTGGAGCACCGAAGATACACACGCCTATTACAACCAGACAAGTCAGCTGTGGCCGAACATTGTATTGATACGGGTCATTCCATGAATTACAGTGATGTGAAGATTTTAACATCCACCTCTTCTTTTTGGGATTCTGTAATCAAGGAAGCCATAGAAATTCGATTAGCCAACAATTTAATAAACAGAGATAAAGGTTTCAATTTGGACAAAGCATGGAATCCGGCTCTTGGACTAATTAAATTGCAGAGAAGTCGTCACCGTGTCATCGCCGCCGATCAAACATCGATAAGCACATCGAACGTCCGTACGCTTTCGCCACAGGCGGCGCAGTATCTGTGACCCGCATGCGCAGTACCGCCGCGGTGGAGCATATAAGGCCGCGCTTGGCACCTTGTCATCAGTCTTGTGACTCGCTCTGAAGATGGCCGGACGATACGCGGCCGAAATATCAGTAGAAGAAATTTTATTTGCGCGGCTGCATGCCCGAAATTTAATGGATTAACTTTCATTTATCACAATTTTAAAAAAAAAGCCAACATTTTAGAATCCAAATATCAAAACTAAGAGAAATAGTTAATATAATGCTTGACACAATAAGTGTTTATGACACTAATAATGACACACAATTTCAAACAGTAGAAGAAATATCATTTTTTAAGCTTTTCTTTACAGAAAATCACTAATGCAATTTTTTCCATCGTAATAATCAGCTACTTATGATTTTCAGTTAACAAAATACTCGTATATAGAAAGGTAAGACTAAAAAGCGAGAACAAAATCCATGAATGTAAGACGTAAAATAACACTTTAAAACATAACACAAGTAAAACTAAAATAAATAATTAGAATAGTTATAACATTTAGATATTTTAATTAGATGTGCTCAGAATACTCAGATAGCACATTTTGTGCAGCTTACTTTCCAAAAATGGTATATCGGAAACCGAAATTTGACGGATTCCCGTTAGTTTTCGTGGATGACCTCGCCCTTTTCATTATTCGGGGTCATCTGCCGCTTTTTCCACCATAGAGATATATTGTCTAAATCGTCTTGCGGCTCTTTTGGATATGTGCACTTGAAATCTTCTTTAATTTTTATTGTAATAAAAGTTCTTATTTCTTAAAATTAGTTAGTGGCGATGGTATATTAAGCAAAAATTCAGATTACTACAAAAGTTGATTATACAGTTTTCAAGGAAATTACTTATATGTCAACATCAATATAAATTTTTTTTTATATATCATCGATTCTAAGGTATTCCCTCTAAACCTAAAATTCCAAAGTATCTCTCGGGGTGTATTTTACCCCTAAATAGAAAAACTGAGGACAAAATATATAGCGCTATTTTGCCCCCTCTGCACACACGTCAGCTTTCATCAAGATCATCTATTGACACTTGGGAATATTACATTCTAGGCGAGAAATACGCGCTAGACCGAGACCGCGTACACATCACTCTTAAATCGAGTAGGTGGGGCACGTTGTGCCCTCTAGTAATGTTACAAAATGTATAGATACAAGAAAGCGAAGACTACTACGTTCGCGAGCGGATAAACATATTCTTTGCTTTTCCCTATTTAGAGCACATCTGTAGTCTCCTTCTTTTTAACTTACCAAACTTACTTCATCCCGTCACTATAGTGTGTTATCGTTATAGTGTCCACACATTTTTTAGTTTCAAGTTTACTTTTGTCAGTTGTTGGAATGTTATATTTTGAGTGGCGTCCCTGTCTTCGCCAGCTGGTCAGCAACAACTCATATGAAATTCTTCTAGGTGTCTGCTACTAATCTTACCTTGGCTTTCCGGGCAAAGTTTGTGACGTGGAGAACCATTGGTTACTTGTGAGTTGTCCGTTCGCGCTGTATGCCCACGGAATTTCCGTCGTATTTTGTATAGAATGAATGTTAATCATTCCAGCAGGGAACGTAATATCGCTGAACATTTGCATGTAGGTACCGCCATGGATTTTGGGTTCAAATATCTTCCGCAATATCTGTCGTTCCACTTTGTTGATGACTTTGACATTCATGGTTAATGATGCAATCGCATAGGAATAGCATAGAGTGCGTGTGGGAGGACGACTGTCTTGTAGTGACGTAGTTTGACGTCAAAATTTGTTTTTTTTTTTTATATTCCAGATGCTTGTGAAGGCTTCATTAAATTTTTAAGCACAAGTTTTTTTGCTCATTTTCCATTAGCAATTTTCTAGATAATTTCAGCCAAGTACTTAAAGTGTTGAACCTGAGTGAGGGATTCTAGGTTTCAATGTGCCTTGTCGGAAGAGATATGGAGGCCAGTGTTGTCATTGATCTCTTGTAGTCTCTCTGGGCCGTGTCCGACTTTAGTGGCGGCTCTGTCAGTTATTGTAAGGTCATTGACAGAAGTACGGAATTTGAAACTGATTCATCTATTCCTCGCTCCAATATCTATTCCTGTGTATTTCTTTCTGCCATATATTGATGATCTTATATTTTGAGAGACTGTGCTGAAAATATCTAACGCTTATATATTTTAGTACAATACTCAATACTAGTGTACTTCTAATTTACTAGGAAATATAATTTTACAGCATTTATTCTACAAATAGGTCCATATGTTACTTCGATATTAGCATATGGATGAGTCCTCGAGTTCAGAAGTTTCTGTGCCTGCAGTAGATTGTAGACATATTTTTCATACTGTCTGGTTGATGTTGATTTGAAATACCATTTTCTGTTTCCAAGACTGAATGAACGTTATTGTCACCCTCACGATATTATCTACTTTTCTTGTTAATTATCAGATGGTTGTCGTAGGAAAAGAAATAATTAAAAAACTGATAATTACGTAAGTGAATAAACGCTGAATTACACCTGTCAGATTATCCCTGTTACTTGTAGCTTGTATTACCAACACGGAACAAGATATGCCAGTGATGTAGTGCACATTTCCAAATAACCTACAACCTCCGTTACGTCATATGTTTTTCAACGTGCGTCACAAATAATGCAAACTACACGCAGTGCAGATAATTAAAACACAGGGTAAATTGGTAAAACTCCTGCCGTAAATAAAAAAGGAGCTGGTCATACTGACTCATGTGTAATGATCAATATAAAGCATTCAGTTGCAAAAACAGTTTATCAATTTCTCGTGTACCATCCATAATGTAAATACAGCGGATGATCCACGGGATTAAATACTAGAACGGGTGTATATACGTTTTCCTGCAACTCACAACCTGTACTGAGAAGTCGTTTATTGTAAAATGGTAAAAAGCAAGTAAACTGTTTATTGTTTCTAATCATTATAACTATTAATACATTTCTTTCACTGTGAGAGAAGACGTTCAGTGTCTTCATGGTAAAATGCTTGCGGCTAGCTTCAGTACGACAATTGTTCCCAGGCTTGCACTTCTTCATCCAGGGAAAATCGACGGCCTCGAAGGTCTCTCTTCAGGATTGCTAATCTATAGAAAACGCATAGGGAGGGGTAAGAACAGTATGGCAGATATGTAAGGGCTTCGCAGCGAAACTTCTGCAGCGAATTCGAAACATCCTCCCACCAAAACTCCTCCCTCGTGTACCAAATTTATGTCGACTACTCTGTAGAAGTTTCACTGGGGAAACCTTACACATCCTCCATACAGTTTTCATCTCATCTCTCCCCATGCGATTTGGATGTTTTTGGAGTCCTGAAGAAACACCTTTGTCACTGTCGGTTTCCTATTGACGAACAGGTGCTCTTCTCGGTACAGACATGGTTCCGTAGGCTACCGAAAAAGTTTTCCATCGAGGTGTTGAGAGTCTTTTCTTACAGGGGGATAAATCTATTAATAGTTATGGTGATTTCTTTGGAAATAATAAACAGTTTGTTTAGTTCTTTCTATGTGTCACGTTTTCATTTAACTGCCTGTTATAGTTACTATTTTACAATAAACGACTACTTAGCACTGGTCGTGACTTGCAGAGAAATTACTATGCACCCATTCTAGCCTGTGCCTCTGGGGATCATCACTTGACTGCCATTTAGGAATTTGTCTTCTTTAATATTTCGAATAAGCATGTTCCTCGTGTCATATAAATAAACTGACCAAGACCTACAGCTCTAACATAACAAACTCATCGGTCAACAGGGTCAACATGCCATAATATCGACAGTCGCACTACATTTTTATCTTAACCTAAAATCTGACACAGCAGATCTCAGATAGCATTAAGTGGTTTTGAGGAAGTGCGAAGACATTGTTGCTTTCATATCTTACTGAACCAACTCTTAAATTCACCTATCTGTATCTTTTATTCAGTCTACATGAGTATGCCATTGGAAAAGAGTCATATTCGAAACCAATCATGGTTCGAAGTGAAATAAAATTTTTATTCTAACGGTGACGGTATTGTATTTTGCGTGAGATTCTTCCAACATAGCTATACCTAATTACATCATGGAATAAGCTGTCCAAGACCTATGCAAATGTAGTCGTTCAGTACTGTACACGAAAACAGGAACACTTTAAATACTGAAGGGACAAATTTCATTTCAACTTAAATGAAGGTAGATACGTTTAACTGAATTTCCTCCTATTAATCAGAGTTCCTACTTGAAATTACTCTTCCCCATTCTGAAATATACATATAACTATCCTATGGAGATATACACCAGATTTTACAACCATAATGTTAAAGTGAAGGTACTGGCAACAGACGCGTTTCATCTAAAACATGAAGAAAACGAAGAGATCATACGTAACTAGCCATAGATTCCGATAAGACTAAATACTGACAAAAGAATAAACAATAGTACAGATAACTTCCGTAAAAATTCTTCTTTTCCTGGTGTTTGTGGTAGAGGAAATGAGGGCGCAGTAGATTTACCAGCATCGTTAAATATTTAAACCGGTGCAGCACCTCTGTGTATTGCCGTCACTTGCCGGGATCGGGTAAAAGCGGCAGTCTGACATAGACTGGACACGTGTAGTCCCTTGCGAGTTTGGGTGACAGGCAGCATGTTAAGAGCCGAATTCGTTCAGCTGTCAGAGAAGCTGGCATTCGGCAATCGCTGGTGACATGGAAACCAAGCTGTACGACCAGTACAGGTCCAAAGATACCAGCATGCAGTCTTCACTGAATATACGATTTTCAACTAACTGTACGACTATGAGGAGGCATCTTTTACTACAGAAGGAAACATAAATCACTACAACAAATAAATGTAGTATGTTAGCTAAACATCTTGTCAAAGTTTCTAATAAGTACGTTAGTTGCCTGTTGTTTTTAACCCGCGATGCAAACAGGAGGTGTTCTAAGTTTAAATTGTGCATTTGTGTATCTGTCTGTGACATGGTAGTTTCCGGAAGAAAGGTCAGATTTTAAAGCAGTGTTTTTTTTTTTATTATTATTTGAACGTTGGATTAATCTGGATGGTTGTTGGCTATGTTCCATGAAAGTGTGTTTAGCCGTTTAAATTTCATCAGCTAAATTAAGTAAAAGCATTTTCAGCCAACGAGTGCTCTTGATATATGCTATATAACGCATAAGCGTTATAACAAGTTAAGGTAGGGTTAGTACCAGATTGAAGAACTCAAAAAGCTTATATGTTCATCTTTTGCAGTTGACCAACAATGATGATTTTTGTCTTTTGACGTCGCCCGTTTAAACACCTACAATACAGAAAAACGAAGATTGCTATTCAGTTGTGTAAGATAAACATATGCTCTCGCCGACTATTTGTAGTTCTTTTTGTGGTCTACAATTTAATATTAAATCAAATGATTTTGCCCAAATAGTTATGGCACTCTATTACAACAGAGAGCGATAGTGGCTAATGATTTAGGTTTATCACCTCTGCTTATTGCTTATCTTACCTAAATTATCTAAATATGTTCGAAAACATAGTGGATGAATGTATGCGGGAATTAAAAAAAAGAAATACGTAAATCTAATTAGTGAAAATGATCTCGCGTCGCCATTTCGTGTTTAGTTCCGGAAAATATTGGTGTGAATATGGGGACAGAATGTCTATCGTACCTTGTCTGCAAGTAAAATATAAAGTTTAAAAAGCATGAAACTCAAAATTAAAATTTAAAAAAAGGCACAAGAAACCTCAAAAAGTATATATATGTATATTGCTGCTTTAAGTTTAATATCCAAGCCTCATCGCGTCAGGGGACCGCTAAGCAGTGTATCTAAAAATGATAAAATTTAAATCCAAGAATGCTAATTACGCAACGTAGTTAAATATCAAAAGAACGGTATCAGATCGTTGAGTCTAACTCTTTATTAATTCACTGCTAAAAGTTTGCAATACAGACACAACCGTCAATGACGCCTACCCTCAGGCGACTGCCCGTTCGGGTCGCCGCACCTGGACACGGCCCGCTAGACGCACGGCTTCCGTTTAATGAAGCGTTGGTTAGTACGCTAACACCAGAGCACTGCGAAGACATAGGCCTACTAAGATAGATTAATACGTGAAACTAAGTTCGTAGGTAGTTATGTAAAAATATGATATAAAATAAATAGGTAGCTCGATTCTTTAACAGTGTTAGGCTAATTGAAGACGGATTGGGTGTCATATATTTGCAATAAGTAATCATAACTTCACAAGGTATCTTGAAGTGTAGATGCGGGATGCGCAAGACTGGACCAGATGATCTCAAACAGAAGAGTCTTATACGCAGCAACATTGAAAGTGCACTGTTCTAGAAAGGATAGCTGCTGTTAACTTCTTTCTTTTTTCTTTACGTAGATGTCCAGAGACGCAGCGACGTTAGATCAAAGCATTACTACTTACGTTAAACTTAAAGGGGCAATACATATTATTTCTTTTTAATTTTTAGAAGTTCTTTTACGTCGATGACTTTTTTAAATTAACGTCAGAGGTCATCAGTCCCCTAGAACTTAGAACTACTTAAAACTAACTAACCTAAGGACTGTCATGCCCGAGGCAGGATTCGAACCTGCGACCGTAGCGATCGCGCTGTTCCAGACTGAAGCGCCTAGAACCGCTCGTCCACAACGTCCGGCTCTTAATCTAACTTTTATTATACATAAACATACATATTGATCCTCTGCAAATCGCTGTGAAGTGCGTGACATAGGGTACATCCCACTGAATCGCTTGTTAGGGAGTATTCCCAGTGAGTTCCCGAACGGAGCGCATGAAGAATGACTGCTTAAATTCCTCTGTGCATACCGCAGTTAGTCTCATCTCTGCTTCGGGATCGCTACAGGATCGTTACTAAGGGGCTCAATAATAATCTCAGATTCCTTGCTTAAGACTGATCCCATAAACTCTGTTATCAGAATTCGACGGATTTTTCACGTCTACATTCAAGCCTCTGCCAGTTGCGGTTTTTCTAATTTTCGATGACACTCTTTCGTGCATCAAACAAGCCTGTGATCATTGGTGCTCGCCTTACCTGCATATGTTCCACATTCCCTGATTAATATGGCCCAATACAAGCGATCAATTTTTTAGGGTAAGTTGCTTGATTGTGTCGTTCGTTCCTGTATTTTCAGTTATCTTCGAGTGATAATAGGTATATACTATGCTAGGAGAGGTACGGAGGTCATCGATGACAAAGAAATTGAATTAAACAGACCACGAAAAGTCACGTCGCCCATCCAGTCGCATCCACTCTAACTCAATACCTTTTTTTTTCTTTGATCACCTGGCTGATATGGGTTCCCCATGAATGCCACTCCAATACCAACCTCTTCATCTCATCGTAACACTTATACTTTACGTCCTCAGTTATTTATTGGAAGTACTCCAATATCTGTCTTCCCCTACAGTTTCTAGCATCTACAGGTCCCTCAACTACCACGGAAGTTAACCCCTGTTGTTTTAACACATGTCCCACGAGCCTGGGCCTCCTTCTTGTCAACGTTTCTCTCGATGATCCTGCGGAAATCCTCATTTCTTATTTTGTCGATCCACCTATTTTTCAACGTCTTTCAAAAATGGCTCTGAGCACTATGCGACTTAACTTCTGAGGTCATCAGTCGCCTAGAACTTAGAACTAATTAAACTTAACTAATCTAAGGACATCACACACATCCATGCCAGAGGCAGAATTCGAACCTGCGACCGTAGCGGTCGCTCGGCTCCAGAACCGCACGGCCACTCCGGCCAGCCAACGTCTTCCTATAAAAACGTAAATCAAACGCTTTAGTTCTCTACTTGTGTGGTTTTCCCAAAGTCCATTATTGCTTTTCATACAATGATGTGCTGCAAACGTAAATTTTGAGACATTCCTTCCTCAAACTGAAACCAACGTTTGATGCTAGTGGAATTTATTTGTGCTAATCTATCTTTTTTTTATTCTCATTGTTTAGTCCATAATGCGTTAGTTTGGTTCCAGGGCAGACAAGTTCTTGAAAAAAAAGTATACTTCGTCGTCGCAAAATTTGACGCTCTGTTTGTTGCTAACGTCATTTCGGTTACTGCCCATTAATTTGGCTTATTTCTGTTTACTCTTAGTCCATATTCTGTACTGATTCTATAATCAATTCCATTTATCAGATATGCAGTTATTCTTCTGATACAGTGAGGATAGCAATGTCATCAGCGAATCTTATCACTGGCATATTCTCACTCTGAATTTTAATCCCACGTACGAAATTTTCTATAGTTTCAATTGTTGTTTCTTCGATGCACTGATTGAAAAGTGATGACAAAAGACTATATACCTGTCTGATACCCTTCGTAATCCGAGTACTTCGTTCTTGGTCTTCCTTACTTATTTTTCCATCTTGTTTCTTGCACGTATCGTATATCACACTTCTTTCCCTGTTGCTTACACTTGTATTCTTGAGAATTTCAAAAATATTGCACGGTTTTACATTATCGAGTGCTTTCTACAGGCCGATAGAACCCGTGGTGCTGCCTTGAACAGAGCATCGGACCATAGGAATGACTTATATAATCATACAACTTTTACACAAACATTTTATTCATGCATTCATGTCTAACACGTACGGTCAGGAGTTTTTCTTATTCGTGTAATGTTAAGTGAGCATCCCAGACAAACGACTAGTCACATCCCGGAGACATATCTCTGACACATTATAGCACCTCGTCCTGCCTTCACAATGGCTTCGCCGGCCGGGTGGCCGAGCGGTTCCAGGCGCTTCAGTCTGGAACCGCGCGAACGCTACGGTCGCAGGTTCGAATCCTCCCTGGGGCATGGATGTGTGTGATGCCCTTAGGTTAGTTAGGCTTAAGTAGCGCTAAGTTCTAGTGCACTCATGACCTCAGATGTTTAGTCCCATAGTGCTCAGAACCATATGAACCATATATGAACATGGCCTCAATTCAGAAGAGCCCAAGTTTTTCTTCAGGTATTTCATATGCGGATGAAGTCACTCTTTAATGGTTAGATCTACAAAGCTACCAAATTACTGGGATGTAGACTGCCATGTTTCATTTGATGTTCCACTGTCCCTGACATATTGCCAAATACATTGAGGTTGACGAACATCATTTTGAGCATTTATTGGACTAATGTGGTATTTACAGGTAATCACGCTGTAACAGCATGCGTTATCAGGATTGATAAGTTCACAAAGGTACATGTGGCACATTGGAACAACCGAAATAAAATATTCAAACGTACCTACTTCTGTATTTTAATTTAAAAAACCTACCTGTTACCAACTGTTCGCCTAAGATTGTGAGCCATATGTTTGTGACTATTACAGCGCCATCTATCACAAAGCGAAAAAAGTGGTCCAACTAAAACATTCATAATTCTTTACGTACTACACGAATATGTAATAAAAATGAGGGTTCCTCTTTAAAAAACCGCAGTTGATATCCGTTCCGTTTGACCTATGGCAGCGCCATCTAGCGCGCCAAACATAGCGCCATCTGGTTTCCCCATTCAAGCTAGAGAGTTTCGTTCTTTGTAGTTTTTTCGTTTGACGCTTATTTCGTGAGATATTTGGCCCGGTCATGATCAATGGACCACCCGGTAGGACGGCCGGTAGCAACTATAGGGCCAGTCTCAGGCGCAGTATTCGACAGTCTTCAGTCTTAGTCGGCCTTCGACAGTTTGCTTGTGTATCTGTAGCGGGAGTCTCACGCTGCATCTCACTCAGCACTAAACTCTTATTTACTTTCTGCAATAGCTGGACTTTATTGCTGTTTGTTCTTTTGTGAATTTTCTTCCCGAATCTTGGAGAAATCTATATGGTAAGTAAAAGTTCTGTTTATTGCATTTATGTGTTCGCTGAACACTACTGCTCCAGTTTTCCTACGACATCTGCAGTACCACTCTGTAACCCACGTCTCCTTAACATTGTGTACGAACTATGACACAACACACTCGATGCCTTGCATCTTGTTAAAAGGTAAAACTGCTATTCTTCGGACTACACTAAACGCTCCCAAACAGATACGGTCCAGTTTCTGCTGCGTTTGCTCGCTGAATACCTACAGTCTAATTTACCTCTTGCGAGGTAGCAACGGTGCTGTTTATGCTGTGTTGCTCGCTGAAGACGTAGAGTCTTGGGTGCCTCTTCCGATGTTGTTAAAATGTCCGCTACATTCAAATCCATTCGCAATGTTCGCATTCCTTCAAACAGACCAGCATTCACTGACTGCGCCAATTCCTGACGGGACTGAATTCGGCTGTCAGTGACAAGGCGTGCCACTCGTCTCCCGACTCTGTCGGCTAGGATCATCTTATGTTCGCTGTTCTTTCCCGTTACTACCTGCCTGCAAAGTGACATGCCATTACTTGTTGACACTTCGTAGCGTTCGCGTTCATACAGAAAACAACCGAGTGTTTTCATTCACGGTGTAGTCATGGGAATGTCTAGACTTGATAGTTCTCCTACGTACGATTCACTTGCGTCGACCCTCTTACTCCGCTGATTTCACACAACCGACCGTCATATACACCCAACTTTGTCTGATATGACTTACGTCACTCCTAGATGCTGTCTGTAGCGACGACTGCGTTCTTTTAGGAAAGTGACTAATAATTTTTCTAGTGAGATTATAGTGTAGAAGTAAAAGTTTGTCGCGAATCAAAGCTGGACCAATTTTACGTTATTTTGGTTAGAAGTATTTTTATCGATTTTACATCGAGGCAAGAGAATTTTTCTGCATGCTGTGACTTTTTTTGAGACAAAAGTTCTTCCAAAATCAGGACATTTAATGTGGATTTGTTTTCCACAAAGCAATATAGAAAGGAGTGCATTAAAAAATTTTCACTGATCATCTTCCAGTGTGGTACAAGGATCACCTGTGCATTTTGCTCTGGATTACGGTCCAAGTGTTGTGCCCATTGTGATCCTGGAAAGGCCAGAATTCATACGACAACAGCAATGTGCTTAGATTTGGCACTCGTATGAAACAGTAAGTGTCAGAGCGTAAGTGATAGTAACATTAATGTAGCACCGTAGCACTGTTACTCGAATTGCCGAGCTGACAGCCTTGCTGCGGATTGTCATTTTAAACCAGACCATCTGTAATGTTGTTGTTGTTTCGTATTTATCATTTATGAAAGGTTCTAGGAATATACGTCCGTGATTCGAAAAGTGAAGCCCCGTCGGCAGCGGAATGGAAACCACAGAGAAAATCCGATGAAGCTCTGCAGAGATGTGTTGTACAGTGCCTCTAGTATGCGCGTCAGTCGCTTCAAGTCGCTATTTTCTGTCTTGAGCGCACAGTGTGCTCGTGAAGAAGCCCGGAACAACAGCGTCTTCCACCAAGCATGGATGCCCGTTGTGACATTTTGACTGATTTAATGCAGCCAATATAAAGTAACCGCCATGCATTTCCTTCTTTATGACAATTCTCGGCCGCACACTGCAGGGGTAATGAGGACGCTCCTGCAGCATTTTCTATGAAAAGTGTTTGATCACCCGCCGTACAGCCCGGACTTGGCACACTCTAATTCTCATCTCTTAAGAAAACATTTTGGCTCCAACAACGATGTACAGTCCGGAGCAGAGAATTGGCAGAAAGCAAATGCGACTTACTTCTTTGACATGGGTATTGAAAAGTTGGTTCAGTGCTATCACAGATGTGTAAGTTGGAGCGCTGACTATGTAGAGAAGTAGCTGGACAGTGTAGGTAACTGTTACAAATGAAAATTTTTTGATTATCACTATGGTTTCTATTTGCGACCGATCGGACCTTACTTCCCGAATAACCCTCGCGTTTGTAATGTTTGTATAACATTGACTTATTGATGATTGTATTAATATCAGCGTTTTGGAATATCAAATAGCTGCATTCTCCGTCCAGGAAGTTCTGTTTTGGCTGTACGTTGACGTTCGTCATAAACGTGCTTTAAGTTTGTTGTATATCATTAAAGACGCTGCTATCAGAATCGGACTTGAGTGCGGTTACGTGACATTGTTGGGCCAGTTAAGTCAAAAGATATACGTCACCGTGATTCCAATTAGGTTAGGGTAAACAGTTCACCTACACCGACCGGAAATGGAATACAAGCAGTACGTCGTTCTCAAGGTTCTTATATTCAGCAGACTAATGGATTCCAGGCCAGTTTTAAGTCGGCTGCACATTAGGCATCCATATTCGCTCCGCGGACACGATGGTCAGGATCCGACTAAATAGCTGAAAGAATTCGATTGAGTCGCCAGACACAACGGGTGGGATAACATGATACGTCTGTCAAATGTACACTTTTAGCTGGATGACAAAACGCAGTAACGGTTCGAACATAACGAAGGTAAGCTCATTGGCTGGGATAAATTACAGGCCGAACTCAAGAAATCGCTTGGGGATAATCAGCATAACGTCCGCTTGGTGTAACAACTATTGAGGAACCGCGTCCAGTGAAAAGGGGAAATGACAGAGTGCTACATATAGAATGTTTCGGCCGTATGCCACGTTGTGGATCCAAATGTGAAAGAAGATGCAAAAATCTTACACTTGATGAAATGAATTGCTGAAGACGTCTATCAAGATCTCATGGTAAAGGAGGTGACATAACCGAAAAATTCATGTGGTGCCAGAGAACTGAGGAAATGCAACAGAAAAGAACCGGATGAAACAAGTATGAACGACTCCCGAAAGTGAGCCTAATTTCAGTTGGGGATGACCGCCAGGATCTCGCCTGTCTCATATGCCGGGTAGTGTAAGGAGAGATGCAGAATTTCATGGCAACCAGAACCGTCGAACAGAGTAATTAAGAGCTGGTAGTTATGAATGTCTATCCCACACGTCAAGAGCTAACAGAGAATGTTGAAGAAGAGGCGTGTCACTCTTTACCACAAACGAACGTCATTAGGCGAACGCGCCAAGAAGAATTGCATACTTAGACTTATACCGCAGACTTCAAATGACAACCCCGAACTCGACCAAAGCAGGTACAGCCAACTCCTCCTAGAAATATAACGGCCTGCATAAAAACTGTCGTTTGGAGCACAGAAAACAACGCGTTAATGTGGTTCCACTGTGGACGTCCTGGACGCCTAGTACGCTGTTGCAGCGAAAGAAGGTCGGTTTCTGGCAGTTACTGCGCCTCCAGACGTCAACCACCAGAGTAGTTCCGATCGCGAAAATCAACTGGGGAAGATTATATCCGACTTCTGTCACGAAGCCTATCGCCGTACCACACACGAGGTCGCTCCCCAACACGCTGCAGCCATTCCCCATCACCACACAGAGGTGCCAGTTGACTGGCCAAATTTTAGGCGACCTCCCGTGCGAGTGAGGCTGCCACACATGAATATCCTCCATGGATGACATTCGCCAAGGTGTCAGGAAATATGATTGACATCATCATCGATGATCAACATGTCGAGAAGCTAGTCGACTCAGAGAGCTCCTTTTATGTAGTGTCAGACAGTTCTCGTCATCAGCTAAGGACGATCATGTTTCATGATGTGAAAGAGATTGTACTGAAAAAAGCACAAATGGGGAATATGTCAAGCCGGCAAGGACATGTATTTAAAAGAACAACTGGTAATGACAAATACAGACTTCGAATTAGTCGTTTTAACAGAATTTAGTGATAATGCTATTCTTGGATAAGAATTTTAGCAGGCATCACATGCAGTCATAGCCTGTTGAAGAGAAGAGCTCCTCCAGATTAGCGAAGCTATTCTAACAAGCCTACATAACAGAGATTCATCTTGGTAGATGTTCGCAGTTGTAGATGCTGTTGTCTCACCGTTAACTACAAGACAAGTTCCAGTCGAGATGCTCAATTAATCTTGGAAGCCTTTGTGAATTCAAAATGCTAGTCAAGACCACTAAAGGACTCTACCTGCCAGCGACGATCATAAGCATGGAAAGTGGACAAGGAGAACTTTGGATCACTGATAGTTTCGAGCATCCGCAAGTCATTCTTAAAGGAATGTTATCGTAATGTTATCGATCAAGGACGTTTATGTTTTGTAAGTGCAGTAATAAGGAGACTGTAATATTCAATGTCAGTCCTGAGCGGCGGACACGCGATATAACATAGGAGGCTTTTGGAGCCCAATCTGTTGGTATTTCCCGTGCTGATAGACCACAAGCATCCTGTATCAGTTTGGTCGTCTCAACCCCGCTGTAGTATGGTGTCAAGAGTTATTTTTTACACCCCGTATAGTGAGAAAAGTCGTGGACCGAGGAAGGCTCAGTGGGTGAGTAAGCACATGTTCCCTTGATAACTACCTCGACCCACAAACGACACGTCGATTCTTAAAGTACGTTTCTAGCTACAATACTGTACGGTCTGGGAAATTAAATTATTTAATTTTCATAAGAAAATAGGCAAAGCAATAGAATAAAAAAAGAAAAATGTAGATTCTTTATAGAATCTGACACCGATTTCATCGGAACATGGACTTTTTCAGCGTTACTAGTTTCATTTGTTTTTCGAACGCCACTGACAGTGATATCCATATCACTCTGTACTAGTGTAGTGAGTTTTAACGCACGTACCTATAACGTATTGCTCATTACGAAAGAGTTAATGGTAGGAATTTAATGAGTAATTATAGTTTGAAATAGCTACTCCGGCAGCTGTCTTCTACCATGGCCTGTTAAAAGAAAACACAAACATTGTTGTCAGAGCAAAAATGCCGGGTAATTCAAAATGAATGGGAAAAAATAAAACATTCCTGTGACTACAGTAATTAATTATTTCGGAAACAACATATTTACTGAAAAGCTAACATCCGGTTGCTATGGCCATTCACAGACTTCGATGTGTCCCCTATTTGTGAAACGCAGATGTTAGTCTGGTACTGCATTTCCTCCCACACCTGTTCCAACGTAACCTGATGAACGGAGTTAACCGCGCCGACAATCAAGTGCCTTGGCTGCTGTAAGTTCTGAGAAAATGGGGAGACGATGTGGTGTTACATTACCACCTTTGATCTGAAAATGTCATTGACAAAGCTTATTGACTATGTTTTTGCGTATTAACCAACACAATACCCCTTTTCTATCGCGGATTCAGCATTTTGGACTCTAGAGCCAGCTATGAACAAAAACGGCGACTTTCTATTGTTTGTTCATTTTTTTTAACCTAACCTATGATAGTAACCTTTTAGTCTATGTGTGTGTTCTTAAACGGTCATTGCTGTAGCCACAGGAATACTTTCTTTTTGTCCCATTCATTTTGAATCACTCTGTATTTGGCGATGAAGACGTTAGAGTAATTTAATAAAGGTGTTAGATGTTCATCAACTGCGGCTGTGAGTCTCTCATATCACCTTAACTAAATACAAAATTGCCAAACGTCTCAGATAGTCAACTTACATAGATCAGTTTGACGCCAGGATACATTTCGAAGGCACACGAGAGCCATAAAATGCAAACGTGGCTTCCGTCGCAGCAAGCCAACAGAAGGCATACAGATCGTGCTGGGATGATTGTACACTACTTGACGATCGCTAAGGAACAGAGAAATTGTTGGACAGGAATAATCACAAGCAATGATAGATGTCATGAAAAACAGTATACGCGTAACAGATGTGGAGTGGTATTTTTACAAAGCAAAATGGTACAGATTTCACCACATGGGAAAGCAACAGACGTAAATAACGTTCATGTTTGGTCAGATTTTCAACTTAATGTCACGATAAGACGTACAGTATGGCATATGCCTTCCTTGTGCACTAATGCACATTTTGCACCTGTTATTCCAGCTGGCTACTAAAACATTGAAGAGTCCTCCGGGAAAATTGTTCCACTACTTCCTCAAGGCGTTTTCATTCTTGTAGGGGGCGGGAGAGGGTGTTAGTCGAGAATCACGTCTGCAAGGAGCATCCAAGTTAAGCTCTGGTCTATAGGGTAAAGGTACTGAGAGGGACCAGGTCGTTCCGTACGTTCAATATCATCAGCTTGCAGTGTGTCGGACACCTCAGTGGCCATGTGTGGGCGGGCACTGTCGTCCATAAACAGAGAGTCGGGATCTACCGCATCCCTAAAGAGGCCGACATGAACCATAATAATTTCCCCAGTACCGCTGTGCTGTAAAGGTACCTAGCGCGAAGATATGCAGTAGTGTTCGGCCACTGTTCAAAATGCTTGCCCGCATCCTAGCGCCTAGGCCACAACGAGGACGTTCAGAAACATCAGTATAAAGAATCACCAGTCCAGAATTGCAAATTTTACTTTTTTTGGTCACTTGATGAAGTTTTGGGCAGAGACTCATTTTCAAATCATCGTAACATAGTCAAAAATTGTATTGTGGTGGTAATGTCTTATGGGACCAAACTGTGAGGTCATCGGTCCCTAAGATTACACAGTACTTAATCCAACTTATACTAACTTGCGCTAAGGACAACACACACACACACACACACACACACACACACACACACACACACACACACACATGCCCGACGGAGGACTCGAACCTCCGATGGGGGGAGAAGCGCGCCCTTTACAAGACGCCTCAGACAGATCGGCTATTCCGCGCTGCCAAAAATGGTATTTTCGGAGATGTAAAACCTATATCAAAAACGTGCAACCAACAGTTACAGCGCACGCACGTAACTATTACATGTATTCGCTGTAACAGTTCGCTGAAAAATGTGTCTCGGCACGGAACTAGTCATCGAGTGAATAAAAAAATGTAACAATTGCAGCTTTGGACTAGTTTTTCATTGTACCGATTAACGGAAGTTGCTGACCCACAGGGACTCCAGAATGTTGGAGGTTCGTTCATGAACATTCTGTGATGCGTAACGTGTTCAGATCTCTGTCCACACTAGCTGGTGACCAGTATCACTTACGACAATGAAGTAGTATTCGACGAACAACTTCACTCTGGACTACTGTTGCTGACCGAAATCAACATGCCCTCTACAACAGCGAACGCTTCCTCGACGGTGGCGTCGTTGAAGAGGGACAGATTTAAAGACTTCCGAGCACACAAACTAGCCTGATTTAATCGCCAAGAAATGGTTGTGGCAGAGACACCTGTGTCATGCTGTCTCACACCAGTAGTTGCTTGAGAAACAAAAGTTTCCAAATTGATAAGACAAATGTTTATTACAACAAAACTGTGTATCAGCTGAACGAAAAGCTTCATCTTACAGACTTAATATAAAAAGTTAAGGTGAAGGGACGTGAAGACTATTTCAACGAAGTGTCCCACCGGGAAGATGTTGAGTGTACTAGGTAACAGCTGATCGAAGATACTTCTCAGAGGGGACGTTCAACGAGCCCGTACTTCTGGATCTACTTAGATGCACATGATTCGGCAACGGAAAGTAGATCCCCAGCGAGGAGGACCTCTGGTTGCGCTTTCTCCACCGTCTGTCAGTTGCAACAAGACACTAGCCGGCGGCCGGAGTCCTGACAAGGGAACCTCCCCATCGCACCCCCACAATTCTTCCTGTTTTCTCGACTGATCTGTGTTCAGTTTTTCACGGCCTATCCACTGTGCCAAATTATAGCTAAATCTGAGGGGGGTGCGATGGGGAGGTTCCCTTGTGAGAGGTAACGCCTTCGAGGTATGTGCGCCCGCGACGTGTAATCGTTTGCAGGGTTGCGGGTCCGTCAGGCGTATTCCTACCAGTAGCAGCTGAAAGATCTGCTTTGAACTGATATATCTGCTTCTTTTTACCAGTAGTGTTGTGAATCGATCTTTTGCGATGTGATGGTCCATCTACGACCGCTTTCATACTTTCAAATAGCGATTCCACCTTTAGCGTTTATTTTTAATAGCGAGGTGATGATTTTGAAGACACTCACTACTACGGCCACAGAGTGACACTTAGACCAGCCGTCCAGTCGATCGTATGTGGTCATAATAATTCAAATGATATCTTGCAAACATGTTTCCGTACCACAGGGAATGTCACACTAATCAGTTCCACAACAACCTTCGTCAAACGCCGTAATGCATGGACCGTCGAATGCATACGGAGCGTTCGTGCACAAGCGTCGCTGCAGTTGTCCCACCCTCTACTCTTCCTTTTACTATCATTGATCGGATGTACCGTAGCAATTGTCGGTTGTTCCATAGCAATTGGCAGTTGTTCCTTAGCAAGTGACAGTTGTTCCGTAGCAATTGTCAAGCAGTGTACTTGGCCCAAAGGCACTAGCATTCTGCGAGGGGGAGTTCAGCAAAATTACATGTGTCGAAATCCACACTGAGAATTAACAGTGTAAACTGAAACCATTAGAAATGTATGGACTAAGTCATCTGTACGGTCATTCTAAGAAATTAATCAACGAAGACTAACAACATGTCAAAAGTCCAATGTGTATGAATTCCTAAGGGACCAAACTGCTGAGGTCATCGGTCCCTTGACTTACACACTGCTTAATCTAACTTATGCTAAGAACAAAGCAGGCACCCATGCCCGAGGGAGGACTCGAACCTCCGGCGAGTGGGGCCGTGCAATCCGTTATATGGCGCGTCTAATCACGCGGCCACTCCACGCGGCTAGCAACATGTAAGGGGAATTATACGTACGAGCAATATAGATGCTTTTCGGCTATTACAGAGGACTTCCAAATCAGCTTCAGTGGTTAATGACACAGGTAAATTTGGAAGTGAAGGACGCTAGGTAAGTGGGGATTTTGAGTCGTTGTGGCAGCTGAAATAAGGAAGTAGTGTCAGGATTTAACGATCCATCAATAGGAAACACGTACCAACAGCTTATACTTAACAAGGTTAGAGTAGGTATTAAGCAGTTAATTTACGAAGGAATCTTTCTGTAATTTTCCTTGAAAGATGCAGAGAAACCGCGGAAGAACTATTGATCTGACGGGTATCTGAGCACAGCTCATCCCAAAAGGCGAAGACAGTTGAAAACTACCAGAAAAGTCTTTCGAACTATATATCTACACACGATTCGCAGGTTATTCTTATGGCTCAAAGTCTATATTGTCCACGCTCTCGTGTGTTTTAGGAGACGTATCTTTGGTTCTGAAGAGAAACATATCTTCAAATTATGCTTTGAGTGCTGAATCTTGTCAGACAGTGAGGTTCCTTGGCGTGGAATTTCGACTTCGAATTGGGCCATGTGGAGACGAGACGCCCTTCCCGTGGTCACTGCCTGGAATGTTAACATAGTTCTGCACGGTGAAAGCTCAGACATTTTGTCTTGTGTATTACTGAGATGGTGTTTCCATACCGCAGCGTCCACGATTTATGATGAGAGAGCGTTTCTTACTGTCGTTTTACCGGTGTAATTCATTACAACGCGATTTTCAAGTTTGCAAACGTACATTCATGTTAGTAAGGTCGGCCTTTGTTCAGTTTTACGTCGCTTACCGCTGATTAATATCTACTTTTGCTTGAACCACCTGCGTATAGCAGTGCTTTTCATTTTAATATCATACCTACTAAAAGCATATGAAGTAGATTTTCTTTTGAGAATATGTAGTTTTGTACATTGAGGTAACATAATTAGCGATATACCTCCCAATATCTTGTAAGATCGCCTTTAGCCCGGCATGGACTTCATAGGTCGCTGGAGTATACTGCAGTAACAGCGACCAGTGCTGCCTCTGTAGCAGTTCATGAAAACGTACTGTCGGTGCAGAATTTTGTGCACGAACTGACCAATCGATTACATCCTATGTCGGGAGATCTGGGTGGCCGAATCATTTCTTAGAACTGTCCAGAATGTTCTTCAAACCAATCGCGAGCAACTGTGGATCGGTGACATGGGGCATTGTCGTCCATAAAATTTGCATTGTTGATTGGGAATATGAATCCATGAATGGCTGCAAATAGTCTACTAGTGGGCTAAAATAGCCATATCCAGTCATTAACCCTCCTGTTGGAGCAGAAGACTGAGTTCATTCCATGTAAACACAGCCCACACCATTATGGAACCATCACCAGCTTGCACAGGGCTTTGTTCACAACTTGAGTCTACGGCTTCGTGGGGTCTACGCCACGCTCGAACGCTACTGTCAGCTCCTACCAAATGACATCGGCAGCCATTTCACCAGACCATCTAGGGTCCAATCGATATGTTTACGAGTACACGAGAGGCGCTGTGAGCGATGTCCTGCTGTTGGCAAGGGCACGCGCGTCGCTCGGCTGCTGCCGTTAACGTCAAATTTAGGCACGCTGATCTAACACATACCTTCGTCGTAAGTCCTACATTGATTTCTGCGATTATTTCACGCAATACTGCTTGCCTGTTGGCACTGACAACTCTCCGCAAATGCCTTTGCTCTCGGTCATATCGTGAAGACCGTCGGCCACTGCTTTATCCGTGGTGAGAGATAATGTCTGAAATTTGTTACTCTCGGTGCGCTCTTGACACTTTGGATCTCGCAATATTGAATTCTCTGATGATTCCGAGATGGAATGTCCCATGCTTCTTGGTCCAACTACCGTACCGCGTTCAAGGTCTGCCAATTCTTACTGTTCGGTGATAAACACGTCAGACACATTTTCACATGAATCATCTGAGTAGAAATGACAGCTCTACCAATGCACTGCCCTTTAATACCTTGTGTACATGATACTCCTGCCATCTGTACGTTTGCATATCGCTGTCCCATGACTTTTGTCACCTCATTGTATACCACATGGTGCATTGGAGCACAATTGTATGTATTTGTATGGACTGATCTCAAACTGCACTATTTTTCTCTTCAAATCGCTTCTGAATCTGCTCCTTACCCATATTTCGACCCTATTTTTACTTCTCTGTGATCGGGGTCACAACCTCGACAACCAATGTTGAAATCACGCGGTTGTCTTATGGGTGGTCGAGGAGAACATTTCAGACACACCACCGTTCAGAATCGACAAGAGAAACCCTCACGGGGTGGCCCACATGACGTCAGTGAAATCACTCCTTACCATGGGACGTTGATTCCCACACATTCCGTGGTCAAAAACGACTGTCCACAGTGCGATGGTCAACGTTCTTGACAACTTCTGACACAGCTGACAGATTCGGATGTTTCAACTCTTTTCTAACGACATTGTGGAGCTGCTTCCCGACTGAACATGATCGCACCGCTTTCGAGTGCAACACGATCGAAGTTTTTTTCTCTCGTTTACAGGCTGGAACCACTAGGAACCGTTCAAACCATTCGACGAGATTTGAACGTGATCCGAATCAGCAAAGGGCATTTATGCTTGTTCAGACCTCCTATTTTGTGCCCTCCTTATGCGTGATCACAGGGAAGTGCAACGTCAAAAGGCTGAATTGGTGTCGCAATTTCTGACAGATGCGTTCGTTAACGTGTTTTGAACAAAGGTGCATGGGTGGTACCGAGAGTGTCGCTGAACGGATGGGCGGTGGGCATTAGACAAAATCTTTATCGTTTTATTCACACACATGTCCATGTCAGCAGTGTCAAGGGTTGTCAAGAACGTCTTACTGCTCCTCACGCACTGCAAACTGTCGTTTTCAACGACGGCCAAAGGGAAAAGGTGGTTTCATTGAAGCCCTGTACGCCAACCCGTGAGATATTTTACTGTCACTTCTTAGCAGCGGTGTCTCTGTAAGAAAAGCGCGTAATTTCAACGCTGTCTGTCGTGGCTGTGACATTCAACACGGAGACGTCAGAACAAGAGGTGAAATATGGGAAAGAGGGGATGTGATGACCTTCCCATCGTGTGATACGTCTACGATGGTGTTGGGCATAATTTTGCGAATCTGATGTCGTTAACGCCACTTACACTAGGTATGAAATTTTGAGCTGTAGCCTTTTCTCACACGTGTTGACACGTTGCTGATGTAAGCGTCATAAAGCCCGAGGGTAACGTCGCTGGCCCCAAGCTTCTGTCCCGCTACAGAAGAAGGATGGATTCAAATTTGAGCCAAATATCACACTCATGCGTCGCAATGGGACGCAATTACGAGCTTTCGAAAGAGTGCTCATTTTCGAAGCAGTGATCCTTTAATTCTGTTGCGAAGTGTAGGTATGCAGCACAAGGAATTAAGGGATATGTACATTAAAAGAGATGGAAGTGTTCAGGGATGCGCTTGAAAATTGTCTCCCGTCCTTTCCGGAAGGCGTTAGGCCATTTACCAAACCACGGAAACCCTGAATGTGGACTGCATAAGAGAATTTGCAAGCCGTTCTCCCAAATGTGAGCAGTGTCTTCACACTCCTTTAACTCGCACTCATAAACAAATTAATAAATATAGGATTAACTTGTACATTATAACATTCAGCAGCATTCAGCGCCATAGCCTAGCTAAATTGTTCATTTTTATAGTATTAATTACTAACTAACATAAAGCAGCTGTGTTGTCTGCCGATTACCGAAATTGAAATATAATGCAAACATCTCGTACTGCGTCCAGAGAATCAGGTGGAATTTAATAACTGGCTTAAAGTTTTTCTTTCCTTGGTTTAGCAACGTGCGAAAGAATATGATAAATGATGAGTCGCCACAGTTAAGACCAACACAGCCACGAATGGGTCAATTTCAGACTTCGCTAGTTTTCTGTGAATGAAATCAGGATGCCTCGGATTCTGGAGCAGTTTATCTCTTTGTCTAAATGCTGCATCCTCCTCAACACATACGCCATGAAATGGAGTGAGGTTGTCCGCTGGGGTGAAGTTGATCAAAAAGTTCAAAAAACGTTTTATGTTAAGTAACGACACATTGGGAATAAAAATTCTTTTCTTTTAGTTGTTATATTTACTGTTATATAATCCTTAATTTGTGGCAGTGACTGAATGTACGGTATTGAGAATCTCTATCTGAGTATTAATCGTTTTCAGAACGACCGTTTTTTAACTTTTATGATGAGCTACAACATTTTTTACGCGTGACGGGCATAAAACAGCTGACATGTTTAGGTCTTTTGTGCGTCGCGCATCTTTTACAAGGACAATTAGAACAGCACTAACAGTTAATCGTTATACTTACCTACTAATGGACACATAAATAAACCTCTACAAATCTTGGTGCAAATGAGGTGAAGTGGTGGTAGTGGTGGTGGTGGTGGTTAGTGGTTAACGTCCCGTCTGAGGTGAAGTTGACCATCTTTTCTCGAGAGGTTCTTTTATGAACAAACACTTGCGAATGCGGCAAGAATGTGACCTAATAACCACAATCTTACGTAATGGATACAGCAGTAATTGCCTGTAACAGCGATGGACTGAGGAAGTCATTGTTTGCAAGTGTCTGTGTTAAGCTACGAATTTGTCTCGTACTCCATAGTTACGTTTGTTGCATCCTGCAGCTGAGATCTAAGAGTTATGTGTGCGAAAGTACAAACCTAAATGGAGTGAACTGAAGAAATACAGCGTTGATGTTTATAACTGCCTCTCACAAAACTTTTAAATGTAAAACTAAGCATTGACAAGGCTAGCCGAGTGTATAAAATGCCCAAAGTAACGCTGAGAAACAGGATTCATGTTCGTCGTGGTAAAAAACAAGGAGGTCAGTCAGTTTTTAGTGCTAAACGAGATGAGTGTGTTTCTTCGAAATATCGTAAAGCGAACGTCCGCAAACTTTCTGTGTATGTTACTCCGAAATTAGTATTAAAATTTAATTATTATTCCAGATTTAGTTTTCAGTTGTTGGTAGAGTTTCATAACAGTTACAGTTACCCTAGAGTTATAAACCACTACAGTTATCTTATAACAGATACTCTTTTAACTTCACCTTCAGGAGCGGGTGAAGAACGAAATACTTTTTTTTTAATTGAACGATGTGTCAGAGCAAAAGGTACTAAACACGAAAGATTCTATTACCACAACTGGACACCCATGCTCTGAAAGGGAAATCAATACATTAATTCTATTAGTTTCAGAAACATTTAAGTTTAAAGTAAAAAATCGGTCAACTTTACCCCATTTTACGGTACCATTTTCAAATTTTAATTAATAATTATTCTTACACGTCTATATTCATTTGTGATGAAAAATGTTCACTGGTAATCGTAGAAATTGCAACACTATGACGACGGCATGCATAAATGTGAAATCACGCATACTGTACTACATTACTTTTTAAGCATATCTTTAACACCCTGCGCAAATACACAAAGCAGGTAAGAGAAAGGCCATTAAAACTTTGTATACGAAGGAAAAATAAGTATTCAGTTTGTAATTAATAAATTGCTACTGCATCTCGCTTGTGGGAAGATTGCATTATCCGTCTAATTAAGGAGAAACGTCTTTTGGCTTGGGTCAGAATTCGACAGTAGCAGGATCGTGTCCTATCGAGAGAGCATTTTACCGTTCCACTATATAGCTGCGAGTCTTGGTCGAGGTACTATGATTGTCATGTGAATATAAAAACCATGGGTTCAGGAGACCCATAAGCAATAGCTGAGGATGGAAATATTGTTTGCTCGGCCTTGCAGTATCGTTCAGCTACGTAAACTTGAGTAAAAAATGGTCTTGATTCCAGCAGGCAAGTAGATGCACAAACAGTGTAATTTCGCGCCATTTATAAGCACCAAATCACTTACAAACGCACTGTTTGTTCTTTGCTGTGTACGCAATATGCTAGGTTATTCGTAGGTACTTTTTCAGTAGACAACTATGCGGAAACCAGAAGATATAGAGAAAATAATCACGTAGAATGAGCATAGCATCTCTGCAAATTTTTAAATCAAATTACAAGTTTTGAGCCGCGCGGGATTAGCCGAGCGGTCTGAGGCGCTGCAGTCACGGACTGTACGTCTCGTCCTGGAGGAGGTTCGAGTCCTCCCTCGGGCATGGGTGTGTGTGTTTGTCCTTAGCATAATTTAGGTTAAGTAGTGTGTAAGCTTAGGGACTGATGACCTTAACAGTTAAGTCCCATAAGATTTCAAACACATTTGAACAAGTTTTGAATATGTATATCGTTTCTGACGCAGTAAACGTAAATATGTATGTGTAATTCATTGGGGTCGCTGACACAAACTACTGGACAGGCAGGACAGCAGCCCAATTAGTATATATGTTCATTGGGTTGCGTATCCGCAAGCGGCAACTAATTGAATGTACGGAGGGGATGATTTGTCTGCATGTTCTGGCGTGATTGTGGTGTAGTGCAGCCTCGTCACAGTGCTTAATACGAACCAGATCCATGAGAGATGCTTTATCCAATGATACGTGCCGTTTTTCTTAGTGCCTTACAGTTTTCGTGCAGTCTTCTTATGATATTTAGATAGCGTTGTGCTAAAAAATGGTTCAAATGGCTCTGGACAGTATGGGACTTAACATCTGAGGTCATCAGTCCCCTAGAACTTAGAACTAGTTAAACGTAAGTAACCTAAGGACGACACACACATCCATGCCCAAGGCAGGATTCAAACCTGCGACCGTAGCGGTCGCGCGGTTCCAGACTGAAGTGCCTAGAACCACTCGGCCCCTCCGGCCGTCTTAGCGTTGTGTAATAGCCGCCAGAGCGCCATCTCTGTCTACCCTTTAAAGGAGAAAGCTCACAGGCAGAAGGCTCAGTGCGGTGCAAACGTGTGAAGAAAGCAAGCAACCATGCCACGGGGGCGCACGTGCTTCCCACAGCCAAATGAGCGAGTTTCTAAGGCGACGAGTTGGAGCCTTCTAAATGGCGGGATGGTCGTTTTGGGAAAATGCATGTTGCACTTGGTGCGTCAGTTGTGCAACGATAGTGGTATCAGCGATCAGTTGAAATCTTCATACACCTACATGAAGTTCTGGCGGCCGCCCAGCACGGGTGCCCGTTAGGACCGTCGTATTGTAAGGTCATCAGTGGCAAATTGTGCGGCTACCATAGCCCAGATAACAGAGGTTGTGAGCCCAGACTAGTCAACACGAACTGTTGCTAACGTGTTATTAGCAGTGGGATGCACACTTGTAGCCCGTCTCCCACTCGCGCTACAGCAGCGACGTGCACTTGTGCAGTCATGGGATCACTTGGCACATGGAATGGGGAGCTGTAGCCTTCAGCAATGAAAGCAGATTCTGCCTGCACGCAAATCATGTTCGTCTGCGTGTACGGCATAGACCTGGTGAGCGCTGTATCGCTGAGTGCATTCGTCGAAGATTGCAGATTCTCGGTCTGGAATGCGATAAGCTACAATTCTCGGTCACCATTGTTGTTTCTGTAGGAGTCGCTAACAAGCACTCGGAAAGTGAAAAACTATTGTTAGACCCGTTATTTTGCCATTTTTGCAACGGAAACTGATGTGTTGTTTCAACAGGATTTTTTCTCGCCCACACATTGACCGTGAAGCTCAACGTGCTCTGCAAGACGTGCAGCAACTTCTCAAGCTAGCACGATCTCCGGACCAGTCTCCGATCGAGCTCGCGTGAGAGGTTGAGCAGCCGTCGCATAACGCTGTCTCTGCCATCGACTGGATGCCGTCGCCTGCCTTACCAACCTTGGAGGCTATACCATTTATTAATATGGGTGTTTTAGGATGGGTCGATACGAGAAACCCAGGGCTACTTTTGCCATTGACCTGTAAATGTAATCATTTCATGTACTCCTTATGCACTGTTGCAATAATAAATTAGTATGAATAGTGCACTAAAAATAGTGTTTTAATTCTTTTCCGGGAGTACGTGGAACCTTTCGGGCTATAAGGAGAATGTGTAAGGGCTTCCCAGCTCCAGCTACCAGCGTAGTCAAAACAGCTTTGGGGACATGTTGGCGGACATTACCGTGCGAGAGTATAATGTGTGTCAACATTCGTGGACGATCGGCATCATTCTGTTGTAGGGTAATGCCCGCCAACGTGTTGTCAACGTTGTGTAAACTACATTGCAGAAATTTCGTCATGAAACGCTTAGACGTCCTCTATTTAGTAACGATCTCTCCCCATGTGATTTCCATATGTTTGGAGCTCTGAACAAAGACTTCGTGGCCGTCGATTAGCTTCGGACGAGGGTACACCCATGGTTCCGTAGACATCGGCAAAAATTCTTCCAGTAAGGCATTGATCGACTTGTCTTTCCGGGGGATAAATGTGTTAAGGTGATTAATCTTGAAATAACAGTTTACTTTCTTTTTTCCTGTCTTTCTCGTTTTCATTTACTGCCCTTTATATTTAAAACAGCAGAAAAGACTGCCAATGGGGCCCCGCGACATTCGGATCACGGATTGACTTCAAATGGTGTACACTTTTAGTAACGCATAGGACAATATAACGTGCACGTAGAAAGGCGTACTACCCAGCCGATTTCTCGAAAATCGTAGGAGAAGATTTACGCGTCAGCGATATACCTGCGTGTTGTGTCCTGGAGCACGAACTAGCGGCAGTCACGTTGTAAGGATTCAAACTGGATCGAGTCCAGATCATATATGTTATTTTAATTTATGTTTTATCAACTCTAGTCATATTATTTTGTACGTAGTGTATTTGTAAGGTAAAATAATCAAAACACACGTGTACCTGCATGAACTTTTATTGAATTTCCAATGTTATTTTGCTGTTTAGTAATTTTTATTGTCATATAAAACATTATGCGACTTTTATTTCTATAGGTAAGTTAAAAACTTTATCAAGCGCCTTCAAACTAGGTCATATTTGATTGACAACGAACGGGATATCGCTTCTCGTGAATACATTCAATCGTACGACGCCAGTTTACGCAACTGATATTTACGATAATGTTGCTTTACGCATGGTTTGTATCCAAAAGAAAGAGAAATTTTTCGAAACGTCAACGAGTTTAGTTTTTCCTCAGAAACTGTGATGGTTCCTCGTGCATGTGGGAAAATTGCATTCATACGATTAGCATATGCCGTTGCAGTTTTACGTTTTCCATATCTCTATGAAAAACGTCATCGTGCAACAGGTAATGCGAAAGCATATCCAACGATTAATTGTACGGCACCCTCATATTCGGGCCGGCCGCTGTGACCGAGCGGTTCTAGGTGCTTCAGTCCGGAACCGCGCACCTACTACGTTCGCAGGTTCGAATCCTTGGATGTGTGTGATGTCTTAGGTTAGTTAGGTTTAAGTAGTTCTAACTGTAGGGGACTGATGACCTCAGATGTTAAGTCCCATAGTGCTTAGAGCCATTTGAACCATTTGAACCTCATATTCTGGCATGTTCTAACTCATTGTATTACTGTATTAACTTATTTCCACATTTACTTATCGATGTTTGACATGGGCATTCCAAGTCTGTCCCTCTTTCTTGAAACATGATTCTGTAAGTTAAAATGCCTAGGTGCAAAGCAGTTCTAGCTGCCTTTCTCGATTGCAACTGTAATGAATTTCGGGAACCTCGACAGGTACACGATTTCAGAAAAACCTTATGCGTTTGATTGTTTACTTGCCGATGATTATAAATATAATATTTGTTGTTATAATAAAAATTAGCAAAAAATCAAATGACACTGGAAATTCAGTAAAATTTCTACATCTACATCAACATTTATACTCCGCAAGCCACCCAACGGTGTGTGGCGGAGGGCACTTTATGTGCCACTGTCATTACCTCCCTTTCCTGTTCCAGTCGCGTATGGTTCGCGGGAAGAACGACTGTCTGAAAGCCTCCGTGGGCGCTCTAATCTCTCTAATTTTACATTCGTGATCTCCTCGGGAGGTATAAGTAGGGGGAAGCAATAAATTCGATACCTCATCCAGAAACGCACCCTCTCGAAACCTGGCGAGCAAGCTACACCGCGATGCAGAGCACCTCTCTTGCAGAGTCTGCCACTTGAGTTTGTTAAACATCTCCGTAACGCTATCACGGTTACCAATTAACCCTGTGACGAAACGCGCCGCTCTTCTTTGGATCTTCTCTATCTCCTCCGTCAACCCGATCTGGTAAGGATCCCACACTGATGAGCAATACTCAAGTATAGGTCGAACGAGTGTTTTGTAAGCCACCTCCTTTGTTGATGGACTCTCCCAATGAATCTCAAACTGGTACCCGCCCTACCAACAATTAATTTTATGTGATCATTCCACTTCAAATCGTTCCTCACGCATACTCTCAGACATTTTACAGAAGTAACTGCTACCAGTGTTTGTTCCGCTATCATATAATCATACAATAAAGGATCTTTCTTTCTATGTATTCGCAATACATTACATTTGTCTATGTTAAGGGTAAGTTTCCACTCCCTGCACCAAGTGCCTATCCGCTGCAGATCTTCCTGCATTTCGCTACAATTTTCTAATGCTGAAACTTCTCTGTATACTACAGCATCATCCGCAAAAAGCCGCATGGAACTTCCGACACTTTCTACTAGGTCATTTATATGTATTGTGAAAAGCAATGGTCCCATAACACTCCCCTGTGGCACGCCAGAGGTTACTTTAACGTCTGTAGACGTCTCTCCATTGATAACAACATGCTGTGTTCTGTTTGCTAAAAACTCTTCAATCCAGCCACACAGCTGGTCTGATATTCCGTAGGCTCTTACTTTGTTTATCAGGCGACAGTGCGGAACTGTATCGAACGCCTTCCGGAAGTCAAGGAAAATAGCATCTACCTGGGAGCCTGTATCTAATATTTTCTGGGTCTCATGAACAAATAAAGCGAGTTGGGTCTCACACGATCGCTGTTTCCGGAATCCATGTTGATTTCTACATAGTAGATTCTGGGTTTCCAAAAACGACATGATACTCGAGCAAAAAACATGTTCTAAAATTCTACAACAGATCGACGTCAGAGATATAGGTCTATAGTATTGCGGATCTGCTCGACGACCCTTCTTGAAGACTGGGACTACCTGTGCTCTTTTCCAATCATTTGGAACCTTCCGTTCCTCTAGAGACTTGCGGTACACGGCTGTTAGAAGGGGGGCAAGTTCTTTCGCGTACTCTGTGTAGAATCGAATTGGTATCCCGTCAGGTCCAGTGGACTTTCCTCTGTTGAGTGATTCCAGTTGCTTTTCTATTCCTTGGACACTTATTTCGATGTCAGCCATTTTTTCGTTTGTGCGAGGATTGAAAGAAGGAACTGCAGTGCATTCATCCTCTGTGAAACAGCTTTGGAAAAAGGTGTTTAGTATTTCAGCTTTACGCGTGTCATTCTCTGTTTCAATGCCTTCATCATCCCGGAGTGTCTGAATATGCTGTTTCGAGCCACTTACAGATTTAACGTAAGACCAGAACTTCCTAGGATTTTCTGTCAAGTCGGTACATAGAATTTTACTTTCGAATTCACTGAACGCTTCACGCATAGCCCTCCTTACGCTAACTTTGACATCGTTTAGCTTCTGTTTGTCTAAGAGGTTTCGGCTGCGTTTAAACTTGGAGTGAAGCTCTCTTTGCTTTCGCAGTAGGTTTTTCCCGTCCCTCACAGTTTTACTCGGCACATACCTGTCTAAAACTCATTTTACGATTGCCTTGAACTTTTTCCATAAACACTCAACATTGTCAGTGTCGGAACAGAAATTTTCGTTTTGAACTGTTAGGTAGTCTGAAATCTGCCTTCTATTACTCTTGCTAAACCGATAAACCTTCCTCCCGTTTTTTTATATTCCTATTAACTTCCATATTCAGGGATGCTGCAACGGCCTTATGATCACTGATTCCCTGTTCTGCACATACAGAGTCGAAAAGTTCGGGTCTGTTTGTTATCAGTAGATCCAAGATGTTATCTCCACGAGTCGGTTCTCTGTTTAATTGCTCGAGGTAATTTTCGGATAGTGCACTCAGTATAATGTCACTCGATGCTCTGTCGCTACCACCCGTCCTAAACATCTGAGTGTCCCAGTCTATATCTGGTAAATTGAAATCTCCACCTAAGACTATAACATGCTGAGAAAATTTATGTGAAACGTATTCCAAATTTTCTCTCAGTTGTTCTGCCACTAATGCTGCTGAGTCTGGAGGTCGGTAAAAGGAGTCAATTATTAACCTAGCTCGGTTGTTGAGTGTAACCTCCACCCATAATAATTCACAGGAACTATCCACTTCTACTTCA
Organism: Schistocerca piceifrons; assembly: GCF_021461385.2. NCBI lineage: Eukaryota > Metazoa > Arthropoda > Insecta > Orthoptera > Acrididae > Schistocerca > Schistocerca piceifrons. The sequence goes on along the minus strand of NC_060139.1, from coordinate 686,067,688 downwards.
CTACAGGATAAACTACTACCAACAGTGACGAACACTCCACCACCGGTTGCATGCAATCTATCCTTTCTAAACACCGTCTGTACCTTTGTAAAAATATCGACAGAATTTATCTCTGGCTTCAGCCAGCTTTCTGTACCTATACGATCCAGCTTCGGTGCTTTCTATCAGCGCTTGAAGTTCCGGTACTTTACCAACGCAGCTTCGACAGCTTACAATTACAATACCGATTGCTGCTTGGTCCCCGCATGTCCTGACTTTGCCCCGCACCCGTTGAGGCTGTTGCCCTTTCTGTACTTGCCCAAGGTCATCTAACCTAAAAACCGCCCAGCCCACGCCACACAACCCCTGCTACCCGTGTAGCCGCTTGTTGCTTGTAGTGGACTCCTGACCTATCCAGCGGAACCCGAAACCCCACCACCCTATGGCGCAAGTTGAGGAATCTACAGCCCACACGGTCGCAGAACCGTCTCAGCCTCTGATTCAGACCCTCCACTCGGCTCTGTACCAAAGGTCCGCAGTCAGTCCTGTCGACGATGCTGCAATTGGTGAGCTCTGCTTTCATCCCGCTAGCGAGACTGGCAGTCTTCACCAAATCAGATAGCCGCCGGAAGCCAGAGAGGATTTCCTCCGATCCGTAGCGACACACATCATTGGTGCCGACATGAGCGACCACCTGCAGATGGGTGCACCCTGTACCCTTCATGGCATCCCAAAGGACCCTTTCCAATCTGGAATGAATACCCCCCGGTATGCACACGGAGTGCACATTGGTTTTCTTCCCCTTTCTTGCTGCCATATCCCTAAGGGGCCCCATTACGCGCCTGACGTTGGAGCTCCCAACTACCAGTAAGCCCACCCTCTGCGACCGCCCGGATCTTGCAGACTGAGGGGCAACCTCTGGAACAGGACAAGCAGCCATGTCAGGCCAAAGATCAGTATCAGCCTGAGACAGAGCCTGAAACCGGTTCGTCAGACAAACTGGAGAGGCCTTCCGTTCAGCCCTCCGGAATGTCTTTCGCCCCCTGCCACACCTTGAGACGACCTCCCACTCTACCACAGGTGAGGGATCAGCCTCAATGCGGGCAGTATCCCGGGCAACCACAGTCGTAGTCCTATCGGGGGATGCGTGGGACGAGCTGGCCGTCCCCGACAGACCCCCATCCGGACCCCCACAGTGATGCCCATTGGCAACAGCCTTAAGCTGCGTGATCGAAGCCAACACTGCCTGAAGCTGGGAGCGAAGGGATGCCAACTCAGCCTGCATCCGAACACAGCAGTTGCAGTCCCTATCCATGCTACAAACTGTTGTGCAAAGAACGTCTGAACTAATCTACAGAGAGCGCAAACAAATCGACACAAAATTTAAACGGTTATTAAAATACAAGGTTGCCTAGTAAATGCAGTAATGTGCTACTTGCGCACTGCTGACACACTGCTCAGCGGCGGAAGGAGACTACGCGATTTTACAATATTCAGTTACTAAAACGCGATGCTACAACTCTCAAATACTATAATACGCCCAAAATTTATGAATTAAACAATGCAAGTACCAAAAACACGCAAAGAAATTAAGAACTAAACTATGTAACAAATGAGTGAGCTAGGAGTATACGACTTGCTGCTGCAGCTGCTTATCCAACGGCGGCAGGGAGCACACTGTCTGTGACCAACCGACACTGGCCGTTCAAAACATAAACAGAAGACGGACGACTACGCGAATTTACACTATTCAGGTACTAAAACGCGATGCTACAACTCTCAAATACTATAATACGCCAGAAATTTATGTATTAAACAATGCAAGTACCAAAAACACGCAAAGAAATTAAGAAATGGAGTTCATGGAGATACACTTGTCTTTTAATTACATTTCAAACGTGGTATGTATGAAACAAATGGCTAGTGTAGGAAACAACATAAATTTTAAAAAATGAAACATGAGGGGTACTCGATCCAGCGAGTCACTGATTATGGAGCTTGAACCCTGATCACATGACCGCCGGCAGATGTTGCTCATGGTCGCAACGCACTGGTATGTAACTGGCGCATAAGACCTCATTTGCGATTATCTCTAAATCGCTTACGCAGTATGCCTTACTAGTTGCACGTTATGTTGTCTTAAATGGACTACTAAATGTGTACACAGTTTGAAATAAATATATGATCCGAACATCGTAGCCTTCTTTACAGAGAAAGAGCATTGTAATTTAATTCTGTTAAACAAAGAGCACAACATTTGTCAAAAAAGCTGAGCCGCCTGTGTAGCTGGGCCAGTGCTTGCAGCGTTTGTGCCTCACAGGCGTCGCAAGTGTTGCAGCCAGAACTTTACTGCAGAGCACAGAGCCCTGTCAGCAGCGGGCAACGGCTGCTGTAAATCGGGAGCCGGCGTCAGGAGCAGCCGAACACAATCAGCCCGAGTGCACCGGCGCACCACCTCGCTCCCCTTACATGGCGGTAGCTCTCGCACCTCTCCTCCGGCCTCCGAAACAATTCGTGCCACTTGCCGCTGGGCGCTCTGTACACCTGCGAGCTACATCGAATCGTCGCGTTTGCTGTCCAAGACATCGTTGTTCTGACATTTGTATCCAACATTTTATACGTGTTATGTAAACTATAGGTGGAGTGGGGAGAAAGGAAAAGAAACTGAAGAAACTAATGCATCGGGACTTTATGCAGAAATAGCCGGACCAGGACACGAACCCGTAGTATCCCACTTACTGGGCAGTTCTGTTAACCACTGCGCCATCCGGACACAGTCTTTACCGCAAATACGCGGTCTGTCTCGGCAATATCCTTGGCTGACCTCCACTTCCCCCCTTCATATCCTCCAGGCTCGGTAATTTTTTTAGATATCCGCTGGAGGTCGAACGTAAATGTGCATCCGCACTGAAGATTGTGGATTCACTGCCCAACAGTGTCCATCAGTTATATGAATCCGTTGTGTCTGTTTCTTAGCCATGTCAGTGTGGGTCAGTCGGAGAGGGTGCCGAGATAGTCCGCTCATTTGTGATAAACGCTGTGTCCAGGTGGCGCAGTGCCTAGTAAGTAGCAAATCTGGGTTTGGGTCTCAGACTGGCAAACCTTTTCACTCGTCGCTGCTGCTTCCACATAAAGTCCCAACGATGCTGATACTATTATGTGCTTCCTTTCGTTTCCCTTCTCTCCCGTCTATCTTGAATATACAGAATAATTATGTATCACAGTTGTGGATTCCACCTGGTGTCTTGTTTCGAACATGTCCAAAAGAACAGACATCACGCATTCATTCAATTTTATACTTTTCCCCAGTCAATAAATTCCCAATTCCAAAACAGCCAATTTTTTGGTTACAGCCATGATAATAAATTTTCTTAAATTTCATTTTTTGTACTAAAACAAATAACTATCCAGAGACACCTACGTGGCGGGGAATTGACCACTAGATCTCACGAGAGGCGGATCAGCCAGTGTAATATATTTAAACTAGTAATTTTATACAACAACACGTTTATAAGTATAGGAGAAAAGAGTTAATACTTATGGTGTAGCAATGATACAAATGTTAGACTTTAGTCGTCCAAGTAAGTGGGTGATTAGGCGTTTCTATGATTGTTGTTGACTTATGTCAACCCTTGACTAGATTACGTCTAACAATACCCTCAACCCTTGACTAGATTACGTCTAACAATACGAGAGTTATACTTTGTGTGTCTTACTGTATACACTTCTTTAGTAATTAGTGATTAGAGAAACTACAAGTATTTTACATATGTGACGAACTGTTTTGACTGACAACACCCTGTTTACTTCTCTTTTGAGCACTGTTATGTACTTGATCTTTCTTCTACTAATGCAGGCCTATTTGAATTAGATTATTTTAGACCTAGGTTACGGCCATAAATGAGGCACTGACAATGAAATGGTAGATTTTGGTGACATGTTAGCTTACATTTCTCTTGTTGGAATGAGTAAATTCATGAATTGACTTATGTGTATTTATTTTATACCACTGACTACCTTTTAATATATTAACAGTATCCTGTACCATTCTCCAAGTTCCTCCTCATTTGTGTTTCGTATCGTTATGAATGACGTTGTTTAAGTAACCTATTTCACTTTGTTACTTTACAGTGATGACGATACAGTGTTACGCAAACGTAACTCTTTTCCACCTTTCCCATCTTTCACTATTTATAAACGATGGAATCAACCTTCCCTATGTCTGATTGGCAATGCATATTTTCCTTCCTGTTAGTTAAATTGTGCACAGAAAGAAGGGTTTAGGGTATTATTATTCGCATTTAACACAATTTTAGTACTGTTTCATGCCTGTATTATTATCTCTAAGAGTAACGGTTTGTCACCTAAACTTACATGTATTTCCATTTTATTCAAATGTCTGGTATTGATCTGTAACGGAAATAATCGTGTATATATAGGCTCATTTGTACTTGTTTGTACCACATAAATTGTTAATGTCAAGTTAAATTGCATCTTAATGAAAATGAACGAAATGTAACTACTTTTAACGAAGTCATCCTTTATATAATATGTTTATAATATATTTTTTTGTACAATAGCTCACACACTACTGATGTCTCGCAGTGTTTGTTTTATGTATGGGGTGTTATATAGGGCTTGAAGATGGCGTTGACGCAACGTCGAAACTAGTAGCCAAATAACTATGAAACCCTAAGTATAGCTGGAGGAGTTTCATTTTTAATACAAATTATACCAGCTGATGTCCCGCCATCATCCAGTTTAAATATGGATGTACGGAGGTGTAAAAGCAGGCGGGAAGTATTGTATTGTCAGTAGACAAGCACATCGGAGAATCGGTCAGTCACCTGAGTACCAAATCCATAATACGTTTCAATCCTTTAAATCTATCCAGGTCGACCCCAATGATAAGTTTTTTGAAGTAGAAAGGCGAAGGAACAACCACAGCTAAATCGAATGTAGGCAGACTTTATGTACCGACAAACAAGGAATTCCGAGCACACCTCCGGGTGCTGATCAAATTTCCAGAACGAATCACTCGCGACTTCCACAGTGCTACCGTCAATCCAGCAATCCAACTAGTACAACCACTGTGCCTAGGCCGTAAAAACAACGGGTACAACATCTGAGCTGCTCCTCATGAGCCACACATTTCTGTAGTCAGTGATAAACGACGCCTGAGTTCGTGAGAAGGATGACTGCAAAGGAGTGTGTGCCCGACCGAGACTCGAACTCGGGACCTTTGCCTTTCGCGGGTAAGTGCTCTACCAACTAAGCTACCAAGCGCGACTCACGCCCGGTACTCACAGCTTTACTTCTGCCAGTATCTCGTCTCCTACCTTCCAAACTTTACAGAAGCTCTCCTGCGAACCTTGCAGAACTAGCACTCCTGAAAGAAAGGATACAGCGGAGACATGGCTTAGCCACAGCCTGGGGGATGTTTCCAAAATGAGATTTTCACTCTGCAGCGGAGTGTGCGCTGATATGAAACTTCCTGGCAGAATAAAACTGTGTGCCCGACCGAGACTCGAACTCGGGACCTTTGCCTTTCGCGGGCAAGTGCTCTACCAACTGAGCTACCGAAGCACGACTCACGCCTGGTACTCACAGCTTCACTTCTGCCAGTATCTTGTCTCCTACCTTCCAAACTTTACAGAAGCTCTCCTGGAAACCTTGAAGAGCTAGCACTCCTGAAAGAAAGGATACAGCGGAGACATGGCTTCTGTAAAGTATGGAAGGTAGGAGACGAGATACTGGCAGAAGTAAAGCTGTGAGTACCGGGCGTGAGTCGTGCTTCGGTAGCTCAGTTGGTAGAGCACTTGCCCGCGAAATGCAAAGGAGTGGTTTGGAGTGCTGAATTGCACTACACCGTATGGCAATCTGATGGACAGCTTTAGGATTAGTGAGTTCCTTGAGAACACCAGCTACCAATACGTGTAGAGCAAACAGCAGAGTACGGAGGAGGTGGTGTTATGGTGTGGGGCTGCTTTCTTCGTGGTTACGTTGTGGTCTACCTAATGCGCTTTATAGAACGCTAAATTAGGAAAAACACGAACAAATTTTACAGCACTGTGTACTGTGTGCAGTAGGGAAAAGATTAGATTGTTGTATTAGCCTGACTCTTCAGCCCGTCGTAAAGTAGAATCTATGGGACAGTGGTTTGTTAAGTATAATGTTGCTGAATTGGTCTGGGCTCCCCTGAGTCCAGACCTGCACGCAGTGAAAAATATTTGTGACAAGTTCGAACGCTGACTTCACGTCCAATGTCAGTAACGTCGCTGGTTTCGGGTCATGAGAAAGAATGGGCTCTCGTTATTCAGACATTCCAATAAGGTACTTAATGAAATGGTTATAAAGTTAACTAGCAAATGCGAGAGATTCACAGTGGGAATAAATAAAATAAACTCCAAAAGCATAATAGTGGGGAGAAAGGGAGATAAGGTTTAAATCAATATCGAATAACAACAACGAGAGCAAGTTTTTAAAATTAAAGAACTTGGAAGTTTTCAACGAAAAACAACAAAGTTCCTCTGTGAGCCATTGAATAGAAACATGAGGAAATATGTTTGGAAAGTATTTCTACACGATTCAGAGGTCTGGACACGGTGAAAAAATGAGGAAGGATGGAGGCACTGGAAATATATGGAGGAACCGCAGATGCGAGTTGGGAAATCAGGATGAGGAGGAGGAAGTTTGAGAAGAGTTGGGCAAAGCAGGACCTCTTCGACACCACAAAGAAAAGAAAGAAAAACTGACTATGCCACATCTAGAAACACCCATGATTATTGCAGGAAGAAATTGAACCCGTGGTAAAAGGTTCAAATGGTTGTAATGGCTCTGAGCACTATGGGACTTAACATCTGAGGTCATCAGTTCCCTAGAACTTAGAACTACTTAAACCTAACTAACCTAAGGACAGCACACACATCCATGCCCGAGGCAGGATTCGAACCTGCGACCGTAGCGGTCACGTGGTTCCAGATTGAAGCGCCTAGAACTGCTCGGCCACACCGGCCGGCCGAGGGACAAGAGCTGGGGGTATGTAGCATTTTTAATATTCTGGAAGACGAGCCGGCCGCGGTGGTCTAGCGGTTCTAGGCGCTCAGTCCGGAACCGCGCGACTGCTACGGTCGCAGGTTCGAATCCTGCCTCGGGCATGGATGTGTGGGATGTCCTTAGGTTAGTTAGGTTGAAGTAGTTCTAAGTTCTAGCGGACTGATGACCACGGATGTTAAGTCCCATAGTGCTCAGAGCCATTTTGGAAGACGAATGGCGGCCTGTAAATACCCACAAAGAACTTCTGACCCTGTTAAAAACCTACATAATAACGACAATCAAATAATTTTCTACCAAAAAAGAACAACTGGCTACGCTGTATTTTTTCCTTTCAAAATGGTTCAAATGGCTCTGAGCACTATGGGGCTTATTTTCTGAGGTTATCAGTCACCTAGAACTACTTAAACCTAAATAACCGAAAGACATCACACACATCCATGCCTGAGGCAGGATACTCAACCTGCGACCGTAGCGGTCGCCTGGCTTCAGACTGTAGCGCCTAGAACCGCTCGGCCACCCCGGTTGGCTTTTTCCTTTCCCTAAGAGCTAGTGGTCGGTGCCCCCCCCCCCCCCCCCCCCCCCCACAACAGTCATGGTTGAGGTTTTCTTGAAAATTAATATTTTGATAGATATAATGCACGTTAACACAAGCAGTACTTACAGAATATTTCCCAACACAGAAGTTGCTGACTTGTATATTCTTACTGGTTATCAGGCATTTAAAGTAGTAAACCAAAATGGAATTGAACAATGTGACCGCTTGAGAAGAGCAAAGTTAGCAACGCTGCACCACTTTCGGTATATCCACCCTGCAGTTTTCCAGTATCACAAACCACAATCGTCGTTATGTCCGAAATTTTTGCCACTATTTGTTCCATTCCGCTCTATTTTAATTGCATTAAATCGCGTTCAGTGATGCTAGCAATCATACTAACAGTATGTATAGCTATAAACTACTTGTAAATCTTCTTAATCCGAAGTTGGCCATACACTAATTATCTGTCTGTCAATCGTTGTTATTGTTACTTCAGACTGACCGTTCTTGGGCAGAGCTGCCCATTTTCAGACCATTTCTCGTAGTTACACAGTAACCGGTCTTAACGGGACTGTCATATGACAGGAAAAATGATTTTCTCGATAATATTGGTTACTCTGCAAGTAGGACAAATGATCTGAGGATGAGCGACAGTGGCCGAAACCACTTAAGTGTCCAGGACTGCCTCTTGACACAATTCCATGCTTGGGCTGACTTCACCACTTGTTGTCTGTCTCCGTGGGCTTTCTTCTACTTTGCACAGTGGTCTGTCACCACCTGTGAGAGAAATGATACGGCAGTGGATGGTTTACTATCCGAATCTTGCAGGTTGCCTTCTGAAAGAAGGTTTAGCAGCATTCAAACTCAGTTTATCCCAGTAGTGCTAGTTTAGTAAGGAGTGTAATGTGAAAAATAGCAGAGAGCTGTTGAAGGAGTGAGATTTCTGGACAGCTTCGTTGGTAACACTGTTGCATGTTAATTGATTTCATCTGGGTATGTGTTCGGTGGGTCAGGCAGGTATAACTTGTTACATTTACATTACAGGTAACAGTTCGCCGCAGATCGTAAGATTAAGTCGGGAAAAGAGGTTATATCCGTTGTCACCTCCAGACATCACTAGCGCCATCGTCGTTTACTCAGTACACTAGTTCTGAGCCTGCAGAGGCCGGCTGGTCACCGCGGCGCGCATCGCGTCCCCGCGGTCGCTGCAGCGGCTTTCAGAGAAGCAGGGGGAGCGCACAGCGCTATAGCGAAACTTGTCCCCGCGGAGCTGTTAGCTGCGCCAGTCACGCCTCGCTTCTCTTGAATTGCGGCAATAACGTGGCGTGTTTATCGCCATAAACTTGGCAGCCTTCCAGACCGCGCGTGTAATACTCTACGAATACGGCGGCCCGCGGTAGAAAGCTTTCTTGTACTTTTCTCGCGAACGCCGGTCCCTGCCTCTATGCCTCCATTCTAACCAATCTTTTTACGATCACAGCCATCCACTTCAATACCATTCCCGATCTCTCGCGGCTGTTGCCGGTGCCAATTCTTCGGTTGCCGAAGCTCTGCACTAACTTTTCTAACAATAAATCCATTTATCTGAAAACATATGCATTTTTATTCAGTCGACTAGTCAGTATGCAATTCAACACAAATTTACTCCTCTGTTACTATTTGCCTAGTTGTCACATTGCGTTTTTATTCTTTTCAAATACAAGAATGTGTTCTGTTTCTTATCTCTGTGGATGAATCAATAACTGACGCGTAGCCAAATTTGTTTTTAGAAGATAAGTAATAACCAATGACGGACGGAGCAATTCGGACATCAGAAGTAGACTAGCAATGGCAAAAAGGGAATTCCTGGCTAAGAGAAGTCTACTAGTATTAATGAAAGGCATTAATTTGAGGAAGAAATTTGTGAGAATGTACGTTTGGAGCACGGCACTTTATGGTAGTTAAACATGGACTGTGGGAAAACCGGAACAGAAGAAAATCAAAGCAACTGAGATGTGGTGCTACAGACGAATGTTGAAAATTAGGTATGCTAATAAGGTAAGGAATAAGGAAGTTGTGCGCAGAACCGAGCGGAAACGAGTTTGTGGAAAACACTCACAAGCAGAAGGGACAGGATGATAGGAAATCTCTTAAAACACTAGGGAATGACTTCTGTGACACTAGAGGGAGGTGTAGAGGAAGGCAGATGGTGGAATACCTGCAGCAAATAATTGAGGACGTAGGTTGCAAGTGCTGCTCTGAGATGAAGAGATTGGCACTGGAGAGGAATTCGTAGCGGACTGCATCAAACCAGTCAGAAGACTGCTTAAAAAAAAAAAAGAAAAAAAAAAGATATCGGAAATTGCATGTCCATCCATCAGTAACATCAGTATAGGATTGATATGATTGAACAGAAATGAGAAAACATATACGCTCGTATTCGTTGCGATACGGAGAAAACAGTTACTGAATTTTTTATTGAATTTTTTGCACTGCTGTATCAGTTCACGAGGATTGCTGGGTGGAGGCTGTTGTTAAGGTCTTCCCACCGTATCCCAACATGTTCTATGGCTGGCAAGTCAGGGAAAGGGGAAGGACAGTCAAGGATCCGTACATACATCAAAACGTTTTTGGTGTTAACTGAATTTCTATTCTCGTGGTGAAATGTGTAGACACAAGGGGTAGCCACAAGGTCCTAGGTGCTTTGCCACGGTTCGCGCGGCTCCACCTCGGTCAGAGGTTCGAGTGCTCCCTCGGGCATGGGTGTGTCTGTGTGTCTGTTTCCTTAGCTTAAGTTAGTTGAAGTTAGATTAAGAGGTGTGTAAGCCTAGGGACCAATGACCTCAGCAGTTTGGTCCCATAGGAACTTAGCACAAATTTCCAATTACCAATTCCCAATGCCCTGTTCTTCACTTATGCCTAATACTGGCGAACTTTCAGCCTCTCTTCAATAGCTGCCCAATCAATGAAGAGAACACAGCCCCAAATCATTTTCGCTTTTGTGTAATTTGAGCAGTTTTGTTGGTCTGTAGCAAGTGTTTACATTTATTTCCCTAGAGGCACCACGTTACAAGTTCAATGGACTTCTCGTTAGTAACGTAAATGTGATGAGAGTTTCAGTTTACATTTAAGATGGTTCCGAGCCCCGCTTTTAACTTGTAACTTCGTACCTCTAGGACAAAGAATAACTTAGGATGCTCGTGACTGACGAGTGAAGCTACTTAAATAAATGTGCTCATTAGTTACAACGGTTGCTATGTTCCCTGAAAAGGCGTCAGCGTTTTCTAAAGTTCCCAAATCAGCCCTGTTATCAAACAGTATATCCCATGATACCCCAAGACTGGAGAGCATTGGTTATCGAAACCTTACACCAGGTCGTCAACGAAAGCGAAGAAATCCGAGACTCATCGCTGAACATCACAGGAAGAGGTACAATGTCGCAATTGACTCTGGAAATCTCCGTTGCCTGTAGTATGGTGTCCGTGGTCAATGGCACCCAGAGATCCCCGTCGATCTCCTAGTAAGTGGTTCGCCGTGGTTCCCCATGACACTTTACCTCTAACCTCTGCCCGGATCTGTCTGTTATGTTAGTCAGTGTCAACTGAAGACATTTACGGCGTTTTCGTTTGTGGATTTACTGGAAGGAGAGGTTTACACTTCTTGTTCTCATCACGCTTGGACTCCTCTCTCTCCGGTCGGTGTGGCCGAGCGGTTCTAGGCGCTTAAGTCTGGAACCGCGCGACCGCTACGGTCGCAGGTTCGAATCCTGCCTCGGGCATGGACGTGTGTGATGTCCTTAGGTTAGTTAGGTTTAAGTAGTTCTAAGTTCTAGAGGACTGATGACCTCAGATGTTAAGTCCCATAGTGCTCAGAACCAGTTGAACCATTTTACACCTCTCTCTCTCTCTCTGTCCCTCTCTCTCTCGCGACTGATGATACTGAAAAACGTATATGACTGCAGCGCCGATTGCTTCCACATCTGCTTTGATTGTTGTTTCGTTTCTGGCCTGAATGGATGGACACAAATCACAATCATCAAGAAAATTGGTGGAAAAACCAGTTTGGTTGTTTTTAAAATGGTCGAAATCTTACTCCCGAAATAAATGTCACGTTCCCTTATTTCCAATGATCAATAAGTAAGTGATCCATTTACTATAGTAAATTAGTAGCAGTAAATTCTTAACGTAATATTTAGCTAGCTCTTTCTTCAAATTTTCATCAATTAGGGAGTTCCTTCGTGTAGCTGTTCTTCAAGAGAAATAAGTCCATATTCTAACTAATCAGTCGGTTTATTAATTTTACAAAATCAGAGATAAATCTAGTTACAAAAGAAACAATCATTGGAAGAATTTACATTGAAATTAAACAGCAAAAGAAGAATTTTATAACTTCTGCAATTGCACTGTATTCAGTTCCAAGACACACATCCTCCACGACTAATAGACAAAGCCATATAAACGAAATTAATCCGTAGGACTCAGGCTTACGTTACTGTGTAACATGTTTGAATAAACAAAAACCAACATAATTATTAACAGCACTATCTCTGCGGAATGAAAATGAATTATCACCTGCTTTCGCTAGTTACCACACTACAATGTCAGGCACATGCGATGCTAAATACGTCGATTATTCAAAGTTAATTATTGATGACTGTCTTCATGCAGACGTCTCAATATGCTTACGTCGAGGAAGCAGAATACTGCAGCTAAACCCCTGTCCTCTGTGACGTCACATGCAGCTGTGAGCACGCACTCCGCCTTCAGGCCACAAGTGGCCCATCGGGACCATCCGACCGCCGTGTCATCCTGAGATAAGGATTTGGATAGGAGGGGCATGTGGTCAGCACACCGCTCTCCCGGTCGTTACGATGAATTCTTTGACCGGAGTCGCTACTTTTCGGTCGAGTAGCTCCTCAATTGGCAGCACGAGGCTGAGTGCACCCCGAAAAATGCCAACAGCGCATGGCGGTCCGGATGGTCACCCATCCAAGTGCCGGCCACGCCAGACAGCGCTTAACTTCGGTGATCTGACGGGAACCGGTGTATCCAATGCGGCAAAGTCGTTGACCAGCTGTGAGCACTTTGAAGATAATTTTGTGTAGTTTCTGGAGCACGATATTTAGGAGAAAAGAAATGTCGTCTTGCGTCGCTAACACCGAAATCCACGGTTGTCACACGCACCGTGGGAGAGCGCGTGAGCATCACAGATGCAGAAAATGGGATATGCTTGAGAGTCAGATGCAGCTGATTACCAATAAATTTTATACTATTGGCAGGGAAACCATATCACTACCCTTAAGTCACAGTCTACAAATTCAGACGTCAGTCTTACTTAGCAGGTTTGTGCGTTTAGTGGAGACCACAGACACAGTCCGACGTATCTATCTGCTTGTTGGTACTTGTTTGTTTCTGTCAATAGTTCATCCAGAATCCAGTAAGACTCTCTCTCCAGGTACTACTCCATCCTTCAATGAGTGGCGCTGAGGATTGTCATAACGATCACCAAAAATCGCATTGTCACGGTTATCTTAATCGACACATAACACAGTCTCAAAAACAGTGTATTCTCTTTCATCTACTCACTGTGGCTGTTTCCAGTGTAAATTAGGTAGCTAACTACCCCTTTCATGATCCCTGCACTGACTACTAGCCAATGGAAATCTTAAAAATCGTTGCAGGCTTAAACTCGCTTTCTCGCTAACTGCAAAGAGCCATTAATATGGAAATGCAAGTGCCTCGATATTTGTTGTGACGCATGCACAAAATTCTGGAACAATCTACGACATGATCCACTAGTTTTCAGACGTGCGGTCACAGAAACTCCATGTCATGAACTGATATTTCGGCCATATACCTTTCCAACATCTTCGAGTGAGAGACTGTAGGGAGACCTGCGTCACTGGGCTTGCCGCTACAATACACAACGGATAGAGGTGTTCTTCGGCGCAAAGGACATTGTATGAACTGAATCTGTTGTTTGACACTCAATCCATGCTAGAATATCGATGCATTGATAGGTACTGCAGTGTAGTGGATATTTACTAGGTCATCAAAGAAACCCGCGGATTCCATGTTTTGTTCAGGCTGACATCCCTATCTCTACTAATTCAGTTTTGCGTCAAATAAATTTCCACTGCTTCCTTCACCTCAGGGATTAGGAATATTGTAGTCGAATCTAGAATTTCGACATTGCCGTACAGCATAAAGAAGCCCGTATCGAAACAGCGCTCTGTTACAATCGATGTGTTGGGGTGTACTAGCAGTAAGTAGCATCGGTGTTCCGTACGTATGTCAAGGATTATTGTATCGCCTGAACCAGTTTAAAGGCCACACTCCTAGGGAATTTTATAATCCTGATCCTTCCAGAGGATTAGGTCACACTTGACGGAGCATAAATGTGCTCTGTAATCAGTAGAGGGCGAAATATCACGCTATACTTGGCGAGGATCCGACCCGTACTGCCTAACAAAGTGAAACACAAAGGGGAGGAAGAAACGAACTAAAACTTCTCTGTTTTAAGGGGTGAGTGATATTACTTCGGCGATTAAAAAACTGAGTCAAATTTACAAAGAACTTAGCAATATGAGCACAGCTGTCAGTATAATGCTATGGCTTAGATGCATGAAGTTATTCGGTTGGAAAGGGCGTCAGAATGCCGTTGTCTCCGCTCCTGAGATAAGGTAGCCCGCAAATGTTGTAACTGGTCCCTAATGCCCTGGATGCTGGATTTGGGGCGGAGTTGACGTCTGAGCTGCGAACGATTCCAGGATCTTGCTCGCCACAGAAATACTTCAACATCACAGACTGATCATAAAGACATGTGCCTTTTACGGACGAGCATTGTCCTCTTTAAAAAATAGCACCCCAAACTTTAACTCGGAGCTAAGGCGAGAGGAGACAGGATGTCCGTGACGCGCCACTGTGCATCACTACCACCTGTGACTTTTACCCATATCCGATGTTTTCCCATATTACGACGCCAAGAGTAATACCGCTGTGTCTCCTCAGGTCACTGTCACACTCGCTGCCTATGGTCATTCAGAGTAGTGCAGAATCGTGATTCATTCCTGAACACAAACCGTCGCATTCAGTAGCATTCCATGCTTCCAGATCACAACACCACTCAAAACGCAGCTGTTTATGTTGTGGTGCTAAAGGTAGTCTAACTGTAAGCACGGGATGGTAGTTACCTAGTTTGGCTGCTGCTAATCTTCGACCAATGGTGTGGTATGTCACTGAATGTTGCTCTGAATCCATTACTTGTTTTCGGAAGGCAGGCGCAGATCTTAAGCGATTACAGATGTGTTTGGTGTACAATACAGAGATCATCCCATGTGATGGTCAGACGTCGTCGATTAGAACCTCGACAGCGAGTATGCGGGCTTTCACTTCCAACGCATGTGCACGTTGCACCGATATCCGATCACGTTTTCTGGGTGTTTCGTTTTTTTTTTTATCGGATAGTGTAAGTATTGGTGCTAGACTTTTCAGGCACAGCGGGAACGCCAATGGGTTTAAAAATTTCTCATTTATCTTCCTCATTCGTGAAGTTCACGTTAGGTACAATCACTGTCGCCTTGCGTATCTGCTGTTGGAAAACTTTTGAAGCAAATGGTACTTCGCATGATCGAAGGAGGGTTTCAGTAACCGTTGAATGATGAGAAAAAACTGCGTCATAAATTTGGTACGAATGACAACGTATACATAAAACTAGGCCGAGGAATGTAATGAGTATAGGATTAGTTCGTAAAAAAAGGCAATGAAGGAACGTGTAACTATGAAGAGACTGTAGGTATTGCAAAATGGAGAGTGCAGTCAATCATTTTGAGGACATGATACAAGAAAAATCCTGAACAATTTGGATTATATCCCATTAATTACCTTCCTTTTCTTAATTGCCATACAATACATTGACAATCACTGCTATTTAATAATCTTGCATTGTTAGTTGTGGAAGTTCCTTCATTGTTATATCAAAGACAACAAATAACACGTATTGCTCATAAACAGGCGGAAAGACCCACTGCTACTTGCAACATTGGAGATTGATCACTGGAAACAGTCACATCCATGTAACATAATTTCGAATCCAGAGCGAATAAAGGTTTACGACATGACAGACAGAAAATGTAGATGCATCCTATGAAAAAGTAATTTACTCAGAATGAGATAGCGCACAAAATATTATGGCTATTGTCATACAACAGTTTGGGATACTCCACTGCAGCATTAAAAGAAGAGCTAAAATGTACAGTTGATCATTGTAGATCATCATGGATATCTTTAGAAAGGGCTATATTTCCCAGAGCAACAGTTCAAAGATTAACTAAGCAATACCCTACGCACAGTAGAATGAGTGAAATCTGACCCCATACGATCATCGGCAGGCGCTCCTGACTCACACCATACGGAAACGGAAAATAAACCTGAGAAAATTAGCGTTTAAGATCTCGTCGATCACACAATTGTTAAAGACGGACCTAGGATTCGGGAAAGAAGTCGGTTTTGTCCTTTTTAAAGGAACCAGCCCCGCGGATACCTTAATAAATTTAAGAAACGGAGGAATTCCTGACTCCGCATGGTCGAAGGACGGTTTCAGTTACCATTCTCGCAAATACTAGTCAAGTGTGTAACAGATGCTGCACTTCCCTGGATCGAATGGAGTCAAATTGGGTTGCCAATAATATTGGTGCTCTAAGTGATCACCACCACACGCGCTACGGAGCGTTTAGGAGTTTATACACTAATGAAAGAAAATATTATGATTGATCACCAGCTTAGGAACGTGTTTGGCCACCTATGGAAGGCAGTGGCATGGATTAATAAGTGCTGGGTACTTTTACCGAGGTACGTGAGAAGATGTCTAGGTACAGCTGCCGCCATTCCCGTAAATTACGAGCTTAAAATTTGTCAGCCAGTTGCTGGCGCCAGACAGTGCCCACATGTGTTCAGGGGCTTCAAACCATTAGAACTGCAATGATCGTCAGACCACTGAATGACGGTTCTGACCTTGAGACACGGACAATAATCCTGGCGGAAGATGCTGTCACCGTCAAACAGGAATGAAGGTCCGCAATAATGTTCACGTAGTTCACGCTGTTATTGTGCCTTCGATTACTACCACATGTTCCACGGAAGCCCAGATGAATCTCCCCCACAGCACAACAGTACAGCCACCAGAGTGCGTTCGGGGTGTGGCACGTGTGTCATGCAGCTGATTTATCTTGCATTACGATTAACCTGATGTAACGTAAACGTTACACATGCCCATTAATTTTCGATCCACTCTTGTGGGTCCTTTGTTCACTGCACAATAGTTGACGCACTTGCTGGGTCAGCATGGAAGCTGTTATGGATCTTCTGCTAGTGAACCACTTATCCAACATGTGCAAAATTGTATGCTCCGAAAAACTTAGTCATGCACCTGCCACTAATCGCTGCCTATCCTGTTTACAGAGCGGATTGCCAACCTCGCGTTATTTGAAGAAGTGCGGACATTCAGGATATTGTGACCTGCTCATAGTTTCACGTCCTTCAACTATTTGCCATAGATTTTTCGTGGCAGAAGTATGTGAACAGCCCACTAGATTCGTCGTTTCCGAAATGCCCGGTCAAGGGTGTTGGGTTATAACTATCAGCTGTTTATCGAGATCAGTCAGCAGCTGTTTACGAACGGGAAAATGTAATCTGTTTAAAAAATATAGTAAGTTTTGCCCTAATTAAAATTAAGACACTATAGATATCTTTATTGAATGTGAATTTGAGACTTTTTACTTGATTCTTGTGGAACATACAGTCATTAAGACGATTTTCTATCGTCGCAGAGAACGATGCGCTGTGGTGCCTGCATGCAGAGAGTACACCACAACGTCACAGCTTTGGACCTTAATCGTCAGATACTAACCAATTTAAATCAGACTGCAGTTGTTGTGGTTATCCGTCCGAAGACTGGTTTGATGCAACTCTCCATGATCCCTTGATGCCTCATAATGTGTCCTGTCAACCGATCCTTTCTCGTAGTTCGGATGTGCCAAAAGTTTCTTGTAGCCCCAATTCCATTAAGTACTTTTCAATTAGGATAGGATCTTCAGCATTCTTCTGTAATATCACATTTCAAAAGCCTCTGTTTTCGTCTTGTCTGAACTGCTTATGGTCATTTTTCACATTTATACATGGCTACACTCCATACAATTTAGGGAAAAACTTACTTCCATTTACATCTACATTCGATATTAAGAAATTTCTCGTCTTATTAGTCTTTGCGAGTCTATATTTTGTATTCTCTCTGCTCCAGCCATCATCAGTTTCTTCGCTGCCTAAATAGCAAGACTCATCTTCTACTTTAAGTGTCTCGTTTCCTAATCTAAGTTCCTCAGCATTACCTGATTTAATTCGACTATATTCCGTTATCCTTGTTTTGCTTTTGTTGAGTCATCTTATTCCCCGTTTCTAAACACTTTCCATTCTGTTCAACTGCTTTTCCAAGTCTTCTGCTTGCTCTGACAGAATGGCAGTGTCATCGGAAAAACCTCAAAGTTTTTATTTCTTCTCTATGGACTTATTTCCTACTTTTAATCTTTCTTTGGTTTCCTGCACTGCTTGCTCAGTGTAAAGATTGAAATACATCAGGGACAAGCTTCAACCCTGTCTAACTCACTTCTCAAGCACTGCTTCCCTCTAATGCCCCTCGATTCACACTATAGGACGACAAACGGTACTAACGGCGAAGAAAAGAACTACGATCCAACAATAAATGGAATGCTTCAAAAGGCACTGCAAGATTTTACTTCACGTAAATCAATATACGCGACAGAAGCGAGCGTTAGTAAAAGGCTGAACACTGTGAATTTGAAAAATTCGAAAATGCGATTGGATAGGCTGAGATATGATGTAACGGAGATTAGCGAAGAGAAAAGAAAGAAAAGTGTGGTGTCACCGCCAGACACCACACTTGCTAGGTGGTAGCCTTTAAATCGGCCGCGGTCCATTAGTATACGCCGGACCCGCGTGTCGCCACTGTCAGTGATAGCAGACCGAGCGCCACCACACGGCAGGTCTAGAGAGACTTACTAGCACTCGCCCCAGTTGTACAGCCGACTTTGCTAGCGAAGCTACACTGACCGATACGCTCTCATTTGCCGAGACGATAGTTAGCATAGCCTTCAGCTACATTTGCTACGACCTAGCAAGGCGCCGTATTCAATTGATATTTATTATGTAAAGCATGTATCATCAAGAGAGATGTTCTACAATTGTGGATTAAAGTTAAGTATTACGTCATCTACGTGCTTTATTTGCAATTCTCCAGATATTGTCCTGTTCCAGACATCACGCCAGTCAGCGTGTAATTAAACGCGTGCATTTCGGCCTCCTCTAGCAACAAAGTGTTGGCGCTTCTGCCAACACTACAAAAAGCATCAGTTTCAATGAATGGTTAGGATCCACAGAAAATAAAAGTCGTACGATAACGACCAGTTATAGGGGGAACAGACGTATAATTTCGATGACGAATCTCGAAAAGAAATGTACACATTATCAAGTCGATGAAGATGAATGTAGAGTAGGTGGTTAAGGGAATATCTTAATTACTAAATTGTGAAAAACTGTAAGTTGATAATGATGCAGACTCAGAAGTCTATACTTAGCACTGGAGGGTGAAAGACGAAAGAGAAAGATGAAATAAAGGTTTCTAAAATTTCTCTGGTATTCATAATTAATCTAAACATAGCCAAAACAACCAAATTATGAATGAACACTTGTAAGGTGAGAAGCTTGTCGACAGATCACACGTAACGTTATGTACAAACTATTTGTAATTTCTTAACATATTAACGAATTGATACTAGATTACAAAATCAGTGTCAATGCATTTAGGTGCCACAATAATTAAAAATTTCAGTCAAGTCAGTCAAGTCAGCCTCGGTAATATTGTCCAACGTAACTTCCATTTGATTTCAAAATTTATGTTTTCTACCTGATCAACGAGCGTCAAAAGCGAGTCGCCTATATGCTAAATCTCTGTTCAGCAGACAAACATGGAGTGCAGGTCTAGGCAGACCTAGAGAGGTATGGTGGCTTCAGACAAACAGTTTTAATTGAACGTTGATTTATTGTATATTTTAACACTAATACGTATAGTAACACTCATATCGAAAGTAATGGTTTAATGATAAACTTGACACCAAAATTGAGGATAACGAATTCGATGAAATGAAGGAATCCTGTGACGGAAGAAGCAAGGGGACATAAAAATAGATTATCTCAGGAAAAGAAGGCCATTCAGGTCAAAAGAAGTCTGTTGATACAAACAAGAAATGTCCGAAAATGAACACTGGGAGCGCAGTACGTTCTTTAGTGAATCTTCTACTGTAAGAAAACCGAAGAAGGAGACCATCGAAGTGTTAGAGAATTGGTGCTGTAGATTGTAGAAGGATGTCACAAATAATTGGAACTGATAAGAGATGAGGAAAATTTCCGCAGAATCACTTAGAAAAACACACAGAGAATAAGGGTCAGGATGATAAGACATCTAGTAAGAGATTAGAAATATACCGTACTTCCATTATTCTAGAAGGCGTTGTGGAGGTTAAGAGCTATTGAGGGTGAAAATAATGGAATATATCCAATGAATATTTGAGTAAATTGAGTGAAATATGAGGCCTGCTTTAGGAAAAAAGAAAAGAAAATTAAGTAATGTTTGTGTATATAAAATGTGAAAACAGCATGGGAAAAACAAAGAGAAAGACGGCCCCTACACCTCGGTGTTTCTCAGGAGATCGGAGGGAAATTTAATGCACTCTTCTATTACTGAAATTTCTTGTAGCTTTATTATTAAATTTTATTTTTATGCTTAGTGTTCTATGCTGTTAGGTTATCTTATACATAAGATATAATTGTGAGGCATAAAACATTTCTTACAGATTCAGATGTAAAGAAATGATCAGGATTTTCGGATTCTTAAAAGACTGTCACAAAATTTTATGCTGTATTCGTAACAATATATAAGAAGAACTGGCTTACGCTGATACTTCCGAGGTTTTATGTTTTATGACGCAGAGCTGTTTAAGGTAAATTGTAAAAAATGTTTTTTTGTTAAAAAAATTTGTTGCTGTGGTAACCGTGTTGCGAATTTCCCAAGCTGTATGAAGTAACAATGAGTCAGTCCGTAAATATATCACTCACAATCAGTACAATGGCGTAAATCTGATGATGGGGAACTGTACACTAACAGCTGCCCCCAATACGCATTGTTACAATAATAAAACTTTCCTTTGCCAGGTTTCGAAGCGACTGCCTCCATGTAGAGTTACTCTACCGCAGTTGTTGATCTTAAAATAACAGTAGACAACCCTCCTAGTAGTCAATAGTAATTTTACTCATTAAAAGAGATCGAGGGATGCAGAAGTATTTCTCTTGCAAAATTGTGATATATGCAAACCATTCTATCAAGACATCTCTTGAAGCGGTATTTAATTTTGACAAAGATCAGAAGACTAAATTCTACATTATTTCATTACGAACACAGCTGATACAGAATTTCAGACTGAAAACCTTTATGAAGGTAAAGGAAACCGAATCATGGAAGACGCATATAAGAATAGGAAGCATGTCTGTCTCCTCCCTTCCCCCTAACCCCCATCCCCCTACCCCCCCCCTCTACCATTGAATCAACGAAGTGTAGATGACTCTCGCTGTTAATACCCGTACTTGTAACGGTCCCTCGTGAGTGTGTGTGTGTCGATAATGAGGATTTAGCGCATTATACTGGCCACAAGATTATGATAAATGGTCAGTGATACGGCCTAACGGTTGACGCGTCGCTCCGCAGCTATTATAGCGCACGTTCTTTGTTTCGTGATGCGCACTTATCCGGGATAAATGGCTGAAATAAACACGATTACACTTTAATGAGCAACTTAATGAAGAAAAATTATCGTGGCCTAATATGTAATTCCTGACGCTGTAATTACGACCGTGTGAATGCGCAATTGTGAAATGTGAGCAGTGGGCATCGCTGTAACTCCATTATTATCGTTTTAAGGTCTCTACCTTGCTGTGAATACAAATTGCGACAGAGATGCCTTTCATTACAGTATCAGTTTGCTGTTGAAATAACAGAGCTGAAAGACAAAAATGAAATGAATGAACCATTCTAAAAATATAAAAAATACATATAAATAGAAAATACATAAAATCTAAAAAAAAATTGCTTTTACAGTATTACGTATGTGTTCGATCACTACGCATTTGTCTATACGAAAGTGAGTACTTTCATTTGGAGTACTGGACAGCGGCTCACTTGAAACTTGGAGGAATCCAAGAAGGAAATGGCCATAACAGAAAGAAAGGTCCGTAGTGTCCGATAACTGAGTAACTTCTGGAGGTCGTTACATCATTTAATTATTGGTTGTAAGACCGCAAAGTAGTAACAAGCAGTGCTAATGTGTGAAATTTTTTATTTATTGATTCATTTAATTTGTCTGATAATATTAGGGTCTTGAAATCTTCTAAAATGTCTGTTTGAGATTAATGTTGAAAAATGTCCGCCTCGGTAGCTGAGTGGTCAGCACGACAGACTGTCGGCCCGGTTTCGATTCCCGGCTCGGTCGGAGATTTTCTCCGCTCAGGGACTGGGTGTTGTCGCCGGCCGAGGTGGCCGAGCGGTTCTAGGTGCTACAATCTGGAACCGCGCGACCGCTACGGTCGCAGGTTGGAATCCTGCCTCGGGCATGGATGTGTGGATGTCCTTAGGTTAGTTAGGTTTAAGTACTTCTAAGTTCTAGGGGACTGATGACCACAGTAGTTAAGTCCCATAGTGCTCAGAGCCATTTTTTTTTTTTTTTTTTTTTTTGGCATTCGTGTTTTTCCGACGAGTGGGCGCTACATACGGAAACGGTGATTATGGCGACGTTATTACCAAACGTGCTATTACTTTGTCTTCCCAAGGACAAACAATGGTAGGCATCCATGGATCGGCGTAGGAAGAATATTTATTGGGCAGCATGTACGTCGAAACCCACGGTTGTGGAGCGGCGGGTGAGGGGGATGCTGCTGCTTCATACTGTACGGCCTTGGAACTAAAACTTTGTGATCGCCCCTTACAAGTATTATGAACTTTTTTCAGCATTTTAGCACTTCCAGACCGAAGCTCCACACAATTTCAGTCACCCTAATTAGTAAATGCTTCGCTTCCCAGAGAGAGTTCTTCCAACTCGAAAGTAGAACTCTCCAGTCAATAACAACGGTTTGAAAAGTAATCAGCAGACTTTTGTATCTATGGGTCCACAATCGCTGGAATTTCTTGAGTGAAATCATGTTCCTGCATGTACTGATTTTTTATATAACTATTTTATTTCGTTATTTATCGACTATTTAATTTCAGACCTAACCGCTAAATACTGGAATGAAGTGGTTACATCGGAATATGACTTCCCTCAAGTGAAAGTCAATCTGATATTTCAGCCAATTAGCTGTAACTACATTTTTATTTTACAGCTGCCACATTGCTTTCCTCTACATATGCGCCGGCAAGGTAGATCAGTGTGATCGGTCAGATGGTTAGCTGCCCTCTGTTATAAAAAAATAAACTGAGTAAACGGGCCGGCCGCGGTGGTCTAGCGGTTCTAGGCTCTCAGTCCGGAACCGCGCGACTGCTACGGTCGCAGGTTCGAATCCTGCCTCGGGCATGGATGTGTGTGATGTCCTTAGATTAGTTAGGTTTAAGTAGTTCTAAGTTCTGGGGGACTGATGACCACAGCAGTTAAGTCCCATAGTGCTCAGAGCCATTTGAACCATTTTTTGAGTAAACGGATTAACGGTGAACTTAACAGATGTCATGGGACGTCCGCCCCGAACGTATCCAACTCACAATTACGAACAGAAAAACATCAGAAAATGTCCGTATTGGTTGCCTTCCAATCTAGTACTGCTACGGCATTGTCGCTGCAATGTCGCCTTGTGTGTTCTGAAAAGGTCTGTGAGCAATCGCGGTCATTACTCGCACGTTTGCTTCTAGCCTTTTATCTGGAAGACGTCCGAAGTAGAAATAATGAAAACATGCTCCTACCACAAAAGCCACACGATGCGCAAATAGTTCCGGCCAGTTTCCCTTTAGTAAGTAACAGGAGTGCCTTGTGCGTCAGCGGCTCCCGGCGGGGTCAGGGATTTTCTCTGCCTCGTGATGACTGGGTGTTGTGTGCTGTCCTTAGGTTAGTTAGGTTTAAGTAGTTCTAAGTTCTAGGGGATTGATGACCGTAGATGTTAAGTCCCATAGTGCTCAGAGCCATTTGAACCATTTTCTTGCGTCAGCGGCTGCGGAAAGACAAGAACGTCCACCGTCTGATCCCGTGCTACGCTAGAAGTTTAGTGCTCCGTCAACGAGGAAGTGGTAAGGGACGCAGTACAATCTGGGACTGGCCAAAACTGGTGGAGGAAATCGGCAGTCGTTTTCAAAGCAACCATCTTGACATTCGCCATTATCGATTCAGACGACCTATGGTAAACCTAATCCTGGATGTCCTCGTTAGATTTCGGTCGTAGTTCCTGGCAGTAAGTCAAGTGCCAGTAAACACTGAAACTATGGAGGTAAGTTCATGGAACAATTCATCGGACACTTCGTAAAATAGATAGGCCATCACTGAAGTACGCAACTATAGTAAAAATCAATGTCGCAAGCGCCTCCTTAAAAGCTTTGGTGGCCAGTGAAGTTCGCGTGGATGAGAGCACTTTGAATACCCACAACAAAATCAGATAGTGGAAAGATCAACAGAGAATCACGACGCTCAGAATCAGACATAAGAGAATTCTCACAAAACGCATTTAGTGAACCCACATTCCACAGAGCGGCAGTTGACATCCTTCTGAGAAATACGAGCGTCAATAAGGACACACTACTCCTTTCAACACGTAAACGACGTATTTGTCGTGATATCTGCTTCTACATCTTCTTCTACTGTTTACTCCGGAAGCGTACCTACTGGGGGGGTAGTATGTATACATCTGTCACATCTCTCCTCCCATGTTCCATGGAAAGACCGATTGCTGGTAAACCTCCGTTAGAGCTCGATTTATTCTAGTTTCACTTTCATGTTCAGGCAGAGAGAGATATACGAAGTAGAAAGAAATGCACCGTGTTAGGGGTATGAATCGTGGATTTACTTTCAAAATCTTTTCTTAAAGAATTTACTTTATTTAGTAGCGGTTCATCAAGAACGTTAACACATTTAATCACACTATGTGAGCGTGGAAGTAGTTGCCAGTGAGTAACTGATGAAAACAAATTTCTTTCAACAAATGGAAATTTTATTCCTAAAAGCCCTTTCCTTTTTCTTTAAAAAAACAGATTTAAAAATTATAATCAGAAAGCACCCTTTAAATACCAAGTTACAATTTATTCAGAGGCAGAAATAACATTTTTTTTTTTTTTTTTTTTTGACAGTACGAGCTTTCGGGCTGAGAACCTCGCCGCTCCCTTTTAACACAGCCGTAGTCACGACCGCTCACAACAACCTCTGAAAGACTACACTGGTGCAAAACTGCAACACACCAGACTACTTTAAACTAAAAAAATTTTTTTTTTTGACAGTACGAGCTTTCGGGCTGAGAACCTTGCCGCTCCCTTTTAACACAGCCGTAGTCACGACCGCTAACAACAACCTCTGAAAGACTACACTGGTGCAAAACTGCAACACACCAGACTACTTTAAACTAAAAAATGTTAACAACAAACACATAAACTATGCACCCCGTAGGAGGTATGGAAACGGTACAAACACTCACATTAAAAAAAAATCACTTGCCACCGAAAGTGCAACTTGTTTTTAAAAGAAAACTCTTACGCTGGACTGGGTGGCAACATTATATACTAAAATGACCATTTAAATAAAAACCCATGAAATGCACTCTTACATAAAATGTAGAAACATGCTCTACATTACACATATACCGCCTCTCAAGATGATAGGCACGATAAAAACATATTTCAGGTATTCGGCCTTTACACATTAAGCAATAAATTCGTTAACACCGAATCCGACAAACATGACAGAGGCAGCTATTAACGTACGGCAAACCGACAGACAGACAGACACACTAACTACCTAACAAATGCGGACGAGAGACAGACGAGCAAGCCGGGGACGAGAGACTGACCAAGAAAACAAGTAGAATTTAGCAAGTAAATGAAACAACGTATCACGAATCATTTCATTTCTAATAAACTGGGATTTCTGGCGAAGATCTGGCGCAGCACCCCCAAAGCGGTCTCCCGAACCGTCCGCTGCCAACCGCTTCAACGGACGCAGAAAGGCGCGCCGATCTCCCGTCTCACGTCGTCGCAGCTCGACCCGGCCAGACCGATGTCGTGGGTTGACTCCTGTTGCTCTCGTGTCGGCCGCGAAGCCACTACCGCTCGCTATTCGGCACGGCCCACTGGACTGACGTGGCGATCTCACATGCGCCGACGCTCAAGGCGGTCAAGTCATCTTGTGTCTCAGTGCGCGACCGACCAACCGATCGATCTAACCGCCAATGGCCATTGCCTGAACAAACTCGAGCAGACTGGCGGCCTAACACATACTAGCACTGCGGACGACAGACAGGCACTGACTGCTCCACACTGACCCGGGTGACCAACTGACCAGACTCGCCCTAGCGAGCTCATAGCGCCCCTTAAATGCACGTGAACAGGCTACCTTTCCCCTTTCCCACCAGAGGGAGACACCAAAGCTGCGATTGCCACAGCGGCGCCAGCGCCAGAAACGGAGGGCGACTGCTTCACACTACGCGCTGCGGCGCGCTCTTCAAAGCAGCAAATCTTTACCACGGCTCAGGGTACAATAGCAGATACTTCTGTTGGTGAAGGGGACAGTGTACTGAGCAACATCTCATCAATATTTACGTCATTTCCAGACTAGTAATTACAGCTACCAGGTATTAGGAGTAGCATGTCTTAATTTGGTTAATAACTGCCTGTCTCAACCGGGTTCATATTAAGGTACCAATGATGACAATATCTGCACACTCTGTTATTGACTGTTGTAGGACCTCTCACACATTTCGCAGAAAATCACAACTTGATGCACGCCTCTCTTGTAGCGTCTGCCACTGTGGTTGACGAGCATCTCCATGAAGGTTTCGCGAGTACTAAAAGAAATTGCGATGAAACGTGTTGCTCTTGTCTGCAATGTGTTTGTTTTCTCTATCAGTCTCACCGATTCGGATCTTGCACTCATGAGCAATATTCAAGTAAGTATTATGAACTCCATTCTTCATGGATGGACTACACTGCGTAACAACTCTTCCAATGCATGTGAATGGTAAGTCGGGCTTTCTTGTATTTAGTTTTACATTTAGGTTCCAATTAAAATTTCTCCATACCTGTAAACCAAGTTATTTAATGGATGTAGCATTTTCCACTAATTTTTCGACAAATCTTGTGATGAACAATGGTGGGTCCTTCGGCCTTGTGCTAGCGTAAGCTATAGTCAAATAGAGATACATACTATCTGTTAAGTGATATCACTGTATTTACTGTTGTACTAAGGTTCTTCATTTCACTCGTTGCACGAACACCAAAGTGACAGAGAAATGTGATGTACATGTTAGTGCTAAACATACTCTGATACTATAGTAGCAACTTCGTATGCTTAATGTACACTGATGTTCAAGGGAGCGGGGCAGGGATAGTTGTATCTTGCTTTCATTACTGATAAGATAATTAAAAAGCTTCGTTTTAATAACTGATGTACATAACAGTAGTCGGTGGCAGGAATTAAGAACTACTGTCTGTTACGGAAATCATCAGCTCCCAACCCTTATCAGGAACTGTTGTAAGTTTTAGGAGTGCACGAGTGACACCGCTCTTCCGCCATTAGTTTTCCTGGTGTACAAATTGGAGATTAGTGTGTTATCTCTACCTGCTACGTGTTTTCCAATTGTGTCGTACCGGTACCAATGAATAAAAGAAGTAGTGTGGTCATGATTATGAACTCAACGTTTGTGTCACCTGAGTCATATAATACAAGACTATGCATTCCGATATAGAATTCATTGGTCTTGTAGATCTTTTTTCACGGGTAGGTGCATTTGAGTTCCTTTAGTGAGGACTTTCACCAGTTGTCTGAAAAGAGTTTTTTCACAGTTTCGGGGATTTCTGCTTCGCCATGTGACATGTGAATGATGATTTTTATTTGGAGTCGTTATGATTCTTGGAATATTAGTACATCCATAACATTTTCGAAATAAAAGTGCTAAGTTCATCTAAATGAAAGTGAGTGAAATTTATCAGAGCGCCAGTTCAAATGAAAATTATCTCTGTGCATCAGAGGTGCACCCAGCATGAAATTATAAGCCCATCAGCGAAACTAATTACGGAGCAAATTAAAGCATAACCATGGTAAGTATTGGGCCCGTGAATGTAGCGTGTGTGGTCGGTACACAGTCGTCAGAATTTAACAGGAATGAAAGGAAAACATCCACCTTGAAACGCAATTGTTACTAAATACCTCGATTTGCTACTGAAGGCGTATGCATTTCTATCATGGATCCAACATGAACAACAAATAGTGAAATTAACGCAAAACTAGCGCTGAAGTGATTCTTAGCATCCTCTGCACACGTACACGTCATTTCTGAAACATACTTCGTTTCTGTTGAATGTCCCTTCGATGTGTCTTAACAATATGATGAGGTGGCTAAACGTACGAACTACATTATGGACACTTTACAATAAAACTGTAAAATATAAATCTATTTTCTCTGAAACATATCGACTTTATATGGTAAAACTAAATATTAATGTTGACAGACAGAGTGTGAGAGAGAACAGGAACAATACTGATGTCCAGAAGTCCAGTCACACAACTACGTACAACTATCATTTACACCTCTGCTTTTACCTTACCATTATGTTCATTCTAGTACTGTAGTAAACATCAACGAAGCACAAACTGGTAACCCCTTTATTTTTCGTTGTGTGTGACTGGAAACCTCTATTGTTTCGAGCCCACATAATAACAGTGCAAATAGCAGTACGTACAGCGCTTGTTGCATCGAAGTACGTCAATCACATCATGATAACAAGCAACGTGGGCTTCACGCTTTCGTCTTGGGAAGTGCAATAGCGGCGCGTTTCGTTTATCTCAAGCGTCAACTTTCCTCTGCAGTTGACCTAATGAACGGCGGGTGTAGCGGTTCTGACCACCACCGCAGAGGTGTCCAAAGAATTGATGAAATGTGGCTACGAGGGGTGTAACGAACACTCAATCTTGTGACGCGTCCGCGGTGGCCTTGGGCAGAATGTTTGTGAAATTTGTACAATGTGACATCAGTAACCAACCTAACAGCTCACATTAACGTCTAACTGTTCCCCGTTTAACTCATGTGACGACAGCTTTCTATTTAAAGCGTCCGCGAGCCCGGGGGTGAAGCCGCAGGGCGCCACAGTTTCGCAACATTACAGTGGAATGTTATAGGGAAGTTTGTGCCTCATTTTAAACAGACGTGTTGGATGCATACGATTACGGGCTTTCGAAAGAGTGCTCATTTACCTGTGTTCGGCAATATGTATGGGATATTACAAAAAATAATTTTACATATTGCATAAATATAGAAACAGAACATTATTCAGCGCCAACCAATCTATCATTGTAATGCTATAAAATAAACGCGTGTCGAATGGCTGCGTATGTGGTTCAAATGGCTCAGAGCACTATGGGACTTAACTTCTGAGGTCATCAGTCCCCTAGAACTTAGAACTACTCAAACCTAACTAACCTAAGGACATCACACACATCCATTTCCGAGGCAGGATTCGAACCTGCGACCGTAGCGGTCGCGCAGTTCCAGACTGTAGCGCCTAGAGCCGCTCGGCCACTCCGGCCGGCGGCTCCGTATGTGGCGGCAACGCCGAGCATCAGTGGCTATACTAGCAGGCTCTTCTACTTACTGTCCTTTCTTCGCGGGAAGAGTCCACTTGTACCCGACAAAAGACTCCAGTGACGAGTTTTCGGTTAAACAATGGCATCGACTAGCGAATCCAGTCTCCGAACACGTGGACACGGTTAGTTCGGATATGACGTAATAGGTACAGCAGGCAAGTTTTATGTGAATATACGGAACTCATTTATGACCTAAAGACTATTGGTGTTTAAGAAGGAAACTATATTGAGCACAGAACAAGAAGTAACAAACAGAATAGAAAACTAAATTAAAATAATTACACTAGTAGAAGGTAAAAACCATAGATACTTGCGGATAAAAATGGAATCCTATTTTAAAAATGCAGAAAACTCACTTTCCTAGATGAAAACATAACAGATATAGAAAATTAAATTACCAAATTTTATGGTTACTCAGCAGTCAAAATTGTGAAAGCATGCGCTTAGATGAGAGGAAGTCGTGGAATAGCGAAATGCACATGGCTGTGGTACCGCATACGCGAAGTATAAAAAGGCAGCGCAGTGGCGGAGTTGTCATTTCTAATTAGATGATTCATGTGAAAAAGTTTTCGACGTGATTATGGCCGCACGACGGGAATAAACAGACTGAATGCGGAATGCTAGATGGAGTTCGAAGCATCGAACATTCCATTTCGGAAGACGTTAGGGAATACAATATTCCGAGATACACAGTGTGAGGAGTGTGCTGAGAATACCAAATTTCAGGCATTACTTCTCACTATGGACAACTCATTGGCCGACGACCTTCATTTACGAGTGATAGCACTACAGCGCCTCTCATAGGTTCGTGAAAATGTCAAATGGATCCTAGACGACTGATAAACCGGACCCTCGTCAGATGAATCCAGATTTCAATTGGTAAGATCTAATTGTGTGGTTCCAGTGTGACGCAGACCCCCTGAAACCACGAGCACAAGTTGTGGAGGAGGAGGAGGGGGAGGAGATTAGTGTTTAACGTCCCGTCGACAGCGAGGTCATTAGCGACGAAGCACAAGCTCGGATTAGGGAAGGATTGGGAAGGAAATCGGCCGTGCCCTTTCAAAGGAACAATCCCGGCATTTGCCTGAAACGGTTTAGGGAAACCACGGAAAACCTGAATCAGGATGGCCGGAGATGGGTTGAAACGTTGTCCTCCCGAATGCGAGTCCAGTGTGCTAACCACTGCTCCACATCGCTCGGTGCGGGCCCAAGTTGTCAATAAGGCACTGCCCAAGATGGTGGTGGCTCCGCACTGGTGTAGAATGTGTTTACTTGGAGTATCTCTGGCCCAAATGAACCAATCATTGACTAGACTGGCTGTGTTTGGCTACTTGGAACACGTATGCAGCCGAACAATGATAGAATTTTTGTTGGTGAAAATGCGCCATGTCACCGGGACACAAATGTTTGCGATTGTTCTAAAAACCATTCTGGACAGTTCGATCAAATGATTTGGCCACACAGACTGCCTGATAGGAATTGCATCTAACATTTATGGGAAACCATCGCTAGGTCATGCTCGCAAAAAAAAAAAAAAAATAATTCGAGATAATGTTTTGGCCACCCACATCGTCTGACATGAATCTCATTAGACATATAAAGGACATAATAGAGAGGTCAGTTCATGCCCAGAATCTTGCAATGGCAACATTTCGCCATTATGGACGGCTATAAAGGCAGCATTGCTCAATATTTCTGCAGGAGATTTCCATCGATTTGTTGAGTACATGTCACGTCGAGTTGCTGCACTACACCGGGCAAAGGAATTCTAACTCGATTTTTGGAGGTATCCCATGACACGTGTCATCTCAGAGTATGATGGACCGATGTGATTAAAAATTATTGTACTCATTTCATGAAGAACATCATCATACTTAACTGATGTAAAGTGCTTACGTAACTAGAATAAATAAGACAACTTTCGTGAACAACTGCAAATTTTGCTACTACTATGTCACATGTCGTGACATAGGATACTGGTTAAATACACTACAAAATAGAAAAACGAGATTTACAAATGGAATGTTCGGCAACTCTGATGCCTGGAGTCAGATATGCGTTAGGTACGAAACCCAGATCTTACCAAAGGAATGGAGGCTTTTACTTTGTGTGAATAATATATACAAAAACCAGCGAATAAGAATTTACAGAAGCTTTAAAAATAAGCTGTAACGGTCGTGAGCGTCAGTTACCTTGTTGATTAGATATGGTCCGACAAAGACGCCATTATTAACACCTCATTCAGATTGAAAAAGCTCATGTAATAGGGCTACCAGAAGGTGGATGGACTTCGTGCGATACTCCAGAAAGGCTTGGCAGGAATGTAGCCACTATATATGGCTGCTGGCAGCGGTGGTTACGAGAGTCGCAAGAAGACCGGTCTACGGACGGCCCCATGTCACTGTGACTAAGTCAGGATGAGGGGAACACTTAGCACGGAAGGTCAAGGCTCCTATAATGTCACGCCTAAACTACCAAATCAATAAATTAACGATTTATTCAAAGAGAATATTTATAAAACAGCTAAGAGACAATCAACACGTGGTCACCTTTAAGACAATACCAAAATATCACAGACAGCTTGCATCTCAAGCAAGGCAGCAAATTATAATCACAAACTGCCTTAAAGAGATGAGCCACAGAGATTTCAATACTTAAAGGAACAATAAATTACAATCAGAAAGTGATTTTAAGGACTGTGGCACAGATAATTTATTTAAAGAGGGCAATAATTTGCAATATGAAAGTTATTCATGAAACGCACACCAGTTCGTCAATAACCCAAATAACACAAGCAGGACAATTTTCTTAAATATACATGAAACACGTTAGATGTTTACCAAACGGGCAGTTGCGCCGGGCTGCCCTGGGCAAAAGGTGACTTAAAATGCCGTCCAAAACAACACCTAAACCCCGAGGCCCAACCGGGAGTCACTTCCCATTAGACGGCACGTCACAGCTTCTGTGCATGGAAGCAGAACGTGGCGCCGCTCCCACACATCCCAACTCGCAGACAACTGAAACACAAACGGACCGCCGAAGACACGGCAAACATCAATTAATATAAGTTAAGAGATCAATAATCAACACTAATAAATGAGGAACCAATTGCATCTTACTAATACTGAATACGTGCATTCAAATAAATGCACGCGTATTAAGTTCTGCGTACAAATAATTGCCTTTTACAGAGTACGGGCCATTACTAATAACTGAGTGAATGCTTTTAAATAAATGCACGTATATAAAGGAACTACGTACAAATGAATGGCTTTACGGAATACGAGTCTTTGCTTATAACTGAGTAAGTGCTTTCAATAGAAGTGACCCAAATTTTACAGCAATATACTAGGGACGTTGATTTGATGACAAACAAAATACGCTGAAAAATCTCATACAGACAATACATAAACCTCTGGATACTGTCCCAAAAAAACAAAATTTAAGACAAACACCTTCAAGCTAATCAGCTTCCTAATAGTAATCAAACCAGTAGATTCTTAAATAGAAATAGTAACTGCTGGTCTCCATGCGGTTACACAATCTGCCGGCTGTGCATACATTAGGGCAACCAAGCAACAAGTACACTCGCTGCAGTGCAAATCGTTTGATGAAAAGAAGGCACCAAAATCACTTACACCTTAGATGGAGAGCTTTGTTCCAGATGGCACCAAAGCAATGCGACGAACAGCGCCCGGAGTTGAGAGCAGGTAGGCCCACCACAAACTGGCGACCGGCTTACGAGGCAGACCCGCCGTGCCGCTGCTGGCCGAGTGCTCGTGTTTTCCTCTTTCGTACACGCAAGCACGTCCTTGCACCTCGTATCGAGTCCAGCACCGAGTCCCCCAGTGCCAAATACCCGCAAGATCATAACAGGGGCAAAGATCCTAGTACAGCCCGGTAATCGCTAGTCGCACCAAAAAGCTGGTGTGCCTAAAAAGGCGCACCACGGGTCAGTCATTGCCGAGAGGGAAGACTATCGTATACAGCGTATGGGTATGGCGGCTCGTACTGCATCTGCACCAGCAGTCTGAGCAGCAGTTGGCATCTCAGTGACATAGCGAAGTGTTACAAATGGGCTACTACAAGGACAGCTCTGAGTGAGACGACCTGTAGCGTGAATTCCATTGACCCCAAACCGCGACACCACCGCCATATGCGAGTTCAGTGGTGTCGAGCGAGAGTTCATTGAAGGACAGAGCGGATTTCTGTTGGTTTTTCTATGAGAACTGAGTCTGCCTTGATGCCACGGATGGCCGTGTGTTGGTTAGAAGGCCATCCGAGGGCCTTCAACTATTGTGCGTGCTAGATACACTGATAATACATCTGCAGTTATGGGCTTAGGTGCGATTTCGTACGACAGCAGGAGCACTCTCGTTGTTATCCCACGCATCATGACGGCCAATTGGCACGTCACTCTGGTGACCCGACCTGTTGTGCTGCCATTCATGAACAGCATTCCACAGGATGCTTAAACGGGACACCGTTCACCCACATAGTGCTAATGTAGCCCAACATGCTCTACAGAGTGTCGGCATGCTGCCTTGGCCTGCTCGATCACCATCATCAATAGAGAACCGTGGGACATCGTGGGACGACATGTCCAGCCTCGTCCGCAAACGGCATTAATCGTCCCTGTATTGTACGACCAAGCGTAACAGGCATGTAAGTAAAAAATCCAAACTGACGTCCGACACCTGTACAATACAATACATTTACTTTCGCATGCTAACATTCAACATTCTGACAGTTACACTGGTTATTTATGTAACAGCGTTTCGGATTTGCAATGGCGTATTTCGCGCTTGCATTAATCTGTGATATTGCAGTGTTGATCACTTAATGTATTCCTGATACGTTCGGTAGTATGTACGATGCGTTAGTCAATCATCAATAATTCTTGTCCATACGGTAATTGAAAACCGGCACTGATACCTTGCTTCTTCAATACCTGTGCATTTCCGTCAACCCATACATGCTGGTTATGAAAATTGGCAATCTAATCCCAAACCTGCGTCAAATGTGAACGGCATCTTTTTTGTGAAAACCGCATCATTCCAGCAGCCATTGGCAGAGTGCGTTCTGGCAAGCTGATTTTGTGGCGAAGGGTTCGACAGGCAGTACGCGATATTGGTGTAGCAACCGTTCATGCAGAATCAACCAGAGTAGCGGATGACTAACCACGATAGATGCTGAAATGGTACACTAGTTCCAGGGTCTTCTTCCACTCATTACAATACACACTGTTCCACAAGTAGAGTAGGAATGGTGGAAAGTCTGCCACTATCTGCTGTTGTTGGAGTAACAGAACTAGCGTCTACAAGCTGCTGGAAAAGCTGGGTTCCGTAATAGCGCAGATATTTCTGAGTATGTAGGACACGGGTTGGATGATTTCTCCATTTGCAGATTACGTCTTCTCATTTTAGGCGTGAAATAATAGGCTACTGTTATGCGCTGAGTGAAAAGATAATACCACGTGGAAGTGCATTTCACAAACTTACCAAGATATAAAATGGTTCCATCAGAACTAGTCGTGCCATGCAGTTTCTGGCACTGTGAATAGGGCTTATAATAGGAACAGTAACAGAAGTTCATCGCATGCTGTAACCATGGAGATTAAAACAGGTATGTTTCCACATTTGGTTATAGCATTCTGTTGGTCGTTCCTAACAGCGAAGTGCTTGCCATAAAAGAGATGTGTTTCATAGTAGCGACGATGAACAAGTGCTCAAAGCTCTTAAGGTATGCATTTTGTGCCCTTGTTCCCTGGACACTTCTATCTTTTTTTTTTGGTCTACAGTACCACTTCTCGAGGTGTAGAATACTTTCTTTAGCACCATCCATATGTACTCAAAGTAGCTTATAGTGTTTTTGCGCACCCAGAACATAATTTTCCGTGCTTTCATCCCTCTCGTTTCCAGGGCCATAATCACGATCTTCTGCACTTGTTGAGATACGTAAGTGTACTTAATTTCACCTGATAAGATACCTGTCGGCTTTGTCCTACGTTGTACGAGTCAAGAAGAAGGATGGGAGGTTCACAGGAACATCCCGTTGCGTATAATATAACCGGTCAAGCATGTAACTTTTCACCGTTTCAGTATATAACTAACAGTCATTAAAATTTGTCTATAGTTGAGGACATGTGTAAGTTCATAGTAGCATTAGTTATTGCACACGTCAGGCTATTGTTAGGAGCTTAGGTGGGCATCCTCGGTATTTTTCCTACATTATACCTCAGGATTTACATTCTTAGCTTCGACTAGCCGAGAAACCCGGCGTTTCCTGGCTGTATCAAAGACATAGTACATGTGGAACTTATTTTTGACTTATGAAGTTTCTTTGTGTTCAACATTTGAAGTGGTATGGTTGGGGACTTGAGCGATGACCTTGTTTGCTTCGCTAACTGGAAGAGAGTCATGTTGGCCGCGCGGAAAGGAACCGACGCTAAGATCTACATCTTCAACATGCGGGGTCCGACTTTGTGCATTTTTACGATCATTGCATAATATAACCTCAAGGGCAATTGTACACATTTAAAGTGAAATGTTGATTTTTAGAAATAAGCTGGATAAAAGCTCTCTCGTCTGCGCCAGTTCCCATCAAAATTTTGGGTTCTCTGATGTTACTTTGGAGAGAAGTAACTCGAAGCCTCTATGAGTGAAGGGTTCTGAGGAGCGAAATAATGCATGACGCCCTTGATGAGAGTTGCGTCGCACCTCGCTTTCGGGAGCAATTGCCAAAGAGCGAGTTAGAGCGTGGCGTTCTCGAGCAGCAGCAACTTTCACCTCACGACTTCATTGGATTCTTGAAATCGGGTAGTCCTCTGCCTTTTAGCCATTCTGGTGTATCCATGAAGACTTGACCTTTTTCTAGGAATTTTTTTCGCAAACAAAGTGAAATCAATGTGTAATGGATAGTCACCCAAAACACAAAGCAAACTTAATAAATACGTTTTTCCTAGAAAAGAATACAAATAAAACATATCGAAACAAGAAAACCAGTGACGTTAAGCTGCCAGTAAACAAAGCAAAATCAATAAGTGTATGTTTCAAATGGTTCAAGTGGCTCTGAGCACTATGGAACTTAACATCTATGGTCATCAGTCTCCTAGAACTTAGAACTACTTAAACCTAACTAACCTAAGGACAGCACACAACACCCAGTCATCACGAGGCAGAGAAAATCCCCGACCCCGCCGGGAATCGAACCCGGGAACCCGGACGTGGGAAGCGAGAACGCTACCATACAACCACGAGCTGCGGACTATAAGTGTATCTTAACCAAGTTAACCAATGCTAGATTGTATTTGGAAAAGTACGATTGAGGCGCTGAATTCTATCATTGATGTAAAATTCCCAAAATACACGCGTGACTGAATGGTTCAAATGGCTCTGAGCACTATGGGACTCAACATATTAGGTCATAAGGCCCCTAGAACTTAGAACTACTTAAACCTAACTAACATAAGGACATCACACACACCCATGCCCGAGGCAGGATTCGAACCTGCGACCGCAGCAGTCCCGCGGTTCCGGATTGCAGCGCCAGAACCGCGTGACTGAGTTTAAAAAAAGAAAAAGAAACAGCAACTTCTATTGGTTACTTAGTATATTACGAGACTAAGAGTGGCACCTACAATGCCATGATGATTTAAACATTCGAACTGCTAGGCTGAGCAGGCGATTTTAGACAAATCTTTAATTACAATGTCTGTTTTAGGGTTCCGAACTCAGTCGGTAAAAACGGAACCTTTATAGGATCACTTTGTTGTACATCTCACCATTACGGTAAAAACCCTTGTTCTCAGGGAGAGGTCGACGTATAACGTTAAAATTTATGTCGCATATTAAGGTGAGTCCCTCGCCGATTTATTAACGGTAAGCTCCTAAGCAAATGCAATTAACAGATAGGTTGCTAACGTCACTTATTTTCACACTCGCTCAACAAAACCTGTATGTACTTCCCATCGACCTAGAATCACAAAATTGGACAAGGAGCAAAGTTTGACAGCGCAAGTAAACGAAAAAATACGAAAATTATTAATTTGTAGTTATGTCCAACAATTACAACAATTATTTTGTAATTTGTTGCCCGACTGTCTGCCTACCAACAATGTTTTTCTCAGAGATGGATGCAAATGCGTAAATCTACGGCACCTTGATGGTATAAAAAATTGATATTCTATGTCATTGCAGTCAAGAGATACGGCCATTTATTTCTCCAATTTTGATACTCACTAACTGACTCATCACAACCTATAGGCTATTTCTCATTAACTTACAATCATGACATTGGGCAATAAGCAGGGTTACACAATAGAAAGGATAATTGCGAAAATTGTTAATTTTTTGTCATTTCTGATCCGAGTGTCTGCCTGTCTGTCTGTTGAAACCCGTTTTCCTCAGGACCAGGTTGACGTAGGAAGTTGAAATTTATGTCATATGTTACGAACTATGGTCCCTTGCCGAAGTAAAAACTTTAAGCTTCTAAGTTGATGTAATCAAAAGATACGGCTATACAGTTCACACATTTTACACTCGCAAACTCACTCATGGAAACCATTGGGTACTTCCCGTTCACCTAGAATAATATTTGGCAAGAAGCAAGCTTTCACAGTACAAGCAAAGGCAAAAATCCGAAAATTGTTGATTTGTGATCATAGCACAGCAAAAAAATTGGCATTTGTTTTCCGACAATATGCCTGTCGTTCTTTTAAGACCCTTTTTTTATTTGGGGATGGGTAAATGTATATGTCTCCCATTTTGACAAAAGACAAAAATTGTTGAGATTTCCGATTTCCAGGCTTGATGTACTATCTATTTTCATAATTAAGTTTGTACAGAAGCCTCAATGCGCGAGTCGCACTCGCACTTACAAAAATTGTTTCTTCGTTTTTAGATTCTGATGAAATAAAGCTTAAACGTTGCCCCCATCTATATTCAATTTGTCTGTAAAAACCAAATGAAAATTCGTCCAGTTGTTTTAAAGACTTGAGTGTGGAAACAGACAAATATACAGATACGACGGTTCTACAGTTCTATTATTAGTACAGACATAGATTAATTTCATGCTACAGTTCAGAGTTGCTCTAAGGATAAGCTCGTTGAAATATGGTAACTCTTACTGCAGTTAAGAGCAGAATCTAACATCCTTTGGATTTCTTACGAGATTAAAGTTTAGCACTTTTCAAAACGTTAAGTATATTGCAGTACGTCATGGGTTCACTGAGCTTCATTTCATTTCATTAATTTTCATTTGATACTTTCTCAGATTTTTCTGTTATTCACACCTTGCAACTAGTTTCAACTTTAACACAAATGCGTTAATTTTCTAGTATCTTTCAGTTTCATTCTTGATAATAGTCCATTCATATTTACCAAAATTAGCAGATTTAAAATACTGCTTTAAAATTGCATGTCATTGTTCCTGGAGTTGAATAATGTGATACTGGAGTGTGAACATGCGGCGGTGCGGTTCCTTCCTTCCGTCCTTTCCACCAGCATCTACCTGTGAATTCGCTTCAGCAGATCGTCGGTAGGAAAGCCGAGCAGAAACCTACCGTACTGCGACTCGCACCAGGCTGCATACAACGTAACTATTCTAAAAATCGGGGAAATAAAAGATGGAAATACTGGCAAGACTTCTGTACATTCTGAAGATGAAAATTACACGTCCACTGCAATGCCAGTGCTAATCCTAACACAGCCCTGCACAAACACTTTCATTTACGTTAGCAAGTTTATGATAACGTATTTCCCGGCATCTGAACAGCTACTAATTACTGATTGTTCTTAAATGAAAATTCTTGCTATTAAGTTTACAGACGTGTAATGCATTCAAGTATTTGGTCACCGATCTGCTCGATATGCCGCTCGGAATTACTGTCTTTTCTCGTACACAAAATTACTTAATAATCCGTACTTTCTAAAAGACACGCCAGAATAGATATGCCTTTACATTAAAGTACTTTCGAGGTATGAAGCACAACGAATACCGGCAAACTATATCTTCCTTCGGAGCTCATACTACACATGATCGTAGCATTGAAAGGCTCGGATCTGACTACCTAGGTTGCTGTAAGCATTCTCTATATCCAAGAGAAAAGACGCACGGAGAATACTCCGTTCCGATTGGTCAGTTTTCTTTAAGGTCAATAGAAAAACATTATTCTCCCGCGTTAGTCTGCGCTTTTCCTGTCTAACCAATCAACAAATAACCACTTTCGAACTGTACTTCTTCCCGAAATAAATATTTAATATTCTGAAATTTTATTTATACTTTACATTTTGAACTATTTTCATTTACACTCGAATTAGCTTTCCTTTTGCCATAAACGGCCTTAACGTATTATGATACAAAATTCCCCATCGTTCGCATCCATACTGTCGTAAAGCTTTCTCACACTACAGCGTTCATTAGTGGAACAATGATCTACACATTTTCTTTAGACCACATTTACGCATCATTCACACTACTAAAGGCATATAGAAAGTTCTACAAACATGAATACAGAATAAAGCCTTGAAGAAATGAACAGAACAATTCACAAAAACCATCTCTTGACCTGTTTCTTGAATGTCTCTGTCCGCTACTGTCCTCTGGTGTATGAAAATTAGAATTACGTACTAGACTGAACCATCTGACACTGTGCACGCATGAGTCATTCTTCTGATACTCAGGCTCGAGACAGCAGCGATGTAAGGCGCCACGCCTCAAACAATTCCAATTCACCGTGTGATTCACACAATCTGGTCGCATGCAGTCCATGAATTCCGTCTTCGCTTATTGGGAAGGGTGCCTGGTAAGTAGAGTGGAGTGAGGCAGCGAGCGTGGCGCGGGTAGCGGCGCTGCGCCTGTCTCCTCTGTGCCGCTCGACCTGCGCTGAATGGCACTCGCGGCTCCTGCCGGACATGCATCACGCAGCGCCGGTCAGAGCGTGCGCCGCTGCACAATGGATGTGCGGCCACGTCCGCCTCCTCCATCTAGCGGCGGCATTCCAGACTACGGCAGGCAGCCAGCCACCACCTCTGTCGTCGAGTTGGCCTCGGGACTACTCAGGCTGGACTCACTCTATAGAGACGATAAATAAAGGTATGTACAATAAATGCTGTTGAAGTTAGAGCTACTGCTATTTGCCGAATGTTTGTATCGCGTTAAATTCTCTTGTTTGTTCCTCAGCTGGTTTCGTGTTCTATTTACTTTTTAGGTGCTACTAAGTTTTCCAACCATGTGTCCTACAGGCAACAGTAAAAATATATCAAAAGCTAAAACAGATATTCCCTACTAGACTGAAAAGTCTAAAAAAACACTTCGAGAATAAGTGACTGCTTCTAAACCTAGTTTTGGGTTGGTGAGTACGTTTCCTAGCATTTTTTCGTAAGTTACACAACAAATACACGTGACAGAGACTTTAGTCATCAATAATATACTTTCCTTCACTGTTTACGAC
The DNA here is from genome assembly GCF_021461385.2 of Schistocerca piceifrons. Classification (NCBI taxonomy): domain Eukaryota; kingdom Metazoa; phylum Arthropoda; class Insecta; order Orthoptera; family Acrididae; genus Schistocerca; species Schistocerca piceifrons. The sequence goes on along the minus strand of NC_060139.1, from coordinate 686,026,747 downwards.
AATCTGCTATCCGTGGGGTAGCTTTTTGATTCCGCAACTGTAGAAGTCAGGTGGGTTTTAGGGTAAGAACTGGCTGAGCCATGTTTGCAGTGCATTTTCGTCTGGAAGGATGTTCCATAGAGAGCGGTAAAGGTGGAAATCTGAGAGCGTAAGATAAGATGAGTAGGGTGGGTTCAATTGCCTTCCCAACGCAACTCTTGGTGTAGTGTTTTTTGACAGTCTAGCAGAATGCGGGCGGGCGTTATCGTGGAGTAGCAACACTACACGAAGTCTTCTTGGTCATTGTTCTTGGACTCCATCTGCAAGACGTCTCGTTGTTGACAATAAATGTCGACAGAAATGGTTAAGCCTTGGGGAAGCAATTCGTTCCGTCGTTGTTCCGCCAGTTGCATAATAGTTCTTTTGTGGAAGCACGTGGGTCTTCGAATAGAGAGTTGTGTGTTTGGGCTCAATGTTTTTTTCTTTTTGTGATGTTAGCATCAAGATACCATTTCTCGTCACCAGCAACAATACGGTATAGGAACGGTCGGTGCTATCCAAGAACCAATTGGTGACGAGCAAGCAGAGATACATTTATGGATGCTACCTGCTGATTTTTATGGATTTGGCTTAGAGCATGTGGTACCCATACACCCGACTTTTCAACCTTCCCAATTGCATGTAAATGTCGCAAGACGGTGAAATGATCACGGTTCATCACATTTCCCAGTTCTCGAGTACAATGGCTGGGATCATCGTGGGTTCAAACGATTTTCATTAAACCCCGAAGGTCTTCCTGTAAGTGGGGAGTCACTAATGTCGAAACCATCCTCCTTAAAACGACAAACCCGTTTTACTGCTGTGCCCTGTCCTGTGGCATTATCCTCATACACATTGAAAATGTTGCTGGCTATCTCCGCAGCTGTCACCCCTCTACTAAACTCAGACTGAAGAATATTTCAGCAGCGTTCCTATTTCTCCACCTGATCCTCCAGCTTTCTAGTGTCCATCGCTGCACTAACAGTCTCTCAATGAAAATATGACAATATGTAAACTCATCTAGCAACAGTAAACTGCAAATAAAAAATGACAGTCGATAAATATACCCTTATCAATCGTAATATCAGCATGCAAAACAAAAAAATGTCTACAATCTTATGCACTAAGCAATTATAATTGAGCTGTCTGACATTCTCTCTCAGCATCTAGGTACGCATTTATTAGAATCTTTTATTCCATATCTTCCTTCCCTTTGTCTCTGACCATGTCCTCCTTCCCCCACCTTTCTTTGTCAATCTTCTCCAAACCTCCCATTCTCCATCTCCACCATCTATGACTCCCTGTCCATCTTGAATCCCTCTCTCTGCCCATCTCCCTCTTCCCCTCTGCTGTCCATCTGCCCCTACCTCTCTCTCTGCTTATCGTCCACCCCTCTCACTCTACACCTCCACCATCCTTAACTCCCTGTCCATCTACAATTCCTCTTCCTTTCCATATCCTCCATATCCTCTGTCCATCTGCTTCTCCCTGTCTCTCTATTTCTCTCCGCCCCTTTCACTGTCCACCTACACAATCCGTGACACCCTGTCCATCCTCACACCCTCCATCTCTTCCCATCTCCTACTTCCCCTCTCTCTGTCCATCTGCTGGTTTGTCTCTCTACAGTTATCTCCTCCTTCCCTGTGTTTGTTCATCTCCTCCTTCCCACTCTCTGTCTGTCAATGGCCTTCTGTTCCTTTCTCTCTCCAAGTTGTCACCCTCACCTCAGTAAGCGGCTGGTGATTCTTAACATACAGTATTCCTTTACAGATTGTAACTAATATGTATGCCAAATACGACTGAAATCGAGACAGGTGCTTAGGATGGGCTTTTCACCCTAGCTTTGCCCACATACACAACAGTCGAATATACTTCACATGTCTTTAAAATATTTCACACATGTTTATACACATATTCCCCTGATCTAATGAATTCCGCCCTGCAGATTCATTTTCACGCAGCTCAACTTCTATGGCCGCATATGTCCTGAACTGTGTCATGCGATGATTTAATTTTAGTAAACATTCAGTGATAAATGTGAACTCTGTAAAATGTGTCGGGAGTGCAGTTAGTAGTGTAGAAATAATAAATTAAACCGTTATCCTTCTTGCGGTAGTTTTACTGTATGAATAGCAAAAATGTTTTTCCCTTTATCATTTTGTGGAGCCTGTCATCGAGAAAAAGTTTCGGAAAGGTTTCAGATTATGAGTAATGTTTGATTCAATCTCGTTCCCAAATACTTGATGAATATTTGCGAGGCGTGGGCTACACGGCTTTCTCATTCCCCTCCCCCCCCCCCCCCTTTCACCACACATCTGCTGGAATGCATATATGATCCAAATAGCACTTTACTCTTCCACTTGGTCGGTCATACACCAGCGCTTTACAGCCTATAGGTTTATTTTAGAATTGATCTTTATGGCTTAAGTATCTGACAAGTTACCGAAACAAATACTGGAGATTATGGGTAAGTCTCATCAGATTACTAAAGTTAACGAAAACAGAGGATTAGTTTCAATTAAGTCAATGTTCATGGAGATGTATTCCATCTTTGCAGCTGACTTAAAGGCAGTCTGTGTTTTTGCTGTACACGTTTAACTTGTTTTATTTGTGATTCTGTATGGAATCTAAACCAATGTAGAAAGTAGATAAACTTGATGCAGACATAAGTAGTATACCTAAAGTATGCAACAGAACCAGAAACACTAGAGCAAATGTACTTCTTGGATATAACAGTGAAGAGAGACAGCAATGAGCACAGACTTGACCTATTCAGAAAGAAAACAGCAACAGTCAGAACTATACAAGCCACATAAAAACACCCACAAAACCAAAAATTAGCGGCTGTATCACTCATGATAGATAGACTAACATCCCACTCAACAGAGAAAACTATGAAAGTGACTGATACAGTACCCATACAGTATAATGACTCATTAAAGAATCAAAACAAGAATGAAAACAAGCAGAGAATACAAACACCACAAAACTCCACAAATAACACAGACAAACCGACACTAAAACACAGAAAACAGTAAGACTCATGACATGACTAACAGAAACAAATGGTACCTTCAACATACATAAACAAATGAAGATACAGAGTAGCTAATATTCAGAAGAAACAAGAATAACACATTTCCTATAGAACAAGGATCACACTCTAGTCACTTTCACAATAAGAACAGAGCAAACAAATACCTAGCAGCTGATGTGTAACAGAATTTCAAGATTGTAACTTACTGTATACGGAAAAGTCAGGCAGAAACTTCGAAACTAAAGAACACATAAGAAGTTGCAGTTATGAAAACGGCCGTTATATTTTTACTGAACACGTGACAGAACGTGGACACGGATCATCCAACGTGGAACAGATTATGAAAATTACTGGAGCGAATCGTTAGAACAGAATATTCATGAAATCATAGAGAAACTTTCACATACAAAGAGCCCTTGCAAAGAACAGAAACTAAATTACACCAAATGGTAATTTAACCTCGCAAAACAAATGCTATTGAAGTTGTTATCACCTAAAATCGAGGTAATTGTATTCACAAACAAATAAGAACATGACATGTTCATAATTACTATACAGCTATACAGCTGTCACTATCAATGGACCACCCTGTATATTGTAATGATCATTTCTATAAAACGAACATTTATTATACGACACTGAAGATGTTTCACAAATAAAAGAAGCGAAACGCATATGGCGCAAAACAATCTGCAAAAGATGGAATACATCTCCGTGGCTATAGAAAAAACTAAGGAACGACAGAAAACATATAAAATGACGATGTATAAGTGTTTCTGAATAATATTCGTACATGTGTGTAGAAGCCTCACATAAACTGTGGATTAAACTTAAAAATATATTTCTATCTATACTACACTGACGGAAAAAAAACTCACAACCCAAGAAAGAGTGGTCCGAAATGAAGGCGTGTTTCTACATCTGAAAGACGATGTCTGTTCCGATTTCACTCCAACTGTGAGCCGTGGCGGCTTCATTCTTTCAAATTTCACGTCGTGCGCGCTAGAGAAATAGTGGTTCCTCGCCACAGATAGCGCCTTCCGACTAGGGGGAGCTGCAGTGCCGCCTCGCGCGGATCAGCGGCGGCTGTCGGCGGTCTGCGGCATCAAATCGGACTCGGCTCCGCTCAGAGTTATTCGCTGTGTGCGACCCGGGCTTGGCCACTATGGCCGTTAGTTTGGCCGTTAATATTTTGTACGAGCCCTGTTGACACGGCGGTTCTGTAACGTTATTCCTGTGTGCGTATTGTTGTAGCGATCTTGGCCCAGTGTGTTCCTTGAGCGCAAAAATTTATTTCATTTTTCTGCTTAAGTTATTCTATTTGGAGATTCAGTTTGCATGAACTAATGTAAGGAGAGTTTGGCGTTTTGCAGAGTCTCATTCATTAGCTGCTTTGGCCTTTGGACTATGAGATCTCTGTGCTCTACGCTGGCCCGTTGAGCTCGGGGGTGGTTAAGCGCGTTAAACAGGCTAATTCAGAAGGCGATAATCGTGGTATCTGATTTTGTTTTTTCCCGGTACCTTCACTCCTGATACTGAGCAGAATTAAGAGGCTTCAATGCCTGAGATGTTATTCTACTAACCATATCCTCAGCAGTTAATCTGACAGAGTAATAGTATTCAAAAGGATGTAAATGACATGATTTCGTGTGAGGATAACTGTTGACTTTAGTGAAGATAGCACCCGCTAAGGGAACTCTTTTGTGACTGGCCACCTGACTACGGCAAATTGTGAAATTGGCTAGTGGTGCCGCAGCTTATACGCTCCCTGAGTTTGTTCGAGTCTTACGGGTATTGTGACACATCGCAGAAGACATCGTATCCGTTGGGCTCATAGTTCTGTGTTGAAAACCTGCTGTGTGTTTGCATCAGCTGCCGACATCGTCTTCGCCGAACCTACCGTCTTCTGCATCACCTCATGCAGCAAGAAATTAAGTTATGTAACGTTTTTAGGGGATTCTGCCGCAATAATTGTAATATTTTGTTTTATTCTCATTTTTCAAAAGAGACATAGTTCCACCTTTTGATTAAAGCGAGTTGCCCAGATTGTTAAACTTACTTAAATTTTATCATCCGGCGCTGTCCCGCTTTACATTTTTTAAGAGCCATGATTGTCCGTTTCTTAATTAGTTAATTTTTTCATAAAGTTTTGTTATGTGTTACAGGCCAAGTTCTTAACTAAGGGGGCTTTTAGACGTAGCGGTAGTACGTCAATGGGGATTAATTTATAAGTAATTGTTCTGATTACTCATCACGTTCTTCGTTTTATATTAGTCGGGATCCCGTTTGCAGATTTGAATTGTGATCTAAGATTCTAAAACGTCAGCTGGCCGTCTTTATCTGAGTAATTGCGCCACATGTTAACACTGATACTATTTTTTTCCTTTTTCGAAAGTATAAAATTCAAAATTCAACTAAATTCTCTTATTTCTCGTTCAAGTTTTATTTAAGGGCCCTGTTGGCTTAATTTTAAGTGGTAAAAGAACTTTTTTGATTCACTCGGTGCTCAGTTTATTAAGCCGCAATAGACATTGACTATATACTGAAAGCTTTCGTGGTATGAAGAAGACTCTAGAACGGCAACTGGTCGTCTTTATCAGAATAATTACACCGTATGTTGCCTTTGACATCTTTTCCTTTTCTTAAATGTGTAAAATTCAAAATCAGACTATATCTGCAATTTTTTGTGCAAGTTTTACTTAAGAGCCCTGTGGGCATCTTACAAGGTGTTAAGAATTTCTTGGATTCAATTTATTTAAAAATTGTTAAGCGGCAAGAGCTGTTATGTATCCTGAAAATTTGCTTAATGTGAAACGAAATTTGCACCTCTTAATCAGTTTATTTAATGTCAAACTGGAAATAAGTACTTTATAATCTTTTGTGATAAGTGTTTTAGAAATGGTAAATAATGTTTACTGGATACCAGGTCCGGTCCTTCAGCGTAATTTATTCTGAGCGCCTGGACGCCACTTGAAGTTTCATAAGAGTGGCGCTAGTAACGCTAGTATGAGGATGCAAATCAGGTTTACTTTAAACACACGCTGTCACAGTCGTGAGCGTTAGTTATGTTTTAGATTGGACGTGGTGAGTTGATGTTAGTCACCAATGCCTAAGAGGTGACAATGATGCCATTATCAACACCACACAGAATTTAAACGACACAGTGTAATTGGGTCACAAGAATTTTGATGTTCTTCCTGCGATTTTGTTGAAAGACTTAGAACGAATGTAGCCACTATACATGACTGCTGGCAGCGGTGGTCACGAGAATGTACAGTCGGAAGAAGACCGGGCTGCGGAATGCCATGTGACGCTACCGAGAGGAAAGACAATGGCGTTCGGTATACCAGCTGGCACTACAGTGATAAGGAGGGTAATATATAGACTTCATTTCATGAAAATCGAAAACATTGCAATTTCAAGTTTTATCTAAAATCGTGTGCTAAGCTTATTAGTTCATACGTTTAATCAACATCGCATAGTACCTCGAGGAACCATTGAATGGCGCTGCTAATTTCGTAAAACGCTAAAAAACCAATACGTGGCGTTTTAGCACTTTTAGCACTGTGGCAGATGTATTTTTGCGAGTTTACGTCTGTAACAAAATTAAGCACCGCAATCTCACTTTTCCGAATATAGACTAAAATTGAATTTACTTGGCTAGGATAACGAGATTTATTAATTTCGCTTTGTCTACTAAATTTTGGAGTGGTCCTGGGAGCAGATGCTTTTCGCACGGCCAACTCTACGTGGTACTCTCCATGTTAACGAAGGAAACATGCTCTTTTTTCCTATCCCTTATCATACTGCTTCAAACGTTGTATACCATACCTATACCTTTTATCCAAATAAATACAGATTCATTAGGATTAAGTTTTCTTTTGTTACGTGTATACAATACAAGTGGAGACGTAGAGTCATATGCAGATTTACCAAAGTCTTTATTAGCAATTTCAAACATATGATAAGTACGAAACGAAATTACATCTCTATCATTAAAACTTTCAAGACCAGGTACGCTAGGAACTCAGGTACTACCTCTTACTATGGCAACTGTCAACCATCCATTACCATGAGAGAAGGTATCATTTATGTCCAAACTAAAATTAAGAGTACATCCAAGAAACACACAAGGTGCATCAACGAGCGCGTTGATGGCTTAAATAAATTCCACGTATTCCACACCTTCAGCAGAGCTACAAATTAATGTCGAGCCATGCAAGGTTTCTTAGCTAGTATAAATATGTGTGTGGTTTGAGCAGATATTCTTCGATTTTATGAAAGGGTATGTGTGCATCAGAAAATATGGAGAAATCGAGGCAGACAGCAAAAAATATACATCAACACAGACGAAACTCAGGTAATACAACACAGTTACAAAGACCGAAAAAGAACAGAAACGCCATCGAATCACGTGGCAGACATCAGGAAAATATTATTCCCACTTTATGGGCACATCCAAAGACTCCCAAAAACAAGACTTCCCTCACAATATTGCTACGAACACAGAACCACTGAAAATTATACCCTTGATCTAATAGATCAAAAATGATTTACAAAAGGCTCACATAACTCCATCTGACATTTCCAAGAGAAATTCATGCGGACAAAATATTGGTTATAGTGAAGCACTGTCCAAGAATGAAGTCACCACCAGACAAGGGACAAAGCGGACTGAAAAAAGAAATAGCGTCCACCGAGAAAAAATGAGAGCTGCTTGGATTTTTACAACAGTCAGCAACTCAAATTCTTCAGTTTCGAAAACATCAGATGCAGCAAAAACTCTAGTTTTAAATTTTTGGAAATAGAGAAGCATCAGGACTCGTGTTCAGCGGTAGATTCTGATTCTGCAATTCAGAGTGCTGGTAAACATTATCTAAACTGAAGAAGGGGGTGGGGGGGGTGGGGGGAAGAAACTGAAGGAACTTATGATATCAACTGCATCTGGACTGTATGCGAAATCACCGTCGGTGTCGTATCGATAGCTACGATGCCACAACGTAGGTGCGCTCTGCTAGGTTGGCACTATGACACAGACAACGACGACAGCGCCCTCTACCCTGCGCTGTGCAGCTCTACGAGCGCCGCTCCGGATTTCAGCCCATTTGATGCCTAGCAGACGACCAAGCAACATTGTTTCTATTTCGTAGTGGGTGAGTCACTACAGATTTCTTCATATTCTAGTAACTGTTAGGTTTGATTGATGAACGGCTTCGCACCTACGTGCTCATCTGTACGCAAAGTTAAGTAAAAGAGTTATAACTCATATGCAGTACCGAACCTTTTCACCTATTTCTGCTCCTACTCACTTCCTCCATTCGGCCTACCTTTCAGTTTACAGGAGCAGACCCATGTGCTGCCTTCCAGCTGGGATACAAAAGTCGGGACTCGAAGAGGAATCTTCTGCTTACTAGGCCGTTACGTTAACCACCGTGCCATCCAGACACAGTGTTTGTCACAAATGCGCGGACTATTTCGGCGCGCTACCTGGCCAGCTCACATTCCAACCTAGCGCCACCTATCTGCAGTCTCCGTCCACGTCCTCCATTCTCGCTAATCTTAGATTCCCTTTGAAGTTCGAATGAAATATACATCTGCACTGCGTGACTGTGGATTCATTGTCCATCGAGGCAAACCAGTTACATAATCGCATGGAGTCTGTTCTTTCGAACGTGTCCAAAAGAACAGACACTACTTATTCATATAATGGTAAAAAAGTTGTGCGCGTAGTTCACGCACCACGTAGCGCCGAGTCTCAGACAGGATAGGGACGTAAATGAAACCAGTGTTCTAGACACAGAGGTGTACACACATTGCTTTCACCTGTCCGTGTTTGCTCGTTAAGGAGGCAGGCAACCCGCCGCACGTTATCAGCAGAATGAGCAGGTGGCTATACTCCCAACCAAGCCAAGTTGTGCCCAATTCAAGCAGGTAACAAGAGTCTTGTTTACCTGCCCGTCTTCCCGCGGTGCTACGCTACGAAGCAGTTTATTCTGTACGTCTTCACTGAGCAGTTATGAGTAACATTCAAGGGTCGATGTAAAGTCCGTTTTTACCTGCGCTTCACAGGGCGAGGCTCAAGGAAACAAATATTCATTTTAGATCTACATCTGAATCTACATACATACTCCGCAGTCCACCATATGGTGCGTGGCGGAGGGTACCTCGTACCACAACTAGCATCTTCTCTCCCTGTTCCACTCCCAAACAGAACGAGGGAAAAATGACTGCCTATATGCCTCTGTACGAGCCCTAATCTCTCTTATCTTATCTTTGTGGTCCATCCGCTAAATGTGAGTTGGCGGCAGTAAAATTGTACTGCAGTCAGCCTCAAATCTCCTCAGTAGCCATTCACGAAAAGAACGTCTCCTTTCTTCTAGAGACTCCCACCTGTTTCTGAAGCGTTTTCGTAACACTCGCGTGATGATCAAACCTACCAGTAACAAGTCTAGCAGCCCGCCTCTGAATTGCTTCTATGTCCTCCTTCAATACTACCTGATAGGGATCCCAAACTCTCGAGCAATACTCAAGAACAGGTCGTATTAGTGTTTTTTAAGCGGCCTCCTTTACAGATGAACCACATCTTCCCAAAATTCTACCAATGAACCGAAGACGTCTACCCGCCTTCCCCACAACTGCCATTACATGCTTGTCCCACTTCATATCGCTCTGCAATGTTACGCCCAAACATTTAATCGACGTCACTGTGTCAAGCGCTGCACTACTAATGGACTATTCAAACGTTACAGGATTCTTTTTGTTATTCATCTGCATTAATTTACATTTATCTATATTTAAAGTTAGGTGCCATTCTTTACACCAATCACAAATCCTGTCCAAGTCATCTTGTATCCTCCTACAGTCACTCAACGACACCTTCCAGAACACCACACCATCATCAGTAAACAGCCGCACATTGCTATCCACCCTATCCAATAGATCATTTATGTAGATAGAAAACAACAGCAGACCTACCACACTTCCCTGGGGCACTCCAGAAGATACCCTCACCTCCGATGAACACTCATCATCCAGGACAACGTACTGGGTTCTATCACTTAAGAAGTCTTCGAGCCACTCACATACTTGGGAACCAATCCCATATGCTCGTATCTTAGTTAGGAGTCTGCAGTGGGCACCGAGTCAAACGCTTTCAGGAAGTCAAGGAATATGGCATCCGTCTGATAAACTTCATGCATGGTTCGAAAGATATCATGTGAAAAAAAGGGCGAGTTGCGTTTCCCAAGAGCGATGCTTTCTAAAGCCGTGCTGATGCATGGACAGCAACTTCTCTGTCTCAAGGAAATTTATTATATTCGAACTGAGAATATGTTCGAGAATCCTGCAACAAACCGATGTTAAGGATATTGGTCTGTAATTTTGAGGATCCGTCCTTCTACCCTTCTTACATACAGGCGTCACCTGCGCTTTTTTCCAGTCACTCGGGAATTTTCGTTGGGCAAGGGATTCGCGATAAAACCGAATTGGAATCCCATCAGGACCTGGAGATTTATTTATTTTCAACCCATTCCGCTGCTTCACAACCCCAGGGATATCTATCACTATGTCCTGCATACGGGAATCTGTACGAGACTCAAACGGCGGTATGCTTGTACGATCCTCCTGCGTGAAAGATTTCTCAAACGCTAAATTTAAAATTTCAGCTTTCGTTTTGATGTCTTCCGTTGCCAGGCCAGATTGATCAGTGAGTGACTGGATGGAAGCCTTCGACCCGCTTACCGATTTTACGTAAGACCAGAATTTGCTTGGGTTTGCAGCAAGATCTTTTGCTAAGGTATGACGGTGGTAGTGGTTGAATGCTTCGCGCATTACTCTTTTTACACCAGCACGATTCTCTACTAATTTTTGCCTGTCCTCATTCTCCCGATCTTTCTTTTTGCCGCGAGTGCAACTGCCTTTGCTTCCTGAGCATTCTCAGAATTGCACTGTTAAACCACGGTGGGTCTTTTCCGTCCGTAACCCACTTTTTCGGCACATACTTGTCCAATGCGTTGTAGGCTAAAAAAAGGTGGATTTTTTGGTCCTGCTTTTCTTTCTGTGCGTGTTTCGGGCTTGTTTACTTACAGAGGCGGATAAAAGTATCCAGACACATGTCAGATGCGTATCTCACTGTCAACTGTAACTGATGCATACGCGAAATGTGTATCTGCGTATGTGCCATAATGCAGGGAATATTTCGAAAGGCGTCGACTAAGCGAATGTCACTGTACGCTCTCCCTAGAACTATCCGTTATGTGTTACCATCACAGGCTTGTGTTTCACTCGGGACAAAAGTAATAAGACACCGCCCCGTATGACAAGTTAATCGCAGTGTGAAGGCACAACTCGGCGGCAGCAAGCAGTCAGTGTACGCAAGGCAGCTGTCTCGTACTATAAGGAAGCAAAGGTCTCGCCAAAAGAGACCAACGTAGCGCCATGCCCCGTAAAGGTAGGGAAACGACAGTTGAAGAGCGAAGGTTTACTCTGCGGCTGCACAGTGAGAGAAAAGCATATGCAGAAATAGGCAAGCTCGTCAACCGAAGTCGAGAAACTGTATTTAGTATCGTCCAGAAAGAAGAAAAAGCTCTCATCAGTCGCCGACGACAGGGGCGACCCCAGAAACTAACGAACAGAGATAAGAGGAAGATAGTTCGAAAGGCGAAAAATGACCCGCGAACAACGGCCTCTGCTATACCTGCAGAACTGGCAGAAGGTGCTGGTACCGAACAATGTACATATGCCTGAACAGTTCTGGGTACAATGCCAGAGTGCCAAGGCGCAAACCGTTCGTCAGTAAGTGTAACACAAAATGCGGATGGTTTTTGAAGAATAATTTGTCGGCAAGGATGTGACCTTCTGGGACAAGATTCTGTGGAATGATGGATGCAAATTTACTTTGAGCCATATGGGTGGCCGTAGTTTAGTGTGGCGTCAAGCGAACACAGAGTGGGTGCCCAAAAACATGCAAGCAGCCATCAGTCATGGAGGCGGAAGTGTGATGATGTGGGGATGCATGTTTTCCAGAAGTGTTGGAGAGCTTGTCTTTATTGAAGGCAACATGGACAAATTTGTCTATCTCGAAATACTCAAACAAAATCTGACGAAGTTGGATCTTGGAGGTGACTTATTTCCAACAATCCAATATTCCTAAGCATACGGCGGAAATTGTTAAACAAACACATCCCTCATCGCCTCAATATCCCATCGCATTTGCCAGACATCAGTCCCATTTAAACATCTGGAATGAAATGAAAACGAGACTACACAAACTCCGGCCGGAGTGGCCGAGCGGTTCTAGGCGTTTCAGTCCTGAACCGCGCGACGCTATGGTCGCAGGTTCGAATCCTGCTTCGGGCACGGATGTGTGTGATATCCTTAGGTTAGTTAGGTTTAAGTAGTTTAAGTTCTAGGGGACTGATGACCACAGAAGTTAAGTCCCATAGTGCTCAGAGCTATTTGAACTACACAAAAGATATGTGAGCAGTTTGACACATTTGCGTGCATTGATAAAGAAGAATGGGTGAATATCGGGTCGGATGCAACGAAAAACGTTATTTACTCCACGCCACAGGGACTGAGGGCTGTAATACAGAGAGAGGGACACATTACCAAATACTGACTGCTGATTATCCGAATACTTTTGCCCATTGTATATTTCGATTTTCTTTCTTTTTTACATAAGGCGTGTTTTGTTACTTGTTGTTCTGCATAGGTTCAGATTGACATATGTAATACACATTTGTAAAGAATAAAATATATGAGTTAAAAACACGTTTAAGGTTTACTTCTCTGATGACTCCCAGTGTCCGCCTCTGTATTTCCAAATGAACGGCTTTCTCTGCAGATTCACTCTCTTTCGACTGTCAATGGCTATTTTCAAATCGAAGTTTGGTGAACTCATGAACAAGCTTGGTGCGGTTTGGTTCATTTTCAAGATTGATCTTCACCTTGTTTACTTTCAGTTCCTTTGGATCAACAATTTTTGTGAACAGTACTGTTATTTAAGTTTTCGAGACTACCCTTCGGCAGTGCATCCGCACCTGAGATGTTTCAACGTTACTTATTGCAGTTTACTATTTATGTGACATAGCAGGTTCAGATTGCACTCCACGAAAACGTCTACACAATTTCAGGAAATTGCTTGAAGTGTTCCCTGACGCTTTTTTAAAGTGTAATCGAGACAAATGATCATTTCTACACACTGAGAGTGAATATTTGGGACACGTTACCAAAAGTCAGTATGTCCACCCATTGCAGTCATATATAGTCGCCTTCCAGACCTCCGCTTCCTATGCATCAATGAAGTCCAAGAAGTAATGAGTAAATAAACTTATTACAAACGGTTCATCCCACACAGGGCACAGATTGAAGTTCCACTGCATTATCTTCACAGAGAGAATATTTCGTTTCACTGGACTATGTAGTGTCAGGTCGCATTTCAATAACTGAAGGATGCCTTATTGAGAGATCGATATTTGGTATATTTTGATCTCATTAGGTCGGTTTTTCTGGCAGTTTATGCATCCTGTTATGGGATTAGCGCTGTTCTCTCTCACAGAGCTGGATCAATGGACAAGCCAACTGCCTCTGGTTAGAAATACCTCAATAAAGCACAACTATTTACAGACTGAGAAGGAAGTTATTGCCGTCATATGTGGGGTAACCAAATTCTGCCTATACTTTTAGGGAAGCAAACTCTACTTGATATTGGACCACAAGCCTCTCACCTCAGTGTTCAGCGCTTCAAAGCCAGTCCCTAGGTGCATAGTGCAAAAGTTATAGTGTTGGTCTCTGATCGTCTTTGGCCTCTGCTCATCTCCGTTTAAGAGTATCAAATTTTATACTTGTCAGTGGCTAAGCATTCGAATGTAATCACTCTTTACCACCTACCACTTGGCACTGGTTCGGGTTCGACACCTTAGAAGGGTCTTGCTTTCATGTTGATGTCAAGGATAACAAAAACGTTGATGGTTTTCCCATCGACCACCGACGGATTGTTAAGGCAACAGCCGTGGACTCCAGTCTCAAGATTATGTTGCAGTACTTCCACACCAGTTAGACATAAACAATGAAGCAGTTTAGCAATCCGATCGTACCCTGATATATTGTGCTTTGTCACAGCAGGGAGTCATCCCCCTACGCAAAGAGAACTATCAGTCCCATGTGATTGCGTGAAGTTTGCTTCAGAAGGAAATTCTACCCCTTCTTCTCCATTAAGAATATTTGGAAATTGTACTTCCACGCAGCTCACCTGGCGTCATTGCACATGGATCAGCATGGATGCTGAAATAGAACAACTGACTTCACAATGTGCAGCATGTGCAGAATACCAAGCTGCTCCACAAAAAAGACTTTTGGATTAGCCCAAGTACCTTGGTAACGTTTGCTTTTTGTTATTACAGGTCCCTACTGGAATTCTCTTTGCCTTATTGTGAGAGACGGTCTTAGTAAGTTTACATTCAAGCACTGATGCACTCCAACACAGGAGCTAGCGCTATCAAATATGCACTACTGGTCATTAAAATTGCTACACCAAGAAGAAATGCAGATGATAAACGGGTATTTATTAGACAAATATATTATACTAGAATTGACATGTGATTACATTTTCACGCGATTTGGGTGCATAGATCCTGAGAAATCAGTACCCAGAACAACCACCTCTGGCCGTAATAACGGCCTTCGTACGCCTGGGCATTGATTCAAACAGAGCTTGGATGGCGTGTACAGCTACAACTGCCCATGCAGCTTCAACACGATACCACAGTTCATCAAGAGTAGTGACTGGCGTATTTTGACGAGCCAGACGTTTTCAATTGGTGAGAGATCTGGACAATGTGTTGGTCAGGGCAGCAGTCGAACATTTTCTGTATCCAGAAAGGCCCATACAGGATCTGCAGCATGTAGTCGTGCATTATCCTGCTGAAATGTAGGGTTTCGCAGGGATCGAATGAAGGGTAGAGTCACGGGTCGTAACACATCTGCAATGTAACGTCCACTGTTCGAAGTGCCGTCAATGCGAACAAGAGGTGACCGAGATGTGTAACCAATGGCACCCCATACCATCACGCTGGGTGGCGATGACGAATACACGCTTCCAATGTGCATCCACCGCGATGTCGCCAAAATGGATGCGACCATCATGATGTTGTAAACAGAACCTGGATTCATCCGAAAAAATGACGTTTTGCCATTCGTGCACCCAGGTTGGTCGTTGAGTACAACATCGCAGGCGCTCCTGTCAGTGATGCAATGTCAAGGGTAACCGCAGCCGTGGCCTCCGATAGTCCATGCTGCTGCAAACGTCGTCGAACTGTTCGTGCAGATGGTTGTTGTCTTGCAAACGTCCCCACCTGTTGACGCAGGTATTGAGACGTGGCTGCACGTCCGTTACAGCCACGCGGATAAGATTCCTGTCATCTCGACTGCTAGTGATACGAGGCCGTTGGGATCCAACACGGAGTTGCGTATTGCCCTCCTGAACCCACCGATTCCATATTCTGCTAACAGTTATTGGATCTCGATCAACCCGAGCAGCAATGTCGCGATATGACAAAGCGCAATCGCGATAGGCTACAATTCGACCTTTATCAAAGTCGGAAACGTAATGGTACACATTTCTCCTCCTTACACGAGGCATCACAACAACGTTTCACCAGACAACGCCGGTCAACTGCTGTTTGTGTATGAGAAATCTGTTGGAAACTTTCCTCATGTCAGCACGTTGTAGGTGTCACCACCGGCGCCAACCTCGTGTGAATGCTCTGAGAAGCTGATCATTTGCGTATCACAGCATCTTCTTCCTGTCGGTTAAATTTCGCGTCATCTTCGTGGTGTAGCAATTTTAATGACCAGTAGTGTATGATTTGAATGTTTTGCATCGAAGGTCTACCAAACGTGTTGGGTTTCGAGAATGGACCCTAGTTCACACTGGCAGAATTTTAGTAATTTTCTAACGTTAATGGCTTCAAGCACCTATCCAACCTCGCTCCAGCAGTGAAGCAGAACGCTTCATCAAGACTTACTGTCAGCAGATGGACAAGTAACATTCTTCCCATATACGGAAGCTCACTTTAGTCCACTTTCTCACAGCCTACCACACCCTACCATGTTATGGCCAGTTACCAGCGGAGTCCTTGCGTGGACGCCAACATAGCACACTGCGTCAGCTGCTGCATCCTCCACAGCCGTCGGCCTCTTTCCCTTTGTGCCGTTAGTTTAATGTGCATGATTTTGTCTTTTTCAGAATTTTTGGCACAGATAGGTGCTGGGAACGAGGTGTTATCACCAAAGTATTGGCCTCTCTAGTATAACGTATAGCGTCCCACCAGACTGCAGAATACCCATCAGAACCATCCTTTCCTTTGTGGGCTGCGTGACCCTGCCACAGGTTTCTGATTTTCAGATTCAGTGCCCAGGAAGTCTCCACCACCCCCTACCCCTCGGGTTCCACGTCGACGGCGCCGGACGGTCAGCGCCGTCGCTGTCATCGCATCACCAGCCGTCAGCGATGGGCATCCTTCACCCTGCCGCCTCTCAGTGGGCGTTATAGAATGCTCTGGTCACCATTGTTCCTCAACCGATGGAAGAAGGTGCGGCGTCCCTTGGTCTTGGTGTACACGCCAGTCGATGTTGCCAGCTATTCGCAAGACAAATGTTGGGGAGTGGATATGAGCTTGTCATCGGTTGGAGTTTTGGCTCCTGCCTTCTCATTGGCACCAGACAACTCCCGGAGTCGTTTCCGTCAGCACCAGTACAGGGTGACGGCGAAGAATTTTGGGGGAGAGGAATGTTGCTGGGGGTGTAGACAACCAGTCATGCGACGTACTTTTGAACACGTTTTCTGAATTCTATACTGAGCAGATAGTTCGGCAGCCCATACGCAAGGCAAATATCTTAGAACTAGTAGCTACAAATTGGCCGGCCCTTATCGACAACGTCAATGTAGAAACTGGGATTAGCGATCATGATGTCATTTTAGCAACTATAGTTACTAAAGTCAATAAATCAGTCAAGAAGCTAGAAGAGTATGTCTGCTAAAAAGAGCAGATAAGCAGTTGCTAGCATATCACTTTGTGAAATGACATCACTGAGGTCCAGTAAGATGGACATAGAGGAATTATCGGCAAAGTTTAAGATGACTGTAAATGTTGGTCTAGACTTTTGTGTTCTAGTAAGTGGATTAAGGACTGAAAACCCACCATGGTTTAGTAACGAGATTCGGAAACTGCTGAAGATGGTGCACCGTCGTTTCAAAAGAGAACGTGCAAATGACGACAAGCAAAGATTAGTAGAGATTTGTGTGTCTGTGAAAAGACCTATCCGAGAAGCAGACAACTATTACCGCTGTCATACCTTAGCAAAAGATGTGACAGAGAACCAGATAACTTTCTAGCCCTCTGTAAAAACGCTAAGTAGGTCCAAGGCTTCCATCCAGTCGCTTTTTGACCAATGTTGAAGGTAGCAAAACGAAAGCAGAAGTTTTAAGTTTCAAGTTCAAGGAATCATTCACGCAGAAGAATCATTCAAACATACCGTCGTTTGACCATCGAACTGACTCCCGTATGGAAGACATAGTAATAACCATACCTGGTGTGGATCAACTGAAGGAGTTGAAAGCAAATAAATTACCAGGTCCGGCTGTAACCTCAGTTCAATTTTTCAAAGAGTACTCATTCGCCCCTTACTTAGCTTGCCTACATCTCGAATCTCTTGTCCAGCGTAAAGTCCCCAACCATTTGGAAAAAAGCGCAGGTGACTCCTGTATAAAAAGGACAAAAGAAAGGGGTCGCTAAATCACAGTCCAACATCCCTAATATCGATTTGCTGCAGAATTATTGAGCACATTCTGAGATGGAATATAATAAATTTTCTTGAGACTGGAAGCTCATGTCCTCGAATCAGCATAGTTTTAGAAAGCATCGCTCACGCGAAGCTCAGCGTTCCCCTTTTCTTACATTGTACACTGAAGTGTAGATCAAAGGCAACAGGCAGAGTCCATATTTCTAGATTACCGGAAGGAGTTTGACGCGGTGCCCCATTGAAGGTTGTTAATGAAGTTAGGAGCATATGGAATAGCTTCACAAATATGTGAGTGGCTCCATGATTTCTTAAGTTATAGAAACCAGCATGATTTCCTCGATGGCGAATGTTCATCAGAGATAAGAGTATCGTAAGGGGTGCCGTAGGGAAGCGTAATAGGACCACTCTTATTCTTTATATACATAAATGATTTTGTGGGCTGGGTGGGCAGTAATCTGAGGTGATTTGCTAATGATGTTGTGTTGTACGTTAAGGTCTCCCCGTTGACGGATACAAGATTACTTAGAAAAAATTCCCAGTTCGTATGATGCATGGCAGATACCTCTAAATACAGAAAAATGTAAGTTAATGCAGATGAGTAGAAAAAACTAACCCGTAACGTTCGGATACAGAATTAGTAGTTTCCTCCTTGACACAGTCACGTCGTTTCAATATCTTGGCGTAACGTTGCAGTGCGATATGTAATGGAACGAACATATGAATATTGTAGCAGGAAATGCTACAACTGTAGAGGAGCCCACATATATGACGCTAGAACGACCTATTCTTGAGTACTGCTCGAGAGTTTGGGATCCTCAGCAGATCTAATTAAAGAAAGACATCGAATCAATACAGAGGCAGACTAGATTTGTTACCGGTAGGTTCGAACAATTCGCAGGTGTTACGGAAACGTTTCGGGAATTCAAACGGGAATCCCTGGAGGGAAAGCGACATTCTTTCCAAAGAACGCTATTGAGAAAATTTAGAGAACCAGTGCTTGAAGCTGACCGCAGAGCTGTTCTGTTACCTCGAACATACATTGCACGCAAGGACCACGAAGAGGAGAAATTAGGGTTTATATGGAGGCATATAGATAGTCGTTTTACCCTCTTCTATTTGGTATTGCATACACTCCGCCCACCTGACATAAGGTGGATTGCAGTGTGTCGTTGTGGATGTAGATGCAGATGGTATCACATGCTATGGATACCACGTTGCTCCAGTCCACGTCTGTACTTCGGCAGCAACCCATGTGACTGCACTCCCAATATGCGGCAAGCTGCGAGACACACACTCTTCAGCCAACGCGTCAGTGCCGCTGCGGACCAGACTTACCAGGACACGACACTGACCTTCCAGCTAACCTGTCTGACAGTTTAACTCTGCTTGTCTAATCTAAGCGGTGTCATTCACCATCGGCTGTTACTGTGGACATCGAACTGGCCTATCTCAAGAACTTGCTTTATATTATACACAATGTGACCAAAAGCATCTGGACACCCTCCAAAACATACGATTTTCATGTTAGGGTCAATGTGCTGCCACATAATGCCAGGTACTCCATATCAGTGCCTCAGTAGCCATTAGACATCGTGAGAGAACAAAATGGGGCGCTCGGCCCAACTCACGGACTACGAACGTGGTCAGCTGATTGGGTGTCACTTGTGTCATACGTCTGTACGGGAGATTTACACACTCCTAAACATCCCTAGATCCTTTGCAAAAACAGACATAATGTCTTATGGGATAACAGCAATCAGTGATTTTATAATGTTACTTTAAATCCGTCTTGATTGCAAGTTTTTTTTTTTTTTTTTATTATTCATATGACCGGTTTCGGTTCATTCAGAACCATCTTCAGATCTGATATTTAAGTTACAGGAGTAACCCGTCCAATTCAGCAACTTTCACATGCTACGTCACATGTAACTTAAATATCAGATCTGAAGATGGTTCTGAATGAACCGAAACCGGTCATATGAATAATAAAAAAAAAATTGCAATCAAGACGGATTTAAAGTAATATCCCTAGATCCACTGTTTCCAATGTGATAGTGAAGTGGAAAGGTGAAGGGACACGTACAGCACAGAATCGTACAGGTCGACCTCGTCTGTTGACTGACAGAGACCATCGACAGTTGAAGAGGGTCATAGTGTGTAATAGGCAGACATCTATCGAGACCATCACGCAGGAATTCCAAATTACATCGGAATCCACTGCGAGTACTACGACAGCGGCTACGACAGCGGCTGCTCATAAGCCACACATCAAGCCAGTAACTGTAAAACGACGCCTCGCTTGGTGTAAGGAGCGTAAAAATTGGACGATTCAACAGTGGAAAAATGTTGTGTGGAGTGACGAATCACGGAACACAATGTGGCGATCCGATGGCAGGGTGTGGGTATGGCGAATGCCTGGTGAACGTCACCAGCGTGTTGAGCAATTCGGGGATGGCGACTGCATCTTCCAACACGATCGAGCACCTGTTCATAATACACGGCCTGTGGCGGAATGGTTACACGACAGTAACATCCCTGTAATTGACTGATCTGCGCAGAGTCCTGACCTGAATTCTGCAGAACGCTATTGGTAGAAAACCGTCTTGGTTGCAATTTTAGTTTTCTATTTTTCTATTACGCGTTTCACCTTAGTTAGGCATCTTCAGGTTGATCTACAAACAAAACAGAGAACAAATACATCTGTTTAAGAATCGCGATCGCGTTGTGCAGACTTGGATAACCTAAAAGCATGTATAAACAGATCAAATACCGAAAGAGCTAATACCTTAGTTTGGTATTTCTTAGAACGATCCTTTATATAATGTAGCCAAAGGGCATCGTCGAATATATCAGGCCAACATCGCCTTCGTTAAACGCAGTAAAAACTATAAATATAAATTAGTAAAAACAGACAAGAGAATTCACCAGTGATCGGACACTCAGAAATGCAATCATATTTCCGAAGCCTTATGACAAGGCCTTACCTTCCTAGATGGATGTGAGTGACTCCAAGACCTGCACAGCGCGTTCCCGTTCACAGGAGCGAGTAACAGAATAAGATGGGGCTCAAGTAGTAAGCATAATGCACCAAAGCGTCGTGTGCTAGTACTGACATCTAATGGAATCACCTCAATAGGTGGCGCTGCAACACAGCTGCTGCAGAGAATGAGAGATCGTAAACTGGATATTCATAGCCACTAAAACTTTATAAATGTAATGCACAGAAAAACATTAATACGATGGAATTGCTAGGAGAAACACCTGTGCAATAACTTATCCGAAAATTTTGACGAAGTAAAATGCAAATGAAGGCGGCAAATTTAAAATGAGAAAACAGGGTGAGACAGAAACAGCCTTGGAATATTTGTTTAAGGCGGTTGGGGACCTTGAGGACACCATTGGTGTTTTGGAAGGCACTCAACCTAGTGACAGTCAACTCGATAGGGGGCGGGCACAGTCAGTGCATTTAAACAATCGGATAGCGGATTTAGGAATGTTAGGTCTGGATGATCATCATAAAAAATTAACCGCTGAGTTGGAGTCTTTTGTTAATGGATTGAAATTTAAGCTTACACGTCTAGAATTGGATGGCAGGAGATCTGAAGAGCGGGACTCGCTATATCAAAGAGGAACTGAGAACCAGCATGGGGGTGTGTTGCTGTATTCTCTGTGGAGTTAGATGCAGCCTTTGCTAAATTGCCTAATCCTCTGGCTTATTTCTTTCGAGATAGTACTGAATTAGTTGTAGATCGACTTGAGCAGGTAGAAAACATACTGTGGTTCATCTTTAACAACATACTGCTGCCTTTTGTGTTCCGCACCAAGTAGTTTTGTCAATGTTGTATCCGTTAGCTAGAGGTGAGTTGCGGAATCTCCCGTCCCGAGCCATGGCGGAAGGGTTCTCCTAACAGCAATTGAGGGAGCTCATAATTAGGCAGAGACTGACCACCTGAGTTCGGAAACAGCTAGAGTGTCGTTACATTTGGAAGATGCAGTAAGATAAAAAGCAGTTACATCACTACATCGACAAAGATCAGACGGCCTGCTTGGCCTTGTTGATCGATTTGCCAGAACGAGAATTAGTGTCTATTGTTCTTAGAGGAATGCGGGCGGCACTTTGTTTTTCGTGATCGTCCTTCAACCTGGGAGGAGCTCCGTGCGACTGTTGTAGCGATATCTGCGTTGCCGCTTGGGTACAATGTATGTCGTGAAGTTGAAGGTCAGGCCACGGGCATTGTTAAGGGAAATTCTGAATTGACTACATCGGCTGAGGTCGTTAAGAGGGAACCCCAGTGTTGCTTCTGGTGCTGTAGCACGGCTCATTTGGTGCGCTCTTGCGTTCGACCTCGCGCGCCTAGAGCCGATAAATGGCGCCGGGCTGGCCGGCGACCTCGGGATCGAGCCTTGAAACCTTGGTGTACCCGTGTTGTCGCTTACTCATCACCACCCTTGCCTTATATTTGTTCTCGAGTAGGTAGGGAACCCATTTGCGCTATTTTGGATTCTGATAGCTCGCTTTCACTACTAAGCTTTGAATGGTTTCTTGAATTTGGGCATCTTACGAAACTTCAGTTGGTCCCTTGTCCGGTGCAGAGATTTTGGGTGGCCAACGGCCAGGTGTTGCCTTTGCATGGTTGGGTCCCAGGGAGTATATCGGTTGGGAATTTTTACTGGTCTTTATCATTTGCCTTGGTCAAGAAGTTCCCGGTCGATTTAATTTTATGGTGTGATTTCATCGATAAAACGGTGTTAATCTTGGATTATTCTTGGCGCACCTTCTTCTTTAAGTTCGCTCCTGCGGAGCAGTTTGGTTTTTGTGAATGTACTAAACGTTCTGTGCATCGAGATGCCGCCATCCTGGCTGTTGAGGCTGTGTCTGAGTTCGATCTCGCCCACCTCTCCCCACATCACGCCTCTCTCTTACAGAATTAGTTACAGAGGTTCCTGGAGCTTCTTTGTGATAGGTTGGGGTTACTAATGTTCTTAATTACCATATCCATCTATCTGACGATATTCCTGTTAGGCAGTCCCCATATCGCCCCTCACCCCATAAGGTTAAGATATGGAGAGCTAAAATGTCCAAAAAGCTTGAACAAGAGGTTATTAGGCCTTCGACACCTGTCTATGCTTCTCCCATATTCCTTGTCCCTAAGGATCAGGGACGGGATTTCATGCCTGTTGTTGACTACCAGCGCCTGAAAGCTAAGGTTGTCCTCAAGTCTGTTCCTCTACCTGATCTTAATAACTCCTTTACTTCGTTTGCCGCTGCTAATTGGTTTCCTGTTCTTGATTTGAACCAAGCCTATTATCAGATTCCATTAGCTGAAGAATGTAAACTTGTTACTGCATTTTGTACTGATTGGAATCTGTTTGAGTTTAACGGGGTTCACATTGGTTTGGCTACTGATGCAGCAGTTCTTACTCGTTTGCTGTGTAATATCCTTGGGGACTTGAAGTTAGTGTATGTGTATAATTTTTTGGACGACTTGGTTATTTATAGCCGTTTGTTTCAGGACAATTTGGAGCATATCCAGCAAGTTCTTTTGAGATTGCAGGGATCCAGGTTAACTGTTAAACCCTGTAAATGGACATTAGCCATGCAGCAGGTGTCCTTCTTACGTCACTTAGTGTCAGGTCAGAGTATTCGCATCGACCAAGAGCGAACTAAAGCATTACGTCTGCCTCCACCAACTGATAAACGTGGAATTGCTAGGTTCATAGGCATGCCCAACTATTTAAGGCGGTTTGACCGTAATTTTGCTCAGTTGGTGGCCCCCTTAAACGAATTGCGCCGGAAAGAAGTGTGTTTTCAATGGGACTGCCCAAGAGGCCGCGTTTGAGCACATTAAGGCAGCTATAGCCAACCGTCCCATTCTCGGAGTACCGGACTTTAATGATAGGTTTATTGTCCAAACTGACGCATCTGATGCGAGAATTTCGGCAGTGCCCCTCCAGGAGTTCGAGGGTCCGAGGCAGCCACTAGCCTATGCGTCTCATCGGTTAACTGGTGACGTCTGCATTTCAATTCGAAGCTAAACACGTGAAAGGCAAGGAAAATGTCCTTGCGGATTTCCTCAGCCGCGTGTTTACTGAATCTACACCTGGCGAGCACACCCAGGAGACAGAAGGAGGCAGTCTTAGTTGTAGCAAGTTAAGGGAGATTCACCTTGTTTTGATGATGTTGTTCAGCATCAGTATCACGACCCTACCTGGGCACCCGTTAAGCAACGCCTCTTCGATGGGGAACTGTCGGATAAGTATGTTATCAAGAAGGGCATTTGGTCTAAAAGAGTGGGACGTGCTAAGCAATTCAAGATCTTTTTGCCAGTAGCTCTGGTGCGGCCGGTTTTCCGTTATTTCCGTAATTCATTGGTGGGTGGGCAGTTAGGAGCTTATAAGACCTTACAAAAAATTAAAGAGCCTCTGACTTGGCTCTCCATGGACCGTGACATGAGAGAGATGGTTTCTCGGTGTCGCATGTGTAATTTAGCCAAACCTAAGAATGCTCTTCAACAGGGGCTGTTGAGTTCTGAGCGCGAATTCTGTCCTATGCACAAACTCTATATCGATTATGTAGGGCTCTTACCTCGTACTAAGAGAGGCGATCGGTACGTATTGGTGATTATCAATGCGTTTTTGACATTTACCTGGCTCCATCCGAGCCGTAATGTGACTGCTACCAGTACTATTTCTTATTTAACTAATGTTTCAGTGTTTTTGGATCCCGCAAACAAATAGTTAGTGATAAAGCGCCCGCCTTCCTTTCAGATCCCTTCAAGGCCTTCTGTTTTCAGAATGGTGTTAAGCATATCACTATTACGCCGTATTATCCGCAGGGATCTTTTGTGGAGAGGGTGAATCGAAATCTTAAATCCACTGTGATTATTTGCCGTCAGAAGAAGCCTAGTGAGTGGGACTCTAGTTTGCCTTGGCTTAATTTTTTCTTTCAATACCACCAATCGTGAGGACTTAAAAGCTACTCATTCCCACCTCCTTGATCCTAACTTATTGGGGAAATGAAGATTTGGTTCTGGCGGATATCACCCCTCGTCAGGGAAAACTGGAACTGTGCCAGATATAATATACTCAAGGCCCATAATAAACATGCGAAGCATTATAATCGTAATCAGCGAGCCTTTTGGGGAAGGCCAGGAAATGGGGTGTACGTCCAAAATTTTCCTGGGAGGCATGTGTGTATCGGAAATCTTAGTAAATTCACACCCAGCTTTTTGGGGCCTTGCACCATTATGCGTATTTTGGGCCTGGTGAATCTGCCCGTTAAGGATAACCGCACCGGTAAGCAGTACCAGGTACACGTTAGCCATGTTAAATTTGGCTAGTTCTATTGTCTAGTTATCCCCCCCCCCCTCGCCCCGCCCCGGGTTGGTGTTTGAGGGGAGAGGTTGAGTCGTGGCTGGCTGATGCTGATGGCTGATGCCATTTTTTCTTTTTGGCATTTTCTCACCATCGAGTGGCGCCTTATTGCTCCCACACTTACTACCTGAATGAGTTGCTCACTTGTCTCTGTCAGTGGCAGCAGCAGCGTTTATCGATACTAGTACTGCTATACCATCTTTGGTGTGACCGATATATTTCCGTGCGATGGTGTGTGTGGGCAGTCAGTCGGTTGTGACAAAGCAGTGAGGAATCCTCCGCGGCGTGTGGTCAGGCCAGGGCCGCTGGCGGTGTGGACACATGGTCGGGGTTGTGAGGCGCTAGCTGCAAGAGCTGCAAAGTTCGTCGCCCACCGAACCCTGGATACTGGAATTGACTAATCAGTTAACCTGTTGCGAAACCACAACCATTGTGACACCTCTTCGTTCATTGCCAGTTGTTGCTTCCTGGGCCGTTTCCACAAGCAGCAACGTATGGTGTGCTGGAGTCGGCAGATTTTGCAGCCATGAGTTGTTCTATGTTCAGTACATGGCCTTCAGCCTAACTTTGTATGAAGTAGCTTAGGATACGGCGTTTCATCTCTATCTCAATTTTTTATCCAGGCCTTAAGCCTCGAGTTGTTCTATGTTCAGTATATGGCCTTCAGCCAAACCTTTTGGGAAATATTTTAAGATATGGCCTTCAGCCTGCTTAAATTAAAATTTGGAAGGTCTTTGTCTAAAACCTTTTAAAATTTCCTTGCTAGAGTTCTTGTTATCCAGGCCTTAAGCCCTCAGTTCTTCTATTTGTAACTAAGGCCTTTAGCCGTGTGTATTCCTTAATGCAATTTTTACAACTTGTGTTCAGGCCTTCAGCCGTATCGTTTCTGAATTCTTTTAAGGGCATGTGTGATTAAGTGTTTTTAACAAATAAAATCTGTATGTTTGTGCAACTAGCAGCAACTGATTTGGGCCAGTTTCCACAACCTGATACGCTCTGTCCTGCGAAACCAGATTTTACATGGAATGTTATCTATTCCTTCTGCCTTAGTCGGTCTTAAGTCCTCCAAATCTATTTTAAAATGTCATTGTAATACTGGATCCTCTATCTCTGCTATCTTCTTCTATCACATCATCAGACATGTCTTTCGCCTCATAGAAGCCTTTCCATCTATTCGCTCTCTTCTCTGCATTTAACAGTGGAATTCCCATTCTCTTCATGTTACCATAATTGCTTTTAATGTCTTGAAAATTCTATATGCTGAGTCAATCGTTCAATCAGTTATTTCTTTTTACATTTCTTCACATTTTTCATGTAGCCATTTCGCCTTAGGTTCCCTGCTTTTCCAATTTATTTCATTCCTCAGTGACTTGTATTTCTATATGCCTGAGTTTTCCTGAGCATTTTTGTACTTCCTTCTGTTATCCATTAACTGAAGTATTTTGTCCGTAATCCATGGTTTCTTTGTATCTATGTTTTCATTTCCAACTTCTGTGATTGCCGTTTTTAGAAGTGTCCATTCTTCATTAACTGAACTGGCTAGTCTCTTAAACTACAACCTGTTCTTCATCGCTACTAAATTGTGATCTGAGTCTATATATACTCCTGTGTACGCCTTTTAATCCAGTTTACGATTTCGGAATCTCTGCCGGCCTTCTCACAGTATACCTCCTCCTTTTGTGATTCTTGAACAGAAATTTCACTGTCACTAGGTGAAATTTATTGCAGAACTCAATTAATCTTCGTCCTCTCTCATTCCTAGTACCAAGCTTGTATTCATTCTTAACCCTTTATTTTACTTCTTCCACTACAACTACATACCAATTCCCCAAGAGTATTAGATTTTCACAAACTTGAAGTACTGAATTATCCGTGCACTATCCTCATATACGTAGTCTGTCTTTGCCTTCGGATTGAGACGTCGGCATGAATACCTTAGCTATCTTTGTCGATGTTAGTATGCTGTCGATTCTGATAGAGACAATCCTTTTACTGATCTGTTCGCAGTAACTCACTCCACAATAGCCCATTCTCTGCCCTAGCTTCCAATTCATAGCGAATCCTACTTCCCTTATATCATTTTCTGCTGCTCTCGATATTTCACTATACTCAACTGTCCGGAAATCGTTCTCTTCTTTCCGTTTCCCTTCACTGACTCCCATGATTTCCTTTTCAAATTTTCTAGCTTCCCTATCACATTCGAACTTCTGACACTTCACGCCCCGACTCGTAGAATGTTATCCTTTCCTTGGCTATTATTTTTTCGTAGTCACCTCCCGTCGGCAGTCTCTTCCCGTAAATCCGAAGGGGGGAAAGGGGAGGGGGGCTAGTCAAGGCCCTTTTGCCAATGGAGAGATCATCGTGACACATTTTCAATTATGGCCCACATGTTCCATTGCCTTCTGCATCCTCATGCTGACGATCGTTACTGATTTTTCTACCTTTAGGGGCAGTTTCCTAGCAAGAGGGCAAGAAATTGTTCTGAAACTTATTACGCACTTTCGCCCTGTTTGATAAGGCCATTGGGTGGATGTGGCTGACCTCTTATGCCGAAAGTCTTTGGACGACATCGCTGATGATTTTCGTTCATCACTTAAGTAGTGGTGGATTTCTGAACGCAGGACCGAGGACGTTCTGATTACTAGCCAAAGCCGCTATCCAAGACCCAGGGTAGATAGATTTGCACAGTGCCCAAATTTGCCGAGCCTATCTCATTTGCTTTGTAGCAGAAATCCTCCACATGTCGTAAACAGCTTGACTCATTTTGTTGGAACTTGTTACAGCGTAAAGATACAGTCTGAGAAACAGTTCAAAATGGTTCAAATGGCTCTGGGCACTATGGGACTTAACATCTGTCACCAGTCCCCTAGAACGTAGAACTACTTAAACCTAACTAATCTAGGGACATCATACACATCCATACCCGAGGCAGGATTCGAACCGGCGACCGTAGCAGTCGCGCGGTTTCGAACTGAAGCGCCTGGAACCGCTCGGCCACAGCGGCCGGCTGAGAAACAGTTGCACACAATTATGCCATGATAGGCAGTTTCAATCTTTGTATCGACTGTTCTTTTCTCAGCCTGGAAATATATGGACCGGGGATTGTTGCGTGAAGAGAAGAAAGAGGAAGGAGACGCTGGTTTCAGTAAGGCTTCGCAGTATATACTGACACTTTCGATATGGCACTAACAATTCTTTCAGTAAAAGTTTCAGGCATTTGGATGTTCTTCAGATATTACAAAAAAATAATCGAGAGAAAATATAACTGCCCCATTAATTCTGAAGACTATTGGTAATTCCAAATTTTTACTAATACTGTATCAAAAGGCGATAGAAAGAAGAGCGCGGCCTATATCCTTCTCCATCCTTGACACCATCCGAGCTTCTACTCCGTTTATAATCAGTCCGATGTTGACGGGATTTTAAATCTTAATTTTCTTCCAAAATACGACTCATAAATGTTTTTAAAGGGTAGTTTTTTTCACGCAGGAGAGCAGTATTTTACCTAGGCTGTAGCCTGAGGCTAGAAACGAAAATATTCTTGAACATCAGCAGTTTTTTATTTGCATTTGTAAGTGTGATGAAAATGTCAGTTTTCACTGTACATCATTTCTCACATTCCCGATATTCTATTACTAAATAATTGCAAAATGCGAAATTCGTGTATCGAACTGATCAGCAGCAATGATTCACCACCATCATCTTCAATTTTCTGTTACATTAGCACATTCTTTCTTATCCATTTCTAGCGGTTCATTGCTTCCTTCTCAAAGCTACTGTGTCCGGTACAGTGCCCAGGGTCCGAACTCTCTTCCTTTCTTGTCTTTCTTTCGACATACCCTTCTATGACCGCTTTTTCATCGTTTCTTAGTATATATCCTATCCATTTCTTTTCTTACTGTTAGAGCCAGTAATTATTTCAGCTGTTCCGCTCTTCCCATCAACTACTCCTTTTTTGCCATATCCATCCTTGTCAGTAGTACTGAAACCTGGAAGACGAGCAAATGATTAGCGTACTACAAGACCCATGGGATAAATAGACATTGTTAGAGAAAATTTTATTCTGACTGTATGGGATCGAGGTATTTCCGTTTCGGATGCGATTTCATTAAGATGCCTAAAAATTGTTACATGTGAAGGATGAAATGTTCGGAGAAATCTTCCCAGTTATTGAATACTGGAGTAACGGAATTACTTTTGCTTTCTGAAATGTTACAACAAGTGAGGAACTGCGAGCGGTAAGGTGTCAGGTCAAAAAAAAAAAAAAGCAGAAAAAGCTTATAAAAGGGAACTCCACATAATTATCACATACTTCTTTAACTTGTACAGTCTAAGGAACCGAAACGAATGCAAGCAAATGAGCAATATAGACTTAGAATGAGAATTTGAACTTGAGATATCAGGCTGTTGAATTTCAAACCACTCTGATGGTTGTGTTTCGACACAGATTAAATAATCCACAGTGTGAACTAAGTGAGAAAAACATTTAAGCTAACAAGTGTTCCATAATAATAAAGCTAGCATTAATAAATATTTAGTTTTCATATCAGAACAGGCAATGATCTACTATAAACAACACTGCGAAATATAGACAACAACATAAGTTGTTTAAATGAAATGTAAAGAATAAAGTCCAGCTGTCTTCAACAGTAGCCTGTAAAATTAACCCTGACTTTCAAAGACAGCAGAAATAATACCGATAAATTAGAAGCAGCCTCCAATCCAAAAGACTGAAATATCTATTAGATGGACAGATAGAAACTTTAACAATGTATATATTTGATTTTAAATCGAGATAATTGAGGTTATGATCATAAAAAAAGAAAATTGAACTTTCATTCAAGCTGAGTACACAATAGATTATAGAAGCAACTCAAATAATATACATAAATTATCGAGTGTAAGTTAGCGCGCCAGATAAATACCTTTTAAACAATACCGACGTTAACTCAAGCCTAGAACACACGCTATAAAGAACCATATTGCAAAATGGATAGCTCCGAATAGCAGTTCGTACAACCTAGACATTATGGTGCACACCAGACAAGTCCAGACGGTTCAGCCATTTGACATTTCTCGTGTTTTCTGTAGATACCAAACGCAGATGCAGTATAAGGGCCGTCTTCCATCAAATCTGGGCGAGGGGGATTCTCAGGAATGTAAGACAGATTAGCATCACACACTCTTAGTCACTGTTGTTATTTAGTTTCTGCAGTTACTTGTAGCGTCTATGTCCCTTATAACAGCTACCAGTTGCCGTTGACTGGTCATCCTGTAGTTGTCAGTGGGTAACTACTGAGAACAACCTCATCCGGGCCGCCGTTAAATCGACGTGACCGTGAGCGCACACGTCTTCTAGCGAACGCGAAAGAGGCGGTTGCTTAGCTACAGGGGAACAGGTTATCGAGCTCCCGCTCTGATACCGAAACAGTGCTCGAGTCCTTGTCTGTTTTGTCACTTTCATCACAAATGTTTGAAAGTGCTACAGGTACCAACAATCGAACACCAGCAACAAATAATGGTAGCGCTTTTAATACTAGGCTAGGAGTCGCCAAACTACGGCTCATAGGCTGGATCTGGCCCACGACAGCCCTTCACTCGGCCCGCCGACGATACTTGTATTTTCTTGATAAAATTACCGGATACGAGACATTTCACTCCTACTGCCCGTCTTGCTAGGGCTACGAGCATCTGTTAAATCTCGCAATGGAGCTTCTGCAGCACTGTTCTTGTGTGGTGAACTGCTCACAGTCTCTTAGCAATTTTTAGAGCAACGGCGTCGCAATACATCACAAGAACCTTCGTTATGACTTCAGAAAGTCAAGAATTTCATCTCGAACGTTCACCCGGTGCCAACATCCGTTTATACTGTGCTGGATATACACTCCTGGAAATTGAAATAAGAACACCGTGAATTCATTGTCCCAGGAAGGGGAAACTTTATTGACACATTCCTGGGGTCAGATACATCACATGATCACACTGACAGAACCACAGGCACATAGACACAGGCAACAGAGCATGCACAATGTCGGCACTAGTACAGTGTATATCCACCTTTCGCAGCAATGCAACCTGCTATTCTCCCATGGAGACGATCGTAGAGATGCTGGATGTAGTCCTGTGGAACGGCTTGCCATGCCATTTCCACCTGGCGCCTCAGTTGGGCCAGCGTTCGTGCTGGACGTGCAGACCGCGTGAGATGACGCTTCATCCAGTCCCAAACATGCTCAATGGGGGACAGATCCGGAGATCTTGCTGGCCAGGGTAGTTGACTTACACCTTCTAGAGCACGTTGGGTGGCACGGGATACATGCGGACGTGCATTGTCCTGTTGGAACAGCAAGTTCCCTTGCCGGTCTAGGAATGGTAGAACGATGGGTTCGATGACGGTTTGGATGTACCGTGCACTATTCAGTGTCCCCTCGACGATCACCAGTGTTGTACGGCCAGTGTAGGAGATCGCTCCCCACACCATGATGCCGGGGGTTGGCCCTGTGTGCCTCGGTCGTATGCAGTCCTGATTGTGGCGCTCACCTGCACGGCGCCAAACACGCATACGACCATCACTGGCACCAAGGCAGAAGCGACTCTCATCGCTGAAGACGACACGTCTCCATTCGTCCCTCCATTCACGCCTGTCGCGACACCACTGGAGGCGGGCTGCACGATGTTGGGGCGTGAGCGGAAGACGGCCTAACGGTGTGCGGGACCGTAGCCCAGCTTCATGGAGACGGTTGCGAATGGTCCTCGCCGATACCCCAGGAGCAACAGTGTCCCTAATTTGCTGGGAAGTGGCGGTGCGGTCCCCTACGGCACTGCGTAGGATCCTACGGTCTTGGCGTGCATCCGTGCGTCGCTGCGGTCCGGTCCCAGGTCGACGGGCACGTGCACCTTCCGCCGACCACTGGCGACAACATCGATGTACTGTGGAGACCTCACGCCCCACGTGTTGAGCAATTCGGCGGTACGTCCACCCGGCCTCCCGCATGCCCACTATACGGCCTCGCTCAAAGTCCGTCAACTGCACATACGGTTCACGTCCACGCTGTCGCGGCATGCTACCAGTGTTAAAGACTGCCATGGAGCTCCGTATGCCACGGCAAACTGGCTGACACTGACGGCGGCGGTGCACAAATGCTGTGCAGCTAGCGCCATTCGACGGCCAACACCGCGGTTCCTGGTGTGTCCGCTGTGCCGTGCGTGTGATCATTGCTTGTACAGCCCTCTCGCAGTGTCCGGAGCAAGTATGGTGGGTCTGACACACCGGTGTCAATGTGTTCTGTTTTCCATTTCCAGGAGTGTATTTGTAAACAAATCTATGGACGTTTTCTCATGTCATGTTGCGTACTGATCCTGTTAAATCACCGTTACAAATGCCGTACGCGTGCCTTTGTCCCGTATGGAATTCATTAGGTGACACACACTCGGTGACCGTCATTTCCAGACTTTTCTTCAAATAGCTGATCGAATTCTGTGACTTGCGTCATCGTGCTGCAGTAAGGTGTCCCAGATGCGAGGAAGTTCTGTTTCGTTCTAACATTCTCCGAAACACCGGAAAAGAGAGCTGGTCCATGGCTGTCAGATCCTGCTTGATTGTCAGGCTGGTTATTTTTGTTCGACATCAGGTCCCACCTGAATGAACTGAACTAGAAACTTCAGGGAACTGATAACCTCGACTGTGATGTCTACAGGTTGACCAGAGGAATTCAGAGGAAGGTATTGTTGCTTGAAAGTGGAAAGAGAAAACTTTTCTCATTTTCATTCCAATCCCCAAAGATGTCAATTCTGATTTTCCGAAAAATTTATTCATGACCTGAAGAGTCATTTTAACGAGATTTTCCGGTCTTGACAGAATTGTGAGCGCCATTCTTCTATTTTAGAATCGGTTGTAAAACGATGATGTGCCTGTTGAGCTGCAGATGGAGCTCACTGATCTGCAAGCAGAACACTTACTGAAAGAGAAACACAGAGAATGAGAAGTTCTTGAATTTTATAGCTGCTTAGCTGATGTTGAGTTTCTGAAACTGAAGAAATTTGCCGCTATTAGCAGCGATGTTTCGAACAGCTTGTGCTTATGAGCAAAATCAGCATAACGAACTAGACTGACTGAAGGAACAATTGAAAGCAGTTCTCTTGATTACATTCAGCAACTCCAATTCAAAGATTGATGATGGTTTGAAAGCCAAACGTCAGTTTCACAAATATCACTACTGTCTATCTTTTTGCTTTGTTTGTCTGATTTATATCCAGCGGTCTATTTGTTACCATCGCCTTGTTTGCTAACATTTATAGTAAATAAATAGGTTGGCTGCCGTTTTTAAGCTTAGCATGCCTGTCACCTGTGATTAACACGGAATGCTGGTCTTAGTTGCTCGTCCTTTTTTACCAGAGCTTTCGTTCTGACTTGCAAATGTTGTACACTGTGATGATACGGTCCACACCCGTCATTTTGTCAGTTGTCCGGACTACTATGAAGAAAATTTGGTGACCTCTTTTCTAGCCAATCAAGCTGCGTCACTTCAGTCTATCTATTGTAGCTTTTCCGTTAGAAAGATGTACAAAGATATACCTGGCTTCTGCAAAATTGTGTGACTGACAGTTTATGATATCCCGTATCATTACTTTCTCATCATTGCTATTGTGGGTAGCATGTGGCAAGAAATGTCGATTCTCCCCTGAGTATATCTGAATTTACTACTCCACTGTCAGTACACGAGATGTACGTAAGAGAATATAACAAATTTTTTATCTTCAAACGTATCATTTATGAATTTTGTGAACACGCCTGTCTTCGTGCATATAATATTATCCTACAGCTTAAGGAACATTTTGACGCTTTTGAAACAATAGGTTCACACACTTATTTTACTTTGAGTTGCCCTGTAAGAAGGTAGACTTCTGTTCGACGTATGGACACACAGTAACAACATGGAGATCAAAACAATGACCACTGCTTTTCGATTGTGAAACGCTATCTCGTTGAACACTTTTCCTACTTTTTAAATAGGTCCCTGTCGCAACTATATGAACAAAGCCCCCGAAATATACATAGGTGGCGAACAGTCATACCATCTTGATTATTCCACGTCTCAGTGGAGCTTCCCGTCGATGCATTGCCGGCGTGCGCAGAAAACAATATTCCTCAGTCTTTCCGGGATTAACTTCTGCCCCCAACACTTGATAGCAGGACAAAGGGCAAGTGGCCGAAGAGACAATCAGGCGTTCTTATTGGTATGGGTTTCTAAGCCGGCGGAAGTCCGTTTATTCCCGAGGACAAAGGCGGAGAGGAATCGCAGCGGGGAGACTTTGTGTGGTAACGACGTTTGCGGCTCCTTTGTCTCGGTTGTGCTGGGAGGGAGCCGAGCACAACCACAGCCAAAGTGGGGCGGGGAGGGGAGCTGTGCCACCAGTCATCTGGTACGAGGGGTGAGACTCACGTCCTCAACAGAGCCGCTGAATTGCATTCGATGGATGTTGCACTTAAATGTACTGAGAGCTTGTTATACTTTACAGTCGGCAGGGCACTGGCCTTCAAACTGGATTAGAGAGGGTACCAGCGGTGAGTAACACATGCGAAAGCAGTAAAAACACATTTCTACGTACATCGAAGAATACAAAGAGAATTATTGAACAAGACAAAATCGTATCGTTCAGTTTATAATTTCGCTGAGGAAAACTATCAGAAAAAGGGAAAGAAACATGAAAGCAACATGTTAAAAACTTCATTTGCTCGTTTCTCTGTTCTCATCTACTTCCTGCGCTAATAATAAAACTGTAAGGCCATCCAGGTAACGTGGGCGTAACTTGGGGGCAACGTATAGGCATTATTTAATCAAATTCGCACAAGGAAAGAACGATATCGTTATTTAAAATTTTGCCCATAACTATTGTAACTGTCTGTGTGTTTGAACACTCCAATCTCGAAAACTACTGGACGAATTTTAAACAGGTTTTCACAGGTAATTTGAGCAAAGCTTGGGTCAACGTATGGGCTTTGTCATCAAAAGCGGAACACGGAAGAAAAGTTACGATAGTTTAATGTTTAATCTAAGATCGTGTGCTCAGCTTAGTCGTTCTAATGTTTAATTATCATGGCGTAGTACACCAAAGAAGCAACATGTGGCGCTCTTAGCATCGCAGTACACAACAGAAGCAATGCATGGTGCCGATAGTTTTCTTTCATTGTCACAGTGACTGATGCATTTTCGAAGTTCGTGCCAGTAACAGAATTAAGCGTGGCAATCTAATCTTTAGGAATACAAACTAATAGCGAACTTACTTGGCTAGGTTATACGAATTTACTGATTTCTCTTTGCGCATTTTTATTTATTTATATATTTGCTTTGTTCATTCATTGCCAAGTCATCACACTTTCATTTCGTTCAAATAAACGGTCGAACCATCCTCAGTACACCAGAACGGCTAAAAGATTGAGGACTGTGCGGTCTCAAGAATCGAATTAATATCGTGAGATGAGATTTGCAGCAGCTCTAAAAGGTCAGTTTTAACTCGCTCTTTATAAACACTTTCCGAAAACGAGGCAAGACGTAACTCCGATCAGAGCTTTCTGCATTATCTCGCTCTTCGGAACCCACTCAAAGACACTTAAAGTTACTTCTGTATCGTAAGATCGTAGAAGCGGAAAATCTGACGGGAAGTGCAGCAGGCGATCGAGTTTCTACCCTTCGAATCCGTTTATTCGTAAGATATCACCATTTCGCTAAAATCGTTCAGTTACCGGTGAGCTCATATTATGTCATGATGATAAAACAGAAGGCCAGAGGTTTAATGTTGCGGCCGTGGATCTTAGTGTCTTTCTCCGTGACTATGTCTATGTGGCTCTCTCCGAAATTGGTGAGGGAAACAAGCTCTTCATTCATGTTCCCAATCATAGGACCCCAAACCTTGTATACAAAGAAACCTTATAAATAGAGTTGTAAAACTACCATAGGCTACCATAGACTGTCGTAAGTATGCGAGCACCACTGCCGTAGTTTTCCTAGTAGCCTTAATCAGTTAGGATCGTAACCGCGTTATATGTACGTCAGGTATGTTGCATATTTATTTGGAGTTACTTCATCTCAATTGTTTTGTTTGCATATGTGATCAGTGTCTTACTAGATTCTCCTAGACCCAGACATGAGTGAGGATATATACACACACATCAAAAAAAGTTTTGCTTCACCTCGGTTCCCAGAACTCCTGAAGACAGACGTTGACTGGGGATATTGTATCACAGACACAGTCCCTTTGACTGTTCAGATGTGTCAGTAAACCCGCCCAAATATGTGAACAACACTGCATGAGTAGCGCCCATTAGATGGTAGGGGGTCCGGTAGCCAATCAGTTCCAGTCATTGCACCAGGAGGGAGGTACATGGCTCTTGTTGTCTGTAGCTTAACCATGCCTACACGGTCAATACCACGGTTCGATGGCGTCCACATTGTTACTTTGTGCCAGGAAGGACTCTCAACAAGGGAAGTGTCCAGGCGTCTCGAAGTCCCACAAAGCAATGTTGTTCGAACGTTAAGGAGATACAGAGAGAAAGGAACTGTCGATGACATGCCTCGCTCAGGCCGTCCAAGGGCTACTGCTGTAGTGGATCACCGCTACCTATGTATTATGGCTCGGAGGAACCCTGACAACAACGCCACCACGTTGAATAATGCTTTTCGTGCAGCCACAGAACGGCGTGTTATAACTCAAACTGCGCGCAATAGGCTGCATGATACGCAACTTCATTCCCGACGTCAACGGCGAGGTCCATCTTTGCAACCACGACACCACCCATCGCGGTACACGTGGGCCCAACAACATGCCGAATGGACCGCTCAGGATTGGCATCACGTTCTGTTCACCGATGAGTGTCGCATATGCCTTCAACCAGATAATCGTCGGAGACGTGTTTGGAGGCACACTGTCCAGCGCGTGCAGCAAGGTGGAGGTTCCCTGCTGTTTTGGAGTGTCATTACGTGGGGCCGACGTACGCCGCTGGTGGTCTTGGAAGGCACCGTAATCGCTTTACGATATGTGAATGCCATCCTCCTGTAACCTCCCCCCTCACTTATCGACCTTAATGACAGTGAAAAATTAAACCGCGTGTACCTAATGGAAATTTGGGAAAAGCAATCGTCACCGAAGTTAATCTGTCGGTAAAGAGGGAGGAAAGGGTTACATCTAAATGAAAGGAAAAATGCAAATTAAACTGGTGGAAATTAATTTTGAAAAGGGGTAAAGTTAATAAAGGAAGTAAATGTGCGGCCGTTACGTTAACAATTAACTAGCGGTAATTAGATATTTGAGATTTGGGGGAAATCACGGTCGCCAGTCCTAAGGACAATTACTATAGTAACTGAAAAAGAAAGGTTATTACACATATAATTAACACTAGAAGCGTGGCAACTGAAGGTTGACACATGTAGTGTGAAAACTGAAAGTTTGTCAGAGGTAATAAATTTCGCTACACTCTGACTTAATTTAGCAAAAGAATTAATAAAACCGGAAAATCGAAAGTTAATTTAGTGACTGAAGTTAATAGTGAGCTTTCTTTCTGAAGCACATCGAAATCCAGTAAAATACGGTTAGTCTTGGACTACCTCAACAATCATTTCAAAAGCAACTTTACTCTACGCAATTTAGAAACAAGAGATTTAACTTTGAACTTGAATTAAATGATTCTGAACTATTAACAATAGTAAAATTTAGTACGTACCAAGCTGAGCTGCAGTCACAGGTAAGCTAAAATATGCTAACAAAACTCGCACTCTAAATTTGTGCTCGTGTAACCTAAATATTGTAGCCAGCTACTGAACTTTTAAATTAAAGCAGTGAAATCTAATTATATTATTTTAATGCTGGCGTTTGAATTTCAACGACACTCGGGTTCATTTCGGAAAAGGAAGGGACCCTGCTTGGCAATGCAATTGGGACAATGAGCAACAAAGGTTCATGCTAAGTTGCTGTAATTTTGCGAGGCAAATGGAACAATTTGAAAAGCTGAGGTCTGCCATACAGTTCTGAAACTTTACGTGCTTTTATTCTTCCTTGTTGGTTGATTGAAGGTTTGAAGCCGTCGATCGAGGAGGTGGCGACAGTCACTCATTGTCGGCCGTCGCTGTTGCAGAAGCTGGATGTTGGCGCGCCTTCTTCTCGACACGGTCACCAGGCGAAACGGGCTCTTGATGTGCGCCAGCTAATGCTTCCCGTCCGCGACACCATGTCAGAAAC
Organism: Schistocerca piceifrons; assembly: GCF_021461385.2. Lineage (NCBI taxonomy): Eukaryota > Metazoa > Arthropoda > Insecta > Orthoptera > Acrididae > Schistocerca > Schistocerca piceifrons. The sequence continues at coordinate 685,988,286 of NC_060139.1, read as the reverse complement.
TATCATCGCGAGTCGAGCGCAATTACATGCTGCCAAACCCCGAAAGCGCGGCAACTCGCGGGAGCGTCACACAACACCTGCTCCACTCGCTACTCCCGCCAGACTCCCACTGTTCTGCCCGCGCTCCACGCGGCAGAGTTAACACTACCAAAGATCCTACACACTTTGATTCGTCACACGACCTATCGACGTAATCGTTCGATAGCAGTTTTCCCTAGGAAAGACCCAGCGTAAAAATACAAATAATATTTACGAAACAAACCAATTATACATCGACATGAGTGCATAAATATATATATACAAACAGTAAAACAATTACAATATATAAAGAGACAGAAATGTCATATCTTGAGGTAACAAAACAAGAAAAAAAAATAGTACAATAGATGGAAATAGGAGTATATGCATTTCCGGCGTTACACGTGCCCCACATTGTCTGAGGATGTTCGTGTAACGTAAACAGACTCAGAAAATGTCCCAAAAAGAAACAGCGGAAATGCATATGCTCAAAACATCAACAAAATTTAGCATTCGTCTAATTAATCATAAATCAATTTTTAGACCATAATAATTGAGTGGGGACACTCCTAATCTTATTCCACTCTGTCATCTTGCACAAAATAAAACAGGTTGACAACATATTAAAATTCATAGAAGATATAGAAAATGGTTTAGCTATTCCAAAATCATTAAAATTCGTAACACTATGAGAAATGGAATACTATTTGCAAAATTAATCAGAGTACATGGTCATAAAAACAGGTAGATCAAAATACGCAAATTAATAATTAATTACATAGAATACACATTTTTACATAACCTTTTCATAATTAATATCTCGTCATGAGATTCCACTTAACGCTAAACAAGAAAATAATATTCAGTAGATCGAAATAAACATAAATATTGACAGCAGAATTCTTTCACATCAGCTGTCCGGGAAAAAAAACTATTCCGCCTTTCGTACTCGCAAGTACAAAGAATGCCGACAGCGGCACAAGAGCCAACAGCGGCACAAGAGCCGACAGCGGCTCGCCTCGCCAGTATTGTTGCGCCCGCGTGTGCGGCACGCTTGATCTCACTCGCCCTTGTGACGGCGTTTCCAGAACGTCCGTTTCACTGAATTCTTTAGGAAAAACTCACTCCCGAGTAATTTCAAGGAGTCCCTTAATACTATCACAGTGGATAACTCAACACTGTCCATCATCACACGCATGTACTAGCCTGAAACTTAAAACAGCGTCTAAGTACATCGGCAATGACTAGTAAAACACATATTCATGAAATCTTACAGCTAGTTACAAAATCATATTTACGTTGCTTAATCTACTGTGACTCAGCTGAAAACTTAAATTAGCAGCTTGGATTCTTCAATTGATAAATAATCACTCTCTCTTTAAATCATTTAGTCAAAATTAATTACTTATTAATTACAACTTCTTTAATGTCCTCTTGGTCAGTCAAAAGCATGGCAATCTAGCAAACCTTAAATCTTACACTCTATATTTACATATTGTACAAATTACCCATTGTGTGGTATTAATCGATCCTAGGTTGGTACAATTTCAAATCTATTATATTTCGTATACCTAATAGCTTTCCAGAGCTTGGATACTCTAAGCAATAAGCATTTGTGTGAGGTATACCAATGACTTTATATGGTCCATTATAAACAAACTTAAATTTAGAGATTTCATTGTCTATCTCGCTCGATTTCTCATGAGCTTTTACAAGTACTAAGTCTCCGATCGCAAACTTAGCAAAACGCGCTTTAGCGTCATGACGACGTATGCGAGCATCGGCTTTAAGCTTCATTACTTCTCGCAAACGATCTTTTTTCACACCAATACTAATGTCAATCCGTGGAGGGAATTTGATTATCTCTTCCAATTCACTTTCTACACTTTTGTCAATGCTGAACTTCCTCACATTACGGCAGTTCAAACTCATTCCTACGTCAATGTCATCCGGCCAGTTAACAATGTGTATAGGCTGGTATTGCCTATGCACACCGTCTCCTGCCTCGTCAAAACTAACTATCATTGTTTTATCTTGGGACGTACATGTCAACGTTTTGCTTTCGCAGTTAATCACTGCACGGTACTTAAACAGCCAATCTAAACCGATAATTACTTCCGTAGTTAAGTCTGGCACGACGACAAACTCTTGTTCAAATCGTGCCCCACATATCTCGAAGTTGACAAAAATCTGTTTTGTGACCGGTTTACTGGCCTTCCCAGTAGCACCGATAATTTTCACTCCTGTTACTGGCATAACTACGATGCCAGGTCTGTCTTTCAGTAACTCAAATATTTTCCCAGATACAGCACTCAATTCTGCACCGGTGTCAATCAACACGTTTAGTTGTAGGTCGTGCATATTAACAGACACTACTATCTGTCTACACTTGTCCTCGACTGTTTCTTTATTTTCCCACAGTAAATCCTCGTCTATATCCAGGTCATTCCAGAAAAAACCATCCGGCTTTGATCCTAAATCCGGCTTATCTGGCGGCTTTTTCAGCCTCTGTTCACATACAGTTTTAATTTCAACACGTTTGTCCTGAGGCTTAGTCTCTAGCTTCGCCTCCAATACCGAAACCTTTTCCTGTAACTCGTCAACTAGTGAGTGTTGCTTTGCTATCAATTCACTAATTGTCACCTTCGTTGATTCCTCTTTAATCAGATTGATCTCATCTGCCAATCTACCTGGAGGAATGTGCCCAGTCGCATCTGAAATTACTTCCTCTGGATCTGCGCAACCCACACTGCTACCGTCTGACCGCATAACGTCAGCTCTAACCTCATACACGCTGAAATCTATGTGCTTTTCTACCAATTGTGTCCGGCTATCACTAAAATTTTCGTGATCTTTCCCTTTAATACTCTCGCAATGTTTAAACTGGAGGTTTGCGTCGGATGGGTCGGCTACTTCTACCACTATAACTTTCGGTAAAGTCTGCCGGTTAGGGCCAGAACTTTCCGTTACTCCTTCAACATCTAACTCCTGCGGGACGAAACACGACGAATCTTGCTCGTGCTCCCCATTAACATCAACTATTTCTGGTAAAGTCTGCCGGTTAGGGCCAGAACTTTCAATCATTTCACAAATACTATCTTCCTGTGGGACGAGACGCGGCAAATACTGCACGCGCTCCCCATAAACACTTCTCCCGTACAGGCCCCTATAATCTCTTAGTTCGTCGTATAAGCGACCGAACTGCCTTAACCAGACCTCATCCCTCTCTGCATCCCCTCGCTCGATGACGGACGTTTTATCCGACATCTGATCTTCTCTCAACAATTGCGAATCATTCTTAAACTCAATCTCCAGTTCCGCTGTGGGTATTACAGCTGGCACCTTATAATCGATTTCCGGAACACTACTTAAATTGTTCTCACTGACAGTGAATGTACCTTCTACTGCCGTGTATACAGCTGATCTACTACTTGTGGGCGCACTCCTTTCTCTTAACACTGGCACACTCTCCCGCCGTTGATTATTCCACACGGAATTTTCATACCGACGACACCTGGGTTTTCTCCTGCTATTGGGCCGCCAAAATTTCTCCACGCCCGGTCGGCCCCTCACCGGCGCGGCTAATGGTTTCCCTGTCTCGTCCCAGCAGATACGCTCCCCGGATGCTGCTGAGGCGGCTGATCACACCCTCTGGCGTCATTACTATTCTGTGAAGCCCGTATCACGTTAGTATGATACTGGTTTCCGTCATTCCTGCTATTATTTGCATTGTACCGATTGTTATTACGGTCCGAACCATTATTGTTATTGCTGCCATGGTTGCGGTATGCATTATTCCCGTGGTTATCGTTGTTGTGGTTGCTGTGGTACCCGTTGTTGTTACCACGGCCTCTGCCACTGTCGCGATTATTGCGCCAATTGTCCTCGTCCTCCACTCTTTCCAGGAAATCATTGATTGTCCTGTAATTGCTTCCTACGTATCGTTTTGTATCATCTGGAAGCTTCTTGTAGAGTTCCCAGACTATTTCGGATTCCGAGCGGCGGTCACGCAAATATTCCAACTTGCGGATCCAGCCCTCACAAAACTCCTTCATCGAGCCGCGCGAATTCGCATCGAAAGGCCTCGATACGACAAATTCGCGCCAGACACTTTGCTGTTTTTGCTCTGACCAGTATTCAGCCAGAAACAAATTTTTAAACTCGTCAAAAGTCAGGTTCGTAATGTTGAGATTTAGGCCCCAACGCTTGGCATCACCAGCCAACACATCAATAACCGCATTAATTTTTCTCTCATTTGTCCATGATCTGGGTAAAACTCTTTCACAATTTTTAATGAAATCCGTCGGGTGTATACCGCCTTTTTTCAAGGGGTCGAACCGCTCCTCTTTCGTCAACAACTCCGAACTATGTGCACAGATTGGCACATAGCTCTGTTTTTCGTCAAGTTTCCTTTCTAATTCCGACACCCTCGTAATCACTTGGCAAGTGGTTGTCGCAAGCGTTTCCACTTCCCTCTTTTTCTCTTCACAGGTGTTAGCCTGCTTCGTCACTTTGGTATCTACTTCGGATACTAAAGCCTTTAAAGTTTCCACCTTCTGTTGATCCTCTTTTCTCACTAATTGAATTTGTTCCGTCACCTTATTCTCGATGATCGGAGCAACTGCGTCTCCTACACTTTTCTCGATTCTGCTAATTTCGGAATCAAAACGAGTATTTATGCTCGCAATTTCCGCCTGAACGCCTATCATTTCCTGTTTAAGGTTACCGATTTCGGTATTAATCACGACAATATCGTCTTTGATTTTATCAACTTTTGTGTTAACAACTTCAACATTGTAGTTAACAACATTAATAGCTTTGTTCTGATTGTCTAGCATTCGTTCAATTTTTTCAGACTGAGCTACTTGCTTGGCAGCCTGAGCTGCTTGCTCGGCAGCCTGAGCTTCTTGCTTGGCAGCCTGATCTTTAATTTCTGCCGATTGACTCTTGATTTCGTTAATCAAAACATTCAATAAATCAGTTAAATTCCCGGAAACCACCGGTTTTACTTCCGTAGCGGCTTCCTCTTTCATTGTCCCCCCGTATACGTCATCAAGGGATTCAGATTTGATTTTCACTTCCGATTCCGAAACATTTTCTAAAGTCTGGAATTCCATTTCTGCTCTTTGTTGCGTTTCGGCGGTCGCATCTTTCATGCTAGCCGCCTGCCCCGGAACAATGGGTACCGCTGTGCGCGTTTCCCACTGTTCGACCGATTGTTCCGTATCCAAGTCTACCAAATTTTGGTAATTGTTGCCTTCACTCATTTTAATAATTTTCAATTTAAATGCAAAATCTCAACTCTAATTAGGATTCCGCACACGAATATTCTCGCCGAAGTATCGACCATTTCGTAACCAGTACTTTGTTACGAGATTTGCACAATGCAAAATTCGTGTCCAGAACAACCTCAAATTTGAAGATTGTCCTGTCACCAGGTCGCCACGTCTAACCTCCCCCCTCACTTATCGACCTTAATGACAGTGAAAAATTAAACCGCGTGTACCTAATGGAAATTTGGGAAAAGTAATCGTCACCGAAGTTAATCTGTCGGTAAAGAGGGAGGAAAGGGTTACATCTAAATGAAAGGAAAAATGCAAATGAAACTGGTGTAAATTAATTTTGAAAAGGGGTAAAGTTAATAAAGAAAGTAAATGTGCGGCCGTTACGTTAACAATTAACTAGCGGTAATTAGATATTTGAGATTTGGGGGAAATCACGGTCGCCAGTCCTAAGGACAATTACTATAGTAACTGAAAAAGAAAGGTTATTACACATATAATTAACACTAGAAGCGTGGCAACTGAAGGTTGACACGTGTAGTGTGAAAACTGAAAGTTTGTCAGAGGTAATAAATTTCGCTACACTCTGACTTAATTTAGCAAAAGAATTAATAAAACCGGAAAATCGAAAGTTAATTTAGTGACTGAAGTTAATAGTGAGCTTTCTTTCTGAAGCACATCGAAATCCAGTAAAATACGGTTAGTCTTGGACTACCTCAACAATCATTTCAAAAGCAACTTTACTCTACGCAATTTAGAAACAAGAGATTTAACTTTGAACTTGAATTAAATGATTCTGAACTATTAACAATAGTAAAATTTAGTACGTACCAAGCTGAGCTGCAGTCACAGGTAAGCTAAAATATGCTAACAAAACTCGCACTCTAAATTTGTGCTCGTGTAACCTAAATATTGTAGCCAGCTACTGAACTTTTAAATTAAAGCAGTGAAATCTAATTATATTATTTTAATGCTGGCGTTTGAATTTCAACGACACTCGGGTTCATTTCGGAAAAGGAAGGGACCCTGCTTGGCAATGCAATTGGGACAATGAGCAACAAAGGTTCATGCTAAGTTGCTGTAATTTTGCGAGGCAAATGGAACAATTTGAAAAGCTGAGGTCTGCCATACAGTTCTGAAACTTTACGTGCTTTTATTCTTCCTTGTTGGTTGATTGAAGGTTTGAAGCCGTCGATCGAGGAGGTGGCGACAGTCACTCATTGTCGGCCGTCGCTGTTGCAGAAGCTGGATGTTGGCGCGCCTTCTTCTCGACACGGTCACCAGGCGAAACGGGCTCTTGATGTGCGCCAGCTAATGCTTCCCGTCCGCGACACCATGTCAGAAACTATCATCGCGAGTCGAGCGCAATTACATGCTGCCAAACCCCGAAAGCGCGGCAACTCGCGGGAGCGTCACACAACACCTGCTCCACTCGCTACTCCCGCCAGACTCCCACTGTTCTGCCCGCGCTCCACGCGGCAGAGTTAACACTACCAAAGATCCTACACACTTTGATTCGTCACACGACCTATCGACGTAATCGTTCGATAGCAGTTTTCCCTAGGCAAGACCCAGCATAAAAATACAAATAATATTTACGAAACAAACCAATTATACATCGACATGAGTGCATAAATATATATATATACAAACAGTAAAACAATTACAATATATAAAGAGACAGAAATGTCATATCTTGAGGTAACAAAACAAGAAAAAAAAATAGTACAATAGATGGAAATAGGAGTATATGCATTTCCGGCGTTACACTCCGACCGATAGTGCAACCATATCGACAATGGGCGCCCCCATCGTCCACATCTTGGGAATGACTTCCTTCAGGATAATGACACCGCTCGACGAGAGTGGCCAGCATGTTCTCCAGACATGAACTCTATCCCACATGCCTGGGATAGATTGAAAAGGGCTGTTTATGGACGACGTGACCCATCAACCACTCTGAAGAATTTACACCGAAATGTCATTGAGGAGTGCGACAGTCTGAACCAACAGTGCCTTGATGAACTTGTGGACAGTATGCCACGGCGAGTACAGACATGCATTAATACAAGAGGACGTGCTACTGGGTATTAGAGGTACCGGTGTTTACAGCAATCTGGACCACCACCTCTGAAGGTCTCGCTGTATGGGTGGTGCAACATGCAATGTGTGGTTTTCATGAGCATTAAAAAAGGTGGAAATGATGTTTATGTTGATCTCTATTCCAATTATCTGTGCAGGTTCCGGAACCTTCGGAACCGGATTGACGCAAAACTTTTTTTTGGTATGTGAAGAAAGCTACATAACCTATGGTACTTTTTTGTCTTTGTAATTATGCTCCTCTCTGTTACCCAAAATTAAACAAAGCAAAATTGAGACCGTCAGTGTTCAATTCAGATTTCATTCGAAAATTGTTGATTTTTAACGTGAAACGGAGTGATGTTGTGGGGAAAAATATTCATATTTATCATACAGCCCCAGAAAACACAGTTTCCTCAAAAACAAGGGTACAGTTAAAAGTTCCGAAATGGAAACGTCAAACATCGATTCATTACTTCGTCGAGCTTATAGACGTTTCTGTTTTAATAAAAAACTTTCGCACTTGTCAGTAGCAACAAAAACGCTTGCTTTTTATCATGATGAAGAACATTTTATTGAGTACAAAGTAACAATAATGATTATATAAATATTTTATGCTCGTGCTTATAACCTGCTGTTGCATGAAAAGTAATTGTTTTGATTGTATAAAAGCGCAGAAATATGCGATCAACTAATTTTAATTACTTATGAAATGCATTTTATAGTTTTTAAGGATACAGAATACACAATGGACTATCACTGAGCAATGTGCAGTTCTAATTATATGCAAAACAAAGAAGTAAAAAAAAAAAAAAAAAGACGTCATCAGCTCTCAGTTTCTCTCAACATTCATTTATGTTTCTCTCCCCTCCAACGCTACCATTACTGCCGGTAATCTTATGATTTAATACGTCATTTATGTACTGTACCAAAATTACCGTAGAGCGCAACTCTAAATAAAGTCAGAATTAAATTCCATGTGTCCGACGTCTCTGTTAAAGCTACAAATAAATACCCGGACTGACGTTGTTTCTGCAGTCATCACATTTTTTCTATAGCTTTAGGTTATTTACGAAAAGAGAAACACTTTCTTTGTTGAAATAGCCAAGTCTGTTTGTTCTATAAAATGTGTTACGAATAAATCCGGACCTACGTGGTTTCAGCAATCACTGATTTAGCTACCGTGCACGTTTCTGGATTCCTCTGCTGCGGAAATACATAACTATATGCACCATGCGAAGAAAGTTATTTGTTGCCTGCTGTCGAAGGGAAACGTGTACTAAGGCGGCAGAATATGGTGTGGAAGTAAGAAATAGGATCAGATTTTGTACCTGAATGAATCAGCGCCTTATGAAGAGTTGTTACCCTTCCAGAATGACAGTTGATACTACCAATTAGGGAATGCCACTGTAACTTGCGACCATTATTACCTGATGATAACATAAAGAAATATTGCATTTTGTACTTCTGTTTGATGTGTTATTGTGAGATCATTAGTCTCATGGTAATCGTCATCACAATTTTCACTCTCGGAAGTTTGGACTCCTGTTCCATTTTCATGGGTCTGTTTTTCCCACGCAGTCCCTTTCTGGAACTTATAACATTTATTTTCCTGTGTAGTACATATTTCTTGACCTGTAGTAGTAACAGCCACTAACATATTCTTTCCACATTTTACTTCAGTTTTTCCTTAATTTCATCTAGTCCATCTGTTGTACCATATCTTGGTTAAGCTTTCAACTTTTTCTGATATGTCAACATTTTAACTAATTTTGTACATTTTTTCGCAGATTTGCGAAATGTAAATTTAAGACATATGAATCTTATTTCTTTGTCGTTTGGTGAGGATCATGGTCTCGACTGCAGAGGAGCACAGACACTACCATACCTAAAAAGGGTTTATTTTCTCTATCAACTAATTTCTTTAAAGTACCGTTTACAGTGTCATATAACTATTTTGGACTTTTGCAAGTTTTATAACTGTATCCAGATGGCTCATTTGATTTACGAAACTGTTTTTACTTGTTCAGTTGTAATAAATGAAATGTTTATAGCCTAATTCTTTCACTAAATTAAATGTCACTACTTTTACTGTCGCAATTTTTCATCTGTTATCTGTTACATATATAAAGGATAGCGTATGAATGTGTATTTGTCAAGGATATCTGCCCAAACCTCCAGATCGAATCAACCAAACATGACAGAAACAAGAATCGTCACAGTTATCAGCATGGTGGGGTTAACAACATCCTAGCTCGAATAGACCAAACAAGTGGTGGAAATGGACAGACAGAATGGAGGAGGAGGTGATGCATGAGGCAGATGGAACGTGTAAAGGGTGTATTGTGTAGATGGAAAACGTAAAACGAAGAGGGGGAAGTAGTTAAGAAAAAAGAGTGTATTAGGAGGTTATTTGGTCAGAGGGAGCATGCAGGAAGATATGGTCAGAGAGCGGCAGGGAGTGTATGACGGGGAGGAAGAGGTATATAGAGGTGGGAGGATGAGGCGGAAAGGCAGAAGAAGCGTGGGGACAAAAAGGGAAATAGGTGTGTTCAGTATATGTATCTAACACATATGCAGATGGAGCCATGGGGAAAAGGCTAGTATAAACCACACTGGATTGTAATTTCATCTGCTTTTAAAAGCTCTGTATGCTAGTCATTTCATATAATTAACTGACCATCAGTGAATAATGAAGTTCTTCATATTATATTTTAAAACAGGGTGAATGAAAAATTTACATTTCTGTAAGAGGATATCAGTATACGTATATCAGGTACTCCTGAGTCAGTTCCAGTCTTTATTGTTGCATTTTTATACATATTTTTGAATACGAGTTGGACTGATTGGTGTGCTCTTCTATCATTCTCAGGAGAAATGCTCTACGCATTCAGTCACATGCCTTCATATAGCCTACAAATATTGTCTACATTGTTATTGAGGGATAACCGTTACATTAATTACATACTGGTGGTTTCACACTTTTAGTACTTGATGAATGGCCATTAACGTGAAATATTGTCAGTATTCTCTTGCTTTCCCATTTGCACTTACTATTTCCATAGTACTGTAAGTTTCTTTCGTGCACCAGAAAAATATCTTAGAGCTCCTCTTGGACAAAGACAAAAATTCCCCAGGAAAGGTAGTTTGCGTATCATAAAAATGAACAAGTGCCGACAGCAGAACTTGGAAATACATACTGGATTCATTCATCAGGAGTGATCGTTCGGTAGGGTTTTAAGAGGAAATCTGTGGGAAACGCTTCCTGAGAATGGACTTCCAAATCATATCGCAAAAGTTCTAAAACGCTTTTACACATGCACAGTTATTTTAGCAGATAATACGGTAGAGGTTGATAAATGCATAGTAATAAACGTATGGCGTTAGATTACGCTGCAGCCTGTCAGCAGCGTTCTTCACTCCACACATTGACGATATCGTTGGAGCCTATATTTTTAAAAGAATTGAATGGGGTAGTGAACATCCTCTCATCCGTAGATGACCAGGCAATTTCAGATTCTACATTAGATGACCTGCAGAAATCTATTCAGCTCCTAAATAAGACTTGTGAAAGACATAAATTTGAAATCTGCATGACAAAAACAAGAATGTTATCTGGAAGGAAGAAACCCAATTTAGTGAAATTAAATATCAATTATCTAGTATTAGAACAAATCACACACATCACACCCTTGGTTGTAGCGTCACATACAATTATAACCTGGACATTGAATTTAAGACTGATATGTAATCTTAAGTTTCCAGCACAGTACGTAGGACTATGCCGACAGTACTGAGGAGAAACATGAATAAAATTCTTCAGCACAATGGCCCTTCCGGCTGTGTTACGTAAGAGTGATCTATGGATGCTAAAATGCAGAGAGGTATCCCACATGAAATAAATGGGAGATTCCTCTATGCTATTAAGAACCATTTCAGAAGAGACTGCAAGAAATAAGGGCATCTGAATGAACTTGACATACTTTCTGTAAGAGGAAAAATTAATGAACTGCAAAATAAATAGTCCAGATATGTGTTGAGGAAGGAAGAAAATCGCGTACGATCTTTCGGTTTACTTGATATCTCCCAAAAAGAGATGCCTGCCTCTTGTTAATGGGAAAAAGGTAGGACTCGTAACCACAAAATTTTGATAACGCTTATGATTTTTTAGTTTCTGGTTATTCCAAAAGCAATGGAAAGCATCGAAATTGTTATTTCGAGTCACAGGACCTCCAAAAAACAAAGAGAGAAAAGCAATTGTTTGTTACTTACCTTTGTAAAAACGATTTCCATTTCCACACAGTACCTCATCGTTTACATCAGCGGATTATACATAATATCAATAAAAATTTGAGCGGTAGTTAATATCTGAAACGAATTTACTTACGATTCCTTCTTCAGTACCGGAATCTGCTGATGAGCGAACAGTGTCAGCAGTTAGTGACATTTTTTACTGTGCCTAGCTTTACTTACAGTTATGTGTGCTCGAATCAATGCAACAGGCAAAATAATACTATTAAAATAATATATCCAATGTGTAATTTTGTAGTATAATTCAACATTTTACCTTTAGAGGACAGGTAGACGATAAGTTTCAACTGAGGAACAAGTGAAATGATTGAAAAACAAGTAGCTGAACTTCAGTCAAGAAAGTATATCAACTGAAATCAAGTGCCGGCACGCAAAAAAAAAAAAAAAAAAAAAAAAAAAAGTTTCTAAATCTGCTCCATTTCTACTAAATTCTCTATTGAAAATGTCTAGACGTGTGTACAGATGCAATGTTCATCTAAGCAGTGGAAAATACAGCATGACTTAGATTTAACCAACTCTTGTTTTCGCATGAACAACCAATAATAAAGGCTTCGGTGCCTTAGTGTTACGGATTTGCACCCATATTCCTCGTTTTGCATCCCCTTTGCAAGCTCTCTCTCTTTCTCTCTTTCTTTGTGACTTCGTCTATCTATATATTCCTTTAACCCACCGCTCCTCCATAAACTCTCATATAAACGCACCCATGCGCACGCACACTCGCACACACACACACACACACACACACACACACACACACATGGTCCCATCGACGCGCACAGATACGCAAGGCACAAGGAGGACTAATTCTAACAAAAGATCAATGTCTCACAATGTCTTGCAGTGTTTAAATTCAGAAATAATTTGAAATACTTATCTTTGCTTCGAAGAGAGAAAATTCTGAGATCTCACAAAACCAAATCAATAGCAAACCACAATAGGGGCTACTGAAGACACGATGGAACCCCGAAAGCAGAAGTAAGGCTCTGGTTTGCCGAAGGAGCGCCTGAGGGGTGCCCTATGAGCTTCTGGAGGCGGAAATTGCAGACAATCCGGGGTCCGTAACAAGGTTGCGGAATCCTGCAGCGGCGCTTTGTCGCCTGTGCCGATCCTGTGGGGAGCAGAACAATGGCAGTACGTCTGCGAGCAGCCCCTGGCGTGGCCCCACAAAGGGAGACTTGGGATTCCCCGTTTTGTCAGCCACCTGCGGTTCAGGAGGCGCGCGGTGGAGGGTGATTGTGCCTCTCACCAGGGCAGGCAGCGCCTGCACTTGCATGCCTGAAGCGCATACCAAATCACAGTGTTGCTGCACAACTTTAGTGGCTCGGTCTTTGCTCTCATCTTTCTAAGTGGACTGGTAACAAAATTGAAAATGTTATATAGTGCAGAACAGAAACGGGAAGGGAACAAATAAAAAAAAAAACATTGACACTGTGTGAGTGCTCAAAATACGTCAGATTTGGACGGCATATTACTAACGCTGGTGGAAATGTCACAGGCAAATAAACGATAATTTTATCAGAAGGTGGCGCAGTAAGCATCTTAGCAACATATCTGGAGTCGGCTAAAAGTCGGGAATACAATGGCTGAGATTTACGTTGCACGTTATTCCATCTGTACTATTGAATTTACGTGACTACACAAGTCAGTTAGGTATGCTCATACACTACGCAAAGGTCGTACCAGTTCCATTGGAAGAATCGGTTTTTAACTGTGCTGAAACCAAAAACTACATGAACAGAAAAATTACTGTTTTCCTCTTGGGGCCAAATAAACGCATAAAAAGAAAAATGACCTCATTTTTTAATTACACTGGGGTCAAAAACCGAACTCTAGCATGTCCGAAATGGCTCTGCAGCATTCTCTTCACTGTCTGTGCAGAGTGCGAAGGAGCGCCATCTTGCATAGAAATGAGCCTACCCACACAACCACGCTGTTGAAGTGTTAGAATGGCGTTGATGAGCAACAGACACTCAGTACCAGTGAAGGTGCAGGTAATAGAACTCTCTCTCGAAAAACGCGTCGTTAATCCACACGAAACGGTCAGATTTGCAGAATGAAGTTGTACGGGTTGATATGTGTTCGGATTTTCCGTTGTTCGTATTCTGCGCCTCTGCGAACTGACATGTCCGTGGAAACGGAAATGAACTTTCTCTATCCAGGGAATATTCCATGGCCGTTCATTGTCCACTTCCACGCGAGCAAAAAACTCCAGAGCAAACGGTTGTGTTCCTGGCAAGTCAGCAAGAAGCAACTCCTGAACAGGAATGATTTTGTATGAAAAGCAATGCGATATGTTTCGTAGGATTTTATGCGCTGTGCACGCAATCGTGCACAACTTTCGGGTAATTCTCCCTGCACTGTGTGTTTGCACATCACCGCTCGGCCTCTCCTGGAATGGTATTGCCACATCGACAAACGACGGATCAACTGTTTTCCTATCGACAAACGACGGATCAACTGTTTTCCTCACTCTGCCACACTGCACTTCGAAAGAACTTCTCTCTTCGAATTTATGTTAGCAGACATTTGACCAATACCTTCTCTGTACCCTTGAGAGCCCGGAACTTGTGTGGGGCTACTGGTGCACAGACACCGTTTTTGTAACAATAGCTCTACCAGCAGCGTACGATCCTTCACGGAGATTTTTATGTTGGGCGTCTCGAACACAAACTGAGAAACAGACATGTGGCGTGTCACTGTTGGTGTGCATATTTTGACCCTTACAGTGCTATCTATTGGTCAAACTATAGCTTTTCTGTTCCATAACGTCTCGCCTGCACCAATAATATGCTGTTCAAATTTGACGTCATTATATGCATCGGTTCTCTTTCAACAGTGTTTTGAAATTCAAACTTTAATAATGGACTTTCGCACATATGGTTAACAACTTAATGGGATATATAAGAAATGACATATTAACAATCGTAATATACAATTAATTCATGATGAGAGTATTGAAGAATAGCATGAAGCGATATTACATATGGAAGGTGATACAGGAACAGAATAAGAAATGAAATTGACAGCTGGAACATAAGTACATCGTCTAAGTTGTTGATCAGATGCTGCATCCTGCTACTAGTGCGAGAGAGTGTGATGTTGCTGGGGGTATTTCTTTGAATCGGCCGTCAACTGTATGAGATAGGATGAGAAGGGAGAGTCACGCTGTGGAATGAGAACTGGCAGTTGGTAAGAAGGCAGCTAGGAGGAGGAGATATCGGACAGTTGTACTTTGCCTATCACCAATAGAGTTGACCAACTGTCAGAGTTAAGTGAAGACGAGCCTTTTGTAGCTGTAGATGTAGGAAACATGCAGCTGTTCTCGGCAGTTAGGAAGCCTAAGTCAGTTGCAAATTTTAACAGAAAGCAGAAAGTTGTGCTGCTAGGTAGTTCGCATGGCAGTGGTGTGGGCCAGGAATTGCAGGAAGTGTTGGGGAGTGAATACCAGGTCACCGGCATTGTGAAGCCTGGTGCAGGGTTGGCTCAGGTGACTATTAACATAGGGGAATTATCTGGGAATTTTACGAAACAGGGTCAGATAGTGATTGTTGGTGGTAGTGGGGGCCTTCTTAGAGGCGGGGAGTATGATGTAGGTGGTGAGTTGAAAAACTGGTGGCACAAATGTGTGCTTCGTGCAGCTGTTTCAGTACCATGATCGGCCTCATCGTAATACACTTGTTAGGTGTGTTTACATGGGATTAATGCACCCGTTAGGTGTGTTAACACGGAGTTTGAGAAGGCACTGTTCGCGGAGGGCATGGGTCATGCTCCAGTGGTGGCAGTTGAGTCTATCAATGCGTCGTGTTTCACTAGGCGTGGCCTGCACCTCAATAGGTATGGGAAGTGGAGATTGGCAAAGCTTAAAGGTGATAGTGTAGTGGGCGCAAGTGTGATCACTCATGGGAAAATTCCTGTAGTAGTTGGTGTTAGAGCTGCACCTCTCATAGATTGAAGTCAGTTGGTAGCTATCCCTGCTTAAAGGAAGTCTCTCTAACAACGGCACCACCTTCACAGGAGGTAGGATATCGAAGTGGGAAAGGAAATTAGCACACTTAATCAAAATAAGAGGTATCAGTGAACTGCTTATAGACTTTGACTCTGACATTATTGGTGTATGAGAGCATCACTTAAATAATTTGACAATACAAAGGCTTCCTTTACTGGGATACAGATTACCCGGCTGTTACTCAAGAACTCCTAGCCCAGTGAGGGTATGGCCATGTACATTAATAATAATATCCCATTTGAGTCTGTAGATGTATCAAAACACTGCAGTGAACAGGTATTTGAATGTTGTGCAAGGGCAGATAAATTTAGTGAAACTAAAGATCTAATTGTTATTTATAGGTTCCTTAATTATGACTTCAGAATATTTCTGCTCAAGTTAGAGAGGGTGATTGGTTTACTTTACAGGAAGTACCAAAAATTAGTTGTGTGTAGTGACTTCAATATCAGTTTTGTATATGCTTGTGCAAGGAAAAGGATGTTGGAAGATATCTTAAATTCATATTATCTGATGCAGACTGCATTTTTTCCAGCCAGGGCGTAGGGAAACACTAGCACAGCCATTAATAATATTTTTACATTTTTATTCATTCTTCATTACTAGATGGGTACTCTCTTAGTAAAATGGTGAATGACGCACAAATTTTCACACTAAAAGGTTTTCGTATTAAAAAAAAAGTTATATCTAATTACAAACTATCTAGAAATGTTAACTCAACGGCAACAGAGATGTTTTTAAACCTCTTTAAGGAACAAGAGTGGCAGGATATTTGTAACACACATGACAAATCTTTACCTAACACCACCTCTCTTCCGAAGAGGCCGCAAACTCAGCCAGCAAAGACTTGACGACATTCTTCTGAAACTCTAAAGGGGTAATTCTGTTTGATGTTCTCTCTAATGGTACAATGACTGATCAACACTGAAATGTGTTGTGCTGCCCTCAGGAAACCGAACTAACAACTTCAGCGTGTGCGTCGCCACAAAAATGCAAACGAACTTCCCCTCCATGACATCGTAAGGCCTCACGCAAGTCAGAGACCTCAACATAGCTCACAAAACTACGTTGGACTATTGTTCCTCATCTCCTTTACAGCCCGCATCTCACGCCCTCCGACGTTCACCTGTTTGGCCCAATGAAGGACGCACTCTGCGGGAAACAGCAGGCGTAGGTTATTGATGCAGCAAGACATCGGCTCCGATGTCGACCAGTAGAGTGGTACCATGCGGGCATAGAGGCCGTCCAAGTAAGGTGGCGTAAGGCTGTCTAAATTGAAGTTCTGTTGAAAAGCCAAGAGAGTAGGGAATAAAACTGTATATTGTAACCCTGAATAAAATAAACCTACTTTCACAAAAAAAAGTTGTATTACTGAGTCAACGGTCTTCATATTACCTTAGATTGTCCCTGACGTCGCAGAAATGGCCGTCTAATGTTACTTTTATCTACATCATCAACGAAATATTTGTTACGCGAAATTTACTTATTCTGCCTTGAATGCTGTCGCACCCGGTATGTCCTCGCTCCCCTTCTGTGATTTAAACAGCATATACTTAATTTTGCTTGCACATTCTGTCGGCTTCTCTGTCGGCACTGTCACACCTTTCTCGTTCTCATTGGCAGTAAAGTTATTGGCGATGGCAGTAGTGACAGGTTGCACAAAAATGTTGCTAGTGAAACATATTGCTGTAGCAACAGGAATCAAAGCCGAGTTCGCGAACTGACACACCATGTGCCCCACAGAACCAAAATGTCTGCTGTTGTTCAAAACTCCGTCATACTAAATACGTAAACAGACTACATTTCACTATGTCGTCATGATAGGTGTGAAGTAGTACTGTTGCGATATTATCGGCGTGTAATGCATTAAGATCAAGTATTTTGCTTATACGTTTATGATTTCCGCTCTGGTTTCTTTGTTAATGCATTAATATGTCCAAGTTCATTATCTATCCCTGCATTCCATGCGTCACTGATACCGAATAAAAAGTAAGGGGAAAAAATGGGCACTGCGAAATCACACCCACAAATACAATGCTCTTCATAGACAGTTACACTAAATTTCTTCGTATACTCACTTTTTTTTATCAAAAACTATGTTCTTTAGGGCTTAGAGGAGTAGCAGTCGTAACTAAATTGAACGTATTAGTTATATATACATAAACTGACATGTTTCATTGTATTCAAATTTTGTAATTAATAGTTTAACATTGCGACAAATAAAATAAAATGGGAGATAAAAGGGAAATAAATCACGCCAACAGTAGAAATCCAACCCAGGCTGAGAAATTGGCGATTAGATTGCTTGACCATTATGTCACATAATTGTTACGCCAAATGCCATTCAAACTCTCTCATACTCTATGAATAAATCATTAGAGAGCTGTTTACCTTTTCCTACGGCCCATTCAGGCGAAATATTCTAGGAACCTGAATGGGGCGTCGACCTGCTCATGCTCACGAAGTTTGGACAAAATCGGTAAGTCCCGTCCCAAACCCTCCCCTTGATAGCTTTTGTCGCACTTTCAAAGAAAAATACTGACCTGGTGTTGTGAGAAACATGGCACTCATAGTGACAGAAGGATGACGTCATATCAGAGCACGCGTTGTCGCAAAAAGACAGCTATGTCGCTTCTCTGAGCTGATCGTGCCGAATCTGACCATCATTCCAGCACTCGACACGGGTTCTAGTTTCCGGGACTTAACATCAGAGGCCACGGAGAGAGCACTACAAAAGTTTTTTCGTCTCTTTTATTCGCACACCAGCAAACATTCGGAAAGAAATGGAGTGCTCCTAATGCGATTTCCAGTCCGCATTCGAAGAGAAATAGCATAGTTTAAGTGCCATATGTACAGTGATCTGTAGCACATTTTCAAATGATCACCAGGCGATTGTGGTTGACAGCAAGTTTGTGTTGCCTCCCGCGAAGTCATTTGTTACAATGACTGTACCGTGAGGTAACAGTGTGCCTGTCCAAAATGGTTAAAATGGCTCTAAGCACTATGGGACTTAACATAGGAGGCCATCAGTCGCCTAGACTTAGAAAAATGGTTCAAATGGTTCTGAGCACTATGGGACTCAACTTCTGAGGTCATTAGTCCCCTAGAACTTAGAACTAGTTAAACCTAACTAACCTAAGGACATCAAACGCATCCATGCCCGAGGCAGGATTCGAACCTGCGACCGTAGAGGTCTCGCGGTTCCAGACTGCAGCCCCTAGAACGGCATGGCCACTTCGGCCGGCTAGACTTAGAACTACTTAAACCCAATAAACCTAAGGACAGCATTCACATCCATGGCCGAGGCAGGATTTGAACCTGCGACCGCAGCAGCAGCGCGGTTCCGGACCTAAACGCCTAGAGCTGCTCGGCCACAGCGGCCGGCAATGTGATTTTTTTTCGAACTGGAACGTGACTGTACCTACTCACATGATTGAATTAGTTCCTGTTATAGGTGACTAACAGATCTCCTTGCTGATTAATACTACGGGATGCAGAAGAGCGGCACAAAACAAAACGGACTGTGGCACGACACGTAACCACTCAAAACCGATCACTATAGAAACAACGTGGCTCAGTCTATATGAGCTATCAAAAACCGTGCCTTTGAAACAATTTGATGAATGAAAGACAAGTCCTCTTTGAAATGCGTCTGCGGCGGCGCTTCGCCATTCACTTGGTAGCGAAGGAACCGTACTCGCGGCGGCCCGCGTGTGTGCTGACCTCTGTCGGTGCGAGGCGCCATTCAGGGCGAGTGATTTATGGGGCTGCCAATGTAATGCGACCGCGGAGATAGCGCCGGCTGCGACACTTGCTCTTTCTCCAGATTTGATAAATGGCAGCCTCAACTTAAAGGCGCCCCGGCAGCTGATCCAACTCTAACCAAACGTCTTGCGGCCACGTCGAGTGTTCAATGTTTGTAGCTTTTGCAAGCAATGATCGACCCGTGTGTCAACGGATAAGACTTCTGTTAGTTTTTGGTGAAGCGGTACACTGATGTTTGATCTCTTCCTCTTTCTAATCTCTTCTCTTTTGGAATTTTACATTTACCTGTTCAACCAGGACATTTTGCTTGCAAACTGTAGTGACCTAGATATGGCTCAGATCTGAACAAAACTCAGATGATCTACTGACTTGGTGGATGATATTTGCCAGTGTTCTTTTCTTTTTTTTTTTGTAAAAAATAGTATCGTATACACCACTTACAACTCTGTGCACTGTGAAGATAAGCTACCGATACGAGTAAATAAAATGCTCTGAAATATATCTTTGATATTGTGTCAAGTGTTGGCAAAGATCTGAATTTATTATTCTTAAAAAGTCAGGTTCGCCAAGACCATTTATGAATCCCTTTACTGATTACCGGTTGTGCTGTCATCAACGGATCTTGTAACATATTAACAGAAATTCATGAAGTTTGTAAAGATCATGAATTTCTGTTAATGTATTACAAAATCCGATGATGAAAGCACAGATCTGTCGAGACCAGTGATCAATAAAAAGATTTATAAGCCATCTTGGCGAAGCTGATTTTTAAGTGTAATACCGGTATGCGTGTTGTACATCCTTCTGTTTCCTGTCTGCAATGTCACTAATACGGCTAACAATAAACTTTGTAAAGGTTTCAAACAAAAGTTTTACAGATTTATAAAAGTAGAAAAGTAGGGGTAAACAACAGGGACAGACGGGTAATACTCAGTATGTACAAGAGCAGAGGGAATAATAAGAATGGACGGGCAAGGACTAAATGCCCGGATTAAAAAGGGCGTAAGACAAGGATGCGGTCCTTCATTCCTACTGTTCCG
Organism: Schistocerca piceifrons; assembly: GCF_021461385.2. Taxonomy (NCBI): domain Eukaryota; kingdom Metazoa; phylum Arthropoda; class Insecta; order Orthoptera; family Acrididae; genus Schistocerca; species Schistocerca piceifrons. Next base: position 685,967,788 of record NC_060139.1, on the reverse strand, counting down.
TCCGTACATCGAGGAAGTAATGATGGGAATAAAAGAAAGGTTCATGAGTGGAATTAAATTTCAAGGTGAAAGGATATCAGTGATAAGATTCGGGGATGACATTGCTGTACTGAGTGACAGTGAAGAAGAATTACAAGATCTGCTGAATGGAATGAAGAGTCTAATGAGTACAGAATATGGACTGAGAGTGAATCGAAAAAAGACGAAAGTAATGAGAAGCAGCAGAAATGAGAACAGCGAGAAACTTAACATCAGGATTGATGGCCACGAAGTAGATTAAAGAATTCTGTTACCTAGGCAGCAAAATAACCAATGACGGCCGGAGGAAGGAGGATATCAGAAACAGACTAGAAGTGGCCAAGTGAAAGTCTACTAATATCAAAAATAGGCTTTAATTTGAGGAAGAAATATCTGAGAATGTACGTTTGGCGCACATCATTGTATAGTAGTGAAACGTGGACTGTGGGAAAACCGGACACAGAAGGGAATGTTATAAATTAGGTGGACTGATAAGGTAAAATGAGGAGGATTTGCGCAGAATCGGAGAGGAAAAGAATATGTGGGAAACACTGACAAGGAGAAGGGACAAGATGACAGAACATCTGTTAAGACATCAGGAAATGACTTCCGTGGTGCTAGAGGGAGCTGCAGAGTGCAAAAACTGTAGAGGAAGACAGAGGTTCGAATACATCCAGCAAGTAATTGATGACGTAGATTGCAAGAGCTACTCTGAGATGAAGAGGTTGACACAAGAGAGAATACGTGGCGGGCAGCATCAAACCAGTCAGAAGCCTGATCATTCAAAAAAAAAAAAAGGTTATATATAACTGATTTTATCAATTTTGTGATAAATTTATTGAGCATCTAGATCGTTATCTCTCATTTTCGAAAAATTTTCGTGTATATACCGTCACCACACGCGTTTCTTACATATAAATATGTAAATGTCGTGTGACTAGCGCCTCCCGTCGGGTAGACCGTTCGCCGGGTGCAAGTCTTTCGATTTCACGCCACTTCGGCGACTTGCGAGTCGAGGGGGATTAAATGATGATGATTAGAACAACACAACACCCAGTCCCTGAGCGGAGAAAATCTCCGATCCAGCCGGGAATCGAACCCGCGTCCTTAGGATTGACATTCTGTCACGCTGACCACAAAAACAGTAACAAAAATGGCTAGTTTACAATAAAATGACATAAATAAGGTGACAGGTAACTCCAGTAGTAAATTACAGCATTCAAAGAATGAGGAATGATATTCAGTTCACAAATGGCTCTGAGCACTATGGGACTTAACAGCTTTGGTCATCAGTCCCCTAGAACTTAGAACTACTTAAACTTAACTAACCTAAGGACATCACACACATCCATGCCCGAGGCAGGATTCGAACCTACGACCGTAGCAGTCGCGCAGTTCCCGACTGAGCGCCTAGAACCGCTAGACCACCGCGGCCGGCAATGATATTCAGTCTTTTGCAGTAGCAGACATTTAGCACCTTTACTGTAACCTTCAACTGTTGGCAGTGCAGCATGCACATTTTCTTCTTCTGCAGCCTGAGGTTCCTCATCATCATTTCCCAGACCCAGATTAATCATTCAGTAAACCCTTGATGTGTGTTCCTTCGAGGGTAATTGCGTGGACAGAAGAGCAGTCCCGAACAGCGACATCGCAAAATCCTTCACTGCCTTGTTATTTATGTCAGTTCCAGTCTCCTAAACGTATCCATAGGGAGTTCAAGATCTTCCTTTATAGCAGACACCAGATGTTTGTCGCCATATTCTTGTATCTGCTGTACTACTGATTTATTTTTGATGTATGAGTTACGGGTGAGGTTAGGTTCAAATAGCTCTGAGCACTATGGGACTTAACTTCTGAGGTCATCAGTCCCCTAGAACTTAGAACTACTTAAACCTAACTAACATCACACACATCCATGCCCGAGGCAGGATTCGAACCTGCGACCGTAGCGGTCGCGCGATTCCAGTGAGGTTAGGGTCGAGAACGTGACACAACCCATCACCTCTCCACGAGGAATCCAGTTCATAACCTATACCAATTATGTTACCGTATTTCTTATTGTGATTCTGATTCTGATACTTAAGTGTTTTCTGGAATTCATTTTCCATATACATCTTATATTCAATATGTTCATCGCTCCTAATATTGTTAAAAAGTAACTTGTATATTTGCCCATTAACCAAATCACTGTGTTATTTTTTGCCTCAGGGTAGTAACTTTCTGCTGGTCTGAAGAAAATGTTAGTCGGTACATTGTTTGGTGAAGTTCTTGTTATTAGAGCAATTTTTTCCCTGATCCACCTCCAACTGATAATCCGATCTCCACATGTGTAATGATGAGGCACACTATCAACGAGGTTGCATTTTCTGCAGAGGTTAGTGTCACTTAAACTGATGGCAAAGAGACCATCATTAGTGCTGATGATATTACTATCTACATTGTACGACGCCGTTCTCAGGTCAGATGAAAGAACATCACTAACGATTTTTTCCAGACCACATTCCACGCTATTCCAGCATATTTAGTTTCTATGATATTTTTCCTTTCATGTTTCCGTCTTTGAGCTAAAATCACCTTTGCTGTAACGTTTTTGGAGTTTAAAAGATTTTTGCTGAGATAGCTTGGTTCAAGATAATATTGCCCAATATGTTTCAGTTTAAAACTTATTTTTATGTATTTATCGGCGGCTCTACACTTTCTGGCCTGACAGTGTCATATAGTTTTGCTGTAATGTACCCTGGATTGTTACACATTATGATCCATGTTCGTTCAGCTACCGGGGGCGGACTTCTTACATATGAAAACATTTTAATAATGATCTGAAGATGATCATTCATGATCGGACACAAAGTATAGAAATCCGAAATAAGTGGCAGTCAAGCAAAGGTCCACGCCACAGCACTGATGAGACAATCGGTACCGACCCACCACCTTGTCATCCTCTGCCGAAAGCTTCATTGGATTCTGCATGGAGAGACGTGGGGTCAGCACACCGCTCCCCCTGCCATTGTCGGCATTCGTAACGTTTGAGCTGCTATTTCCTCATTCAAGTAGTTCCTCAATTGACCTCTCGAGGCTGAAAGCAGCCTCTCATCAAGGACAGCTCCCTGGCAGTAGCATGAATAAAGCTACGGTCCTCTGCACAGCAAAAATGGTTCAAATGGCTCTGAGCACTATGGGACTTAACATCTGAGGTCGTCAGTCCCCTATAACTTAGAACAACTTACATCTAACTAAGCTAAGGACATCACACACATCCATGCCCGAGGCAAGATTCGAACCTGCGACCGTAGCGGCCGCGCGGTTCCAGACTGTAGCGCCTAGAACCGCTCGGCCACTCTGGCCGGCTCCGCACAGCAGCCGCTGGGGTAAGGAAGCGCACAAACTAAATGGACACTGAAGATATTTCAAAAATGAAATAAATGACATAACGTTATGACCCTTCGGTTGCCTGTCATTCATACTTATATAAATCTCATTAAGAAACACAGTTAATAGCCTTTACATAGGAAGTCTACAACTGAAATGTCAGAGTTTGACTTTTTAAAAACGGAAGTTTGTGGCTTAGAAAATGTCAAAACTTTAAAAAATGTTTAGCGAGCCAGTAGCTGCAGTGACAACTATAGGGTGACGACAGCCGTCTTCGTGTTTGTCAGGAGGCGTTTTAATCCTACCTAGGGCGTGCTGGGTTCGTATGATGGTGAGGGAGACAGAATGTAGCGTTGCGCAAAGGCGAGGGTGACGGGCAACAGACAGATGTGAGTGTGCACACAACAATTCCTTATTATTCTCTTTGACTTGAACAAAGTCCTTGGCGTTGCCCCGTAATATTCCAGCGTCGGTGTCGCAGAGGGCAACGAGGACGGCCCTGTGGCGCACACGCTAGGTTTTTATATTGAAACTGAACCTTATTCTGTAAGTTCCTAGCTTTTTGATATCTGATGATGGAAGTAGCGGAAACAGCGTAATAAATATAGTAAAACCTCAATATCGATGCAGACGGCTGCATTCACAAAATATTTTTGGAGCTGACCCCGCGGACGACGCACCTCGGCACATTCCTCCGTGTCGGTGAATCCTGTGGCTGGCATGGAAGCTTACTGAAAGGGCGAACAGAGTTCTGAGCGCTCGCTGCCTTGCGCAAAGGGATGGTGCGGAAGTGGCTCAGCAACGAACGGTGCTCGTGTCAGCATATGTCGTCAACCTGAGAAAGCCGGTGCCCAGATCCTTGCCTGAAATCTGGTATAGTGTATTGCGTTAAAAAAGGAATGGTCACATGGTTTGTCTCCACTTCTGGTGTCCTTCGGGGGGAAAAAAGATCCACTGCATATACTGACAGACTACTAAGTAAGAGAAAATATATTCTGACAGACAGTTAAAGTTTGGAGACAGTTTGTTCTTATTAGATGTACGTTATATTGTATTTCTCTACAGTAATATTTTTTCTAAACACTCGTCACCAGTTTTTTAAAGGCTCGTCGCTCCTGTTGTGGAGGCCGAATTCCACTGATGTTACGGTGGGCCAAGTTTGTGAAACGGCTTCTGTTGCAATACACTGCAAAGAAAATTTGCCCCCCCCCCCCCTCCCACTGTTACACAGCTATGCCACAGAGTCAGGTAACAGGATAGGACAACGTAGGTTCTACAACACTAACACATGAATAACAAAGTCGCACAAATGAGTTAAACGGGTTTACGTATCTTTGTGACTACTCGAATAATGAAGTCTGCAATACTGCATAAAAGGCCCTCAACGGCTAAGTGCAAATAATCGTTCATAAATTTCAGAGAGCATAGCAAATGCAGTTTACAACAACTGCCTGTTCACTTCCAAGAGTTCGCTAAACGACGTTCCCCATCTAAGTCAGTCCTGGACGATGATCTAAAACCCAGTGGGTGAGGGCTGCTCTTGTATCTTCCGAATACTAGCGTCTGTCTATTGTCATTCGGTCATTGGCGGATTGTACTCGGCCGTCATCTGGCCGAGACGAAGTCGATATCTTCATCCTCATTGTCGCCCGTGGCGCTGGTTGAACTCGCGCAAGTGGCAAGTCTCTTTGCGTCCTTGGTGCTTTTACCCTGGCTGTGTCTTGTTAGGACGACATAGCAATAGTACATTTTAATCCTTGAATACACGTGATTAACTTACTACTTTGCTCAATTTTGTGTATCACGTGTTTTTAGTTACATGGTTTAAATTCTGTAAGCACATTAATTTTGTGTGCCTATTATAATTCTACAAATATTCATTGTTAACTCTCAACATATAATGATAACTAATGAGCGGACCACAGATGTGCAGAATTTTTCGATTTTTATATAACCCATTATATTTCTTATATAACTATATTCTTGACATGACTGTAACAAACCAGGATTCACTATCTCTAACATATGCAAGAAGTGAAATACGTTTCTGTTTCATATGTAACTGAATAGCGAATACTTTGTTCAATAACCACAAAAAAGGGGGTATACGTGGAAATTGAATAGCGAATACTTTATTCAAAAATCGCAAAAAAGGAAGTGTACATGGAAAATGCTCGGAGTCTGGAGAATTCCAGCTGGATTACGTCATGGTCATACGAAAGATTCCGAAATCAGATATTAGGGTGTGAGGCATACACAGAAGCAGATACATACTTAAATGGCAATTTGGTATTGACGAAAAATTGACTAAGTTTAAGTGAATCGTACAGAAGGAAGTACTGAGGAAGGGCAAGACGCTTCTGAAGTTTGCTAAAAGCATGGGTATTGTGATAAGGAATATCACAGTAGACAATTCAGTAGAAATCGAGTGGATATCTCTACAAACAGCGATGTTGGAAAGACGAACAGAGGTGCTAGGAATGTAACTGCGAAGAAACCCTTTGTAACAGGACAAATACTTCATCTGATTAACGAACGAAGGAAGTACAAAAATCTTTAGGGATAAAACAGTATGAATCAGTTTGGAATGAAATAAATAGTAACTGCAGGGAGACAAGAACGAAAATGGATGAATGAAGAATGTGATGAAATCGAAACAGATGTGCTCGCGAAAAGGACTGACTCAGTACATAGGAAAATAAAAATGTTGTATCATTTATCAGTAGCACCCCACAACATAACAAGGTTGAAACGGAATGCCAAGTGCCGGCTGCTGGTGGCCGAGCGGTTCTAGGCGCTTCTGTCTGGAACCCCGCGACCGCTACGGACGCAGGTCCGAATCCTGCCTCGGGCATGGATGTGTGTGGGGTCCTCAGGCTAATTAGGTTTAAGTAGTTCTAAGTTCTAGGGGACTGATGACCTCAGCAGTTGAGTCCCATAGTGCTCAGAGCCATTTTTTGCTCAGCGCCATTTGAACCATTTTTGGAATGCCAAGTTTCCGTCTGACGCCGATAGCGGTCGCTTGGGATCAGGCGGATCCAGTGGTGCGCGTCTGCAGAGCCACACCTGCAGCAGCTCTGTGCTATGAACGCCCTCTGCTGCAGTACTACAGAACAGCCGGTGGCAGCCGCTGGCCCCACTTTTGTTTCGAGCCAGTACGGTATGACATCTTTAGTTTGTTCTTCATCCATGTCGACATTGATAGTTGAACACTGCTTGTCGCTACTTATTCGTAATGAATCTTCATAAGCTTGTAGAAATACAAATAAATCTTCTGTTTGATTTGTCATCTTGTTCGCTTATCAGTATTGCTCCAGTCCACCTTTCCTATGACGACGGTTCCCACACCGCTCTATAGCCCACCTTTCCTTCCTGTTGTTTACAGAGTTGTATACAACATCTGGCAACGAGTTATCGAGCCTGCTTGTGACAGTCTTGGAACTGCGTCTTTCCTGTTTTGTCATCTATTTGATTACTTTTTGTTGCTACTGGTTGTTTTTTCAGTTTCTTGTAATTTGGGTACCCAATGTTTACCTTGTTTGTGTTCTTTGTGTTGTAGGTTCCGTAGTTGTTGCTTTTCCCACCTTTCTGCTTTCTCTGTGCTATTTTTACTTTTCGCCTTTTGTATTTACGCATTGCTTAGTAAAATATGGTCACAACGCCGCAATCGGGTGCTGCGCTGCCTGCAGATGATCTGACTCATTATCCCGTTTCCCACTTAAAAAGTGGTGCAACTTCTTGAAGTGATGAATCGCTTCAAGATGGCGCAAGTGACTTCACACAAGTCGCCAGACCCAATGGCACCTCCATCAGCACCACCAGTGTATGTGGCGCCATCTCGTGAGTCGAACGAGGTGAAGGACGACTGGACGGAGTACCTCGCACAGTTCAACACCCACTTTGCAGCACATTACATACAACGTACAGACAAGCATTCTTATATCTTGGCGGGACTGACTGTATATCACTTGTGCCCAAAGTTGTTTCCCACGTCCCGCCCGAAGTTGGTGGAATGTGGAGATCTATTGTGGGAGATTACAAAGTGCTATGAGAGCAGGGTTCAACTGGAGGCTGCCCATTACAAGTTCCTTAGGTTGCTTCAGCAACAAGGACAGACATGCCATCAGTGGGTGACTGAATTGCGAGAGCCTCTTTAGGCAGTGTAGATTTAAGTGTGACTGTGGTAAATATTACAGTGATAAAATGTTTTGTGATGCCATCACACGCAATGAGGCTGACTCTCGAATTCTGGGACAGAACGTTGATTAACTGGATCGTTCCCTGCAACACGTTCTATAGATTCTAGACTAACAGGATTTCTCCGAAAGTGCAGCAGACAGTGTTGAGGTAGTACCTGATAGTTCTACAGATAGCGACGACAAACAAGCCTCGCAGACGGCTCGCAAACAACAGCGGCGTAGCTGGCCACAGCCACAGCAGAAAGGTCATCACTTTTTTTTTTCTTTTTTTTGCACATACAATCTGTGTGCTTGCAGATGCATAAAGCACCTCTTCTGTTACTCTTTCAAGCAAATCTAAGTAGAAAACAGCGTGTAGCGTGCTTTCGAAGAATCACAGTGCAGTTAGTGCAAAATAGTGTAAGAGCCGTTCATGAAAGGCACACTCATTGGCAGTGCTACGTGAAGACTGCAATCATATTTGTGTCTCTTACTATCACTGCGCAATCAGTCAGTTTGCAGTTTGACACTGGAGCTTCAGTGACTTTGTTTAATAGTCGCTCTTTCAAATAGCTTAGCAAACCTAACTGGAGGACATCGCGCCATACGCTGAAGGTGTATAATGACCAATACATACCTGTGTTAGGCATTGTAGCAACTTTCAGAAATTTGACAAAGACAGTGACTTTTACAGTGCTTTTCTCCAGAGATAGTGCTAATATTTTTGGTCTAGACTCTTTTGATTTATTTCGGTTAAGCACTCAGGACAACGTGCTTTCTGTTTCTTCCTTTGATCCTCGAACAACGTTGCTAAGTTATGTGCAAAATTTGAGGCTCTGTTTTCTGAGGGTTGAGGCAAAGCCAATAATTTTGTTGCCCATATCACAATGAAGGATAACACACAACCACATTTTGTTATAGCTCGTCCATCCCTCAGACTCTTAGAAAACAGGTGGCTCTACTTAATGCTTTTCAATGCAGTGGGGTCGTAGGATCCATTACTGCCAATCGGTTGCGTCCTCTCTTGTTATTCTAAGGAAGCTTCCGGCAGACTTCAGCTGTGAGTCCCCATACATCTATTGACATTTATCCCTTGCCATGTCCGGAAAAACTGATTTATAAATTGGCAGCCGGTCTTTACTTTTCCAAAATTGATTTTCGGGACGCTTACTTGCAAATCCCTCTGGATGAGCAGTTGCACCAGTTTTCATTAATACTCATACAGGACTCTTCAAATTTTTAAATTGTCATTGGCAGTTCTTCCGTATCCGCCATATTTAAACCCTTTCTGGAACAGCCGACTACAAAAGTTACTTTTAGCTCCGATTATAGACATGTAATTGTCTTCTCAGGACCCACTCCTCAAGAACACATTAGCAATCTTCACTCTCTGTTTCACGTGTTGTCTGTAGCTGGTCACAAATGTAGCAGAGACGAATACCTGTTTTTTCAGACTATACTTGATGCATAGGACATGTCATTAATTGCCTGGGTGTTCAGCCATTGCAGTCACATTTGCTTGCTGTCCGTGACCTTCCACCCGTCTGTGTAAGAAAAGCTCACGTATTATATCCAATTTATTCCTAACGCTGCTTAAATTGCGGCTCTCTTGAATCACTTGCTCAGGAAGAATGTTTCTTTTGTTTGGTCGTAGGTATCTCAGTCTGCTTCTGAGAAGTTGAAAGATGCTTTGCTTAGTGATCGATGACTTGTTCCTTTTTCATTCAGCAAACCTTTGTTCCTGACTTTGGATGCTTCCTGTGATGGCACCAGTGCAGTTTTCTAGCATAAATTTGTTGCTGCTGACAGGTCCATTGCCTTTGCTTCAGAATTGTTGAACAAAGCTCATTGCAGTTGTTCAAAAATTGGAAAGATGGCTCTCGCCATTGTAACTAAGTTTTACCAGTATCTTTATGGCAGAAAATTTCACTTGGTGGCGACGAAAAATTTATGTAATCCAGAATGAGATTTTCACTTTGCAGCGTAGTGTGCGCTGATGTGAAACTTCTGGCAGTACCTCTTCTCCTACCTTCCAAACTTTACAGAAGCTCTCCTGCGAACCTTGCAGAACTAGCACTCCTGAAAGAAAGGATATTGCGGAGACATGGCTTAGTCATAGCCTGGGGGATGTTTCCAGAACGAGATTTTCACTCTGCAGCGGAGTGTGCGCTGATATGAAACTTCGTGGCAGATTGTGTGCCGAACCGAGACTCGAACTCGGGACCTTTGCCTTTCGCGGGCAAGTGCTCTACCAACTGAGCTACCCAAGCACGACTCACGCCCCGTCCTCACAGCTTCTGCCAGTACCTCTTCTCCTACCTTTCAAACTTTACAGAAGCTCTCCTGCGAACCTTGCAGAACTAGCACTCCTGAAAGAAAGCTGTGAGGACGGGGCGTGAGTCGTGCTTGGGTAGCTCAGTTGGTAGAGCACTTGCCCGCGAAAGGCAAAGGTCCCGAGTTCGAGTCTCGGTCCGGCACACAGTTTTAATCTGCCAGAAAGTTTTAATTTATGCAATCTTTGTTTAGCCCTTCTCAGGCAATCTCAACTCGCGCAGCTCAGACGTTGGAACGGTGGGTCTGTATTTTGTCAAATTGTCAATATGAGATTGCGTATCGGCCACCTCTAAGCATGCCAACACATAGGCTTTTCCCCTTCCCCATTAGCCCAGGTTCAATATCAGACGAGTCCTCTGCTTCTTCTTGCTACACTGATGCAGAGGACATCATGCTTTGCATAGCTTTCCTCTTAATCACCGGAAAATTGCCCATGGTTTGTAAGGCCGGCCGGAGTGGCCGAGCGGTTAAAGGCGCTACAGTCTGGAACCGCACGACCGCTACGGTCGGAGGTTCGAATCCTGCCTCGGGCATGGATGTGTGTAATGTCCTTAGGTTAGTTAGGTTTAAGTAGTTCTAAGTTCTAGGGGACTTATGACCACAGCAGTTGAGTCCCATAGTGCTCAGAGCCATTTGAACCATTTGAACCCATGGTTTGTAGATTCTGTTACACTATATCCGCGTTCATTGGCCACGTTCAAAAATGGTTCAAATTGCTCTGAGCACTATGGGACTTAACTTCTGAGGTCATGAGTACCTTAGAACTTAGAGCTACTTAAACCTAACTAACGTAAGTACATCACACACATACATGCCCGAGGCCACGTTCAGCCGGAAAGTATCGTAGCTCTATGATTTGCCGATATTTTGCCCTTGCAGCTCACCAAGGTGTCGTTTTGCTTCGCACGGATAACGACCAGTTACCTGATGTGACTTCCCAGGCTCTATAGCCTGACGTGCTTCGTTTGCTGCATCAAAGTCACTGGGGCGTCTTTCACACCAGGCAAATGGCGCGACGTTAACGCACTTTGCATGGTCTGGATCCACAATCTGAACTGTTTACTTCTCACTACCAATCCCGTGCTGAACTTTATTTCAAATGGTTCAAATGGCTCTGAGAACTATTGAACTTAACATCTGAGGTCATCAGTCCCCTAGAAAGTAGAACTAATTGAACCTAACTAACCTAAGGACATCACACACATCCATGCCCGAGGCAGGATTCGAACCTGAGACCTTGGCGGTCGCACGGTTCCAGACTGAAGCGGTCGGCTGAACTTTAGTCCGCTTCACCTTAGCAGTTCTTTGAATGTCCCAAACCTCAAACACCTTGGTAACATCTGCATTTGGCTTTCACTGGTCCTTCCTGCAAAAGGGACGCAGGCTCTTCGTCATTGATACGTTCAGCAAATTTCCCTACGTCATTGCTATGCACTCTACTACGACTCGCACTACAGTCGAGGCCTGGTCGTCAATATTTTACCTCGAGGGTCTTCGCGAAGTGACTGATTCAAAGACGATCTCAGTTTGTCGCGGCCGAGTTTGAACAGCTTTACACCGCCTCCAGCGTCACCCATATCACGATTTCTCCGTTCTACATGCAATCGAATAACTGATTGTTTTGTGCGAACATTTAGGTAACAAATGGACGAACGTCATCCCTCATACACAAAGGATCAAGCACTGTCGCTCTTCTTGCCCCTCCCAGCCACGCGACAGACCATCGCCGTCGGAGATATTGTACGGACGGCACCTCCACACCCTGCTTCTGTTGCTGTGCGCGCCAAAGGGGTGATGTCCACTCCGCCAGACACGTAGCGATTCGATATTATACGGATAGTATGGCGGACGGTGGCGCTGGGAGCGAGACACCATTGTACAACGTATTGAACGTTTTATGTTTCTCCTGCAGAGACGATTGCTGAGACGCAACCTGAATCAAATTAATTCTTGTGTGAATTACGTCACCCTGCGCATGCTTTGTGTTCCACCTTCTTCTGGGGATGGGCCCCTCTTCCTGGCGCTATCCCACCTGCCGCCTAGGCACCGCAGTCGTCAAGATGCCTTCGTCTTCTTTTGTTGCTCCACCTCTTGATGTGGGTGCGCGTCCTATGTATGGTTTTCCGGCTGGAGTGCGGACAGGAGCTTGGCATCAGTCTGGGTTTCGGCTCCTATCCCTTCAATGCCACCTGCACCCAGTCCTCTGCCTCTTCATCTTTCGCTCATCTAAACTACTCTAAGACGGTGAGGAGGTTTGGGGGAGAGGGATGTGGTGTCAAGTATTTATACAACAAATAGCGTGTCAAGGTTGATGGGAAGTTTCTGTCTGGCGCCGGTAGTGGTCGCGAGGGATTTGGAGGACCCACTGGTGTATGTCAACCAATCTACACCTCTACCAGCTCTGTACTAAAAGTGCCCACTGTCACCATAATATAGGACAGATGGCATTTTCACGAGACTGTCAAAGTAATTAACGTCGGTATGGAAGAGAAAGGATCCAGCATTAAAATCATAATTTAAAAGAACTATGGGAGACGTGAGATTAAAGAAGGCAGAAGCAATAGGTATCATTCCATCGGAAGTTCTGTACATAGCAAGAGCTGATGAGTGCGAGAACTATCGCATTACCGGCTTAACAGCTCATGCATCCAAGTCCCTGACAAGAGTAATATACAGAAGAAATAAAAATTGGTTATCTTCTAGTTTACGATAAGTTTGACTTCAGGAAAGATAATGGCATCAGCGAGCCAGTCCTGACGTCAATCGTAGTGGAAACCTTTTTCTTCGAGGAGATGCGGAGTGCTGCTTTTTCAGATTGTCAGCGTAATGGGTGCTAGGTTCGTCGATATGTTACAGAATCACATCAACCTGTAGCCTGGCTGATAAAAACCTGCCGGAAAGTACGACTTTTGGGCAGGATCGCGCTCCACCCCATATAGCCACAGGTGTGAAAGATCTGTTGGGCACATCATTGAGGGAGGAAGCCGTACTGAGCCACCACTTCCGTCATGCTTGGCCTCTCAAGTCCTCAGACCTTAATAAGTGTGATTATTTCTTTCTGGCGTTAGTTGAAGTCGCAAGCCTACCATGATCGTCAACTTCGAAAGGGAAGTTAAAGGCAATATCCTATGGCAGTTTTTCACAATACCTACTCACCTGATTTACAGTGCTATTGACAACATTGTGCCTCGACTACATGCCCCCGGATTGGTGGTGTAAGACGGTCAACATGTTGATAATTTGTTGTAACAAACATCGGCTTTGCTAAAAATCTATTGTTATGTTAATTATTGCTTTTGTATCACATAGAGCACTCACTATCTGTTGGTCATTTTGTGCCCTCTTTTTATTTCAATAAAGCCTTATGGCAATTCAAATTTGTGATTGAGCCGTGGCGCCATTGAGTTAGTAGACTGTTCTTTCTGGCACCACTGATTCAGATGTAGTATCGACTATCCGTCTTGCGGCTCCGTTGCTAATATCTATGAGGAAGAGTTAGTATTTGTGGGCTGTGTCCTTAGAAGGTCTTTGCTTGCCGATATACATACGAGGTTCGCTGGCCCGAGAGAGAGGCACGAATTTTGCGGACTGTCGACAACGTCGCGACAAGAGGTGGTCACGAGGTCCGAGCTGCGCAGGGAGGGCCTGCGCAGAGCGAAGATACCGGAGTACCGCACTTACCGAGTGCTGTTTAACGTCCCCTACAGAAACCTCAAAAGTTAATGACGGTTGTAGCTTATCGTAATCCAGACCGTAAGGCCTAGAGGTTGGCCAGTGTGTCTTTGACGAATGTACCCTACGAGACTTCGCTCACGGGGTCTATGTCGCACGCACAAACTACCATCAGTTGCGTGCAGGCAGAACCTGCTTTCATTGCTGAAGACCACGGCGCGCCATTCCATCTTTCAAGTGGTCTTGTGACGACACCAGTCGAGTCATGCAAGTCGATGTAGTGGCGTGAGTGGAAGACGGGCTACGGGCTTTCACAATAGTTCATACTGACACATCTGGGCTCACAACCCTCTTATGTGTGCTGTGGTAACTGTACGAGCAGCCACTGCTGTCCTCACAGTACGACAATCCAAGCAGGCATCTGAGCTGCGTGGACGTCCAGAACCTCGTATACAGGTGTGAGAATGTTCTCGTGAGAACTAACTCCACCATCGTTGCACAAATGATGCACTTGCGTGGCAGTTCCCTGAGAGGAACATGTCGCCTCTCAGAAGGCCACAATTTTACCCATTTCAAACTCGCTCACTCGGCTCTAGGAAGGACGAGCTCTTCTCCGTGGCATGGTGGCCTGCTTGCTTCGCACGTTTGCACCACACCTCTGGTTGGAGTAGAAGGGCACACACAGATGGCACTCTGGTAGCTATGCCACCACACTGTCTTTTGGCGAATGACGTTATACCGCTGTCAGTGCATCTACTATCCCCGAAGAGACATATCCCGTCCTCGGATCGACATCGACATCGACGTCGGCCTTTTAGGTTTTCTATTTTTTTCCGGTAGTGCATATTAGGTTTGGTTCCAGTTCTTCGGCAGTTTCTCTTGCTCTTCAGTCATTCGACTACTTGCGCTGGTGGTTTTCTTCTCAAATCAATACAGAGAGAATTTTTGACATTTCTCGATTTTCTTTGGTTTCTGCAGATAAGATGCCCCCACACTTCTGTTGTCAGTAATCAGTAGAATAATTACTAATTATCTTCAATCGTTTTTTCTCATTCTCTCAACAAATTCTTCCCATGCCTCGACTTTTTCTTGCTTTTCTGGGTGCAAAATTCAGTCTTGGTTCGTTGTATCTCCCACATTCATTAGAAACCCTCGGTTCCTAAATAGGTATTCAATTTTACAGTATTATCCCTGGATGTTATCGCTCTGGCAGTTAGTTCTCATCTTGAATACACCTGCATTTTCTGTCTCACATTGTCGCTACCTGCGGGTTAATCTTTACAAAAGATAATCCCCCAGAGGGATACGTTTAACGATCGCCTGGCCTATTCAACACCCACATCACAAATTTTATATTTGTTCATTTCTAAAGCCTCATCTTTTCTGAGTCTTAAAATTCACTCGTATATTTTTTTCTCGCGGTTTTGGTTTATCCTTTTCTTGTAGTTTTTTGCATGCATTATATGCTGCCAGCCGTCTAACATCACAGTTCTTCGATGAGATTTATCGATTACATTCTCGATTTCTTCACACAGCGTATCTTCTCCGTTAAACCTGGTTACTCCGTCGTTAATAAAGGCCTCTATCCTAATATCTCTTTCTTCCCATTAGTATTCCGCCTGTGTGGAACTTCCATTCGTTCTTATACATCCTCGGCGCTAGTCCAGCATGTTGGTCATTTCTCCTTACTTCTGCATCTTGTCCCTTCTCTCTTGTCTCTGTTATCTAAGAATGCTAGGGTACCGTCTCCAATTGTAAAATACAAGTAAATAAATCAAAACTGACTTGTTAAAAGACATGAAGTCGAGGACTGACCGTGACTGTTACTTTTGGATTAGGGATGTATTTATAAATTATTTCTGTATTCGGTCAAAATATTCTTTTGACCGTGACTGTTACTTCTGGATTAGGGATGTATTTATAAATTATTTCTGTATTCGGTCAAAATATTCTTTTTAATTATTGTCCTAAGAATTTCGTTCAGTTTTAAAACTCATATAGACGTAATGGATTCTAATTGTGTTGGAGGTGCGGACGTCATTACATGGGTTGCATAGTACGAGCACCAAGGTGGACGCGAAAAAAGCTGGGCTTAATTAGAATTAATCGTTTATTCCGTAAAACAATAGTGCAGATTTAGGTGATGCCTGGAAAGTGGCGTCCGTAGTCTCCCAAGCAGGACTTTCTACCTTAACATATCACATTGCAGCTTGAGTACACTAGGCAGAAGTCTTGCCTCACCGAAGTAGAAGCAGCCCATGTGGCGTATGCAAGGATTTTGTCAACTCTCCGTCAAGCGGCAGGACACTCTCGGCAGGTGTATAGGTGCGTGCATGCACATGGCAGATGCGCTGAACCGAAACCAGGACGCCTTGCAGGTACCCAGAGTGTCTGATGAAGTCACCTTTGCCAAAGAAGTTTCTTCCGGCTCGTAGAACAGCAGCTGACCTATGCTGCTGCTAGACGTACAAGGGAACTGTCCTACACCACATGTCGAAACATACGCGGAAGTTTTTTTTTTATATAGACGAGGAGTATACCGAAAGAAATCAGTATTTTAGTTATAAGTATCCTGATAAAAGTTAAAAAGTGAAATTCGTAGCCCACCAGGCTGCTTGAGGAATGTACACACCTGCCAGCGCTGTGGCAGATTGCGCATGTGTAACAAGGCAGGCGCATAGCCATGGTTTATCACACACCGGTAAAGAAATAACATGGCTAAATTTGCCGTAATTTGTAAAGTGAATTGCTGTTTCTGTTGAAAGACACAGCTCTTCACATTTACTTTTGGCAGCAATCTTCAACTCATTTAATAGCTATAGCATTTACCAGCTGCTTTTGTGGTATCAATTTAACAATGGATACAAAGCTGAATTTTAGTCATTGTGTCTCGTACATTTAGATGGGTTGGATAAAAAGTGGTTACAACACTGCCGCAACACGAAGAACGTTCGTTATATGGAACATCCGCTGTCTCTAACTGGTAGCCGGTCAGTTGAAGAAGTAGAGTGAGCGGCGAGGGCTGTGTCTTAGTCTGTTGCCGTGTGCACTGTCGGAAAGTGTGGGACGCCAGTTTAAGCGCCCTTGTAGTATTCTTAGGAAACACGAACAACAAACGATCAATGCTGAAGAGGCACTTTGTCCGAGCTCACAGCAGTGTTTCCTTCTGCCACTGCATACCATCATCCTTCCTGAATATGCGTGATGTTAAACAGACACGCCAAGAAGAGCTCCTGCGTATGTGCGGGGTGGGAGATACTGGAACGCCCACCATATTCACCCGCTTTGAGTCCATGAGATTATGACCTTTTCACAAAATAGAAGGAATCTTTTCGTGGCACTCTCTACAACACAAGAGAAGACGTCATCCGTGCCACAGGGAGGGGCTTCCCAGATATCGACAGAGATGTATTTGCTGATGTTGCATGATGCATTCCATATCTGTGCTGGAAGGTGATCAAGATGTGGGGCGATTATGTTAGGGGTATGTAATATTGTGAACTTCCGTCAATAAATTGTGATATGATTTAAAAGCGAAATGAAAGATATTGTTCCAAACCGTTCTCATATTTCCATTTCTGTTGGATATGTTAATTCATTTTTACGTGGACTTACAGTATATGAAGTATTTTTCAGTACTGAAGATATCTATTCCTATAAATGATAAACTGTGTGCTACTGGTTGTGTCCATGGGCGTCACAGCAGGGTAGGAGGAAGGGGTGAGGGCCGGCGGAGGGTGTCCACCCAAATACTTTTTGAAGCAAAATTTCATTGAGTGTTAGTTGACAAAAAATGAGACCATTGAACGAACATATCCAAGCTTAAATAACTACATATAGCAAAGCAATAGTGCTGTAAGAATTAATGGTTTGTTAGATTTGCTACTGGTAGTAAATCAAATCCACTAATATTTTTACTAAAAAGACGATTTTTTAAGTTTTAATAAATTGTGTTGGTACGACTACCAGTTTGAAGGAGCCAAGTAGATAAGCATGATTGTGCCTGGTTTTGTTGTAAGTTTGTCTGAGGTATGGCCAGGATGTAGACTGCTAACAATTGAACATCATGCAACAATCACTTGCAGTCCTTTGTTGCTATAATAATAGAGTTGCTGTCACTGTATAAGTCAAAAGAAAATGGTATGAAGAGAGTTCAAGGCAATTCAACAATACTTTTTTAAGGCACAGGAATGATGGTTCGTAAATGTTTATTATAAAATGTATTTCGATTTACTCAGTTTTAACACTACAATGTAGCAGAGCACCTAGGTGGCAGGAATTTATGAACTGTTTCTTAAACTGATGTAAATGTAGTAAATAACCTATTATGTTCTATACATATTATTTTTCCTTGACTGTTCCCTAAAAAGAGGTGTGGAACATAATCAATAATAATCAATACGTACCACCGGTAAATTTAAGAGTTAATATTATACATCTTTTTATACTCAGCAATTACAAAATACGTTGCATTTTTAAATATCATTAAAATACGTACCCTGAACAATTCAGAATGCTCCAAAAACTGGTTTTAGATTATAATATTTTCAACTTTTTTCAAGGGGATCACCTGTTTGGGTTTCTTTATCTGTTGAATATGTAGTCTGTAGAAACCTGAGTAGGTCACAAGGTAATGAGTCATTAACTGAACACAAAATGACTTTATTGATCCAAAATGACACGTTTCGGCTTATGCCATCGGAACCGAAAGTTACCAGGAGACCTAATAGTTGCATAATATTATTGTAATCATCATAAACGAACTGAACCCCCCCTCCGCAATATTTTAGTGCTGGTGATGCATGTGATTGTGTCAGAACTTAACACAGAATACCCTAGGACATATACATGTGAGTTTTATCGGCTTCTTGTGGACTGTGGGGAAGTTGGAAAAATTGGCATGAGCGACATGAAAGCATCATACCGACAGATCGCACACACAGCTGGCTGTCCTCCAATGGCTGCAGAACTACTATTGCAAGTCTGGTTCAAATGGCTCTGAGCACTATGGAACTTCACATATCAGGTCTTCAGTCCCCTAGAACTTAGAACTACTTAAGCGTAACTAACCTAAGGACACCACACACATCCATACCCAAGGCAGGATACGAACCTGCGACCGTAGCAGTCTCGCGGTTCCAGACTGAAGTGCCTAGAAACGCAAGGCTACACCAGTCGGCTGCAAGTCTGGACAGGGTAACGCCGCAGGATGAAGAGCGGGCACAGGTACTTGCAGCAGGACAAGATCATGGGATGTTCAAATGATTGTTCGATTGACTCTGACGAATATGGGGATGATAGCAGCTGAAACGATGGCAGAGCATCACCACAAACAATCAAGAGCAGAAAACTATGTTACCTCTCATCCTTTATTGCCGACGTGGTACCACATATAACAGAGATTTTAATTGTGCAGACCCAGAGCCAGGGACCTTTTGTGGCTTTCAGCAAAGAGGCTCACTTCTCTCTGTCAAATCTAACAAACCATTAACTCTTACAGCACTATTGTTTTGCTATATGTAGTTATTTAAGCTTGGATATGTTCATTCAATGGTCTCATTATTTGTCAAATAACACTCAATGAAATTTTGCTTCAAAAAGTATTTGGGAGGACACCCCCCCGCCGCCCGCCACCCCTTCCTCCTACCCTGCGGTGACGCCCATGGACACAACCAGTAGCACACAGTTTATCATTTATAGGAACATATTTCTTCGGTACTGAAAAATACTGAATATACTGTAAGTAAGTCAGCGTGAAAATGAAATTTTAGTTAACATATCACACAGAAATGGAAATATGAGAACGGTTTCGAATAATTCCTTTCATTTTGCTCAATGCAAAAAGAACTTATATCTGTCAGTATAATAAGTTCTGCCCTCTACGACATACTTTAAACATGTTATACACTTTTTTCAACTTTTTATTTTCCACAGACCATTAATCATAATGTCGAAATTGTAGCAACAGACTCGTTACGGTTCCATTATCTCGGAATCTACTATTATTTTAAGGAATTGCGCGGAGCGGTCCGCCGCGGCTGCCGCCGCTGGAGAATGAATGCGGCGGTATTGTGAAATGAATGCGGAGGCAATTTTGCTGGAGGCCGCTTTACATTTAGCCGCAGCAGCTGCCTTCTCGCAACTGTTTCACCGGCCGGCATTGTTCTGAGAAATTTATGGCGCGCCGGAGGACTTAATTTATCGCGGGCTGGCGGCGCGAGCACTTGTAGGGGGCGTCACTGCCAAGTGTTAAATACAGCGGCCGCCCTAATGAAGGGCCAGTTAACCGTGCTGAATGCCGCCCACCTGCCGCCCTGCCACCGCGCCGCCGGCCGGCGAGCCGCGGCCCGCAGCCCGCTGTGTGTAAATAATGCGGGGAAGGGTGGAAAACAGATGTGTACTGTGCAGACCACAGTACTGTTTCAGGACAGGCGAAAGCACCAGAAGGAGTGATCAGTGACAGAAAGATGAATAGAGAAGTATCAACACATGTGTACAATATTATTAAACTGGTAGGAAAATTCCAAAATATAAAATATCATGACATAATACGAGGCGTCGTGATGCTGAGGCAATTAGATTAGGAAATGAGACACTTAAAGTAGTAAAGGAGTTTTGCTATTTGGGGAGCAAAATAACTGATGATGATCGAAGTAGAGAGGACATAAAATGTAGACTGGCAATGGCAAGGAAAGCGTTTCTGAAGAAGAGAAATTTGTTAACATCGAATATAGATTTAAGTGTCAGGAAGTCATTTGTGAAAATATTTGTATGGAGTGTGGCCATGTATGGAAGTGAAACATGGACGACAAATAGTTTGGACCAGAAGAGAATAGAAGCTTTCGAAATATGGTGCTACAAAAGAATGCTGAATATTAGATGGGTAGATCACATAACTGATGAGGAGGTATTGAATACGATTGGGGAGAAGAGAAGTTTGTGGCACAACTTGACTAGAAGAAGGGATCGGTTGGTAGGACATGTTCTGAGGCATCAAGGGATCACCAATTTAGTATTGGAGGGCAGTGTGGAAGGTAAAAATCGTAGAGGGAGACCAAGAGATGAAACACTAAGCAGATTCAAAAGGATGTAGGTTGCAGTAGGTACTGGGAGATGAAGAAGCTGCACAGGATAGAGTAGCATGGAGAGCTGCATCAAACCAGTCTCAGGACTGAAGACCACAACAACCACAATATGAGGCGTGTTTTTTTAAGTTAGTACCGTTTTGAAATTAAAAAAAGACGTGCTAAGATATCTTAATAATTTTATTTTTACATGATAGCCTATACCTTAATCTACTTTTCTACATAATTTCCGTCATTATTAAGGCACTTGTCACAGCGTTGGACCAGTTTTTGAATACCCTCCTCATAGGCCGCGTTACTTGGTAACCACTGCATCACCACAGTTTTGAATTCGTTATCGTCTTGAAGACGCTGACCGTCCAGGTGTTTCCTCAAGTGCAGAAACAGATGGTAGTCACTGGGCGCAAGATCGGGGTTGTGCGGAGGATGATCTAGAGTTTCCCATCGAAAAGATGTGATGAGATCTTTGGTCTGATTCGCCACATGCGGACGGGCATTGTCTTGCAGCAAAACGATGCCCTTGCTCAACTTCCGTGGACTGTTGCTTTGATTCTGGTGTGACGTAGGCCACCCATGTTTCATTGCCGTAACAATTTGGCTTAAGAAATCATCACCTTCGTTGTGGTACCGCTCAAGGAAAGTCAATGCACTGTCTAAACGTTTGGTTTTTTTGCACATACGTTAACATTTTTGGTACCCAAGGTGCGCACAATTTTCAGTAATTCAAGTGCTCGGTCACAATGCCATACAAAACACTACGAGAAACATTAGGAAAGTCATCCCTCAAGGAGGAAATCGTAAAATGTCTCTTTTATCTCACCTTGTTGTCCGCTTCCTGCACCAAACTTTCATTAACGACCGAAGGACGCCCACTCCGTTGTTCATCATGCAGATTTGTGCGGCCATCTTTAAATGCTCTCACCCACTTTCTTACCACTCCAACGCTCATAACGTTTTCTCCGTAAACTGCACAGATATCACGATGAATATCGATCGCTTTTAGGCCTTTAGCACTAAGAAATCTTATAACAGCCCGTACTTAACAGTCGGCGGGACTCACGATTGCCGGCCGGAGTGGCCGGGCGGTTAAAGGCGCTACAGTCTGGAACCGCACGACCGCTACGGTCGCAGGTTCGAATCCTGCCTCGGGCATGGATGTGTGTGATGTCCTTAGGTTAGTTAGGTTTAAGTAGTTCTAAGTTCTAGGGGACTTATGACCACAGCAGTTGAGTCGCATAGTGCTCAGAGCCATTTGAACCATTTTTTTGGACTCACGATTATCGGAGGCATCTTAAACACACAGTACACAACATAAACAAGGAAGAATCAGACTGCAATGACGTCAGTGCGTAGATTGAGGTACAGGCTTTCATGAAAAAATAAAATTATTGAGATATCTTAGCACGTCTTTTTTTAATTTCAAAACGGTACTTACTTAAAAAATGCGCCTCGTAATAGGAAGAATTTTTAGGAACATTGTTCTTAGGAAAAATAGCGATCGGTAAAACTGTATTAAAGAAGTCTCTATAGCATTTGTGTTGTGTACACTTCGTTTGGTCTCCGGTTGCGGTCTTTTATAAGTCCATCATCAGACCATTATTTGCTCTGTAAAACAACAATATAGCGTGTCATAAACAGTCAAGGGATGAATACAATCACAGCAGTAAAATAACATAAAATAAATGGCTGGTGTACTTTTGGTGACAGCAGGGGGCGAAGACGTATAATAGGCCGCTCTGGAGGCGTGTGGAACACTGCTGAGTGGAACTCAGTCACTCGTGGTTTTATAGCAAAACTTCCACCCACCGTCTCCAGCATAACGTCACCAATAGCCAGTGGTAGAGAACAGTTACTGTTATGAGCGATAGTCATAGAAAAAATAGTTATGAATAAACCTCGAAGAAATGCGTTATAAACTGATTTTAATTAGAGAACAGCATCTCACCCAATGAGACTGGCTCATTTAAATATATGCTGCTCCACACCACCGGCTCCTGCTGTCAGCAAGGGTATACCGGCCATTTATTTTATGTTATCTTACTTCTATCACAGTATTCATTCCTCGACCACTTGTGATATCGAAATATACTCTAAGAAAAAAAAAAAATCGAAGGATGTATCCTAATAGGACGGAAATCGGAACGTGATGCACATGTACAGCAAACAAATGATTACAGTTACAGAAAAAACGCATGATTCATTCAAGAGGAAGAACCTCACAAATTACACATGCAGTTATCGGTCTTTGACTCGACTGACAGAGTTATCGGACGTCCTCCTGATCGATATCGTGGTAAATTCTGTCCAACTGGCGCGTCAGATCGTAAAAATGCCGTGCTGGTTGAAGGGAAAGGAGGGGCAGCTTTCGGTTGTTCGTGTCAGGAACACAGTTTACCACTGGAAAGTATAAATACTTTTACACGATGGTTTTCTCAAGCAAAAGTGCATTTGCTACTTGGTTTCCATTTACTATAATGCGTTTTGTGCTAAGCTATTGCCATCAGCTGATTTCAACCTTGAAATGCGATACTACAAAGTCGGAAAAATACAAATCAATGACCGCCCGTTTTTTCTCTATCTCAAATCATTACATGGTGGGTTTCTTAAGTCTATCTGAAGTCTATCCTCATCCTAGTGAAAGGGTTGTCTTTCCTGCTATTGCCAAAGCTCTTTTTATTTTGCTTATGGATCTTCTTCCAATCCAATAATTTTTTGAATTTAGTTTTTTTTATTCAGCTGATCCCAGACACCTTGTAAATGTCCTGTTTACTAATGCAGTTAAATCGTAACACGCCCCTAGTTAGGAAGCGTGACAGTTGGCGAGAGTGACTGAAAGTCGTATTCTGTACCAAGCCTTGTAAAAACCAACCTCGCAAAGAACGAAGTCTTTAGAGATACGTGGAATGCAAGACCAGTCGCGGTGTTTATAGAAATTTCGCAACGTCAGTTGATGACGGTAAGTTGGGGAGCTATGCTGAATCGTTTACAAAGTTTTGATCCATGAAATAAATCAACAATATAGGACTAATATATGATAAAGGGAAGCTATTTTGCGCGTGTGTGTGTGTGAATTCCTAAGGAGCCAAACTGCTGAGGTCATCAGTCCCCAGACTTACAAACTACTGAAGCCAACTTAAACTAACTTACGCTATGGACAACACACATACCCACATGCCCGAGGGAGGACTCGAACCTCCCGCGGGAGAGCAGCGCAATATGTGAGGTGGCGACTCAAACCACGCAGCTGCACCGCGTTGCTGAAAGCTACCTGAGTACCTAACACAGCCGGCCGCGGTGGTCTAGCGGTTCTAGGCGCTCAGTCAGGAACCACGCGACTGCTACGGTCGCAAGTTCGAATCCTGCCTCGGTTAGGTTTAAGTAGTTCTAAGTTCTAGGAGACGTATGACCACAGATGTTGAGTCCCATAGTGCTCAGAGCCATTTGAACCATTTTTTTTAACCTAACACATACTTAAAGAGCAGAACGGTGTACAGCAGGCATGTCAAAAGGGAACGGAATGTAAGATAATATGAAAAATCACCTCAAGTGTCTCACAAACAATGAGTCTGTTACAGCAACTCGTCTTCTACTGTGAAATGATGCTATGGTTATGTAAACCCCTATCTTTAGTTGCAACAGAAAAATGTCAAAATCAAACACATAATTGTGTAGAACCAAGTACAGCGCCTAGTTGCAGCAGCATCACGACTTACCCTATTTCTTGAAAATTCATCCAAAGAACGGGATGAACAGAGCAGCGAATAATGGATGATATGAAACTTCCTGGCAGATTAAAACTGTGTGCCCGACCGAGACTCGAACTCGGGACCTTTGCCTTTCGCGGGCAAGTGCTCTACCATCTGAGCTACCGAAGCACGACTCACGCCCGGTACTCACACCTTTACTTCTGCCAGTATCTCGTCTCCTACCTTCCAAACTTTACAGAAGCTCTTCTGCGAACCTAGCAGAACTAGCACTCCTGAAAGAAAGGATATAGCGGAGACATGGCTTAGCCACAGCCTGGGGGATGTTTCCAGAATGAGATTTTCACTCTGCCCCCAGGCTGTGGCTAAGCCATGTCTCCGCTATATCCTTTCTTTCAGGAGTGCTAGTTCTGCTAGGTTCGCAGAAGAGCTTCTGTAAAGTTTGGAAGGTAGGAGACGAGATACTGGCAGAAGTAAAGGTGTGAGTACCGGGCGTGAGTCGTGCTTCGGTAGCTCAGATGGTAGAGCACTTGCCCGCGAAAGTCAAAGGTCCCGAGTTCGAGTCTCGGTCGGGCACACAGTTTTAATCTGCCAGAAAGTTTCATATCAGCGCACACTCCGCTGCAGAGTGAAAATCTCATTCTGGAAACATCCCCCAGGCTGTGGCTAAGCCATGTCTCCGCTATATCCTTTCTTTCAGGAGTGCTAGTTCTGCTAGGTTCGCAGAAGAGCTTCTGTAAAGTTTGGAAGGTAGGAGACGAGATACTGGCAGAAGTAAAGCTGTGAGTACCGGGCGTGAGTCGTGCTTCGGTAGCTCAGATGGTAGAGCACTTGCCCGCGAAAGGCAAAGGTCCCGAGTTCGAGTCTCGGTCGGGCACACACTTTTAATCTGCCAGGAAGTTTCATATCAGCGCACACTCCGCTGCAGAGTGAAAATCTCATTCTGGAATGGATGATATCTCTGATGTAAAATACAGGTATCGTATGAAGGCTGTGAAATGTGTCAATTACTAAAGGCACACTTTGTGTTTTAGAATCGCGCTGTCGCACAATAGCTACAAATATCAGTCAAAAGTTTTAAATAATAAATAAATGAGCCGGAAAATTAAAATCAGAAAGTATATTTAGATACCACTGTATATAACAGACTTGAGAAAGCAAGTGAACATGGCATTGCATGGCCTTTTAGTTCAAAAATGCCTTTTGGTACATAAAGTTAAATTACGTAATCGCCGCATAAGCAGAATTTCAATACAATTGACAAACTTTTAGAAAAGATAAAATGATATGGAGAGTGCCTGAAAGTCATTTTTTCTACCAAGCCTCGTAACAACCAACCTCACAAAGAAGGAATTCAATAAAAATGTAAATGTCGTGTGACTAGGGCCTCCCATCGGGGAGTCGTTTCGCCGGGTGCAATTCTTTTGATTTGGCGCCACTTCGGTGACTTGGGCGTCTATGGGAATGAAATGGTGATGATGACTGGGACAACGCAACACCCAGTCCCTGAGCGGAGAAAATCTCCGACTCAGCTGGGATTCGAACCCTGGCCCTTTGGATTCACCGTCGCGCTGACCACTCAGCTACCGGGGGCGTTCAGGAAGTCAATAGAGACACATGGAATGCAAGTCCACTCGCGCTGTTTATCGAAATTTCGCAACGTGAATTAATGATAATTTAACCATGAAATGCAAGTGGGATATGAATGATTAATGAAATTCTATTGCAACTGCGTACGACGAAGTTATATGAAATTATCTCATCAAACAGCATTCAGCACCCACACATATCTTCCTGTCCCTGCACCACACGCCAGAGTAACGTATGACAAAATTAGTCCCAGTGTCCTTCTTGAGCGGCATAGCGTTCGTTGGCCAGTACGTATGGAAATAGTGACCATATTTCCAGTAAACTTCATAGTGAAAACCCCCGAAAAACAACCGTTATTTGTAGTCGATACTGGGAACAGAGAAATCTGCGTGGTAATTCTGCTATAATTAGTTCGCGAAATAACGGAAATACAGAAACACACTGCAGGACAGTGTTTAAGAAACAGCAGGGACTAGCTAAGGAAGAACTGCCAATTGCTATTGAACAACCTACAATTGCTACGGAACACGTGGCCAATGACAGTAAAAGTAAACGTGGAGGATGGGAGATGTTAACTGCAGCGAAGCCTGTGAACGAAAGCTCTTCGCCAGTTCATGCAGTACGGTGGTGGTGGTAAGTTCCTATGGGACCAAACTACTGAGGTTATCGGCCCCTAGTCATACACACTACTTAATCCAACTTAAAATAACTTAAGCTAAGGACATCACACGCAGATGCCCGAGAAAGGCCTTGAAAATCCAACGGGGGGAGACACGCGAACTGTTGCAAGGAACCCCTGACCGCGCTGCTATTCCGCGCGGCCATGCAGTACGGGAGTGTTTCTCGATGAACACCATCTCTCTGAACCTTGAAAGAACTGAAAATCGCCTTCGAAGACGAGTTGGACAGTATCCCCCATCGGCTCCTCAACAGTGTGGTAGCCAGCAGGATTAATTAGTGCCAAATTTGCATTAGTGTCAGATGAGGGCATATTACTTACTGAGAGTCCGGTATCGACATTTGTATTGGGAATCTGAAGTGTGTCAAACATGAACGTTATTTATGTATGTTATCGTGCTTTCCCAGGTGAAATCTGTACCTTCTTCATTATAAACATACCACTACACCTCTATTTCGTATATGCTGTGTTTTATGTTGTCCATTTTTGCCTGTCATGAGTCACGTCCAACAATATTTCTGTTCCTTAGCAACTGCAAGCAGTGTAGTAAAACTGAATATTGAAAGATGTCGTTTAACAGCCAATATTCAATCTATCTGCCATTTGTCGCTAATTGTTTGACGCTGCATTGCGTATTCCATTGAAGAATCTAGAAGAATCCTTTTGAGCATCCTAGAAAGCACGGACCATAGCTTTTACAACAGATGAAATGTACTTCGCATTTTCCGTGGATGGTCACCAATTATATTCACATTGTTTTTGTTGTGGACTGGTGACAGATCGGGCCAAATAATTAGTTGGGTTCTTCAGGAACCGATCAAAACATTGAATGATAAATTCTGTTTACTCCTACGTTTCGCCAGAAAGTAACAAACTTCAGCTATTTATTACCCTTCTAAATGTCCATTATCTGATACCGTACTGTTTACTTCCCTTTTTGAAACCTTTTTAGCAGATTTGGGATATTCTACAGCAGTCCACTTTTCAATCTTCTAAAGTGATGAAGCTTTTTCCCCCTATAGATTCAGCAAATTCAAATAAGAAATTTCTGGGTCATCAGTCGTATGACGCTACGAATACCTCTCCTGTGTCCACCACTTCGTTTAGAAGTAGCACTTGTATCCAATTTCCTTAGTTTCTTTTTCGACATATTTCAATCTCTTCTTTCCAATCTCTGTCTTGGGCTATTGTTTTTATCCTCCGTAGCTGCCGACGCTACTAAGGAGGCTAACGCCTGATGTCTTAATAGATATCCTATTATCCAGTATTTTATTCTTGTCAACGAGATCCACACGAGTCGTTCGTCACAGATTCTGCGGAGAATCTCTTCATTTCTTATCAGTTCTCCTGGAAATGACAGTCAAATAAAACTGAGAAAGTTGAAAAAACTAAGAAAATTGTTAATTATTTCCAAAGTAATTGCCGTAACTGTTAATATATTAATATCACTGAGAAACAAGAGGGGCAATACCTGCATGGAAATATGTTTGCTATTACCTAGGGATCCATGGTTGCACAAAGGCATGCATTTCTTCGTCGGACGCATATCGATGGCCGCAGTGTCTTTGTTTAGGGTTCTAAAAATGTGGAAATCGCATGGGGAGGGATCTATACATAATGGAGGATGTGTAAGGGCTTCCCAGCGAAATTTCTACAGCATACTAGAAATAATGCTGGCAACATATGGGCCCGCTCACATGTTGCCAAGATTGTTCAGACTACGCTGCAGAAGTTACTCTGCGAAGCCATTACACATCTGCCTCTCTGGAGACTCTGCCTATTCTAAAAATCAAATTGGTTATGTTCTAACAGATTCTCAATTTTTTTCTATTGCCCTCTTTATTATTCGTGTTAGTAACTTATAATGCGTGGATTATTAAGATAATTGTGAGATAATTCTCGCAGTTACTTGTCATTTCTATCTTTGTAATTGTCTTACGGTGTGACTCCAGTCTCATAGATTCTACAGACTAAAATTTATGCAGTGGCTGGGATCGAACCCGGCACCAAAGAAGTTTTCATTACTTGTCAACACTACGGTGACGAAAAACTTAAATTTACTGTAAACCACCCAAAGGAAATTTTTATAATGAAATGATATTTAAATTACACAACACTACCCTAAGAAAGGCATAAGAAAAAAATTTTCACTTACAAAATTGACGCGATAGTGCGCTGAATGAACTGACAGAACAAAACTAAAGTTGCTCTGACGAAAGAAAAAGGATATTTTCTAAGAGAAGTTATAACAATAAATCAAGGAGTAGCAAATTATGGTTTACTGGAATAATTTCGGTAATTAAAAATTGTCTTCATCAGAAGGTGCAGCAGATTACGTTACGTCACATGCTGATAAAATATATTAGATTCAGCTAAATAGCTCTTGTCATCTGAGACATTCATCTTAAAAACACAAGCTATAGTTTAACACTATAGTAACACATGTTTCAGGTTTGAAGGTTCAGTGCCGCTAGTGAAGTGCTGTGCTGCAACTGTCTTAAGGTATGGCTTGTGTTGTTGTTGTTTTTTGTTTTTTTTTTTGTTCCTAAACATGAATGTTTCAAGTGACAAGAGCCGTTTGGCCTTATTCAGTCTACTGTATCAGCATGTGATGTGATGTAACACCTTCTGAAGAAGGTAATTTTATAACTGTTGAAAATTAGATCAAGGGTTGCCTGAAAACTTCATTTGCAACTGATTGGCTGGTTTTTTAAACCTCTCCAAGTTTAGTGTCGAACGGTTGCTAAACTGTAACTATGTTTAACATCTTAGGATATTTTGTTTTTGCTATTTCAAATAAAGCAGACAACACTGAATAAAAGAAAAAGATGTCCAGTAAAGGATGGAAGAACATAAGTTTTTCAGATGGTTCAAGACAGCAGTCATTGTAAGATAATGTATGACATACCAATCGAGAGACAAATAGAGATTTGTCATTATCTCTGTCGTTAGCATATTTTAAAGATACCACTAGGAGGAAAAGTGATTGCGTCTTTTACATCTCAAGACAGGGAAAAAAAAGGCTTGTATGTTTCAAATAAAGAGTACCACAAAAATTCAACAAACCTCAATTGTACGACTGCGTTGATGGTTGTCATTAATAGGAATGTGCTACGTGTAGAGGAAGTGATAATACACACAGTAAATAACGGAAGATGTAGGTTGCAAGTGTCGAGATGAAGAAGTTAGCACAGGAGAGGAATTCGCATCGGACGCATCAAACGAGACAGAAGACTGATGATTCAAAAACAGAGCTTCCTGTCCTAAACGTAGATGAGTACTTGATTATATGAATGTCGGTGTAATTGCAAAAGCATGAATTGTGGTAAATCCAGGTGGACATTCTTAGTTTCGCCTTTTAGCAGGGCCTGGAAAGGGCCGTAGAGCGTACGTCGCGCTAGCTGGTGGCACCAGTTTAGTGGGGCGTCTGTGTGCTCGTCCCTTCTTAATCTGCTGCCTCGCGATTGGTTCTTTCAAACCCACGCGCAAGGAGAAAGGTTGTTAAAATTTTAGTCATTCAGTCGGTGAGAAATTCGGATCAGAGGAACCAGATGTAGTACTTGCTATCTCCTGGTTGGTCCTCAGACATCGGCAAATTCGCTTTGTCAATCGGTTAGTTCACCACCGTCAAGTTTTCTTCTGTCTATGTCTGCGGAGAAATGCATGGCGGAAGTTTGTCCCACAGCAACTCTGTAACGGAAGACTGAAACATAAAATGATGCAAATGGCTCTGAGTACTATGGGACTTAACTTTTGAGGTCATCAGTCCCCTACAACTACTTAAACCTAACTAACCTAAGGACATCACACACATCCATGTCCGAGGCAGGATTCGAACCTGCGATCGTAGCGGTCGCGCGGCTTCAGACTGTAGCGCCTAGAACCGCTCTGCCACTCCGGCCGGCGTCTGCACCATATAAATATTTTATAAACAGAGGGTGGCTTTTAGCCTGCACTTTCCTGGTGTCCTGTCAATGACTCAAAGTCTGTCATCTATCTTACCTAGGCCTCAGCATATGTGGTCATTTAATTTCATGTCGCTACAGAATGTATTAGTACCAATAAGCTGTTGACTACGGTTGTGAGTCATTGATATTGTGGTCATAGGTTACTAAGTTTTGAAGCTGTGAGAAATATATAATTTTACAGATCGTACTTTCAAAGAAGTTTCCAATCGTTGCATAAATTTGAAATCTTATCAGAATGTGAATACATAGTCGGGTAATTGTCTTGGGACAGCCACGGTCGTGGTAACAGATTATTCTCGAAACGAGAAAATCACCATAGGAGCGTCCTGTCGAGGTTATGGGAAGTTATCAAGACGAAGATTCGCAGTGAAGTGTCGTCGGAGGATATGTTTTGCTTCACTATGAAATCCACACATGTTGCCTCTTTCAGCTGCCATATTTTGTCTCACTCCCGTATGGTCTCCTCATTAAACTCAGTGACGTGTACCTTAGTTGGGGCTCATTTTCAAAATGATGAGGAGATGACTTTAGAGATGGAATGATTCCTCAACTGTCAAAATGCAGACATCTACAACCAAGGTATCTATTTTTGGGAAAATATGTGCCGCATTGAAGAATGTGTGAAAAGACCGAAGAATATGTCTTATGGTTACTGTCTGTTATTTTCGAGGTGATATTTAAAACGTTCCGGCTATCCATCTTATGAAGGTGAGGTAATTTGCGGAAGTTCGAAATGATGTACGCACCTCCGTGGTACTGACGGTTGATAGCATTTTTAAGATCAAATACCCACATTCCCCTTTCCCAGAATGCCGGGGGCTTGGACTCACCAACTTTCATATACGCTGTTGCAACGCGGCCTCACATCTGAACGCCATGGAAAAAAAGTAACCGGTGGTCGTTCACAGGGAAGTCACTCATGTGACAACTCTTGCACATTAACATGCCGGCCTCCATCTCCCCGCCGCTGCCGATAGAACACGTTGCGCCTCTGTTCGCACATCTGTCTTTTTCCGTGGAAGTATCTTCGCGCCGGCTTCCCACGTACGGGTTCTCAAAGTCAGAAGGGTTTCCACGTTCAACTATCGCGCGGCGTACGTTGCAACAACGTTAAAATTAAGCATCAATTAACGAAGTGAATTGAGAGGTTTCACAACCTTCATCAGGCGTAACTGCCAACATCAGAATGAGCGATGTGGTACCAATTCACTTGTGCGAAATTCGCTGCTAACCAGCGTTTACACGCTAATCATTTAATGGAGACTCCTTTATACTCCACCAGTCGCTCGTTGGACGAAGACTTCCATCGCCTGACCTGCATCGGTGTTCATGAAGTCCGGATGCTGGGGAGGGAAATGATAGCAGCCAAGACTCATACTATTGTCTGGGTCAAAGGGCGGACGGTGGCCCAACTTTATGGAGACGGGGTCAAATCGCCACTTGGTATTTGGACACTCATAAAGAAGGAACATGCGTTGATTGAACGACGTCTACGCTTCTGCGCCTATCTCGCCAATTACCTCCGTGGTATTTTGCGCGATCCCCCGGTGAGCTGAATTGTGCCTGCATCGACTGGCTCGACTGCTGTCGAGCTGCACTGCTAACATCCCGTCATGTTATTTCATCTCCCCGGCGGGTGCAGCGCTTAATACCACACTCTACTCGATTTTTGTTTCCCTTCTCTCACGGCTACCAGTGCTGCGTCACACGATAGAATTTCGCGATTACAGTTATCTCCTTACTAGACTGTCCGTTCTTGTTGACTTACAGTTCGTTGGCAGCGTTTGGGGCGCCGAGGCCAGGTTTCGTGTGGTGGACGTGTGCCCACTTCACCCCCGCCCTCTCACAGAGCAACAGGCGCCTCACGTGTACTCATCTCCCATCACCCCTTCCTTTCATCCGACTACAAGGAGCTGTCAGTTTTCCCTATTTGCTTTTTCTGACGTTTTCTGCTGAGTGGCTGTATTTCTTCTGGGCTAAAGTTCTCCTACAAAAAAAAAAAAAAGGTCTCGGAAGTAAGACGGCTCGAAACCCGGCGGTGGATGATATTTCCACTGCCAGTGTTCGGCGGGCAAGGGAAGTGGTGGCGTAAAGTTCGTGATCACCAGTCTTCGTGCCATTGTCCTGGATTAAATTCCTGATCTCTCTACCATTTTTCATGAAGTGAGAGCTGAGACTTTTGATGGTGATTCGTCTATCGGAAGGAGGCGCTAAGCTCGGCAGCTCCCTTGCAGTGGGTAGTAGACTGTGTTCTGGCAGCGAGTTTCGACCTCCCCCTTCCTTTCATGCATAACAACACAAACCCAACACTACACTGTCATGCACACGAGAGAGATACATATTAGACACTTTAAATCAGGAAAGCTGCAGCAAACTAGGATCACAACAACTAATTATGCCACAGAATATGAACAAGATTACAGGTCCAAATAAGCGAACGAGAAAAGATTTTTGCTGGTATATATACTTTGAAGTATGTATACTTTGAACTATATATACTTATATATACTTTGAAAATTTTTCAACAACCAAGAGCTATCAGACTCTAATCAAAACTTAACACTTGCACTATCGAACAGCAATCAGCCACGCTGATTTCTTTATCTCAAGAATTCCCTAAACAATTTTCCACAGCTTCTAGGAAAATCCTACCTACTGTCCCGTCTTTGATACGACGCCGGTCGCTATGGCCGAGCGCTTCTAGGCGCTTCAGTCCGGAACCGCGCTGCTGCTACATTCGCAGCTTCGAATCCTGCCTCGGGCATGGATGTGTATGCTGTCCTTAGGTTAGTTTGTTCAAAATGGTTCAAATGACTCTGAGCACTATGGTACTTCAGTTCTGAGGTCGTCAGTCCCGTAGAACTTAGAACAACTTAAATCTAACCAACCTAAGGACATCACATACATCCATGCCCGAGGCAGGATTCGAACCTGCAACTGTGGCGGTCTGGCGGTTCCAGACTGTAGCGCCTAGAACCGCTCGGCCACCCCGGCCGGCTATGCAGTGTTAACACTAACTCAGCGATATGTTACTGTTATCTTCTACACTCAGGTCCCGAGCCAGCATACCGCTTTAATATGTTATAAACAGCAGCAGCTGTGCTCCACGAAGAGAAAACGACAGACGAGAAGTAAACGCTCGTTCCTGTGACACGTACAACTGCCCGCAAACGCCACCAGCCGGACGTTGCTGTTTGTCTAATGCATTGCGCACGGCGCTGCTGCCCAGCCAATATGGCACCGTGCGGCGTTATCAGAGCACGTCTCTCTGTTTCGCATCTCATTGTCCAGATTGGTGAGTGCGAACCGCTGTCGCGCGGCGGCCGACATTGAAATTCAGAAGGCGGCCGCTTGCCCAAACGCCTCCCATAATGACGGCTGATTGCTATGCAGTGCGGTCGCCCGTAACAGGTTTTGCATCTGTTGTAACCAGAGGATGGGGAGATGCGGCAGGGCTGCGGAAACGGCGGGAAGGGACGCGCGTGAACCCGGCACAATGCAGCAACGGTCTGCGACCTGCTGTCCGGACCAATCTCACACGTCACTCACCAACCACACTGCCTCATCGCATATGCCACCAATTACGCCCTCAGTGTTGCAGCTCTTAATGATATAGATGAAACCACACTACATAGTTATGTTTGGCGTGAGTCGAAGGTAAATGTTTTAATTTTTTTCGTTGTATATTTTGCTGATGTGTCTCTACATCTATACTCTGTCAGACTTTCCATCTTGTTTTGCTCATCAACGTATTGGTAAATTCCCCATTATTCAAGAGCTGGAGATCTTTCACAACTCTTAGGGGCCGGCCGGAGTGGCAGTGCGGTTCTAGGCGCTACAGTCTGGAGCCGCGTGACCGCTACGGTCGCAGGTTCGAATATTGCCTCGAGCATGGATGTGTGTGATGTCCGTAAGTTGGTTAGGTTTAAGTAGTTCTAAGTTCTAGGGGACTGATGACCACAGCAGTTAAGTCCCATAGTGCTCAGAGCCATTTGAACCATTTTAGCCAACTCTTAGGGCACTTCTGATGAAAACACTGATGAGCCGATAGATTAATAGCGATGCCTACTGCGAGACTGATTACCGTCTGATGGCGCTGACGGCACGTGACGCTGTAAGGAAGTTATATAGCGCGTTTCACAAGACATTTTACACAAAAAATGGTTCAAATGGCTCTGAGCACTATGGGACTCAATTGCTGTGGTCATCAGTCCCCCAGAACTTAGAACTACTTAAACATAACTAACCTAAGGACATCACACACATCCATGCCTGAGGCAGGATTCGAACCTGCGACATTTTACACATTTCTAGAGGTTGTAGAAGGGACTTAGGAGCTCAAGTTTTACAATGGAACCCATGGCGCTACAGAGCGTGGAAGTTATAGGTGCTGGGGCAGGTAAATGTGTATATATACAGTGTGGTTCCGTGATAATGTCACAAACTTTCAAGGATGATGAAGACGGATAATTGTACCAATTTGAGGAATGGGTCCCTGATTCACTAAGTAATACGTCGAAAGTTGTAAGCGAAAATCATTCTGACACCTCTGTGGATTACATTGTACCGGTACTGTTGTTCTAAGAATTTAAGATATGTACCTTCCAGACGTGATATTGTGGAACAAGATAAGAAAAAATGTCTAATAATCATGGGCTGTAAAATAAATACCGTGTAAAACACATGTCCTATACTGAACCAATGTTGACAGCTCTTAAGGTATGCATCTTAGAGCCCATCTTTACTAGACTTTTTTTCTTGTTTTGGCCCATACTACCACTTCTGAAAGTTTCCTGTCCTACAATCACTCTCTATATACATACATTAACAGGCGCCTGCTCCTATATCTTTAACGCTCTGCAACGTTATTGAGTACCCTCTACATCCTTTAGAACTGTGTAACATGAATTGTGAAACACCGTGTATAAGCGGAGCAGATCCGAATGGGGAATCTGTTTTCATGATGAATAAATTCGCTCCAGCTGTACTTGATAAATCCTTTATTTGGATAAAATCTTACACACTTCCCGGGTTTCGGGAATTAAAACCCATCATCAGCCGCAGTAGTAATTAGCTTATGAAGATTCAGGATTAAATCTCAACTTCAGAGGCAAATTAATTAATTTACGAAAGAAATTAATTAATATTCCGCTTGAAGATGGGTTTTACATACTGAAAACCCAGGTCGTGCGCACGATTTTGTCCAGTTAAATGATTTGTGACGTACGGCTGGAGTGGATTTATTCATCATAAAAAAATTACAACAGTTGCGGATGCCCCAGAGCGTATGGGAATCGGGAATCGTTTTATCGACGATACGGAGCACAAATTAGGAAATCTACTGGCATAAAGGACTTTAAGGAAGGACAGAGTGTTGCGCCACAGCGCCTAACGAGTCTCTCGGAAACAGTTAAGCTGGTCTGCTGTTCACATGTTACTGCCGTGATCGTTAATTTAAAGTGCTTGATGGACGTGAAACCACCAGTAGGTGGCAAGCTGAAGAGTGTCAACACCTCATCATAGAACGTGGTAGTCAAAGGATTGTCCAACACGTATAGTAGGGTAGGCGGCGATATTTAGCTGATTTTACAACAGAGTACAGTACTACCTCACTTGTTCAGAGCAGACGTAGATGAACGCGGGGCTCCACAGAAAAAAAAGAAAAAAAAACAGACACGTGTGTCCAGGTTGACCAAACAAAGTGGTCAAGTCACGGAATCAACGAAGTTGGACCGTAGATTAATGGAAATAAGCTGCCTGGTCAGTTGAATTCCGTTTCTAGTTACATCAGGTAGACGGTAGTGTCTGGAAACGCTGACATCAGGATATGCTGGATGCTGGCCGGTGAGGATAGTACTATGTTATGTTGGGGCATTCACCTGGATTCGATGGGACCTGCATCATGACGGCTGTGTACTACGAGACTACTATTGCGGACTACCTGCATTGGTATGGCAAATTCTTTTTCCACCAGGATAAGTGTCTGTAATACAAGACCCGAAACATGCTTAAGTGGTTTCATGACTATGATAGTGAGCTCACATTCATGCCATGGCCACAAGACTTACCGGATCTAAGCCATACCTAACACACCTGAGACACTGTCGGGCGTAGCTGCACATTCAAAACAATCAACCTTTCATTTACGGGAATTATGAGTCCTGTGCATAGAAATCTGGTGGCAACGAAAACTACCAAGGATTTGTCGAATGCCCCTAACCCAGAATCATCACTGCTGTATTGCGTTTCAATAGTGGAGTAACATGCTGTTAAGCAGGCGATCATCCATTTATCCACGGTGCAACTTCGTTGGTGACGGAACATGACCAGTGCATTGGGACAAACTGCCAACACGTGTTTCTTTTTTTCTTTTTCTTCTTCGGAGCCCTGCTTTCATCTACGTCTGCTCCGAGCAATTGTGCTAATATTGTAATCTGTCGTCAAATGAGCTAAATATCGCTGCCTACCCTACTATTCATGTTGGACAATGCTTTGACCACCACGTTCTATAATGAGGTGTTGACACCCTTCAGCTTGTCACTTACTCCTGGTTTCACGCCCTTCAACCACTTTGAATTAACTATCACTACAGTAACATGTAACAGCAGACCAGGTTAGCCATTTCCGAGGGACTCGTTAGGTGCTGCGCCACAACACTCTGGCCTTCCTTAAAGTCCCCTATGCCATTAGATTTCCTGCGGGCTTTCAGAATAATGAAATGAATGTAATGTGGTGGCCCTCAACTACGTACCCTCCGACTCAACGTTGCAATATTAAAAATTTTGGCTAGTTTCGTTGTCTAGGGGCTGGGATACATAGCCGGCCGAAGTGGCCGCGCGGTTCTGGCGCTGCAGTCAGGAACCGCGAGACAGCTACGGTTGCAGGTTCGAATCCTGCCTCGGGCATGGATGTGTGTGATGTCCTTAGGTTAGTTAGGTTTAAGTAGTTCTAAGTTCTAGAGGACTAATGACCTCAGCAGTTGAGTCCCATAGTGCTCAGAGCCATTTGAACCATTTTTTGGGATACATAGTTGTTGCATTAGAGGCCAAATACTGTGAGTCTACAGTATATGATAAGAATACACACATGAATCGAATGGTCGAAGGTTTCTGTCACTCGACAATTGCGAAATATGAATGTAACATATAAATTTATAAATGAAAGATTGAAACTAAATAAAATGTGGAGGTACTATCTTAACGACTTTAAATGCTGAGTACGATAGTAGAAGTACTTTTTAGAATGTGGTAGATTTCTGCAAAACACTTATTGGTGTCGATGGTCCAGCAACTAAATAAAATATAAGTTGAATAGCAGGGAAACAATATATTCCTACTTTACGTAATTAGCTCTGAACAACAACACAGCTCGCGAGATACTCACTTCTAAACAAATACTACGTCTTTACTGTAGAAGCCACGGAAATCTAACAAGTGCATAAGTCGGCACTCCGAAGTATTTCTATCTGCCGCGACCACGCGCAAACCGCTCCACTCTCCAAGTCCTTCCCGCGACTGTGCGTCCGTTGCACCGTCGCGTCCAGTACTTCCCGTGTCCAGTGCCGTACTCCCCAGAACTGCGTCGTGTCCTCCCCGAAAACGATGCTCCTTCCCACCGCCATACAGTCCATCCACATGCACTTTTTGCAACGATCGCTGTGATTGGCTAGCGCGCTCCCACCGTATCTTCAACCCATCATACACTCACAAAGATAATGTCACAAATTCCAAAAACTGGATTTACATTTAGATACTTGAAATTAAATAAATATTCCTATGGCTGGACCATAAACACCCTCTAACACCCATTATTAAATACATAAAGATAAATAAACATATATCAAAAGAAAAGAAGCAAAAGGTAGTCGAGGAGCCTAATGTCTCTGTGCTTTCTAATACACAGTAAATATTTAACCAATTTTTTTACGAAGAGTGTATATCGGATATAAACAAAGTCAAAGATCAATAAATATATTTATACACATGCTGCTACCGTTTTCTTATGTAATTGTGGAGTACTTATGGCCTGACGCGATCGATAGAAATCGGCCACTTTTACCTCCAATAACTCATGTACTGTTCAAGTTACATGCCTGTAATTCATACCAATTTAGGTTTACACTAATAGCTTTCTAAAGACATGGCGATCGACAAAATCGGATGAAGCATTTATATTTTGAAAATTCGTTGCTGCATGTTACTTACATAATTTACAGTCAGATACTCAACTGTAAACTAATAAAGATATTGAAAATCTGATTACACCATCAGAATCGTCGTGAAAATAATAGGAATGTACATGTTTCTTTTTGAGGTATCATGATTCATCTGGCTACTATTAATTTCCATACGAACTGTGAAATGTCTGCCATGATGGTTTCACAAAGTCCGCCATCTTTGGCTCTCCCAACGTACAAGTCTCTTTCATTGACACAGCGTCACCAAGGAATTCGCAGCCACGTGCTCGAGGGACCACGCGCTGGGGCTACCCCTTTCGACCAGCCAACGTTCCGTAGCACGTGTTTACTGCTGGGCCCTGGCTGGCCGAGCGGCCCGTGCTGTCACTGCTTCCTGCGAAACAATATTTTCAGGGCGCGACGACGCGCCCGTTACCTCACACACCTCCCCTCATTAACATTTTGGCTTGCCAGAATGTTCAGAAATAACACCCTTCGGTTCATACAAGTACATTTAAAACAAGTTTCAAAGAACAGAATAAGTGATTAAAACGCTATGCCAAAAGTTTTTACAAGATTTTTGTAGTAGTGTGAGAACAGCATGAACTTCAAAATAAACTTAAACTAATACAAACTATGAACGAAACGGTATATTAAATAGATGCCGGCATTTCATTATGCATAAATAACTTTTTGGACGATTAACAAAATTTTTAAACGTATTTTTACTTATGTGCGATTTTGTAAGCACTTCTTGTGCCACTCACTCAGCGCTAATGCTCCTTCATGCACTAATTTTTTCCGTCGCACTACACAGGCTCGCGCGGGATTTAGCACGGAGTATTGATTAACTCACAACAGTCTTCTGACCAAGTGCCTCGCAGAAATCGTGTCTGCCTCTGAATTCCGAGCTCCACCGCTTATCCTGACAAATCTGTCTACAACGAAAACCAATAGTAGAAACTCGTCAACAAACCATTTCCCGAAACCAATCATGATCAACGCTAAAGATTCCCTCCAGGGGAAAGTCACAACGCAGACAACTGAATCACAGAAAGCTCAAATTCCCGTAGTTTCTATTTAATTGACATTAATCAATTCTTCCTACGTCCATGCACCAAAAAATGCATGCACGTACAATTCCGATTTTAATCCCCTTCAAACTGACCACTAAATTCTTTCCCACACTCTTATACAAAGAATAATCAATACATGTTTTACTTAAATCCACAGGATCACTGACCTTCACGCACCCTCAGTGCCTAAACTACTCCCTTTGGCAAATATACAGTGACACAATAAATTAACAAATTACTAATGACTCCCCAAGTAAAATATATAAATTATCCCTCCAAAAGTACTACCACTAATTAGAGATTAGAACAGCTTTTCACTTCTGCCCTTTCTCTGTATACCCTTAGCAATTTTAAACTTCCCTCGTTTCCACATATGCGGCAGCAACGACCGTAACGTTCTACCTCACCAACGCCAATCAGTCTCACTAGAATCGCAGTTCTCTTTCGTATACCAATTTGTACGATCATCATTACACAAACTATCCATATCCACACTATTTACATCAGCCCTCCCTAAATTTTCTGTTAGTTCTTCCACAAATTTCGCCGATTCACTACCCACAGCATCCACAACTTTACTGTTTTTCCCCTCAAAAATATCGATACATACAGCTTCAACAAAATACCCATTTTATCTTCCAGAAATAATACATCGATGCCTAAGCCATCATCACCATAAATATTCAGCTCGGCAACCTTATCCGCTGATACACCAGTTAAATCACTACATAAATTCACATCAGAAACCTTACTTTCCTCCATCGACAAATTCACTTTACGTGAATCGTACAGAACTTTATCCTCCGCCGCTACATTACACAAATTGCTGCTACCTTGTTGTACAATTTTTGTACTTCCAGACTTGATACATTCCGCTGTTGTCGGGCAAAAATCGGCACAGACTGCCATTGCTACACACTTTTCATCCAGAATAACCCCCGATCCTACTTTACATACATTCTCACATTCATACTCTGACACACATTTTAGATCCACACATTCATCAAGAAGCTTCGTTTCGCCTTCATTCGTGACTAGAAACGCGTAAATCCCTTCCTCCACAGTACAAATACCAGTAGCTTTTACATCATTACATAAATTATCATTACTCTGTTCCTTTATACGGAAATTATCTACCTCCTCCGATACATTTGAACTTCAACTTCTGGCGAGACCAACGTTAAGCCTCCCTTAATACACTCCTGGAAATGGAAAAAAGAACACATTGACACCGGTGTGTCAGACCCACCATACTTGCTCCGGACACTGCGAGAGGGCTGTACAAGCAATGATCACACGCACGGCACAGCGGACACACCAGGAATCGCGGTGTTGGCCGTCGAATGGCGTTAGCTGCGCAGCATTTGTGCACCGCCGCCGTCAGTGTCAGCCAGTTTGCCGTGGCATACGGAGCTCCATGCAGTCTTTAACACTGGTATCATGCCGCGACAGCGTGGACGTGAACCGTATGTGCAGTTGAAGGACTTTGAGCGAGGGCGTATAGTGGGCATGCGGGAGGCCGGGTGGACGTACCGCCGAATTGCTCAACACGTGGGGCGTGAGGTCTCCACAGTACATCGATGTTGTCGCCAGTGGTCGGCGGAAGGCGCACGTGCCCGTCGACCTGGGACCGGACCGCAGCGACGCACGGATGCACGCCAAGACCGTAGGATCCTACGCAGTGCCGTAGGGGACCGCACCGCCACTTCCCAGCAACTTAGGAACACTGTTGCTCCTGGGGTATCGGCGAGGACCATTCGCAACCGTCTCCATGAAGCTGGGCTACGGTCCCGCACACCGTTAGGCCGTCTTCCGCTCACGCCCCAACATCATGCAGCCCGCCTCCAGTGGTGTCGCGACAGGCGTGAATGGAGGGACGAATGGAGACGTGTCGTCTTCAGTGATGAGAGTCGCTTCTGCCTTGGTGCCAATGATGGTCGTATGCGTGTTTGGCGCCGTGCAGGTGAGCGCCACAATCAGGACTGCATACGACCGAGGCACACAGGGCCAACACCCGGCATCATGGTGTGGGGAGCGATCTCCTACACTGGCCGTACACCACTGGTGATCGTCGAGGGGACACTGAATAGTGCACGGTACATCCAAACCGTCATCGAACCCATCGTTCTACCATTCCTAGACCGGCAAGGGAACTTGCTGTTCCAACAGGACAATGCACGTCCGCATGTATCCCGTGCCACCCAACGTGCTCTAGAAGGTGTAAGTCAACTACCCTGGCCAGCAAGATCTCCTGATCTGTCCCCCATTGAGCATGTTTGGGACTGGATGAAGCGTCGTCTCACGCGGTCTGCACGTCCAGCACGAACGCTGGTCCAACTGAGGCGCCAGGTGGAAATGGCATGGCAAGCCGTTCCACAGGACTACATCCAGCATCTCTACGATCGTCTCCATGGGAGAATAGCAGCCTGCATTGCTGCGAAAGGTGGATATACACTGTACTAGTGCCGACATTGTGCATGCTCTGTTGCCTGTGTCTATGTGCCTGTGGTTCTGTCAGTGTGATCATGTGATGTATCTGACCCCAGGAATGTGTCAATAAAGTTTCCCCTTCCTGGGACAATGAATTCACCGTGTTCTTATTTCAATTTCCAGGAGTGTAATATCGACGCTTTTCGCCAAAGCACAATCACCCTCACTTGCAGCTGGCGAGACCAAAGATATGCCACCTTCACTAACATCGACGTCTTTCGCCGACTCACAAACAATTGCTACCACAACACCTTCCATACTGCAATTGCTAGTTTGTTAATACCTCTTCAGAACTCTCTACACATTTTGGTTTCACAAAATTCATCTCCTATTTAACTTCCTTTTGAACCACTGAATCTTTCCATTCATCACCATTCACAAACTCATTCATTACACATTCATAACTTACATAACTTACATCATTCCCCGAAAATTTATACCCATTACTTAAGTCTCTCACAAATCTATGTTTTCGCTTTTGCTCCTGCTTTCATTGAAAGAGCCACCTACGTAGCATTCCTCTTTAACATACTCCATATTACATATTTGTTGACTTTCTCCAAACATATCAACATTTCTACCATTACCATTATCTTCAGTCCTTTTCATCGCCTGTTCTGATCACCATCCCCGGACTTGAGATGTGGCGAACATCAGTTTCCCAACTGGTTGTTACGCGATTGAACTTCGCGCGAATTTCCCCCGTCAGATCTACGTCCTTTACTTGGGTCCCGTTCACGGAAGTTATCACTCCTGTTCGTTCTCTGACCATTCTGCTCATTCCAGCTACTATGTCTCTGAGAATTCCTTTGATTTATCTCCCGATTATTATTTTGGTGGTGACTATTTGACTTCTCATTTGGATCACTACCACCCGGTTGGCTCTGAGGTTTGAACTTCAAAGCCCTCTCTAATTTTTATACAAATTGTAGAAATTCGTCCACAGAATCATATGGACTGTGGACAAGATACCACTCCAAATCTTTGGATAATCACCTTTTTAACGTGGTGATTTCCGTTAAAACCCTCAACGGATTTTTCACATGCATAAGTTTGCCAAGTTCGCGCTTGCAAAAATCTCTCATCGTCCCATTACCATACCTGTAACTCGGCCTGTTCAATAATTAATTTTGGATCCTCGTCTGTTTTGTCTCGTTCCAATATTTACTCAAAAAACTCTTTTTGAACTCTTTGTATGATTCGCACAAACTACATCTAACCTTTGCCCAAGACTGTGGGTCTTTCTTCAAATGCCGTTTAACGTATTTTATTCTCGATTCGCCCGACATACCATGAACAAGAACATCCATACACGCAACCAAGAAATTTACTGGGTGATATCTTGCGTCATCTGTGCATCATTTCACAGATTCGGTATTTGCCCAAGGGATATTTATAACCGCCGTGGCTTGTTGGGAGGCTAACGAATTTAAAT
The DNA here is from genome assembly GCF_021461385.2 of Schistocerca piceifrons. NCBI lineage: Eukaryota > Metazoa > Arthropoda > Insecta > Orthoptera > Acrididae > Schistocerca > Schistocerca piceifrons. Next base: position 685,924,014 of record NC_060139.1, on the reverse strand, counting down.
CACATTTTATCTGTTGCATTTGGTTTTTAAATTCAATTTCACTAGTGTTACTGGACTCTATTTTATCTTTAATTTTGCCCACTTCTTTCTCCCCCATACCTACACGACTGGCGACGTCACTAATTGCTAAATTTATATTGCTTTTATGAGCATCTTGCACTTTTATGCAATCGCTTACCTTGGCCCCAAGTTCCGTCTCTATCTTATCTCCGCAAATCATTCTCCACTGATTCGATTTTAGATTTTACTATTACAACTTCGTCTGTAATTTTCCCCATATCCACTCGAACACATTTTAATGTATCATCAATTGCTTTTTCAAGATTACCCATAATTCTTTCAACTTCCTCTTTCACAAAAGAAATTATTTCAGTTCGCATTGTATCCATGTCAGTCCGAATTGTATCTGTAACTGTTTGCAATGTGCTCATACCTGTTTGCAATGTACCCATTTCCGTTCGAGCTGCACTGATATTATTTGCCATTCCCTTGATCATTTGCGTTAGCTGAGACATCGTATTTTCACCACATTCATTCCCCTTGCCTGAATTCCTACTAGTTACACTTTCGCGCTCTGAATTCGGACTAACCAGCTCACTTCAGTTTTCAGAATTACACATACTAGGTGACTTTTATAGTCCCGGGATCTATAAGTGGAGCTTGAACATCAGAGTCACACATTGTTTCAATATTTGTGCAGGTACTTATCTGATCTGAGATGGTTCCCTCTACCATGGTGATACTGTCGGTTGTAATGGAAGACGTTAGTGATGACTGCCCTGGAGTACTCGGAGACACTACCGTGGTACTGCTGCTGGATTGCGTCCGCAACTGGAGAAGTCGCCTTGTGTAGTTGTAGCTGCCGCCGGTTACCGCTTGTTCCAACCGTCTCCGATACCGTTGTCCGTTAAACGCCCTAACCGCTACTGTTGCTTGCACTCAATTTATTTAGACTCTGAGCCTCCATGCAAATCGCCTTTAACATGATAGATTAGGACCTCTATCAATAGCATATGTCAATTGTGAAAATTACTGCGTAATTTAACTACATCCAGAAAAAAAACAAAAAGCGATCTCACACTGTGTAACTCCGCAATCCACCATTCGGTGCGTGGCGGAGGGTACCTCGTACCACAACTAGCATCTTCTCTCCCAGTTCCACTCTCAAACAGAACGAGGGAAAAATGACTGCCTATATGTCTCTGTACGAGCCCTAACCTCTCTTATCTTATCTTTGTGGTCTTTCCGCGAAATGTAAGTTGGCGACAGTGAAATTGTACTGCGGTCCGCCTCACATTTCCTCAGTAGCGATAAACGAAAAGAAGCATTTCCGTAACACTCGTGTGATGATCAAACCCACCAGTAACAAATCTAGCCGCCCGCCTCTTAATTGCTTCTATGTCCTCCCTCAATTCGACCTGATAGGGATCCCAAACGCTCGAGCAGTACTCAAGAATAGGTCGTATTAGTGTTTTATAAGCGGTCTCTTTTACAGATGAACCACATCTTCCCAAAATTCTGCCAATGAACCGAAGACGACTATCCGCCTTCAAAATAGTTCAAATAGCTCTGAGCGCTATGGGACTTAACATCTGAGACCATCAGTCCCTTAGAATTTAGAACTACTTAAACCTAACTAACCTAAGGACATCACACACATCCATGCCCGAGGCAGGATTCTAACCTGCGACCGTAGCAGTCGCGTGAGTCCAGACTGAAGCGCCTAGAACCGCTCGGCCACCCCGGCTGGCTAATGCGCCTTCCCCACAACTGGCATTAGATGCTTATCCCACTTCATATCGCTCTGCAGTATTACGCCCAAATATTTAATCGACGTGACTATGTCAAGCGCTACGCTACTAATGGAGTATTCAAACATTACGGGATTCTTTTTCCTATTCATCTGCATTAATTTACATTTATCTATATTTAGAGTTAGCTGACATTCTTTACACCAAACACAAATCCTGTCCAAGTCATCTTGTATCCTCCTACAGTTACTCAACGACGACACCTTCCCGTACACCACAGCATCATCAGCAAACAGTCGCACATTGCTATCCACCCTATCCAAAAGACCATTTATGTAGATAGAAAACAACAGCGGACCTACCACACTTCCCTGGGGCGCTCCAGATGATACCCTCATCTCCGATGGACACTCACCATTGAGGACAACGTACTGGGTTCTATTACTTAAGAAGTCTTCGAGCCACTCACATATTTGGGAACCAATTCCATATCCTCGTACCTTAGTTAGGAGTCTGCAGTGGGGCACCGAGTCAAACGCTTTCCGGAAGTCAAGGAATATGGCATCCGTCTGATACCCTTCATGCATGGTTCGCAAGATATCATGTGAATAAAGAGCGAGTTGCGTTTCGCAAGAGCGATGCTTTCTAAAGCCGTGCTGATGCATGGACAGGAACTTCTCTGTCTCAAGGAAATTCATTATATTCGAACTGAGAAGATGTTCGAGAATCCTGCAAGAAACCGATGTTAAGGTTATTGGTCTGTAATTTTGAGGATCCGTCCTTCTACCCTTCTTATATACAGGCGTCACCTGCGCTTTTTTCCAGTCGCTCGGGACTTTACGTTGGGCAAGAGATTCGCGATAAATGCAAGCTAAGTAAGAAGTCAATGCAGTAGAGTACTCTCTGTAAAACCTAATTGGAATCCCATCAGAACCTGGAGATTTATTTATTTCCAACCCATTCAGCTGCTTCACAACCCCAGGGATGTCTATCACTATGTCCTCCATACGGGAATCTGTACGAGACTCAAACGGCAGTATGTTAGTACGATCATCCTGCGTGAAAGATTTCTCAAATGCTAAGTTTAAAATTTCAGCTTTCGTTTTGCTGTCTTCCGTTGCCAGGTCAGGCTGATCAGTTGAGTGACTGGATGGGAGCCTTCGACCAGCTTACCGATTTTACGTAAGACCAGAATTTCCTTGGGTTTTCAGCTAGATCTTTTGTTAAGGTATGACGGTGGTAGTGGTTGTATGCTTCGCGCATCGCTCTTTTTAGAGCAGCGGGAATCTCTACTAACTTTTACCTGTCCTCATTCTCCCGATCTTTCTTGTACCGCGAGTGCAACTGTCTTTGCTTCCTGAACATTCTCCGAATTGCGCTGTTAAACCACGGTGGGTCTTTTCCGTCCGTAACCCACTTTTTCGGCACATACTTGTCCAATGAGTGATTTACAATGTGTTTAAAATTTGCCCATAATTCTTCCACGTCCATCGTACCGGAAGTAAATGAAGTCGATTCAATTACTAAGTGGGATGCTAACAACTGCTTATCTGCTCTTTCTAGTAAGAATACTGTCCTAGCCTTCTTGACCTACTTTTTAACTTTCGTAACCATAGTCGTAATGACAACATCATGATCACTAATCCCTGTCACAACACTGACACCGTCGATGAGGTCTGGTCTGTTAGTTGCTACCAGATCTAAAACATTTCCATTACGCGTTGGCTGTCGATTTAGCTGCTCAAGACAGTTTTCGGATAATGTGTTCAAAAGTAATTCACAAGACGGCTTGTATGTACCACCTGTAATGAATCCATAGACATCCCAGTCTGTACTAGGTAGGTTGAAGTCGCCTCCGACAAATATAGCATGATCCGGGTACGTCTGCAGTACAGAATGTAGACTCCCTTTGAATGATTCTAGAACTGTCACGGTGGAACCTGGTGACCGATAATAACACCCAGCAATTAACTTTATTTCTCCTAGCCCTGTTAAACGTGTCCAGATAACTTCACAATTACACTCTACTTCGACGTCAATAGTCACAATGATTTTGTCAATTGTAATGAAGACACCACCTCCTACGGTGTCTAATCTGTCTTTCCGATACACGTTCCAACCCTCACTAAATATTTCAGAACTTCCTGTCTCAGGGTTCAGCCAGGTCTCAGTCCTGAGAATAATTTGCGTGCCACACGCTTCCTGGAGGGCAGTAAATTCAGGAACTTCACTCCGAACACTCTGAAAATTTGCTGCTAATATAGCGCGTCCTGATTTCCCTGCCTGCACGTCGACTGGTGAGTGTTCATCAGGACACCTCGCACTGCTGCCTAGCCTAGAAAACTCCCATGCGCACGCCACAAGTACTGTGCTACCCGAGTAGCCGCTTCCTTTGTGTAGTGCACCCTGACCTATCTAGGGGCCTTCTACAATTCCCCACCCAATAGCGCAAGTCTAGAAATCTGCAGCCAAGACCGTCACAGAGTCGACGAAGCCTCTGGTTGAGACCCTCCACTCGGCTCGAAACCAAAGGACCCCGATCCACTCTGGGAACGATGCTGCAAATAGAGAGCTCTGCTTGCACCCTGCGAGGACAGCGGACTTCACCAAATCCTCCAGCCGCCTGTACGAACTGAGGATCACCTCAGAACCCAAGCAGCAGGCATCATTGGTGCCGACGTGAGCAACTACTTGCAGAAGACTGCACCCCGTACGCTCGATAGCCGCAGGCAAGGCCGTTTCCACATCTTGGATGAGGCCCCCCGGCAAACAAACCAAGTGCACGTTGGAATTCTTTCCAGCCCTGTACGCTATTTCCCTAAGAGGCTCCATCACCCGCCTAACGTTGGAGCTCCCAAAAACCAGCAAGCCTTTGCCCCCGTGTGCCTGCTCGGGCCCTGCTGAAGGAGCGGCCACCTGCCCACTGACAGGATGAACGGGCGAGGCCAGCCGGCCAGCCTCCACATTGACCCTAAGCCTCGAGCGACGCGAACGCGTAGCAGTCCGCCACTCACCCTGAGGTGAGGGCGGCCCCAACGCGCCGGGTACACTAGAAGGTGCCTCGGCGATTGAGTCAGCGGACGCAGCAAGCGACACCTGGGGTGTCTTACAAGACGCGACGCACACTAGCGACTGCGACGGGTCGCTACGTGACGTCAGAAGTTGTCCGCTGGCGCATGCGCAGTTCGAGTTTGGGACGCGACGCGCGACTGTTGCGGCAGCTGTCGCAGCACTGCACCATTGAGCAGTGTTGCGACGGAAGTCGCACGACACTGAGACGTACGGCTGCGAGAAAGATGTCGAGCCAGTCAAGGAAAACTGAAATGAGCCACTCACAGGATGTGATGCTCTGTGAGCTGGTCTCGCAACAGCCTTGCCTTTACGATTTGAAGAACCCTAAATATAGAGACACTATGTTCAGAGACAGAATTTGGGAAGAAATTGGTGCACAGTTGAAACTGGCAGGTGAATGAAATATATAATATTTTCCCATTAATGCAAATTTTTCAGGCCTGTTATGAAAATCAGTATAATCCATGCAGATGTAGAATTAGAACGATGAAAATGAACTTGAAGGTCAATTTTCGCATTACTCTTTTTTGTGACGATAAAAATTGAAAACGGCAAATACATTATAAAATGAACAATCTAAAGTACAACGAGAAAGTTACATTTTACAATACCTTCACTTTGAATGTAAACGGTAGATTGGTGTCTTGATGATACCTTCTAGTTGTGAAAATCCACCACCAGATTGTTGTACAGCTTTCTGTAATCAATAGATGTTCGTTTTTGAGGAAGGCGTTTCTCAACAGATTGCGCAAACAGTATGCTGCAATAAGTAATTTGTCACATTCACTTCAATTCATTGGTAGAAGATGGTGCTCAAAAAACTTGTGCCAAAAGTGCACTACTGTTTTACAAGACCCTTCTGGTCTGACACAGTTCACAATTGAAATTCGTCTTTTGTAAATCCTGGAGTCATCTTTTGAGTGCAGCTTGGCAAGATTAAATGTTGATGTCATCCATAACGATGTATGCTGTCAGAATACAAGAAGATGGAAGTTCATTTCGATGGGAATAAAGATTCGGTCGGCTATGAAAGTTGCCTTAGCTTGTTCCAAAAGCTTCTGCATGGGAGAAACTGACAAGTATAATTTGGGGAAATTTTGTGAACAAGCATGGTCATTATTTCTTCCACATTTCTGCCAGTGTGTACTGTAGACGTTCAGAATCAAAATTCTAGAGATGTTTAAGGTGTAACCCTATCTTGTTGTCAAGAACTTGAAACAATGCAATGAAGCTAGCGTGCGCTTATTGTTAATAAACTTATCTTTCATTGGAATTTTAGGTGAAATGTGCAAAAACAGATGGAGGAATATTCGGGACTCGTATCAGAGAAATAAACGAGAAAGAAAGCTTGGAACAGGTTCAGATGCCTCAGCAAAACCAAGAAAATGGGTTCTGCTTGATCACTTGGCTTTAAGAAACCTACGTTTCGTGGCATTTTAAATGAAATTGTCAAGAGCATATGGAGAAATATTAGTAACTCATACCGGAGGAATATGACATAAAATGGTTTCATTAGGTCCAAATGTGTCAGCGAAACAAAACAAATGCATTCTCTATCGTGTGATGACCACACGATTCTCGTTGAGCGTCGACAGAACTGGCGGCTAGTCGCGACGCTCCCGGAGATATATGAGCCCAAATCTCGGAAACGGAGATCGATATCAATCTGATCTCAACTTAAAAAATAATTTCGATATGTTAGCTTGTTTTCATCGGCAACGATGTATGACCTAACGTGAACCATACGTAAAGTAGCCAGCGACCACATTTTTCACTGTACACAATTCAAATTTTATGCAGTAGGTTACTTGTAAATTAAGTATCGGGATAACTGTGACGAATATCGGAAAAATAGACACCTCATTATTAAGCTGTGATGTTAAACTGTAAGATACGCAAACATCAATTTTTTGTGCCTTTTACTTTCCTCACAATTGATTGAGAAGTAATATACAGCGAAAAAAACACGCAAAACCGGAAGAGATAATTTTCAATTTTTTAAAGTAAAAGGAGAATCTGTATCGAAAAACTAACTCTGGGAGCCGATGTAACTTTGTTGCATTAACATACAGTATTTTTTACAGCAAGAAAATCGGAATTCTTATTTTTCTTATGTATTTGAATCCGCCGCCGCCGACCGGAGCTTGGGAAACGGCGACGACTCCAGTCGTGTTGCGGCCGTGTCGCCGTCTGCCAGGGTGGGAAAAGAGGAGGGGGCAGCGTCGCAGTCGCATCCAACTGTCGCGTCTTGCACAACGTAACTTTAATCCTCCACCGTCGCTGCACCTCGAGGCAGCAGCCTGAAGGCGGCTGACCGTGGCCATCAGCACGCTCAGCTGCTCGCGAACCGCGGCCAGTTCCTCCTGCAGCCGCACACAGCACGCACACACTCTATCCATCCTACTGCTAATATCCGGACGTATAGAGTTGCGACAAGTAAAACAGCAATATGCGACTGCGCAGTTGCGTCCCCAGCGCCAGATTGAGTTGCGATATATGAACCATTCCTTAAGAATCAAGCAATCAAATGACCACGACTACGCCACTTTACAGATGTTACAATGCGATCCTACACCTGTCTTAGCACAAATGACAACCGCCTACGTGATGTTACACTCTACCGTTATTAAAATTTGATACTCCCCCTTTCTAATTCGAAAATACGCAAAGATCCGAAAAATTTGACTACGCAAGCACACAAACACACAAAGTAATTTGAATTAAATATGCGGAATTGATACGTAAAACTGAATATACGACTAGTTTCTGCTACTGCTGCTCGCACACGTCACTCTGCAAGCACAGATGAAACTGCACTGGCCTCTGTCTGCTGCTAACTGACTCTACGAAATAAACAGAAAGCACTGGCTGTCCAAAACAAACAACTGACTAACGACTCCGCGAATTTATACTTTACAGCTATCAATAAGCACTATAACTCATCTCAAATACGAGGATACTCAAGGATTTTCGTTGTCTAGGGGCTGGGATACGTAGTTGCCGCATTAGAGGCCTAATACTGTGAGTCTACAGTATACGATAAGAATACACACATGAATCTAATGGTCGAAGGTTTCTATCACTCGACAATTGCGAAGTATGAATGTAACGTATAAATTTATAAATGAAAGATTGCAATTAAATAAAATGTGCAGGTACAATCTCAACGACTTTAAATGATGAGTACGACAGTAGAAGTACTTTTGAGAATGTGGTATATTTCTGCAAAACACTTATTGGTGTCGATGGTCCAGCAATTAAATTAAATATAAGTTAAATAACAGGGAAACAATATATTCCTACTGCACGTAATTAGCTATAAGCAACAACATAGCTCGCGAGATATTCACTTCTAAACGCACACTACGTCTTTACTGTAGAAGCCACGGAAATCTGACAAGTGCATAAGTCGGCACTCCGAAGTATTTCTATCTGCCGCGACCATGGGCAAACCGCTCCACTCTCCGAGTCCTTCCCGTGACTGTGCGTCTGTCGCGCCATCGCGTCCAGCACTCCCCGTGTCCAGTGCCGTACTCCCCAGAACTGCGTCGTGTCCTCACCGGAAACGATGCTTCTCCCCACCTCCATACAATCTCTTCACGTGTTCCTTATGCAACGATCGCTGTGATTGGCTGGCGCGCTCCCGCCCTGTCTTCAACCTAACATACCCTCAGAAACATAATGAAACATATTCGATATACTGAATTCACATTTAAATACTTGAAATTAAATAAATATTCCTACCTCTGGACCATAAACACGCTCCAGCAAACATTACTAAATACATAAGCAATTAAATAAACACAAATCAAAAGAAAAGAAGCAAAAGGTAGGCGAGGAGCTTAATGTCTCTGTGCTTTCTAACACACAGTACATATTTAACCAATTTATTCGTGCATAGTATATATCGGACATAAACTAAGACATAGATGAATAAATATATTCATAACCATGCTGCTACCGTATCTTTGTGTAACTGTGGAGTACTTATGGCCTGACGCGATCGATAGTAATCGGCCACTTTGACCTCAAATAACTCTTATACTATTCAAGTTACATGCCTGTAATTCATACCAATTTAGGTTTACACTAATAGCTTTCTAAAGACATGGCGACCGACAAAATCGGATGAAGCGTTTATATTTTGGAAATTCGTTGCTACGTGACACTCATCTTTAAACTAATGAAGATATTGAAAATCTGATTACACCATCAGAATCGTCGTGCAAATTATGGTAATGTACATGTTTCATTTGAGGTATCATGATTCATCTGGCTACTACTAATTTCTATACGAACTGTGAAATATCTGCCATGATGGTTTCACAAAGTCCGCCATCTTTGGCTCTCTTTCACTGACACAGCGTCACCAAGGAATACCCAGCCACGTGTTCGATGGACCACGCGCAGGGGCTATACCTCTCGTCCGGCTAACGTTCCGTACCACGTGTTTACTGCCGGGCACCGGCTGTCCGAGCGGCCTGTGCGGCCACTGCTTCCTCCGAACTTATATTTTCAGGTCCGCTGTTCACATGTTTCTGCTGATATCGTTAATTTAAAGTGGTTAAAGGACGTTAAACCATGGCTAGGTGACAAGCTGAAGGGAATCAACACCTCATCTTAGAACAGGGTGGTCAAAGAATTGTCCAACATGTAAAGTAGGGTAGGCGGCGATATTTACCTGATCTGACGACAGGTTGCAATACTAGCACAACTGCTCGGAGCAGACGTCGATGAACGCGGGGCTCCGCAGGAAAAAAAAAAAAGGAACATATGTTGCCATGTTGTCCCAGCGCACTGGTCAGGTCACGGCATCAACGAAATCGGAATGTGGACTAATGGAAATGAGTCACCTGATCAGTAGAATCACGTTTCTAGCTACATCAGGTAGACGGTCCCGTCTGGAAACGCTGACATGTGGAAACGCTGGATGCTGGCCGATGAGGACACTACTATGCTACTGTATGTGGGGCCATTCACCTGGATTCGATGGGACCTGCATCATGATATCTGTGTGCTACGAGACTTATTGCAGACTATCTGGATTGGTATGGCAAATTATTTTTCCACGAGGATAAGTGTCTATAATACAAGACCAGAAACATGCTTAAGCGGTTTCATGACTATGATAGTAGCCTATTCATGCCATGGCTACAAGACTTACCGGCTCTAAGCCATACATAACACACCTGAGACATTGTCGGGCGTAGCTGCATATTCAAAACAATCAACCCGCCATTTACGGGAATTATGAGTCGTGTGCATAGAAATCTGGTGCCAACGAAAACTACCAAGGACTTGGATGCGCGTCACCCAGAATCATCTCTGCAGTACTGCATTCCGCCGGCCGGGGTGGCCAAGCGGTTAAAGGCGCTACAGTCTAGAACCGCGCGGCCGCTATGGTCGCAGGTTCGAATCCTGCCTCGGGCATTGATGTGTGTGATGTCCTTAGGCTAGTTAGTTTTAAGTAGTTCTAAGTTCTAAGGGACTGATGACCTTAGAAGTTAAGTCCCATAGTGCTCAGAGCCGTTTGAACCGTTTTCATCATACCGGGTATTTACGCCACGCTGATTTCCTCTCCTAGCTCTTCGACAACACGAAGTCTCACACAATCCTGGGATTTGCATCACGAAACTCCTGAAAAATATCCAACCAGCTGCATTGAACTATTAGGTTACTGAAGAAAAATGACACAGCAATTGACTTACTAATCATTTGCGAGTGTTTTACAGGTCTATTGAAGAGAACAAGATTTCTTCGTTAAATTTGTTGAATCTGACGACGAAAATTTCATTCGTATGTTAAGACTTGCTGTTACCCACAGCTATGCTTGCATACGATCAGTTTTGTTATACTTAGTGATGGTGCCTAGGTAAAGTATTGTACATCATATAAAGTTATGGCATTACACCAACTGTAGTTGGTTATGGATACCTTTTAGTATTGCATGCAACGCAGTTGGGACCAAAACTTTATGCCGTAACACAAAATGCAGTTGTTGATGGATGACCTATTGTATAACACCTGCTGCAGCAGTGGAAAGATAACCTATAATATCATACCGACTGATGCTGATATCTGATTACTTATTGTATCACAAGAACCGTAGCTGGTAACAGATGCCTTATGGTATTACACCAAATACACTTAGTGATGGATACCTTATAGTATTACACTACTTTAGGCAATTGTACCAATTGCAGCTATAGATATTTTACAATATTTCAGAAATGCAGCTTCTGACAGGTACCTTAGGGTAAACACTTGTTACAGCTGGAAAAAGCTACCTTACAATATTATTCCAATAGCTGATGGAATACCTTACGTTATTAAAATTACATCAGTTGGACACAGACCCCTTATGATACTAAATCAACTGAGATTAATACCATGTATCCTACAGTATTACTCTAACTGAAGCTGATGACATACACCTTATGGTTTTACACCAACTGCAGCTGTAGGTGGATATCTTGCGCAATTAGAGCAACTGCAGCTGTTGACATACAGTATACCTTACAGTATTACAACAACTGCACCTGGTATGAACACCATCCAGTGTTACACTAACATATACCTTGTGATATTACACTAAATACAGCTTGTAACAGAATCGTTGCAGCTGTTACACCAACAGCATCTGGTGACGGATATCTTACATTATTAAACTAACTGCAGATAGTTACCGATATGATACAATATTAAACCACTGACAGCTGGTGGCATATGGCATATGGTACTATTCCAACTCCACTTGGTGAAGGATACCTTACAGTACTACACCAGTTACAGCTGGTGATGAGTACCTCAATTTTACACCAACTGCAGCTGGTGATGAATACGTTATAGCGTTACACTTACAAAATATTATTCCAGATACCATACGGCAATAAATTTATGGCAACTGGTGACTTACGGTACTAATTAACTATAGCTGTTGAGGGAACGTAATGGTATCAAGCTGTCTGCAGTCGTTAATCGATATGTGTCGGTATTACACCAATTGCTTCCGCCCAAGGACACGTTAAAGTATTACACCAAATGCATCTGATGACTCATACGTTATGATACTAATCCATGTGCAAGGAACCACTTAAGACGTTACATCAATTGCAGCTGGTGCAATAAACCTCATACGGTTACACGCTGGATTCTTCCTCTGATAATCATTATTATAACTACAACAGGCTACCGGCAACAGATGGAAAACAAGTTTCTATTTTGTCTGTTAACTTTTTCTATCAATGTTCCTCACATTTTCCTCAAGTAATTGAACATCTTACGTTTACTTAATACATGAATACTTTTGGATATTAGTTATTCTCCCTTCCAAAGCGAAAGACAACATTCGAATAATTTTTTGGTATTTTTATCATATTTCAAACATGCTTATTCGCACAATCTGTACATTTTTAAGGTTCCAGCACACCTGTAGGATAGGCTTCATTTAAAAAAAGCTCCAGTGGCTATTTATGTAGTTTTCCTAAATCATTTCAAATTATATGTGAAATCTTACTTACACACTACTTAACATAAATTATCCTAAGGACAAACACACACACACACCCATGCCCGAGGGAAGACACGAACCACCACCGGGACCAACCGCACAGTCCATGACTGCAGCGCCTGAGTCCGCTCGGCTAATACCGCGCGGCCCTAAATCACTTGAGCGAATGACGGAGTAGTTTATCAAACTTCAGGTGGTTCAATGAACCCTCTGCCAGTCACTTAAATGTGATTTGCATAGTATCAATGTAGATGTAGATGTAGATCGACAACTTCCCATATGGAGTAACGATACTAACTTTCCCACCTCCCGTGAAGTCCTACTGTTGTTGTGGTCTTTAGTCCGTAGATTACTGGTTAGATTGCAGCACTCCACTCTAGCCTGTCCTCTTACAAGCCTCTTGATTTCGGAATATCTCCTGCAACCTACATCTATCTGAACCTACTTACCGGTTTAATGTTCTGGCCTTCCCGCTACAATTATTACACCCTTCCCTCCCACACATCCTCCCAGACTTCTATCCAATGCAGATATGATTATTAGTTGATGCCGTAGAATGTGTCCTGTCAAGTCACCCCTTCGTTTAATTAAGCTACGCCATAAATTTCCCTTTTCCCCACTCAGATTCAGCATACACTCACTAATTACGCGAACTACTTATCTATTCTTCTGCAGTCTTCTACCGCATCACATATCAAAAGCTTCTGTTCTCTTCTAGGGTGAATTGCTTATCGTCCAACGTCCACTTCCTTACAAGGATACACTCCAGGCAAATATCTTCAAAAATTATATTCGATGATAATAAATTCCCCTTCTTCAGAAATGATTTTTTTTGCTAAAGCCCGTCTGAATTTCACACTGGGGTGACGAAATTCGTGGGATTGCGGTATACACATATACAGATGGTGTGTAACTAACCTGTTTAGCTCAGGCTGTGTGCATAAAACTGTCATAGACTACTCTTCTGATGAATGATTAGGACTGTCTTTAGGGACTGTGAGGACAATTTTTGCTGCCCAACAGTGAATTACTAATTGTGTGCATCTGATCTATTTGATATTGTTAATGTAATTTTTTTAACAAATTAGCCTTGGTCACTGCACAAAACATTTTGTAAATTTTTTTGAGAGGAGCAAGGGGGCTATGTAAGTTTGTGTCTGTTTATATGTCTGTATGTTGGAAACGCGATAGACTGCATTAATAACTCTGACTGCGCTCTGCGCCCTCTGTAAGAGACTCTGTGGATGGTCGGACTCGCAGTTGGAGGTGAATAGCCAGCAGTGATGGAGGTTGGAAGTTTATAGTTAGCAGCGATGGAGGTTAGAGGTCTGAAGTGTTTGCACGAGCGGACGGTGTGGACGTGTCCGTCATAGAGATTTAAAATTATTGACTATTATATATTTTTTGGAACTGGATGTCATGGACGGTTATATAATTTTTTCGAATTGGACGTCACATGATGAAGGTAAAATCTGCTAAATACATTGTTTGCTCTGCAACAAAATCTTTCCTTTGCTAACCGCCTATTACTAGTTAGAGCCTACAGTAGTTAGAATCTCTCACTTAGCTGGTTGTATTGGTGCTTGCTGTATCGCTGTAGTTCGTGAAATGATTTTCTGTGAGGTAAGTGACTTTTGAAATGTATGGGCTATTGTTAGGATTTCTTCTAATTCAGAGCCATTCTTTTGCGTTCATTATTTGAGCAGTCAGACTGCGTTGCGCTTGTTTAATGTGGACAATAAATATATAGGACATGTTTGAGTTGTATTTGTCATAAATAATTATGTAAGTCAGATATGGGATGATAAAGACAAGCAAAGTGACAGTACGTTCAGGTTTACTCAGCAGTTTAAGCAGGTTCACTTCCATTGAATTTCACTCATCAATTTCAGAATTAATTTAGAAGTTTCACCTTCCCAGTTGTTCCAGTCTAAGTAAAAATATATTAGTAGGTTTCAGGTGACAGTATCGCTCACAAGGTCTAAAAGGGCAGTGTATTGACGGAAATCTCATTTGTACTCAGGTGACTCATGTGGAAAGGTTTCCGACGTCATTATGGCCGAACGACGGGAATGAACAGACTTTGAATGAAGAATGGTACTTCGAGCTAGTCGCATACGACATACTATTTCGGAAATCGTTAGGGAATTCAGTAATCTGAGAGCCGCAATGCCAAGAGCGTGACCAGAATACCAAATTCAGGCGTTAGCTCTCGCCACGGACAACGCGGTGTCCGGCGGCCTTCATCTAACGACCAAGAGCTGCGGCGTTTGCGTGGAGTTATCAGTGCTAACAGATAAGGAACATTTCGTGAAATAACCGCAGAAATCAATTAGGGTTGAAAATGGCTCTGAGCACTATGGGACTTAACATCTAAGGTCATCAGTCCCCTAGAACTTAGAACTACTTAAACGTAACTAACCTAAGGACATCACAAACGTCCATGCCCGAGGCAGGATTCGAACCTGCGACCGTAGCGGTTGCGCGGTTGCAGGCTGAAGCTCCTAGAACCGCTCGGCCACACTGGCCGGCAAATCAATGAGGGACGAACGATGAACGTACCACTTTGAACAGTGCAGCGAAACTGGGCGTTAATGGGAGGTGGCGGCAGACGACCGACCCGAGAGCCTTTGCTGACAGCACGACATCGCCAGCAGCTCGTCTCCTGGGGTCGTGATCACTTCTGTTGGACACCAGATGACCGGAAAACCGTGACCTGGTCAGATGAGTCCCGATTTCGGTTGGTAAGAGCTGATGCTGCGTTCGAGTGTTGCGCCTACCCCAAGAAGCCATGGACCTCAGTTGTCAACAAGATACTCTGCACGCTGGTGGCGGCTCCTTAATGGTGTGGACTGTACTTACTGGCCCCTGTGGTTCAACTGAACCGGTCATCGACTGGAAATGATTACGGTCAGTAACTTGGAAACCATCTACAGCCATTTGGCATGGATTTCTTACGGATGACAATGCGCGATGTGACAAGGTCACAGTTATTCGCGATTGGTTTGAAGAACATTCTGGACCTTCAAAGGAATGGTTAGGCCTCCCAGATCCCCCGACAGGAATACCTCCGAATATTTACGGGATATAATCGAGAAATCTGTTCGTGCATAACACACTGCACTAGCAACACTTTCGCGTTTATGTACGATTATTGAGGCAGCGAGGCTCAATATTTCCGCAGGTTATTTCCGACTCGTTGAGCACATGCCACGTCCAGGTGTTGCACTATGCCGGGCAAAAGGAGGTTCGACACCATCCCTTGACATTTGTCACGTCGGTGTGTATACTCTCTACTTCGCCCATCAAGAGATCTTCCATGTGGCATTGGCGAAACACATCTACTACTTGTAGTGTGGTTGTAATCTAACTTCCCGGCGTAGCCTGATTTAGTTCCATTCCATTCCATTACACTTTTTGTACTTTGGTTGACCATCTTATAACCCTTTTTGAAGACACCGTCCATTTCTTTCAACAACTCTTCCAAGTCCTTTGCTGTCTCTGACTCAATTACAATGTTACTGGCAAACGTTAAATATTCTCCGTGAACTTTAATTCCTTTCACAGATACCTCCATCATTTCCTTTACAGCCTGCTCAATGTAAAGATTGAATATCAAGATAGGCTACTAGATTGTCCCCCGCTCTTCTTGGTTGTTGCTTCTCTTTCACGTCCTTCAACTCTTACAAAGGTAGTCTGGTTTGTGTACAAGTTTTATACCCTCCTGTATTTTATCTCTGCTTCCTTCAGAATTTGAAATTATATTTGAGTGTCTACAGTGTCAAAAACTTTCACTAAATCTGCATATTCTCTGAAAGCACGTTTGCCTTTCTTTAAACCATCTAATATAAGTCGTAGGGTCAATATTGCGACGCATGTTCTTACATTTCGCCCAGATTCTCCTAAGTCGGCGTCTATCATATTTTCTGTTAAACAGTTTTTGATGTTGCTGAGCAACAGTCATACAAAAAAATTTAAATGAACGCACCGTTATTTGACTCTATTGTTGTTTATTTAATTACGACTTCGGTTTCGGCCTTTTACGCCATTTTCAAGTGATCGAGTTTATGTCATTAAGATATATTGCAGGAGCTTGATGTCCTGCAATATATATTAATAAGATAAACTCAGGCACTTGAAAATAGCATCAAAGGCCAGGATCTGTGTCGTGATTAAATAAACAACAATACTGTCAAATGGCCGTGTGTTCATTGAAAAAAATTCTTTCCTCCTGTACACAGAGTACGCGAAAGAACTTGCCCCCCTTCTAACAGCCGTGTACCGCAAGTCTCTAGAGGAACGGAGGGTTCCAAAAGATGGGAAAAGAGCACAGATAGTCCCAGTCTTCAAGAAGGGTCGTCGAGCAGATGCGCAAAACTATAGACCTATATCTCTTACGTCGATCTCTTGTAGAATTTTAGAACATGTTTTTTGCTCGCGTATCATGTCATTTCTGGAAACCCAGAATCTACTATGTAGGAATCAACATGGATTCCGGAAACAGCGATCGTGTGAGACCCAACTCGCCTTGTTTGTTCATGAGACCCAGAAAATATTAGATACAGGCTCCCAGGTAGATGCTATTTTTCTTGACTTCCGGAAGGCGTTCGATACAGTTCCGCACTGTCGCCTGATAAACAAAGTAAGAGCCTACGGAATATCAGACCAGCTGTGTGGCTGGATTGAAGAGTTTTTAGCAAACAGAACACAGCATGTTGTTATCAATGGAGAGACGTCTACAAACGTTAAAGTAACCTCTGGCGTGCCACAGGGGAGTGTTATGGGACCACTGCTTTTCACAATATATATAAATGACTTAGTAGATAGTGTCGGAAGTTCCATGCGGCTTTTCGCGGATGATGCTGTAGTATACAGAGAAGTTGCAGCATTAGAAAATTGTAGCGAAATGCAGGAAGATCTGCAGCGGATAGGCACTTGGTGCAGGGAGTGGCAACTGACCCTTAACATAGACAAATGTAATGTATTGCGAATACATAGAAAGAAGGATCCTTTATTGTATGATTATATGATAGCGGAACAAACACTGGTAGCAGTTACTTCTGTAAAATATCTGGGAGTATGCGTGCGGAACGATTTGAAGTGGAATGATCATATAAAATTAATTGTTGGTAAGGGGGGAACCAGGTTGAGATTCATTGCGAGAGTGCTTAGAAAATGTAGTCCATCAACAAAGGAAGTGGCTTACAAAACACTCGTTCGACCTATACTTGAGTATTGCTCATCAGTGTGGGATCCGTACCAGATCGGTCTGACGGAGGAGATAGAGAAGATCCAAAGAAGAGCGGCGCGTTTCGTCACAGGTTATTTGGTAACCGTGATAGCGTTACGGAGATGTTTAATAAACTCAAGTGGCAGACTCTGCAAGAGAGGCGCTGTGCATCGCGGTGTAGCTTGCTCGCCAGGTTTCGAGAGGGTGCGTTTCTGGATGAGGTATCGAATATATTACTTCCCCCTACTTATACCTCCCGAGGAGATCACGAATGTAAAATTAGAGAGATTAGAGCGCGCACGGAGGCTTTCAGACAGTCGTTCTTCCCGCGAACCATACGCGACTGGAACAGGAAAGGGAGGTAATGACAGTGGCACGTAAAGTGCCCTCCGCCACTTGCGGAGTATCAATGTAGATGTAGTAGATGTAGATGCCAATATTTCCAATCATGAGTTATTGTAATTATAGTTCGATAATGTTCACACATGTCACCACATGCTTTCCTCCAGTTATTTAATTATTTCTGGAGTACGAGGGTATTTTACTTTCCTCATGTATATTGCACACCACGTCGAACAACATCTGGGTGGTTTATCTAAGAATCTCAGTAATCCTGGTGGAATATTGGCTAGTCCAGGGGTTTGTTTCGATTTAGGTCTTTTAGTGCACTGTCAAATTTTTCTTGCAGTATCATATCTTCATCTATTCTTCATCTACTTCCTCCTTCCTTTCTGTAATATCGTCCTTACACACCTTGTAGACCTCTTGAAATATTTTTCACTCCTTTTAGCTTTCCCGTCCTTGTTTAGTACTGGCTTGTCATCTGAGTTTTGTCATTTATACAGTTGCTACTCTTTTCTCTCAAAATCTACAGCCTGTATCTTTACACTAGTTATAAACGTTTCTACAGCCTTGCATTTGTTCTCTGGCGATTTTTTGCCTGTCTTATTTTTAAAGGTCGTTATCACCTTTCACATGCTTCGTTTGGAGCGTTTTTATATTTTCCGCTTTCGTCAATTCAATACCTCCTGTGTTATCCAAGAAATTCCGCTTGTCTTTTTACCAACTGGTAACCTTCAGCTTGAAAATAGGGTCTATATAGTTCATAGATGCCACTACGCCCCTGAAAATATCATTACAGTTTAAAATCTGCTTACCTTTAAATCTTCATTCCGAAACTTTCCATTGTCTTCAGGTGTCTTTCACGTACACAACATTCGTAAACGATTCTTAAGCTATGTGTCATCAATGAATAAATTATGCTATGTTCAAAATTCTAAAAAGGGCTTCCTCTTTCACTCCTTTTCCGATTACGTAGCCTCCTGCTGTTTTTCCTACCATCGAATTTCAGTCTCTCACCACACTTAAATATTGGTCTCCCATATCTATCTGAATAATTTCATTTATGTCGTTATAAAATCTTTCAATAACGTCATTCCTGTTAAGCCTTGACAACAGAAAATTATGTGAAATACTTACTTAGATAAAAAATAACGTCTGATTTCATTACGATATAAATATTAGGCTCATGAGTAAGTTAATAGCATTTTTTGTTTTTATGTTGGTATATCGGTTACTATGGGTTTATTTACCGATTGCCATTTTTTAATTTGTAGTTCATTCGTGCTACTCGAGTCAAGATATTGATATTTTGTAACCTGGAGTTAGCGAGTCGACCTGTACACTAATGAAGATGGTACACTAAGTGGAGGAATCGAAACATTTCCGACGTTTTTTTCTCTTTCAGCTCTGTAAGGGGGCGGACAGCAGAGGGGACAGCTAGAAATATTTGTGCTATGTATGAGGATAATACCATTGATCAGAATGCGGCAACAAAATTGTTATCTAGTTTTCAGGTGGATCGTTTTGACATTAGTGACTTTCCATGTTCAGGAAGATTTTCAGGATTTGTTGAAGGTCGTTTACACACATTTATCCACAATTATCCACGCCATCGTACTCGAGAACCGAAAAATGTGATTAACTGTGATCATTCCACCATCGCGTGACATTTACATCCAACGGGAAAAATTATAAAATAGAGCATAGCGGCACCGCTTGCTCTAAGCCAAAATCACAAAAATTAGCTGTAGGCCATATGCGCACCTCTGCTTTCTCGTCGTCCATTAGCTCGTGAACAAAACCGACGATTCCGACCCTGTATCGTTACTGGTGACGAGAAACTGCTATTTTATGATAACATAAGGAAAAGAAAGGCATGGCTGAACGAAAGCAAAGCAGTAACTCCCCGTAGAAAGACCTGCGCTCATCCACAAATGACAACGTTATGTATTTAGGCAGCGCGGGGTAGCCACTCGGTGTAGGGCGAATTGCCACGGTTCGCGCGGATTCCCCCGACGAAGGTTCGAGTTCTCCCTCGGAATGGGTATGTGTGTTATCCTTAGCGTAAGTTAGTTTAAGTTAGATTAAGTAGTGTGTAAGGCTAGGGGCCGATGACTTCAGCAGTTTGGTCCCATAGGAACTTAGCACAAAGTTCCAAATCTGTATCTAGTGGAACAGCGACGATGTGGTGTACTGAAAATTTCTTCCTCGAGGTGTAACCATCGCTGTCGACATTTATTGTCAACAAGTGAAACGTCTTGCAGACGCAATCCAAGAACAACGACCAGGAAGACTGCGTGATATGATGTTATTCCACGATAACGTCCGCCCTCATTCTGCTAGACTGATATGGAACACTACGTAGGAGGTGTTTGGAAAGTCGTTCGGCACCTCCTCAGTCATCTGATCTTGCACCCTCAGATTTTCACCGTTTCCGCTCTCTGTCGAAAAACCTTCAAGGAACTATCATCAGGCGCTCCGTAAATGGCTCGATGAGTTCTTCGTTCCAAACGACGAGATTTCTGTTCTGGCCTAACCACAAGCGCCGGAACGAAAATGAAGAACGCAAGAGAAGAGCAGGTGGTGAAACGACGTCGGCCAATGCTGTGCTGACTAGGACCGCACCACGACAGGAGCGGCCTCTACAAGACTGGAGAGTATAAGCGCCGCTCCTGCCAGGCTCGGCCGGACAGTATCGGCTCAGTATTCGGACAGTATATGGACAGTCCTAGCAGAGGACGCTACAATAGCAGTTATTAGTGATCCTCAAACTGTGTGTCAAGCTTGCATGGACATTGTGTATAGTAAAGGACTCTGATTTATGTTGCATGTCGCCCACCGCTTGCGACACCCTTGTTAATTCAAAGTTAAGTATTGTCAATAGGCTTTATTGAAATAAAACTACTAATGTTATTTGCTTGAATTGTTGTAAATCATTCTGAGAACGCAGCATCCTTTAGGCACCCTATACGAGTGGGAAGGACCCCACCATTTCTAGGATCGCTGTATCGAAAAGTTGAAAATGTATTATTGATAAGTATCTGGTTACGTTTGCGTGTTGTAGTTATGAAAAAAAACTGAGAACTTATGCACCAACCCAGTAGTAATCAAGTAAGTGATTAGATCATAGGAAAGTATCACTCTGGATAAAAATGTAATTTGTTTTCGAAGATGTTCCTTTTTGAGCTCCGTCATGTTGTACTAAACGCGGGATATCAACACATCGCAATTAAACGAAACATGTAAATTGTTACGACAAACCTCGTGGATCGCTCGTCCGGTACGGACGGCACAGGAAGATTAAATTTATATATTATTCCTTACGACGGGCGAAGACTAATCATTTACGCCATATAGTTCACTCATTGATCATGTAAATTTCCTAACAGTCAACCAAGAGCATTAGCGCGCCCCATCCGGTATCCGGTGAGTCGAGCCTGCTCAATCAGTCTCCAGGTACTTACGTGTACACTGTGTAACACTCCGGTTTGATCTACTTACTTATCCCGCTCGATCGGGATCTGATAGCAGTCCCAATAGACAATAATTAATGTGACCGTGTACCTAATGGGGCTGGCAATCGGATTGGACTGCTACGGAGATGTTACATTCCATTTTGTCCTTCTCAAATGCTGTAATAAAGAAATGTCTTGTGCCAAGAAGAACGACAACACAGCTTCATTAATCAACAACCTATATTCACCACAAAAAAACACAAAGTAAGGAGACAGCCACTGCCTTCGTCGTACAGAATTAATAACGGCTAATCTCAGCACAGGCCCTTCCGTTATTCATTATCGTCACACGCAAATTTTAATCACTGTATCCAACACTGCAATCCAACACTGCAATCCAAATAATGCCGGCGCGGTAGATGCGTAATTACAAATATCGGCACAAAAATATCACTGAATCACTCTGTTAATTATACTCTCTCACTTTCCCGTATAATACCAAAGGGGTTGAACCGCAGCGATGGCCACTCCCTTTGTCGGTAATTTCTAGCAATTGCTGGCTTCTGCTCAGCTCTGCTCGCCTCGCGGGAACCTACAACACGCACTGACTTGACTCAACTCTCGCTCTCGCTACCCGACACACTAATCGATAGTTGCCCTGTCGACCTGTGTGAGTGCAAACCTAGTAGTAAGGGCCTGCGGACCCCTTACATCCCCGCCCTCGAAAACTTCTTTAGAGCCGCAGGCGAAAAAGAATCGGCAAGGGAATGAAACATTGCTACATTTGAACAAACACACAGTGTAAATAATTAATGAAATTACAATTCATCAAATAATCCCTCGACTCCAGTAGTGGGCTGCCTCCACAATAATTTTTACAAAAGGTTATACATCTCATAAACATGGCATTGTCCAAATTACAATTTTTATATCAACCAGCAATAGTCCTCTCTAGTCCAATATTGAATGAAACACACAACATATACACTCAAAATTATTACTTAAACACAGGACATATGGATTACTATACTACAAATTAGTTATTACAGGTTTTATACTCATTCTTAGATAATCTTCGACATGAAATATGCGATTCTAATTGCAATACATCACAAAACACAATGTAAATAAACCTTTCCCTCTTTCAAATGTCCATTTTACAGCTAAATGTTCTAACCATGTCCTTCCCCACTACATCAAGGAGCTTGAACACTCTCAGTTCAGACATTGGCCCTAATCGAGTTCCTCTTCCTCATCTGGGTCATTTCTGCTCTCGTGGGAGTAGTACCTTTTTATGTTCTCCACATGCTCCTTACCATGCACTCTCTTTGTCCGTGCATATTCCAACTCCACAGTGTTAGGATGACCAATTTTTATAATCCTGTACGGTCCCTTATAAACGTGGTTAAACTTATGTATTTCAGAGTTTATTTTCTTTGATCTAGCATGAACCTTTACTAATACCAGGTCTCCCACTCGGTAAGTTATCGGTTTCACTAGCTTGTCGTGTCTTTCCTGTCTTTTCCTAGCCTTCTCCTTCATACTTAATTCCACCAGCTCCAAATTCCTTTCCCAGGTCAATGAACTTCCTGGTGGGTAGACTACCAACTCACGAAAAATACTATCGGGTTCTTGATTGAGCAATACTTCACATGGGGCAAATCCTGTAGAATCATGTGGGAGGTGATTCCTAACCCGCTCAAATTCTTCCAGATATTCTTTCCATGAACCATGCTTCCTATGACAGTAGGTTCGGCATAAACGGTTCAATTCCTTCATTGTTCGTTCCGCTGGGTTAGAAGCTGGCCTATACCTAGAAATGGCAATTTGCTCTATTCCGTGCTCACTTAGCATCTCTGTCCATTCCTTTGACCTGAACTGTGACCCATTATCACTCAAAATTCGCTTAGGAATAAGCACCTTTTGAAAATAGTCTTTCTCAAAATGGTTAATGATGGCTCTACTAGTAGCTTTCTTCAATGGGTAAAATTTTATGTACTTGGAAACCAGTTCTTCCACTACTAAGATTTGTGTGTAATTCCCTCGTGAGGCAGGAAGTGGCCCAAAGAGATCCACTGCAACTATGTCCTTAATTGCTGTTGGTACAATTGGATGCATATATCCTTTGTGCTGTACTGTAGTCGTTTTAGATTTTTGACAGGTGTCACATGTACTCAGTATTTTACGAATACGCCTTCCCATGTTGTTGAATGCACAATCTAATTTCAACTTTTCCGGGCACTTCTTCGGTCCATAATGCGCATTACTATAGTGCGTATACCAAATTAATTTTTCTACCACATGCTCAGGCACACAGAGTTTCCAGTTCTCCTCACTCTCCTTGTTCCTTATATAAAGTATCCCATTGAGAATATAATAAAATGTGCGAATTCTTTCCTCTCCTGCACACCTGTATTTGTTTTTAATTGTCTTTAATTTCTCGTCCTCGTTCTGTTCCCTATGCACATTCTTTAGGAACTTCCTTATGCATTCTTCATACTGTACTCCCCTCATCAGGTTAACTCTAACTCCTTCTCCTTCCGGCCTGTCCACCAACATTCCTCTTGAGACAGCTGGTAATCTTGACAGAGCATCAGGTATTATGTGTGTTGCTCCTGGTTCATAAATTATCTCGAAGTCATAGTCCTGTAATGCCAGGGCCCATCACGTTAGTCTGCTATGCCTCAACTTGCTTGTAGTCAGAAATGTAAGGGCCTTATGGTCAGTCACGACTTTCACATGCCTCCTGGCCAAATAGTACCGGAAACGCTTAAACCCCCACACAATTGCCAATGCCTCCCTTTCAGTAATCGAAAAGTTCCTCTCCCAAGCATTTAAACTTCTGCTACCGAACGCTATTGTTCTTACACTCTCACCATTTCCGCTCCTCTCTATTTGGTACAAATGTATTCCTAGTCCATAGTCAGAGCTGTCTGCTCCTAAATAAAAAAATCCGGGTGGTACAGTATATCCGCACTGTATAGTGCTTCCTTGATATTCTCAAAGTCGGTTTGGCACTCTGCACTCCAATGCCACGGCATCCTCGCCTTAGTCAATTCCCTCATACTCGGGGCGTTAAGTACAGATCCTTTGACAAATTTTCTATAAAACTCACAAACCCCGAAGAATGCTCACAACTGTTTCTTACTATGGGGGGTCGGAAAATTTCTAATAGCCTCCATTTTACTAGGATCAGGATAGATACCCTCCTCGGATATTATATGGCCCAGAAATTTTATCTTTGATTTGCCAAATTCCGACTTGTCCAGGTTTACAGTTACCCCTGCGGTTTCAAAAGCTGCCAAGATTGCATCCAGTCTATTCAAATGATCTTCCCATGATTCGCTTGCTATCAAGAGGTCATCCACGTAGACGGTGACCTTCTTAAGTAACTCCTCGCCTAGTATCTTATCCGTCGCTCTTATAAATTCAGACACTGACACATTAAGTCCAAACGGCAACACCCTAAATTGATAGTACCTTCCTCCATAAGTAAATGCCGTATACTGGCGTGACTCTGTGGCTAATGGTATCTGCCAGTAACCAGCAGTCAAGTCGATACTACTAAGCACCTTTGCTCCTCGGAATTTTTGAATCAGTTCTTCTATAGTCTCTGGTTTGTCCCTCCCCGGTTCGATGATTTTGTTCACTGTTCGTGCATCCAAAACTATCCTCACCTTTCCATCCTTCTTATCAACGACAAATAGGGGGTTGTTGTATTGACTATTGGTCCTATCTATAACACCAAGGTCCATCATCCTCTGTATTTCTTCATCTACTGCTCTTCGTTTCGCCTGGGGAATGGAATACTGTTTTATATTGAACGGTTTATGGTTCTTTATCTTTAGCTTACACTCCACCCCTTTCATGATACCTGGCCGTTGAGAAAATACTTTACAATGCCTGTATAATACTGTGGCTAATTTCTTCTTAGTCCTCTCATCTAGGTGTGTCATCTCCTCCAACTTTTTTCTGATCTTATCCTCTTTATGCCTATCCTCTCGTGCTAATCCCTCAAGGTATATCGACACTTCTCCTCCTAGTTCCTCTTCCCCGTATCCCATGGTGGGTTCCTCTTCATGACACAAATTTACTCTTCTGAATTCCTCCTCTTCTTCGAGTGCACTCCCCTCAGCAAACTTTAACCTCTTTTCTTCTCCCTTTCTTCCCTTGACCTTGATAGTACCTTCATCAAAACTCACTACTGCATCAACTTCATTCAACCAATCTATCCCTAAAATAATTGATGTGTTCAATCCGGCCACCACCAAAAATGTTGCTTCGTATTCTTCTCCCTCTATCTCGAAGGTAATCAACACTTGTTCTTTAATAGGTTTACTCCTTGCACCCAACGCGTTCACAATTCTCACTCCACTCACTGGGAAACTAGGCAATCTAATATTTGCTTTTAGTATCTGTTTATATAACCTTTTGGATATTGCACATGCTTCACTTCCTGTATCGACTAGTGCCTCGATATTCAGTCCACATAACTTGATCCCTATCATGGGTAGCATGGGTTCTTTGGGAATTCCACTTCTTTCCTCCAGTAGATCTTCTCTTAGGTCTCCACCATTGTCGTGTCTTAGTAGGTTTACCCTGGTCCTCGTAGCTCTCACTCCTGATCGGACCTCATCTGGAGTGTCATTCAGTTTTCCGGTCTCTCCACCTCTTCTATATGCACCGTGTCATTCATTCGCCTATCCCATCTTCTCTCATGATCTCTTGGTTCTTCACTCCTTCTCCAATCATTTCTCCATTGACGTTCACCACCATGGTTCCTGTACCTATGACCACCACCTCTTCCTCTACAATTAGACGAATTACCAAAATGATTCCTTGGGTCATTACCTCCCCCTCGGTTTTGATCATTATCTTGATTGTGTCCCTGTGATCGAACAGATTCCAACTGTTCCAGTATCTCCATCAAAGCCTCCCTATTTTTAATTAGGCTCCCAGATACAGTTTCTTGCATTTTCTGATTCAATCATCTTTTTATCGCAGATATCATTACGTCATCACTCAGGGGTTGTTCCAGGGTCTCGTTCAATTCCCACAAATGTTCAGCAAACTCTCTCAATGTTCCTCTCCATGTACTAAGTGACTTGCGATGGAGTAGGTCCTCAATTGCTGCACATTGATGGCTTTTGGACCAGTATTTCTTCAAGAATTCCTCTTCAAACTGATCAGAACTAGTAGTCCCTTCCTTCTTCCTGACCCCCCAAGTGAAGGCCTCACCTTCCATTCTATCTATTGCAAATTGAATCTTGTTTGAGTCTTTAAGATGTGCTGGGAAAACTCCTTTTAACCATTTCATAGATATCATTGGATGCAACCCTCCTTTCGCTCTAAATTTCTGCCCTGTATGATTTTGGACATACCGATTATCACTGCTCATCAAGGTAACTACTCTACCTTCCCCAACGGTTAAAGTGGCATTGCTAATTCGCTTATCAATTTCTTCTGTCTTGCTCTCCAATTGCTGCACTCCCTGTTGTAATTGCCTGACCTCCATTGCAACCCTCTTGTTATCCTCTTCTCGATGCATGGCTATAGCATTTCTCAGATTGACAGCCAGTTGGTTTTGCTTATCTCCTATCCCCTTAACCACATCATTACATTGTTTCTGCATTTGCGTCACCTCGGCGATTCGATGATTGCAATTCGTTTCCACTTCGTTGATTCTTTCTCCCAATTCGGCTTTCGTTTCTTCAATATCGTCTTCCATCTTTTTTGTTAACTTTCCTTCCATCTTCTCCACGTCCCCCTGGACTTGGTCTATGCTCTTCTGTAGCTTCCTCTCTCTCTCATCGACGTCCATCTTCAGTCGTTCTTGTAACTCCTGCATTTCCTTCTTCAGATTACATTCCATTTTCATTTGCGATGTTTTGATCTCTTGTAAACCTTTCTCTAATGATGCGTTAGTTTCCTGTAAATACCTTAGTGATTCTCTTGTTTCTTGTAAACCCTTCTCTAATGATGCGTTAGTTCCTTGTAAACCTTTCTCTAATGATGCGTTAGTTTCTTGTAAACTTTTCTCTAATGATTCGCGGAATTTTTCTTCCCTTTCTCGTAAATCTTCCTTTAGTGATGCGTAGCTTTCTTTTAGCAAGGCTGCCAACATCGACCGTATATCTGCACCCTCTGAAATTGGCTTATTTCTCATCGTTTGTCCCGGTGTCTCGGGATAACTAGTTGAATGTGCTACTGGGCTATCTAGTGACACTCCATAATCACTGATACCCGAATCATCTCGGTTGTCCTGTCCAATCCCTTTCCTTTCAACTACTGCCTCACAAACCTGCTTATCTTCAGTAGACATGTTTGTTTATTTTTTTAACACACAGGAAGTAATATAGAATAACCTCTAGTAACCCAAAACACTCCTAATTACCATGAAACTAATCAAACAGTACCTGAAGTATTATTCAATTAATCCCTAAATTGATATAATATGCAAGAGCATCGAACACAACAACTCTCAAAACCTAATCACTTCAAATATCAATTTTCACATACACAGCTTACGTAAAAATGTTTTAAACAAGATAATTACAACACTCATAAAATCTATAAATGTAAAATCCTCAAACAATGAGCATATCTGTATAATTACCATTTAGATAGTGCAGTGTGCATAAATAAGTATGCTATATTTCAGAGTATGCTTCGCAAATTTTTCGGAAATTACTACAATTGGGCACTTGTCCTAATGTAAATATCAGATAAAAATTGTTTATTTATCGCGAAGACTGCACACCGCAATTTAATGTTATGTCAACCAGTCGTCTTCACTCACCAACTGACATTACCGCGAGTCGCGATGTTTTGACGTTTGAGGTGGGCATGGTGCTGTACTGCCGCTGGAGCTGCGTGAGGTTGCGCTGCTGTTGCAAGTCGTCGTAGTTCTCCGTCGGCCGCTCCGTGGCGCTGCAGGCGGGCGTAGTTTGTGGTTTGGCCACTAGGTGCCGGGACTGCGCTCGGTGTCTCGAAGTCGCATCGCTCAGCCGGCCGCTCCGTGGTGGGATGTCGTGTGAAATCACCTCGCGGATCGAAGCTCTTTGGTGCAACTGCTACACGGGTCTGCGTGACGTCACTCAATAATTGCGTCGCCACAATACATTGTCGTCCGCATAGCAGTTTATGGGTCCACACGAAGCTGTCCGACTTTCACTATTCGAAAAGCAATTTCAGTCAAAATACTACCGCTAAACACTTCTTTAAAAACTTTCGTGACGAATTCTTGGCTCGTTTTGCTATTTTACTGTTCACACGTGTCTTTCTTTGGCGTTCACTTTTCACAGTTTTTCGCGCGGATTTATGCACTTGCACATTATAACACAGTTTATTGACACTATTATTCTCATCTAAAATGGCAAGAAAAAGTTTAGTCACAATCGTAAGGTGCTATTACTTCGTATTGTTCAAAATGCACTGTTTCTTGTCGCGATTTTACAGTTCCTACTCTGTCTCGATCCAAATTGAAAAAACACTTTCTTGCGTTACGCAAGGTAAAATTATCTATTGTTCTTTACTACTCGTCCGAAAATTGCACTAGTCCTTTCACGGTAAGCCAAGGGTGTAACATTCCGGTTTGATCTACTTACTTATCCCGCTCGATCGGGATCTGATAGCAGCCCAAATAGACAATAATTAATGTGACCGTCTACCTAATGGGGCTGGCAATCAGACTGGACTGCTACGGAGATGTTACATTCCATTTTGTCCTTCTCAAATGCTGTAATAAAGAAATGTCTGGTGCCAAGAAGAACGACAACACAGCTTCATTAATCAACAACCTACATTCACCACAAAAAAACACAAAGTAAGGAGACAGCCACTGCCTTCGTCGTACAGAATTAATAACGGCTAATCTCAGCACAGGCCCTTCCGTAATTCATTATCGTCACACGCAAATTTTAATCACTGTATCCAACACTGCAATCCAACACTGCAATCCAAATAATGCCGGCGCGGTAGATGCGTAATTTCAAATATCGGCACAAAAATATCACTGAATCGCTCTGTTAATTATACTCTCTCACTTTCCCGTATAATATCAAAGGGGTTGAACCGCGGCGATGGCCACTCCCTTTGTCGGTAATTTCTATCAATTGCTGGCTTCTGCTCAGCTCTGCCCGCCTCGTGGGAACCTACAACATGCACTGACTTGACTCAACTCTCGCTCTCGCGACCCGACACACTAATCGATAGTTGCCCTGTCGACCTGTGTGAGTGCAAACCTAGCAGTAAGGGCCTGCGGACCCCTTATAACTGGTAAGTCAAAACATTATGACCAGTGCCCGCAGTGACAATGGGTGCCACCTGCTGGCTTTGCGGGCACGTGACGCTGTAACAAAAGAAAGTAAACGGAGGAGACACGGACGGGGGATCACCCTAACGAAGATATGGGCTGCACACGGGGAAGTCCATTGAGATAAGCGACTTTGACAAAGGGCAGATTATTATTACGCAGAGCCTATGAACGAGTATCTCGTAAACGGTTAAGCTGGTAGAACGTTCACGAGCTACTGTCGTGAGCATCTGTGGAAGGACATATACTACTGGCCATTAAAATTGCTACACTACGAAGATTACGTGCTACAGACGCGAAATTTAACCGACAGGAAGAAGATGCTGTGATAAGCAAATGATTAGCTTTTCAAAGCATTTACACAATGTTGGCGCCGGTGGCTGACATGACGAAAGTTTCCAACCGATTTCTCATACACAAATAGCAGTTGACCGGCGTTGCCTGGCGAAACGTTGTTGTGATGCCTCGTGTAAGGAGGAGAAATGTGTACCATCACGTTTCCGACTTTGATAAAAGTCGGATTGTATCCTATCGTGATTGCTGTTTATCGTATCGCGACATTGCTGCTCGCGTTGGTCGAGATCCAATGACTGTTACCAGAATATGGAATCTGTGGGTTCAGGAGGGTAATACGGAATGCAGTGCTGGATCCCAACGGCCTCGTGTCACTAGCAGTCGAGATGATGACAGACATCTTGTCCGCATGGCTGTAACGCATCGTGCAGCCACGTCTAGATCCCTCAGTTAACAGATGGGGACGTTTGCAAGACAACAACCACCTGCAGGAACAGTTCGACGACGTTTTCAGCAGCATGGACTATCAGCTCGGAGATCATGGCTGTGGTTACCCCTGACGCTGCATCACAGACAGGAGTGCCTGCGATGGTGTACTCAACGACGAACCTGGGTGCGCGAATGGCAAACCGTCATTTTTTGGATGAATCCAGGTTCTCTTTACAGTATCGTGATTGTCGCATCCGTGTTTGACGACATCGCGGTGACCACACATTGGAAGCGTGTATTCCTCATCGCAATATTGGTGAATCACCCGGCGTGATGGTAAGGGGTGCCATTGGTTACACGTCTCGGTCACCTCTTGTTCGCACTGACAGCACTTTGAACCATGGACGTTACATTTCAGATGTGTTACGACCCGTGGCTCTACCCTTCATTCGATCCCTGCGAAACCCTACATTTCAGCAGGATAATGCACGACCACATGTTGCTGGTTCTTTACGGGCTTTCCTGGATACAGAAAATATTCGACTGCTGCCCTGGTCAGCACATTCTCCAGATCTCACACCAATTCAAAGCGTCTGGTGAATGGCGGCCGAGCAACTGGCTCGTCATAATACGCCAGTCACTACTCTTGATGAACTGTGGTATCGTGTTGAAGCTGCATGGGCAGCTGTACCTGAACACGCCATCCAAGCTGTGTTTGACTCAATGACCAGGCGTATCAAGGCCGTTATTACGGCCAGAGGTGGTTGTTCTGGGTACTGATTTCTCAGGATCTATGCACCCAAACTGCGTTAAAATGTAATCACATGTCAGTTCTAGTATAATATATTTCTCCAATGAATACCCGTTTATCATCTGCATTTCTTCTTGGTGTAGCAATTTTAATGGCCAGTAGTGTAGAAGTGCACTGAAACTGCCACTATGTGCTGAATGATTGGACGTGCGCAACTCTTCACAAAAAGTGGGGTCTGCTCTGTAAAGTAGGATAGATGGTGATCTGTGCATCTCTGCCGAAAGAGTACAATGCTGCTGCACACAAAAGTATTTCAGAGAACACCGTTCATAGTACATTCTTGAACATGGAGCTCTGCAGGAGACACCGTACGTGTTCATGTGTTCACATGTTGACCTAATGAAATCATCAGTTACGATTTCAGTGGGCACGGAACCATGTCTTCCTCGATGACGATGCCATTTTTCAGCAGTATCACTGTTCGTGTCTCGAAGCCAAAACCGTACTACCGTGGTGTGAGAAGCACTACAGCGAACTCAGGTAGATGTTTCGGTTACAAAATTCGTCTGATGTAAACCCTACAGAACCCATCTAGGACGCTTTTGGGCACCACCACCACGTACGCAGATCACCAGCCTGTTATTTATGCGAATTAGATGTGCTGTGCAAAGACATGTAACTCCACATACCCCCACAAACCTACGAACACACTGTCGGATCCCTGATACGTAGAACCAGTGATGTATTTCGTTCCAAAGACGGACAAACAAGCTGTTAAGCAGGTGGTCATAATGTTTTGGCTCATCGGTTTATACCCACCTGGGTCCGCAGCTCTTGGTCGTGCAGTAGCGTTCTCGCTTCCCGCGCCCGGGTTCCCGGGTTCGATTCCCGGCGCGGTTAGGGATTTTCTCTGCCTCGTGATGACTGGGTGTTGTGTGATGTCCTTAGGTTAGTTAGGTTTAAGTAGTTCTAAGTTCTAGGGGACTGATGACCATAGATGTAAAGTCCCATAGTGCTCGGAGCCATTTGAACCATTTGAACCCACCTGGTACCCAGCCTCTCGTTGATACATGCCACACAGAGGTTTGCAAAACATTCTCACACTTGAACATTGCATACATTAGTTGCTGGAAAATAATAGCCAACAATTAATGTAAAGAAGAACAGAATTGTGATATAAACGTAAAAAAATATATGAAAATGAGCCCGTCGGGTCGAGCGTCTCGGTTTGTGTAAGTAAACAGCTTTATTAATAGTGGCTGGTTGCTGTTTTCTTCTTTGAAATAATCAATTTTTAAACTGGACACAGCCACAGCTTCAGAAATATCAGTTTTTGACAGAATAGAAGGAGGAGTGGTTTTGTTCGAAATGCCATTAATACTGAGGCACTATGTTTCATTTGTGATTATATTAGTACCGAAACACAATGCCAGTTTTTTAACTAACCTCTCATATGATTTAAAATTTGGAAATCCAGAACACACAAAGCCATTTACCCATCTGCTAACGCATGTTTTAGACTTTCTCCCTGGATGATATTTAGGGACATGCAACAGTATATAGAGAACAAACCGCTGAAAACGAGTTTTGCAAAAAAATGATTGAACGTTTTCCATTTCCACTTTACAACTCTTCAATTAAAGATTTCCTTAAGAAGTAGAGTAACTGGAAGTTAAGAAAAAAATACAACACAGGTATAGCGGGCCAAGTGTTTAATGTCAATAATCACACGTGTATAATAACAGTTGATACATTCTCGAAACAATAGTTGACTTAAGATTCAATAAACTTCATAGGAAATATTCAGGACGGACCATAACCAGAAAGTAGTGGTGCGATTCTAGGCGCTACAGTCTGGAACCGCACGACCGCTCCGGTCGCAGGTTCGAATCCTGCCTCGGGCATGGATGTGTGTGATGTCCTTAGGGCAGTTAGGTTTAAGTAGTTCTAAGTTCTAGGAGACCGATGACCTCAGACCTTTCGTCCCATAGTGCTCAGAGTCATTTGAACCATTTTGAATGTAGTGTTGTAAAATAAATAGCGAGTGTGACTGATAAAGTAAAGATTTGTTAGGTGGAAACTGTCCAATAAAGAGTGAATTTAATTATAAACTTTTCCTATTAGCTATTAACTATAACAAGAACTTATTACTGTCCGTCAAATTTCAGTGCAAAAAAAAAAAAAAAAAAAAAAAAAAATTAGCTGTACCGAAAGAGCGAAACACGCACCCGGAATTAGTAATAAGCGCACAGTAATAACTCTCAGCCTTCCTTTGTTCACTTTTACATAATTTCTCCGCCATATCTAATTAATTTCCGATGAGGTCAATGAAGTTTTGTAATGCTAAGTCAACATTCGAAATATTGACAGAGGACAAGTAATGTTACCCGCCGTTGTAGGCTTCATCCTTTGTCTTAGAGAGAATGTACAATGTGATTTTTTTACGTAATCAGCGCCAGTTCTATCCATATTGTAATAGAAACTAAATAATAATGGATGAGAAAGAAACGTATTCTGCCAACGAATCAGGAGATAATCTTTCCCCTGTGAATAGACTAGGGCAGAGAAGGTTTTCGTTCATATGGATAGCTCTCTAATTTGAGAAGCCAGACAACAGGGTAGAAAGGGAAAAAAAACATTTTTACAGGTTCTGTACGAACCTTCAGGAATGTTACTCACCGTACATGTACTATTCGTATTGATGAAATGCTCGTGCCTTTCTACAGTCGATGTAGATTTCGGATGTATGTGCCAAAAAGCCAGTGGAGTGTGCCTTAAAGGTCGTATAATTGGAGTCAGGATCAAGTACTTATTTAACCCCCACTTATGGACTCAAAAATATGTAAAAGTTAAAATAAAAATGTGAATTTATCCTTGAAATTTTGGAGCTACTTGGCTTCTGTTTGTGATTCTTGGCCATTAATAAAAGACTGGCATAACATACGATTAATATTTAAACGTTTTATTTCTTGATTTTTAGAAACGTTGGAAAGTGCACTTTTCGAAACTTCCCTTGCGTGTTCTCTATATTTTCTTTTTGATTATTAATATTTTCATTGCAGAAGCGTTCCCGATCGCCAATTGCCGAGAAAGGGAAATAGGCAAGCATGGAGTCGGCTCTTTTTAGAGCCTACCCTGACAATTATTTCGCTCGACATCGAAGGAATCTCAGACACCAAACAAGATTTAGCTGTAGAAATCTGCAGAATTAACAGTTGCGACATCCTTTGTCTACAGGAGACCCATAGGTCTAACTCTCAAATTAAAATTGTAGGTGTGTGAGACAGCACATGAAAAGTACGAAAGAGGCAGAGAAGGTTTTGAAAGCATCAGGAAGTCGTACCATTCATCACAAAGATACTGAACTCAGCAATGGAACTGGGTAGCATCAAAATAATCCCTATACACAAACCTCCAGATAAACACTACAAAATTAATATTCCTTTCCTGTCACACACAGAAGATAGTGAACACACCGTCGTTTTAGATGACTTTCATTGCCATAGCACGCAATGGGGCTATGGTGAAACTAATGAAGATGGCGACATACTTGAGGAATGGGCGGAGGACAAACAGATGTGTTGATTTGTGATCCAACCTTTAATAGCGGAGAATGGAGAACGGATTACAATTCTGATCTGACTTTTGTAAGCAAAGATCTCGACAGCGTAATTTACAAACAACTTCTGTGTCCCTTATTTGTTTCTGCTCTTCACGGGTACGCTGTCGGATATGATCGTCTTCACTACACGCTATTTCCGCAGTCCATCTGGCCGCCATCTTCAGGTGCAATCACTGAGTACACAATCACGCCGGAACTGAATGAACATCAGAAACGGCGGCTCCTTTGTACCCCGGATCCAGGCCACGTATTTTTTTAATGAACTGACGGTTTGGCTATGAGGATTCCTCTTTCCGCAACTGTCGCCAATCTTTTTCTGGAAGATTTTGAAGATATCGCACTCAGTACTTCTTCTCTTGAACCTACATGTTTTAGGAGATACGTGGATGATATTTTCATTGTTTGGACACATGGAATGGAAGCTATTAATCGGTTTTTAGATAATTTTAACTGTCTTCACCCACGCATCAAATTTTCGATGTAAATAGAAAAATATGGCAAATTACCTTTTTTCGATGTTCTAGCACACAAAAAAGAAATGGTACCTTGGGAGATGGCGTATACTATAAAACTACATATACGGACAGACCAATATCTTCATTCTATGAGCTGTCATCCACCACATCAGCGTATGGGAGTTCTAGTACGTTGGTCAAGAGAGCTTATGCTATTTCTGATTTCGAAAATTTGACACAGAAACTAGATCAACAAATTAATCGTGGTTTTCAGCTTGGACCATCAAGTAAACCAGTGACGGATACTAGTAAATCAGTTGGTTTTCTACCCTTTGCTGGAAGTATTTCTTCAAAAATTTCTAGAGTTCTCTGGAAATATGATACGAGTACTAAATGTGTTCTTTTGTCTTTGCCCAAGACTAGAGCCCTGTTTGGATCTATTAAAGATAATGTGGGATTGGGAAAGCCTGGAATTTATAAAATTCCCTGTCTTTGTGGAAAGGCCTATATTGGACAGACTATTCGCACTGTTCATGACCGATGTGTGAAACAGCCGCGTCACATGCGTTTGCTCCAGCCTGAAAAATCTGTTGTCGCCGAACATCGTCTCAATGAAGGGCATAACATGTCGTTTAAAGAGACGCAAATTATTGCTCCCGCTTCTCGTTACTGGGATTGAGCGCTCAAGTAATCCATAGAAATACGATTATCTAATGACTTTAATAATAATAAAAGTTTTACTTTGAGCAAGATACGGAACCCTGTTTCATCTGATATAAAACAACAACGGTCTGGTTTTCGACCCGCTACATCTTCACTTTCGATTTATCACTTTCGCCAGTTTCTACCGCCGGCGGCGCTGCAATTCTTCGTTTCGCAAGGGGCAGCTCTTCCGCTTCTCGCGCTGGCGCAATGGCCCTGACCCCGGGTATAAAGGAGCCACCGTTTCTTCTTTCAGTTTCGGCGTGGTTGTGTACTCAGCAATCGCACCTGAAGATGGCAGCCGGATGGATCACCGAAATATCGCGTAGTGAAGACGATGATGGCAGCCAGATGGATCGCCGAAATATCGTATGTCGTATAGTGAAGACGCTCTTATCCGGCAGCAGACCCGTGAAGAGCATAAACATACAAGATGCCGGGAATCACAAGTTCTTTATCCTATTCCGTGACCACAACACAAACAAATTAAACTGGAAGTAAGATTTGCTCTCCAGCCTGAAATGCCATTCAGAAGAAGATTTAACTTAAAAGGAAGAACTTGGGTGGATTTCAGAAACAAACCTGAAGAATTGCTAAAATTGATTGAACCCAAGCCAGAGCACTATGGTAATTTCGTGCAAGCTATTAAGACAAGCAGTTAAGACAATCCCAAGAAGATACAGGACCTAGCATGTATCTGATTTTACCAAGGTTGTAAACAATAGGTATTGTGATCTCTGTAATACGAAAGAATAGCCAAAGAAACGATCGAGTATGGAGAGGCGTTATTGTCAGCTTCCAGTGACCAAAGGCGCTGGAAATGGATTATGACTGTAGAGGGAATGGACTTGACGCACAGTAGTAGAAAAACGTGTGGGAAGAAATCCGCACGTAAACGTAATGCATAACCAAACAGCCAGCCAGCTTTTATTAAACAGCGAAGCTCACAGAGGAACTAAAGCACCTAGGTCTAGCCTGAAAGTAAACAAAGCGAAGTAAAGCAACTTATGGGATGCAGAGTTTTCAATGGAAGAACTAAAAGAGGCCATAGGCAATTTCTAAATAGGAAAGGCTGCTGGACTTGACGACATCAGAATTAAATAATAAAAAAACTGTCCGAAAATGCCAGAAAACTGTTCTTTGAACGTTTCCAGTTGCTGCTGGATGCACACAAAGGTCATCGCAATTCTGAAGCCTGGGAGGGATCCAAATAACGCCAGGAATCATCGATCAATATCGTTGCTGTGTTCGCTGCTGAAAATTTTTGAAGAGATCGGATGAATAAACCGACACGCAGGTTTTTGCCGAGAGAAATCCTGCACAAGTAAGGCTCCCAAACTGGCCCAATTTGTTGAAGGTGATTTTGAGAGGTGGCTTGCAACGGAAGTAGTTTTCACTGACGTAATTGCAGCGTACCAGGAGGTAGTGTGCTGTCGCCACTGCTGTGTAACGTATGTATTAACGACCAAGCTACCGGCGAAGAGACCAAATCTCTTATTTACGCAGATGAGGGGGCAACTGCGTACCAAGAAAAAACTCTCAATAAAATTGAAAATGTTACGTGCTTCAACAGCTGTCCTCATCCACCTTATCTGGGCAACGCTGTCGACAGTGTCTTAACATGTAAGACACATATTGAGGAAACAAAAGCTAAAATACAAACACGTAAAGGAATATTGAAAAAACTGACATTTGCAAAGTGGGGCGCCAACGCGAACGTACTTCGTTCTACAGCACTTGCCATCTGATTTTCGGTTACTGAGTAAGGACACCTAGTTTGGGAAAGATCTCGTCACATCAGAAAAACAGATGCTGTCCTAGACCTACCAATATGGACTACTTACATTCATTATAGGTCACCAAATGTCAAAAGATCATTCCTGTGCTTTAAAGAAAGGAACAAACAGATGAATGGCCAACGTTAATAGCTACACAACCTTCAAACTCATGCCCAAAAGGCTTAAATCTAGACCGTTTCATATACTCAGTACAATCAACTGAAACTTCCATAAAATCACTATGGAAAGAAAAATATCCAGAAACTCTTACTGCAGAGGTAGGTCTACCCCAGCGCTCCCGCCTAAACTGGCGACACTGGAAAACATTGAATTGAGTTCATACAGACATGGGGTGATCCAAACCACTTATGAAAATGTGGGCTAAGCAGACACTGACAAGTGTGAGTGTTGTGGAATACAGTGTTCGTGGCATCTTCTGATGAGCCTGTTAGTGGGTGCACCCAAGCAGTGCACTCAAGAGGACATGCTGAATTATACCGAAAGAACTGCTGCTTGCACCGATTACTAAATGAGCGACATACTGTGGGGCGGCGAATAAGTTGTAAAAATAAATTGCTGTATAAATGCTTGCATGTTGAATCAGTTTCTGGCTTTTAGAATGTTGTTAATGCTGTCTTTCGCCGTTCTCAACACTGGCTCTCTATTTACTTTTTAGCACCCAGAAAGTGATTTAACAAAACGTGAAGCCTGTAATTAGAGTTCCTTGTGCCCACGTCATCTGAGAATACAATTATAGCTGCAGCTTATAGCTCTGAGGAATTAGGAGATTGTCCGGGATTTCTAATCAAAAACGATTTTCCAAAATAGTTGAGTATATTCTGAAGTTCACTGATAAAAAACACAAGTATCCTTTCAACTTAACTAACACAGCAGTTCAGAGTCTAATGCGCTGATGCAACTATAAATGTCCGAATTAAATGTTGAAATGAATGCTTGCCATAATTTGATGAGATTATTTCATCAAACGCCACGCTAAATAATTGGTAGAATGTCTGTCCCGCGACGGCACGTGAAAATACAATACGCAAACTGAAGCTAGATAATGAAAATCATCCCAGAATTAACCCTTCACTTGAAATGATTTCATGGTTCCGCATATCTCTAGTAACTTAATACGGCACCCGAGGCTGTTTGTAGCAGTGATACCGATGCGACGCGACTCCTAACACAGATGGCGTGTTATTCAGCGTCTGGAGAGAACTGGGGCCTTGCTTCCTCCCGCAGCGTTCTTATATATAAAGCCGCGGTGCGGACAGCTAAGGGAACGCCTGATCAAATCGGCTCTCCCGACTAGCCACTGGGCTAGTAACGCACCACTTCAAGTTACATAATAATTTATAGCTTCTTTTGCTGAGGCCCAAGAAGCTCTTAATTTAAACGTGCATTCAGCACGCAGGTAAGTATTGATAATACAATTTTGACGTGGCTAAATTAAATATTTTGGGCGAGAGAATTAATTTAATTACACTGAACGCAGTAGATGAGCTCTGAACTGGCCCTTTTGAGATCCGCTATCGCTATAATTTTATAGGTATTCAAAAGAAACTTTTCACATCTTCATAGTCATAGCGGACCTCCAACCTATTTAAATCTAAACATCCTAGCCTTATTTATGAGCCTTCTTAATCTATCTTGCTTCCTTCAGTTTTGAGACGAAAACCAGAAAATCATGAATTTCCACTAAAATCTTTTTTATTAAATCATTATGAAAGATGAATCTAAATATAAATTTTGAAGTCTCTAGCTCTTTTCTGTTGCGCCAATGATTTTTTCAGAAAAACGTCCAAATTTCGAAAATGGCTGAAGTTATCGAACTGATATTTAACACACATTAATTTAATATTAATCCTGACATGCTAGAAAAGTTTTAGGTCATTTGCTTGATTTTTAAGGTATTGCGCAACATTTATGACGTCAGAGCTGGTTACAGCAGACTGGCTGGCACACAATGGAAACTGATGTGAATTTACTACAGCATGAGTAGGCTGCTTCCCTACACCACCCGCTACTAAAATTTTTTGTTTACGAATGTTAATGAATGAAAAAAATTTAATTACAAAAAGGGAAGCAAGAGTACAGTTTAACTCCGTATGAAAAATCAAAATTGAAATATAAACATGTAGAAACATTAGAGAAAACTGATTACCTACGTTAATTATTTAAATTGTGGACATGTTCACTGCCTTTTAAACAATGTCATTACTCAAAATTTTAAGCAAAGTCAATGAAATATTTTGGCATACATATTGCCTTAGACAAACAAACACATACAAATTGAAAAATTATGAAAATCTTAGATCCATTAAATACATTTTTACATACACCAATTCAAAGAAAATAACATGATACATAAACAGATGATTATCTCTTAGCAGTCTTTTCTAAACCTGAAAGAAAAGTTCGCAAATAATTTTTACACACGTGGTTGTAGCCGCTTTGGCTGGCGTCCTACACTTCCATTCACAAGGGTAGAGGAGGGGAAGTTGCTATGGTGTGCGTCCTTCACGTTCTCTCTAAATTACATAGGGGAAAGTTGAGGGGTCACTGTGAGTTGTGTCCAAGTCACTCCACGCTTTCACGCAGCTACCAAGCTGCCATTATCTGGTTTGTCCTGTAGAACAAACAAGAAGAGTGCCTCAGACTCTGTTCACTTAATATCTATGGGTGGGTCACAATGAAATGGGGATATATACATTTTATCCTTCAATATTTTGCTGGAACAAAGTTAACAGACCTTTTTCAATATTACTCCCACGGTTACTTAATTGTCATAAAATCGTTAAACAAATGGCTCAAAACGCATTTAGTCATGTACTAGAGAAAATTTATGCTCCTAAGGCATACAATCATAAATCATATTTAATCTGAATTTATTATTTCTGGGCCGGAACACTGAACCAATGCTCGGTACATTTCTGATACATTTGTATTTTAAGCACTTAACTGACTCATCTTTGATTACCTTATTCTTAGAGATAGTATGAGTATGATTAGTGGTTGTTTTCTCAGCTTCTTTGTACATGCGAGTAACTTTTGGTAATAGTACAGTTGTGAGTGTTCAAAACACACTACGTTTAGTTGACTACTAAATCCACTTATTGGTCCTCTGCTGTTGTCAGTTCCACATCTGCATTCTCTATTGTTTGTCACTATTAGGTTTGTCACATTAGATTTTTTTTTTCACTAATCGGTAGATAGAATGGTTACATAACTCATGGCTTGATAGCCATGACAGAAAATTTTCATGTCTGGAAAGTAAAGGTCGAAATTTTTGAGGACAGGAAAGAGGAAGAATGAGTGAGACCTGAAAGGGAAAGAAGATCTCACACAGCTGGGACTGCACAGCTGCCGCACTGTGTAGAGGTTACAGAACAACCTCCTCCCTACAGCATTCATTAGCTTAATTATTGGATTAATAACCATACTGGAAAATTTAATGTATGAAAGAAGAGGTCGAAATTTCGGAGGACAGGAAAGAGGAAGAATGAGTGCGACCTGAAAGGGAAAGAAGATCTCACACAGCTGGGACTGCACAGCTGCCACACTGTGTAGAGGTTACAGAACAACCTCCTCCCTACATCATTCATTGGTTTCAGAAATTTTTAATATTGTAAAGAAGGGATCGAAATTTTTGTGGATAGGAAAGATGAAGAGTGAGTGAGACCCGAAAAGGAAAGAAGATCTCACACAACTGGGACTGCACAGCTGCCACACAGTGTAGAGGTTACAGAACAACCTCCTCCCTACAGCATTCATTCACTACCTATGAATTTCTTTAGGTCGATCACGTTCCTGAGACCTAATAGCTTCTTACTTTTAGGGTACTCTAGCCTATATGCATTGGCATGTGGTTTTCCTATGATCCTGAAAGGTCCTTGGTATACGAACATGAATTTCTTTGTTTCTGCATTTACTTTCTTTGATTTTTCTTTGGTTTTAACAAGGACTAATTGACCTATTTCAAAGCTAGTAGGTACAGCTTTTGCGTCATGACGCTTCTTCCTTTCCAACGCTCTTTTTCTCATATTAGCACTAGCCTTTAGTTTCTTCTAGTCTGTGGATATTTGCGTTAGAATAGGGAATTCTACCATATCTGCAATCACATTGTGCGGTTCTTGGCCAAACATCAATTCGCAAGGTGCAAAACCAGTTGCATCATGTCTTAAGTTGTTAATTACATTCTCAAAATACTTAATGTGCTCTGCCCAACTTCAGTGTTTCCGAGCACAATAAGTTCTGCAAAGCCTATTCAATTCCCTCATAATACGTTCACTCATATTTCCTTGGGGGAAATTCGCAGATATTTTCAGATGTTTCACGCCGGCCTTATCTAGACATTCCTTAAATCTATCAGAAGTAAATTGAGGCCCATTGTCTGACAGCAAATTCTTCGGAACACCAACGTTCACGAAGAAATCTTTTTCCAACTTTTCAACCAATGTTTTTGCATTTGCTCTTTTAATTGGGTATAGTTTAACATATTACTGAATCCATCCACAACAACAAAAACATGGGTACAACCACCTCTCGGAACAGGAAGAGGGCCAAACAAATCACAAGCCAGTAATTCTAGGGTTTCAGTTGGCTCTACTGAATGCATATCCCCTTGTTTTCTGGTGTTAGCAGCACGGACTTTCTGGCACACTACACAAGATGCTAGACGCTTGGCCACACGGCGGTACATGTTGTCAAACACAACCTTCTCTTTTAATTTTGCAATGCACTTCTTTGCACCGTAGTGCCCATACCTCAGGTGTACATAGTCGATTAGTAAGTCTACATGTTGTGAGGGAAAGCACAGCTTCCACTCAGAAACACCTATCTTTTTCCTCCTAAACAGAATATCTTTATGCAAACAATAGTATTGCGAAACCTTAGGATAGTTCGCATTTCCTAAATAGCTCTTCACTAATTTCAGTTGGTCATCTTCATTCTGCTCACGTCTCAAGTTCTTAATCACTCTCTTTAATGCACTTTCTTCCTTTACTTCGTGCAATGCAAACATTCGAACTTCATTTAGGTCTGTTGCTGTAATTCCCGCGTCATCACAGAGCTCCGCACTTCTAGATAACCCATCAGCTACCAGATTGTCTTTCCCTTGAATATATCTAACCTCAAGGTCAAACTGCTGGAGATACAATGACCATCTTACCAAACGAGAATTCCTCAACTTACAGGTCTTTAAAAAGGTCAACGCCTTATGGTCACTGTAAACAATTATCTTGTGACCTAATAAATACTGCTCAAACTTCTGTACCCCAAATACAATTGCTAATACTTCCAGTTCTGAGATGCCATAATTTCTCTCTGCTGCCTGTGAAGATCGACTTGCGAAAGCTATAGTCTTGTGCACTTCTTGTTCGTTCTCTATTTCTAATTGGAATATCTCCACAGCTATACCATAGCCACTAGCATCAACAGACATACAGAATGGTTTTTAAAAATCAGGATGATGTAAAATTGGACTATTAATTAAAGATTGTTTAAGCACCTCAAACGCCTGATGACATTCTGCTGTCTAAACCCAAGTATTCTTTTTAAGCAGGACGTGAAGACAGGGAGCATTAAAAGCCTGATCACTAACAAAACGCCTATAGAAGCCGAACAGACCGAACATTGATCTCAACTGCTTCTTGTTTCTGGGAGCCTCAAATTTTTCAATGACTGCTAGCTTGCCTGGGTCAGGCAGAATACCTTTTCCACTTATCCTATATCCCAAGAAACCTATTTCCTCTTTAACGCACTCTGTCTTTTCAATCTTTAATTTCATGCCACCTCTCTCAATAGCCTCTAACACTTCCTCTAATAAAGCTATGTGTTCTTCCCAGGTAGGAGTTGCTATTAACAGATCATCTACGTAGACAATTATTTTATTACTTAAAGCTGGTCCTAAAACATGGCACATCACACGTATGAAGGCACAAACAGAGATATTAAGTCCGAAAGATACCACACGGTATTGGTAACAAACTCCTTCGTACAAGAAAGCTGTGTACTTCCTTGAACTTTCCGCCAGTGGCAAATTCCAATATCCACACGTGATGTCCATAGAAGTTAAGAATGTTACTCCCCGGAATTTTTGCAATAACTCATCCATGTTCTGCGGTCTATCACTTTCCCTAACCACAATTTCATTCAACCAACGGGCGTCCAAGACCAATCTGACACTCCCGTCTCTTTTTGGTACAACAACAAGAGGATTATTGTACTCACTGACCGCTTTCTCAATCACACCCCACTCCAGCATTCTCTGTATCTCCTTTCGAACCGCCTCCTTCCTAGCTACATGTATTTGGTATGGCTTCCTGAAAAACACTTGGCCGGGTTTCACCTTTAATTGACATTCATAACCTTTGACTATGCCAGGTCGATCCGAAAATACCTTATGATGCCTTTTTAGAACCTGTCTCAGTTCTTCCTTCTGATTGGCCGAAATCTTATCGATTTCCTGCAATTTAGCTTCTATTTTGTCTAAAATAATTGCTTCTTCTTCTTCTTCTGTGTTCAGCTTACTGTTACTAAAATTAACACCTTCGTCCCAATACCTCCAATTTTTCAGAACTCGTATAGGCAGCTCCCAAGTTTCATGATCAGTTCCTACATGTTTATCACTAAAAGGTACTATAATTACTCCGATTATTGGCAAAACCATTTTTAACTGGATTCTTTCAAAGTCAACAACACTCTGATAGTTTGACAAGAAATCTATGCCAATTAAAACCTCAATACTGAGATTGTTTACAATTAAACATGGATGATCAATTAAATTACCATTAATGTTAAAGGGCAGCAAAGCTTCTTGCTTTACCGTTTTTGACACCTTCCCAGTAGCACCAATTATTCTTAGTCCTGATACCCTCATTACTGTAAGCTTGTCTTTACCAGGTAATGCATCAAAGAAGGACTGAGATATCGCACTCACCTCACTTCCACTGTCTAAGAGACAACGTACATTGATACCCAACATATTCACCATTATTATAGGGTGGCTTATTCTAGGTTGTACAGGTGGTTCCTCAAATTCATCTAATAGTTCCTTTTGGATTTGTCTCC
This sequence comes from Schistocerca piceifrons, assembly GCF_021461385.2. Taxonomy (NCBI): domain Eukaryota; kingdom Metazoa; phylum Arthropoda; class Insecta; order Orthoptera; family Acrididae; genus Schistocerca; species Schistocerca piceifrons. The sequence goes on along the minus strand of NC_060139.1, from coordinate 685,879,235 downwards.
AACTAAAGCGATCAACATCTGTCTTCATTACATTTAGGTCACAGTGTGTAGGGGTTTCCTGAATTATATTTTCAGCTGCCTTTTCCAGTCGGTCTATTAATTTTAAATCGAAACACCGCACGACTTCATTACATTTAGTTTGCTGAACATAACCCAAATTACTGTAGTCTGAGCGATTCTTCGCCTCCAGACCGGGCATAACACTAGTTACAGCTAAACCACTTTTACCATTATCGTCTGTTTCCTTCTCAAGTGACAACTGGTCACAGCTACTGGGTTCATCGACCCTCAACAGCCTACCCTCTACATTTTCACTTATCTCCTGTCCTAAATCTATTAGTACATTATCAACATCCTGCACAGGCACTTTAGATAAGAGCACATCATCTTCATCGTAAATATAAGCATGAATTTCTTCTGCTTCTTCACCTGACAATTCAATATTTTGTAGCTCTTCCCTATCATTACACTGCTGCGCCTTCTCTTTCTCTTCCCACTTAGAAAGCGTTTCTAACACGGTATCTATCAAATACTGTGAGTGATCTAATATTTCTGTTGTATCCTTAGATGCTACTGACACTTCATCCACCTGTTCAGTTTGAGTATTCTGATTTGTCTTATCGATTCCCGTAACTACTGGCTTAGGAAAAGTAACCGCCTGGTGAGCGCCAGTGTCATAGACGGGAACTAGTTTTCCTGCCTCGGCCTACTACTGTTTCCTTTATTTTCGTTATAGTTAAGTGGCATAGCATTGCTTTCCGTACTGTGGTTTACATGCATAATTTTGTTTGGCCCAAAATTATTATCCTTTGGATGCCATTGTTGGTTCTGATAATTAGTTATCCAATTCCTACCTCTCTTAGGATGATGAACACCTACTGTTCTGATGTTTACATTGCCATTTTGCTCGTTCCTAAAATTACTACTATTGTTATTAGCATTTCTGTTATTACGTGCTTGCTCCTCATTGGCAGCAACACGTTCTACACGTTCCAAATATTCAATGAAACGATCCAGATTGTCTCTAGGGGCAGATATAATTCTAGTTTGCCAATACCATGGCAGTTTGGCTTCAAGACCTAGTATAATCATTTCTGGTTTTAGCTTTTCCGCCAAATGTGACAAACGTGAAATCCATGACCTAGCAAACTCTTTAATTGATCCCTTGCCTGCATTGAAGCGTTTTCCACTCCAAATTTCTCTCAACACTTCATTTTGCTTATTGCTAGACCAATACTCATTAATAAAAGCTGTTTTAAATTCCGCTAATGTTTTACACTTTAACATAACATCAGCTGACCAACGCATGGCGTCACCTGCTAAATGGCTTTTAATAAATGAGATTTTCTCTCGTTCAGACCAAGTTGGTGGAATTACATCTTCAAAATCGTTCCAGAAATCTAGCGGGTGGATGTTTTTATTTGGGTCAAACCGCAAGAACTGCCGACAACCGATAAAAGCGGCGTTTGCAGCTACAACTTGTTGTATGCTACCATTACCAGAAGTTACTGAAGCTACTTTACTCTCAATGTTAGCAATATTAGTACTGATATTTTCTACTTTCATTTCAACATTATCTACTCTTTGTACAATATGAGTAGTGTCAGTTTTGATTGCTTCTACTTCTGCTTGACATATGTTTACTTTTATATTAACATCTTTAAATCTGTCTGAGCACAGTTCAGATTCCGCCTCGATCTTTTCTGTTAACTTGTGCTCCAGCTTCGCATCTTCCATTTGGAAGTCTTTGCGAACCTCAGCGACTTCGGATTTTATTGTCTTATACATTTCAGAAAATTGTTGAGCAACCTTTTTCTTAATACCCTCATGATTGTAATCAATTTTATAATTCAAACTGTCCAGATCCTCCTCCAACTTATTGCAACCAGCCTTGAAGGTATCGTCCATTACCTCCAATCGTTTATTAAAATTTGTTTGGCTGGCCACAATCTCAGACTTTAATTCAGCATTACTGTTTTTGGCCTGTTCACTTATTTCAGAATTTAATTCAGCTGTCATTCTAGCATTACTGGCTGACATTTTTGCATTACTGGCAGCTATTGCTTGTAATATAACATTCAAATCAATAGCCCCAGCATCTTTGGGTTGCTCACTAGCTGGCTTTTTATCACACTCAGGTGACGAAAAACTAGCTCCAACACCAGAATCATCAAATCTAAATGAAACTTCTGATTGATTAGTCATATCTAACTTCTCCTTCTTAAACTCTACCACCTCTGTTGACTGATTCATTTTTAATTCAACAGAGAAACTATCATCCAATCAATTAACAATTTCTGCTTTCTGCTTTACTACAGGGGGTCTCTGTTATTGAATCATTGCCCCTTCCCACACTACTGTCAGGAGACAACACTTCATATTTCACTTTAACATTACTACTTTCATGCATATTTACACTTGAACCGTAGTCTGGATTTACAGTTCCCTCAACAGACATAGGTTCTGATATAAGTTTAACCTCAGTTTCTTTTGGCGGTTCCATCGCCAACAGTCTTTTAGTGCAGGTTAGTAAAATTTTTAACAGCTTTTCACTTAACTTAGTTCCTTCTGCACAACGTATGGCGTTGCTGGCGCGGCGTACCAGGATTCCTGTTGCGACGTGGCACGTTGAACTGCAGACGGCTCTCCGACGGCTGTTGTGTGTTTGCGTGGCCCGCAATTGCAGGCGCTGCGCCGGCTGCTCCAGCGGACGACTGCGGTGCGGCGAGACTGGCTTCTCGCGATGCCGGCAGCACCGCTAGACTCAGTGCCAGCTCCGTCAATCCAGATGTGTTGTTAATCCAATTGCGTCGTCCACATGCACACGTAACACATTCACTGTTCTATACTCAGTTGCGTGTCGCATTTCACTCGCGAATCCGAATAGTTAAAAAATCACTTTCACTTAGTTGAATTCCCGGCCGATGCACCATATGTGGGGCGGCGAATATGTTGTAAAAATAAATTGCTGTATAAATGCTTGCATGTTGAATCAGTTTCTGGCTTTTAGAATGTTGTTAATGCTGTCTTTCGCCGTTCTCAACACTGGCTCTCTATTTACTTTTTAGCACCCAGAAAGTGATTTAACAAAACGTGAAGCCTGTAATTAGAGTTCCTTGTGCCCACGTCATCTGAGAATACAATTATAGCTGCAGCTTATAGCTCTGAGGAATTAGGAGATTGTCCGGGATTTCTAATCAAAAACGATTTTCCAAAATAGTTGAGTATATTCTGAAGTTCACTGATAAAAAACACAAGTATCCTTTCAACCTAACTAACACAGCAGTTCAGAGTCTAATGCGCTGATGCAACTATAAATGTCCGAATTAAATGTTGAAATGAATGCTCGCCATAATTTGATGAGATTATTTCATCAAACGCCACGCTAAATAATTGGTAGAATGTCTGTCCCGCGACAGCACGTGAAAATACAATACGCAAACTGAAGCTAGATAATGAAAATCATCCCAGAATTAACCCTTCACTTGAAATGATTTCATGGTTCCGCGTATCTCTAGTAACTTAATACAGCACCCGAGGCTGTTTGTAGCAGTGATACCGATGCGACGCGACTCCTAACACAGATGGCGTGTTATTCAGCGTCTGGAGAGAACTGGGGCCTTGCTTCCTCGCGCAGCGTTCTTATATATAAAGCCGCGGTGCGGACGGCTAAGGGAACGCCTGATCAAATCGGCTCTCCCGACTAGCCGCTGGGCTAGTAACGCACCACTTCAAGTTACATAATAATTTATAGCTTCTTTTGCTGATGGCCGATGAAGCTCTTAATTTAAACGTGCATTCAGCATGCAGGTAAGTATTGATAATACAATTTTGACGTGGCTAAATTAAATATTTTGGGCGAGAGAATTAATTTAATTACACTGCACGCAGTAGATGAGCTCTGAACTGGCCCTTTTGAGATCCGCTATCGCTATAATTTTATAGGTATTCAAAAGAAACTTTTCACATCTTCATAGTCATAGCGGACCTCCAACCTATTTAAATCTAAACATCCTAGCCTTATTTATTAGCCTTCTTAATCTATCTTGCTTCCTTCAGTTTTGAGACGAAAACCAGAAAATCATGAATATCCACTAAAATCTTAATTTGTGAAATCCAAAGTACTGTTTTTATTAAATCATTATGAAAGATGAATCTAAATATAAATTTTGAAGTCTCTAGCTCTTTTCTGTTGCGCCAATGATTTTTTCAGAAAAACGTCCAAATTTCGAAAATGGCTGAAGTTATCGAACTGATATTTAACACACATTAAATTAACATTATTCCTGACATGCTAGAAAAGTTTTAGGTCATTTGCTTGATTTTTAAGGTATTGCGCAACATTTATGACGTCAGAGCTAGTTACAGCAGACTGGCTGGCACACAATGGAAACTGATGTAAATTTACTACAGCGGGACTAGGCTGCTTCCCTACAATACGGTATATCTTACATTTCTGATTATGTATTTCTGTATTTGCGAGTATATTGTATAGGAATATACATATTTTGCGTTTTAAAATATGTACATAGGTTTTTACAATTCCTACAAGGGTGAGTCAAATGAAAACTTTAAATATTTTGTTAAATATTATTTATTGTGCAGTAATGGTACAAAACTGTATCAGTTTGAACATTATCTCCCTCATGCTCAATGCAGGTCCTCCAGCGCTTACAAAGTGCATAAATTCATTTAGAAAAAAATTCTTTTGGTAGTCCGCACAACCACTCACACCGCGTGGCGTTCCTCTTCATCAGAACGGAACTTCCTTCCTCCCATTGCGTCTTTGAGTGGTCCAAACATATATAAATCACTTGGGGTAAAGACTGGTGAGTATGGTGGATAAGGAAGACACTCAAAATGCAGATCTGTGTTGCGACTGTTGTAGCAGTGTGGGGCCTTGCATTGTCATGTTGCAAAAGGACACCTGCTGACGGCAATCCACGTAGCTTTCATTTGATTGCAGGCCGCAGATGATTTTTAGGAGATCTGTGTATGATGCACTGGTGACATAACCTTCTCTACTGATGGTTTTGTTCGAAACTTATGGTGATGAGGTATGGCGCCATTCCTTGCTCGCTCTCTTCGTTTCTAGTTGGTGGAAGTGAACCCAGGTTTTGTCCCCAGTAACGATTCTTGTAAGGAAGCATCACCTTGTTCAAAGCGCCGAAGAAGTTCTTCACAAGCATCAACACGTTATTCTCTCATTTCAGGAATCAGCTGCTGTGGCACCTATCTTGCAAACACTTTGTGAAACTGGAGCACATCATCCACATTGTGGTATGCTGACCCATGACTGATCTGTAAACATGCTGCAATATCATTGTGTCACTCGGCGGTTTTCCTGCTTCAACTGCTGCAATATCCTGTGGAGTCACCTGGACGAGGAGCATCCTCCACTGAAGTAGACCATTTGCGAACTTCCTACTCCATTCGTAGACTTGCTGCTGTGACAAACATGTATCACCATACTGAACCTTCATTCGTCGGTGAATTTCAATAGGTTTCACACCTTCACTACCCAAAAACCGAATAACGGAACACTGTTGTTCCCTGGTGCAAGTCGCAAATGGGGTGGCCATCTTTATACTGATACTGCGACGGTATGTGTGCATCTGCATTATGCTGCCACCTACAGGCCATTCTGCGCGCTGTTACAGCACGCTTACCAGCTTACAGGATAACGGCGTGAAATTTCGATTTGTTATTACAGATTTAAGGCTTCCATTTGACTCACCCTCATATATATTTTATGATGCAATTCCAACACAAATAAGTAAATAAAAATATTTTCCTTAATTATTTTGCTTTCTGATGCTTGGAAGTACATCTTGTAACTAGTTGAGTTCATTAAGTGACTAATAAGTTAAGGTAACATTGCATAATTCGATAGTAAACTTCTGGAAACAGTAACAAGCCCGTTACAAAATCGTATGATTTGTGTGTGTGTGTGTGTGTGTGTGTGTGTGTGTGCGCGCCTATCCCTGCGAGAGAAATGTTTCTGCATGCGCAGCAGCTTCAGTTTCGAGAGATGTGTTGCGCCGCCGGCTGACGTCAGCAGGCAGGCAGGCGGCCACATCGTTCGCAAATTAATTAACGTGTCGCCGCCAGGGGCGCCACGGTCGCCACAGCTGACAAGCGGCCCCTGTCGGCGCCGGCTGACATTTCACTGACTGTGTCCGCGCCAGCTGCGGCCGAAACTGTGCGAGTCGCGTCGAACTCTGTTCTATTGGCTTTGTTAAAACGCCGGGATCTGTGCCTTCAACTTCTGCACCTCTGACCAAATTCTCCGCAGTAAGGTCCCGTGGACGACGAATCCCCCGAATGTGTCCAGTTTCACCACATAGGCAACTTATTTGTATGCAAAGGCAAGAATATTGCTGTAACGTAAAGCAGTAAATACTTTAAGACTTGCTGTATTTACTGGCCATCAAATATTACTATAGCTTATTTAACGAACAAAATAGTTCACCACATAGGCCGCAGTAACATAGACGTCCAACGCAAATGTTTCCCAACATATCACTTGCAGTTGAGAGCTGTTGGCTGTACTGTAACGTGAGACTAATGAATCGGCGATGTCGCACTCGAAGAGTCCAGCGGCAGTGATGGTGGGGAGCCGGTGGTTTGGCGTAGTTGGTGATGACTCGCTCGCGGTGGCTCGCACAGGAGAACTGACTGGCGTGTGCTCTGCGGCCGCTATACGGGACAGATTTACTACTAAACCAAATGGAAGGACAACTACATCGAAAACTAACGTTTTCCCACAGCTTCGCCAACGTATGCGTTCGACTAGTTCTTCCCACACCTCCTCTCACTTCTCTGATTCCACCTCTTCCCCTGTCACTCAGTCTACCCCCCACCTATGCCTATCTCCACCTTTCCCCCCTCACTCTCTTTAAGTCTCTTTATTCATCACCTCCTCCTCCCTCTATACATCTCCTCCTCCACCTCCTGACCATCTCCTACACCACTCGCTCTAAATCCCCTCTCACACCCCTATCGCTCTTCCTACCCCTCTCTCTGACAATTTTCTCCTCTCTCTCTGTCTTCTCCTCTCTTCACTCTGTCCATCCCCTCTTCATCCCTCTCCTTGTCCACCTCCTCCCTTCTGTCTGTGGTGTCCTCCTTCTTTACAATGTGTCTCCTCCTCCCCTCCTCTATGCCCTTCTCCTCATCCTCCTCTGTCTCAGTCCCTACCCTGTCCCCTTCCCTCTGTCCATCCCCTCCTCTCCCTATCCATCCATCTATTGTGGCTTACACTACTCCAGCACAGCTCACTTCTCACGCAGGGTAGCCAATACATAGGGGTCTGAGAAACAGTTTCTTGCCTCTGACGCAATCGCTGCCAAGCAAAGCAGTTGACACCCAGTGGAGCAATTTACCTACATCAGTGTTATTTTGTCTATAATTAGAAGATAGTCCTAACACCTGACTTCTCCTCCACCAAGCCTCTGTCACTTGTTGTATGCTCCACAGAAACCTTACAATCAATTTCTAGCTTACTAGTCACTTACGAGAGGTAGGAACTGGCACCCACAGCACAGCACTCAGAGAAAATAACTTACAATAACTGGTCTACCAAAACTTCAGTGAAGGCATTACCAAGTAGGGCCGGCCGCGGTGGCCGAGCGGTTCTAGGCGCTTCAGTCTGGAACCGCGCGACTTCTACGGTCGCAGGTTCGAATCCTGCCTCGGGCATGGGTGTGTGTGATGTCCTTAGGTTAGTTAGGTTTAAGTAGTTCTAAGTTCTAGGCGACTGATGACATCAGATGTTAAGTCCCATAGTGCTCAGAGCCATTTGAACCATTTTGAACCAAGTATGAAATAAAATCTGTGATGTCACCGCCAGACACCACACTTGCTAGGTGGTAGCTTTAAATCGACCGCGGTCCATTAGTACATGTCGGACCCGCGTGTCGCCACTGTGTGATTGCAGACCGAGCGCCACCACAAGGCAGGTCTCGAGATACGGGATAGCACTCGCCCCAGTTGTACGGACGACGTAGCTAGCGATGCACACTGTCGAAGCCTCGCTCATTAGCCGAGCCAATAGTTAGAATAGCCTTCAGCTAAGTCAATGGCTACGACCTAGCAAGGCGCCATTAGTAACATTGCATGTATCTAAAGAGTCTCACTTGTATCGCCACAATCTCCAGTTGTACGGACGACGTAGCTAGCGACGAAGCTTCGCTCCTTTGCCGAGCCGATAGTTAGAATAGCCTTCAGCTAAGTCAATGGCTACGACCTAGCAAGGCGCCATTAGCCTTACATAGCTTGTATCTAAAGAGTCTCACTTGTCTCATCAAGAGCGATGTACCACAAGGATGGATTAAAGTTAAGTATTCCAGAAGCTACGTACTTTTCTTTATAGCATTCATTACGTATCCTGTTTCAGACCTCACGCCATCCTGCGTAAGCTTATAGCGCGTGCCTTTCGGCTCCCTCTCGTTGCGTCTAGGCTCTCTTGTCTAGACACAACAAAATCCTTGCGCAAAGTCAAGCTGTTTATAATATACCTCAATATGCGCAGTGAACCAGTATGCTCTGATAATACCAAACCCGCTCGCGCACTGCTGGACAAACAGTAAACCTTTTCGAGCGCAGTCGGTACCCACGCGTTTGTTCGTCCTCTCTCTCTCTCTCTCTCTCTCTCTCTCTCTCTCTATCTCGCTTTCTCTCTCTCTCTCCCTCTCGCACATCGCAGCCCAGTGAACACTGTCTCGTGAGGGAAAAGGGGGGTGGGGGGGGGCAGGTTCCGGTGAGAAGCTAGCAGAATTGCAGTTGTAGGTGGTTGATATGCTTATTATCGAAAAATCTTGGAGTTACGACCTCTGCCAGGTTGGTTTCTGGTACAAATTGTAACGGCTACACTATAGAAGCGGAGATGACAGAGGGAGGCAAGTCGGCCGCGTCGACTGTACCGGTATCGTAGCGGCTGGCGCCATCATCTGAGATTGAAACAGTATCCGTCGCAGCCATCATTGACTCTCCGGAAGCTTCTTTATAGGGTATCAGCAAGCGTTTGTTTTGTCTAAGCCTGCACAGTGGCACGGATACTAGCCCAGCATTAGTGTAGTGATAACGCAGAGCACTGCGTTGCTACATTAATTAGCGGGCAATCCGTAACGCGTAATGCTGCAAGAGAATGACACGTTTCGAGCATTTAGCGGATCTTTAATCTTGACCAACGAAGACAACCACTATCGCTGCAACAAACCAAAATGGAGTGTAGTAATATATATCTAACGCAACAGGACACTGGGAAACTACGTGCACACAACTAGGATTACATAATTTTGAGTTGAACACTGTTGCATTAGCAACGCATTGAAATAGTTCCAACACACCATTCCTGCAGTATCGTTATACGATCTCCTATGAATTTTCTAAGCGAAATTCTGTTTACAGTAAAATTTAAGTAAACAAATTCAAAAGCAGCTAGAAACTGCACTATAGCTACAAGTTGCACTTTTGATATATGACTCTTACTTTAGTGATGGTCTTTCACATAATATCATGTGCTACATGATTGTAATTTCTACTTTTTTGAGCTCATACAGTCGCAAGAGACGATGCTCTAAGAACGAACAATGTCGTAACATTCTATGCAGTGATGTGGGTTCAAGTCACCAATTTTCAAATATAATTTCATCCAAAACTGTTCAAAGTGGTTTCTCCTTACATCTTTGTGCTGGATCGAACATCCCCGACGTTTTTTCTAACAATATCATACAAGGCGAATGTTGTCAGGAGAGCTCTTAGCCTGGACAACTGTCTCGTTCTCTTGTCTCCACAAGAGGTGGTAAAGGGGAGACAGAAGCGAACTGGTAGCAGAAGCTGGCGGACTGTGGGAATCGGATGAAAGAGTTTGAATTTGGTGAATGCCTAACTAAGGGTAGTGTCAACAGTGAAGCGGAGGTGGTGGTGTTACGATATTGAGATTTTTTCATGATTAGAGTGTGAACCCTTATCGCACTTAAGGAAATGCTAAAGGAGGAAGGATATGAACCCGTTTTACAGCATGGAGTACGATGTAGATGAACAATTCAGAGAAATGATGTTTTGTATCAGCCTGACATTACACCCTGTCATAAGACATTACACCCTGTGATAAAGCAGCACGTGTGAGATAATGGTCTGTGGACTGTAACATTCGTGAAACGAGCTCATCTGCACAGAGACCAGACCTCAAACGAGTGGCACACTTTTGGTACCAGTTATAAAGTGAGCTTCACTCCCTACCCCGAAGTCTAAAATTGCTACCTTGATTGCTTCCACTTCTTGAAGAATAGGCTGCTGTTCCTCTGCAGACATTCAGACACCGCATTGAAAGCGTCCTCAACGGAGCTGCAGCCCATGATAAAGGCAAAGAGTGGGCACACCCTGCATTAATCTCCAGTAACAGGTATTCTGGTACTTTTTATCAGATAGTGTGTAAATTGTTAATTATCACGGTATTTTACAGGTTTATACACTGAAAAACTATTAGACACAAATCGATTTACGTGCTACTTTTCCGACGTAGGTTCTGCTGGTTATTTCCTGGTAACGGGAGGTACTGTATCATAATTTTAAATCTGATTCACGATTGGTAACGTGTGAATATCTCTACTTTTGGAAACGACCAACATGAAATTTATTCCGCTTCCATTTCCACACTGATACGAGCTCTGATTTACAGCATCAGTTAAATCCGCTAAGTCTGAGCTTTAGAGCGGCGCTAGCGTAGTGTGCCCAGACCCGTGCTAAGTAAATGGGCGCTCATTTGCGCCACTAGTGGCCGCGGTTTCGAGGATTTAAATGGGCGCTCGTCTAAACGAGGTTATATCCCGCTAAAGACTGGCCGAGTGCAGCGCCCGGGCGCCCGAGCCGGCGTAATTGTCCGGCCGGCCCCGTAATAGAGTGGCTTTTTAATTTCGTTCTCGCCGCTGCGCCCTCGAGAGCCTCTGGTACCCGCAAAATAATTTGGAACTGGAGCGGTCCTCCAATTTAGGGGGGCTCTGCGCGCGACCGTGTCCAGCGGCCCGCGCAGTCGCTCAGTCGGAAGAGTCGTCCGCTATCCCTCCCCTCCTCTCCCCCGCCCCGCTCTCCCCCGCACACGTATACACACGCACATTACATTTTATTCCACTTTATCGATACTAGCTACTGCAATTCCAAAATGTTGCCAAAGCGAGTATCCGGAGGGTCTGGCTCGTATCTGTATGCGAAATTCGGTTAGCTCCGAAGCTACACTGACGGCATAATATATTCATTCCTGAATCGTAAATAAAACACACACACACACACACACAAAACGTTCCCAGTCATTGGTTTAGGAACTCGCAGCATGACTTTTGTACAAGATTACCTACTGGTTATAGGTAGTGTAAACTTTGGTAATTAACTAATTTGTTCCTTTGCCGGTAAGGGAGACAAGGGCAAGGCAACGAGCGGGGCAAGGTTATTATGAGCAGACGAGACTACAGTCGTCCAGCGATAACTGTGAATTCTTTGATTACTGTGGCAAACGGCTCACTGGGACTGCAACATACGAAATATTAGTTCATTTTATTACATCTACATCTACATCTACATCTACATTTATACTCCGCAAGCCACCCAACGGTGTGTGGCGGAGGGCACTTTACGTGTCACTGTCATTACCTCCCTTTCCTGTTCCACTCGCGTATGGTTCGCGGGAAGAACGACTGTCTGAAAGCCTCCGTGCGCGCTCTAATCTCTCTAATTTTACATTCGTGATCTCCTCGGGAGGTATAAGTAGGAGGAAGCAATATATTCGATACCTCATCCAGAAACGCACCCTCTCGAAACCTGGCGAGCAAGCTACACCGCGATGCAGAGCGCCTCTCTTGCAGAGTCTGCCACTTGAGTTTGTTAAACATCTCCGTAACGCTATCACGGTTACCAAATAACCCTGTGACGAAACGCGCCGCTCTTCTTTGGATCTTCTCTATCTCCTCCGTCAACCCGATCTGGTACGGATCCCACACTGATGAGCAATACTCAAGTATAGGTCGAACGAGTGTTTTGTAAGCCACCTCCTTTGTTGATGGACTACATTTTCTAAGGACTTTCCCAATGAATCTCAACCTGGTACCCGCCTTACCAACAATTAATTTTATAAGATCATTCCACTTCAAATCGTTCCGCACGCATACTCCCAGATATTTTACAGAAGTAACTGCTACCAGTGTTTGTTCCGCTATCATATAATCATACAATAAAGGATCCTTCTTTCTATGTATTCCCAATACATTACATTTGTCTATGTTAAGGGTCAGTTGCCACTCCCTGCACCAAGTGCCTATCCGCTGCAGATCTTCCTGCATTTCGCTACAATTTTCTACAGCATCATCCGCGAAAAGCCGCATGGAACTTCCGACACTATCTACTAGGTCATTTATATATATTGTGAAAAGCAATGGTCCCATAACACTCCCCTGTGGCACGCCAGAGGTTACTATAACGTCTGTAGACGTCTCTCCATTGATAACAACATGCTGTGTTCTGTTTGCTAAAAACTCTTCAATCCAGCCACACAGCTGGTCTGATATTCCGTAGGCTCTTACTTTGTTTATCAGGCGACAGTGCGGAACTGTATCGAACGCTTTCCGGAAGTCAAGAAAAATAGCATCTACCTGGGAGCCTGTATCTAATATTTTCTGGGTCTCATGAACAAATAAAGCGAGTTGGGTCTCACACGATCGCTGTTTCCGGAATCCATGTTGATTCCTACATAGTAGATTCTGGGTTTCCGAAAACGACATGATACTCGAGCAAGAAACATGTTCTAAAATTCTACAACAGATCGACGTCAGAGATATAGGTCTATAGTTTTGCGTATCTGCTCGACGACCCTTCTTGAAGACTGGGACTACCTGTGCTCTTTTCCAATCATTTGGAACCTTCCGTTCCTCTAGAGACTTGCGGTACACGGCTGTTAGAAGGGGGGCAAATTCTTTCGCGTACTCTGTGTAGAATCGAATTGGTATCCCGTCAGGTCCAGTGGACTTTCCTCTGTTGAGTGATTCCATTTGCTTTTCTATTCCTTGGACACTTACATGAATGATAAAAATATTGACTTGGTAGAATCCCTTGCCACAGGAATGCTTGATAATCTACTACTGATATTGACTATTAAAGCATTAAAAAATGGTTCAAATGGCTCTGAGCACTATGCGGCTTAACATCTGTGGTCATCAGTCCCGTAGAACTTAGAACTACTTAAACCTAACGAACCTAAGGACATCACACACATCCAGGATTCGAACCTGCAACCGTAGCGGTCACGCGGTTCCAGACTGAAGCGCCTAGAACCGTACGGCCACACCGGCAGGCTATTATAGCGTCAGTTCATGTACTAATTAACAAACTGTTCTCTTGAAGTAAAGTGTTCAACATTTACAAAATTACATTTCCATCTAAGACTTGAAAGATTCTTTAGACTACTCGATGATGTTGACTGCTTCAGTTGAGATCATGAACTGGGTTTGTGGGTTTGGTATTGACGTCTGTGTGAGGGCGTTGCTGTGCCGAGAGAGAGAGAGAGAGGGCATGTCTTCTTCAGCCTCTTCCAATTGTCGTTGCAGATTGTAGCGAGACAATGTCAGTGGTATCGATGTGCATTGCCGACTCTGCTGTGGTGTCGTCATCTGATGACAAAGATGACTAATCACTTGGTTTAAGAAGATACTTACATATAGTACCAGCATATGGGTACTACTCACTCTTGAAAAGATGAGACGCTAAGAATTCGCATAATGTGCGTTATGCAAATGTAATGTGCACTGCTTGATTGTTCGGATTTTAAAGGCAATCAGAATAATCTCTTGTGGAATAACAGGGTACATATTATGAGTTTTCTTTGATATACATAACTAAGCTCACACAGTACGCATTCCAATGTTCATTCGTGCCCTATTACTGTTAATCATACTCAAAAATCCTAAGACTTTTAATACTGTTCATTGCAAAGGAGATGCAATTGTTAGTGCAGTTACTGTGTTAAAAGAATGTGAGATCTAGTCTATCGGTCGCCTTCTATTTAATATTTCTGGTGAGCCAAAAAATTCAGATCGTGATTTCGTCACGTACCGTGTCAACACCGGAAATACGCAGACTGCAGTGACCCCAAGGAGCAACCAATTGATACTCCTAATGAATCTTTTTATGAACCATAACAGAGAAAAACGAGGAACGAGTATCTTCACCAAATGGTGCCCCTATCGCAAAAAGCGTATTTGATTTCAAAACACTGGTTAAAGAAAGAACTTGTATGAGAAACAGTAACTCACATGTTAATGTTAAAACAAATTACCTACGAGTGTGGTATTATTAAATAACGGGAGGGATAGTGAGACAAGAACATTTAAAGCAAGAGAGGAGAATCTTCAAAAAGAGTACACTGCAGTGTCTTACATGTTATGAGATTTACCACGAATCCTCCACCAGGCGAATGGACTGTATGTGGCAAATAATACGTATGGCTGATTGAGAATAGCTAGTACTCTCAGGGAGGGGAAGGGGGGGGGGAATCTGCACGTGACTTTTAGCAATTAAACCAACTCATCCTGACTTGCATTAATTTTCGCCATAATAAACTTCCTATTATATACGATTTAATAAAAAATACACAGCAGTGTTTCGTTAGTTAATGTATCGTATTACACTTTAATAAAATGTATTCTTTCACCAGCATTGTCATCTTGCCTCGTGGAAAATGTCAACTACCTCAGCACTAGGGCAGGATGATGTTTTTTTATAATTTGTAAAACTGGCAAACCAACTGAGTTAAAAATATAAATATTATTATACAGGCACATTATATTGAAGTCATTCTATTCATAGTTCCAAACGAGCGGTTAAAGGCGCTACAGTCTGGAACCGCACGACCGCTACGGTCGCAGGTTCGAATCCTGCCTCGGGCATGGATGTGTGTGATGTCCTTAGGTTAGTTAGGTTTAAGTAGTTCCAAGTTCTAGGGGACTTATGACCACAGCAGTTGAGTCCCATAGTGCTCAGAGCCATTTTGAACCATAGTTCCAAACAAAATAAAACCATCACTGTAAATAAATTTATTAAATCTGTTAACTGTTAACATTACCAGCTCGCCTGGTGTCCCCTTTACGTCTTCAAACCTCGCACACATGGAAATCCCCGCACCATAATATGATACTAGAGAATCAAAAATAAAATGGCACTGTTGTTTGTTGTTGTGGTCTTCAGTTCAGAGACTGGTTTGATGCAGCTCTCCACGCTACTCTGCCTTGCAAGCTTCTTCATTTCCAGGTAACTACTGCACCCTATATCCTTCTGAATCTGATTAGGGTATTCATCTCTTGATCTCCCTCTACGATTTTTACCCTCCACGCTGCCCTCCAATACTAGATTGGTGATCCCTTTGAGAGGTTCCATACCCTCTTTTGCATGTCACCTCTCATTTTCATCAATTTTATTAATGTTTTATGTCATTGCACGGTGGTCACCAGCCAAATAAGGTTATTGTAATGAGAGTATTTATACTGAGAACTCAAAATACTTTTCACCTGATTCCTATGCATTTTGAGTTACTTCTCTGGGTGGCTGTGCAAGACGAGCATCAGACGATGCGGCACACTGCATTTCCGGTTGGGGGCTGCACTTCTCTGAATACTGAGAGGGTCGAACATCAGTGGGCTTAACCACCTGGCGGAATGACTGACGTCGGTCGAGTTTCGCCTGTTGTATGCAGGGCGAAACGACCTGTGAGACGTCTGAGTGTCGCCACAGTTTATATGTTTACCATTCCGGCGCGTCCGGAATGAAAACTGCTGGCACCGACTGACTGCATTGTCCTCTTGATTCTGAGAATACTTGTGGACCGTGCCCTGCTGGGCGCGACTGTCTGGCGACAGATTGCTGGTGGTCTAGGCATGTTGTTTATAGCCGGTCAAACGGCAAGTTCAGTGCCCTCAGCTGAATAGCAGAGTCATGATTGGCCAACTGAATCTGAGGCTTGTTGACGTCATAACCCCTGCTCAAAATTGGAGGGAACGCTCGCTATTGGCGCGAATGATGTTCTGAGACAGTGCGGGGGAATTTTGGAATCAGCACTGAATGCTGATTCGGTGTTTCCGAAGATAATAGGGAGTTGAGCAACGTTGACTTCCCTCTTATGTTGTGTGGGCGCAGGGCATTTGAAATCTGATCTTCATCGGAGTCGGGTGGTCTCAAGACTTAGTCACACTTTTTCGGCAGAACTTAGAATTCTCGGACAGCCTTCGAGGCCAAGGGTTGAAACATAGTTGCTGCACAGCAGAAGTCAGTGTGTAAAACATCAGAAATCTGCCTACAGACGACGCGCTACAGTTTTCAGGTCTGGTACAGTATTTTGCGGCTTTGGCATTGTAGGACCTATCATTTTTATACTGAATCACTCAGCAGCACATGCGCTCGCTTTGCTACAAGTCCACATTGCTTGTTTCTCCATGTGATCCCATTTGAGCTCTTACTACTAATCGCAATACTGCAATATAGTCAGGAGAGTAATATTTGATTAATTAGGGTCTCCAGTCATTACCTTCAATCATTTACATCACAGACAGTAGGAGCCCGTTCTTCTCGAGCCATCTCTTATTCTCATAATAGTTCAGTATGCCCTAACCTCTTAACCTACTGTTTGTGTCGATAATCATCTGCCTTTATGTTCTGATGCATAATAAATCTCATTGTAATATTAAATCCGCATATCATTTCGAAGATATATGCAGAGTCCCATTTCCTCTTGTTTATTACGATAAAGTTTTCTTTTGTCTCTGGGTAGATTAAATGGGTCAAATGGCTCTGAGCACTATGCGACTCAACTTCTGAGGTCATCAGTCGCCTAGAACTTAGAACTAATTAAACCTAACTAACCTAAGGACATCACACACATCCATGCCCGAGGCAGGATTCGAACCTGCGACCGTAGTGGTCAGGCGGTTCCAGACTGAAGCGCCTTTAACCGCACGGCCACACCGGCCGGCGGGTAGATTAAGATTTTTATTAAATTATTGTTAGTCTGCACTCCTTATTTTACCAGCTGTCAGGGTCCAGCATCATTTCCTTTTGTTACCATTGTGTGCATAATTAATTAGGTGGTAGGTAAAGAGGGGGCCAAGTGCATGTCTCGTTCTCATGCGAAATTCCTCAGAATTAAAGAGGTACAAACTCTTCTCCACCTCGATACTTCGCACCTTGATGCCACAGAACATGTCCTACCAAGTTGTGCCACAAATTCCTCTTCTCCCCAATTCTATTCAGTACCTCCTTATTAGTTACTTGATCTGCCCATCTAATCTTCAACATTCTTCTGTAGCACCACATTTCGAAAGACTCTATTCTCTTCTTGTCCAAACTGTTTATCGTCCACGTTTCACATCCATACATGACTTCACTCCATACAAATACATTGAGGAAAGGCTTCGTGACACTTAAATCTATACTCAATAATAACAAATTTCTCTTCTTGCCATTGCCAGTCTACATTTTATATCCTCCCTACTTCGACCATCATCATTTTTTTGCTCCCCAAATAGCAAAACTCATCTACTACTTTAACTATCTCCTTTCCTAATCTAATTCCCTCAGCATATCCTGATTTAGTTAGACTACATTCCATTATCCTCGTTTTGCTTTTGTTGACGTTCATCTTATATCCTCCTTTCAAGACACAGTCCATTCTGATCAACTGCTCTTCCAGGTCCTTTACTGCTTCAGACAGAATTACAATGTTATCGGGAAACCTCAAAGTTTTTATTTCTCCACCACGGATTTAAATTCCTACTCCAAATTTTTCTTTTGTTTACTTTACAGCTTGCTCAGTGTATAGATTGAATAACATCAGGGATAGGCTACAACCCTGTCTCACTCCCTTCCCAACCACTGCTTCCCTTTGATGCCCCTCGACTCCTATAACTGCGATCTAGTTTCTACTCAGAATTTAAACAGCCTTTCGCCCCCTGTATTTGACCCTAAGCCATGCACGGCTCTTGTTCGTTTCGTTAATTGTTCGTCATCTTCTATTTACGGTAGTGTTGCCTAGTTTTCTGATTCCATTTACTGGCGTCACTTACTCCCTGCCTTACTTGTCAATGAGTGGCAGCAGCAGCACGTATTGATAAGTGCACTGTTGTACCATCTCTGGAGCAACCGATAGCATTTCCGGGTTGTCGTGTGTCGTGTAGTCAGGGAGTGGGAGACGCACCAGCAGTGCATTCGCGACGGAGCAGCAGTCGCAGTCGGACCAGCAGCCCAGTTGGTCGGTTGGTGTGGAGCAGCAAGCAAGCCACCATCGCGCGGAGTCGGGTTGGAGCCGCGCTGGAGCCACTAGTGGTGTGCACGTGCGGTTGGAGTGTGACGTGCTGCTTGAGAGTGCTACGAAGTTCGTCGCCCACCGATCTTGGACATGAAAGTTGAGTCCTCGCTTAACTTACTGTCGAGCCTCAACTGTTTACATTTCTTCGTTTGATCCTGGTTGTCGCTTTTGGGACATTCCTGCGAGCAACAATGCGAGTGTATTTAAGTCGGCTAAGATTCCAGCCATCTTCCTGCGAAATTTAACTTAACTTAATTATTCCATGTTATGGAAGTTCACCAGCGGTATCTTCTGCCTTGTGGCCGTTGACGTTCCGGTTACCTGCCCTGGCCGTTGACGTAATTTGAGTCAGCATATTTTCCCCATCATGTTGCTGTCCAGCGTGGCGTGTAGTTCGACAGCTGAGGTGTTGTTGATCGTTGTGGGCACCAATATTCTGAGTGTAGTGTATTGAAATCTTGTGGTCGTTTTGCTAGTTGCGTGGAGCAGAACTGCTTTGGTTGATTGTTCGGTTGGCCTTCTATCGGTTGGGTTGCGTCCAGATTAGGAAGTCGTTGGACAGGCTGCGTGTCTCACCCAAATGGGCTTTAGTGTTACAATCCCAGGCCGATCCTTGGAAACTTCTTAGCGCCGTTCCTTGTGTGTTATGTAGTAATTTCCCTGTTTGGATTTTAGTTAGATGTTTGATGTGTGGCTTTCAACCGACTATCAATATCTCTTACATTAATGTTCTTGTCTTGTCCTTAAGGCATGAGACTTATATTTTTATATGTAGCCTTCAGCGGAATTTTACTGAAGAGGTTTTAGTATAAGGCCTTCTGCCTTTTAGATTGAAATTCTTTCCAGGCCTCGCCTTTTTCTCTACTTGATCCTCCACTGCCTTCACTATTTCATCTCTCAAATATACCCATTCTTCTTCTACTGTATTTTTTTCCCCCGTTTTTGTCAGTCGTTCCCTAATGCTCTCTTTGAAACTGTCTACAACTTCTGGTTCGCCCGCATCTCGTGGTCGTGCGGTAGCGCTCTCGCTTCCCACGCCCGGGTTCCCGGGTTCGATTCCCGGCGGGGTCAGGGATTTTCTCTGCCTCGTGATGGCTGGGTGTTGTGTGCTGTCCTTAGGTTAGTTAGGTTTAAGTAGTTCTAAGTTCTAGGGGACTGATGACCATAGATGTTAAGTCCCATAGTGCTCAGAGCCAACTTCTGGTTCTTTCAATTTATTCAGGTCCCATGTCCTTAAATTGCCCCCTTCTTAAAGTTCTTCAGTTTTAATCTACAGTTCATAACCAACAGATTGTGTTCAGAATCCACATTTGCCCCTGGAAATGTCTTACAGTTTGAAACTTAGTTCCTAAATCTCTGCCGTACCATTACATAACCTATCTGAAACCTTCTAGAGTCTCCAGGTCTCTTCCAAGTATATAACCTTCTTTCATGATTCTTAAACCAAGTGTTAGCTATGTTAAGTTAAGCACTGTGCAAAATTCTACCAGGAGGCTTTCTCTTTCATTTCTTACCCCCCATTCCATATTCCTTCTCTTCCTTTTCCTACTATCGAATTCCTGTCCCCCATGACTATCAAATTTTCGTCCCCCTTCACTATCTGAATAATTTCTTTCATCTCATCATACATTTCTTCAATCTCTTCGTCGTCTGCGGAACTAGTTGGTATATAAACTTGTACCAGTGTGGTAGGCGTGGGCTTCTTGTCTATCTTGGCTACAATAATGCGTTCACTATGCTGTTCGTAGTAGCTTACCGACGCTCCTATTTCTTTTTTTCATTGTTAAACCTACTCCTGCATTACCCCTATTTGATTTTGTATTTATAACCCTGTATTCAGCTGACCAGAAGTCTTGTTCAAATGGCTCTGAGCACTATGGGACTTAACAGCTGTGGTCATCAGTCCCCTAGAACTTAGAACTAATTAAACCTAACTAACCTAAGGACATCACACACATCCATGCCCGAGGCAGGATTCGAACCTGCGAACGTAGCAGTCGCGCGGTTCCGGACTGCGCGCCTAGAACCGCGAGACAACCGCGGCCGGCAGAAGTCTTGTTCTTCCTGCCACTGAAGTTCACTAATTCCGACTGTATCTAACTTTAACCTGTCCATTTCGTTTTCTAAATTTTCTAACCTACATGCCCGATTAAGGGACCTAACATTCCACGCTCCGATCCGTAGAACAACAGCTTCGTTCCTCCTGATAACGACGTCCTCCTCAGTAGTCCCCGCCCGGAGATTCGAGAGGGGGACTATTTCACCGCTGGAATAGTTAACCCAAGAGGACGGCATCATCATTTAACGTAGTAAAGCTGCCTGCCCTCGGGAAAAAACACGTGCCACATTCAGCTCATTATCATCTAAGACCGACGGCAGGTGTATCGGTAAATCGGCACGAACCCTCTCGTCATGGTATAAAACACAGTCGGTTAAAATGTAGCAAACCGTAACCAGCGCACCACATGCAGCACAAACAGGCGGTTATTCACGTCTGAGAGGGAAGCCATGGGTCTGGGGGCTGTGTCCTATCCGAAGTTGCGTTAAACAGAGGTCATCAGTTCGAAATGGACGGAAGGAGGTGAACCATGGCCTCACAGTCGCTTTATTGATCGCAACTTATTTTCCGTCACGCCCAGCCACTCTTCCTCCCACCGCAGCCAAGTTCTATACCTACCTTCAGACTACTTGTGTTGTTTTTATTTCCTTTTCCTGTGTAGTTTCGATTTCAAGAAACATTTCATTCAGTTTATTGATGGGGTTCGCATTTTCCTATGATGAACGCAGTTACTATTCGGTCACTAGTTTCAAGTTTTCTTATATGATCATTCTCATTTTGTCCGGTGATCTTTGGCTGTACTTATTTCATCCATCTGTTTAAGGAGGCTGTTCAAGAATGTTTATTAGCTCAATTCTAGCTCATTTATGTGCTTATAACGTGTCAATATTTGACCATAGCAATCTACATATTGATGCTCTTACATGTCACTTCTTCAAATTAAAACATTCTCCTGTACCTTCCATTATTCTTAGTTATCGTCTTTCCGACAGTCAGCACATATTATCCTGTCTGGATCAACAAGACCAACATAGGTATGTTTCATGTTAATAGTACCCTGTCTGAAAGCGATAATAAGATTTGCGTTATAAGCACCGGTCGTTGCATAAGTTGGTAGCTTTTTTCAATAAGTTTAAAAAACGCAACACACACATAACAGAGATTGTATTCATCAATAATATATTCTCCTTCACTATTTACAACAGTGTATCAAAGCTGGGGTAACTTTTCGAATTCACGACTGTAGAAATCAAGTGGTATTGAATGCGGAGAACTCGTCGAGCCCTGCTGCGAGCGCATTTTCATCAGGAAAGGAAGTTCCTTGAAGACTGTCCGATAGAGAGCAGACAAGATGAAAATGTGAGGCTGCAAAATCAGGTGAATAAGGTGCGTGCGTAATGACTTCCCAACCCAACTACTGTGTAGTATTTTTTGTCATTCCAGAAGAATAGCGCGGGCGTTACCGTGCAGTCTTCCTAGTCTTTGTTCTTGGGTTGTGTCTGTAAGACGTCTGAGCTGTTGACAATAAATGCCAGCAGTGACAGTTAGATCTCGCTGAAACAGTATGTAGCATACCACACTGTCGCTGTTCCACCAAATGCTTCAAAATATCTTTTGTGGACGCACAGGTCTTTGTACGGGAACTTTCTGCTTTGTTTAGGCTGAACCCCACCTTTCTTTTCCTTATGTTGGCATAAAGACACCATATTCGCCACCAATAACGGTACAGGATAGGAACGATTTGTGTTCTTCACCAGCTAATTGAAGAAGAGCAAGCAGAGATGCACATATGCCCACCCACTGATTCTTGTGAGTTTAACTTAGAGCTTGCGGTACCCACACACACGATATCTGAATCTTCCCCATTGTATGCAAACGTCGTACGATGGTGGAATGATCACAGTTCATCACATTTGCAGTTCTTGAGTACATTGACATGGATCGCTGTGGAAAACGCATTTAAACTGTATCCATCAAACCCCGAAGATCTTTCTAAACATGGGCAGTCAATAATGTCAAAAGGATCCTCCTTAAAACGAGAAGAGTATTTTCTTGCCGTGCTCTATCAGGTAGCATTATCCCCTTACACGGCGAAAATGTTTCTGGCTGCTACCAGGTCGACAGTGCTATTGAACTAAAAAAAAAAAAAAATGTCGGATGTGTTTCGATTTCTCCACCAGGCACTCCATTTTCTAGAGTCCACAGCTCTAATCACTTTCTCCAAATGACAATATGTAAACTGAAGCAGCATCAAAAAACGCCAAATAAAAATTGACAATCGATAAACAAATCCGGAGCAGTCAGAAAGCCAACGTGCAAAACAAAGACGCTAGTAACTTATGCACTAACCTAATATAGTAGAGAATCATGAAATACGTGTATAGTATTAAGCGTACCAATGCAAAGTTCCACATTGTGCTGGAAGAAAAGTAAACTGGTAGTCACACCGTTCTCCCCGTCATTGTCGGGATTCTTGACCTTGGAAACGCCACTAACTGGTGGACCAGCTCCTCTGTTGGCCTTGCGATACCTAGTTCATCCTGTATTTGCCCTCCCACCAAAGAGAAATACCTGGCAGTACCGAGGAATCGCAGCCTGGTTGTCCACATAGTACTCTTCTGTGGTGACCTCTCAGCTACAGATCCACCAAAGCAAAAGTAATTTCTCATGCGCTGTTGTTTCTCTTACACGATGACATCGAAAGTGAAGTCTGAATTCAGTTCTACTTCCTCTGGAGGGGTAACTTAGATTTATCGCTATATTATTGGTATGTTGCACATTCAATAATTTCTAATATGTTTTGTGGTCATTGTTATTTGGACTGAACTAGTGTTTTCGAGAATATGTATGCATGTTCGAAGCAGAGTACGTCTGAATGCGTTAGCAACATTGCTTGTTCTGCAGTCTGAAGGGCCTAAATTTAACGAATGTACATTGTCGGAGAGGAAACATCCATATCTATTCAGCTGCTATATTTTTAATAGGAAAGAAAGACCAGTCATTTACAATAAGCTCTTTGCAAAACGGGTTTTTCATCCACATTGACATATTGCTGATTTCAGCATTACATTATTAAGAAAAGTATGTTGTAGGGAAAGGACAAACATGGTTTGTACTTTTATTTATTTGTTTCGAAGCCTTAAATGTGTAACGGAGTAGAAGAGCTGTTTTAAATAAGAGTTCTATTTCTTTCTCATGTCACAGTATCAATAATTATAGCACATCAACTATATTATATCTGAATGTAGTTCTTCTGTCAGGTTAAATTCACAGCATGCAACCTCATTCATGTTTACCACTAAATTTTCATGTACACTTTGAAACACGTATGTAGCGCAGCAGCGATGGCGAGGCATTGCAGCGTCTCTGACCAGAGAGCCATTTTATCGTAGTTAGTCTGCGCTTGACCGCGCGAGTGTTGCGAGCGGTTCTCAGTCGGTAGCTCGATTCAGTTGCGAGCAGTTCGCTAGTAGTAGTCGTGCAGTGCAGTGCAGTAGTAGTCGTCATGTAGAGCAGTACGCTAGTAGTCGTCATGCAAAGCGGTCGGTCGGTAATAGCAGTCGAGTGGAGTTGTGTGTGTGAGCAGTCGGCAAGCGTCGACATGGCATTCTGGTCAAGAGGATAAATGAGGTATATTGTTAAGTAAGGTAATCAACAGATAATGTAAAGTTTATTAATTGTAATTAATTTCCAACAAGTGCCCCAATAATAATAATGATTTCAAAAGCAGTTTTTACAAAACAAAATTTATTTAATTGCACTTCCCCTTTCATTCCACCTTCGTTAAAGAAAAATTTCAGTAAAAATAAAAAAAAAAGGAATATTATTATTTGCAATGCAGTTCCTCCAAGCCATGCGCAAAAATAAGAGCAGAAATTTGACTACCAGTTACAATGAGGTAAGACTTTAATTCTGATTGTTTTACACAGGGCCAAAAACCGATATTTCAGTTTAATTGAATTTTCGTATCACTGAATGGACTTTAATTTTGTGAGGAATTTATATTTGAGTCAGATTGCTAATTTTTGTTTGATTGTCATTGTCAGTACATTTCATTGTGGGGAGGTTACACTTAGCGCAATGTCCATTAGCATTTCTAAATAATATTGTCATTTCTGTTTATAAAATTTTTATGGGGAGGTTACACTCGGCTCCCATTTGTATTAAATAATATTGTCTTCCTTTTAAATTACGGTGGGGAGGTTACACTTGGCGACCCTGCCAGGATCGTATTTCGTTGAGAGTCTTTTGAAAAACAGTCAGATATCTGCTCTTATTTGCTTAAGTATAATTAGGATTTGGCGCTACGCTTTTATTAACTTGTGATTTTCTTTCCACAGATCAACGACAATTCGTTTGCTCTGTTGTATTTGTGTGTTGCTTTTGCATTGTGCTTATTTGTTTTGTGAATAATTGTGACTATTGTAAAAATGCCGCGAAAGACTGTGAATAGTGTATCGCGAGGTATTATGAACGAAATTACCGACTTAAACAGCGTGACCGATAGTAATTGTGACAATCCTGCGTTCACTGACAATCAGTGCATTCCAACCAATAATGATGACTTTTATCTTAATGATGAACAAACGAACTCAATTGTCTCGTCTGTTAACTTGACGACAATTGATGACGCGGAGCGGTCTATAGTAATGAGCGCTGCCGAGCTTAACACACCCGATTTAGAAAATCTAAGTAATGTACAGACAAATTTTTCGAATGAAAATGGTCAGTGTACTGAAAGTACGACGGATTTATTTAATTCCGAAATAGTGTCTGACAGTGTACATTTGACTGGCAAACCTTTCTCTATAATACAGAATGACCAAATGGTCGCACAAAACATGACAATTGCACATATACCACCACATAGTACTGAGAATGCAACAGCTACTTTTGGGTGGGATCAAGTTATGGCATTTTTACGACAAATGAATGAAAAACAGAGTGAAGATTTCAAACAACTTAGGGAAGATAACCAACACTTAAATGAAAAACTTGACAATAATGACAAAAAACAAGACAAACTTAGTGAACAGGTCAAACAACAGAGTGTAGATAACAAACAAGATAACGAAAAACTCAAACAATACTTAAATGAAAAATTAGACTACAATTCCAGACAGCTTGGCGAACAAATTAGAGCCGTTGCCGCGCAGTGCCATGACACTAAGGAACAGTTGCGCGTGGAAATTGAGGCTTGTTCACGAAAAAATAGCGAAGAAATTAAGTCTGTTGCGCAGGAATTAAGAGAAATGCAAACAGCCGCAACAGAAACACTCAGAGACCAAATTAGCAGAGTCGCTAAACAATACTCTGAAAAAGCTACACAATTACGGGACGAGTTTAAAGCAATGACGGTAGAACTTTCGCGCACAATGGATGAAAAGATCGACGCGAAATTCGAACAGCAGAACATTCAGATTAACGAGCGCTTTAATCAACACATACAAAACAGTGATACGCGTTTCCGCAAATTTATTCAGGATCAAAATAAAGGCAAACGTCAGGTTATGGAAACAATCACTGCACAAAGACAAGAGGACAAACGTAAAATGTTCGCGAAAGCGAAGACGTATGTAGACAATAATATTACTACAGTGTCCGACAAAATTAATACCATAGAACAGTTGAACGCGGAATTACGGGATGAAATTTCTGATCTTAAATCAAAAACAGATACACACACAGTAAATATTCAAACAGTGACAGACAAATTCGAACAATTAGAATTAACACAGGATTGTGATGTGATCAAAGCTGATGTTAAAAAACTGAGCGAAACTACGCGTAAGTTGCAAAAACAGATTAATGCGTCCGATTCTAAAACCGATGATCAGGTTAAATTACTGACTGAAAAATGTGATGAATTGGCCAGTCGTACTGATGTTATCGAAAATACTAATGACAATAAATCAGACGATACTGCACCGGTTTCATTTAACCAAACACCTGAATTTCAAAATTTACAGCAGACAATTAATGAGATCGATTCATCTAACAACACGTTACGTAGGAAGTTGTCAAATTTGCAACAAGAAGTAACAGAGATGAAAAGCATTTCAGTTAATAATAACATACAACAGACGCCACTTTATGAACATTTGTCAGACTCACGCGGCGCGTATAATTTGGGTAATCTGCAGAGAGTGCGGGACTTAGATTCCGATCAACCACAGTTCAATAGATTCTCTTACGATCCTGAACATGTTCCATTACAGAGAGATGATAATTTCGATTACAAACATTTTCTGTCAGTGAGAAAGTTTAAGGTTTTCAAAAACGATAGAACGCAGATTCACCCACTGGATTGGATTCAACAATTTAGCTTTGCTCTTCCACCGACTTGGCCTGTAACGCATAAACTTGAATTTATTTGCAGCTCTTTGGAGGGCGAACCGGCAACTCGTATGAGACCGATCGCGAGGCAATGCTATTCAGTAGAAAAGTTTCAGAATGCTTTTCTGTCAGCGTACTGGTCGAAGACGACACAGCGCGGAATTAAAGATCAGTTAATTAGTTTGCCGAATTACGAGAACTCAAATTTTCCCAGTGTGACGCAATTTTTTGAGCACATGGTACAACAAAACCAATACCTGAGTGAACCGTACAGTGAATCCGCACTGATACAATTATGCATTTCCAAATTACCACGGTCATTACGAGTGTCACTTCTAACAGGTCAGCAAAAAGAAAACATTTCAGCGTTCAGAGATCTTTTACAGCTCTTGGAAGTACAGCAATCTGATTATTCTTTTGTAAACAAAAACTTTTCTTATAATAACCAAGGTCAACAAAAGTACAGCAATTATGATCAGACACGTAATTTCAATAGGAAAAGTAACAGACGCTTTAGGAACGATAACTACCAGAACTTAAATCACAGACAAAATTCAGATTATCAATATCGTCAAAATTTTCAGCAACAGGAAACACATTTTGGTAACAATAGACGTTTTCCACCACAACAGCATGAAAGTCAGCCGGTTGGAATACATAACCAACAATGTAATGCACAAGGTCAACCAGGCTTTAATGTTCCGCCGCGTGCACGTATAGTCCCAGATCCAACAAATAGTAACGCACGGCAGCAAGGAAACAACTACGTACAGAGAAGACAGTATTTCAATTCCTATCGCAATGCACCGTATAGGAATGACTTTCACGACAGACGTAAAAATAATGAGCATAATTACCAACATACGTTTAATAACAGTCGGTCTTACCAGCGACAAAGTAATCAACAAGAACATATTCTCATGAATGAACCCGACAGTAGGTATCATCCAGAGCGTAATACGTCTGGAAGAAGTAATAGGACAGTTCAAATAGTAGAAATGCCACAGAACCCTCCTAATAATAATAACACGTCAGATAGAATCTGACTAGATACTGCAGAGGACGCATCTTCTAATAACACAAGCACTACCTTTGACACGCAAAATGTTGTTCACGAAAATGTAATTACTTTTGACGATATCAGAGACACTCTCTTGCAGGAAAGACCATTTGTTCAGAAAACTATTTCACATCCTGTCATCGAAATTAAAATTGGTTCTTCGAAATTTTTAGCAGTAATTGATTCCGGATCACCTATATCAGTAATAAATGAGGAGACTTTTAATTAGTGCAACAAGGAGAATACCTATCCGACATTACCTTTAGGCAAAACAAAAGTGAAAGGAGCAGTGTCGAGTAAAGGTGTAGACGTTAAATTACAGACGCATTTATCATTTTGTATTGGAGGTCATACTTTCCACTCAAATTTTTGGATTGTTCCTTTATTGACAACAGACATTATTTTAGGTACGAATTTTCTGGTACAACACGACGCAGTTATTGATTTTCAGAATTCTTATTTAATGTTAAAGGATGAAAATGTACAATTGGCTTTAGAATTTCAGCACTCTTTATCTGCGGAAGAACAAACAATTAACCGCACAGAGGCCATTTCCGTATCACGTAACATAGACTGTAATCCCACATTGTTCACGGATACGTACGTACACAACTATAATACTCCAGATAAAGCTGACTACGACGTAATGCAATTGATTTCTGATAAGGTTAAAGATAGCAGTGCAATTACAGACGACGAACGAACGCAATTACACAAAATTCTTTTACAGCAAGCTCCAGTTTTTGACAACATTCCTGGTACTATGTCCGGTTTTATGTATGAATTTCAAGTGAAACAGCACGACACATTTAAAGCAAAGCATTATCCCATTCCATATATTCATAGAGAACAAGTTAAAAAAGAATTGCAGGATATGCTTGATCAAGGAATTATAGAACCGGCAGTTAGTCCGTACATAAACCCGCTACATATTGTTAAGAAAAAAGATGGCTCACTTCGCCTTGTACTTGATTCACGTCACATTAATGACATTATTATTAATGAAACAGATCGACCACAGACACTAGAGGAACTTTTACAGAAATTTCATGGTACAGCTATTTATTCTACACTAGATTTGAAATCGGGATTTTGGCAAATTCAACTTCATCCAAATTGCAGAAAATATACAGCTTTTCTCTGTTTCGGCGACTGTTATCAATTTTGCAAATTACCGTTCGGCTTAACTATTTCTTCTGCAGCTTTTATTCGCGGTTTGAACACTATACTTCCGACAGAACTTAAAGACAGAATTACGACGTATGTAGACGATATTCTTATCGCAGAAGCTAACTGATCTGAACACAATCTGATTCTTGAACAACTGTTACAAACTTTTCATGCACAAGGACTTACAGTTAATCTTAGTAAATCGCACTTTGGCAAAACTTCTATAAAATTTCTTGGACACGTAATTTCAGCAGAAGGCATTGCACCAGATCCGGAAAAACTTCAAGCTCTACGTGACATTACTGTTCCTACGACGAAGAAACAATTACGCAGTTTTTTGGGCTTAATTAATTTTTTTCGTAAATTTATTCATCACTCTGCTTTAGACACACCCAGATTATGCCAATTAACAGGTAAAAACACTATTTGGTCTTGGGATAAGCAAGCACACTCTGAATTCATGAACCTGAAAATGCTCTGTTGAATGCTCCACTTTTATCGCACCCAGATCTTACTAGAAATTTTTCCATTGCCACCGACAGTTCTAACACCGCTTTAGGCGTACATATTTTCCAGGAAATAGAAGAAGATGGTTCAACAGCAATTAAAAACATCGCATTTGGAAGTCGCATTTTGTCACCTGCTGAGCGAAATTATTCCGTCACAGAACTGGAAACATTATGTGTTGTATGGGCTTTTACAAGATTTCGGCACTTTCTTTACGGCAGACATACCACCGTTTACACAGACCACAGAGCGATACAATTTTTACTTTCGGCCAAATTCACGCACGATAGATTAAGCAGGTGGAAACTTTATTTACAGGAATTTAATTTTACGATTGTTCACATTCCCGGCACACAAAATGTTATAGCAGACGCACTATCGCGTTCTCTCGGGAACAATCAGCAAGACGTAGCAACCAACTTCTGCAAAACAAATTTCAGTGTCATGTACATTCAGCAAGTTGCATTTGAAAACTTTATTTCATCGTCATTACAGGACATAGCACAAGAGCAAAATAAAGACAATGTGTGGAACGAAATTAAACACCTTTGGCAGGATAAGAATAATGTTACGATTAGAAACCATTACACTGTACGCAATGACATTCTGTTTCGCCGCTCACATACTGACAGCAACAATTGGTTATTATGCATTCCTGACGAACTGGTTAACAAATTAATCTGGTACACTCATTTAAGTTACGCACATTACGGAGCACGAAAATGTTTTCTTATACTGAGACAGAACTGTTATTTTGCCAACATGGAGAAACGTATACGACGAGTTTTAGCGTCTTGTAAAATTTGCCAGAAAGCTAAATCAGACACCACTTCACATATTCCTCCTTTATATCCCATTGTACCTGTTCAATTAAGACATATGGCCGCAGTAGATATTTTTGGTCCAATTCCGAGAACTAACAGAGGTTTTTGCTACATCTTTGTCGCTGTTGAGCTCACTTCAAAATTTGTTACTTTCACTCCATTACGCAAAGCTACTGCTAAAACTGTTTCGAAAGCATTTGTAAAACATTTTCTATTTCATGTAGGGCATGTAATGAAAGTAATTTCTGACAATGGATCTCAATTTCGTAGTAGCGTATGGACACGCATGTTACGAGCCAGAAACATTTCTCCGATTTATATATCCAAGTACCACGCTTCTTCGAACCCATGTGAAAGATTAATGAAAGAAATTGGTAAGCTGTGTAGAATATACTGCCACAAAAGACATATTGATTGGGATACACACATACTCTCATTCCAAGACGTAATTAATTCCATTCCAAATGAATCCACTATGCTATCTCCGTCTGTTATACTGAAAAACGTTGAACCACCAAACAAAATTAAAGAATTAGTAAAATTCCCCAAATGTCGGCGACTAAGACACCACGAAATAATTGACATTGCGCTGAACAACATCAAACGTGCCGCAGAGCGCCGGAGAAGACAGCAAAAACAGGTTTGTACACGCCGCGACTTTCACGTTGGACAGAAGATATTAATACGTACACACTATTTATCCAGTAAATTAAAAGGTAAGTGCAGTAAATTTGAACTTCTATACGCAGGTCCATATCGGATTCGCAGCATCCCTCACCCCAATGTTGTACACGTCGAAACTTTGAGAACCAGAAAATCGAAAGGCAATCACCATATCTCAAACATTAAACCGTTTATTGAGTGAAACCACTGTATGATTCAACACACTATGATGTCATTTACTAATGCAATTACTTCACCTGACTAATTACTGATGATTATCGTATTTTTTCTTGGCAAGTGCCCGGCAAGGTAAGGTTAGCAGGTCGCTTTTCTTGTCGTTACACATCAGACCGTGCACATTTTCCACTTTTTTTGTGTATGATTATACTCCAGTTTTATTTGTATGCACTGTGAAATAGTTAAGATATAAGACACACCAGTCGACTTTGACACTTTTTGCCTTATGACATCTCAACATCGTGACTGTTTTACATTTTTTGCTGCTGCATTGTATTATTCTGTGTACATTTTTGCATCTGAACACTGTCAATGTCTTTGACATATTACGTTTTCTGTCATGTTATGCTGTATGCTTAATTGTGTCACCATTAACCAGTCATTATTTAGTGGGTATATGATTTAAATGCAAGACATTAAGCTCTGTCATCAATTTCAGAAAGAAATGATGCGTGTAAGAAATAAATTCAACAGAAATGGAATTTCACCTACGGAATAAACGAAAGGAGATGCAATAACTTTATGAGGAAGAGTAAATGGATCAGTATTAACAAGCATTAACAAGAATATACTATACTCATCGTAGAATAGCAGTCTTACCTAATTTTTTCTTTCAGAATACAAGGTGATTGATGCAGGCTGTCAGACAAAACTACACATCTTAGTTTTAGTGATGAAATATGCTAGAGATAAGGAATATTTGTATAATGAGTAATGAAGTGATTTTTTGCAGATGATAATGAATACTGATGAATAATGATGAAGAATATGCTATTATGAATAATGAAGTTTTTCTTTATAGGTGATGATAATAATGAAGTTATGGTAATGTGGATAATGAAGTGATGGATAATGAAGTTTTTTCTTTACAGACGAGGATAATGTTGAAGTTATGTATTTATGCTACGTAGTTATTTAAGTATTTGTTGCAGTTTGTTTTGACAGCAGGTGTTATATTGCATAGTAGGATGACGGAAAGTTTTGGAAAGGACAGCTATGGAACACATTTTTATACACATTTCACTACCTGTTAATTCGAAGTTCACTACTTTCCAGCATAGTGTGCGTTTCTTCTTTCAGGTCAATAATCCATTTTGTATATTTTTCCAGGAGAAGCTTTTCATGATACTTACTAAACCTGTTACTTATTATACCTGTTCTAGTACTTGCATTTTTATTTTTTACCCATTTGTGTTTATCACTTATAAACGTGATCACATATACTGCCTTGTTGCATAACCTTGCTACAGCTGACTCATGACGAATGACGTTATGTATCATCATTTGCAGCAATAGGTCAAAAACAAATAGTGTTATGCCTCAGCAATTAATTATCGATCCCAACGCAATGCATTGCTAACAAAAAAAAAATGTATTACCAGTCCCAAGTAGTGATACCAGTTTGAGAAAATTCTGAATAATACTGGTCAACTCTGAATAGTATGTCACTTGAGTAATGACTTCTTAATGAGACAAAAAAAATATATATATTTAATAATGCTTTGTCACTAGCTAATAACTGCCACTATTGTAATGAGACTACTTATAATGCCCATGATTATTAATGCTTTGATTGTAATTAGCTGATTTTTAATAATGACTTCGTAATGATATGAATAATACTGAATGATGAACAATGTTTTAGTCTATTCAATACTTGCTGGCCACTGAGTGCCAATAATTAATGTCACTCGATGAATTGTTATTAATTATGCCATTAATTAGCTCTTGTTTTCAATGTTCATACTTTGTAATTGGAAATGAATGTGACTGTTTAATAATGCTTTGTAATTAGAAGAAGGCTAATGATTCTTACTAGATTTGAATGACAAATGATTAATTAACTGTAATTAGGAAAAAGCTAATGATTATTACTATTAAAATGACAAATGATTAATTAACTGTAATTAGGAAAAGGCTAATGATTATTACTATTGAAATGACAAATGATTAATTAACTGACACATAATTAATTAACTATGCTATACTTTGTAACCGGAAAAGAATATGATTCTTACTATATTGAAATGACAAATTATGCTATGCTTTGTAATTAGAAGGCTAATGAATCTTAATTACTGTTTAATAATGCTTTGTAATTAGGAAAAGGCTAATGATTAATACTATTGGAATGACAAATGATTAATTAACCATGCTATACTTTGTAACTAGGAAAAGAAGATTACTGATTCTACGTAAAACAACTCATGAACATTTTTCTGTAATACTACATACTTGGTACAGAAATGTTCAATAACTGGGCTATGAATGCCACAAACTACTAATTAAGTCTGTAATTGTCAATATTATGTGACTTAATGTCCTTCACCTCATGAGCTAACTACCCTGAATTGCTGCAATATCCATTTGTCCTGTTTATCCCAGTGATCATGGAGCACTATATTTGGTTTTGCACTAATTCTACGTTGGTGTGCCTTGTAAGAGCGTGGTGTTGACACGACATGCTGTCCACCACCGTGAGCGATGAAGACATTATTATGGTCCCACTGTTTGGTGTACCTAATATACTGCCAAAATAAAAAAATGGAATATTACTACGACAATTCAGTGTCTTGGCTACACTGATAAATTCTGATGGGAAAAGAACTGCAAATTGTGTCACTTGGTGTTGTACTTCTGTGGAAAGATATGGACTTTCAGAACAGCTGTGTGCAATCTAAAGTGCTACAACCATGATGCAATCCTTCCCTTTCCTATCCTAATTCTTGTCACATAGTGAAAATCATTTTTTTGCTAACATCATTTATGTTCGTGGGTTATACATTTTTTTTCGATTCGCTGAACTCCAGTGCGAGTACACTTATGTCACTGGTCGACATGATGTTTTGCCATTATGTTTATTTGTTGTGAAAATGCTAAAGACATTTTTTCAGTGCGTGTGCACTTTGGACATGATTTTTTTTGCCATTATGTTTATTTATTGCGAAAATGCTAAAGACATTTTTTTCGATTTGTTCTGAAGTACAGTATATGTACACTCTTGTCTTTTATATTGTATATACATTTTTTTTTATTTTAATGATATGTTCTGAACTACAGTGCATGTGCACTTATGTTAGGTGTTAATATGTTTTCTATTGAACTTCAGTGCCTGTGCACTTTTCTCATTTTTCAATATGATTTATACTATTCTGTATATTCAATACTTCAATGCGTATGCACTTATGTCATTTGTTACTAATTGTATATACATTTCATCATTTACTGATATGTTCTCAACTCCAGTGCATC
Source organism: Schistocerca piceifrons (assembly GCF_021461385.2). NCBI lineage: Eukaryota > Metazoa > Arthropoda > Insecta > Orthoptera > Acrididae > Schistocerca > Schistocerca piceifrons. The sequence goes on along the minus strand of NC_060139.1, from coordinate 685,844,787 downwards.
TGCACTCATGTCACTTGTCAACATAATATTTTTTGCCAGTCTGTTTATTTGTTCTGAATATGCCAAAGAATTTTTTCAGTGCGTGTGCACTTTGTTTTCTGTCAAATAATTTGTATATACATTTTTCTGATTTGCTACTATGTTTTGTACTCATATCTTGTCTTTGTCTTATATATTTTGTACTTAGTGCGTGTGCACAACATTTAATTCATGTACTACATCTAAATATTCTGTAAATTGTAGAAGTTTATTAATTAATTAAAAATTTTGCCGCGATTGGCAAGTCCAAATGACTCACCATCGCTGCCAAATTTTTGCCCCCCCAGTGGAGGGTTATGAAACACGTATGTAACGCAGCAGCGATGGCGAGGCATTGCAGCGTCTCTGACCAGAGAGCCATTTTATCGTAGTTAGTCTGCGCTTGACCGCGCGAGTGTTGCGAGCGGTTCTCAGTCGGTAGCTCGATTTAGTTGCGAGCAGTTCGCTAGTAGTAGTCGTGCAGTGCAGTGCAGTAGTAGTCGTCATGTAGAGCAGTACGCTAGTAGTCGTCATGCAGAGCGGTCGGTCGGTAATAGCAGTCGAGTGGAGTTGTGTGTGTGAGCAGTCGGCAAGCGTCGACATGGCATTCTGGTCAAGAGGATAAATGAGGTATATTGTTAAGTAAGGTAATCAACAGATAATGTAAAGTTTATTAATTGTAATTAATTTCCAACAAGTGCCCTAATAATAATTTTGATTTCAAAAGCAGTTTTTACAAAACAAAATTTATTTAATTGCACTTCCCCTTTCATTCCACTTTCGTTAAAGAAAAATTTCAGTAAAAATAAAAAAAAAGGAATATTATTATTTGCAATGCAGTTCCTCCAAGCCGTGCGCAAAAATAAGAGCAGAAGTTTGACTACCAGTTACAATGAGGTAAGACTTTAATTCTGATTGTTTTACACAGGGCCAAAGACCGATATTTCGGTTTAATTGAATTTTCGTATCACTGAATGGACTTTAATTTTGTGAGGAATTTATATTTGAGTCAGATTGCTAATTTTTGTTTGATTGTCATTGTCAGTACATTTCATTGTGGGGAGGTTACACTTAGCGCAATGTCCATTAGCATTTCTAAATAATATTGTCATTTCTGTTTATAAAATTTTTATGGGGAGGTTACACTCGGCTCCCATTTGTATTAAATAATATTGTCTTCCTTTTAAATTACGGTGGGGAGGTTACAACTTTCCAAATATGGTTGCTACCCGTTTCTTTAATGGATAGCTCTGGTGGTCACATTCACCAGTGGTGCTGTATATCCAAGGTACTTTCAGACTGAGTCGGTGTTCCGTAGAGCCCAGATACCCTTTCGTCTTAGGCGGTGACCAGAGACGATTTGTTGGATTTTTCAAGTAGCTTCGCAATTTTGGCTGAGAGCACGGAAATTAAATCTCTTATCATATCCCTCTCCTTCCTGCTTTCTGTGTCTTTTCGCTTCTCGAATGCCCTATTGATCTACGCTTGACTGACCCATTTTCGCGGAACACTTCCTTCAAGTGTCGTAGTTGGGCTGAGTGGCTTTTCTTTTCCCAGATGATGCGCTCCCAATGAAATAGGATGTTTAGGAACGTCCAACGTTGCACTGCATGGGGGCAGCTTGTTTTTGGCAGGTAAAGGCCTGTGTGGATCTTTTTTGCTATATAAAGTGCCTTAGTATATCATTGCCACTTCTCTCTTAGTATGTCGAAGAATAGGAGACAACGGTTTTTCCCTGTTCCCAGTGAATACAGAGGTTTAGTGGTTGTTGTTAAGGTGGTCCAGAAAGTCAGTCAAGCACCTGTCTGACACGCTAGCGGTTGTCTGCAATTTACTGGCTGATGTTTGAAGGCACGGTCCGCTGATGCCGCCAATTCCATCAGTTCCCTTTGTATAGTAGCGCCATCCCGCTGAGCCACACTTTTCGGTAACATAGCTCGCTGGAACCATCACACGCAGCTTTGTTTACCTCAACTTGTTCGGAGCCTAGCTTTCTGCCAAGCGGAATTCAATTGTTGTCTCAACCCGCCACACCTGATTCGACTTTCCTCACCCTTGTTCGTGTCCCAGACTCGCTTCTTCCACATTTTACAGACGTTCTTCATATATTTTAACTCACTCACCGTATTTAATGAGGAAGTCTGTTTATCGGGCCTATGCATCCCATTTTTCAGCTGTGTTTCCCACTATTAACACGATCACTGTTACTAAGGTCTTCCGTATAAGCTCCCTTGCCCTCAAATGCTCGTCTGAGTGGGTTCCTACTCTTTTTCCTTTACTTTCTTTTTTTTCTATGCTCATGTAATTACTGTACTACTGTCTTCCGCTTTCACTCGTTCATTCAATACGACCTTGTTCCATTAGTCACTGACATTTCTGACATACGTGAAATGGTACTTTTGTGGAATTTCTTCATCAGTCGGTCTTATATTTGCTCCGGATATTTGTTCTGCCCACAGTCTGATCTATTTGAAACCCGAGGACTACTACTTGTAATTATCACATCAGGGCTAACCAACACACCAAGACGGTATACTACGAAAATTAATACCCGGGACATAAACTACTTTTATCTAATCGTGAAATGGCCCTAACTCGGACTAATAAGAAGCAATAGAGTGTAATTCTTTACTATTTTAACGGCACTTGAAGAAAAATTCACAAAAGTCTACGAGTAAGTCTACTACGTCGAGTAATTCAAATGCAGTTAGTAAACTGATCACTAATTCATTTATCATGGGTCAGTTCATTAGAATCGCACTGAAAAAACTCGGTGTAATATATCACGCAAGTCATACAGTGTGGTGTAATCTGCTAAACCACGTTCAAAGTAAATTCTTAATAACAGAATCATATTTTCCCGTAAGCAGTATAAATCAATCAAAGTTCAGACAAAGCAAACTCGGCGCTGTTCGCTCATTGGATGACTATCACGTATCTGAAGTCTTTGTTTTTTTTTGTTTTGTTTTTTTGTCTCTTATATTCATTCTCAGCGGCGGCCGCCCTTAACCTTTTTATTTGGCATCAGCAGCATCGTTGACCGGCCATCGGCTTTACTCCGCCAATGGCAGGTACTCACTTACTTGGTAGTGACTGACACCTTTTTCCAATTGTATCCCTCACTCTCTAACATATGTAACCACGTTAACACAAGGATATTCCCCCTCTTTGACCATGCCTGTGTAATCGGCAGTCCATTTGCAATCTCATTCAATCTATACATTCGAAAGAATGTTATGTGAGCAACAGCTGGATCCTTACACCCGCCATTTTCGGTTTGCTCCCAGGTTCTGTTCATTACTCATCTCAGCTTGGGACCATAGTGGACTATGGTGTAAAGCACTAGACTCCAACCCTTAAAATCCCAAGTTCAATCCTCGATAGAGGCGTGGAATTTCCTCGTACCAGTCCTCTGGAAAGGCCCTGCCAGCTATCAATGAGTACCACGGATGTTTCCTGGGGAGTAGCGGAAAGTAGTCGAATTTAATTAGGTAGGGGAATTAGTTTGAGTAATGAGGTACTGAAAGCATTGGATCCAAATCGTAAACTCCTTCCTCAGGTCTTGGCAGGACCATCGGTACCGACCGATTGACTTGGCATCCTGCACCAGTGGCGTCATTAGGTGCAGTATGGGGACGCATTGGGTTAGTTCCCCACTCTTCCGGACGTTTTCAGTTTTCGTGATCAGTTTTGGTAACCTAGAGCCCCAACTGTTCTGTGAGGCCACTTCTCAAATTGTATCACTTGTCTGAGTGCACCCCGTCCCACTACCGTAATTCAACGAAGCTGTCAGGCAGAACCGGAAGTCACATCCGGGTCCTCCACACGACTGTCAACCGCACTGGTCCCTCACCTACGGAGGCTGACAGTCGACACGTTCTGGTACTTGGGCAATAAATTAACTAATGAAGGCTGAAAGTACAGGCGATACAATATGTAGACTGGCAATAGCACGAAATGTGTTTCTAAGAAAGAACAATTTGTTAGTAACGAAAAAAAATTCAAGAGTGTTTCCTGAAGGTATCTGAGTGGAATTTAGTCTTGTACAAAGTCAAACGTGGGTGATAAACACATAAAGCAAGTGACGAAGAGAAATCTTTGAAATATGTTTCTACAAAAGAGTGATGGGTAGATCGAATAACTAATGTATCGAATCAAAATGAGTAAAAACGAAAATTAATGGCGCAACTCGATTAAAAGAAGGCAAGACACATCCTGAAGCATCAAAGAATAATTAAAGTGGTTATGGAAACAGTGTGGGGGATATAAACTACAATGGAAGACTACAGTAATGGATGCAGATTGCCACAGACACCAACATCGTCCGAGAACAGCTACCATTTGGTTATGGATGATGTGAGGGTAGTTGCTAGTACCATCTCTGTTCTTGTAACGGAAACAAGTGGGTAGTTACACTTAACTTGGATGCTATCATATTTGTTTAAGATTACAATCTCATCGAATTTTTTAAAGGACAATATTTTCGATATTAAATGTACTACGTATTTTGATTTCCACGATCGCAGTTTCGAGTTTTAAGTCAGTTTCAACTGGTTTTCTTCTCACCACATTTACCTTGACAACTTCAAAATGCCTTAAAAGTAGAAATCGCCTTTCTAGAAATAGTAAAGAATAACACAGTCGATGCCGAACATGAGGTCATTGAAAAAGTCAACGTGAATGGTCACGAAGTGAAAAGTTGGATCACACAATTTACTGATCACCTTAAATTAAGCTCCATGTAGTCACATTAAATGGGCTGGTACTGTAGTTCTTACTGCCTTATTTTTACAACATTTTGCATTGATTGCGATAACAATACGGCACGATAAAAATGACGTACCTTGCTAAACTTTGACATTCAATTAATTTTATTAATATTCTCCCAAAGAGTAATGCTGTGCCTTTGCGTGTTATTGGAAGTGACATCGCAATATCCGCAGATCATATTTAAATGGACTAATTGATATCCGCAGAAAATAAAAGTATGTTTTAATGAAGAAACCTGTATTTGTGTGCAAAATCTAAACCATATTTATGAGCATTGGTGAAAGAATTAAACTGTCAAATCACAAATCAGTAAGTGGGAACGTTGTTCGTACGTAAACGGTGACACTGAAACAATCTAATTCACTCAGCAGCTCATTAGAAACTGTTCATATACATACCGAATAGAAGAGCTGATGTTTTCATAGTAAAACCATGATTTCTTGTTAGGGGATCATCTCCTCACCACAAACTGCACAGGCTATAAAAGAAAAAAAAAAAAAAAGAAAACCATCGCAGATTCCTGTCCGAACGAGAAATGAATAATTTCATTTTGCTTTTATTTTTTGCTGTTAAGTGAAATGAAAGTGGAACAGCAGAAGCTGTCGGTCGTTAAATATTTTTGTGAATTTTTCCGCGAAAACAGGGCCTGCTTCGATAAAATTAATTAAATTATTTTCCGTTACACTTCACCTTCATTCAATTTGAGGTGTACTCATTTGAGCGTTATTCGATTAAACAAACATATGCCGATATACGTCCCCCGAAGAGAATAATGTGATACCGAAATTTTAAATTTAAAACACACATTCATGATGACCCCTTCACACAATACTATTGGTAATATTAGTGTTGTTCTTTCCGTACTCAAATAAATGAGACAATAAAGTGAATAAATAGTAAACGCATTCAAATACAAGCATGCCAGACGTCTCAATTAATTTGAATTTCTCATTAAAGGCGCAGTCACAAAACCTGCTGATGTATTCGTTTACAGAAAACCTTAAGAAAAAATTGGGAAAATGTTCTGTGCGAACGTTTTAGTCTGAAACTGTTGTGCAACAGCTCCAAAATCCTTTCATACGTGTTTAATAGCTAGTCGGAAAAGAAAACACTGGTCATTTCCTACTGTATAATACTTTGGATTACATATTTTACATATTCAGTTCTAAATATGACATCATTTAATTTACGTACATCGTCAACCGAAAGACGATAATATTGTCTTCTAGAAATTGTTTTGAGTTTAGTAACCAGATATACTAAGATCATTTCAAATTAGTCACGTTTCTGAGTATTGTTGCTGTTGCAATTTGGCTAACAAAATACGGATTTTACTTGTGTTTGGAATGGAAATGGTTATTGGTCTGAATAGTAAGAATGCTTGAACTTCACGATTAGTTTACAGCGCTTCTCATAAAATGTTTTATCTGCGTTCACAATTGTAAATACGTGTGAACATAGTTAATGCGTTAAGAATGTGGCTATTATAAAAATTAAATAATCGTGTTTGGTCAGTGTTGCAATGTAGATTAAGGGGAAGAAACAGATGCGGTTTATAAGAGACGTCGGCAGCGATTAAAGGTCAAAGAAGAGAGTGAAAAAGATGAATTAATGACAACGAAAATTTACTCATTATGACATTTGTGTCAACAACATTATTATTTGCGTTAGAAGCAAGAGGCGGGCTATTGGAAAAGTTATGAATCTACGTAGACTTCACTGACAAACCTTTTTTGTTTTTTTTTTAATTTTTGTGGTGATTGGCAACAACATATGCGATAGCGAAAGTCTGATATTGTTTTCCGGCCGACAGCAGCATTCTTGCGGGCAACTGTTTGGCCAAATCAGGTATGGTAGTCTTTCTACCGCTCTTGATCCCCATCCCCTAATTTGAAAACACCAGAATTTAAGTTCTTCCCAAAACTGAAGTCTGACCTCCAGGGAAAAGTTTGAGAATGCTGAATGAATTCAGCGGAATGAGATGACAATTCTCAGTAGCTTTCAGATTCTCAAAACGCTTAGCAACTTTAGCGCATATCAGTTCCGGTTTACACCCGGGAAACGCTGTTAGTTTAATAGTAAACGTAACATAAAAGAAATAGTAACACCAGTACTAATAGATACTTCAGGTGACACAGTAATTTATAGTTGCTCGTCATGTTTGCATGCGTTTGACATTCAGATACCTGCGGCCGTATGTAATAGTCATCTTCAATATTGCACAAATGGAGTAACAGAACAACGAGCGAGAATAGTGAGGTGATTAAAAAAAATTTCTAACGGATGCCGGAATGGTTAATTAGCGCTCAGGATTTAGGGAACTGTACCAATGAACACTTCCAAACGTTGAAGAAAGTGAAGGATCTCGCAGAACGTATAGTCCCATATGCTGACGACTTCCTGTTTGTGTTAGTTACATGGTGTAACGGTCGTGAGCGTTAGTTACCTTTGAGATTGGACGTTCCGTCCGCATGCTGCAGAAAAACTGATCAGAAATTTAGTCACTGTAGATAACTGTTGATATTAGTGATAATGGGAAAGTTCGGTGGCAAGAAGACCTGGCTGTGGCGCATCGTACTGTATCTGTAGCAGCGATTTGAGCAGCTGTTGGCACTACAGTGACAACACATGGAGCTGGCAGAGATCTGTCACTTCAAGGACAGTTCCAAGCCAGACGCTCTGTAGCTTGCCTTCCGCTGACCCCAAATGACAGCCATTTACGACTGCAATCGTTTCAGGCGAGAGGTCATTGGAGGGCGGAGTGGAGGTCAGTTGCGTTTTCTGATGACAGCAGATTCTGCCTCTGTGCCGTTTATTGTTCAGCTGAGCGCCTGCGGCCTAGACGCACGAGACCTACACCTGGATTTATGGTCTGGAGTGCGATTTCGTATGATAGCAGGAGTATTCTCGTGGCATATAAAGTGTCGGAATATTGTCTTCGCCTATTCGATCACCAGATCTGTCTACAATCAAGCACCAATGGGACACCATCGGAAGACAACTCCAGCGTCGCCCACGATCAGCATTAACCGTTCCTCTACTGACCGACCGAGTGCTACAGGCGCGGAACGTCACCCCAAACACTTATATATGGCACCTGTAGGACACAATGGATTCACATATGCATGATTATATTCAACAGTCAACATCAGTTATTAATGTACCAGCATTTCACATATGCAGTGGCTTTTCTCATGCTTACATTAATCTGTGACCTTGCGATGTTAATCACTGAAATACGTTATCTAGACAAATGTATTCCCTAAATTTCATTGTTCTGCATTAATTTTTCTTGGTATTGAGATTTTTTACGTCAGTATATTAACTATTCATTATTCTGCATTGATTATTTCTTGGTGTTGAGATTTTCTTCCGTCAGTATATTAAGTATCGCGTGGCAACATATTGTATGACGAAAGACAGACCAGAAACAGTGGAAAATATTTTATAAGAGGAAATACAGACTTTAACAGAGCTTGAAAACTGGAGAGTGAATTTCAGGCAACTGCGAAAAGGCCCGTTTGGTTTATGTATTGGGAATTATTGACGTTTTAACACTTCAGTCCCAACCGAGGCATGGTTTATTTATTAACCAGCCACTGGAGTGTCACGAAACCAGATGTAGACTAGGCAGCAATATGATATCGTGCGGCAGATGCAGAATTAGGGTATCGACGCTCTGCAGCGCATATGAAAATACAACTTAACCTAAATACGAGATCGCAACATCTGAGGATGGGAGGCTCAAGGAATTGCTGAATTCCGTAACGAGGGCATGGCGAGACAGGTCAGAGAGGCAAAGAAGGGGCGCAAAACTGATCGGAAACAAATCCAATAAAGGTAGACGGGCTAAAAATTAACCAGGATAGAATGTTACTTCATTTGTCTCTCTCATGTTCTGTTTACTGTCGTCAAGAGAACCCTAATCCGCGACCTGCAATTGCAAACGCACACCACCGGCACGTGTGGTTTCTAGTATGTCATTTTATGCAAGATGGTTTAACTGACAACAGTACGTGTGGTACATACATTTGTCACCTACACACCTCGTTCATGTTCGGCGATGAAGTTGGTATTTCGCTACGATATTTTAGATTTTTATAAGTCAGCCTTCCGAGTTTCCGTACGCCTGCCGACTAACAACTGGAGGAAGCAAGTAGAAAGGGCGGAGGGCATATCGTGTACTTTACTGACCCTTCCAGCCAGTACTTTTGCTCTGAAAATTGACCTTCTTCCGTCTCGAATGTTCAAATAGCTTACAGGATTGCAGCCCGGTAATGTCCTTCATAACCACCAATATTTCAACACCCCATCATTTGTAAGTCACAACAGATATTAGAGAATGGTGTACATATCAACTGATGCAGGGATATCGGTACTTACGCTACAGGAAGGTACGGTCAAGTGTTTTGGATAGCCCTAGACTAGGGACCATTTGTATACCGAACAGGAGTATCGCCTTAGTGTCATCATCCTACCCAGTCCCACAGTACAAGGTCAAAGTATGAATAGTTCTTTCTACATTTGGCGTGATCCACGGTAGGCCTCCAGAGGCTTAGTGAGCCACCATTAGCTCACGGGTGGTTCCTTGGAAAAGATCCCTAAAATACACTCCTGGAAATGGAAAAAAGAACACATTGACACCGGTGTGTCAGACCCACCATACTTGCTCCGGACACTGCGAGAGGGCTGTACAAGCAATGATCACACGCACGGCACAGCGGACACACCAGGAACCGCGGTGTTGGCCGTCGAATGGCGCTAGCTGCGCAGCATTTGTGCACCGCCGCCGTCAGTGTCAGCCAGTTTGCCGTGGCATACGGAGCTCCATCGCAGTCTTTAACACTGGTAGCATGCCGCGACAGCGTGGACGTGAACCGTATGTGCAGTTGACGGACTTTGAGCGAGGGCGTATAGTGGGCATGCGGGAGGCCGGGTGGACGTACCGCCGAATTGCTCAACACGTGGGCGTGAAGTCTCCACAGTACATCGATGTTGTCGCCAGTGGTCGGCGGAAGGTGCACGTGCCCGTCGACCTGGGACCGGACCGCAGCGACGCACGGATGCACGCCAAGACCGTAGGATCCTACGCAGTGCCGTAGGGGACCGCACCGCCACTTCCCAGCAAATTAGGGACACTGTTGCTCCTGGAGTATCGGCGAGGACCATTCGCAACCGTCTCCATGAAGCTGGGCTACGGTCCCGCACACCGTTAGGCCGTCTTCCGCTCACGCCCCAACATCGTGCAGCCCGCCTCCAGTGGTATCGCGACAGGCGTGAATGGAGGGACGAATGGAGACTTGTCGTCTTCAACGATGAGAGTCGATTCTGCCTTGGTGCCAATGGTGGTCGTATGCGTGTTTGGCGCCGTGCAGGTGAGCGCCACAATCAGGACTGCATACGACCGAGGCACACAGGGCCAACACCCGGCATCATGGTGTGGGGAGCGATCTCCTACACTGGCCGTACACCACTGGTGATCGTCGAGGGGACACTGAATAGTGCACGGTACATCCAAACCGTCATCGAACCCATCGTTCTACCATTCCTAGACCGGCAAGGGAACTTGCTGTTCCAACAGGACAGTGCACGTCCGCATGTATCCCGTGCCACCCAACGTGCTCTAGAAGGTGTAAGTCAACTACCCTGGCCAGCAAGATCTCCGGATCTGTCCCCCATTGAGCATGTTTGGGACTGGATGAAGCGTCGTCTCACGCGGTCTGCACGTCCAGCACGAACGCTGGTCCAACTGAGGCGCCAGGTGGAAATGGCATGGCAAGCCGTTCCACAGGACTACATCCAGCATCTCTACGATCGTCTCCATGGGAGAATAGCAGCCTGCATTGCTGCGAAAGGTGGGTATACACTGTACTAGTGCCGACATTGTGCATGCTCTGTTGCCTGTGTCTATGTGCCTGTGGTTCTGTTAGTGTGATCATGTGATGTATCTGACCCCAGGAATGTGTCAATAAAGTTTCCCCTTCCTGAGACAATGAATTCACGGTGTTCTTATTTCAATTTCCAGGAGTGTATTTCTTTATAGTTGTTTTGGTACCAAAACCGAGTCGCAGATTCCCAGATGGCTACGCTCAGCAAATGGCTGCAATTTTTACGATGTGTTCCTAAGATGCTAATCTCGAACAGCCTTCAAGATGTTTTTGATATCATTATTTATTTCCTTAATACATGTAAAATCCGTCATGAAGCGAAATGTAGATAACAAAAACGGACAGCAAATAGCGCAGATTTTAGCGGTTTATTTTCTAGGCATTGATCTAGGAGTGCCACCTTGTAATATTCAAAAATCTTTAGCCGTTATCGAGAAATACCGCAAAATCATGGGTTTTGGGTTCCAAAACCGAGCGACACATTCGAAGACGTCTATACACAGGAGATGGGTGCAATTTTTACGATGTCTAAGAACTTTGAAGATTTTTATTGATATCTTTACCCACTTCTAACTTACAGTGGTTCAAATTTAGCTACTTGTATCCGTATAATATACACGTATAATACTGAGTGAGGCGAAAACGTAGTTTATATAAAGTGACGTATCGCGGAGAAATATGCAGGATGGCGTCTCTGTTGTCATGAGAATGGTTTTGTGTACGCCATATTGTAGTACTAAAGCACTTGCAAAATAATTGTGCATGTAAAGTCCGGTCTCGTGTGTGAAATTAGTTTTGAGTTTTTTCAGTTTCACATAGTAAGCTATTAAAACTTTGTTGTTATTCTGATAAAAGTGCTGCTCTAGCAGGGAGAAGAAGGGTACCAGCGGCTAAATGATCCTACAGGAGCACAAAAAAGACGAATGTGTTCTTGTTTAAATGACTCATTGAAAAGGAGGGCACCAGCTGCCTTATTCTACATTCCTCAGCAGCTTCAAAAATGTTCCCAGGAATTTTGGAAAGCGAACATATTCGCATTTTATTATGGTGAATGAAGAGGAAACAATGGCTATAGGATAGGGACGGAGAGTGTTTGTGGTACAGAAAGAGCGAAGGTGTCAATGGCAGTGTGAAAGAAAGGTAGGGATACAATGGCAACAATGGCAGTGGAACCTAGTTCATAGTGACAGCTGCTAGGAAAAGAGTGAACGAGACAGTGCTAGTGGGAAAGAGGAAAACAGAAGGAGGAAATTGAAGTGGGTGTTGGCTAGTGATAATGAGAGACAGAGTGTACGAAGAAGAGAGAGATATAGTAACAGTGGAAAGATAAAGTAGCTGTGGAAGGAATGAATGAGATAGTAGCAGAAAGAGAGAGCAAGAGGGACATTGGCAGTGATACGAGACAGTCGTAGGAGGACAGAACGAAGGAGACTGTGGCTGTAAGACAGGAGACAGTCGGAGTTAGAGAGACACAAAGAGACAGTGGCAATGAGTTTGGCTGAATGAGTGAATGAGAATGGGCAAGTGGGGGTGGATAGGTATATCGACTTACAGCGATGAACTAGTGGGTGTGAGAGACTAGTTAGGGGACTTCGTGGTAGTGAGATATAAGTTGTATGTTAAAAAGGGTGTGAATATTTTCGCATACTAAAATTCTTTGGAAATTGTTAAAGGTGCTGAAGAAGGTGGAACGAGGCAGCTGGTACCCTGTTTTTCGGTAAGAGTCTTTTAAATAGAAGCATTTTCACCTTTTTTGTGCTCCAATAATGCTTTATTTTCATTACATCTATTTACAAATTTCATAAATCTTCAAAAGAAATTGCCTGATGTTAGTTGTAGAGGAGGGGTGCTGCTTTAGCTGAGCTACCAAAGAGGTTACATCACTTCGGTACGGCTTTATAGCTCTGTTACCCAGGAGCGAGAGGCTAAAACTCTTTCTGAGTCATACAATTTCCGTGTTGGCAATTTTAGACATTTCCGTTTCTTAATTAACTTCAAGATTTCAATTTCACAAAGCTGAAGCTTTGTTATAAGAGCAAGAAACTAAATAAGCTCTATTTTATGTGCATATACAGTTTAATATTGTGAAAACACGACCTGTCTTACTACTATTTCGCAGGACAAATGTAATTAGCAGCAAATTAAAGACAACTAATTCTTAATAACATTCCGGTCAAAGCTATTGACAAGGTATTCCGAAGATTTTGCGATCGATGCTCATAGTGCGTGGCCAAGCAACGAGGTGTAGTAGGAAGGTTAGGGTTCAGCGTTCCTTCGACGGTTACCAGAATACGTAATCACTTCACATATGAAATTCTAGCTTATCGGAAGCGAAAGAAGCAGGAAAATCTTTGCATCCCCAGAGCTTAAAGTTACAAAAGATCTGTAAGCAATAGTTACAAACTGTTCGGAACACGATAGCAAATTAGATTGAGTTTTTTTTCCTAGCACTTCAATCACATTAACATTTATTAATCTTAACCTCATCGTACAAAAATATCTGAAGGAAAATGAAAATTATTTTATGTTTCTTTGCATAATTAGAATTTGTGAGTAAATCTATCACAGATTAAAAGTGTCAAGATGTAAATTAAGCTTTCGGCGTCTCTGGTATAGCACACACACTATTCTACAAGTAGAAAAGAGACACTATTTATTCGGTTTAACGAAAGTCTGTGTTGCAAATGATTTTTGACTTAGACGCTACAGTGCAAAATTTAATATTGTGAAAAAACGACCTGATTAATTGGAAGTTAGAAATCTGTGGTAAGTTCCTATGGGACCAAAGTTGTGAGGTCATCGGTCCCTAGGCTTAAGCACCACTTACTCTAACAATAACTTACGCTAAGGACAACACACACACTCATGGCCAAGGAAGGACTCGAACGTCCGACAGGGGGGAGCAGCCCGGGACTTATTCACTATGTGGAAGGACAAATGTATATAGCAGCAAGTACAATAAAATAAATTCGTGATAGTATTCCATTACAAGCTTCTGCCAAGAACTTCCATTGACTCTGTGGTCGGTGTTGATAGTGTGTGTCAAAGGAAGAAAAGTACAGGAGAAGGATGAGGGTTTAACCACAGTCCCACATAATGAGTCACGAAACTCCCACGGTTTCTCTGCACCTCCGCCACTGCAGTGCCTCCGAGCGGCTGGTGCGTATAAACAAACTGCGAAATAATTGTACATCGTGTATATACAGAGCGGAGAAGCACATTCAAAATGTAAATGAGCTCATCTTTCGAAGTTTGTATTTGTACCATAGACTGTAGCAGCTTCAGTTGGATTTGGCATACATCAGGGATTGTTATTCTTCATCAAGGAGAGAAAATTAACACAGTGCGATTAACTGATGATACTGCATTGGTAGTTGAAAATGAACGGGAATTGCGATTTGCGCTAATGTAAGGGAACACGAGCTAGCTGTACTTTAAGATATGCGATGAACGATTATCGCATCATGTTGATGCTGCGCAAACACCACCGTCAATATTAAATAGACTTGTGTAGGAATATGTTAACACTGCAGAAGGCCCAACACTGCAGAAGACTCACAGCAGGAGGAGCAAAGTAAGAGCGACAAAAGTGAACAACCCTGACCATTCTGTCGGAAACCATTATAAACTATATCAGTACGTTTTATACTCTCCTCGATATTCAGACAGTAGTCAGTGGTGCGTTTGTATTCCACAATTTTTATATTCCACGAATTTGACAAAACTATAAAGGGAACTCAGGAGTTTACAATCGGCATGCAAGTACTTTTGGGTACTCGCCTAAAATCTTGTGCACTGAAGCGACGTGACACTAAGTGGGCGTTTCGTTATGAAGATCCACACATCACAACTCGAATTCCATATGCTGGGTCATATTTGCGACAAAATCCCAGCCGGCCGTTGTGACCTTGCGGTTCTAGGCGCTAGAGTCTGGAACCGCGCGACCGCTACGGTCACATGTTCGAATCCTGCCTCGGGCATGGAAGTGTGTGATATCGTTAGGTTAGTTAGGTTTAAGTAGTTCTAAGTTCTAGGGGACTGATGACCTCAGCAGTTAAGTTCAGAATATTCAAATGTGGGTGAAATCTTATGGGACTTAACTGCTAAGGTCATCAGTCCCTAAGCTTACACACTACTTAACCTAAATTATCCTAAGGACAAACACACACACACCCATGCCCGAGGGAGGACTCGAACCTCCGCCAGGACCAGCCGCACAGTCCATCACTGCAGTGCCCAAGACCGCTCGGCCAGTCCCGCGCGGCAGCAGTTAAGTCCCATAGTGCTCAGATCCATTTGAACCATTTTGAACAAAATCCCAGAACAAACAAAATAGTTGCATTATACCATCATAGTGATTTACGTAAGTTTCATATAAAAGCACAAACAAATTCATTAAGAGTCAAGCAGGAAAGTGAATCACAAACCAAGAATGTAAAGCGCAACGCCTATCTACAGCTTACAAATATACGAAATCGTCTAAGTTATTTTATTTCGGGTCAGCAGCTAAAAAGAACGAAGAGATAGCGAAGAAGGAAACTTTAGTATGATCTAAATGATGTTTATATGATAACTGATTTATTAAATTTATTATGGTGCATAATGAAGATTACGGTAATCACTCTTGAATTTTCTATGTAACAGCAATGCCACAAAACTGAGTACGTATGAACGTGACACAAACAGAAATCATTCCTACAAACGAAATACGTTTCAAACACAGGATGAAACCACATACTTTCAGAATATAACGGTAAATACCAGAAAAATGATGTAGATGAACGAAATCATTGCACAACTTTGGAAAAGAGATAATTGTCCACAAACATGTCAAGTGCTCTATCTTGTAGTTCGATTTATAGCAATTTTAATTGTTACATTAACGATAGTATTTGATTCATAGACATGCGCTTCAGCTCATGTGTTGTTGCGCAGCTTGTGCTGGGCCTAATCTTTTCTTTCAGGTTTCAGTAGTAATTAAAAAAAGAAATCATATGAAAGAAGGAGCATCGTAAAGAAACAAACCTTGTATGTAAAGCATAGAATGGACATAGATTATGAGAAAAGACTCTCTTAAGAATTTAATCGAATAAATAGTTAACTTTAGTAACATTATCCTTAGAACGATATTAACTGCGTCTGGGCACTTAGCAAACACAGCACACGATGGACAATCTGCAAAGACGTTAAAAATCGTTACATTGAGGATATCAGTATATAACTATAAACAACATTTATATTGTTTGCAACAAAGAACTGTATTGTAATATCTGATATACGTTTGCCATGTTATTTCTATGTTAAAGTGTATGATTTCCCAGTCCGGAACCGCGCGACTGCTACGGTCGCAGGTTCGAATCCTGCCTCGGGCATGGATGTGTGTGATGTCCTTAGGTTAGTTAGGTTTAAGAAGTTGTAAGTTCTAGGGGACTGATGACCACAGATGTTAAGTCCCATAGTGCTCAGAGCCATTTTGTATGATTTCCTCTTCTATTGATGATCTTTATGTAACAAGCCGAATATCTAATTACTTGTGAGTCTTAAAGCGCTTCAAACTGTTCCGTGGAAAGACTGGCATACAACGAGCTAATGTGCATAAGAGAGACTGTTGAAATATGAACGTTCCGTGACGTCGGCAGTGACGTATTCTGCTTGCTCTGAGACTAACATAATGCGCCAAGAAGCACGGCGAGTGATTTTAAATTTGATTATTGTATAAAAATGTAAAGAAAAACTGATATACACTACTGGCCATTAAAATTGCTACACCAAGAAGACGTCGTGCTGCAGACGCGAAATTTAACCGACAGGAAGGAGATGCTGTGATATGCAAATGATTAGCTTTTCAGAGCATTCACACAAGGTTGGCGCCGGTGGCGACACCTACAACGTGCTGATATGAGGAAAGTTTCCAACCGATTTCTCATGCACAAACAGCAGATGACCGGCGTTGCCTGGTGAAACGTTGTTGTGATGCCTCGTGTAAGGAGGAGAAATGCGTATCATCAAGTTTCCGACTTTGATAAAGGTCGGATTGCAGCCTACCGCGATTGCGGTTTATCGTATTGCGACATTGCTGCTCGCATTGGTCGAGATCCAATGACTGTTAGCAGAATATGGAATCGCTGGGTTCAGGAGGGTAATACGGAACGCCGTACTGGATCCCAACGGCCTCGTATCTCCACCTGTCGAGATCACAGGCAACTTATCCGCATCACTGTAAGGGATCGTGCAGCCACGTCTCGATCCCTGAGTCGACAGATGGGGACGTTTGCAAGACAACAACCATCTGCACAAACAGTTCGACGACGTTTGCAGCAGCACGGACTATCAGCTCGGAGACCATGGCTGCGGTTACCTTTGACATGCATCACAGACAGGAGCGCCTGCGATGGTGTACACGACGATGAACTTGGGTGCACGAATGGCAAAACGTCATTTTTTCGGATGAATCCAGGTTCTGTTTACAGCATCATGATGCTCACATCCATGTTTGGCGACATCGCGGTAAACGCACATTGGAAGTGTCTATTCGTCATTGCCTTACTGGCGTATCACCCGGCGTGATGGTATCTGGTGCCATTGGTTACACGTCTCTGTCACCTCTTGTTCGCATTGACGCATTGAACAGTGGACGTTACTTTTCAGATGTGTTACGACCCATGGCTCTACCCTTCATTCGATTCCTGCGAAACCCTACATTTCAACAGGATAATGCACGACCGCATGTTGCAGGTTCTGTACGGTCCTTTCTGGATACAGAAAATGTTCGACTGCTGCCCTGGCCAGCATATTCTCCAGATCTCTCAACAATTGAAAACGTCTAGTGAATGGTGGCCGAGCAACTGGCTCGTCACAATACGCCAGTCAGTACTGTTGATGAACTGTGGAATCGTGTTGAAGCTGCATGGGCAGCTGTACCTGAACACGCCATCCAAGCTGTGTTTGACTCAATGCCCAGGCGTATCAAGGCCGTTATTACGGCCAGAGGTTATTGTTCTGGGTACTGATTTCCCAGATTCTATGCACCCAAACTGCGTGAAAATGTAATCACATGTCACTTCTAGTATAATATACTTGTCCAATGAATACCTGTTTGTCATCTGCATTTCTTCTTGGTGTAGCAATTTTAATGGCCAGTAGTGTATGTATGTTTTTGAAGAATATTGTAAACAAAACTTAGACGCAAATAGACACTTAGCCTCAATAGGGGGCAGTATAACAGATCATTTCAAAGAAAAATCTGCATGGAATAAATATGACGACTAGCGACAAAGCAGTAATTTATATACATGTGAGAGGCGTAGGAGATAGTATCTCAGATAATTTTTATTTCTAAAACAAAAGACAAAAGCTTCAATAATTATTATTATTCTGTTCTCTCAGAGTGTGGAGAGGAACGTACTAGCGTAATCTAGTAGACGCTGTACAGTTATTTAGTTGATAAAATAAGTCACCAAAAGTAACGGAGTTTTATTTAGAATGGCAGTATATCGACTCTATTTGCTTCCGTCATAAGAAGTTTGTATTTGTTTATTAATATTTCGCAGCAATAAGTCAAGACAATTGATGTAGCATTATGGCTCTTAACTAACATTTTATCAGCGGTCTCATATTGTAATATATGTCCTTTCAGATCAGCAATCTGTATCTTCTAAATGTCGAAGTCTAATGTTTCCTTGTTCGGCGATCGTATAAATTCTAATTAGTTAGACTGTAAGTCAAACCTGTAATAAGAATAATTGTGTCATATTATGAAGAAGTCAACCTTTAGGTCCTAATAACTTAACTGGTCGACTTGATTCACCGTTTGATCACCTATTGATATTCAACTTTCTCTTTTATATGTGTTCCGTGTTAGAATGTAAGTGCAAGCATAAAGTTTTGTTGCAGTTAAGCGTTAATCTGGAAGCCGCATGCTACGTTGTATGTCTTTCACAATAACACTTGTATCATCTGCAATGAAAAATTATTCAAATCAACAGCTGTATTTATTGGTAGATAATTGACAGATATCAGGAAAAGTAACGGGTCCATAACAGAGCCCTGAGACATGCCCCCTACTTCTTCTCTACTTGTTGACGCTGGAAGAAAACCTTCTGCTTCCCACTTTCGACATATGACGTAAACTGCTGTTCACCTTTTTACCTAATTCCACTATATTCCAAACAAATTCGAAAGTATTGCATAGTCCTAACCACAAGAGATTTTGTTACTTCTCAGAAAGTGCCTTCTGTCCTCACTTTCTCATTTAGCCACCCTAGAGCATCGCACATAAATGGATAAATTGCATTTACTGTGAAATCTGCTGTCGTGGACCCAAGCTGCGAGTATGAAAGTAAACTATTTTTGGTACCATTATTGAATTCTCGAAACTTTCCGAAACACTGGTAACAAAGAAGTTGTCAGCATTACGTCCTTCCGTCTTCTTATAAACTGGTTTCACTATCGAGTATTTCAGTCTATTATGAAAGTGATAACACCTGAAAGAAACATCGCACACGTGATTGACATGTAATCCTACCCAAGGGATACACTTCGATTTCGATTGGCTTTGAATGTGCTGTAGTGTGGAGCAAAATAAGAGACACACTTCTTTATACGAGCCCATACGGCCATTTGAAAGCAACTGAGTTTAATACTTCTGAAATGAATGACGTTAAAACGGTAAAAGGTATAAAAAAGCTTCAAATAAAAGTGCTATGTGCTTTAATTTATGTTACGATAGTGCACCGAGATTTGTCGAAAAAGTCCTGTCTTCGAATTTCTCTCCCTCTACCAACTACACTCCTGGAAATGGAAAAAAGAACACATTGACACCGGTGTGTCAGACCCACCATACTTGCTCCGGACACTGCGAGAGGGCTGTACGAGCAATGATCACACGCACGGCACAGCGGACACACCAGGAACCGCGGTGTTGGCCGTCTAATGGCTCTAGCTGCGCAGCATTTGTGCACCGCCGCCGTCAGTGTCAGCCAGTTTGCCGTGGCATACGGAGCTCCATCACAGTCTTTAACACTGGTAGCATGCCGCGACAGCGTGGACGTGAACCGTATGTGCAGTTGACGGCCTTTGAGCGAGGGCGTATAGTGGGCATGCGGGAGGCCGGGTGGACGTACAGCCGAATTGCTCAACACGTGGGGCGTGACGTCTCCACAGTACATCGATGTTGTCGCCAGTGGTCGGCGGAAGGTGCACGTGCCCGTCGACCTGGGACCGGACCGCAGCGACGCACGGATGCACGCCAAGACCGTAGGATCCTACGCAGTGCCGTAGGGGACCGCACCGCCACTTCCCAGCAAATTAGGGACACTGTTGCTCCTGGGGTATCGGCGAGGACCATTCGCAACCGTCTCCATGAAGCTGGGCTACGGTCCCGCACACCGTTAGGCCGTCTTCCGCTCACGCCCCAACATCGTGCAGCCCGCCTCCAGTGGTGTCGCGACAGGCGTGAATGGAGGGACGAATGGAGACGTGTCGTCTTCAGCGATGAGAGTCGTTTCTCCCTTGGTGCCAATGATGGTCGTATGCGTGTTTGGCGCCGTGCAGGTGAGCGCCACAATCAGGACTGCATACGACCGAGGCACACAGGGCCAACACCCGGCATCATGGTGTGGGGAGCGATCTCCTACACTGGCCGTACACCACTGGTGATCGTCGAGGGGACACTGAATAGTGCACGGTACATCCAAACCGTCATCGAGCCCATCATTCTACCATTCCTACACCGGCAAGGGAACTTGCTGTTCCAACAGGACAATGCACGTCCGCATGTATCCCGTGCCACCCAACGTGCTCTAGAAGGTGTAAGTCAACTACCCTGGCCAGCAAGATCTCCGGATCTGTCCCCCATTGAGCATGTTTGGGACTGGATGAAGCGTCGTCTCACGCGGTCTGCACGTCCAGCACGAACACTGGTCCAACTGAGGCGCCAGGTGGAAATGGCATGGCAAGCCGTTCCACAGGACTACATCCAGCATCTCTACGATCGTCTCCATGGGAGAATAGCAGCCTGCATTGCTGCGAAAGGCGGATATACACTGTACTAGTGCCGACATTGTGCATACTCTGTTGCCTGTGTCTATGTGCCTGTGGTTCTGTCAGTGTGATCATGTGATGTATCTGACCCCAGGAATGTGTCAATAAAGTTTCCCCTTCCTGGGACAATGAATTCACGGTGTTCTTATTTCAATTCCCAGGAGTGTATTTAGTTTTCCATCTCGACAGTCTGACATTAACAAATTTGAAACTGCAAAACATAGATACAGAAAAGTCACAAAAAGACAAAATATGTATAAATACGAAGCCGAATTGCTGCAGGTGCGACAGAAAATGAAATGTTATTGGGTATTTCCATGTATGTATTAGATAAATTTGAAACTGGGCTTTACATGAGAGGGATGATGGGAAGTTATCAAAGCATTTGTTCAAGACTTCTTCAAAATGATATTATAATTTCAATGTAAGACACCGGTATGTTGCAAGGGAAATCAATAAATTCATCACTTAAGCGAAAATAGCAAATAAACAAGCATTCGGACAGAAAGATTACGAATTTGTGGGGACTGTGAAATCGAAAATTTTGTTGACTGGGGAGACCAAGGTGTACAATTTTGATCAGTTAGATTTCAATTTGGAAATGCATGCACGACGAACATTAGCAGTAACAGGATATCAGAAGTTGAAATTCTAGCAGTCCGCGACTGTCTTAACACATAAGACACAGCCACTTATATCTGCAAGAGTAAGTTTAATGTCCCTCTTGCCTATAGTTTTGAAATAAAAGGTGGCAATTTCATAAAAAAAGTTGAAAAAAATTTACACGGAACAGATAATATTATGGTGTTCGCTTCTACCTTGTGTAAACAGACATCGGAGCTCGTAAGGAAATGGTTTGAAAAGTTTTACATACCTAATGAGTATGAAAAAATCTGTCTTGTGTTTAGATTCATGGAATGGGCAAAACAAAAACTATTTAACTCCACTGACGGAAAACAGGTGAAAATTTTAATGGACCAGTGTGATTCAGCCATTAGACGTACGTATACATTTCAACCATGGCAAAATTTCTTGAAACGTTTTTCAGATTAATTATATAATTACAATGCTAACTTTCATTTAAGAAATAACATTTTAAAAATTCAGTCCCATATTTACTATCGGGTTTGTTCTTCTAGATCTGTCAACCTCATCAAATACTCATGGTACTTGAGGGGTTACACTGAACAGAAAGCACCTAAATGTGAGACATCTGTTCACCTTTGCTTTAAAAACTGCGACCATGTTTGTGCCTCCTATCCTGAAACTGCAATTGTCGTATGAGCTAGGTGCGCAGATCAAATTGGTTTCACCATTTTCTGATGCAAACAATTTTACACTTCCTCGTTATTCTACTTACAATTTGCTGTAACGATATTGTATAAACAATTTCAAATTAATGTAATTAAATCTGAAAGGATTGCCGGACGCTGTGGCCGAGTGGTTCTAGGCGCTTCAGACCGGAACTGTGCTGCTGCTACGGTCGCAGGTTCGAATCCTGCCTCGGGCATGGGTGTGTGTGATAGCCTTAGGCTCGTTAGATTTAAGTAATTCAAAGTCTAGGGGGCTGATGACCACAGATCTTAAGTCTCATAGTGCTTAGAGGCATTTGAACCATTTGATCTGAAAGGATTACAACTTAAAAAAAAAAAAAAAAAAATACACCAGATTCGAAAAGAAAACACAAATTCAACCGAAGAAATTTCGCTTTCCATCGAAGTAGAACAAAGTACACACACACAAACACACTCACACACATACATGTGTGTGTGTGTGTGTGTGTGTGTGTGTGTGTGTGTGTTTGTGTGTGTGTACTTTGTTCTACTTTGATGGCAAGCGAAATTCCTTCGGTTTAATTTGTGTTTTCTTTTCGAATTTGGTGTATTTTTTGGTTTTTAAGTTATATATATGTGTGTGTGTGCATGGAAGGGTGGGACACATATCGGGTGCGCGTATGGCTTATTTCTGATAAATGTGTCTTTGGAATACCACTTCATCATATGTGATTGAATTTGATATTAACGTTGTTCGATTATTCAGATGTAGGGATTACAAACAAAACAAAGGGGGCGGGGAGAGGATTTCTAAAGAAAAGGACGTTTCCGACAGATTTTTGTGCACCATTGTAAGGTACATTAAAAAACCATAGAACTTTTATCTGGACTTTTTTGCATCTGTTACTGTTTCAACTTGTTTCACACCCTTAACGGCCGTATGGCCATGTAGAAAAAATACGTGTCTCCTTTTTGCTCGAAGTGTATGCCTTGCGTAGGTTTACTTGTGAGTATTGCTTTAGAATACGGATGACCAATCTTCTATTCCTACTTGATAATTTATCATACCTATGGGAGCTCTTCCTACATCTACATCTACATAAATACCCCGCAATCCACCATACGGTGCGTAGCGGAGCGTACCTCGTTCCACAACTAGCATCTTCTCGCCCTGGTCCACTCACAAACAGAACGAGGGAAAAATGCCTATATGCCTCTGTACGAGCCCTAATCTTTCTATCTTAGCTTTGTGGTCTTTCCGCGAAATGTAAGTTGGCGGCAGTAAAATTGTACTGCAGTCAGCCTCAAATGCTGGTTCTCTAAAGTTCCTCAGTAGTGATTCACGAAAAGAATGCCTCCTTTCCTCTAGAAACTCCCACCCGAGTTCCTGAAGCATTTCCGTAACACTCGCTTGATGATCAAACCCACCAGTAACAAATCTAGCAGCCTGCCTCTGAATTGCCTCTATGTCCTCCCT
Source organism: Schistocerca piceifrons (assembly GCF_021461385.2). Lineage (NCBI taxonomy): Eukaryota > Metazoa > Arthropoda > Insecta > Orthoptera > Acrididae > Schistocerca > Schistocerca piceifrons. Next base: position 685,821,319 of record NC_060139.1, on the reverse strand, counting down.
CAATCCGACCTGATACGGATCCCAAACGCTCGAGCAGTACTCAAGAATAGGTCGTATTAGTGTTTTATAATCGATCTCCTTTACAGATGAACCACACCTTCCCAAAATTCTACCAATGAACCGAAGACGACTCTCGACCTTCCCCACAACTGCCACTACATGCTTGCCCCACTTCATATCGCTCTGCAATGTTACGCCCAAATATTTAATCGACGTGACTGTGTCAAGCGCTACACTACTAATGGAGTATTCAAACATTACAGGATTCTTTTTCCTATTCATCTGCATTAATTTACATTTATCTATATTTAGAGATAGCTGCCATTCTTTACATGAATCACAAATCCTGTCCAAGTCGTATCCTCCTACAGTATCTCAACGACGACACCTTCCCGTACACCACAGCATCATCAGCAAACAGCCGCACATTGCTATCCACCCTATCCAAAAGTTCGTTTATGTAGATAGAAAACAACAGCGGACCAACCACACTTCCCTGGGGCACTCCTGATGATACCCTCACCTCCGATGAACACTCACCATCGAGGACAACGTACTGGGCTCTAACTCTTAATAATAGATTAAATTTATTTGTCACATCATTTAACTGTAACGTTTTACTTGATAAAAATCCTTGGCAGGAATCAAACATCATTAACAACGAAGTACATACTGGAAAGGTGGGCGGGGAACCAATAGTGATGGCATATTTTTGGTGCAAAATACACCATAATGTCTAATACAGTAAGTGCAGTCACACTCAAAGATAACTCGGGTGAAGGTAAGTGTAAAAAGTTGGACCTCAGACAGCCGTCAGGGATTCCTACCTCACATATATATCAGTATCGAAATTAGGGTACGGCTCAGAATATATTACGCTCGAATTTGCCTACCATGTCAGACGTGATGAGCGCATTTACAATAAGAAGCAGGGGTAATGGATCCTGTGACAACGGATAACCATGACGGTGAATCGAAAGCAATTCAGGCTTAAGAGAGAACAGTATCTTCCACCTAGCTTCCCCTGCACAGTTTGGTAATGAAATACGGGAAGGTGGGGGAGTGGATGGGGAAGAGGGGTACTGATTCAGGTAAAATGTGTATCAAATTCGTGATTCCTTGCGAGGAACGTAGATACATTATCCCACAGAACTATGACATAAGTCTTCGTAATTACTACGTTTCAATAGAGCTGCAGCCTCAGCTTTTTGCAAAGGCCACTACGTGCTATTTTTGAAATGCCTTTCAAGGTATGAGAGCACACATGCATCTTTAACACACCTTGGTGTTTAGATCCTATTGATCTCTTCGTATAAGACGCGGAGGAGCAACAACCCATAATGAAATGACATCAGACAGAGGCTTGACGTTGTCCAGGCGTCTCGTTTATTAGTTCTGCAGCGATGGTAGCGCTGGATGCAGTCCACTATTTGGCATCCCACTACACTGTCCAGCGGCAGGAGAGCAAATCGCTGTCGAATTATACGGTGCATTGAAATTCCGAACACGTCCCCACCCACCCGCCTCTGCGCTACCATCGGTGCATTCCCTTCTGGACGGCGCCTCACCCCCACCATAGGCACTGATTTGCTGCCACCACCTGCGGCCGTGGCTCGTCACAGCGACTGTCCTCTTGTCCCAGCCACGCTGGCATCAGCATGCGCCCAAATAATGTGCCTCCTCATGAATGCCATCAGCACATATCGTGCACAACGTCTGAAATGCCATGTCGCTAACACTCACACGAGGCAAACTTCCATTGTCGAGGTTTTAGTTGCCTGTGATGGCATTCTGCGTTCAGAATCCAGAGTAATTAGGATATGATTTATTGTGCGTATCGCCACATCCGCAATGGTTTATTATTTCGACGTGATGTAGAAAAAACATCACTCACGTTCTGATGAAATGTATTACCTTTTATTTAGAATTAATGATAAATAATGGTCTAAATTTTGGAAGCGTGTTCCTAACATCCTCGCTTGTGTGGGATCTAGAGCTTCTCCCGGCGTATACAATGTTCAGATAACTTATTGGAATGCAGCCGATATTTTGATAGTAGGACGACCTATCATTTTCAAGGGATAACTGCACCAAGCAAGCGCTCTAAAAGTGAATTTAACTCGGTTTCCAGAGAAACTCCGGAAAGATAACACACACACACACACACACACACACACACACACACACACACACAACAAAAATGATTCAGATGACTCTGAGCACTATGGGACTTAACATATGAGGTCATCAGTATCCTAGAACTTAGAACTACTTAAACCTAACTAACCTAAGGACATCACACACACCCATGCCCGAGGCAGGATTCGAACCTGCGACCGTAGCGGTGGCGTGGTTCCTGACTGAAGCGCCTAGAACCGCTAGGCCACTACGGCCGGCCAGTGTAAATACTAGCACCACCACAGACCCAAAATGACCGACGGTAGAAGATACCGATAGTGAAGTTAATAATCAAGAGGTGATTGAGCATTTACTCTGCCTCTGCGATTTTTGACGATGGTGAGAGCAGGAGTCCACGCAGAATTCAAACAAAAACCGCAGTGTCTGTTCATAAAGTTACTTGCTGATTTAATTCTAATAGTTTCCTTAATCACATCATCCCAATAGCCAGGGTCTCCGTGTTGTTATATTCCAGAGTCATGTTCCGCAATGGTGGTTTTGTTCGGCTGTGGTAAGCGTGTGTGACGCTTTTGCTCAGTACAGCGGTCCTCCGCAGTCCTGATACTCTGACCAATATATGACACGCCATAACCACAAAGATTACGGTAGACACCCGTATTATACAAATCGGGCTCTTCCTTTACGGAACGGAAAAGAATGCTGATCATAGATGATGGTCGTTGCGCTGTCGACCACCTGAGAACTGTGTGAGTGCACTGGGTGAGTGATGATAATGTCGAGGTGGCAGCAAAGTCTCCGGCCTGTCTGCCTTACCCAGGGAACATTTCTAACAGGTTGGTCGTATTTTGTGGAAATGTGAGGTGGGTTTTCCGACCACCATCTAAAAACAACGTGTTTTAGGTTCCGCAAAGGGTGACATTGGTTTCTTGCAAGCCGGGTGTCCAGCGTATTCCTTGCAGTTGTGTCATGTCGTATATTTGTCGCACTATCAGGACTCAGTGTAAGTGAAATACACGCTTCCAACGGCTGAGCAAATCAACCACTGCAGGACATTGCCTTGGCCCACGTAGATTCTGGCATGTACATCCAGCTACTGGGATAGAGTTATTAAGGAAGCTGTTGGAATTAAATTAACAAGTAACATTACAAAAGGTGCTTTTTGTTTAAATTCTGGATGGGATCCTCCTCTCCCTTGTCAAAAAAAAAAAAAAAGAGAAACAGGGATTGAGTTAATTTCGCTATGGATAACTTCTAACGTATGTCATCTTTGGTCTGAGAAGAGACTAGCATTTACAGTGTGTGTGAGTGTTATATTTCCGGAATCTGTCTGAGATCCGAAGTTTTATATTCCCGTTCACAGCGCTTACTTGCTGCAGTCTTGTCTTGAAAATGGCAGAGTGAGCTTCTGTCGAAATATCTGCAGTTATCGGCAATGTCACCCGGTTATATCCCAGTGAGTTAACTGACCCTCACTAATTATCATCAACAACCACTCGGCTAGGAAATAGTCCCGCAAGAAAAGGAGGATGAATGCTGAGCTGACTGTTCGCAAGTTCTTTCACTCGGACACCACTTGAGACGGCTTCCACCGCCCATGTCTCACCCCAGCAATCATACTGGGGAAAGGTGAACAACAGTTTAACGTGGAATCCGAACCGCGTGTCATTTCTGGAGTATCTTTGGATCACTGAGACATGAAGGCTAACATAAAGCAAACTGCAAAACTTGACGTGTGTGGCCAGGAATCACTCCCGGCTCCCACTTTACCACTAGACACCAAGTCCCACGGAAACGCAATAAAGAACACTTGCAAAAACCTTCAGGCCAATATAACGTCGGTCTTTATGATGCTCCACAGCTTATTCTAAGTTCGACCAATTTGACATTATGAAAGAGAATACACTTCTCTCAATAAATCAACACAAAATGAGAATATTCATTTATTTGCTCTTCACATTACAGCCTATTTTGTTGAAAGCAAACACAGGCGACACAGTCACATTTTGTGAATGGTAATAAATAAACTGAGGGGAAAAAACAGGAACACCAAAATATAATCAATGTAGAGTGATGAATTTTTGAGAATACATTTCTCTAAGTAACATATTTAAGAGATTAACATCGCAAGGCCACAGGTTAATGTAAGCGCGAGATGAGCCATTGGGAATGTGAAATGCTGGTACATTAATAACTAGTGTAGCCGCCGCAATGTCGAATGAAAACATGCAAACGTGCATGGGTTGTGTTGTACAGGTGTTGGATGTCACTTTGTGGGATCGAGTTCCATGCCTGTTGCACTTGGTCTGTGAATACAGGAACGGTTAATGGAGTTAGTGGATAACGCAGGAATTGTGGTCCGATGATGTCCCTTATGTGCTCGAGTGGTGACAGGTGTGGTGATCAAGCTAATCAACACAACATGTCGACACCCTGTAGACCATGTTGGGGGACAAGAGCGGTATGTGAGCGAGCGTTATCATGTTGGAAAACACGCCCTGGAACTCTGTTCATGAATGGCAGCACAACAGCTCGAATCATCACAGTGACGTACAATGTTGCGATGAGGGTGCGTGGTACAGCCACCAGAGTGCTTCTCCTGCCACACGAAACCCCACTCCAGACCTTAGATCCAGTGTAGGTCCATTGCGTCTAGCACGCTGGGAGAAGAGCTGTACTCCCTGAAGTGGCCTCCTTTTGACCAACATACGGTCGTCAATGGCACCGACGCAGATCAGAAAACACAACAGCTCTCCACAATGCCGCCCAATAGGCATTCACTGAAGACTCAGATGGCGGTGGTTTGGGTTCAGTGGAACGCACGCTAAAGGATGCCTGACTCGGTTCTGTCCTTGAAGTGACTGATTTGTAACAATTCGCTGAGTGACTGTGGCGCCAACCGCTGCTCAAATTGCTGCTGCAGATGCAGTACGGTGCGCCAGAGTTCACGCCTCTCTCGGTAGGTTCACATGGCCGTGTGGAGTACGGTCTTCTTCAGACTTGACATTCTCGTGACCACCGTTGTCAGCAGTTATAAACAGTGGCTTCATTCCTGCCGTCTCAGCTGTACCTCTGAAGGAATATCCAGCTACTCGTAGCCCTATTACACGATCTCTTTCAAAGTCAGTGAGGTGCTGATAATGGCTTCTTTATGGCCTTACAAGCATTCTTGGCTAACATCAACTCACTACGTCCAGTTTTAAAGGCAACTAACGCGCACGAACGTTACAGCGCATATTTGAAGCGAACTTGATTTGCATCCTTATAGTGGTGCTACTAACGCCATTCTTACGTGGCTGGCGCGAAATTTGAATAGAAATCATCTTTCAAATGTAGAAACACGCCTACCAACATTCGTTTATGTAGCACAACTCGCTCTGGGTGTTCTGATACCTTTCCGTCAGTGTGTTTGTTTGTGGCACTTATAACTATTTTTTTCAAAAATGCTAATTCTACAAAAGTACTCATTGGCTAATACTACCCACAGCAATTATTTCAGTCAGTGCCAACTCTCGACTCCCACAAATATTCACTACAAGCGTAAATGTTATCGAAATGGCACTTGTCAAATGTCGTCTCATGCTCGGTGTTCCGAATGGTGGTAGCTTTTGACGACTAGTTCTTGGAGGTTAGCGGAAAATTCGTCGCTTCCTTACTTCAGGTGGTCTATTGCGGGCTCTCAACACAATAATTTAAGTAGGTTGCCTGATAAGAATGAGATCAGTATACAGGCTGTTACAAAAAGGTACGGCCAAACTTTCAGGAAACATTCCTCACACACAAAGAAAGAAAATATGTTACGTGGACATGTGTCCGGAAACGCTTACTTTCCATGTTAGAGCTCATTTTATTACTTCTCTTCAAATCACATTAATCATGGAATGGAAACACACAGCAACAGAACGTACCAGCGTGACTTCAAACAGTTTGTTGCAGGAAATGTTCAAAATGTCCTCCGTTAGGGAGGATACATACATCCACCCTCCAGAGCTTTGAATCCCTGATGCGCTGATGCAGCCCTGGAGAATGGCGGGGTATTGTATCACAGCCGTCCACAATACGAGTACGAAGAGTCTCTACATTTGGTACCAGGGTGTGCGTAGACAAGAGCTTTCAAATGCCCCCATAAATGAAAGTCAAGAGGGTTGAGGTCAGGAGAGCTGGAGGCCACTGAATTGGTCCGCCTCTACCAATCTATAGGTCACCGAATCTGTTGTTGAGAAGCGTACGAACACTTCGACTGAAATGTGCAGGAGCTCCATCGTGCATGAACCACATGTTGTGTCGTACTTGTAAAGGCACATGTTCTAGCAACACAGGTAGAGTATCCCGTATGAAATCATGATAACGTGTTCCACTGAGCGTAGGTGGAAGAACATGGGGCCCAATAAAGACATCACCAACAATGCCTGCCAAAACGTTCACAGAAAATCTGTGTTGACGACGTGATTGCACAACTGCGTGCGGATTCTCGTCAGCCCACACATGTTGATTGTGAAAATTTACAATCTGATAACGTTGGGATGAAGCCTCATCCGTAAAGAGAACATTTGCACTGAAATGAGGATTGACACATTATTGGATGAATCATTCGCAGAAGTGTACCCGTGGAGGCCAATCAGCTGCTGATAGTGCCTGCACACGCTGTACATGGTACGGAAACAACTGCTTCTCCCGTAGCACTCTCCATACAGTGACGTGGTCAACGTTACCTTGTACAGCAGCAACTTTTCTAACGCTGACATTAGGGTTATCGTCAACTGCACGAAGAATTGCCTCGTCCATTGCAGGTGTCCTCGTCATTCTAGGTCTTCCCCAGTCGCGAGTCATGGGCTGGAATGTTCCGTGCTTCCTAAGACGCCGATCAATTGCTTCGAACGTCTTCCTGTCGGGACACCTTGGTTCTGGAAATCTGTCTCGATACAAACGTACCGCGCGACGGCTAATGCCCCGTGCTAATCCATACATCAAATGGACATCTGCCAACTCCGCATTTGTAAACATTGCACTGACTGCAAAACCACGTTCGTGATGAACACTAGCCTGTTAATGCTACGTATTGATGTCCTTGATGCTAGTACTGTAAAGCAATGAGTCGCATGTCAACACAAGCATCAAAGTCAACATTACCTTCCTTCAATTAGGCCAACTGGCGCTGAATCGAGGACGTACAGTGCATACTGACGAAACTAAAATGAGCTCTAACATGGAAATTAAGCGTTTCCGGACACATGTCCTCATAACATCTTTTCTTTATTTGTGTGTGAGGAACGGAGGAGCCACACTACAATGCCTGTACTGGCTCTTGAGCAAAGCGCCGATCCACCTATTTCGCGCTGTAAGCACTAAATGCTTGATGCCTGTACAACCTTCTGAACAAACCGCCGCTTCACCTGCTTCGCGGTGCTAGCACTTCGCGATTGCAGTTTATCATCAGCTTTACCATTTTCGTTTGAGAATGACCAATGTCCTCATAACATCTTTTCTTTATTTGTGTGTGAGGAACGGAGGAGCCACACTACAATGCCTGTACTGGCTCTTGAGCAAAGCGCCGATCCACCTATTTCGCGCTGTAAGCACTAAATGCTTGATGCCTGTACAACCTTCTGAACAAACCGCCGCTTCACCTGCTTCGCGGTGCTAGCACTTCGCGATTGCAGTTTATCATCAGCTTTACCATTTTCGTTTGAGAATGACCAATGTCCTCATAACATCTTTTCTTTATTTGTGTGTGAGGAACGGAGGAGCCACACTACAATGCCTGTACTGGCTCTTGAGCAAAGCACCGATCCACCTATTACGCGCTGTAAGCACTAAATACTTGATGCCTGTACCACCTTCTGAACAAACCGCCGCTTCACCTGCTTCGCAGTGTTAGCACTTCGCGATTGCAGTTTGTTATCAATTTTACCATTTGCGTTTGAGAATGACCAATTAAATATAAAAAACGTTTGATCAATTTCGCCTGCGAGAATTCTTCCAAGTAAACGACCTGTTTTATTAAATAAGTGAAGGATGTCTTTAAAGAGACGTTGCTTCAAAATACAAATGCCTGTTCCACTACAAATATAAGCAAACACCACCAACACAGTCAACGTTTTTAATGTTGCTGCTTACAGTTGAAGTTGTCAGTGAACAAGGGTACATGGAAGGAAGCTACGTCACACCGATTGAGGTATGTAGATGACATTAGTCCCGCAATCTCTGCTCTATCCCCTTGGACAACTTCTGGATATCACGAAATTCACAACTAAAACTACTGATGACTGGTAAATTAATAACAAGTAATTGCAGTTTTCGTTACTGAATATAAATTGTATATGTAGCTAATGACAGGTCGTTCAGTCAGGCTAGATATCAAACTTGTATAAACACTGGTTTCGTATTCAGTTTTCACTAGAATAAAGTGACCGATAGTTCATTAATTATTTTACTCTCTGAATTCCAGTGTACCGCGACCCAACAATTTAACTAATTAGGTCTTAATTTTAGACGGAACGGCGTTCTGGCACATCCCAGGGAATATTATTTGAACTCACTAGAGTAAGTCGACATCGGACAGTTAAAATAAAAAACGTAAATTAAATCGAAATATAATTATAATTTGCTGTCCGAAGTTGTGATCTTTGCATATCATGAACCTTCGGGTCGACTGTCTTTTGCTTACGACTGCCAGTAAGCTCAGAGATCCACAGTATAATAGACAAGTTGAGCTTTGCTCGGAAGTTGTGACCAGTGTATATCGCCTTTTGTTTACCGCTGCCAGCAACCTCAGCGATCTTGTAGTATGGCGACGTCTCGTAGGGAGTGTTGCGCTTGAGCCTGTGTATAATGGCCTTCTCGAAATATTGTTTCTTCAGTGTTGTCATTCGCGCCAAAGCTGCTGTTCAACTGCTCACACGGCGCACGCATAGCTAAAAGTCAGCAGCCTTTCGAGCCACTACGCAAACGTCCTTCCCCTCATAGGCGGCCGCACGGGGGATCAGGATGGGGCACTTTCCCGCCTCCCCCTCGGGATGTGGCGTAGATCGCTTTTATTCATTACAAAATTCTCACACATTTCTAGAAGTAATTTCCAATGATTCCACAAAGCATCTAGTTTACACATTTATAGCATTATGTGACCACTGGATCACGGGCTTCATTTGTTTGCGAATAACTCTACCTTCGATAAAAATGAACACGCTGCTGTACCTTGCATTAAACGAAGGAGGAAAGAAAGCTGCTTATGTGTGCAGTGCCGAATTCCTTTATAGGCTTCTCCGAAGTGTCGTTGTCAAACTGGCGTACCCTAACCTTAGCGTAATCAAATTCCCCGTCCCAGTCTGCAACAGCAGCTAAACACAGCGCTTCCTGAAGGATTGTTTGGTTACGTACAACGCCACGTACGGTGACGTGTGCACTGCGCGATGCCTTAATGATAGCTTTAGCAGCAGCTTTGTCGTCTTCATCAGGAGAAGGCATCTAAGAGTACGGTTCTCATTTCTTTTTTAATTTATAGGCTTTCGGAAACTGCCCATGCAGCTATCTCATCAGTGGAAATGTTATACTACAGTTTGTTTTGACAATTCAAAGAATGTATTAGTTTATGTCGTATGTCGTACGCTGTTACGAAGTTACGTGCACTTAACAAAGCAGAGATTTCGATATAAAACAAATTTTCCGTCGACAGAATTCTGAAACGAGTAAACTAGACGAAGCAGAATGAGATTTTCACCCTGCAGCGGAGTGTGCGCTGATATGAAACTTCCTGGCAGATTAAAACTGTGTTGTTGATAATTCTTCCGGGTTATATGGTCGTGGTCCATGGAATTCTATTCCTAACGTTTCGTCCAATACTATGTTGGACATCCTCAGAGGTATGGCTGGTCCTGCTGAGTCCTGCCGACGCTTCACTTCAGCCAGTACCATGTCTCCTACATTCCAAACTTTACAGAAGCTCTCCTCTGGCAGGAGCTGTGAGGACGGGGCGTGAGTCGTGCTTGGGTAGCTCAGTTGGTAGAGCACTTGCCCGCGAAAGGCAAAGGTCCCGAGTTCGAGTCTCGGTCCGGCACACAGTTTTAATGTGCCAGGAAGTTTCAAACTAGACGAAGATGGAACACAGTTGCTACACACTTGGGATATTTCCAGTTTCACCATTTCATAATGCTGGAAGGAAGCGTAGCCTGGTGAGTCATTTAGTGTAGAAGGGTGAGTCAATTATTATCCGCAAGGTAGTTATAAAATTTTATTGTAATCAAATAGGAAACTTACAAGAACATCACTTTTGGACATAGTCTCCTCGCGTTTCAACGCATTAGGTCCATTGTGATACAAGCTTCCTGATGCCCTCAGAAAAGAAGGTTTTCGGTTGAGCTGCAAGCCATCCAAATCTTCTTTCACTGCTTCGTGCGAGGCAAATCGACGGCTCATTAATGCCTGTTTGAGAGGATCAAACAAGTGATAGTCAGAAGGGACAAGATAGGGACTATATGGAGGATGATCCAGTACTTCAAAATTGAGTTTCCGGAGCCTTTCAGCAGTGTGGGTAGCAGTATGCGGACGGGCATTGTCGTGCAACAACTCAACACCTTTCGATAGCAATCCTTGGCACCTTTCGACAGCAATCCTTGGCGTTTGCTTCGAATTGCAGGCTTTAGCCTGGCAGTAAGCATCTCACCGTAACTTACACTGTTGTTGTGCCTCTTTCCCCAATATGTTCCAGTACTGGATCTTGTGGGTCCTAAAATGCCGTAAGGATTAGGTTTCCTGCGGACGGTTGGGTCTTCAACTTTTCCATGCACGGCGAATTTGGATGTTACTCTGCCGTATACTCTCCGGCTTCTAACGATGGATCCATGTTTCGTCACCAGTAATGATCCTGTCTACGAAGTTGTCCCTTTCGTTACCATAGCGATCCAAATGTTTTTTGCAGATGTCCAAGCACGTTTGTTTATGCAACTGTGTGACTTGTTTTGGGACCCATCTTGCAGAAACTTTATGAAACCCAAGTCTGTTGTGGATTATTTCGTAGGAAGAGCAGTGACTAATTTGCAGACGATGTGTCACTTCGTCAATAGTTAATCGTCTGCCTAAGAGAATCATTTCACGTGAACGCTCAATAGTTTCTTCATTTGTGGCGGTTAACGGTTGTCCGGCTCCTTCATCATGCGTAACACTTATGCAACCATTTCGGAGTTTTTCAATCCATTCGTAGACACTCTGTTGTGGCAAAACACTGTTTCCGTACTGTACGGAAAGTATTCTATGAATTTCGGCCCCTGATACGCCTTCCCACCACAAAAAAAAAACGGATCACTGAACGTTGCTCTTATTTGCTGCAAATAGAGCTGAGCAGCCATGATTAACAGCACGGCAGCGATAACGAAACTAGCCTAGCAGTTTGAAAATTGCAAAGATACAACAACAAATAAGCAAATCAGGCGTCATCAACGTAGAAGGACAGTACTATCAAAATAAACAAAAATATAACTAAATTATGTAACAATAATGGAACGCTACTCTCAGGTCCGAATATTCAAACTCGAAATGAGCCTAAACCTCTGGACTTCAGTAGCCTAAGGAGGGAAACAATGATCATTTACATTTTTCTGGGGTGGCGTGGTCTGGTGGGAGTTATCAACTGATATTTCAAATAGTAAACAAATCGTCACCTGAACCCATTTCTAAATAATTCCTACTTAGAAGATAAAAACAAATTTCGTTTATTTGTGCCAATGATCACAAAACTTATGGACTTGAGACTGTCGGTTTCGGGTAACAATGACCATCTTAGATCTGTTTTACAACATGCCCTAATATAAGGAAGCCATCATGGCATCGTCACAAAATCAATGTTGCATCGTCGCAGATATTTACAATTAGGTGTGAAGTAGTCCACAGTGCCCGCGGAAACAGCAGAAATTTATTCTATACTTCACGAATCATGTTTAAATCCACGACTATGTCGGAGCTTGTGAAATTAGAGGAAAAGAGCTTATACCTCTTGCCTTTTCTCTTTTGTACAAACATTCACTTCCGACACACATCTTCTGATAGTCTCGTTTTGGGTTCTGGGATCGACGGCTACATAGGTAGCTTCCAACATTGTTAGTTGTGTTACACGGGATTCCTCAAATCACTGTTCTGATTAGGTTCACTCTGCACGTGTTTGACATCTGAGTGTGTACTGAATTGGTGCCAGTATTTCTCTCTCTCTTTTTTTTTTTTTTTGATAAGTTATTACCTGAAGCCACAATGTGATATGATTTTTGCTCTTTGAGAGCACAAATACCCATAAACCTATCGGTTGTTGGTATTATTGATAAACATACAGAATGATATTTTCACTCGGCAGTGGAGTGTGCGCTGATATGAAACTTCCTGGTAGATTAAAACTGTGTGCCGGACCGAGACTCGAACTCGGGACCTTTGCCTTTCGCGGGCAAGTGCTCTACCATCTGAGCTACCCAAACACGACTCACGCGCCGTCCTCACAGCTTCACTTCTGCCAGTACCGCGTCTCCTACATTCCAAACTTTACAGAAGCTCTCCTGCGAACGTTGCAGAACTAAAACTTCTGAAAGAAAGGAGTGCTAGTTCTGCAAGGTTCGTAGGAGAGCTTCTGTAAAGTTTGAAATGTAGGAGACGCGGTACTGGCAGAAGTGAAGCTGTGAGGACGGCGCGTGAGTCGTGTTTGGGTAGCTCAGATGGTAGAGCACTTGCCCGCGAAAGGCAAAGGTACCGAGTTCGAGTCTCGGTCCGGCACACAGTTCCAATCTGCCAGTCAGTTTTATAAACATACATTTTCGCTGCTATGAAAAAGGCTGTACTATTTGCTAATGGTTTGCCTTCGACGTCATACACAATTCAATGAACCTTCAGTAGGCTGGGATCAGTAAAACTGTCGTTTCATTCTACAGTTTGTGAACACAGGTTATACGAGATGTACTTGCTAAGTGTCATAGAAGGAAAGTGACTGCAAAATCTCATTTTGCTAACATTGATAAATATGGGCTACAGCCTCGGCGACTGTTATTCGCCTTCAGACAAGATCGGGTATAATATTACATTTTGTGCAGTAGTGAGGTTCTTCACAGTTAATGAGTAGTAGACAATTGACATGTAAATCATTTACTAAACATGTAACACTGTGTATTGTGTCACAACGCGTTTTGTTCTTCGGAATTATTCGGTTAGTTGGAATTGCAGGTGATCCAGACCGGCCAGGAATATCTTCATCGTTATTGGACACTAAATTTTTTATTAAGAGAAAACACGTTCACCGAGCAGCTACAATGCAACTGTTACAACGTTGAGGCTGTCAGCGTTTGAAAATATGACGCCATAGTCGCGAAGACCAACAACTTGCTCCGACCTGTATCGAGCAGAACTAGGTAGCAAAATGACACTTCTAAGGGGACAGACGCGGTAATACTTGCTGCTTATAGTATATATTATGGTTTTATTATTTTGATTATAAGGAATTATATTTTAAAAACTGGATTCTCAAAATATTAATTTGTAAAAAATTTTTCATTGCAAGTATTATCTCAAGTTTTCAGAAATTGAAACTTGTGATATTTTATGGGTGGATGGGGGTATGGGATTGGGGGGGGGAGGGGGGCGAAGGGTTTCTTGTACAGTTAGAATGGTGGATTTCGGCACCAATTTGAGAAATTAAGCACTGTAACCAGAAAAACTTATCCTTCCTTCCACAACACTGTGTAGACGATCTTTTCAAGTAACGATATTACTAATTTAAATGTATCATATGGGATTCGAACGTACATCAGTAGTTTCGTTTTAAGGTTACCCTTCGAACTCCTACATACATGATTAATTTTTAACGCCTTTCTAGTAACTAATGAAGAGATGCTGAATAGAATTGGAGAGAAGAGGAATTTATGGCACAACTTGACTAGAAAAAGGGATCGGTTCGTAGGGCACGTTCTGAAGAATCAAGGGATCAGCAATTTAGTATTGGAGGGAAGCGTGGAGCTCAAAAATCGTAGAGGGAGACCAAGTGATGAATACACTAAGCAGATTAAGAAGGATTTAGGTTGCAGTAGTTATTCGGAGATGTCTGCACAGGATCGAGTAGCACGGAGAGTTGCATCAAACCATTCTCAGGACTGAACACCACAACAACCACAACATAGTAACCTTTCCTTTCCTAGTCACGCATCAAGTTACTAACGAGTCTCTGAAAACGCCATAAATATTCTCTCTCTCTCAGATTCACTCGGGTATACGCTGTCCGTCGTTTGTGTGCAGTCAAGTGATGCCACATTCCACACTAACAATCCTCAATAGATGTTCAACGGGTTTGTGTACCATAACTGACAAGGTACACAGTGTTTAATTTATGAAACTTTGGTGCCGGAACGCACCTCTTAAACTAGTTTCTGAAAACTTGTGATAAAACTTCCAATAAGAAATTTTTTTTAGAAAATGCTGTTCTGAAATTCGGGTTTTTATTATATAAATTCCTATAATCACAACAATAGAACCACAAGATTTAAGATAAACAACAGGTGCTGCAATGTCGCTTTGCTTCCTGGTTTTGCTCAATACATATAGGTACAAGTCGATAGTCTTCATGATTAAGACGTCATGTTTTCAACTGCTGCCAGCCGCAACGTTCAAATAGTTGCATTCTAGCTGCTCGGTGAATTTACCTTGCATATACTGTACACACACATACACACACGCACACACAGAGCACCTCTCGCACCTCACTCCTGCCCCACGTTTCGCACTGGTCACCCACTGTAACGTTCACAGCCACCAGCGCAGCGGCATATTACAGTTACGTTGCGATTTAATACACGTGTACTACTTTAACTCTCCGGTATCGACTTGTTCCAAAGAGATTAAAAATAAATTCACTGGGAGACGCCAGCCCAACGACTGACTCATCATCTTTTATTCACTGCCAGGTATTCGTAGACATTCTAGACGTGCTTATGAATATCTGCGGTTCTGTGGGTTTCCGCCACAAGAAACACAATGACAGAAATTTTTAAATCCACAAAGTTTATGCTCTTATTTTTTTCTCTGTCCATAGTGAAATTAATTTTTGGATGCAAATTGTTGAATTGTGAATGCATGACTTTGCACCCATTTATCGTGCTATCGAATAGGAACAGATGTCATCGACTTATATATAATGGTAAAGAATTCTTTTGGCTGCTTGAATGAACTTGTTAAAAAAATTTCTTCTAAAGTGTTGGCGAAAATATCATCTAATGTACCTGATAGACATGAGCCCATCTTTTTGGAGATAAATTTTGGTCTGAAAAGATAAATAATTGTAGGAAGTGATTAACTGTAGAAGTTCTATTATTTCACAATTTTCTCCTTGGGTGACTTATATTTGAGGAAGTTGTTTTTAATGATTTCTATAATTTCTGTTATTGCAATGTTTGTGTACATGTTAGATATGTCAAGTGATAAGACTATTCCTTTTTCTGGTATATTTATATTTTAAATTTTATCAGCAATATCGTAACAACCTTTTATAGTCTATTCTTTCTCGCATATGTAATATTGCTTAAGGAGTATGTTGAGCATTTTACTGACAGCATGTCCTGGGCTATTAACCATGTTAACAATTGGACGAAATGGGATTTGTTCTTTATGTATCTTGGGCTGGGCACGCAGTGATGGTGGTGTTGGATTCACAATAATGGAGTCTTTTATATTATTCTCTGTGAATTCGAAGTTACATCTTTTTAGTGCTTTCTTCAGTTGTGCATTAAATTTATAAGTTGGATCCGGTCGGTAATTTTGATATTATTTTGGCTGAAAAATTCTAGTACTTTTCGGTTGTAATCTTCTTCTGACATAATCGTCAATTTATTTCCTTTATCTGATTTTAAACTAATTGCATTATTTTCTTGAAGCTTATTGTGTATCTGACGTATAATACTACTGTTCTTCCCTTTTGTGTTGGTCCTCTTTCTCGTTTTATTTGTTTTTGTATTATTTTTGCAATTTTACAAGTAATGTAGGTTTGTTCATGAGGTAGCAACTGGGTAATATCAAGCGTTACTTTGGTGTTTGCAATAATATTTTTAATCATACTGTTTCCAAGGTGTGGTCGTATGTTAAGGTTCAGCCCTTGGTTTAGTACGTTCATTTTTGTGGGAGTGAATCTACGTTTGGTCAGATTTTCAACCTTCTTGAAGAATTTGAAGTTACTCAGCATGTGGTATTCATTTTCAGTGAGTGTATTTAATTATTTTTCTTGTCTGTGCCTATGTATTTTCTTTTTATGTCTTGGTCGAATGTATGAACCCATATACGTTATAAATTTATCAATTGCTGATAAAATGTTATTTGTTTGTGATGGTGACAGGACACTAGCAAGATACAATTGAGCTACATATAGTTTAAGATTTAACTTATATTTAAATACATCACGGATTTCACTTGTCACCCACCTGCGTTCGCTCTGTTTTTTTATACGTTGTGCCACACTAGATTTGTTTCTAATTTTGATCCTGGCATATTTCGGTGTGATATTGTCTCGTATACATTGTTTCTTAAGCTTCATAGCTTCAGTGGCGTTCAATATCTTCACTTTGACCCGTTGATACTGTAGTACTTTATCCTGTGACAGGCTGGGCAGTGCTTCTATAACGACGTACATGACATAATTTACCACTAAAAATCATCCATAAAGTAATTTATAATGCGCCTAGTATATCTACAAAATATGACTTGTTCCTACATAAAAATCAAAAGTATCACTAATGTATCCAATGTATGATACTTCCGTTTTGGATTTTTGAAAAATGGCCTACGGCTGAAGTGGACAATTGTACATGAAATAAAGAGAATGGCAGCTGAAGCCATCAAGAAATCTTTCAAAAAATGAATATAATCTGCAGAAACTTCTACATATATCTTAAGACGCAGCCAAAAACATAAAATCATCAAATATACTCAAAAACCAATTGTATGACCATATTAGTGGAACAGGTGGGATGCAAACTGGAAGTAGATAGAAAAATTATTCATCAGGTAATTACATTTACATTTCTCAGTACTGAATTGTCAAGAAGTGGAAATATCGAAAATTAAGTTAGAGGACAAGTAGCAAAAGCCACACAAAATGGCAGGGTGTTTAAATGATGAAATATGGGAAAACATACGTACAGGAATAAATTCAGACGAAGAATATACAAATCAAAATTTACACCAGTTATGGCACACATCTGAGACAACACCCGAAACATCAAAAACCAGAAAACTTTTGGAAACTACGGAAGTGAAAATTCCGCGGAAAAGTGCAGAAAGATACTGATAGATACAGGGAGATGTGAAAGCATTACAGAAGGAAGTAACGTGGACATCCTGCTTCCCTCTCATATTGAACCCATTTCCTCTAAGCCACTTTCCTTTGAAATATTTGTTGTCAGCGGAGGACACATATCTCCTACTATCTGCGGTGAACGAGTCCGCCGCGTTGGTGTTTTAACGCTAACTTTGTACTTGGGTCCTCACTTGCTTCACCCGTCACGCGAATTAGGACATTGGCGCATTGCCAAGAGTAGTGGCCGCTCAGTGGCAAAGACGTTAATGCACTTGCACGCTCATTTAGAGTAGGATTCTCCTGCAAAGAGTTTTCCACCGAGTCCACGTGGACTCTGTGAGTACTTTTCTGATCCATGAGGCTAATCGTTGTTGACACTTTCAAAAGTTTTCACTAATGCCAGGACGTATTCAACAACGACACAAGCGACGATTAAAGCACTCGTACAGCACGTGTTCTTGATTGGAGCCCTCCCATGGGTCATCATGACTGATACCGATCCCCTGTTCGTCTTTCCCTTCGCAGAGTTTTCCGCTCAACCTGGTATTTAGCGTCTCTTCACTGCTCCTTTGGAGCCTCAATAAAGCGACAAATTCTTCTGGGACTAATACATAAAATATTTTTAGATGTGTTGGAGGAGCAGCTAAGGAAGCTTGAATAATGTTGCGGGTCAAGTAAGGAATTCAAAAGAGAAATGAATGGAGGAGTGAGTACCTTGGGAAACTGAAACAAAAAGGAACAGAAGAGAACTTGTAATATAAGTTCAAGGTTACGGTGTTTGACACATTGTAAAGTTCTTTTTTATGTTTTTGACACAATCACTTTTTCTCGTAACCGGTTTCGGCCATTGCGGACTTGTTCGGAGGTTAAAATAAATATTTGGTGAACACATGTTGATGCGAGAGAGCAAGCGTTCGAGCTACAATAATCAGAGAGATCTCTATCCGCAACCACGTGAATTGGCAGCTTAGAACCTGCGCTATGGTATAGTTTAGGTTTCGAAACGCTACTTAACATTCACTTCAAGTTTCGACTTTTATTCGTGTACAAGATATATAATGAAAAACAACGAATCATTTAGGGACTCTCTACACATTCAACAAAGCTGAGGAAGATACACGTTTCATGCTGACTCACACTGACTGAAATGCAAGAATCATGACCCATCTATGCAGAAGTTCGAGGACATGCTGAAAACTAATGCCTTATATTTCTTTCTGCTCTCAATATCGACTGAAGTACTAAACTCCGTGCCCATTACTAGGTCGACTTTCTCGCTCCGCTGACGCAAGTTGCAACCCTTTGTCATTAGGGTGCTCCAAATTTAAGCCTGTAGCACGGTGAAGTGTAACGTAGCTATGTCGGTGCGTGAGAAACAGCGTGCTGTAATCGAGTTTCTTACAGCGGACAAAAGTACCACCAATAGGTGAATGAGAGCTGTGTACTGAGATTATTATATCGGGATCAATAATGTGCGACGTTGGGTTGTTCATGTTCAGTGTCATCGATCATTCCCCATACAATGTCGACTCGGCTTCAGACAGTTTTCATCTATATAAAAATCTTTGACACTAATGAAGCTGTACAGGCTGAGATGAGGTTGTGGTTCCGTCAACAAAGTCAGACGTTTTACGGTGACGGTATCAACAAACAGATCTATCGTTTGGAGAAATGTGTTCGTCGGTAAGATTACTAAGTAGAGAAATAAATACGAAGTCATGGAGAGTAAAGATTTAGAATGTTAATTAGGTTTGTTTTAATTGAACTGCTTTAAGATTTCCCACATAGTGTGTGGAGAAGCAGATACTGACCCAAATATAGTTACTCTTACAGATGCGCTACCTTCCGTAATCTGTAATTTTGTTCATTAGTAGGTAGTGAGAAATTGTGTAACTATTTCCGAAAAGCCGACTTGAACACGTACTGATCGATCCCCTTCATTTTATGTCTTCTGTGTTTTCGAACTATTTACCCCGTTTTCCGATTCTTTATCTATTTAGTTAAATACACTGGAGAGAGGAGGAACTGGTACACGTGAATAATTACGTTTAGGGCCACGTGAGCCAGCAGAAGTGCCGCAACACGACGTGGTATAGACTCGAGTAATGTTTGAAGTAATGCTGGAGGGAATTAACACCATGAAACCTGCAGGGTCGTACATAGATCCGTAAGAGTACGAGGAGGTGGAGATTTCTTCTGAACAGCACGTTGCGAGGCATCCCAGATATGGTCAATAATGTTCATGTCTGGGAGTTTGGAGGCCAGCGGACGTGATTAATCTCAAAAGAGTGTACCTGGAGCCATTCTGTGGCAATTCTAGACGTTTGGGGTGTCACATTGTCCTGCTGGAATTGCCCAAGCTCGACGGAATACACAATGGAATGGATGCAGGTCATCAGGATGCTTACGTACGTGTCACTTGTCAGAGTCGTATCTAGACGTATCAGGGGTCCCATATCACTCCAACTGCACATGCCCCACACCATCGAAGAGCCTCTACCAGCTACAAGAGTCCCTTGCTGACATGCAGGGTCAGTGGATTTATGAGGTTATCTCCATACCCGTACACATCCATCTGCTCGATAGAATCTGAAGCGAGACTCGTCCACTCAGGCAACATTTTTCCAATCATCAACAGCCAAATGTCGGTATTGATGGGACCAGGCGAGGAGTAAAGCTTTGTGTCGTGCTCACTTAAATCTTGATAACCTGACATTGTAGCAGCAGTAACCGATCTAACAATTGCGCCAGACACGTTTTATATAGGCGTTGCGGACGACACCGCCGTATTCTGATTGTTTATATGCATCTGAATTAGAATACACATTCCTGTACTAGTTTCTTTAGCGCTTCTATGTGTTACTCTGGTCGATTATTTCGGCAGCCTCGTAAGTCATTAAGTGAAGAAACAATGCAGGGCCATATCCCGTGAGGCAATTGCTTGCAGGGCAGCCGGGTATACCGACTGCAACACACCAGCAGGCAGCAGTGGAGTGCTGGGTTTGCGTTTCTGGTGCGGCCATTACAGACTAAGCAGCCGCGCTCAGGGCCTCAGGCGCCGTAATGGATTGGCCGTCCAGCCGCGCGTAGCGTTTACACGGCTGCAAGGCGGGCCGCTGCCAGCCGGGGCCGTCTGCTGTGGCTGCAGCCCGCCTGAAGGCGGAGGCTGAAAGCGAAGCGAGGGAGAGGGAAAGAGCAAGAGCAGCAGCATCAACACCTGTGACCCACACTCACACGTTGGAAGTTCCTGTCGCGTTACGTGCACGCCCTGCCTGACTGCCTCAGAGAGTTGACCTACTGCTTGGTTCTTTTCGTCTTAACGACGTTTCAGATGAGACGCTGTCGAAATAAATCAGGAAGATTCAATTATTTTCTCAGAGACACAGTTAGCGAATTTTCATTCATACAAGAAATTTATAGACTAAACCTCATTCTCAAATGTTTCCCATATAACGATACGAGGAAAGATGTGCCGAGTGGATATCACAGTAAAAAGACTATGGTGGCCGTGCGGTTAAAGGCGCTGCAGTCTGGAACCGCAAGACCGCTACGGTCGCAGGTTCGAATCCTGCCACGGGCATGGATGTTTGTGATGTCCTTAGGTTAGTTAGGTTTAACTAGTTCTAAGTTCTAGGGGACTAATGACCTCAGCAGTTGAGTCCCATAGTGCTCAGAGCCATTTGAACCATTTTTAAAAAGACTATGAAGTTGTACATTGTCCTCTACAGAACACGTAATAACACGCATCATTTTAGTAGCACTGCCAAAAGCTAGACTTATTTAAGTCAGTGCGTCTGAATGAGGTTTTTTATTGTAAGCCATGCCGTGGAGTAACAATAATTCCATGAGTCCATGCTACGACGTGGAGTAACAGCACTGTCTGTGAGATCATGCACATATTTTGTATCACCACATGATGAATAGCACGAGCACAGTTCATTCATAACAAAGACAAAAGTGTCTACAACGGAGAAAGGTTAGCAAGGCGTCCTCACATTGGCAAGAAAATTAAACTCCATTCGAACAGGCCGTGGAAGGCCCAACGGTACCGACCGGCCGCTGTGTTATGCTCAGCCCACAGACATCATTGTATGCGGATTTTGAGGGGCATGTGGTCAGCACACCTCTCTTCCGGCCGTATGTCAGTTTACGAGACCGGAGCCGCTATTTCTCAATCAAGGTGCTACCCAGTTTGCCTCACAAGGGCTGAGGGCATCCCACTTGCCAACACTGCTCGGCAGACCGGACGGTCACCCATCCAACTGCTAGCCAGCCCGACAGCGCTTAACTTCGGTGACCTGACGACAACCGGTGATACCACTGCGGCAAGGGCGTTGGCTTGGTAAGAAAACCACAAAATGTAAATGTAAAAGGGGAACAACACGATTGTGTCGGTTTTTTCGTAATGTTTCCATATCTATTTTCTTTTTAAGAAGGAACAGTTACAATCGTTTCTTTCCCCCCTTGTGTATTTGTCAACCTCGAAAATTTGACGATGAGAACTACTCCAAGCTGTTCCAAATTCTTGGCAAAATAGGTGCAAGCTGTAGGGAAAGGCAGGTAATACACAAACTAGCTTTAAAAAGGCGAATATTCACCCACCTCTGGTAGAAAACTGGGGAACCAGCTGCCTCAGTTGTCAATCCACCCCCCTCACCACACATTTTGGCAGGTGAACGTACACTTATCAGCCTTATCTGCCAGAACATTATGACCAGCGACCTACTATAGCGTCCAGGCTATAGCAGCGTCACCTTCCAGCCCACGAATGACTGCTAGTCAGACACACGGTGCATATAGTACCACTGAGCGTGCTGGCCCCTTGTGCAGCAGGGAAGGCAGTGAGCAGATTTTGATGGCCCAGACGTTCAGCACAAGTATTTCGGAAACTGTACACTTTGACAGGTGTTCGAGGAGTGCTATGGTGTCTTCAGCACGTGACGAGAGTAAGGTGATACCACGCCCAGATGTCGTTGGGTTGGCTGGGCAACCCTCATTATAGGTGTAAGACGTCGCAGGTGGGGCAGACTGATGAAACAGGATAAGCACTGTGGTGGACTAACACCGGACTTCAGTGTTGGGCAAAGTACTCCTGTTGATGAGCCTCTACAACCAACGACTCATGCATGGGCCAATGTCAACACAACAACATCAGCAAATACCTATGAAATGGGCATGTGACCATCGGCACTGGACGTTGGCGCAGTAGCAAAGTGTTGTATGATCTGATAAATCCCGATATCTGCTTCATCATGACGATGGGATGGTGCAAATCCGTAGTCTTCCAGATGAACAGCTCCTTGACACTTGTACTGCAGGACGGAGACAACCTGCCAGTGGCTCGATTGTGCGCTGGGTAACATTCATTTGGGCATCCATGGGTCCAGTGAAGTTCGTGTAAGGCACCCTTATGGCCAACGAGTATCATACACTGGTTCCAGACCACATAGTCCCCCTCATGACGATCATATTTTCTGACAGTAGTGGCATTTTTCAAGATGATAATGTGCCATCTCACAAGGTCAGGTTGTGATGGAGTAATAGGATGAACACAGTGGTGAGTTACAATTGATGTGTTGGCCCCCAAGCTCGGCAGATCTTAAACTGACCGAACACATCTGCGACGGGATTGAACGTGGCGTCAGAAGTCACTGCCCCCCTTCCCAGAAATTATGGAAATTAGGTGACTTGTGTGTCTAGAGTTGGTACCAACTCCTTCCAGCGACCTATCATGACATTATTGCTTCTATGTCACGATGCGTCGCTGCTGTAATGGCGACTTCTGCCACCGAATGTATCAGGATGACCAAATGTGGCGGGAAGACACCAAATGTATTGGATGCAGCCAGGTGGTGTCGAATTAAAACTCGGCGAGAACTTTCCAAATGTTTTATTTGCTTCCATTACAGTGCTCTGTTCGCCACTACGGTCGCAGGTTCAAATCCTGCCTCGGGCATGGATGTGTGTGATGTCCTTAGGTTAGTTAGGTTTAAGTAGTTCTAAGTTCTAGGGGACTGATGACCTCAGATGTTAAGTCCCATAGGGCTCAGAGCCATTTGAACCATTTGAAGATAGATGGTTATAGTGTTCCAGCTCATCTGTGTATAAACACAAGACATTGTAAATCTCTTTACCCAATTAATATTTGCAGTGAAGCCTTTATACTCAACATCTCCCTCTCATTGCCAATGTATGTACACACCTGTTACGTTAGTGTGAACACCTGTCAAAGGCCGGAATAACCACATTGTGCAGCACAGACTGCTGAGAGGCACGGAGGAAGAGAGTGAATGACATTCTGAAAGGTACCAACATGGATGCGGAGCCTCGCCAATTCCAGTGCTGTGGCCAGCTGCACTAGTTTTCTTGGCTGAGTTTCCATGGGACGAACAGCCCAATGGGGGTGGCAACAGATTCTCGAGCACGTTTAAATCCCACAAGTTTGATGGCCATGGAGTATGGTAAACTCGTCCTGGTGTGACTAGTACCACACGCATACTCTGGGAGCTGTGTGACAGGTAGTATTATCGTGTTGGTAGATGCCATCGTGCCGAGGAAAACCAAACTGTATTTAGGAGTGGACCTTGTCCCCAAAGAATAGGTGCATAGATATGTTAATCCACTGTGCCTTCCAGAATGACGAGATTACCCAGGGAGTGCCACAAAAGCATTCCCCACACCGTAACGTTCCTTCCTTCGACCTCGACCCTTCTGAAGATTGTTGTAAGATATTTATTTATACAAGTTTCATGCCGTACGCACTAATGACAGTTTGTCCAATGAAGTATAAAACATGATTCATCAGAAAAGGCCACCTGACGTCCAGTTGCGGTATTGGCAAGCAAATTCCAGTCTTCACCACTGATGAAATGCAGTCAGCATGGGTGTCTGAACTAGGCAAGTGCAGAGGACCACATGCAGCACTCTTCGCTGAATGGCCGTTGAGGAGGCATTTTTGGTAGCCACGTGGTCTACTAGGTGTGCCACTTGCTCAACAGTTGGATGCCTCTTTGCGAGGACACATCTCTGCAGCTGCTGCTCAGCACTGTGGACGATGGCCCATTGTGCACCACAGTTGCCTCAGCGTTCGTTTTAGACAACATTATTTTGCCTTGCACGGTATACTTTTACCATGGCAGCTAGCGAACAATTTACAGACATGGTCGTTCCGGAAATACTTCTACCCATGACTCCAAAGCCAATGTTCCTGCCCATTTGGACCTCAGTCGAACCCCTCTGTTTCCACATTACGACAACGATTGCACTGTTCTCAGCGTCCTTCCGACATGCTTTATATGCCCTCCACTGATAGTGGTGTCACCTGCTGTCAGTGAGTGGCTGCTGCATGTTGACGTCGAACATAAGTGGTGGTCACATTAATGTGAGTGGGCCATTAATGTCTCTCTCTCTCATTGTCTCTTTTTTCTCGCACTTGCACTTTTTTCTCTCTCTCTCATGGTTCCTTTTCTCCCACTGGCACTTTCTCCTGTCTCCCCCACTATTACTTTCTTCATCCCTTTCTCTCGCTCTTCCTTAACACTGTCTCCTTCTCTGGCACTTTTACTGTCTCTACATCCAACTGCACAGTCTTTGTGCCGTTCATTTTCTCTCCCGTTACCAATGTCCATTTGTTTCTCGCTTACAGTCTGCTGTCATTTCCAATCGCCCTTGTCTCTTTTCCACACGTTTCCTAGGTGGTGGTTCACTTAGGGTTTAAATCTCTAGACTGGGAATCTTTATCGAGTGGGCTTAGGAGACGGGGGCAAAAGGGCAAATACAATCTTGTGAAAGTTTGGGGAGAGTGTGGGAGGGGGGGGGAGATTATGTACGGTCTCATCTCTCTTTTTCATTTCCACTGACTCCAATCTCTTAGGATCCTTTTGCTAATATCTCTAGCCATCTCCCTTTCTCTTTTAGTGCCAGTGCCTCTCACTGATCAACATTATCTCCTCTCTCTCTGGTTCCCGCTGTATTGTCTTCATCTGTCTCCCTCTTCCTATCGCAGTCAAATTCTCTCTTCCATCGTCATTCTCTCCTTTTTTCTTTCTCTACCACTGATATTGTCTCCTCGCTCTTTTGCCGTCACGATGTCTACGCTACTCTCATTCAGCACAAAAATGTGCCAAAGTTTTGTGAGGAAGGTGGAATGAGGATTTAGGAAAATATTTCGTAATTTTCGTCAGAGTCTTTTAAACAGGAGCATATACGCCATTTTTGTGTCTGTTTCTATTTTCTGTTACAACAGTGTGAACAGCTTATATAAAAAGAATCTGTAAATCAGTAAAGTTTTGCAGTTTATTTATACTGCCAAAAAATTATGTGCACTGCCCATCGCGAAGTTGGATGCCACCCCGTGGCGTTGTGGGCACTGACGCGATAACAAAAGTAGGACAGTGCTGGTGCACCCACAACTGTTTCGGAGCACAGCGTCCATCGTACATTGTTGAACGCGGAGCTCCGCTGCAGAGCTACCCTACGTGTTGACATATTGACCCTACGGCATCGTCAATACGATAGTTGTGGGCGTGGGACCATCAGGATGTGTCTGTTGATCGATAGAAACATGACGGGTCCTTGGGTGAATCGCATTTTTGCTACACTAGGTCGATGGTCGTCTCCACAAACGCCGCTGGACCAGGTGGGCATAGAGACCTAATAAGAAAACGTGCTGGCCTGAAGCTGTGATTGGACAACAGGGATAGCAGACGTATCAGCTGGGTATGTGAACAGAGTTACCATGATTATAAGACCGATGAATAACATCACCGCAGTAGGCACTGAATTCGCTTCGCAGAATAAAGACAACGTACAGGTCGGGAACGATCATACGTTAGTGAACAAAGAAGGGAGGGAAAACAGCAGTTTATCACAGATCTGTTCGGGAGAGAGTAATGGAAATGACCTGTTATGAATGTATTACCACCGGTGTTAGACACTCTCGGATGTAACAGAGTAAAAATGAGCACCTAAGTCGTTCTCTGCAAATTCTGATTTTTCTTATTTCATTGCGATGATTGTAGCTCCCTATGTAGGCTGGCGTCAACAAAATAGTTTCGCATTGGAGGAGACAGTGAGAGATAGAAATTTCGTAAAAAGATGTCGTCACAACTAGAACAGTCTGTGTTTCAACGGTTGGCATCCCGGCTCACATATCGTATCCGTGACACTCTCTTACTTCTGTTTAACTATAATTCAAAACTAGCAGCCCTTCTCCGAAGTTCTCCGATGTCCTCTGTCAGTCCAGTCTGGCAAGAATCCCATACCGTGCAACAATATTCGGGGTTTGGACAAGCGTAGTGTACCGAGTCTCTTTAGAAGATTTATTGTATCTTCTAAGTATTTTAACAACAAAACGAAGTATATGGTTCGTCTTCCCTGCATTTTTATGGAACGGTTGCCTTTTACGTTTTTCATAATTGTAATCCTTAGGTCCTTTGTTGAATCAACAACCTCTAAATCTGAATTTTTTGTCGTGTAACTGAAATGTTCGGATTCCTTTTTTAGTGCTCTTGTGAAGGACTTAAAACCTTTTATTATTCTAGGTTAACTGACACTTTTTGTAGCATACACAAATCTTGTCTAAATAATTTTGTATTTTGTATTGATTTTCAGATGACTTCATTAGACGAAAAAAGACAACATAATATGCAAACAGTCCAGCGGACTTTTTTTATATTGTCTCGCAAATCATTTATACACACACACACACATATATATATATATATATATATATATATATATATATATATATATATTTGTGGACTGGCAAGACAGCCAATCCACTAGGACGGGAGGCCGAAGGGCACGCGTTGAAGCTCACGCAGGATGGCGTGAGGTCTGGAACAGGACAAGGTCTTTATAGTAGCAAAAATAGTACGTAGCTTCTGGAATACTTAACTTTAATCCATAATTGGTGAACATCGGTCTGACGGTACATGCATCACAAGATAAATAGCAATTGATAATGGCGCCTTGCTAGGTCGTAGCAAATGACGTAGCTGAAAGCTATGCTAACTATCGTCTCGGCAAATGAGAGCGTAATTTGTCAGTGAACCATCGCTAGCAAAGTCGGCTGTACAACTGGAGCGAGTGCTAGGACGTCTCTCTAGACCTGCCGTGTGGCGGTGCTCGGTCTGCAACCACTGATAGTGGTGACACGCGGGTCCGACGTATACTACCGGACCGCGGCCGATTTAAAGGCTACCACCTAGCAAGTGTGGTGTCTGGCAGTGTCACCACATATACACACACACACACACACACACACACACACACACACACACACACACACATATATATATATATATATATATATATATATATATATATATATATATCAGAAACAGCAGAGGGCTTATAAGACTATCTTGGGGAACAAGAGATATTACTGATTTTTCGCTGGATCACTTCTCGTCGGTTACTAGGAACAACTGCAATGGACTTTGTTGACAATTATTACTCTCTGAATAATCAGAGCGTATGTATCATTCTCTTCACTGAGGATAGATTCATTACAGGGTAAGGAATGAAAATTATCTCTCGGACTTACATCAATCAAAATGATTCCACCAAGTGCTGATGAGTGACCAAAACCATCAGATGACTGCGTTTATCGCTTCGTTCGTAACCTCAATAGGATAAGTAGATTTCAGTCTGCTGAACTTTATTCTCACAGCAATCCACGAAGAGCCGGCCGGAGTGGCCGAGCGGTTCTAACCGCTTCAGTCTGCAACTGCGCGACCGCTGCGGTCGCAGGTTAGAATCCTGGCTCGGGTATGGACGTTTGTGATGTACTTAGGTTAGTTAGGTTTAAGTAGTTCTAAGTTGTAGGGGACTGATGACCTCCGCTGGTAAGTCCCATAGTGCCCAGGGCCTTTTGCACCATTTTTTGAACCAATCCACCAAGAGAAGCTGTTTATGTACCCTAAGTACGTATGTGATTACGTTGAACTACTCGTATCTGCAGAGTATCGCAAATCCATTTGCCGTCTGTAATGGAAAGACAGTTGTATGCCTTCTTGCCACCGGTGCCTTAGACTTCACTTATGTTCCACTCATTCCTGTCTCGGTTTATGTTCAATGTAGGTCAGCAGTGGTACAGCACATATGGATTTATTAAAGCAGATTTTCGCGATATGTATCCAGTGTAAGGTGCCGCTGGATGTAACTGGCAGTCGGCTCAACGACGCAACGATAAGCTTTGCTCACAGACGACAACTTCATCGAAGCATGTTTGCAAATGAACATTGACAAGTATGGTAGACAAAGTTGTGTGTAAGACAGGACTCTAGCAGTGCCAAGGATATCTCAACACCCGATCTTGAAGAAGAATTGTTTCGTAACAATGTGACTATCCTGTGTCCAGTTCCTCAGAACTTTACAAAAAATCCGAATCTACGCCCTAGCTTTGCATTTGTTTTCATCAGAACTTCTACAGCTAAACACGTGACGTCTTGTAACCACCGAAAGCTCTGTGTGTTTCTAAGAGTGTTCGTTGTAAGGACTAACGACTCTAGTTTCCCTGGGGAGGTGATTTATTTTGGGTAACAGACGAGCAGAGGCTGCTACGAAAACGGTTTCGGCTCTGCAGCCGGGATTAGCGGTCAGGATTTGCACGCCAGCACTCAGTTTCCCGGACAAACAGCGGCCGCTAACGACCCTTGCCCCGGGCGGGCGGGCGTTAGTCACGGCCGGCGCTCGCCGACACGACTGCGGGCAAAGTTTGCGCGCCGCCGCGCTGGCCGTGGCCGCCGCGCCGAGGCGTCGGGTTGCCGCAGCCGCCGCTCACTGACTGATACTCCCAGCGGTCAGCGGCCGCTGCCCAGCTCGGTTCTCGTGCTGCCCTGTGGCATCATTTGCGTTGCCTTTACCACATATATCGGTTTCTCAGTGTCGAATGCCGATGCTTCCGTGTCAGGATAGCAGGCAGTAGCAAATGACAGACTTCCAAAGCTATGTCATTAATTCAAGGGCATATGTTGACAGCAGGATAGCAGGCAGTAGCAAATGACAGACTTCCAAAGCTGTGTCATTAATTCAAGGGCATATGTTGACAGCTAATCACAAAAGTGATTTCATTACGAAATTCACCAGTCCTCTACTACTTTCGTGGTGAGATTTAATCAAGGCGTCTAGTGGAGATCGTTAATTTATAATACCCAGAAGAGCCAAAGAAACTGGTACACCTACCTAATATCGTGTACGGCCTCCGCTATCACGCAGAACTAATGCAACGCGACGTAGTGTTTACTCGATTAATATCTGAAGTACTGCTGGAGGGAATTGAGATCATTAATCCTGCAGGGCTGCCCATAAATCGGTGAGAGTACGAGGAGGTTGAGAACTCTTCTGAACAGCACGTTGCAAGGCATCTCAGACATGTTCAATAATGTTCATGTCTGGGGAGTTTGGTGCCCAGCGGGAGTGTTTAAACTCAGTAGAGAGTTCCTGAAGCCACTCTGTAGAAATTATCGACGTGTGCGGTGTCGCATTGTGCGGCTGGAATTGCCCTAGTCCGTTGGTATGCACAATGAATGGATGCTTACGTACGTGTCACCCGTCAGAGTCATATCTAGACGTATCAGGGGTCCCGTATCACTCCAAATGTACACGCCGCACACCATTACAGAACCTCCACCAGCTTGAACGGTCCCCTGCTGACATGCAGGGTCCATGGATTCATGACGTTGTCTCCATACCCGTACACGTCCATACACTCCATAGAGTTTGAAACTGCTCTCGTCCGAGCAGGCAACATGTTTCCATTCATCAACAGTCCAACGTCGGTGCTAACGTTCCCAGGCTAGGAGTAAAGCATTGTGTCGTGTAGTCATCAAGGATACAAGAGTGGGCCTACGGCTTCCAAAGACCATATAGATGAAGTTTAATTGAATGGTTTCACGATGACACTTGTTGATGGCCCAACATCGAAATCTGCAGAAATTTGTGGATAGGTTGCACCTCTGTCGCGTTGAACGATTGTCTTCAGCCGTCGTTGGTCCCGTTCTTGTAAGATCTTTTTCCGGACGAAGCGATGTCGGAGATCTGATGTTTTACCGGATTCCTGATATTCACGGTACACCCGTGAAATGGTCCTACGGAAAAATCCACTCTTCGTCGCTACCTCGGAGATGCTGTGCCCCATCGCTCGTGCGCAGACTATCAGACCATGTTCAAACTCACTTAAATCTTGATAACATGCCATTGTAGCAGCAGTAACCGAGCTAACAACTGCACCAGACGCTTGTTCTCTTGTATAGGCGTTGTCGACCGCAGCGTCGCATTCTGCCTGTTCACATATCTCCGGATATGATGCCACGGTTCGTGCGGGTTCCCCCCCCCCCCCCCCCCCCCACTCCCCCTCCGTCAGAGGATCGAGTTCTCATGCCTAGAACCGAGGACCTCAGAAGTTTGGTCCCATAGGAACTTACCTCAAATTTTTCTGGATTTGAATAAGCACGCCTGTACCAGTCTCTTTGGCGCATCAGTGTATGTCTCAGTGTTCTCCAAGCTCTGACCTAATAAACCATACTGAAAAGGTACTGATTTCATCTACAGTCATTAAAAAATATCAGATAGAGGAAAGACACCTGCTGCCTTGGGCGAAGATGTACCGGAATCATGCCCATAATTTTTCAAACTGTTGCTCAATGGAAAACGCTGGCACAGAAGGTGCAGGCGATAACGAATCACATGCAGGTCAATGCAGTCCCATTACTAATCCAGACTAGGTAACTGCTTTAAACTAATTTTTCCGTGGTCTAATTGAAATATGCAAATCCTAGGTCCTCGTATTGATAGTGACTTGGGGATAATGATAGGCGAGATGACTGTATTGCACATTCATCACTAAAATGCAAATTTATTACACCTTTAGCCCATATTAGTAATATAAATTAACTTGAATACGGTTAATTGTTTCTTCTATCAGACATACACTGGGAGCTTGCCACATGGTGGATTCATCGTGGTCCAGACAAGCAAGCACTTGCAATCAATTTCGCGAACGTTTCCATCTGTGTTCCTAGTCTGCACTCATCCATCGTAACTTACGCAGCAGGGGTGACTTAGAGGGATGAGGGCGGGTACACTGACGAAACGAGAACCATACACGCCGACAACACACGCGACATACGAGTAAACTACGGGAAAAGCATCCTATTTCCAAAACCTAGAAGGATTATGCTTAAGCCGCGGTCCCTCGCATATATTGTTGTCACGTGATAACGCCCACGTTACATTTTTTTTCTATCAATGGCATCTTGCACCTTTTTATTTCTTTATGCCAGACAAAGACACGTTTATACAATAAATCATTTCTTTGTTATTACTAAATCATTATAAATTAGTATAAACATGGTATGGAACATGTGATTTGCTAAACTTAGAAATATTTCAGCATACAAAGATTTCTCAAACATTTTTGATTACAATTAGAGCAACTGTGTGAACAGCAGTTCGTAATATTTATAGCAAGTTATGAATTGAAGTTAACCACACTCCTTTTTACTCGAAAGATTCAGATATGGCTTCTTGTGACACACACTTCTGGCAAATAAGAATACTCGATGCTGTACGTCCTTTACAGATAGGGCTGGAACAATGATGCAGCGAAGCTACGTGAATCTGTTTTTCCTTTTAGGACAGTAGTGACATCTTGTTTTTTCTCTTGATTAATTTTCTTCTTTAGCTGTCGGTAGTTTCTCCTTGAAGCAAGCATCATGCTCAATTCTGTGACGAATTTTCCCCGTGGAATTAAGTCATTTGTGCTTACGTTATATATTATTTGATCATTTATTACTCCGATGTTCAACAAGCTGAAAAACAGTGCAAGAGGCCAGCTGTTGCCTATTCCTAAAACACATGTGTCACAAGGCGGTGCGCGCGGAACGACAGGTGCGAACATCAATGAGTCATGTACGGAAGACAGTACTGCAAGCGATAGCGTGCGAACTAAACCGCAGCGTACACTGAACTTAGCGCTCAGTTGTCCGTCGTCTGGCTGCAGTAGCCGCACTAGGAAGAGATGACGTCGCATACGAATTCAGTGGACCTGTTTCGGTGGAGAATATCAGCGAAATGAAACGAGAATCGGATATGTTATTTAGTATAGGTGAAAAGACAGACAATTCATGCGAAGGGGAGTCGTCAGGGATCGCAGAAGGGCGTGAAGATTTATTTTACAGTTCAAAGCAGTAGGGGCGCGAAAATTTTGAAATAGGTTATATGGCCAGATATTTAATAAAAGGGAGAAACGAAAGTGGAAACACCGGAAAGAGGACGTTGTACGACGGTGAAAAGGAGGTGGAAGTAGTTAGCACCACGCAAGGTGCGTGAGCAGTAATTTTAGAAGAAGGAGTTGGTAAGAGAAATGAAGGCGCCGCGCGAAGCACACGAGCTGCCAATGTTAGGAAAATTTGTGCTGAAAACAGAAACATGGTCTGTATAAACAGGAATCTGGAGGAGGACGAAATTCTCAGTAGTGTGGATGATGCGGTCTTGGATGATTAAAAACTCGTCCAAGCAAATATCAGTGATGGTCATGACAATACAGATACAGACGAGTATATGCGAACCACTGAAATCAAATACTATTATACGAAATATGAAGTTAAAGTTGTCATCATCCAAAGTGATGTTGAAGAAACGCCTGTGACTGAAAATGAAATAGAAATCTTAAAAAAGGATCGGAAAATTGAAATTAATTGAACTAACGAAATATCGAAATACGTGCTGACTCGTTGTCTTAGAGCAGCATTCATGCTAGAATCAGACAGTTAATGTGAAATGAGTGATAGTTCACACGAAGAAAACTTAGAAATAGAGGAAAGAGAACAAAGCATAACGAAAAATATATCTGAAAAGCAAAATGAGATTTTTCTAAACGAAATCCGGCGGTAGATACCGAACCACAAAAGAGACATCAGTTTATACGGTTCTGGGACAAGATTTGATTAGAGTCGTAAAAGACTTTGAACTCAGAAAACCGAAAAAGTCCCCGGATATTTGTATTTCGCCAGTAAATAACATATTTTGGAGCGATGTGATGGTCGAAGAAGATTTGTTATGATACGAACAAGAAAATTCGGAAAATAGAACACCCAAACAAACTATCTTCCCAGTCGAAATTTAAGGTACTGAATTGCAAGTACTTTTAGACACTGGATCTCAAAATACTGCTAGTTCACAATCTTTCTCTGAACACATTTCAAATACATCTGGGATAGTTCTGATGCCAGTAAATGGTGTGAAAATTGTAGGAGCAACTGGGAAATCCAGCAAGCCGATTCGAAGACAAGTGTTGGTACAATTTGAAATAAATAGACAAAAATTAGAAAACGACTTTCTGGGTGTACCTGAGTTGAGTGCTGCAATGATTTTTAGGTATTGATTGGTTAGACAAGGAAAATTGCTGATTGCAGCAATGGGATTGTCAAAACTAATAGTACACCTGGCATTTTTGAAAGTAGGTTTGTAAAAACGAAACTTCACAGGACACCAAAGTTGATATTACAAGTAGATGCAGTCAATGAAGGTTTCTCCAATTTATATGAAATATACCATTTGAAGAACGTAAGGACTGATAAAACAAAAATAGAAACTTTTAAATAAATAATTGAGGAGATACAAGAACTTACATCAGAACAGAAAGATGATTTGCTCAACATTCTGACTTATAATCAGGAAGTTTTTACAGATAAACCAGGGATATTAAAGAATTTTGAATACCGTATTGAAACAGTAGAACACGAACCATTTATCGTGAGACCTTATCCTGTGCCCCTAGCTAAGAGAGATGCCGTGTAGGTAGAAATCGACAAAATGATGGAATGGGAGGTTATTGAGAGGAGCAATAGTAAATATATACTACTGGCCATTAAAATCGCTACACCAAGAAGAAATGCAGATGATAAATGGGTATTCATTGGACAAATATATCATACTAGAACTGACATGTGATTATATTTTCACGCAATTTGAGGGCATAGATCCTGAGAAATCAGTACCCAGAACAACCACCTCTGGCCATAATAACGGCCTTGATACGCCTGGGCAATGAGTCAAACAGAGCTTGGATGGCGTGTACAGGTACAGCTGCCCATGCAGCTTCAACACGATACCGCAGTTCATCAAGAGTAGTGACTGGCGTATTGTGACGAGCCAGTTGTTCGGCCACCATTGAGCAGACGTTCTTAATTGGTGAGAGATCTGGAGCATGTGCTGGCCAGGGCAGCAGGCGAACATTTTCCGTGTTCAGAAAGGACCGTACAGGACCTACAACATGCGGTCGTGCATTATCCTGCTGAAATGTAGGGTTTCGCAGGGATCGAATGAAGGGTAGAGCCACGGGTCGTAGCACATCTGAAATGTAACGTCCACTGGTCAAAGTGCCGTCAATGCGGACAAGAGGTGACCGAGACGTGTAACCAATGGCACCCCATACCATCACCCCGGGTGATACGCCAGTATGGCGATGATGAATACACGCTTCCAATGTGCGTTCACCGCGATGTCGCCAAACACGGATGCGACCATAATGATGCTGTAAACAGAACCTGCATTCATCCGAAAAACTGACGTTTTGCCATTCGTGCACCCAAATTCGTCGTTGAGTACACCATCGCATGTTCTCCTGTCTGTGATGCAGCGTCAAGGTTAACAGCAGCCATAGTCTCCGAGCTGATAGTCCATGCTGCTGCAAAAGTCGTCGAACTGTTCGTGCAGATGGTTGTCTTGCAGACGTCCCCATCTGTTGACTCAGGGATCGAGACGTGGCTGCACGATGCGTTACAGCCATGCGGATAAGATGCCTGTGATATCGACTGCTAGTGATACGAGGCCGTTGGCATCCAGCACGGCTTTCCGTATTACCCTCCTGAACCCAGCGGTTCCATATTCTGCTAACAGTCATTGGATCTCGACCAACGCGAGCAGCAATGTCGCAATACGATAAACCGCAATCGCGATAGGCTACAATCCGACCTTTATCAAAGTCGGAAACGTGATGATACGCATTTCTCCTCCTTACACGAGGCATCACAACAACGTTTCACCAGGCAACGCCAGTCAACTGCTGTTTGTGTATAAGAAATCGGTTGAAAACTTTCCTCATGTCAACCCATGGTAGGTGTCGCCACCGGCGCCAACCTCTTGTGAATGCTCCGAAAAGCCAATCATTTGCATATCACAGCATTTTCGTCCCGTCTGTTAAATTTCGCGTCTGTAGCACGTCATCTTCGTGGTGTAGCAATTTTAATGGCCAGTAGTGTAATAGCGCTCTCATTATTGTGAACAAGAAAGTTGGAGGCGTGCTAGAAGTAATCGATGCACGAACTCTAAACAAAGTTGTCAAAAGAGTAGTAGATCGTCATGAAAATTTTGACGATCTGTTGAAAAGTTCCATAATGTGCGATATTTGAATATCTTAGGCCTCACTGTGGGGTATTGGCAAATCCAACTACATAAATAGTCTCGAAGGCATACCACATTTCTATTTGTGCGCAAATGATACCAACATAAAGTTGTTCATTTTGGTCTCAATACTCCCGTCTCAGTCTTCATTAGGGCTTTAGATTCTGTACTAGGAAGGGAACTAAGTGCTACATTGACAGTCTATGTGGACGACTTGTTGATCGCCACAGAAAACTGGAAAGAATATTGCGAATTGTTAAACAAAACCCTTTCTGCTCTTGAGACAGGATAAATCACATTAAAGCTGCATAAGTGCGAGTTAGTAAAACAAGAAATAAAATTCTTCCGACACATTATTACCACTAATGGGATTGTAAAGGACCCAGAGAAGTTAAGTGTTATAGAAAAAAGCCCGCCACCTAAGAACTGAAAGCAATTAAAAGCGTTTCTCAGTCTCTATGGACTTTACTGCAAATTTGCGATGAGACAAGCGTTTAATAGCCCTCATTTAAATTAGTTGCTTAAGAAAAATAGTACATTCACTTGGACACAAGAATTCCGGTAAGGTCTAGAAAATCTGAAGAAAAATTATTAAGTAATAACATTTTGCATCACCTTATTTTGAGTGAAACATTTCATATGAGTACTGATAGCAGTGAATATGGGATCGATATAGAAAGTTTCCAAGAGAACATAGACTCAGTGGAACAAAAA
Source organism: Schistocerca piceifrons (assembly GCF_021461385.2). Lineage (NCBI taxonomy): Eukaryota > Metazoa > Arthropoda > Insecta > Orthoptera > Acrididae > Schistocerca > Schistocerca piceifrons. Next base: position 685,784,757 of record NC_060139.1, on the reverse strand, counting down.
CGCAGGACAATAGCTTTCGCCAGTCGAACCCTGACTAAGTACGAAAGAAATTACACCATTTCAGAAAAAGAAACTCTAGCTATCCTATGGGGTTTGAAAAAATTTCGAAATTATTTATGGGGGGCATAAAAACATTATACATGCTAATCACAAAGCATTGACCTTTCTTAAAGATTGCCGCTTATTTACCAGCAGATTAAGCCATTGGGCACTGTACCTCCAGTAGTTTAACTAAGGGGTTTTCTATGTTAAAGGAAGTGACAAACATGTAGCAGATTTTCTATCCAGACTACCGGAGGGAATAGACAGTGTGGCAGAGGAAAATAACGAAGATGGCACTTTTCAAATGAGATTCATGAAAGGGGCTCAGGGGAAAAAGCAAATCGAACAAATTTGCAAAAATATGCGGTACTATCAAAACGAAGATGAAGTCTGGAAGTCAGTTAAAGTAAATTTTAACAATACCACGTATCCCCAAATTTGTAAATTTTATAAGATCTTTAAACGCATTTTATACATAAGGCAAGATGCGTATAGAGAGGAGTGGAAAGTATGTTGTATATCTCAATATGAGACCGAAGTCATTGATTAGTTCCACCTCACCTTAGGACACTGTGGTCCGAAAAAGTGTATTGAAAAACTCTCCGATGTAGTAGTAATAAATATAAGTGCAACAAAGAAAATAACAGATCGAATTAAATCATGTGACATCTGCCAAAAGGCAAAAGTTACAAATCGAACCAACCAAGGTTATATGCAGAACAATGTACAGGAAGACACTCTTGACTTATTATCAGTGGATTTGTATGGGCCTCACCCGAAAACTTCCAGAAATTGTACATACATTGTAGTGATATTGGAAGTATATTCTAAATTTATGAAATTATTTCCCATTAGAAAAGTTAATGTAAAAACAGTATATAATAGAATAACTGACTATTTCAATACGAAAGGAAAACCAGAGGCAGTACTATCAGAAAATGGGCCTCAGTTTATTTCAAAAATATGGAAGGAAGGGATGGTACAGAATGGCATCTAAATGAAATATATTTCGGCCTACCATCATTCAAGTAATCCAGTGGAACATTATAAGCATGAACTAGGTAGGTTGTGTCGAACTTACTGCCACCACAACCATAAGACATGAGGCAACTTCTTCGCGGATTTTCAAAATGTAATGAAAACCTTCCTCCATGAAACTACAGGATTTACACACAAGGAAATTCTACTTAATTATAAGAGCAAAAGTATAATTGAAGAATCATTACAATTTCCACCCTATGTAGAACTATGTCTGAAAGAGAAAAAAGACTATGTATGAAAAAGGATGAAAGTAAAAGCGGAAGCCAGGTCTAAAAGGCACGATAAGGGCCTTAAAGCGACCAAATTCAAAACTGGTGCTTTTGTTCTTGTAAAAACTCACGACAAATCTAGTGAAATAAACGAGGAAATTTCTAGGTTCAAATATATTTATGAAGGTTCCTTTTAACTGCAAGAAACTCCGCACAATAATGCCTGTTATCTTATTTATCCTGAGTCAAAGAAGCCATTGGGTGTTCGTAATATTGTAGATTTAAAACCTTATGTCCACAGAAGTGAGTAATAAGAGGTAAAAGTGGAAAAGCGCGTACCTAATTTACTCTATATGTTCTTGTCCTGGATGCTGTATTGCCGAATGTTGTCATGTTGGAAAAAACTGATTTTGTTATCAGATTTCTGATGTATGTCTATCACTTTCAGAATCGATATAATATAATGAGATAGATAATATATGTAAACTCCAGGATATGACTTCTATTATAATGGCAATAATGAAATGTATAGTACAATCAGAAGGGCAGCCAAATGTGTCCATAGGCAGAGAAGTGTTGATCATGAAAATAACAAAGGACTGCCTTAAATACAGAGTGGGCAGCATTAAAGACTTTCCAAACTGGAAGAAAGTATGTCTGACTGTGGTAAAATATTGTCAGTCATGAACTGCAATACCTCAGTGATAGCCAGCATCCCTTTGAGTTTTTTATGTGTTTAAATTTGGGTCAGTAATGAACTGCCATAAAAACCAAAATGGGCAATGAAATGTCTAATATATAATAAAAATACAGTGTCGAAGTATTTGCAAACAAGGACTGACAAATACTATTGCATGCAGCAAAATTATTTAGTTGTTATGATTAATGTTGTTTGCATTTTTTCTATGGTTTTCAAAAAAATGAACTGTCTGTTTCAAGTAAGGGAAGTAAGAAAATAATACTAGATTGAATTTAAATATGTATATATGACTATTTAAATATCAAAGAATGAACTGTTATTAGTAGAAGCAGCATTGAAAATTTCTTGCTTAGTAGTTTCAGAACTATGCTATAGGATGTATTCCACCTACAGTGTTAAAAAAATTCTTGTGAGATTGTTAGGTGTGTACTTGTTTATATATACCTACATTTTTTTGAATACTTACAACATGCTACACACTGTTACTGGTAATACAGAAAATCTTGGATTACTATGTAACTTATTGTTTCACAAAATGAAAGTCAAATATGACAGGTCTACAGAATTTAATATTGATTTTCTGTCTCGTTTTGGTAATGATGTTTATAAAGTATATTGTGTTTTATTGTATTTTGTGATATATTTTTGATGCCCAACTCAGGTTGGATTGATTATTTTTCTTGACTACTCGACACCTCGTAGGAGTTATTGATGTTTCATTGATGTATCCCTTTCGGGAAAACTCAATGAAAAATGGGGCATGTGTAACTCCTACATCAATTAGAAGTAGGTTTATACTATGTAACTGTGACTCTGTGATTATGAAGTGTTTCTTTTTTCATAGTTATGGTCGTTGATTAGTGACAAGAAATTTAAAGTTTGTTATATAATTAAATTTTATAATATATGTATGTTTATAACGAAACCATTGTACATTGGAAGCTGGTTCATACTTAGGACATGTGTATTGTATAACATAAAAGATGTAGGGAAGTCCCTCTGCTACAGATGGGGCTTGGCGCAATGTAAAAGGTGGTTTTGGCGGTAGACTGGGGCGCTCCTTGGTGGGAATGGTATACAGTCAGAGGCTAGCAGCTTCACAGTACACATCTAGAGTGCCAAGGGAGGCAATTGGAAGCTGTTTTGCAAGGAATTTTGCCTCGGATGTGAATTTGATTGTTGCACAGGGCTTTCAGCAATAAGGAATGGCTTTAACACGCTAGAAATCCGTCACCAAGAAGAAATTGTAAAGAGCCTTCAAACATCAAGAGCTGTGTATACAGTTAGCCACCACGTCGCTTGCCACCACTACTTCGCCACTGCTCCACCAGCTTCATGCATACAGATATGTATAGGAGCATGGACCAGTTAATTTGTGTGAGCGTTTTTAGTAATAATCCAAGTATTAGTAATAATCCAAGTACTATGAACCAGTGTTTAGAACCGTATATTTATCATAATCATAAACCTATGCAGGATCCCCTCCTAAGTGTTCAGAAAACCGTGTATCCTGTTTCATACAAAGTAGTAATTTATTTCTGTGTATTAAATGTGCATAAATTCAGTGTCAGACTGTGAAAATGTTGCTGTCCAAAATACCTGCTTCACAGGTAATGTAAAAGGCACGTAAGTTAAACTTATTTGAAACATAATTTAGTCATGGTTGCTATCATGAAAGATTTTTTGAGGTGAATTGAGCTCTGTGTTGGGTAATTTGCTTTAGAGGATGAAAACATAAAATATTCCAAGTGAGGCTAAGAATTAAATTTATGAATTGAATTTCTTACTGAAATAATCATAGAGTTTGACTAGTGATGCACTATGAGTTTATGGGGTCTTCACCATATTCTTCTCATATTAGAAAGATAAAAGGAACATTATGGCTACTAAAGAAATCTGATACATTTCTATAAATTGGAGTATAAACAGTGTAATTGTAGTATTATTTAATTTTATTTGTGGTATGTGTAAGTCAGAAACCTTTCCATGTCCTACCTTAATTCAGTGCTTCCTGCAGAAACATCTCAGTACTGAGTCATGTGATGATAATTATTGTAACTGTTATTATTATGAGTGGGGTAAAATTTTGCTTTCTATAATTACTGTTTTGTGCATTAATCGTTACTGCTACCCACAACTTAGATCGCTCTGTATTCATGTATGCTATTCAAATGTAGTCGTAATGAAAGTCACTACAACAACTAATGTTCAATTATCTTGAACATAATATTTCAAATTAATGTGCTTAATTGGACTGGCAACCGTTCGATTTTTCATTTGTATATAAACTTTATAGCTTTCACTATCCCCAAAGTAAAAACCTGTTTAATTTTTCTGTTAATTACAATGTATTCAAAATTACAGTCTGATACCTTCATCCATGAAACACATACACTGTCAGAAATATAAATCCTGTTAGATGGTAACATTAGTTTGTGTCACAGCAGGTTAGTGTTATTAAGTTCCTCTCGATATAGCAGACCAACTTCTTGTCATGCCAGAAAAGCGTGAAGTGGTTGGTGCTGCTGCTGCTCACGCACTGCCAGATGAACCCTCCAGCTAGACACCGAGCACTTTCTGCAGGGCTTTAGCAATTGGCTGGTTGATGTGAAGAAAAATTTGTCTCGAAATTATACTTCACTGCACATTTGTGATCTTCTGTATGCACCAGATGCACATAGTACAGGTTTGTTCCAATTAATACACCACATTTACACATTTCACTGGACATACATTGTAAATTGTACGAAAACTGCACTATATGGATCTAGTACTTACAGACGAATAGAATGACATAAAAATAAATAATACTGAAGACGCCCACCATGAATAGGCTAGACCTGGTGCTACGCACTATAGATTAACGTCACGTATCAAAAATGTGTTTGATGAATGAAGGGGAGAAAAGAAAGTTGCACTTTAACTTCCCTAATCTTAATGAAAAATATAAAAGGAGAATGATTATTATTCTTCTATACAGCTTCGCTTTGAGAGCTATTTAAGTTTCATAAGAGGTTCATATAGGCTTTTTATATGACACTGTAGAGAAAATGATGTCCATTTCACATAATAATACAAAGAGTTGAAGTCAAACATCTCACAGTAAATACTAGTAGTAGGACAAACTATGATGTGGTGCTATTTGTTAGTGTGGTTTGCCTACATAAGTGGTAGGTATGTACTCAGGTGCAAACCTAATGGTGTTCCTTGACTGACATATCATTAACCTATTGTTCTCTTTTGACTGACAGGTCCTTAACCTATTGTCCTTCTAAAAGCATCCTTCCTTTTGATTTACAGGCACTTAATGTATTTTTCCCCACCCTCTCCCACTACCTTCCCCCCTCACGAAACCTCCCCCCCCCCTCCCTTGCTGAGTTATTGGTTTGCCCCTCTCACTCTTATCAATTTGATTTACTACTTAATTAAATTTATCAATTAATTCACCACTTCCCCTCTAGTAAACCCCCATCCTTCCCCATCCCCTCTCCACCATCTCCCTCCCCCTCCCCTTCCCTACCCTACCAGGAAAGTTTACTGCTCTGTGGTGGAGAGGAGGCATCTCTCAAAGGGGAAATTCAAAACATATTGTTTATGATTAAAAATGCAGTTTTCAGGGGTTGGATTTCTCTTGTTCATCATTCTCTGCTCTTTGGAAAGATTCAGGTCCTGTTAGAAGTAATTACATCGATCGCTTTTCTCTTTTTATTCCGATTGTGCAAGGAATACCGTCATGAAACACACACCAAATGTAATGAGACAGTTAAAAATCTATCAATCGCGAACTACGCAGGCCCCCCCCCCCTCCTCTCCATTGGACAGCACAGAGCACCACTGCACATGCTTCGAGGAGTCGGGATGCACCGGTGGCCTCCACAAAAAAGTGATGATGAGACCGTCAGCTGCCAAAATAGGTGCCAGTGTCAGTTCGGGTCCTGCAAGGATGAGGTGGCAGCATCCCTTTCATACATAACACCTGATAAATACCTGTCGAAATACGTGTCTACCTAGACACCGTTGCTGGTGTGATGACGTATAGTCTTTGTACCTGAAGTCCAGTGAGATGTTTGTACACCGGATCACCCTCAACGAGATGTTTGCATAACGGCTCCCCCTTTCAGGTGCAGGTAAAAGGTTATCAGTGCTATACTAACGTCACACATCTACGTAAATAACAGCCAAATCTCTCTCTGGATGCGCTGGAGAAATCTTCTGCAGTGCTCCCCATAATAATTCAGCATGCATTCTTCGCAGAAATCGTTAACGGTTGCTTTAGTTCTCGGTGCAGAAGCTTCCGTGGTGTCTCAGCTTGTGTGCATGGAAACTGTTGTCCAAATAGGATCTGTTTACGAAAATAGCACAGAATAACACTGAATCCATTCTTCCTGATGGTCCTAATGAGACATCACGTGCTCCCTTCCTGCAAATAGCGACGTCCTGCTTTCAACATATCTCTCAGAAATGGTAAACATTCTCATGTCTGTGCCCACAAGCGAAAACACAGTTAATCAAAAAGCATTCTTGTTGTTTGGAAAGTGAGCACTGTCTAAGCACAGATAGGAAAACCAGAACAATTATGCAAACGGAATGCAAAGCACTGTCCTACAGAAGAGAAGAATGGCTGGAATTTTCGGTGTCCTACAGCTACTGGTCTGGAGATTCCTAATGCCACAATGGTGGATGAAAAATGGGATCCCCACCAGAGGTGGATAGTTTGCTACAACTTGTCTTTAGACACTTGCTTTCTCACTGCTTTCCATAAATACATTGGCTACATCTTGTCTGAAACAGTTTGCAGAGGTTCCTATGCCCCAGCACGAAGGACGTCTTGTGAATGAATGGAGCATTCTGATTGTATCTCTGAATTTACCCTCCAGATTACTGATGCCTCCAGTGTGGAAGCATTGTCCATCTTCTTTTATCTGCAGACGAGATTTTCAGTGGCAAAAAAATTTTTTTGTACCAATGCCATATTGCACTGACAGTTAAACCCCGCAATAGTGGTCTAAACATCGTCATATACATCCCACATACTCACCGTACCGCTGTGCAGCGGCGATGGAGGAAACTGCCGCCGTAAACGCGTCCCTTGCCCGCTGCTGCGGAAGCGCATGCAGCGAGAGAGAGGCAAGCCAGCCGTGGACGACCTCCACACATCAGGACCACTTGGCTGCTAGGAGTTAGAACGCTATCAATACTCCCACCGCAAACACTCGTCGTATTGAACTTCTAAAGTTTCCGCACAGTATACATGCGACACAAGCGGTCCTGAAGAGAACTAGGTATTAGTTCACTATTCGCCCATCCAGGGGGAGCCGCGAGACAAATCGTCATAAGCCAAAAGCTTTCTCAGACTCTCTGTACTGGTGTACAAAGGATGGGAAAGCCCCATCTCGAAACAAACGCGTCCACTGAGATGCTGTTTCCGGCCCCGACCTGCTTACTTGCTGCTACGCTTTCTAAGGCCATCTCCAGACACAAGAATGTTGGAAACCAGGCACATATTTATCAGTGTAACAACAATTAAATATTAGGATTGATTCAGCAATCTGACACAGAGCAATGTGCTGGATATGTCTCCTCTTTACGGCCGAGGTTCTGGAACGAATCTCAGTATACATAGCGCAATAATTTTCCACATTAAAAAAAACATTTTATTCCCGATACGGCTATTAATACCTCCATCATGATAGGACACGCAGTAGCGACCACCAGACACTCGTACATATACCATGAAGATTGTTGTACAAAGGCTGGGACAATTCCCCAAGGCACATACGCGTCGGTATTTCTGGCCCCGACCTATTTACTTGCTTGCTTGATTTCTACACCCATCTCCAGACTGGGATTACAAGCACAAATGTATTTTCACATAGTTTGACAGAATATTATACCATTTACGCGATACTTCCCCATACCCAGCACATAGCAGTATGCTACCGATCACTGGCACAGTATAATTCCGAAGCTATAGAATGGAGATTATTTCTCTAGAAAACCGGAACTTGTAGCGAGGTGCAGGGTGCTGTAAACCACTGAGTAACTGGAAACTACCCCATTTGCTAAGACCTTTACGTGAAAACTCTATAAAAATTGAGGAAACTGGTATTTGCACTCAGGAATACCGATTTCGGTGATGTTACAGATTCCAAATCATCCTTATAATTTACAAAGTCGACTAAAGCTTTCCTCATGTCTAGAGAACCAAAAAACACATCTTCCACCCGTCTTTCACCTGCCTGATGCACACACCACAACCGGTGTTCTCTCAACTTAATAAAGGCGCGAAATATGTAGAAGTCAACCAGACAATTTACACGGGAGGGAATAATGGTCCAGCACAAACACACATCCATACTGAATATTCTCAAAATTTCCATGTGATCACGAACACAGTCCAATACATACTAAGTATTACTTCACTATTCGTTCGTCTAGAGGACGACATAGTTAAGTCAGCTACATACCTGCATCATAACAGGCCTCTCCATTCGGATAGCTCCTACCGTTAGCCAGAAATGTGAATCATTCTCGCCAGAGGCCACGCACTCCCAGACAGAATCATCCTAGGAAACCGGCAACATATATATTTTATCACTCTAGTTACTATTAAATATTACGATTGAAGTCTGAATTTGACGACATTCGACAATGAGCGAAGTATCGGAAATACACCCTGCTGCCAGCTGTGACCCTGGTTGTAGAAATATCTGTACCATTATTATGACCGGACATACTTTTCCCATTGCTATCACAGTATTCCACGTCAGGTGCATACCTTCCTTACGACTGGACATAGTCATTTCCTTTGCATATGTCGGAACACACACACACACATAGTTTATAAGCCAGATGCTCAAGGCGAACCTATTACATATTCCGAATGTTAAGTATAATACTCCGCCAATAACTGATTGGCGGCGATACGGAATAAGACTGACCAAAAATCAGTGATGGTTGAACATGTCTCATAAGTTTTTCTCGAGAGTGATCCATTGTATCTTAGAAAGAGTGGCGTAATCGACTTACGAACCGTGTGATGTTAAGAAACACGATCGCAATAACTACTGTATTTTACTGTCACAAGCGGTCTTGGTTCTACAGGTGCATGCAAGTATTCATCTTAAAAGCTATAGGTTAAAGGCGCTACAGTCTGGAACCGCGCGACCGCTACGGTCGCAGGTTCGAATCCTGCCTCGGGCATGGATGTGTGTGATGTCCTTAGGTTAGTTAGGTTTAAGTAGTTCTAAGTTCTAGGGGACTGATGCCTTTAGAAGTTAAGTCCCATAGTGCTCAGAGCCATTTAAAAGCTATACCGGCTTTATAGATCGAAGTATGGCATTACATCCGAATGAAGTGGTTTTTTTCCAGACAAATACCGTTTCACTGAATATAGACGGTGATCGCCGTAGACAAACAGTGCGGTTACACGTCGACGAAGATGCAACCTCGTGATGAAGTCACAGAGCTTAAACAATGATTTGGATGAGGAACGTAGTATGAAAACGGTATTTGCAACTCCCACATACCAACGCTAGACATTTATTTTTCCAGTATTTGTAATGCATTCTGTCTCGATGCGCTGCCGGAGGTTCGATGATATATCGACTTGGCTACAGGCGAAGGTTGAATGAGAAGGATCACAAACAGTAGATTAGATGGTATGCTGAGTGAGGTTGTAAGAAATGTATACAGCCTTTTCAGATCTCTAGTGCTACGCTTACCAGTAGAAATGATGTCTATGATTTGAACACAAGTCTTTCCATTCAACGACATACGTGGTCCTTTAATGATTACAGCAACTAGTGCATGATATTTCCGGCATTCTCATATCCTGAAAGACATGTACATACACAGACATACAGAAAACAGGGCAAACGCACTGCAAATGTAGAATATGTGGGTGTAGCCAGCTGGATGCAATCGAGTACAGTGTTATACTATGCTTCCCATTTAGAAAAATCATATGCGATAGATGTTGGCAGCTGTACTACATTTACAAGCAATTTTAGAACTCGGAACGAGAGGTTACGTCATGATCGCATGGATAGAAGTGACATAAAAAATCGATATAATTGCGAAAAATGACGGAAGATGCGTATAAATTGAGGGAAAATACACTGAAATGAGGGGAAGATGAAGAAGTACTTGCGTGTCTTCTGGTTGGCGTAGAAGAATTCTTGTACTTGGGAACAAATATGTGACAACAAGAGAAATCGGAGAAAACGTCAACATATAAGCGAAGGGAACCAGGAAACAGTCACTTTATTTCTGTCAAGGCAGCATTCTACTTTCAAATGATTTGAATAAGCGAAAAGTTAAAGTAGTTCATATTGTTGTTGTTGTTGTGGTCTTCAGTCCTAAGACTGGTTTTATGCAGCTCTCCATGCTACTCTATCCTGTGCAAGCTTCTTCATCTCCCAGTACCTACTGCAACCTGCATCCTTCTGAATCTGCTTAGTGTATTCATCTCTTGGTCTCCCTCTACGATTTTTACCCTCCACGCTGCCCTCCAATACAAAATTGGTGATCCCTCGATGTCTCAGAGCATGTCCTACCAACCGATCCCTTCTTCTAGTCAAGTTGTGCCACAAATTTCTCTCCTCCCCAATTCTATTCAGTACCTCCTCATTAGTTACGTGACCTACCCATCTAATCTTCAGCATTCTTCTGTAGTACCACATTTCGAAAGATTCTATTCTCTTTTTGTCCAAACTATTTATTGTCCACGTTTCACTTCCATACATGACTACACTCCATACAAATACTTTCAGAAACGACCTCCTGACACTTAAATCTATACTCGATGTTAACAAATTTATCTTCTTCAGAAACGCTTTCCTTCCCATTGCCAGTCTACATTTTATATCCTCTCTACTTCGACCATCATCAGTTACTTTGCTCCCCAAATAGCAGAACTCCTTTACTACGTTAAGTGTCTCATTTCCTAATCTAATACCCTCAGTATCACCTGACTTAATTCGACTACATTCCATTATCCTCGTTTTGCTTTTGTTGATGTTCATCTTATACTCCTTTCAAGACACTATCCATTCCGTTCAACTGCTCTTCCAAGTCCTTTGCTGTCTCTGACAGAATTACAATGTCATCGGCGAACATCAGTTTTTATTTCTTCTCCATGGATTTTAATACCTACTCCGAATTTTTCGTTTGTTTCCTTCACTGCTTGCTCAATATACAGATTGAATAACATCGGGGAGAGGCTACAACCCTGTCCCACTCCGCAACGACTGCTTCCCTCTCATGCCCCTCAACTTTTATAACTGCCATTTGGTTTCTATACAAACTGTAAATTGCCTTTCGCTCCCTGTATTTTACTCCTGCCACCTTCAGAATTTGAAAGAGAGTATTCCAGTCAACATTGTCAAAAGCTTTCTCTAAATCAACAAATGCTAGAAACGTAGGTTTGCCTTTCCTTAATCTAGCTTCTAAGATAACTCGTAGGGTCAGTATTGCCTCACGTGTTCCAATATTTCTGCGAAATCCAAACTGATCTTCCCCTAGGTTGGCTTCTAGTAGTTTTTCCATTCGTCTGTAAAGAATTGGCGTTAGTATTTTGCAGGAGTGACTTATTAAACTGATAGTTCGTTAATTTTCACACCTGTCAACACCTGCTTTTTTTGGGATTGGAATAATTATATTCTTCTTGAAGTCTGAGGGTATTTCGCGTGTTTCATACATCTTGCTCACCAGATGATAGAGTTTTGTTATGACTGGCTCTCCCAAGGCCGTCAGTAGTTCTAATGGCATGTTGTTTACTCCGGGGGCCTTGTTTCGACTCAGGTCTTTCAGAGCTCTGTCAAACTCTTCACGCAATGTCATATCTCCCATTTCATCTTCATCTACATCCTCTTCCATTTCCATAATATTGTCCTCAAGTACATCGCCCTTGTATAAACCCTCTATATACTCCTTCCACCTTTCTGCCTTCCCTTCTTTGCTTAGAACTGGGTTTCCTCTGAGCTCTTGATATTCATACAAGTGGTTCTCTTTTCTCCAAAGGTCTCTTTAATTTTTCTGTAGGCAGTATCTATCTTACCCCTAGTTGGATAAGCCTCTACATCTTTACATTTATCCTCTAGCCATCCCTGCTTTGCCATTTTGCACTTCCTGTCGTTCTTATTTTGGAGGCGTTTGTATTCCTTTTTGCCTGCTTCACTTACTGCATTTTTATATTTTCTCCTGTCATCAATTAAATTCAATATTTCTTCTGTTACCCAAGGACTTCTACTAGCCCTCGTCTTTTTACCTACTTGATCCTCTGCTGCCTTCACTGCTTCATCCCTCAAAGCTACCCATTCTTCTTCTACTGTATTTCTTTCCCCCCATTGCTGTCAATTGTTCCCTTACGCTCTCCCTGAAACTCTGTACAAACTCTGGTTTAATCAGTTTATCCAGGTCCCATCTCCTTTAATTTCCACCTTTCTGCTGTTCCATCAGTTTTAATCTACAGTTCATAACCAATAGATTGTGGTCAGAGTCCACATCTGCCCCTGGAAATGTCTTACAATTGAAGACCTTGTCCCTAAATCTCTGTCTTACCATTATATAATCTATCTGAAATCTGTCAGTATTTCCAGGCTTCTTCCATGTATACAACCTTCTTTCATGATTCTTGAAGCAAGTGTTAGCCATGATTAAGTTATGCTCTGTGCAAAATTTTACCAGTTGACTTCCTCTTTCATTTATTAGCTCCAATCCATATTCACCTACTACGTTTCCTTCTCTCCCTTTTCCTACTACCGAATTCCAGTCACCCATGACTATTAAATTTTCGTCTCCCTTCACTATCTGAATAATTTCTTTTATTTCGTCATACATTTATTCAATAGTTCATATATATAACAAAAATTTACAGTTAGAAATACACAGTACAGTTTAAAATAAGTCACTTAAGTACATGATAGTAGATGGCATAAAAAAGTTGGTTTTTCGTATTGGTGTTCATGTGCTTGGCACTGTTAAATATTTTCAGTTCATATCGATTTACTTTTTAATTAAATAATTTTACAATCTTCGTTCTTGATTTATTATTTTTGTGTACGTCGTTGTCGATAAGCGGCAGACGTCCGAGCGGCTGGAACCCGAAGGTCGGCGGAATCGTACGACGGCGTAGCTGCTGGATGGTCATGTGTTGGAGCTTAAGCCACTCCCCTGTTCGCGTTGTCCAGACTGCAAGACTCCCCAGAACCGCATCTCATAAGAAGTTCATGAAAACAATGAGTAGTATTAGTTGACTGATTTATACTGTTATAGAATGTAAGGAAAACGTTAGTCTTGTATCCATTCAAATGCCACTCGCACATAGTTTGTGAGTATCACTGTTTGTGATCGTATTGTGTTCTGCAGTAAATAATCATGGTCAACTCGTTTAGTCTTGTTATTTAATCACTATACCACGTAAGTGGAAACTATGCACTAGGTTTTGCACTGTTAAAAGCGTCCACCTATATGCCAGCACCGACAGTTTATTTCTATTCCATTTTCAGAGTTGGCAGCGCACGCAGCTTTAGAGCGACCACACGAAATATTTTGTTGTTGCGTGCCATGTAGGTACATTTTGTTTCGCAGCTTGTTGCACTATGTGAGCTCTAATATTGTTCACAGTTGTTTTGAAAAGGTTCTGAGTGTTGTTATCACTACGTCTTTGAAATACTGGACGGAGAAAGTCCTTCGTAAAGTTTTCAGCACTAAGAGCGTCTTTAAGTTCAATGATGAACATTATTCAATGTTGTTAGTCTTCTGTTTCACACAAATGATTAGCACTGCACTGTGTAACACTTAATCTGAGGTACAATTCAGTGTTCGTGCTTCAGTGTGTGTAAGTGGTCAGTCAGTTCATTTTATTATTTCGATCCTTCCACTGTACACAAAGCGCTCATTTCCTACAACAACGTCATAACTCGAAAATCATAATTTTTCGAGGGACGCTTTTGAGCTTTAGAAACCGCTGTAACTTTCTGAAATTGTAATATCAAACCAACAAATCGCTACAGTTTGTTAAAGTAACATTTTGTTATGATGTGGACATAAGTTAGAAACTGAAATATACACTACACAATTTTCCATAAGTTTTCCAAACTATTAACTTTCACTTATGACATTGTTGCTGCTAAAATCAGCTTTCTTTGCTTGACGTAAGTGGAGTTGTGACGTTAATGTTGATAACAAAAAGTGAGATTACCCTATGTTTGCTACAAATTTGTTCTTACGACAGTATTATTTTTCCCCAAGAGGCAATAAAAACAGGAAACATGTCGAAAAGAAAAAGGGATTCAAACAGTAATCACCATATTCATAGCATACTTTCTTTATTTAAAACAAACTGTGCAAAAATTAATTGAAACACAAAAAAAAATTTACAGCTGCTCATTAAATGGTGCATAAAATGTAGTTATGTGGTTTTTCTGAATTAATTTAAGCAGGTCTTGATTCTTGTTGGTTGCTATTTGAGGTTTTGTCTGAAAAGCTCATGTCGATGCAATATGACCTATCCTATTTTTCTTGCTGATGATATTATTTACCATATTGAAGTTCTCATCCTCATAAGACGTTTTGAAGAGAAGGGTAGTTGATGATTCACTTTCCACTATGAGAACTTTCACTGTCGCTAGTTTTATATTCAGAGGTCTCATTCAGTTGCTCAATCATTAATATCCAAAAAAATCTTCACAGCGCACTTCCGCAACATTGAAAGACTTTCCAGTTTCTTTAGCCCCACGGATAACAGTAAAGAATGACGCCGGCGTGTACATTTTCCCGTCCTTCAGCTGTCGTTTCACTTGGTTCTCAATTAACGAGTGCGCAGAATCTCCCTCGTTTTTCGTGTGGCCTTTGATGGAATATTTACGGGTTGTGCTTTTTATGTTGGACTGAGAAACAGGATAAAGGTACAAAGCAACCATGAACTTACTTTTTTTTGCTGGCCTACACAGTTATCGGATTAAAACATGAAGTCTCGATCGCCTGAAGCAACTCTTTTGTTCAAAAACCGAAGAACGGAGGAACGGAATTCCTTAATTACTCTGTGTCCATTGGGTTCATCCCAAACAAAACATTCACCTTCATTAGTCTTGAGATCGTACATTGAAAAATTAAATACATTTAATTTAGATTTATAATAAAAAACTGAGACATCGTCCTTGGGAATTTGCATAACCTCTTGTAAATCATACACCGCTCCAGCAACACTCGGTTCCTCCTTCTCATACTTCTTTTACTCTCCGCACATTTCTTACTCCAGTATACGCTGATCATAATATTCTTTTCTTTTCTCTTTTTCATCCCCCTCAGCCTTGTCATAGGGACAGCACGTTTCACATAAGTCTTTTTTTCGTTGTAAAGAATGAAATGTTAAAATCTTCTGTAAATATTCGATAAAACATTACATATTTCGCAAGTGGGATATTTTTTTCTTTTCAGTCAGCCATGTAGTGTCTGTGGATGTCCGCAGTCGTTTTGCTTCCGTCAATAACATGTTTGCTGGTGTTGGGAAGAGTACGATTACTTTTGATTTTTGGAATTTTATCGATTAAGTTTTTAATACCTTCCTTGAAATCTTCATCAACTTGCCTTTGTTTGCCATGTTTTCCTCGGCCATCCTCTTCGACCTGAAAATATGTCAGCTTATTTCCTTTTTCCTGTACCGTCCTAATAGGGTGATCGTTTATATTTTATGCGTTCTGGAAAAACAATCTGCACACACTGACTTTCTGATCATTTAGACGGAAATAGAAGGCATTATTGTTATCCATTTGCTTCCACCAACAGGCACATATCGATATTTTAGTTGAATGGGCTCCATGTTATTGTGAATATACTGTAGTTGTTTGTTTACATGACCCAACGACCAACAGGAATCAAACATCTGCATCCATTCCTCTTCCGTAAATTTTACAGAACATATCCACTTGCACTTTTCCGCACATGGAGGTTCCATTATCCTCTCGTTTCGGAGTTTGTTGCCTGTCTGCATTTTGTACGCCTTTCCAGTATTTCTTAACTTCTTATTAACAATACTTGTCTAGATGTGCTCATTCTCTTTACGCTTAATTCCTTTCTTAGCCGGACTCGTTAATATTATCGGAGTTTCGACTTGGGCAATATTAGAAACACAGTTCCCTGTGTTCGAATTAGCTGCACCGTCGCTGTCACTGTTGCTCTCACCGATAACGTTGGGTGGTACAGACGTGGCATCAGTGACACCGTCATCGTCATCTTCGAAAAATGAACGTGAGGAAGAATCTGACCTCGTGCCAACAGATGAACTTCCAGCAGAATTACTCTTAATCTCAACGTCTGCAGTTGCCTCGGTGGCAGCAGCTAATACTGTTCCTTGAAAATTAAAAATGTCATATTAGAGTGCAGAACACATTGTTACAAAATGAAAAGACGTGTTACATGTTCACGTAAAAAAAAAATCGAAGTAATTAATAACACCTCTTCCTTCTGAATGTTCTTCGCAAGACACAGAATTGGTATTCAGGTCTGCAGAAGGAGCTGATGAGATACATTTTACCTGCCATTCCTCCAAATTTCCTACTCGTTTCTTTTGAGTTATTAGTACAATTTTGTTCCTGACTTTCAAATTGCATGATTCTATGACTGGAAATAAAATTATACGATCGAATAAACTATCTCACTGATTCCTAAGAACTTTCCAAGTCAATTGGATGGTCATAAAATATTGATTACGGTAAGTTATTCTACATCTACATCCATACTCCGCAAGCCACCTGACGGTGTGTGGCAGAGGGTCCCTTGAGTACCTCTATCGGTTCTCCCTTCTATTCCAGTCTCGTATTGTTCGTGGAAAGAAGGATGGTCGGTATGCCTCTGTGTGGGCTCTAATCTCTCTGATTTTATCCTCATGGTCTCTTCACGAGATATACGTAGGAGGGAGCAATATACTGCTTGACTCTTCGGTGAAGGTATGTTCTCGAAACTTCAACAAAAGCCCGTACCGAGCTACTGAGCGTCTCTCCTGCCGAGTCTTCCACTGGAGTTTATCTATCAACTCCGTAACGCTTTCTGGATTACTAAATGACCTTGTAACGAAGCGCGCTGCTCTCCGTTGGATCTTCTCTATCTCTTCTATCAACCCTATTTGGTACGGATCCCACACTGCTGAACAGTATTGAAGCAGCGGGCGAACAAGCGTACTGTAACCTACTTCCTTTGTTTTCGGATTGCATTTCCTTAGGATTCTTCCAATGAATCTCAGTCTGGCATCTGCTTTACCGACGATCAACTTCATATGATCATTCCATTTTAAATCACTCCTAATGCGTACTCCCAGATAATTTATGGAATTAACTGCTTCCAGTCGGTGACCTGCTATATTGTAGCTAAATGATAAGGCATCGTTCTTTCTATGTATTCGCAGCACATTACACTTGTCTACCTTGAGATTCAAGTGCCATTCCCTGCACCATGCGTCAATTCGCTGCAGATCCTCCTGCATTTCAGTACAATTTTCCATTGTTACAACCTCTCGATATACCACAGCATCATCCGCAAAAAGCCTCAGTGAACTTCCGATGTCATCCACAAGGTCATTTATGTATACTGTGAATAGCAACGGTCCTACGACACTCCCTGCGGCACACCTGAAATCTGTCTTACTTCGGAAGACTTCTCTCCGTTGAGAATGACATGCTGCGTTCTGTTATCTAGGAACTCTTCAGTCCAATCACACAATTCGTCTGATAGTTCATATGCTCTTACTTTGTTCGTTAAACGACTGTGGGGAATTGTATCAAACGCCTTGAGGAAGTCAAGAAACACGGCATCTACCTGGGAACCCGTGTCTATGGCCCTCTGAGTCTCGTGGACGAATAGCGCGAGCTCGGTTTCACACGATCGTCTTTTTCGAAACCCATGCTGATTCCTACAGAGTAGATTCCTCGTCTCCAGAAAAGTCATTATATATTAACGTAATACATGTTCCAAAAACATCAATACTGCCATAAATATAGACAATTCACAGTTAAACGTGAATACTGACGACGACTTAGTGCAAGAGTGTCATAACAGCACATGATTCTAAAACCGACTGTTAAGAAATGAATTCCTGTTATTTGTAACAACGTATTGAAACAAAATAGTACCGCAAGGAAAGTGATTCTTTTATACAATAACGTCACAACATAAAATAATTCAAACGGAACTCATTTTAAGTGTTTCATGCACAATGTCAAATCTTTAAATAAGGCATTATGTATTGCAAAAAACAGCAATATTGTCACAGCACAAACCGATTGTTTTAGAGAGCATAACGACGTGTTACGCCCAACAGCTGACTCACCACTGGGATAATGCATTGCTGCAACTAACACCCCGATCGAAACGTATTTGTGGCAAAACGACACTATTGCCATCCTGCTACAAATTTTAAAAGCTCAGATATGACACTCTACCGTTTGAAAGTACAGTTCATTGCTATTGCCCTTGTACTGTTAGCTCAAAAATAGTGTTTTCTGAGTTAAGACGTTGTTACAGCCAATGAGCGATATTAGGAAATACCCAATTTAGATGTATTGTTTACAATGATTGGCCTTTCTGCAAAATAGGAGCCTTCCTTGAGTTATTGTATATTGACCATTACCAGACTACAACTGCCGTTTATGTTTTGCATAGATGTTTCCTTCATTCTCATTCATTCCCTTATTTATTTTACATAAAATCTGAATGAGGACCTGCATGCATGTATCGCCTTAGTCAAAAACAACAAACGCGAAACAAGACAGAAATGGTGGTCTTACAGTCTCCAAGGAACACTCACAACAAAAACAGGACTGAAAACTCCCTGATATATGATATTAAAATTCGGCCTATTTAAATATGCGTTTCAGTGAGCCTTCCTGAGATGCAAGTATCTTAACCGATAACCGTTTTATTTCTTGTGTTAAACTTTCTTAGATTAATAGCTTTGTTATGACAGTACATGTTGCACAACTTAAATATGACATCACTTATATACATACGCTTTAAAAAGCACTCCGTCTTCAGGCCACGAGTGGCCTACCGGGACCATCCGACCGCCGTGTCATTCTCAGTGGAGGATGCGGATGGGAGGGGCGTTGGATCAGCACACCGCTCTCCCGCTCGTTATGATGGTATTGTTGGCTGAAGCCGCTACTATTCGATTTAGTAGCTCCTCAATTGGCATCACGAGGCTGAGTGCACCCCGAAAAATGGCAACAGCGCATGGCGGCCTGGATGGTCACCCATCCATGTGCCGACCACGCGCGGCAGCGCTTAACTTCGGTGATCTCACGGGAACCGGTGTATCCACTGCGTTGCCATACATACGCATTAAACAAACATTTATATAGAAAGAACAAAATCTTGCCCTAACTAACAACTAGTGACTATTTGTTCTCAATTCTAATGAGACACCTCAGGGTAGTTTCAAATCAGGGATCTTATTCGTCGTACTTAATGTTCTGTCAGAAACATGAAAGTGATGCTACACTAATCACTAAACGTGAACATATAAAGAAAACATACAAAATACTTAACGACTTCTATGTACTAAGGAAAGTATTTAATTCTGCTCCAGCAGAATGGTTCAGTTTAGGTACAAAACTTGTTAATGGCAACACTTGGGTACAAGCCTTATCTGACTTCATAACAGACAATAGTGAGCTACTGTATGGGGAAAATGACGGTTGTGTTGCATCCCAAGCGAGCATCTTTCCCATGTCCTTCATGACAGCTTCTGTTTGGAGCCACGGCACAGAGCACGCAGCTCGACAGTGCGTTTGATGCTCGTACACTTGCATGTCACATACGTGTCTCCGAATAATGCCTGGTTTCTCCGAGAATACGCCTTCGTATTGTTTAAAAAAGTGTGATAATTCACCTTGCTGTGCTAGGCTTATGTACTGATATTCTTCAGCTTTCATTTCTGTTAAGTCAGGTATTTCCTGTGATTCTCGATTGCGATCATTCCCAATCTGACATTAACCCTCTAGTGAATGATTATCGTGTAGAGACAGTATGTTCTTTCGGACGTACCGAACACAAACTGAATCCACGGGAGAGGTCAATTTGTATAACATCCCAGCCTAGAATGACAGGTACCGACAAATTATTCAGTAAAAGAAGAGAGCACAATATTGCTCCTTTTTCTGAAAATCACCTCGACCTGCACCTGGTGCTTAATTACCTGACCCTTCACCCCAACGGCACCCACTACGGGTGGGTATCCTCTTAACCTGATTCACATGTCTGTAGAAATCTATAGCTTAAACCATAACTTAAATCTATCCATAAGAGAAACCGATTCGCCGGTATTGATTATTAACTGCACTTGAATACCATTTACACTGCCGATTATCGCAGCTTGTATCTTTTCGGCACATTCATTTTTACATTTGTGATTTCCCTCTGATAACTTTTGCTTGAGGTCTTGACCGTCATTATATCTAATCACGTTTACGAGATTATACTGTGTTCCTTCAACTTGTGCCGCCACCTCCTGCCAGAAGCTTACAGGGGCCGCGGATTGTTTGACGCTTGCGAAGGCTGATTTTGATTGTTTCCCGTTACCTCCACGATACGTACACTATGAGGCGGTATTTGATTTGTTCGCTACAGTGCGAAGGCTGCCAGTGAGACTGATATGATCACTCAGGCAGTGGTATCGCGATAACGAGGTTTAGCGGTACATTTTGTTGTCATTTTGTGGTTATTGTCCTGAATTAGGGTTCCAGCCACTGGGTCCGGGATTCTGCGTAGACCCGTTTGAAGTGCGAATGTTCTTACCCCGGCTGGAATTAAATCCATTGTCATCTCGCCCTTTCCAATTTGGGTTGTTGTGGTTCCTTTGACAGTTACCATTACCAGACTGTAGTCTACTGTAACTATGATGAGCATTTTTGTTCTAATCTTGGTTATACTAGCCGTTATACACATTGCTACTGTTGTTGCAAGGCTTGAAACCAACTCCGTTATGATAACCACCACTCCGACGGTCATTGTAATTTCCACCCATTTCCCATTACTATGGTTCGATCCGTTATTTTCATTTGCCCTCTTAGCATCCTCTAACAAGTCTACCACAGCAAGGAAGTTTTAGACATCATTGTCTGGCAAATGCACTAATTTTTCTCAAATCGTGATAGACATCACCCCTGATGACGATGACAATGACAATGTTTCGTTTGTGGGGCGCTCAACATTGCGGTCCTCAGCACCCGTACGAAGTCCAAATTGTTACACGGTCCAATTTTTTTCGCAGTCCAATCTAGCCACAGTGCATCACTTCTCTGTGATACTGACTCATCCCAAAAGCTTGCCATGTTTAGCTACTTATATATTTACTGAGACTGTCCTGTTTAGGGTTATATACTTCTCGATTATATTCCAGTTTACGTAAACGTTCTTGTGCTGAATTTGATCAAAATCGTCATAGGAAACGTTTCTCGAACTCCGAACGTGTGACAGCTTTCACAACTTGTAGCGTCCACAAAGAGGCTTCTCCCGTTATCTACGATATTGCCACTCGGTTCATGGCCGAGACAAAACACTACTGAAGTTCTTTACAGATACAACAGGGGGGATTGTTTTTTTTTTTTTTGTCTTCATTAAATGCCAAGAATTGCCGGTGCTCAACAAGCTTGTAAGGAGTATGCTTCGCCGGCGATGGGCGAAGCATGACAGAATCTCTGACCAGAGAGTAGTTTATTGTTAGTTGTTGCTTGTCGCGAGTCTGCGCTTGACTGCGCGAGTGGACAGCGCTAGTCTGCGCGAGTCGACAGTAGTAGTCAGTCGGATACAGTAGTAGTCGGTCGGCTTTAGTAGCGAGTGGACAGTGGTAGTCTGCGGGAGTCGGCATGGGTCGGCTGTGTGCTCTGCTCGCGACTCTGGTCAGGACTCTGGAGGATGAGTATTGTTGTAGAAGGTAAAGAAGCAGCCTTGCGCATATTTAATAATGTATGTTAATTGTAATTAATTTGTTCAAAAAAAAAGCTTCAATAATATTTTTTTTATAAAGTAGCTCTTTTAAAGAAAAGTATTCATTTCAATATAAAGAATTTTTTTTCAATGCATTATCATTGCTTCCAAGAATCCAAAAAAATATATAGCCCAGTACTGCACGAAGCTGTGTCGAAGAATGTATAATTAAGAGCAGATATAGTTGCAGTTTTTATTGAGGTAAGAATTTTGCTTTTGTTTTATTCAGAATACAGGGCCGAAGGTCAGCGCTGCTGTCCTTATAAAATTTACCAGATATTATTATTTTTGTTAGGAGGTTACATTTCGTTCATGGTTCATTATTTAATTAATATTATTGTGTGAGTTTTTGGTCAATTTCCATTTTTCAATTTTTTGCGTGGAGTTTACGCTTGGCTCCATTCTCATTTTCCATTTATAATAAAAGTTGTTGGGAGATTACAAGCTCTCCTCCTCTATCAGACTGGTCAATGTAGGTACTATTGGATCGAATCTATTACTCATTCTGTTACATCCGGGAAATGTGAATTCACAAGACCTGCATCTCCACGAGACACAGTTTCAAGTGGTTGTGTATCGAAAGGCGTGTTCCCATCCTGAGCCGGAGAATGAGACGCATTCCTTTGTTCCTAATGGCTTTCACCTTTTATTCCTTGTTCAAGTTTTCTGACTTGCTTCCTGCTTTGATTCCGCCACGCTGCAGACGTGGACTGAACTAAGTGCGTAACACCGTACGTACACTTTCACTAGACACGCAACGCGCTCGACATTTAGTGTCTGAGAACATTCGCCACGTCCTTCTCTCCCGCATATTTGGGCATCAGAAGTCATTCTGTCCATGTTAAGAGTGCTCCGTAAATCTACTAATATAATGTAGTGGTGTTCCACACCGGGGCTTTCTTCCACGTCAGTACTCTTTAACTTAACCATAACGATGTGCAATGACAACCCAGTACACACGAATGCATAATATTTCGCTAATAACAACTAACTACGCACCAATACATACGGAAAATTCTTTCACTTCTATGAGAAAATTACTCTTGACGTCAGTTAACATTCAAAAAACTGCTGCTACGTATCCTTTTTTTTTTAAATTATCTCTTCAAATCTGTTTGGACACATTCCTAGCAGTCTCACTGATACGTGATCTGTAAATTGCAAAAACTGGACTCAGCTCCTTACTATGTGTAGATCGTTGACTCTTTATGTTGTTTAATTTTGCTCACCTATTTTCTTCAGTGACTCTGGTTTTGTCTTTATTGTTCAAAGTTCTCGATAGCCGTACATGGAAGACAAACTACAATCTCATCAAGATATAGTAAAACGCATTTACATGTACTACAGCTCACTTATATACGAATATTGTAAAATATTAATTACTATTTAGATAAAGATTATGATTCTCTGGCCCCACGCTGGGCGCCACTGTCATATATTAGTTACGAATGTTTGTTAAAAATTTGTCACAAATGTGTGTGAGGAATGAAGGGGAGAAAAAAAAAGCTTGTAATTTAATGTACCTAAACTTGATGGAAAATATAAAAGGAGAATGGTTATATCCTCGTTAAAGCTTTGCTTTGAAACTTCTCTAAGTTTCATACGAAGTTCAAATAAGTTGGATTATACAACAATGTTGAGGGAATGATGTCCATTTCACGTAATACCACAAGTAGTTAAATTCAAACATCGCACGATAAATACTATTTGCTTAAGGATGTGGCTAGCTTCATAACAGAGTGACGACGACTTTTCTCTTGGACAGCAGATTACATAAGAGAACATGAGCTATTTATTTTACGGCTAAGTGTGGTTCCTCCAAGTACGGCAGCTGATAGTCTAAAAATAGTGTAAGTAGCTAAAAATAGATAAAGGAAAATGGCTGCGTCATTGTTTACCATACGCGGCGGGCTGCTTCCTGGTGTACCTGAAATAATTTAAAATTCTGATCATATGTGCTTGTATTGCTTGCACGTTTTACTTTCCTTGATTGATAAAGCCAGTTTTTAGCGATTATGTAGGCACCACCCCCAGCTTTAGGTGAATTTAGAGAATGTTGCAGCAATGGGTGCCAAAACTCAACGTTTACATATATTTTCCGAAAGACGAAAACCGGATTTCAGAAACCGGTTCTCGCTGCCGCGTTTAACATGTTAAGGTCTCAAGCGGATTTGCTAGCCCAGTTAAATATGGCGCCCGGAAAACAGCTAATACAGTATATGATTTAGTCAGCACAATCGCTATTTCTCTTCAACTAGACGACGTGTAAACAGCTTCAGTCTAATATTTCGGCTTATCCTTTGCTGTATAAAAACCACTGTGTCCATATTAGGTGAAAATTTTAAAACCTGACAGAGAGCAAGTACGTTTTAAAACCGGTTGCGCTTATTTGGCAGAGAAAATCGATTGCGGAATTGGAAAACCGGCAGCCAGAACCGCATTTCCAGAGCCGATTTTTGAAGTGTTTACATGACCACCCATAAGCGGCATTGGGAAATCGCTTTACGAAATCCGGTTTTGGGAGCCCCATGAAACGAGGTGATTGAAATTGGCAAGAACTCGAAGGAAACATGCTTTGCACACGTATGAACATTAAATAAAATTAACTATTTTATGGTAATGAACAATAATTAAATTCCGAGACAACGAACTGAAGTTATTATATCACAGACCTTTCCATCCTCGTAATAAAATGTTATCGTACAAATTTGCTACTTATTCTTCCAAGAACTAGAACAGAAGTAAGTTTTACTAGTATTAACAATGAACTCTGTATTTTCTTTGATTTTGTTACATCGCAGTTACGACTATTTTCTTACTTTATTGGATTTTGTACTTTTGTGACTTTGTGTGGTTTCACACGCAAGAAAATATTTATTTAGCACTCTTATCATTTCCTGGCGATAATACAACAAAAATTGTTCAATTCCAAATTATGGAATATTTTCTTATCTTTATGATAAGGCACAACTGAAGTACCAGCTGTTCAGAAATATCAGGAACTGCCAAAGAAACGGGTACACCAGCCTTAAATAGTGTAGGTCCCCGCGAGCACTAAGATGTACCGCAACAGACATGGCATGGACTCGACTAATGTCTGAAGTAGTGCTGGACGGAACTGACACCATGAATCTTGCAGGGCTATCCATAAATCTGTAAGATAATGCGAGGTCTGGAGATCTTCTCTGAACAGCATGTTGCAAGGCATGCCAGATATGCTCAATTGTTGTTGTTGTTGTTGTTGTTGTCTTCAGTCCTGAGACTGAATTGATGCAGCTCTCCATGCTACTCTATCCTGTGCAAGCTTCTTCATCTCCCAGTACCTACTGCAGCCTACATCCTTCTGAATCTGCTTAGTGTATTCATCTCTTGGTCTCCCTCTACGATTTTTACTCTCCACGCTGCCCTCCAATACTAAATTGCTGATCCCTCGATGTCTCAGAACATGTCCTAACTACCGATCCCTTCTTCTAGTCAAGTTGTTCCACAAATTTCTCTCCTCCCCAATTCTATTCAATACCTCCTCATTAGTTATGTGATCTACCTATCTAATCTTCAGCACTCTTCTGTAGCACCACATTTGCAAAGCTTCTATTCTCTTCTTGTGTAAACTATTTATCGTCCATGTTTCACTTCCGTAGACGGCTACACTCCATACAAATACTTTCAGAAACGACTTCCTGACAAATATATACTCGATGTTAACAAATTTCTCTTCTTCAGAAACTCTTTCCTTGCCATTGCTAGTCTACATTTTGTATCCTCTCTACTTCGACTATCATCAGTTGTCTTGCTCCCCAAATAGCAAAACTCCTTTACTGCTTTAAGTGTCTCATTTCCTAATCTAATTCCCTCAGCATCATCCGATTTAATTCGACTACATTCCATTATCCTAGTTTTGGGTTTTGTTGTTCTTCATCTTATATCCTCCTTTCAAGATACTGTCCATTCCGTTCAACTGCTCTTCCAAGTCCTTTGCTGTCTCTGACAGAATTACAATGTCATCGGCGAACCTCAACGTTTTTATTTGTTCTCCATGGATTTTAATTCCTATTCCGAACTTTTCTTTTGTTTCCTATATTGCTTGCTCAATATACAGATTGAATAATATTGGGGATAGGCAACAAACCTGTCTCACTCCGTTCCCCACCACTGCTTCCCTTTCATACCCCTCGACTCATAACTGCCATCTGCTTTCTGTACAAATTGTAAAAAGGCTTTTGCTCCCTGTATTTTATCCCTGCCACCTTCAGAATTTGAAAGAGAGTATTCCAGTCTACATTGTCAAAAGCTTTCTCTATACAAATGCTAGAAACTTAGGTTTGCCTTTCCTTAACCTTTCTTCTAAGATACATCATGGGGTCAGTATTGCCTCACGTGTTCCAACATTTCTAAGGAATCCAAACTGATCTTCCCCAAGGTCGGCTTCTAGTAGTTTTCCGATTCGTCTGTAAGGAATTCGCGTTAGTATTTTGCAGCTGTGACTTATTAAACTGAGAGTTCGGTAATTTTCACATCTCTCAACACCTGCTTTCTTTGATATTGGAATAATTATATTCTTCTTGAAGTCTGAGGGTATTTCGCCTGTCTTATACATCTTCCTCACCAGGTGGTAGAGTTTTGTCAGGACCGGCTCTCCCAAGGCTGTCAATAGTTCTAATGGAATGTTGTCTACTCCCGGGCCCTTGTTTGGACTCAGGTCTTTCAGTGCTCTGTCAAACTCTTCACGCAGTATCATATCTCCCATTTCATCTTCATCTACATCCTCTTCCGTTTCCATAATGTTGTCCTCAAGTACATCGCCCTTGTATAGACCCTCTATATACCCCTTCCACCTTTTTGCTTTCCCTTCTTTCCTTAGAACTGGGTTTCCATCAAAGCTCTTGATATTCATGCAAGTGGTTCTCCTTTCTCCAAAGGTCTCTTTAATTTTCCTATACACAGTATCTATCTTACCCCTAGTGAGAGAAGCCCCTACATCCTTTCATTTGTCCTCTAGCAATGCCTGCTTAGCCATTTTGCACTTCCTGTCGATCAAATTTTTGAAACGTTTGTATTCCTTTTTGCCTGCTTCATTTACTGCATTTTTATATTTTCTCCTTTCATCATCATATGCTCAATAATTTGAAGAATTTGGTAGCCAGCGGAAGTGTTTCAACTCAGAAGAGTGTTCCTGGAGCCACTGTGTAGCAATTCTGGATGTATGTGATGTCACATTGTCCTGCTGGAATTGTCCAAGTCCGTCAGCATGCATAATGGACATGAATAGATGCAGGTGATCAGACAGGATGCTTACGTACGTGTCACCTGTCAGAGTCGTATTTGGAGGTATGAAGGGTCCGATATCACTCGAACTGTAAACGCCCCAAGCTATTACAGAGGCTCCACCAGGTTGAACAATCGCCTGCTGACATGCAGGGTCCGTTGATTTATTAGGTAGTCTCCGTACCTGTACACTTCCGTCTGCTCGATACAATTTGAAACGAGACTAGTCCGACCAGCAAAACGTTTATAGTCATCAACAGTCCAATGTCGGAGTTGACGGGCATAGGCGAGGCGCAAAGCTTTGTATCGTGCGGTCATCAAGGGTACACGAGTGGGCCTTCAGCTGCGAAAGCCCATATCGACGATGTTTCATTGAATGTTTCACATACTGACATTTGTTGATGGCCCACTACTGAATTCTGCAGCAATTTGCGGAAGGATTGCACTTCTGTCACTTTGAATTATTCTCTTAAGTCGTCGTTGGTCCCGTTCTGCCAGAATCTTTGACAGGCTGCTGCGAGGTCTGAGATTTGATGTTTTACCGGATTCCTGATATTAACGGCGCCGTCGTGGATTGGTCGTACAGGAAAATCCCCACTTCATCGCTACCTCGGAGATTCTGTGTCCCATCGTTCGTGCGCCGACTAACACCACGGTCAAACTCACTTAAATCTTGATAACCTGCCATGGTAGTAGCAGTAACCGATCTAACAATTGCTCCAGACGCTTGTTGTCTTATGTAAGCGTTGCCGACCGCAGCATCGTATTCTGCCTGTTTACATATCTCTGTATTTGAATACGCATGCCTCCAGTGTAGAAGGATGTTCAGCAACGTTACGGCTGCGAGGAAAGGCTGTATACTAACTGATGGCTTGTGAGCCCGGGAATCAGTCCAAGTGGCGAAGATCAAAACAAAAAGGACATAAAAATTTCAGATAATTCCATTAAAACGGCAAATAACCGCATTTGCACGGCTGGGATCGAAACTACCTTCCAGAGGAAACACAGTGTTGCAGATATCACTGCACACGTAATAGGGCCATGAGCTTTTATGATGCACGAGATTGGGGACCAAGTAGCCTACTAGTAGGTGAAACGTGCCGTCTAAAAATGCCAAATCTATGTATAAAAGCTATCTTATCTGACGCGTGTTTTCGCATAAAAGAGGAAATAATGGAGGAGTAGATTTTATCAATCAGCTGTGCCTGATGCACTGAATTATATGGGAGATTAGTACTTGCAGAATCATGCTCTATAGATAAGATGTCTAGCACGTGATGGAACACTAATCATCACAACACAGGTTGCAATTTGCTATCAGGAGCACTTTTAATCGTTCTTGGAGAACTGGAGTCCAATAACCTGCCTAATCCAACCTGGAAGCTATAAGGTTTTGTCACAGACACAGGTCAAACACCAGGCAAAAGTGACCTTAATTAGATACTCTGATAAGAGCTATTTTCAATAGCTAGTAACATCTGAAGTATTCTAGTATCTGACTGTCTGGGGTCAGAGAGGTCGCACCTATGCGGGCTGCTAGATTGCAACTTCCTTCTAGCATTTCCCGAGAAAAAAATTCTGTCACTTACGCGTAGATATTTCTCATATTCACATAATATACCACTGAGAGGGCAAACCCTAACACACTACCATTTCAAATACTAACTTTCAATGATCACCAACTACATGTTACAAGAATTCAATTATGTCGCAAATCTGCATATATTATGAATCAACTGGTACAATAGCTGCCTCATAATATGAAAGTGGTAGGGAACTAGAATCTGGGAATAGCATGGAGCTAAGAGTAAATAAAATATTATAAAAAGTAATTATTTATTTACCATAGAAGGCCTATATTACAAATATCAAAACAAGTGAAATATATTGGTCAAAATGAGCAAACTTCTGAACACAAGGATCAGGAAATTGAAAAGAAACGTTCAAATTCTGATAAATGTACTCGATTTTAAGAAAGAATTCAGCAAAAGTATCTACAGATAACAGTAACAGGTAGCTGACGGTCAAAGGAGTTATACACATCTGTGAAGCACCCAGTGAAACCACAAATGCAAAATAATTCTTACAGGCAACAAATAGTAGCTGTGTGTGAAGGAGTCCTAGCAGTAGATTCAAACATATCAAAGCACATCACTGAAACCAATAACGCTCGAAACATCGAAAGAACGACACGTTACACACGTGTGTGAAAAAGGTAGCTGAAATCTTGTTTCGCAGGACAGAGGGGATCAGGTTGTGGAAAGGGGCTAAGGTCAATTACTGTTAGTTATACGTGAACACACACACACACACCTATATTCCTCAAACCAATGCACTGTTTTCTCTGTAAAACAACAAAGATCAATTCACGGCTGAGGGCTCAAGTAACTTCTCCAGAATAAATTTAAATGATTGCTTTTAAAACAGCAGGGTTCAGAGTAACGGCTGAAGGCCTTACTTAAGTAAAATTACAATATCTTCTCGGCTGAAGGCCGAAATAATATTTCAGATCAGCTAAGGAAATTCTTTAAAAGCCAAGCATTTACAAATTCCGGCTAAAAGCCATATTAAGGAAAATTCATTCTTCGGATGAAACGCCAATAAAAAAAATTCTTTACATAATAGAAAGAGACTTTAAAGATAAGCCTTTACACAGTATAATAGAGAAAAGTCATAAGAAAAATGGAAGTATCTTGTCGGCTGAAGGCCCAAGCAATTACTGAAGAATAATTAAAGACAACCTTATGGCCGTTTCAAGATCAAGATAATTAAAGAGAAACCTTACACACAAGGATTTACATATTAAAGCCACAGATTCTGAAGGCCTAAATGCAGAGCAACAAGAATTTCAAATGAAATACGGCTGAAGGCCTAATCTTGAAGTTGTTATAAAGTTCGGCTCAAAGCCATATGCTAAACATAAAGCAGACAATATTAATACACCCCTAAAGGACTAATTTCAAACATTAAAACAGCATTAATACAGTAGAGAAGGCCAAGGACAGTAGTTAAAAAATTAACAAAGGGGAAAACACAAATTGAAACAATAACAAGTGATGTTCAGAAAATACTCCAGGATCGGCCTGAGAAGGTTCCTTACGGGTGTTAGGAAGTGGGATGCGCAACTAAGGCTTAAGGTCAGATAAGAGAAGGCAGCACAGCCTAGGGACGTTTCACGACCGACCGACCATCTGACCGATTTCGAATCGTCAGATCCCACTGCACCAATAATAGAAAATATCGGCCCATGACGAGTAAACCAAAATACCTATACTTCAGACACGGCCTCACCAAGATCAAGGCATCACACACCACTCAAGATGTTTAAAAGAATACAGAAAAAACAAGTCACAACTGCCAAATTACTACGTAAGAAGGCTGCGAGTTCTAGGCAACAACATACACCACTTGTTATTACACGCGTCAACGGCTGAGGAAAGAATAATCCATCAAAACGAAGAAGTTGTAACAGTCGTGTTTTAAGAACAGGCAACTAATTACTCAAATTGAGGATCCTGCTCCGGAGGAAAGAGAAAAGTCGCTCACATAACTAGCTCCTCCAAATGCAACAGTGCTTGCCCGCCGCAAAAGCCCCGGCCTGGGTTCGCGCTGTTGAGACTACGTCGCTGCTCAGTTCCAACGAACCAACAAGATCCAACCACAGCCCGACTCGGGAAATGGTGTTCATCCTGAGAATCCAAGATGTTGTCGAGAGAGACGGCCGGCCGAGCAAACGACCAACGGCAGCCCACTTTCGCCAACAGCAGTCCCGGCGAATACTAACACCATACGAGCCCAACCGTTGCTGGCTGCCAACTCTTCCCAGACTGATACTGGTGTCAGTGCTCAGCAGACCACATGTCGCCACCCGACCGACCGACCAACGGTCTTCCATCTGAGTCGACCGTGGTCCCGGCACATACTTGCACCGTGCGGACCTGCCTGTTACTAACTGCCAATTCGTCCAACAGCCGAGTAACGACGAACCCGACTCAGTCCACAACGCAAAAGGAGACTGAGAGCTGACTAACATGCGACTGTCTACATTCCGAGTGACTCCGGCGACTCATTGCACCGACTGACTCCACCGACTCAATCACACCGTCCCGTTCGTGTCAGAGCAGAACCCTGAAATACTCTCTGTCGCTCCACAGGTAGTAACACGAACCTACTATCGATAACGCTGGTGCTGCCACTCACGGGCAGTGAAGGTGAGCAAGGATAGTGGCGCCAGAAGACATTAACAAGAATATATATATATATTCTCGCCGTTTCAGAAATTCAGGAAGGACAGGTCACAATCACGAGCCATACACGACTCAGTAGTGAAACTATTAACCCAAAGTTCATATGAGAGAACGTTTTGTACACGTTCGCGATACAGTGTGTTTTATGATCAACATTAATACAAAAAGGTAAAACTATAAGAGGTTTAAAAAAAGAAAAAGAAAATGTATACATCTGTGACGCAGGAAGAGCAGAATATGTTAAGATATTTTAGAAGAAAACTAAATTACACGTGCCCATCGAAGTGGGTTGAGGAGAATTCCGTAATAGAACTTAAAATTTTCAGTGGTTAATAAAACCGTGATTAGGATCCCAAGTGGTTGCTCGATTCAGAATGGATTCTAAAGCATACTGAATACAAATTGGATTTACGTAGAAAGCAATGACAAACATTAAAAGCCCTTAAACACGAAAGTGGCATGTGAAAATGCAACAAAAGTCTTACTTTTGAATACATTGCGGGAAAGGCAGATATCAATGTCTTACAAATATTTACTATTAAAAACAGTCTTGATCACGATTTATTTATCAAGGTAATCGGTTTCAACTGCTACTGTGGTCATCTTCAGACCTACAAATTGTATACAAAGCTTTAATTAGAGGGCTACATACCTTAAAGAAAATACATAAAATTATAAAGCTATAAAACTATGAATTACCATTGAGTGGGAACCTCTTTCTGTTGGAGAATCACTACTGAAGAAACCAGTGGACGTCTTACTATATATAATGGAGGTTCCAACCACTTCTGACTGCATGATGTCATTACTAACAAATGAGTTACAAGTCGAATAACAATTTAAAATTTCTTAGTTAAAAGAACATCGTCAAGAATTAAAAATAAATACACACTAAACTTAACTTATTAAACAGCTATTGTCAATTAAGAAGCGTTAAAAATATTTAAATATGTAGGAAAAATGGAATTCGGTTTGGCAGTACATGGGTTGCCCTCTCAAGGCCTGTTAGTGAACCATTTGGAATCATTGGTTGCCATGGTGAAGTTGGACGCCGTTGCAAAGATGAAGCAGCGGGCTTCTTTCCACTGAAGTTGTTGTAAAGTCGACAGTCGAACTAGTGGTTGCCATGGTGAGGACAAACGCCAGTGTAAAGATGTGGCAGCAGGCTTCTTTCCAACGAAGTTGTTGCGAAAGTGAAATGGCGAAGACTGTCACGTCAGTCGATGTATTATTGTGCAGCAACATGTCTTTATTGAAACGATTTCCAATGAGTAAGCTGCAATAATCTGTAGCTGACATGTATACTACACTTTCGCAACAACTTTATTGGAAAGAAGCCTCACCATGGCAAGCACTAGCTCGACTATCGACTTTACAACAACGTCAGTGGAAAGAAGCCTGCTGCTTCATCTTTGCAACGACGTCCAACTTCACCATGGCAACCAGTGATTCGAAATGGTTCACTAACAGGCCTGGAGAGGGCAACCCATGTGCTGCCAAACCGAATTCCATTTTTCCTACATAGTTAAATATTTTAAACGCTTCTTAATTGACAATAGCTGTTTAATAAACTAAGTTTAGTGTGTATTTATTTTTAATTCTTGACAATGTTCTTTTAACTAGGAAATTTTAAATTGTTATTCGACTTGTAACTCATTGGTTAGTAATGACATCATGCAGTCAGAAGTGGGTGGAGCCTCCATTGTATATAGCAAGACGTGCACTGGTTTTTCAATCGAGGGTTGGATTCCCTCACTTCTTCGTCGAAGAGTTTCACTGCCTGGGCTACTCTCAGGGTGCACCCTCGACGTGGAAGATCCCCACCCTTGCCTTGCCGTCTACTCGTCGTCAGTACTGCTCGCCGCCGCCGCCGCCTGGTCGCCGCCTGCCGGTGCTCGCCGCCGCCGTCGTTTGGTTGCTGCCTGCCGGTCCTCACCGCCGCCGCCGTTTGGTCGCCGCCTGCCGGTCCTCACCGCCGCCGCCGTTTGGTCGCCGCCTGCCGGTCCTCACCGCCGCCGCCGTTTGGTCGCCGCCTGCCGGTCCTCGCCGCCGCCGCCGCCTGGTCGCCGCCTGCCGGTGCTCGCCGCCTGCCGCCGCCGCCGCCTGGTCACCGCCGCCGCCGCCTGGTCACCGCCGCCGCCCTTCTCGCGCGCCGCCACCATGTCCCAACCCACCACCACTACCACTAACATTTTCACCTCTCCCTCCGCTGCTCCAACCACCATCACATGGAGCTCATCCTCCACCCCACTTCCCGTCCTTCCTTCTCTCCCTGTCCACCCCACCCCTGCGCCACTTTCGGCTGTACCCACCCCCAACTCCTCTTCCCCTATCACTGTCGCCCCATCGACAGCTACTGACTTTCCGCCGCTCCCCGCACCGCCTCCGACAGGCTCCAAGCCAGCACGGATCTCTGCTCGACGTTCCACAGTCTCAGTGACACCCACGCCCCCATCGTCTGCGTCTTCCGCTGCTCAGGGTGGTCCTGTCCCCCGCCATCTCCCCCTGCAACCCGTCCCCCTGCCCCCTCCCCACCCAGTGGTGTCCACGAAACCTTCCAAGCGCCCGAATGCTGACCCTTCCCCCGAAGTCTCCTCCAAAAAAACCCCCAATCCCCGTGACCCACCCACTCCCATGGACGCGGCCCCGACCCCCGCCCCCGCCACGCCTGCCACCCACACCTTTGTCCTCTCCAATCCTGACCCTCAATTCCTTGATGCCCGCTCCCTCACTCTCGCCATCCGGAAATACTGCCCCAATGCTCCCATCTCCCAACTGATTCCTCGCAAGGACTCGGTCCTCATAAAATCCCCAAATGCTTCCTTCCACACCGACCTCCTCTCCCGCATCCCTCGTATCCAATTTGGCCAACGTGCAACCCTCACCCCCTACCACACCCCGTCCTCTCCCCGTCAGCCTCAACCTCCCCGACGTCCGCCGACCTTCACCGCTGTGATCAAGAAGCTTAGCCCCGTGATCACGGAGGCTGCGGTGTTGGCGGAACTCAACTCCCGGCCCGACATCGAAATCCGCTCGGCCCGTCGCATCTTCAATGATGCCGGGCCGACTTTTCTCATGCGGATATTCACTGAATCCTCCTCCTCCATTGACCGCCTCCTCACCGAGGGAGCCCTCATCTACAATCAGCGCCATAAGGTGGACCCCTCCCGTTCCCCAGTCCACTCCTACCGCTGCCAACGCTGTCTCACCTACAACGACCACGTTACCTCTGCCTGCAAGAACCCCCCTACTTGTCCCCACTGCAAAGCTTCCCACTTCCTCAAGCATTGCCCCAACCTCACCTCTCCCCCCTCCTGCAACACTTGTAATGAACCCCATCCTACCTACTCCTCGAAGTGTAAAGCAAAACCTCCTCCAGTAACCCCTGAGCTCACCGTCCCTGTCCGTCCTGTTGATGACCCCATCCACCCCAACAACTCGCTCCGCCCTCCCCCTACTGCTGAGGACATCATCCGTTTCACCACCATTGTGCTCCAAAACATCCACCCCTTCCAGCGCTCCCACACTCTTTCCCAAATCGCCCTCGCTGCCCGTTCCATCTTCCATCTTACCACCTATGCCACTTACTCCCACAACCAGGCCCACTTCACCTTCACCCCCCTCACCACCCTCGTCTAACTCTCCACTCCCATGGTACAACAACCGTACCGTATCCTGTACCACAACGTTCGCTCCCTGCCCACCCACAAACTCCTCTTCCTCCACACCCTACGTCAGCACCGCGTGGATGCCTTCGTCCTCAATGAAACCTTCCTTCAGCCCCGTATCTCCGTCTCCACTGCCCCTTACACCCTACATCGCACCGATAACCCGTACCCTCTGGCACGTGGCGGAGTTGCTATAGGCCACCTCAAGCAACTCCCAGTCCGGCCCCAACCTCTCCTTAACAATCCTGCCGAGCATCTCACCCTCAGCCTCTTCTTCCCCGCCCTTACCATCACCTGTGCCACCATTTATGTCCGCCCTCGCACCCCCATCCCATACGATTTCCTGGCCCACATTGACCGCACCTTCTCCACCTACGTGATTGCCGCCGACCTCAATATCCACAGCCGTGATCCTGCCGACCTCCGGCGGTGGCATCAGTTTCTCACCACTCTCCAGGGAGACCTGGTTCCCCTGCCCCAGCACACCCGGCCCGAATCCAACACCACTCCTGATGTAGTCCTTGCCTCTCCCAACCTTCTTGGGCGCATCACCGCGGATGTCCTTGACCTCATTGGCAGTGACCATGCTCCTGTCCTCCTCACTATCTCTACCGGTCGCCATCCCCGCCACACTCCTCGCCCTGACGTCCCTCCTAAACTTGTCCATGATTACTCCCGTGCCAACTGGGATGCCTACCGGGATTCCATTCACACCCAGGTTGACAGCCACGCCCTTACCCTCCAGTCTCCTGATGACATCTCTCGCACTACTGCCTTCCTGCACCAGACCTTGTCTGACGCCGTCGCCACCCATATCCCCACCAAAGCCATCCACCCTCACCGCCCTGCCCTTCCACCACAGGCCGTCCTTCTCCTTCGGGAGTCCCGCCGCCTCTACCGCTCTTTTCTCCGCACTCGTGACCGGGATACACTTACCCGCCACCGGCAATTACAGCGACACATCCGCAACCTGCTTGTTGCGAAGAAACGCCGAGCCTGGCGCCAGACATGTACACACCTCAACACCACGCTCCCCATCAACTCTTCCAAGTATTGGTCTGCTTTCCACCGCCTTACTGGGAACCGCCCCACCCCCCAGTACCCTCTCCTCCTCAATGACCGTCCCTTTCCTGACAACCTCAGTAAGGCCAACCACTTTGCCTCCCACCTCTCTGATGTTTTTTCCATCCCAGATGATCCCCACTTTGATTATTCCCTCTTCCCTGATGTCATGGACCGTACGGATACCTCTGTTCCTCCCCTTGCTCCTAGCTTCCAGTACTTGGGCCACACCCCACCATCTGCACTTAACACTCCCATCACTACACAGGACATCAGCCTCACACTCCGCACTAAACGCAACACTGCTCCCGGCCACGACTGCGTTACCTACCGCCACCTCAAACACTGCCCTCCCTCCTTCCTTTCCCTCCTTGCCGCCCTCTACAATGTCATCCTTGCCACTGGCTTCTATCCCGACCTGTGGAAAACCTCCCGTATCCTGATGTTCTCCAAACCCAATAAGCCTCCATCTGATGCCTCTTCCTATCGTCCTATCTGTCTCACGTCGGTGTTCAGCAAGCTCTTGGAATCCATCCTTTCCCGGCGCATCCATCTCCACCTCCACCAAAACCACCTCCTCCCAAACACCCAATGTGGCTTTCGACCTTCCTTCTCTGCTGATGACCAACTCCTCCGCCTCACTCATCTCCTCTCCCTCCAGCTTAACACCCGTCGCTCCGCCATTTTTGTCTCACTTGACCTTGAAAAGGCCTACGACCGTGTCTGGCATCCCGGTCTCCTGTTTAAACTCCAAACCTACGCCCTTCCTATCAACTACATCCGTCTGGTGGCCTCCTTCCTCTCCCGCCGCCCCTCCTACGTTACCATCCATCATGCCAATTCCCGCACCTTCTACCCCTCTGCCGGTGTGCCCCAGGGCTCTGTCCTCTCCCCTCTCCTCTACCTCCTGTACACGGCAGATATGCCCAAACCCCCCCCTCCAGTGCACCTCTTGCAATATGCTGATGACACCGCATTCCTCGCCCTCGCTCCTACCCTCCAACGGTCCCAACGCCTTCTCCAGAATCACCTTGACCTTTTTGCTGCATGGTGTAACCAATGGCTCCTGAAACTAAATCCTTCCAAGACCCAGGCAATCATCGTAGGTCGTACCACTCGCTCCTTCCGGCTCCTGGATTTCTCCCTTACTGTCTGCGCACGTCCTGTCCGTCTCACCCCCACCCTCACCTACCTTGGCCTCACCATTGACCGTCACCTCACCTGGATCCCTCATCTCCGATCCATCCAATCCAAAGCCCACAACCGCCTCCGCCTCCTCAAACTCCTCTCTGGCCGGACATGGGGGTTGCACCCCTCTACCATCCTCCACACCTACAAATCCTTAATCCGTCCCATCCTCTGTTATGCCAGTCCTGCCTGGATATCTGCCCCCCCCCCCAAATTCTATCAGTCCCTCCAGATCCTTGAGCGTCATGCACTCCGCCTCGCCTTCCGTATCCGCCTCCCGTCCCCCACGCGGATCCTCTATGATCTCATTCCTTTCCCCCATCTGCTCCTATTCCTCGAACATATCCGCATCTTCTACACCTCCCACCGTCTTGAACCCCCTCACCCCCTGGTTGCTCCTCTCCTCTCCCATCCCCGCCCCCTGCCACGTCTTCACCGTTGTGTCCCCCCTACCCTCCATCTCTACACCCTCCATCTCCTTTCCCGAGGTGGCTTCCATCAACTCCCCCTCCCGGATGATGCCCTCTCTCCCTCCATTTATCCTTCCTATCAACTCTGATCCTCCATCCCCCTCCTTTCCTCTGTCCTTTCCCTGGGCTCCCTCTCCCCCCCCACTTCTGTCCTGTTCTTCCCCCCACTAAACCTCTCCCTACCTCCCTTCTCCCCCCCTAGTCCTTTTGTATTCCCCTCCTCTGCCTACCCCACTCCCTGTCGCGTCTGCCCCCCACCCCTCTTATGGGTCCTCATCCTCCTTCAGCTCCTTTCCCGGCTCCCCCCTTCGCTTTTACTCTCCTTTCCCCCCCTTTTTCGTTTTCCCATCTTCTGTCCAGTTTCCCGCCACCTGCTCTCGACTGTGGTGTCACATTTGCCAACTGTTTAGTGCAGTGTTCCAGTGACTATTCAGTGTTGTTTGTCTTTCTCGTGTTGCGAACAGACACCATGCTGTCGCTCGGTGTGAATTTTATTTCCTTTGCGAACAGAATCCAGACTGTCGCCGTGTTTTTTAATTGTCTATTGTTTTCCCTGTCTACTTCGTATGTATTTTTATTAGCGTCATCATCCCTGTGTTGTTGTTTTAAGTTCCACGATTTCTTTTCGCCTTGTTACTCTCTAAGTCTCCGATTTTATCGCCTGTTGTTTTTCTTATTTGTTCTCTTGCTCTTTGTCACAAAATCTGTCGGCTGAAGAGCGGCGTACTAAGCTGCTGCCAGCCCGCCCCCTTCGGGGGGAATTGAAATTCAATAAATGAAAAAAAAAAAAAAAAAACACTGGTTTTTTGCTACCCTACCAATAAACTCGTCCAAGTTCTGGACGGCCTTCCGTCGCCTTACCGGAACTAAACCCTCCCCCTATTATCCTCTTCTCCATGATGATCACTCTTTCCCTGACACCCTTAGTAAGGCCAATCACTTTGCCTCCTACCTCTCCGATGTATTTTCCATCCCCGATGATCCCCAGTTCGATTACTCCCTCTTCCCGGATATCCGTGATCGGACTGACACCTCTGTCCCTCCCCTTGCTCCTGGTTTCCAGTACTTGGACAACATTGCACACACGGAAATCAATGGCCCTATCACTACACAGGATCTCATTGATACACTCCGCACAAAACGCAACACCGCTCCTGGTCACGATCGTGTCACCTACCGTCACCTTCGTGAAGCTCCTGTCTCTTTCCTCTCCACCCTGGCCAGGCTCTACAATGTAGTCCTGTCCACCGGTTACTACCCTGACCTGTGGAAAACCTCCCGTATCCTCATGTTCCTTAAACCTGGCAAACCGCCGTCTGCCGCCTCCTCCTACCGTCCCATCAGCCTTACCTCGGTCTTCAGCAAGGTCCTGGAATCTATCCTCACCCGACGCATCCAGT
This sequence comes from Schistocerca piceifrons, assembly GCF_021461385.2. Lineage (NCBI taxonomy): Eukaryota > Metazoa > Arthropoda > Insecta > Orthoptera > Acrididae > Schistocerca > Schistocerca piceifrons. The sequence goes on along the minus strand of NC_060139.1, from coordinate 685,745,482 downwards.
AGCATCTCCGCCAGCACCGCCTCCTTCCCGTTACCCAGTGTGGCTTTCGGCCGTCCTTCTCTTCCGACGACCTTCTCCTCCACCTCACTCATCTCCTTTCCGAACAGCTTAATTCCCGTCGCTCCGCAATCTTCCTCTCCCTGGACCTCGAACGTGCATATGACCGCGTATGGCATTCCGGTCTCCTCTTCAAGCTCCAAACCTTCGCCCTCCTCATTAACTACGTCCGTCTGATCGGCTCCTTTCTCTCCCGCCGTCCTTCCTATGTCCCATCCATAACACAGATTCCTACACCTTTTTCCCCTCTGCCGGTGTGCCCCAAGGCTGCGTCCTCTCCCCCCTTCTGTACCTTTTGTACACGGCGGACATGCCGCCGCCGTCAGCCCCCGTCCACCTTCTCCGGTTTGCCGATGACACCGCCTTCCTTGCCCTTGCCCCCACCCTACAGCGCTCCCAACACCTTCTCCAATCCCATCTTGACTGGTTCACCGCTTGGTGCAACCAGTGGTTGCTGAAGGACAATCCCTCCAAAACCCAGGCGATCATTGTAGGCAAAACCACCCCTTCCTTCCGCCTCCTTGATTTCTATCTCATCATCTATGGCCGTCCTATCGCCCTCACTCCCACCCTTAAGTACCTTGGCGTCACCCTCGACCGTCGCCTCTCCTGGACTCCCCACCTCCAGACAATTCAATCCAAGGCACGCTCCCGACTCAGTCTCCTCAAGCTCCTCTCTGGCCGTACGTGGGGTCTGGACCCCTCCACCATCCTCCAATCCTATAAGTCCCTCATCCGCCCTATCCTTTGTTATGCCCATCCGGCTTGGATCTCCGCCCCCCCCTTACCTTTTATAAATCCCTCCAAATCCTTGAACATCATGCTCTCTGCCTCGCCTGTCGCATCCGTCTCCCCTCCCTCACGCGGATCCTGTACGATCTTATCCCCTTCCCCACCTCCTCCTTTTCCTTGAAAGGATACGGATCCTGTACACCTCCCGCAAACTCGATCCTCCTCACCCGCTCGTCTCCCCGATCCTCTCCCACCCCTGCCCGCTGCCGCGCCTGTATTCGCACATCCCACCCGGTCTCCATCTCTCCACCCTCCTTACCCTCTCCCAAGGTGGCTTCCGCCAGCTCCCCCTCCCTGATGATGTCCTCCTCCCCTGCATCTACCCCTCCTATCAACTTTGATCCTCCCCCCACCTCCTGTGTCCTTTCCATTAGGCACCCTCCCTCCCTCCCTTCCCTTCCCTTCCCTTCTCTTTCCTTTCCCCCCTCTCTCCTCCCCTCTCCCCCGGGCTACCCCTCCCCCTTCGTCCCTCCCCCTCTCTCCTTTGCCCATGGCATCTCTGCTCTCCCCTCTCCCATTCCCCTTCCCCTTCCTCCTCCTCCACCTCCTCTCTTGGCAGGTCCCCGGACTCGTGCACGCTCAGTGAACATTCGCGCGCCGGAGATCATCGCCGTCAGTGTTTCGTGTGTGTGCCTTCGTTTGTGTGTAGTGTTGTTCGCCGTCACGCTACCACCGTTCATGTGCCGTCGCCATCATCCATGTTATGTGCACCGTGTCGCCTCGTGTTAGTGATGTTTCTCGTCCAGCGTGAACGGCTCCATGTTTTTTCGAATTTTTGTGTCTACATTTTTTGCCCACCGTTTTTACTGTCTACTCTGTGCCACCTTTATGTACTACTTGTTGTCAAACTCAAGGCTGAAGAGCGGCGTATTGTGCTGCTGACAGCCCGTCTTTGTGTAAGGTGTTTAAAATCACAATAAAGAAAAAAAACTGGTTTTTCCAGTAGTGATTCTCCAAGAGGTTCCTTCTCAATTGTAATTCATCCTTTTATAGCTTTAAACTTTATGTATTTTCTTTAATGTATGTAGCCCTCTAATTAAAGCTTTGCATCCATCTTGTGGGTCTGAAGATGACCACAGTAGTAGTTGAAACCGATCACCTTGATAAATAAGTCGTGATCAAGACTGTTTTTAATAGTAAATATTTGCAACAAAAGTCATTTTTGGGGCTCTAATACAAAACTAAGTGTAGTAATTAATTTCAGTGAAGCTGTTTTTCTTAGCTTATAAAATTCGGCTATTCGACAATAGCGGATATTACTGTTCAATAAAATTTTAGCTTGCTGTAAACAGGCACAACGGACCGTTACACTAAATAAAAACTTGCAAATTATGAGAAGGCCCGACTTCCTGCTTTCGTGAACACAGTACAGAACCAGTATGTATTGTGTAACATACGCTCATAATGCAAATCAGATAGCATATGGAAAATGACAGGTCCCCCTCCCTCCCTCCCTTCCTTAAAACATCATGGAAATAGAACACTGTGTTGACCTTGAGTGGAAATGTTTGACTCCATGCATACAAACTACAGTACTTACAATTACAAATGCATGCACCAGATATGCACAGCTGGAATTGTAATCAACTGAGTGTTAGGCTCAATCACATTCTGGATACTAATCCGCTTATTAAGCATCGACTAAACTACGGTCAGTGATTTGCTGTGTCGTCCGAACAGGACAGAGCCAGGGGAAAAGAACCACAGGCGCAAAGACGTAAGCTGGTGCCAGTGACATAGAGACTCGCCCCTTGCACAAGTTCCACCAGAGCCAGGATGAAGGCGAGGATGAAGATATCGACTTCGCCTCGGCCAGCTGCCGGTCGAGTACAATCCGCCAATGACCGGACGACAACGGTCAGAAGCCTACTCGGAAGACAGAAGAGCAGCTCTCGCCCCCTTGATTACAGATCATCGTTCAAGGCTGACTTAGACAGGGAACGTCGTTACAACTCTTAGAAGTGAACGGACAGTAGTTGTAAATTGTATTAACTTTGTACTGTGAAGTCTACCTACGATTATTTGCGCTTAAGCCACTGAGGGCTTTTTGTGTTATATTACAAGCAGTGTAGCAGATTTCCTTATTCCACTAATCACAAAGATAAGTAAATTTTTTAACTCATTTGTGTGACTTTGTTACTATAGTCCAGTCAAATTGCAGATATACCTTGCAAAAGGTGGGGTAGAAGATTTAATTTTTTTAACTCGCTCATATTGTTGGAAAGGTTACAAAACCAAGTTTTGCCAACAAAATTTCCCTTGGGAAAACTTTCTGCAGTCAAAAAACTTTGAAAATTTCGAACTTTTTCAGTTTTTTCAAAATATCTCAGTTTCATTTGCTCCTATCGCTTTAACGTCTATTTTATTTTTTAAAGAGAACAAAATTCTCTACAAATTTGATTCTTACCATTTTTTTCTACTCCCAGTATCTAAGGCGCTACAGCGCGTCAAAAATACCAATTTTTAAAATTTTGAGCATTGTGGCAAGATACCTTATTTTTTAACACGATTTTTTCAGTTTCTGTTTGTGTGGTATAAATACATTATACATCATGCTATATGTTGGAATTTACCACCTCACTTTCAGGTATTCAATTTCTCTGTATACAACATGAGGATTGCTGGTCAACCAACTATTGTGATTCTTACATCACTACCTGAAGTTCACTATGGACCACCTCAGACCTGGTATTTGTAAAACTATAAATATAAAAATGCATCATTAAGACACACACACACACACACACACACACACACACACACACACACACACACACACACACACACACACACGCACACACACGCAAACAAAATAAATTATCACAGGAAACTGAACTATTATTAGTGAAATAGGCAACCTAATTAGGTAGGTAATTATTCTTGTGTATAAAGGCCACACAGTTGACATTAAAAATAAGTAGTTTTATTACAATTAAAATGCATTGTCAGTTACTAAAAAATATTGACAGTTCTGGGTTTGTAATACTTGTAATATCGCACTTTAGCGCACTTGACACAGGTATGAGCATCACTTCCAACGTTTTGATGGGCCAGGTTCCTCAGTGTCACCAGAAATACTTTGAGTTACGGATTCAGGGTCTGTACATAGAGTTGATCTCAGATTGACGTCTTCTTTAAACAGCGAGTCAGCCTCAGCAAGTTCGTTGATTTCGTTAGCGGTTTCCTCAACATCCTCCATAACATCTTCTTCACTGTCTTCATATAAAAATTTTGGCACGTTTTCACAGTGGACCCCAATACATTTCTTGCAAATTGAAGAACATTTCAAACCCGCTTTTCTGCAGGAGCACGCTTCGCCACAGTTCAGCTTGCATGAGCATGAAACAATGTGAAGAAGTGCTTCAGGCGCTGGATCTTGGCTCATTATAACGAATATTGGACCGTGATCACTCTGATTCCAGCCCCATTTCTCAGGAGGTTTCCAGTTTCCCATCCAACTTTGGACTTGGTGGTAAGTCCGCAACGAATGATGTGCAGCATCTTGTGTGTGTGGCAACCGTGCAAGATTCAGTTTGCTTTTTGTGGCAGACTTGGCGAATAGCTTGTACCGCAAATGGTCTAGAGTGTGGGAACAGCTGACACCTCCACTATACAATGCGATAGTAACCTGTTCTCCTGCTGTTGTTATTTCTTCACTGGTAGCATGTGGTTTATTGAACGTGCAAAGTGCTGAGGTTAGGTGTTCACTTTTCGCAACAATATTGCATTCACTGTCAAACTTGCAAGAAGCAGTGGAAAACCACTTGTCTTCTGCATTTCCTCTTCCTGGCTTTAAGAAAAATAAGTTTTCAATGCCTTGCCCCAAACCGGTCATGAGCAAAAGCAGATAAACATCATCTCCTACAATGACAACACTTCCAAAATCTTTGGTTCTTGAAATGGCAGATGTTACAATCATAACGTCAGCATCTTCTTGTGCCTGGCTTTGAAGCTGTTTCAGCTATCACCACATCGTCACCATATTTCTGGAAAAGGCGAGCCTTGACAGTTCGAATATCAGGACGAGATGATGTGGGTATTTGCTCTAACAGATCGTCCATAGAAAACTGACATTCTTCCGTATTGGTTTCCAGGTAGGCAAATAAGACTCCCTGCGTTTAGCACTACAATCGATAAGTGTGCTCAGTCCCTTCTTTTTCACAAATGGTTCAAAAGGCTCTGAGCACTATGGGACTTAACATCTATGGTCATCAGTCCCCTAGAACTTAGAACTACTTAAACCTAACTAACCTAAGGACATCACACACATCCATGCCTGAGGCATGATTCGAACCTGTGACCGTAGCGGTCGAGCGGTTACAGACTGAAGCGCCTAGAACCGCACGACCACTTCGGCCGGCTTCTTTTCCACATTGCGTCCACCACTCACCACAGTTTTTTCGCAAATGAAACACAAATTCATGTAGGACATACTCATTTTCAGCACCACAACATATACTGAATGGAAGCGACTCCAAACTGTAGGACCTTATTGTTGTGTGCTAATAGCTGTCAGCGCGCTGTGAACAATCACCAGAGATAATCGCCTTCCGCCCGCCGAAGAATAAGTACGCTTTTGTCCGCTAAAGAACAAATCCTACATACTTTTTCTTATAACTGATCATTAACGTCAATCAACTGTAGAAAATGTGCGGCACCTGCATGCAATCGTATTACATATTGTAACATAAATAAACTTCACGCAATCCGACGTGAATGTGTTCGTAGTTACTGAATATGATGCTGTTTGTCCTGGCCCTGCAGCAGAGTGAGATGGTAAATTCCAATGAATAACGTGATGAGTAATATGTTTATACCACACAAATAGAAACTGAAATAACAGTGTTCAAAAATTAGGTAATTTGCCACTTTTCTCGAAATTTGAAAAATTGGTATTTTTTGACGCGCTGTAGCGCCTTAGATACTGGGAGTAGAAAAAAATGGTAAGAATCAAATTTGTAGATAATTTTGTGCTCTTTAAAAAAGAAACTAGACGTTAAAGCGATAGGAGCAAATGAAACTGAGATATTTTGAAAAAACTGAAAGAAGTCCGAAATTTTCGAAGTTTTTTAACTGCGGAAAGTTTTCCCAAGAGAAATTTTGTTGGCAAAGCTTGGTTTTGTAACCTTTCCAATAATATGAACGAGTTAAAAAAATAAAATCTTCTACCCCACCTTTTGCAAGGAACATGCTTTTTTTCTGACAGTTTTACTGGACTACTAGTTTTTTGGAGTTTGTAGAACCTTCTTCTCCCATCCTGTTACCTGACCCTGGGCATAGCTGTGTAATAGTGTCAGGGAGAAGCTGTCTTAGCAGTGTACTGCACGAGAAGCCGTTTCATGAAGTCACAAACTCGGTCTACCGTAACAACAGTGGCAACTCGATCTCCTCAGCAGTAGCGACGAGGCCTTTACTAAAGTGGCTACGAGGGTTTACAAAAAGAATGATCGGGCAAGAAACATTAACGTCAATTAACGTTGACAGATTATAAGTCAGTGTCGGAACCGTGAGTAACACATTAACCCCCACCGTATATGAAGATCATCATGGTTCTTGCAGTAGCCGAAGTCATTCATGGAGGATGTAAGTAGCTACAGCCAACAACAAATCAGCAGGAAACTCGCCAAAACGAACTGGAGCGTGTGGCCTCGTCTCCTTGCGGATAGAGTAAGGCCTCGACTTTTCTCCTCGCCGACTTCCAGCCATTGGGCCGCTGAGAAGACCCCAGTAGTGAGCTGTGCAAGTGCTTAAACTATCCTCGCATTGCGGCCAAAACCACTTCCCCACTGCACGCTCGACAGGGCATAACTTAGCAACGCAACCAAAGGGGTCCAACAAGTACCAGAATAGATGCCAGAGCGCGTGCGTGGTTCAATTACTTATCCAATTAGTGTTTAGAGTTCAGTTTCTGTTTGAATCATTTTTCCCTGCCGCAGTAATCTTAACTCTGTACAATCCAAGAATGAACTAAACGTATAACATTATTATAAGTCATTTAATTTCTTCAGCGAGCGTGTTAGGTCACTCGGTGGCTGGCGTTGTGTTTTCTTTCACTGTTGGAGAGCACACTGCCAAATACCGCTTACTCCAGATGCCTCAGCACTATCGAGGACAGCGTGATTCGAGCAAGTAAAAGACTTCTGCAACAAATTCGTGTATATAAGCAAATATAAATTTCCCGATACCGCTCGATCATTGACGCCTCAGCAGTAAAGTTATGCTGTATAAAAGTCCTTGTAACTAGGCAGTGCACTCATGAATGAAAAATATATCTTAACGGAAGGCAGAGGCAACACCTTACAGCAAGGAAGAAACCATATTATGACGAAATACAAGTGTTGCTTATTAGCATTGAGCCGTGTAAGGCTCGCGTTCTTGCCGTTCATAACTTGACGTCGTGTAATAGCGGTAGTGGCGTCTCGATTCCTTCTTGTGTTAATGGTGCCACTGAGTTGCTAGTATTGTTTGTCCGCGAGTGGAAGCAGAAGTACTGTGGTACTATCTTTGGTGCCATGGCTAGTATTTCAGGTTGTCGTGTGTGTCTGGCAGTTCGGCGTCAGACAGAGCAGCGAGGAGGTCCATAGCGTGAGGGCAGGCCGGGACCGCTTGCGGCGTGCAGGCACTATCGGACCAAGGGGCTGTAGCTGACGACCGAACCCAGGACCTTTGAAGTTGAGTGAACCGTGTCCAGTACTAAAACCTCCACTGTTTGAGATCTCGCTGTTGTTTGTGTGTTGTTACTCCCAGGGTCGGTGAGGCTTATTATTTTTCTTAGTGAAGTGCAACCAGCGCTATTTTCTGCCTTGTGGCCGCTAACTCCCCAGTTACCTACTCTGGTGGTGGTGGTTAGTGTTTAACGTCCCGTCGACAACGAGGTCATTAGAGACGGAGCGCAAGCTCGGGTTACGGAAGGATTGGGAAGGAAATCGGCCGTGCCCTTTCAAAGGAACCATCCCGGCATTTGCCTGAAACGATTTAGGGAAATCACGGAAAACCTAAATCAGGATGGCTGGAGACGGGATTGAACCGTCGTCCTCCCGAATGCGAGTCCAGTGTGCTAACCACTGCGCCACCTCGCTCGGTTTACCTACCCTGAAGGTTAGCATACTTTTCTGGCAGTGTACCTTCCATCGTCCTGTTGATGCTGTCTGACATAGCGTGTAGTTCGACAGACTCTTGAATTGTACTGTGCATACGTTTTAGGAGGTCTACCTTGGTTCTAGTGTTTCCTTCGGCCTTAGGTGTGTTTCTGAAGACATGGTACTGTCCGTCTCTTCCGCACTTGTACTTCTGGTCTTCAGCCTTTTATTACTTGTAACACTGCTTGTGACCTTCAGCTGACAAAGTATTTTCAATTTTTTCTTAATAAGGCCTACAGCTGTCACTATAGCCTGTACAGTTCGCTAAGATTGTTTTAAAAAGCTTTTACTATTTTAACCTTCCTTACTTGTAATTCAGGCCTTCAGCCGTCGAGTATTCTGAAAATTGCCAATAATTTTGAATCTTTTCTTAACCAGGCCTTCAGCTGTTAATTGTTTGTAACATTGCTTGTGGCCTTCAGCCGACAAATAATTTTCAATCCTGTTTTGGTGAAGCCGTCACTTGTCGCTATAGCTTGTTACAAGTTATTAAGATTATTAGAAAGGGTTTTAGATTTTTTAATATGTAACTGTCCACCTTATTTGTAATTCAGGGCTTCAGCTGTTGTGTATTTTTGAAATTAATTCTGGCCTTCAGACGACGAATAATTGTGAACCTTCTTAATCAGGCCTTCAGCCACTGGTTGTGTGTAACATTGCTTGTGGCCTTCAGCCGACAATAACTTGAAATTTTTCTAATAAGGCTTTCAGCCGCCAGTGTACTAAAATCTTTGCAAAATGATTATTGAGAGTTTTGTTTTTTAAAAATAAAGTGTATGGGTTTTCTGTGCAATCAGTGGTAACTGATTATGCCACGTCCACACCTTTCCTGCTTTCCCAAGTCCCACGTCTCAGTGGTAGCATTTCGAGGTTGCGATTGTAATATTCCCACTACAGTTACCATTGGTTTGAATTGTAACATGATATTTGTCTTGCTATTTGTTGTTTTAGGTGAGTAATTCTAATGGAGGTCAGGCAGTGCCCCGGGATTGGTCTGTTGTGGTGGGACCACCTCATTTATGAGCTGCGGATAAGGCACCAACCAATTGAGGGTAGCATTCCGGACTTAGTAGCCTGTTTGCGTGCTACCGTTCTTCATCCTGTTCACGTCACGCCAGATGTTTCGGGTGAGACAGAAGCAGCCACTTTGTTTAAGGCCATTACTGGCCCCTAGGACACCATAGGCTTTTTGGAGGGCACTCAACCTTGTGACAGTAAGTTAGACAAGGTGCGGACACAGTTAATATATTTAACCAACTGGATAGCGGATTTAGGGACGTTAAGGCTGGAAGATCGTCATAAGAAATTAGCCGCCGAATTTGAGTCTTTGGTTAATGGATTGCAGTTTAAGCTTACATGTTTAGAACTTGATGGGAAAAGGAGCGGGACGTGCTATCTCCAGGGGGCGCGGGAGTCAGCCCGGGAGCAATTCTCTTGTCTCTTCCGAAAAGTTACTGGTAATATTTGCTAAATTGCCTAATCCTTTGGTGCACCTCCTTCTAGACATCACAGAATCAGTTATAGATAGCCTCGAGCTAACTGAAAACTTATTATGGTTGCTAATTCGCTTTGAGTAACACGCTGCTGCCTCTGGCATTTCGAATCAAGTAGTTTTGTCGCTGTTGTGTCCATTAGCCACAGGCGAATTGAGGGCCCTCGTATCCCGAGCCATGACCGAGGGGTTTTCTTTGCAGCAATTGAGGGAGCTTGTAATTAACCAAAGATTGACCATGGGAGTTCGCAAGCAGCTCGAGTGTCGTTATATTTGGCAGATGCAACAAGATAAAGAGGAGTTACATCAATATATGGAGAGATTAAGACAGCCTGCTTGGCCTTGTTAGTCGATTTGTTAGAACGGGATTTGGTTTCTATTCTCCTAAGCGGAATGCGGGCGGCGCATAAGTCGCACTTTTCGTGATCGTCCTTCAACCTGGGAAGAACTTCGTACCGCCGTTGTAGCGATATCTGCGTTACCGCTTACGGACGATGCGTGCCTAAGGGTAAGGTTCAGCCCGCGGACATTGTCAAGGAACACTCCGAATTATACGAGTTCGGCACTGGTTAACCGACGAGACGCGTAGGTTAATGGCTGCCTTTGACCTTCGAACTCCTGGAGGTAATATCGTGGCGTGTGTAACAAGGTGTCGTTCCGACCAGAGCGTGGGAGTTCATAGCCCCGTCGTTTGAGGGCACGCGTGCACGTCATGTGACTATAAGAAGCTATCAGCAGCGCGCATCAATCGTCCAACTCCGCCAGTCGCATTGCAGACAGTGACATGGAGGCCTCAACAGAAGAGCAAAGAGGTGTTGTTTGTTTTCTGACGGCGGAAGTAGTAGGAACGGACATTCATCGACGAATGTCACAAGTGTACGGTGAACACCGCATGTCCCGTGCATGGGCCAAGACATGGGAGAAGGTCTTTAGGGAAGGCGTTACTCACAAACCTTGACCACCCTTCGCCAAGCGATCAAATCAAAACGACCAGACAATCTAACCCGCGGGGTCATACTGCTCCACGACAATGCAAAGCCTCATACGGCCAACACAGTCGCGATACTCCTGCAGAAATTCAAGTGGGAGGTTCTCGGCCACCCTCCATACAGTCCGGACCTCTCTCCCTGTGTTTACGCTATTTTTGATCCCCTTAAAAAGGCTCTAAGGGGCAAACGATTCACCTCGGACGACGACGTCCAGCTGTATGTGCGGAACTGGTTAACATCGCTGCCCTGGGAATTTTATGAGACAGCCATTCACCGTCTTCCGTCACAGTGGGACATGTGCCTCAACAGCCAGAGTCGATACTTCTAACATACTGGTACTGGTTTCTGTAAATACGCCTCCGGCTCGTTTCTTTTTTAATTCCCCTTATACATCATGAACAATTTTTATTTTGCGAAAATTTATTCGCCTTATAAAAGAGCCGTCTGCAGAAACTAATTCGACATAAATTGAATGCTTGCGTTACATCACAGAGTGGATAATCAGAGCTAGGATTCTGTACTACGCTTTCGCACGACGACCGCGACGACACCAGTAGGTTGAAAGCATGGCTTTGCACAGGTAACTGAGCAAGAACGTCTGGACTCTTTCCTACCTCCCAAATTCCACACAGATTCTTCTGTATTATTGTCTACGAGAAGGAATTTAGTAGCAAATCGCAATCGTGTTGAAGTGTTTCTTGACTTCAGGAAGATACTCGATACAGTTTCTCATTGCCACCTAATTAACAAAATACTAGCGCCTGAAATGTGAGACCAGCTGTATGACTGTACTGAAGAGTTTCCAACAACAGAATACAGCTTGTGGTGACATAAACTTCGCTGGTGTAATGACCGATGATACGCTTCTCGGGTATGCAGCCGCATAAAATGCAGTCATCCTGACAGGTTTCAACAGAACAACTGACTGGTGTCTTCAGGTGAGTACGCTCATGCACAGAAACTCGCCCGGTGGCTCCTTAATACACCGCGGCCAGCACATCATTCATCCACGTGCAGCAGCGCTACAGCTCTCATGCGCAAGGGAAGTACTGGGACCCCGCTGGAAGAAATAGGCAAAATTATATATTGCTAGCAGAAAACCAGTTATTGTTTGATTTAGATCAAATTCGATTCCACTTCGCATTTACAAGGAAATCGACCAGATTCCTCTACAACACAACACAACACAGCACAACAAATTTGCGCCTCATTATGCTACAGCCTAAGACACTCCTTAAGACAGTATTCTGCCACTGCGGATTTCTCGGATTGGAACAAATGAGTGTGACAATGCTGTACTACACGCAAGTTATTAATAGTAAGGATAGTTTGGCCAATACAAGCCAGCCCACAGTGACGAGGAAACTTTGTATACTCCTGTTTCCCTCAGTCGCAAGACATCCTTTACTGATCGAAGAAGAGGTCTAATCTTAGCCAATTGCATAGATACGCTTTTGATGTCGTATCCTCCTAAAATTCTCTAAATTTTCTACCATATACTCCACGAGAAAAGTAACACGGCAACAATTTTACAAGTATGCTCTGATGGTTCCCCTGGCTGTCTGAACTGAACAGGACGTCGTAAATGTTCGACGGTATAACCATTCTGCTTAAAAACAACTTTGTCTAATTCTTGTACGAAATTTTCTACATCGAAAGTGGCGTAGGCTCTCTTCACCACTGACCGCAAGACAATCGCACAACGCAGAAAATTTGATGCAGGAATTGAACCATCTTAAAGCTATTTTTAAGCTTAATGGCTGTACTGAGCAACAAGTATTTCGTGCTGGTCAGTTCGGCACGCCAAGGAAAGCATCGCAGTATACTTATGAATCTGTTCCTGTTTTACTTTTTTCTGAGAATATGTCCCCGAAAATTTCGATAATTTTAACATTTGTGCAACTGGATAAGGTCAGAGCCCTTCCTGGATCAGTGAGGATGATCTGGGACTGAGGAAACCAGGAATACGCAAACTTTCCTTGCTTATATTGGTCAAAGTATCTGTAACATTCAAGATCAATGTGTATAAGACCATCGTCAGACCTGTTGGTTCCATCCAGAGGAATACGCAGTGCCAGAACACTGTCACAGGGACATAAGATGGCATGTAATGAGACACAAATAGTTTCTCCTCCTACCCCATATTGAGAATTGGGAATGTGTTATAAAGAAGTCCATTGAAATTTGATTATCTGATAAAATTTTCAATATGGACAAGAGTTTTCCTTTAATTAAGATGCGGATTCTAATATTATCTGATGTTGAAGAACAAAGGTCTTCAATCAGTGGATTCTTTGAATTGGTGTTCTGCTAACAGTATACCGTTCTGCATTAATTGTTCCACCGCTGCATTACCAGCTCACTTACGTTTCAGGGCAGCAGCGCTGCAGCTCGTGCACACACGACGGACCGAGCCCAGTGTGTAAAGGAGCCAACGATTCTGGTGGAAACTCAGTTCCGGCGAAGTTTTGTGCGTCAGCACACTCACTTGATGACGGTAATCAGTTTGTCCGTTGAAATATTGTGTCAAGACGACTGCAATATCCAGTAGCGTACCCGAGAAGAATATCATCAGATAACAGGATGTCAATCGGAACAGATAAAAGTCTTCAGTCGTAAAAGTAGCTTCAGGCATTCCATTGGGCAGTATTACAGCACCATCAGTTTTCACAATATACGTAAATGAACTAGAAGATGACGTCGGAAATTCCTGAGGCCTTTTTCAGACGACGCTGTTGCATACAGAGAAGTCACAACGCTAGAAAATTATCGCGCCTGAAATTACTTTTACGTCTGAAGACTTCTCTCTGTTCAGAATGACATCCTGTGATCTGATGATACTCTTCTCGGGTACGCAAACGGATGAGCAAGTCGTCTTGACACAATATTTCAACGGACAAACTGATCACCGCCGTCAAGTGAGTGTGCTGACGCACAATATCGCCGGAGCTGAGGTTCCACCAAAATAAGCAAATGTGACGTACTGCGTCTGCATAGAAATAGACACCCTTTACTGCATGATTGTGTAATTGCAGTACAGTCAATGGAAGCAATCACTTCCGTAAAAGCCAACGGCGTTGCGCAGTCGTAACACCGGCTCCAATCAGGTCACCGAAGTTAAGCGCTGACGGGCTGGGCTAGCACTTGGATGCGTGACCATCCGGTCTGCCGTGCGCTGTTGGCAAGCGGGGTGCACTCAGCCCTTGTGAGGCAAACTGAAGAATTACTTGATTGAGAAGTAGCGGCTCCGCTGTAGTAAACTGACATACGGCCGGGAAAGCGGTGTGCTGACAACGTGCTCCTCCATATCCGCATCCAGTGACACCTGTGGAGTAAGGATGACGCCGTAGCCGGTCGATACCGTTGGGCCGAATATGCGTACGAAAAGATTTGGAATGAAACGGTCACATAAAATTAATCGTGAATAGGGTGGATGTGAAACTAGGATTCATTGGAGGAGTCCTCAGAAAATGTAGTTCATGAACAAAGGAAGCAGGTAACAAAGTACTCTTTCGACCATCAGTTACCAGTCATCAGTCTGGGATAAGCGCTGTATGAGAATGATGGACGATACATAAAAGATCCAAAGATGAGCAACACGTTTCCTTACAAGTTCATTTAGTGAGCACAAAAGGGTCACAGACGTGATTTACCAAATGCAATGGTAGAAGCTGTGAGAGAGGCGTTCTGCATCTTTGTGGTTCTGAGAGAGCAGTGTCCTAGGATAGTCAGCAAATATATTGTTTCCTACTACATAAGTCTCGTGAAAAGTCCATGAAGATAAAATTAGATGGCTTTGCGCCCAGACCGAGGCTCACTGGCAATCGTTCTTTCTCCGAATTACTCGCGACTGGAACAGGAAAAGGAGGAACTGATAGTGGTATACAAAGTAACCTCCACCACATATAGATAGTTGGTTTGTGGAGTGTAAATGTAGACGCTGTGTGCGATTTTTAGCAGAAGAGGAAGCCGACGAATGCTTGTCCCTCTCCTTCAGTGTTAGAGCCGGGACTACCGGCCGCCGAAAGCGAACCGTAATAGTTAGCATAACAGTCCAATTACCTTATCAGCGTGGGATATTAACCAGTGCCTTGAGTATAATCGCGGGCCCTGGGAGCCACTATTGCCGCTTCCTCACGCGTCGAAATTAGTAACGCTATTGATCGAATATAATCGCCTCACTTGGCCGGAGCACAGTATTTCGCGACTGTAATTCTGGGCAGCCTATTCGCTCTGAATAGTAATGAGACTTGGATACAGCCAAATCGCCCTTCTAGAATTCAGGAGAACCACTTGACAAGCGAGCTGCGGTACGTGGCTGCAATTTCTGCCGTGACTCGTGTTTTCTCGAAGTGTGGGCTTTTCGCCTGGCAGGAATTAAAGAGCCACGACAGATAGCGGCGGCTGTAGCTGGATGAGTTTCCATCACCGCAGAACTAATGAAGCAACTTGTGTGGCCACGCTCGTACCATACGAATATTATTAACGAAGTTACTCAAGATCCAGTTTATTTACATTTTCTTCAAGAACGAAAAGATACAGCATTCGAGGCACCTAATCCTAAACGCATGAAACTATCAAGACTGAAAATGAAAATACTTACTTAGCGTAAGTGAGTGATCGTTTACTTTTACATTTAAGGTCTACGGTGTTATTGTGTTGAATTCAGTCTTTTGGTCAATTTAGGTCGATTACAAGTGTTCTGTCTATATCTAACCGATTGCTTCAGATGGAAGACCTTTTGTTTATTTACACGTAATTAAAGTAGATTCTTGTGTAAATCGCGGCTGAAGCATAAAATTACTTTAAATAATGTGTCTCCTTTCATACCAGCCATTTTAATTTTATTTACTTCATCAGTACTCATATTGTGATATGAGAGGTGCGACAATAAAGTAATGAGACTGATTTTCTTTGCAATATGTGGCAACACTGCAGGTTGCGTTGGCACAATATCTTTGACCTGGGTTTATAAGCTGCTTCTAGTCCAAGCAGCAAATCGATGCAACTGCTCAGTCGTGAGTTGTGATGTAATAAGTTAACATATGCTTGTGTCTCTCATCATGGAAATAGAACCGTATAATATTGCACAACGGTATGCCATTTCTTTTGCGTTAAATTGTGTGAAAACGCGACGACAACTTGCGGTAAGCTTCAGTAGGCTCCTGAAGAGGAGGTTATGATAAGAGCTCAAGTTTTTCGTTGACATAAAATTTTTAGTGAAAGCACAACGAATATTGAAGATGAAGACCACAGTGGACGACCATCAACCTCACGGACGGATATCAACTTGGCCAGGGTGTGTGTACTCGTACGATCTGATAGGAGATTGTCCGTGAAAATGATTCCAGAAGAACTGAACATCAATCGAGAAACGGTTCGTCTAGTAATAACTGAAGACCTTGATATGAGAAAGATTTGTGCAAAAATTATCCCCAAAAATCTCACACCACAGCAGCGAGAAACACGGAAAAATGTGGCTACCGATCTGTTAGAACTAACGGAAATCTATTCAGAATTGTTGAGCCGTGTTATCATTGGTGATGAAAGTTTGTTTTTTTCAGTACGATCCAGAGACAAAACTCAAAGTTCGCAATGGTGCTCAAAAGGATCACCCAGACCAAAAAAAGCTCGCATGTCAAAGTCAAAAGTGAAATTCATGCTTGTCTGCTTCTTTGATTCCAGAGGAATTGTTCATAAAGAGTGGGTGCCTCCTGAACAAACAGTAAACCAATATTACTACAAAGAAATTTTAGAAAGATTTCGTAAAAGAGTTCTTCGTGTCCGTGCCAACATTGCTGTTATTGGAATCTGCATCACAATAATGCGCCATCCCATACTGCGCTGTCAGTGCAGCAATTTGTAACCTCCAAACAAATTTCATACTACCACAGCCACCTGATTCACCACATATCGCTCTGTGCGACTTTTTCCTATTTCCAAGAGTCTAACCGGAGGTCAAGGGACACCATTTTCAAACAACACAAGATGTCCAAAAAGCTGTGACGAGGGTCTTGGAGGATATTACAGAAGATCAGTTGCAGAAATGTTGCCATCAATGGCGCTGGAAAAAATGTGAAGGGGACTACTTTGAAAGAGACAACACTAATCTTGACTAAAGCGGTAAGCAACATTTTTTTCCACATCAGTCTCATTACTTTATTGTCGCACCTCATAAGATTTTGCTTTAGACGTCCTTTTTAGAAATTATGCTCACCAAATATCCTTTCTAGTAATTATGCTCACCATTAGAGTCGTTTATTAAATGTCAGAAAACCATCTCATTTGCATCCAGATAACAATTATCGTGGGGGATAGTTTCTGTGAATTCCCCCCCCCCTTTTTTTTTTTCGAGACACAAGCCTCTTGCTGACTCTATCCTGTGCCAGTCTCTTCATCTCAGAGCGGCACTTGCATCCTACGACCTCAATTATTCGCTGAATGTATTCCAATCGCTGTCTTCCTCTACTGCTTTTAGCCTCTGTAGCTCCATGTAGTACGATGAAAGTTATTCTATGATTCTATGATGTCTTATCAGACTGTTCTTTCTTCTTGTCAGTGTTTTCTATATATCCGTTCTTCGCCGTTCTGCGGAGAAACTCTTCATTCCTTACCTTATCAATACCCTAATTTTCAACACTCTTCTGCGAACCACATCTCAAATTCTTCGATTCTTTTCTGCTCCTGTTTTTGTAGCACGATTCATTACAACTCAGTGCTGTGATCTCATCGTGAATTCTCAGAAATTTCTTCCTCAAAATAGGGCCATGGTTTGATACTAGTGCTTTTCTGTTGGCCAGGAATGCCCTCTATGTGTGTGCTGAACTGCTTTTCACGTCTTCTTTGGTTCGTCGGTCATGGAATATTGAGCTTCGAACACAACAGAATTCATTATTTATAAATTTCGTCTACTTTTTGCCACTAATTGCGATAATGAGCACCTTATTATTCTCATTACTTTAGTATTTCTTCGGTTTACTGTCAACCTATAATCAGTACTCATTAGCCAAATCAATCCATTCAATAGATCTTGAAACCCCAGTTTTGAATCTTTCTTTCACTTCCGTCTTTGCTTCTTCATGTATAGATTGACCCTATTTCTTGGTTTCCTACACGTTCTTGAAAAAGGATCTGGGTATTTAAGTCTAAGTAAAATGTCTCGGTTTAAGTAGCGAGTTTCAGCTAAACTCACATTCGTTTCGTTATTACTAATTAATTAAAACATTATCAAATCACATTCATAACCTTCTATATTCTGTGCCTTGATAGAATCCGATTCCAGACATGTACCTTACTAATATGGGAGATCTATTCAAAAAATTCCGGAACATTCACAATTTCGCGTCAATAGTGCGGTTGGCTTTCCTATACACGCCTGTGCTTAATGTGTTCAAATGGCTCTAAGCACTATGGGACTTAACATCTGAGGCCATCAGTCCCTTAGACTTATAACTACTTAAACCTAACTAACCTAAGGACATCACACACGTCCATGCCCGACGCAGGATTCGAACCTGCGATCGTAGCAGCAGCGCGGTTCCGGGCTGAAGCCCCTAGAAACGCTCGGCCACAGAGGCCGGCGCTTAATGTGTAACTGCGGGAAGTTTCTTTGTTGCATGTCTGTTAGTTATTGTTCAGTGCTGTATTGAGTAGAACGTTGTGTCGCACCCTCGTTGAGAACACCCTTCGACGTCTACCGACGACGCTTAACTTATGAATGTCAAGGAAATTGAGCGTGCTAACGGTAGACTGAATGTCCGAGAGGTTGCAAAAGAATGTAACTTTCCAGTTGCATCTTCAAGTGCGTATTGTTGCTGTCATGTTCGTCCCACGGCTCATGAGTCAAGACCAGTAAGATCTTTGTCTCTCAATCTGTGAAGAGCTTTTGGATCACTCAAATGAGAACGACATGTTCCGTAAATGAATCGCAACTGATAATGAGACGTGCTTCTACGGTTACAATGTTCAGACAATGGTTCAGTCTTTACAATGGATCGGGAAAGGTTCTCGAAGACCAAAAGAATCTCGTGAAGTCAGATCAAATGTCAACGTCATGGCGATAGTTTTCTTTAACTTTGAAGGATTAGTTCATCATGAGTTCGTGCCACGGGGACAAACTGTTAATCGACGGTACTATCGGGACGTGTTGCGACGCCTGGGAGAAAGAGAGAGCGACCTGAAATGTGGCGGGACAATTCATGACTATTGCATCACGGTAACGCACCGGCACAGTCATCGCTGTTGGTGTATGACTATTGCACAAAAAAACGAAATCACTCTGCTGCCTCATACTCCGTACTCTCCAAATTTTTTTTACTTCCGAAGTTGGAAGCTCCGTTGAAAGAACGGTTATTCACAACGCAACGATAGACGAAATGAAAGAAAATTCGCAGACCGCGCTTCATATGATCCACCAAGAGGCGACCCAGACTGCTTTTGGAAGTGGAAATGGCACTGGGAGAGTAGTACCAATTGTGGTGGAGAGTATTTCTAAGGAAACCATACGAAATAAGTAAAAGGTAAGCATAGAAAAACTTGTGGACAAAGTTCCGGGATTTTTTGAGCAGACCTTGTACACCACATTCTGTTCAACTGTTATCTGGATATTTTCATAGTGATTTTTGTTTCTATATATTTTAGTCCTTCTGCCCGCATTCCTTACTAATGCATTCAATTTATTATAATCGTTACAGAACTGACAGTCTGTGAGGGTCCCCGAATTGTAATTGGCTCTACTCAGTCTTCCTTGAAACTGGACTTCATCGCAAATTAAAGTTATATAAAAGATAACTTCATTCAAAAGACGTCTGGTAATATGACCTAAGACATTCTTATAGCACAGATAGTTAACATATGTAACTGTGAAGCTGGTTTGAAGATTTCATATTGCTTGATTAGGTGCATATGAGATTCACCTGAATTATTGACCCAACTCTTATCTGTTGCGTAACTAGTCTGGAATATACCTTTTAGCAAAAGCTCAGTTGTTTTTCATTTTTTTGAATGAAATGAATTTGCTTAAGTGAATGCATTTCCTCATTCGTAAAGATAATATGGAAAGATTTTTGGCAGCGTTGCAGAAACATTACAACATAGTTAAAAATAGTTCCAAGTCTCTCAGATTTCAGAGCTTCAGTCTTTCCAGATCTGCGATCTGCCCTCCACAAGTTGTTCCTGTTATCTGCTTGCTTCTTATTCCATACCATATAATACTTTCAATTTATAGGTGCTATTTGAAACAGTATAGGCAATGTCAAATATTTGTATCTACTCTTCGCAATCTTCAGCGAAATCAGTTAGGAACAGCGAACGCGCTTCTGGTTCAAATGGCTCTGAGCACTATGGGACTTAACTTCTGAGGTCATCAGTCCCCTAGAACTTAGAACTACTTAAACCTAACTAACCTAAGGTCATCACGCACATCCATGCCCGAGGCAGGATTCGAACCTGCTACCGTAGCGGTCGCGCGGTTCCAGACTGAAGCGCCTAGAACCTCTCGGCCACTCAGGCCGGCCGCGCTTCTGGCCCGCGTCAACTCGCTACGTTTGCTAGCAGAGTTGGAAGAGTAACTCATACTTTTTTGTTTTCCTCCTGTCGTCAGTGTCAAATGAAAGTTTTTGGCAGCAGAAATGTATTTGCTCTGGTAGTGCATAAACGCTACGACAAGAAGCACAAACAAAACAATAATAAACGAAACGCTCCACACAACCAAGAAACTAAACGCATTATTTTTCACATCCGTGACAGACGCGAGATGTTATAACTGCACCGTTCTTCTTCTACGCACCATTCTTTCGAAAGTGACCTGAAAATAGTGTTGAAAAGCAAGATTCGTTATGTTCGACGTATGAAACTTTTTAATCTTTTGCGATCTTCTTCATTCGTTCGATGTCAGGTGTCATTCCTATTTGCTAACGATTCTAAAATCTGGAGCAATACTCTACAATTGATCCTTCGTCTTGCAGCGAGTTTCCTTTACAGATATACAGCCCTGTCCTACAAAATTCCAAACAAATGCGTTTCTTCCGATAGTCTTTCATACCGATGATGAACAATGGAAAATTGGCGATTTATCGGAACGAATTTTTCAACCGTCGGTAGTATCCAAAGATCCACTTCGTTGCGATATCGGGAACAGTTGTGGATGTAACGCACACACTCTGTGAGGTACGTGACGTCATTGTGTTGACAATTTCTACGATCGAGTATGACAACAGCATATC
This sequence comes from Schistocerca piceifrons, assembly GCF_021461385.2. Lineage (NCBI taxonomy): Eukaryota > Metazoa > Arthropoda > Insecta > Orthoptera > Acrididae > Schistocerca > Schistocerca piceifrons. The sequence continues at coordinate 685,724,790 of NC_060139.1, read as the reverse complement.
TCTTTTAGAGTTTTTTTATTCGTTAATAGAAACATTCCACTTGTTGTTACGTGGCTTTCAGACATAGTCCATCTTCATAATAGGGCATTGTTACATGATTTCAATCTTAACATTGATACCGTTGAACATCGGTGAAAAAGATGTGCTCAGTACTCACACAAAGGTCGCACGCCTCCTGAGCGAGTATATGTTGCAACTTAAACATGTTCCAGGGAGGTACATTATCATTCTTTACTTACGACATGATGTGCAGGACAGTATTTTTTCAGTGGCTGTAGTCAATGGAGCTCTACGAGATTGGTTAAAGTTTCCACCGTTTCACAGTATTTTGGTGTCTATATTGTACTCTTCAATGCAGTTTCTGGCAAATGTGTCAGTAGTTGCTCAACCTATAATTGAATCACGTACATGAATCAAGTGGGATGAAAATATCTTGTATGTCTGTAGGAATGGGATAAACATTAATTTCCTTGTAACTTCCTGACATAACTGTAAGGGATGACGCCCACATCCAGATACTTTCGTTCTGCGAGCAGTTCTCTTAGCTATAACCAGGAATAAGTCACTCACCCATCAGAACTTCTATTTTAGCAGTATTCCTCTCCTACTCTGCAAATCCTCTCACAGCCCGATTATTACTTTTTATGCTGCCTCGCTACACCTCACGAAAGAAAGGATTTCATGGGTTATGAGTGTCGCTTAGGTGGCTCAGTAAGAGCACTGCATGCCTAAGGCTCGGTTCTGGGGTTGAATCCCGGTCCGGCACAATTTCTTGTAGTTTAAAAACAGTGAAAGCCTTCGCTGAAAAGTAAAAGATTCATTCCGAAGTTATGTCAGTTCGATTTATCTCAACATCACAAAAATACTGTGTCCAAGTCAGCAGTTAATTTGTCTTAGAGATGGAAACAGTCGTGCTACAATAGAAAACAGAAGTTTACGCAGTTGTTTAGTTCGTTGTAGTGCAATTACAGACCCATGTAAAAAGTTGGTGGAGGAAAAACATCTGGAGCAGCGCAGTAAGTTGGACAAAGTATCTTCATTGGCAGAAGGAAACAGAGGTGCGCTGTAACACACCTCCCACTTCACCATATCGTCCTTGGACGATCGTCTCCAACAAGTGGCTTGTTGAGAGCTGCCTACATCAGCTAAGGCTTTTGATGCCTTGAGAGGAGAGCTTCCACAAAGAAATGAACTGCAGCTAGTTCATCCTCGACATCATCGTGTCTCGTAGCTGTTCTTTAGAGGTCAAGCGGCTGTGAAGAAACACTTTCTGCCTTTACATCGTTCATTAGCTGTGCAGTCCTCGCAAATGATAATGATTTTTCTCGAAGCGTTCGCTTTCATTTCGGCTGAAAACGTTTCGGTGAATTTCAGGAGGCGATTCACTGGCAAGGATGTGGTTTGCGTCTACAAGTTTTGATTTTAGAAACCTGCGATTAGCAGACATCGCCAGTTTAATGATTCACTCAATTATAAGTTATAGGAATAATTGTTTTCCATCGGACGCGCGTGTCCTCCAGTAATAAAGTACAGGATAGGAACGGATGATAGCCTTGGCGTTTGCATTCTCATCCGAGTCGGCGTAAGACATCCTCTGAATAATCCCATCACGTACACATGCTCTCTAAGTTGTTATGTATCTTACTGAAAAATAGAAGACGTTGAGCTCCCCAGTAAGCGAGGGTTGCTATTGAGAAACCGCCTCGAGCCTCCCCATTTTACTATGATTTGAGACGCAAGTAAGGCACACTTGGCATTTACTTACTTTGGGTTAAAGTGTTCCAGCCTTTAGCACATACAATTCTCTCTGTTTCTCAGTATGTTCTCCACTTGTTGTAGCTTAAAGTACAACCTTTCAAAACTAATTACAATACGAGTTTTTCGTCTTATATGGTAATATTAATTTATTTATTTTCTCTTTTATGCTTAATGGAAAAGACCGATTAGAACGTTTATGCTGGTGCAGACAACGTATATCCAGTACTATACAAACATTAAAATCTATTTCAAAGTTATTGGCCAGCGTCTGTTATTCTGATATTTTTAAACTGGCAGAGAGTATATGTTAGCGAAATGGGATACTCCTAGTGGAAAATTCGTTATGTTTGTTGCTGGCAAGCCTAACCTACATTACCCAAATGAGTGCAATATGGACGCAATTAAAGAGATGGTGTTAACTCAGCTGTGTGCAAACAATATCCTGTGTACTCTGCGAAAGCTTGTGACCTACCTAATCAAGTTAAGTAGCGCCTACAGTACACCATAAATAGCTAACGAACGGTCTTTCTTCAGTAGTCACTAGATGGCAGTCCAGTTTGCTTATGGAACTGCAAAACAGTTTAGATCGTGTTTTTTATTTAACTACTGTCACTGATTGCGACAGCATCGGACCACATTCAGTTTTAAAAGTCAAATACAGATGGACTGTCGATACCACCGGTGTCAGCTTGCGTGCGTCGTTGTATCTCAATTTACCTTATAGAATTCCCTGCAAAGCGTCATATCTTGCGACAGTGAAGTAATAAATAACGAGATTGGTGGTCTCGCTTGCATCGCAGTATCCTGTCTCCACTGAATGTATAAGGGACAAACAAATGAAAACAATGAAGATGCGAAGAAAATAAGTACATTGTTCATTATTGCAAAAGGAGTCGCCATAACTGTTAATAAATTTATTCCACTGTGAGACAAGAAGCTTAATGCCTTCACTGAAAAATGTTTGCCGTTTCCTACTGAAGCATAATTGTACCCAGGCCTGAACATATTCGTCCTAAGCAAATGACAGGCCGCCAGTGTCTATCTTCAGGGCTTTAAAAGTATGGAAATCGAATGGGGGGAGATCGGGACTGTGTGGAGGATATGTAAGGGCTTCGCGTCAAAATTTCTGCACCGTAGTCGAAACAACACAGTCATGGAGCCATAGGAAACGGCTAACATTTTCTCATCAAGTCATTGATCGTATTGCCTCACAGTGGGGTAAATGTATTAACAGTTACGACGATTACTTTCGAAACAATAAATAGTTTATTTACTTTTCTCAAGAAGTCTCATTTTTATTTGACTGCTGCTTATAGGATACTAGCTGGGATGCCCGTCTTCACTCAGGGAGTTGAGGAGTTGATATGAGATTGTGTGGCAGATGGAATAGAAGGATAAACTTTAAAGCATATGAGGTACAAAACAGATTAAACTCATATCCTAAGTATTTACAATACTTGTTTATAAACAATATTTTACATATTTGTTATCCGGGGTGTATATGTAAAAACAATTCAAATTTCGTACTCGAGAGCAGCCTAAGCATAGTTGATCTTGAAGGAAGCAGGAGTCTTCGAGGTTGATGCTGTAATATTTTAAATTTTTCTCTTGTGCTTTGTTATTCGTAAAATTATAGGGTAATTTGATTAGAAGTTGCAGTTCAGCAGAGATTAGTGGTATTCTGCGGATAAATAGTGTGCGTCCTTTGTGGTTTCCAGTCATAAGTTCGGCTCCGATGATGTTAGTCGAGAGCAGTTCGACGATCATCCTTGTTCCATTACTTAGTTTTGGTGACCTTAAATTCCTGAGTAATATAATCGGAGATCCCATTTTAAGTCGAAGGCAGTGTAATTGGCATTCCTGTTACTTCCGAAACTTCCTGGCAGATTAAAACTGTGTGCCGGGCCGAGACTCGAACTCTGGACCTTTGCCTTTCGCGGGCAAGGTCCCGAGTTCGAGTCCCGGCCCGGCACACAGTTTTAATCTGCCAGGAAGTTTCATATCAGCGCACACTCCGCTGCAGAGTGAAAATCTCATTCTGGTGACTAACGTTGATATCGTCGACAATATTAATTTTAGTAGCCAAAACTGCCATTTCAAATAGCCAGTCCGGCTTGGCGAATTCCGAAAACACCAAACAGTCTTCAAATAGTCCACAACGTTCCAGAACATTCAACAACACTCTACAGTGTTCTGGAATGTTCCACAATGATGTGAGACGTTCCAAGATGCTCTAGAACACTCTGGAACCTTCCCGAATGTTCTGGACTACTGCCGAACATTCCAGAACATTGCGGATCTTCGTGGAACGTTTCGGAACATTCTGGAATTTTGTGGAATGCTCTCGAATACTCTCGAATTTTGTGGCATGTTCTCGAATACTCTTTAATGTTCTGGAATGTTGTAGTAATTTCTAGAGTGTGGAACTTCGCAGTCCTCATATCCTTAAAAGCATGCCCTTCAGGCAAATACGGGATCCTTCTTCATGGATTAGAGATCCTAAATTCTAGCAGCAAGCACATTGTAATCTTCCTCTTACAATCTATATTGATAAATTTCTAAATAAACGTGGCACATCTATACTGCGATGTAAGGGATAGCTTTACTATTTAGCTTATTACGACATTTCTCATTGTAATATTTATTTCACTTTTCCTCTGGGTTCACACATCTTTCCATTATACTTTTAACTTCGTTACGTAGCACTTCGTTTCAGATGCTGCTAGTCTCTTCTTCTCGTCTCCCCAAGACACGCTATCTTCCACGCAATTCTGTGCCTCAGTTCTACCGGCTAGTAAAGGCTTGTCTCAACTGCAACCATATTTGGACATTAATAAACGTCTTATTGTAGAAGAACTTGAATAGCCATTTGCCTAACATTTTCCACAATGGTTTTAAGAATTTTCCAAAGATATATATCCCACCTGTCCTCTTCGATCTCAAATCTTGTAAAGTTGTAGAATATTGTGACCAATGCGCCCCGTATATCTGCCAAACCACCATCCATTTTTTTCTTCTGTCACATCATTTGACAAGTTCTCGCATCCAAAGAGGCTTTCAATGTGCACCTGCCGTCTGTCCACCCTCTCATCTGTATTTAGGAGCGGAATTATGATTGCACTTTTAGTAATGAGGCGACGCCTTTTAATTTTTCTGAAGGCTGTTTTGACTATTCTGTACGCTGAGTTGGTACTTGACTAGAAGAAGGGATCGGTTGGTAGGACATGTTTTGAGGCATCAAGGGATCACAAATTTAGCATTGTAGGGCAGCGTGGAGGGTAAAAATCGTAGAGGGAGACCAAGAGATCAATACACTAAGCAGATTCAGAAGGATGTAGGTTGCAGTAGGTACTGGGAGATGAAGAAGCTTGCACAGGATAGAGTAGCATGGAGAGCTGCATCAAACCAGTCTCAGGACTGAAGATCACAACAACAACATACGCTGAGTCAGTTTCCGACGAGTGTTTCCTTTTCAGTGTCATCAAAATTTCCCTAGAGCCATTTAGGCTTGGCTTTTCAGCACTCACTAATTATTTCATACTATATATTTACGTACTAGCTGAATACCTTGCGTTGCCCAGAATCTTCTACTTATCCATCTCGTCCTTTCCCTCTTTCTGTTCATCTCCTCCTTCACCTCCTCTCCATCTAACTCCTCCACCACATCTCTCTGCACACCTCCTCCACTCCCCCCATTCCACCTCCTCCTACTTCTCTTTTAGACCATCTTCTCCTCCCCCCTCTCTGTGTCAGTCTGCTCCTGAAACCAGCTGCTATCTCTTCTCTTTCTCTCTCAGTTTTCTCCTCCCATCTGTTCATTTCCTCCTCTCCCTTTCTCTGCCTATCTCTTCTTCCTCTCTCTCTCGCCAGGTCCTCCTCCTTCATTTCTCTCTCCATATCCGCCTCTTTCCCTTCTATTTCCATTTCATCCTCCGATCTGTGCTTATTTTCTCCATCCTCCTCGCTGTCTGTCCATCTCTTCGTCCGCCCTTTTCTCTCCAAGTTATCACACTCAAACCAACAAGAAACTATTGAGTCTTACCTCTACAGTATTTGTTTCCAGATTACAATTAATATGTGATCCAAATTTGATTGAAATCATTATAATGGTTTAGGATGAGCTTTTTATCATTGTCTGCTCGTATATCCACATTTCTAATGTATTTAACCTGTATTTAACATATTTCACACACATATTTGTACACATATTTCACCCATATGTCTAGTGAATTTCGCCTTACAGCTCAATGTTTACGACGTCTTATCTCCTGAATTATAAGCTATAAAATGATTTAAGTATGTAGGTACATCCAGTGCTATACGTTGCTACTATCTGTGATATGTGTCGTCAACAGTGTTAGTATTACAGAAGTAAAAAATTAAAACCAGTGCATGATGCATCAGTTTCTCATGCATCTCTATGTTTATGCATCATGCCGTCTGAAATAAGTGTAGTCTAATAATGTACTTGTTTTGTTACTTCCAGTGGTACATGCAAATACCGTGTGAAACATGTGTCACGAACACAGTTAGTAGTAAATAAGTAATAAATTAAAACTGAGCCTTGCTGCTGCTCGCGTTGGTGCCGTTGGTAGATTGGCATCGTTTAGTTGGTATAGCTACGGTTATCATCTTCGTCTTGCGTTCATTGGAACCACTCCGTTGGCAAGCGTTGTCTGTGGCAGCAGCGGCGGTTATCGATATCTAATAATGGTGGTACTACCTTTAGGGAGACGTTGTGGTGTTTCCGTGTCGCATGAGTCGGCAGTTCGGTTGTGGACGGATGAGCAGCCAGGTCCGCGCAGCGCGAGAACACGGTGGGACCACAGGTGGCACGTAGACACTGCACGACGGAAGGGCTGTAGTCGCGAGGGGTAAAACGTCGTTGTCAACCGGACCCAGGAAGTTGAATGGACCTTAACTCAAGTAGTGAAACCTGCAACACTGTGAGATCTTGCAATTTGCTTGGGTGTTACTGCTCGCAGTGTCGCCGAGATTAAGAGCAGCGAGTGGAGCGTTTGGGGAAGGCGAACCTAATTAGCATTCCTCCACTTCTTATTATTAATTGTTGCATTCTATATGTGATTATTTGTGAAGTTCAACCAGTGGTATTTTTCCTGCCTAGTGGCTGCTAACGCCCCATTTATCTGCCCTGGAGCTTAGTGTATGTTATGGTAGTGTACTTTTCCTCGCCTTGGCGCTGCTGTCCGGTAAGGCGAGTAGTTCGACAGCTTCCTTGATTTGTGGGCGTGGGCCAGTTGTTTTTTTTACTACTCTGGTAGTAGTGGTTCCCTTCTGCTTCCGGATGCTCTAAACACCGGAGTCTGAAGACGTAGTGCTCTGACAGCCGGTTCCGGTGTGTTATTCCATCGTTGCATTGGTCATTGCACGATAGGTAGATTCAGTAAATGATTATTGGTCATGCATTTAAACTGCGACTAGTCTGAGTTACCATCTCGTGAAGTGAATACAACTCTTGGGTGTCTGTGCTATCGCTAGAGAAGTTTTGAGGGACCTCCCCAGGTCGATATTTGGAGCAAAGTCTGGTATGGTCAGGTTTGATGATTGTTTTTTGAAAAAAATATTTTAATGGCTGTAATTTCAAGTTTGAAAATGTTTAACAGGTTCTTAAAAGGATTGCTAGTCAGGACTTCAGCAGTGAAGTAGTTTTAAATTATTTATTGGAGCCTTCAGCCGAGAAGTAGTTTGACTTTGTTGTCATTGAGGCCTTCAGCCGTTAGTGTTACTTGTCTTAAAATTTTAATGAGGCAGCTGTATTCTAGCAATGAGATTTTGATGATTGTTCTGTTAAAAATATTTTAATAACTGTAATTGCAATTGAAAAAGTTAACTGGTTCTTAAAAGATTGCTACTCAGGCCTTCTGCGGTGAAACAGTTTTAAATTATTATTATCGGGGCCTTCAGCCGAGAAATAGTTTGAATTTGTTGTCATTAACGTCTCCAGCCGTGGAACACTTATTAATTTACCGTCACTTTTTATTTGTTACTGTTTCCACAAAAAGTGTACGTGATTGAAAAATAAACTAACCAACAGTAATGGATTACGGCCCCGTCCACAATTTCAACCCAATCGTGCCTGCCTTGGTACCAGGTCTCAAAAACTTTATGCGTAATGGAGCAATTTTACTGCACGAACAGCGAAAATGTAGAAATCGATTACCTTCTTTCCCTCCATCATTTTTTGGGGCAGTCAGTGAGACAATGTTTCTTAAGGGCTTTACACTGACATGACAAAAGTCATGTGACCTCTCCTAATATCGTGTCTGATCTCCTTAAGACTTGGGTAGTGAAGCGCCTCAACATGACATGGAAATTTTGAGCAATGCTGCCTCTACAGCCATCCACAATTTCAGAAGTATTGCCGGCGCAGGATGTTGTGCATGCACTGACCTCTCGATTATGTCCCTCAAATGTTTGATGGAATTCATGTTGGGCGATTTGGGTGGCTAGATAATTCGCCCGAAACGTCCAGAATGTTTTTCAAATCTATAGCGAACTACTGTAGCCCCTTGACACGACATCTTTGTTGGGGAACCTGAAGTCCATGAATGGCTGCAAACGGCCTCCAAGTAGCCGAAGACAAACATTTCTAGTCAGTAGTGGAATCAGTTGACTCAGAGTGTCTAGTCCATTTCATGTGAACACAGCCAACACGATTACGTAGCCACCAACATCTTACAGGGGGTCGTCGCCACACTCGAGTCCTACCATCAGCTCTTCCCAGCTGAAAATGAAGCTCATCTGACCAAGTCACGGCTTTTTAGTCATGCAACCAATATGATCTCGAGCCCAGGATAGGCGCTGCAGGCGATTCCGAAATGGAGTGCCTCCTGCGTCTATCTCCATTCCGCGTTGAAAGTCTTAACTCGCGCCTCACGGCCATAATCACGTATTACACATTTTGACATGAATCGCGTGAGTACAAATGAGAGCTAAGTTATCTTATTCTGAAATGCTGGATGACGTATGGGTATTCGCGTGTCTTAAGCTACAATGGTTTTTCACTCCCCAACCTTTGAAAGATGGCTGGCTCTCACTCCTGCAGAGACCCTTTCCAGGCAGTAAGTTGATACATACATGGTTGTAATGATTGTGGATTCTCTTTTTCGCTGAACCGTTTGTACCTTTCTCTTTCGTCACTGAGTTAAAATATTTCTCATTTCACCCAAGGTTTCTTCGAAGTTAGCTTCCTTTAACATGCGTTTGTCTATCCAAGTTCTGCGACTGCTCGTTTTTGAAGATGTCGACACATCTGCAGGGGTGCTTCCTGGTGTGCTATTCATTACCGCAGCATCTGCTGCCTTTCATAACTTCAGTAACGTCTAATTATTCCTAAGTACCTCAGTATCCCACATCTTTCCAAAATAACTCTTCTGGAATATTTTCTTAAAGTTCAGTCTAGTTTTCGTCGTTACTACATTGTGATATGAGTTCCTATATGACCCTGAGGTCGCCTTAGAATCCAATTAGGATTTTTGGATCTCTGCCTGACCATGATGTAATTCAACTGAGATGTGCCTTTGTCTTCAGGCTCTTTCCAAGTATACCTCCGCGTCTTGTGGTTGTTGAGCAGTCTGTTCATCAGTACCAAGTGAAATGTTTTGCACAATTAATTCATCTTTCTCCTCTCTCATCACTGCTACCAAGCCTATGTTCTCCCAAAACTCTTTACTCTTTTAGTGCCACTACTACGCCGTTCCAGTCCCCCCCTCCCGATTATTAGATTTCCATCTCCCTTTACATACTGAATAAACATTTCAGTATCCTGATATTTCTCCTCTACTTTTTCATCTTTTACTTTTGAGATTAGTATGTGTACCAGGTAGTTTTAATTAAAATGCAGCTACTCACGGAGGACAGTCTGGGCTGTAATTATCGTACGGCAGCAAAATTTGGTAGGTACTCTAATAAGTTTGTAAGGTACAAATTTACGCTGGATAAAGATTAGTTCCACGTTTGGCCACCAATGGCGAAGCTGCCGATATACAGCATATCGTCGACGTCTCTGGAGCTCATATTTAAAATACTGTACTGCGTAAACGGTTGTTAATAATAAAATCAACATATGCCATTCTCACTTGATTCACTTTTTCTGCTAACATATCGTTCCTGATCCATTACATAAGGAAACATTTCTTAAGTCATTCTTGCATTCACAGCGCCAGATTTCCACTTGGTGGCCAAAACTGTAACAAATTTTTTCCACTGTAAATCGGTTCCGCATTAATGCAATAGAATATCTACGAAGTTTCGCTGCTCTATGATAATTTCAGCCCACACTGGACTACTGTGATCAGGTTCACTTTAATTATAGAGACTCGGTGCTCAAACTGTTATTATTTATTGAAGCCAACAAGCAGGCTGTGGTGACCGTGCGGTTCTAGGCGCTGCAGTCCGGAACCGCGGGACTACTACGGTCGCAGGTTCGAATCCTGCCTCAGGCATGGATATGTGTGATGTCCTTAGGTTAGTTAGGTTTAAGTAGTTCTATATTCTAGGGGACTGATGACCTAAGATGTTAAGTCCCATAGTGCTCAGAGCCATTTGAAACATTTTTTTTAAGCCAACAAAAGTCTCATGCCAACTTCTGTAAGGAAATTATAAAAAAAAAAAAAGTGTGACAAGGGAAATACAAATCCTGTATATATCGTCGTAAAGAAGTCGAAAGTGTGATTTATTCATAAGAATCTAAGCGACAATCAATTTCTTGGCTGCACAAAGACGAACCGAAACAAACGAAAGTACTTCGTTCTCGAAAGAAGGTAGCTGCGAAGAAACCATGGGTAACAGAAGAAATACTTCAGTTGATTGATGAAAGGACGAAGTACAAACATGTTCCCGGAAAATCAGGAACACATAAATACAAGTCGCTAAGGAATGGAATAAATAGGAAGTGCAGGGAAGCTAATACGAAATGGCTGCAGGAAAAATGTGAAGCCATCGGAAAAGATATGATTGTCGGAAGGACAGACTCAGGATACAGGAAAGTCAAAACAACCTTTGGTGACATTAAAAGCAACGGTGGTAACATTAATATACTTGTGAAGATCTTATAAGCTGTACTTAGGAGTGTTACACCTCTATAGTTTTCACATGCTGTTCTGTCCCCTTTCTTATAAATGGGGACTATTATTCCAATTTTCCAATTATCTGGCATAGTTTCTGTTTCCCATATATCTGATATTAATGTGTGCAGTTCCTTTATTACAGCCTCACCACCAGTTTTTATTAATTCAGCAATTATGCTGTCTTCCCCAGGGGCTCGATTGTTTTTTGACTTGTGCACAGCCTGGGAGACCTCTTGTAGTGTTGGTTTTCTTGCCTCATTGGTTTCATTGTCTACTTCCAGCTCCACTCTTCCCTCCTGTGCAGCTGTCTCTTCACCTTCTAGGCTGGTGCTTAGTGTATCTTTGAAATATTCTGCCCATCTTCCCACTATCTGTTCTTCCTCCCTTATCATTTTCCCATCTTTACTGGAACAGGCCATTGTTTTTGGTTGGAATCTATTCTTCATTTTGCCTATGGCATGATAGAACTTTCTTATTTCACTCTGTTCCTTTAGTTCTTCTAGTTCTTGAAATTTCTTCTTATTCCACTCTCTTTTCTTTCTCTTGCACAGTCTGTTAGCTCTTCTCCTTAATTCTCTATATTGTTCCACATTATTTCTGGTTTCTCTCTGTAGCATTTTTGTCCTTGCCCTGTTCTTTTCCTCTATTGCTGACCTGCAATATTCATCAAACCACTCCTGGGTTCTTCTGTTCCTTCTTATGCCTATTATTTCCTCTGCAGCATCCTTAATGGCTTTTTCAAACCTGTTCCACCTTCCATCTACTCCTTCTGTGGTCTCTTCATTGCTCAACTTTCTGCTTAGTGTTGCTTGGTATTTTTTTACTTCATCGGGGATGTTCAGTTTGTTTGTATTCCATTTCATCATCTTTCCCATTCTGTTGCCATTTGTTAGTGACAGTTTCTCTCTCAAGACTGATTTTATCAGAAAGTGGTCTGAATCACAGTTTGGTCCTCTGCAGCTCCGTACATCCGTAACTGACGTGGAGTGGCGTGCAATCACTAAAATATGATCAATCTGATTGACTACTCCATTGGCTGCAGACTTCCAGGTTCCCAGATGGATCCTTTTATGTGGAAAGCAGGTACTTTTAATAATCATATTATTCCTTGCTGCGAATTGGCATAATAAGTCTCCATTCTCATTGTTTTCTTCATGTAGTGAATATTTTCCAGAAACTCCATACAGATGTTCATTCCTCCCTATTTTTGCATTAAAATCTCCTATTACTAGCATCAGGTCATATTTAGGTACTGCACCGTATACTTTTTCCAAGTCTTCGTAGAAATGTTCTTTAATTATATCCTAAGTACAGCTTATAAGATCTTCACAAGTATATTAAACGAAAGGATACGGAAGTGTGCAGAAGGCATACTAGGGGAATATCAGTGTGGTTTTCGACCGGGCAGAGGAACAACTGATCAAATATTTGTGATAAGGCAAATGATGGAAAAGTTCTATGAATATGATATAGATCTGCATTTCTTATTCATCGATTTCAAACAAGCCTTTGACAGCATAATTCGGCAAGAACTATACAGAGTACTGAAAGAAGTTGGTATATGTGCTAAATTAATAAGACTAATCAGAATGACAATGACAGAGACAAGAGCAAAAGTAAAGGTCCTTAGCAGAACAAGTGAGAGCTTTGACTTTAATAAAGGTGTGAAGCAAGGGGATAGCCTCTCCACTGTCCTATTCAACATTGCCCTGCATAGTGCAGTAAATAAAATCAACAAAAGAGGCACCATATTTATGAAAACTAGCCAGATATGTGCATACGCTGATGACATTGCTATAGTAGGAAGAAATACCAATACACTCCTAGAAACATACCGGGCAATGGAAACAGAAGCCTTAAAAATTGGCCTCATAGTAAATGTAAACAAAACAAAATATATGGTAATGTCACAATCTGAGGCCAGAAGAACCCCTAAAAACCTAAACATCAATGGGAAATGCTTCAATGGAGTGTCCTCTTTTAACTATTTGGGAGCCCTAATAACAAATGATAACAGTATTGGAAAGGCTATAAGGGAAAGAATACAAGGAGGAAACAGAGCTTACTTTGCAAATATGCAGCTTTTCAAAAGTAGCCTTGTTACAAGAAAAACTAAATTGCTAATATATAATTCCCTAGTCCGCCCAGTTATCACATACGGCTCAGAGGTATGGACGTTGACAGAACACGATAAAAATGCTCTAAGAAGCGTTGAGCGGAAAATACTACGCAAAATCTATGGGCCAATAAGGGAGGAAGAAGGCTGGAGAATACGCTACAATGCTGAATTACAGGAGTTAATACAAGGCAGGGACATAGTAAAATTTGTTAAATCACAGCGAATACGATGGCTAGGACACTTGGAGAGAATGGCAGAGGATAGAATGCCAAAGAAAATGATGAAAGGTATGATCCATTCAGTTAGGCGAAAAGGGAGACCTAGAAGAAGATGGATCGATGAGGTAATAATGGATATCAGCAATATGGGAGTCCGGGGGTGGAAAAGAGCAGCAAATAACCGAGAAGTGTGGAGGAAGATTGTTGAAGAAGCCAAGGCTCACCAAGGGCTGTAGAGCTACTGAAGAAGAAGAAGAAGGTGGTAACATTAAGAGTGCAACGGGAATTCCACTGTTAAATGCAGAGGAGAGAGTAGATGGATGGAAAGAATACATTGAAAGCGTCTATGAGGGTGAAGATTTGTCTGATGTGATAGAAGAAGAAACAGGAGTCGATTTAGAAGAGATAGGGGATCCAGTACTAGAATCGGAATTTAAAAGAGCTTTGGTGGACTTACGGTCAAATAAGGCAGAGGGGTAGACAACATTCCATCAGAATTTCTAAAATCATTGGGGAAGTGGCAACAAAACGACTATCCACGTTGGTATGTAGAATATATGAGTCTGGCGATATACCATCTGATTTTCGGAAAAGCTTCATCCACACAATTCCGAAGACGGCAAGAGCTGACAAGTTCGAGAATTATCGCACAATCAGCTTAACAGCTCATGCATCGAAGCTGCTTACAAGAATAATATACAGAAGAATGGAAAAGAAAATTGAGAATGCGCTAGGTGACGATCAGTTTGGCTTTAGGAAAAGTAAAGGGACGAGAGAGGCAATTCTGACGTTACGGCTAATAATGGAAGCGAGGCTAAAGAAAAATCAAGACACTTTCATAGGATTTATCGACCTGGAAAAAGCGTTCGACAATATAATATGGTGCAAGCTGTTCGAGATTCTGAAAAAAGTAGGGGTAAGCTATAGGGAGAGACGGGTCATATACAATATGTACAACAACCAAGAGGGAATAATAAGAGTGGACGATCAAGAACGAAGTGCTCGTATTAAGAAGGGTGTAAGACAAGGCTGTAACCTTTCGCCCCTACTCTTCAATCTGTACATCGAGGAAGCAATGATGGAAATAAAAGAAAGGTTCAGGAGTGGAATTAAAATACCAGGTGAAAGGATAACAATGATACGATTCGCTGATGACATTGCTATCCTGAGTGAAAGTGAAGAAGAATTATATGATCTGCTGAACGGAATGAACAGTCTAATGAGTACACAGTATGGTTTGAGAGTAAATCGGAGGAAGACGAAGTTAATGAGAAATAGTAGAAATGAGAACAGCGAGAAACTTAACATCAGGATTGATGGTCACGAAGTCAATGAAGTTAAGGAATTCTACTACCTAGGCAGTAAAATAACCAATGATCGTCGGAGCAAGGAGGACATCAAAAGCAGCCTCGCTATGGCAAAAAAGGCATTTCTGGCCAAGAGGTCTACTAATATCAAATACCGGCCTTAATTTGAGGAAGAAATTTCTGAGGATGTACGTCTGGAGTACAGCATTGTATGGTAGTGAAACATGGACTGTGGGAAAAGCGGAACAGAAGAGAATCGAAGCATTTGAGATGTGGTGCTATAGACGAATGTTGAAAATTAGGTGGATTGATGAGGTAAGGAATGAGGAGGTTCTACGCAGAATCGGAGCGGAACGGAATATGTGGAAAACGCTGATAAGGAGAAGGGACAGGATGGTAGGACATCTGCTAAGACATGAGGGAATGACTTCTATGGTAGCAGAGGGAGCTGTAGAGGGCCGCATCAAACCAGTCAGTAGACTGATGACCAAAAAAAAAAAAAAAAGCTATTATTACCAGTTCTTTCTAAGCCGTCAGTGAGTAACTTTCATATTCTGTTGTTATAGTGACCATTTCTTCCGATTCACTCCTCCTCTAATTCATGTATGTGAGCTGTGAGGTATCCACTTGTTTCATTATTGGCTGGGTCTCCCATTCTAATATTCACTTAAATAAGAGATTTTCGGGGGTGCGATCATTCCTTACTCTACTGGCAACCAGAATGGTGTTGTGCGTTCTAGGGATATGCTCCGACCACAACCTATGCTCCACCCCTCTCCTGCCCCCCCCCCTTCCACCCACAAGTCATCAATGATACATGGAAATGTAGTGGATGGGTGCGAGGAGGTGCCGTATTAAAACTCGGCCGAGTTTTTCAAATGATTTATTCGTTTCCTCTTCAGTGCTTCGTTGACCTTGGTCCGCATCACAGGTCCCACAAAGTTGAGGCCACTGCTCCAGCGACCTGTGCAACGCAACGCTGTGTCGTTGCCAGCCTTGTTCGCCAGCTTTAGAGTTCCGATTACGTCACGATGGCTGCGCCAGCAGCCGACTCAGCAGCCACCTACCATCCCCGTTGACTCCGCGCTGCTCCACTGGGAGCCGTAGGCGGGCCCCGCTACTGCTTCCTCCTTGGCTGGCGTAGCTGGGAATGCGGCAGAAACGACCGCCCGCGATCCGGCGTCGGAATCTGCGGCCCCTCACCGTGAAAGTCTCCGGCATGTGTCGGGAGCCGAGACGACTGTCCGCCGCGGTAGCGAGCTGAAGAGTGGCCCGCCCTGGTTGGCTGCGCACTCCACGTTGGCCTCAGAGGGTCGAACCAACGACCCGCCGTGGACTGGGACGTTGTCGCCCCATCTGTTGCTGCGTGTAGGCTGGCGGTGTGACACGCATCACCGCCCAGGAGAGCTGCCACACTTGAAAGAATCTCGTTAGAAAACAACACCTATATATGCTCACTCTCTGTTTCGCTAACGCATCGCTCTGAGTCACGCACACCCCACACCCCAGTTGCGCCAGTGGGCTGCTCCTACCTGTAACTTGCGACATACAAAGCGCTGCGTTTTCGCTTTTCAGCGGTTCGATGGCCCCTGTAGCTTCCATTCCACTTCGCAAGCGCTGGTCAGCGTAACTTACTGCAATCTAGCCCGCACCTGGCTGTAACTTGTGCTCAGAATATCGCACAAAACTAACTTTCCCTATCCTAAACGGTGGTGCCACTACAGAAAGATAACCGAAAAAGGTCGCAATATTCTGCTACATGAAAATGTCAACTGTTAAACAGGACTTTAAACGATTCTTTATATTTGTTAAAAAAAATTCGTACTATTGTCTCATTGGTCGATTCACCTGACTTACGCCGATGTGGCAAAAGTCGTGGGACACCTCCCAGTGTCGTGTCGGACCTTCTTTTACCCGGCATAGTACAGTAACTCGGTGTGGCATGGACTCAACAAATCGTTGGAAGTCCCCTGCAAAAAGGTTGAGCCATGCTGCCGCTATAGCCTTCCATAATTGTAAAATGTGGCCAATGCAGAATTTTACACACGAAGTGACCTCTCAATTGTGTCCTGTGATTGTTCGAAGGGTTCATGATCATACGATCGAATTGTCGCCCAAAAAAATTCTATCGTGGCAAATGGTCTCTAAGTAGCCGAACATAACCATTTCTACTCAATGATCGGTTCGTTTTTGCCAGAAAACCCCGTTCATTCATTGTAAACACAACCGAAACCGTTGTGGAGCCACCATCAGCATAAAAAGCGCCTTGTTGACAACGTGGCTCCAAGGCTTCGTGGGGTCTGCACCGCAAGCTAACCCTACCATCAACTAAAATCGTAACTCATCTGACCCATATGATAAGAAGGCCACGAGAGGTATTGGAGGCGATGTCGTGCTGCTTGCAAAAGGCACTCGCGTCGGTCATGTACTGCCATAGCCCATTAACGCCAAAATACGCTGAACAGTCCCAACGGATATGTTCTTCGTACGTCCCACATTGATTTCTGCGGTAATTTCCAAGTAGAGTTGCTTGTCTGTGACAACTAGGAGCAGACGCCGCTGCTCTGTCATTAAGCAGAGGCTGTAATGTCAACGCCAATATTTTGTGTTACCAACGTATTCGACAGTGCTCGAGATTAATGAAGTAATTAATATTTTTCGGAATGACAGCTGAGAAAAACTGAGAAAAGACTTATTATTGTATTGTGATTTATTGTTGTATTATGAAATGTAAATAGTTTCCAACAACAATATGTTTAATTACTTTTATAACAAGTTTTCTACAAAGTATAATCATATAACAAAAGATAATACCACTAAAAGAATGTATTGACATTTCACTGTCTGCGAAAATGTCTTTCTTCTACTGTTCTCAATGACGTACGAAGCGGCTGAGGTCCAAGATAAGCTGAGGTATGTTCTTTCAGATATTGTAAAAGGTAGTCATTAATGGCCAAAAGAAAAGTATAACCTACAATTGACTAAATGGAATTCTAGGGTACTGACTTTTATTTGTAACTAGGTAACCAACTATGAATGTTTTAAGCTTTGTGTGTGCAGCAGTCCAGACTGTGCTTTGTCTGCCGCCATTACGTGAGCGTATGCAGCGGCAGTTTCAAACTGCAGTAGTAATCAGACATTACTTGTTTCGATCGATATTAAAATATTTGAACTCCGAGGACAAGAATCACAGAAATTTATTATTTTTCTCTTCTAACAGTGAAAATAACGTTCAGTAGAACAATCTTAGATTTTACGTAAATGAAATAATTTTTGTGGCCGGTGCATCTTTCTCAGAGTAATTTATCAGTGGCCTTAAATAAAAATATTGACGACACCAGTGTTGTTATGAGAAGAGGTTGTGGTGTAATGTATTAATTATTTGATGCATACATTTTAATGTTGCTTGTATTGTATTGTATTGTATGTTAACCGGGGGTCTAGAAACGACGGAGAGGCTCCGTCCTCGCCGCAGCCGTAGTGGTCCACCACTCCAAGACGACTACCGCAGTCCACTTCACCCGTCCACTTCACCCCTCCGCCGGCCGGAGTGGCCAAGCGGTTCTAGGCGATACAGTCTGGAACCGCGCGACCGCTACGGTCGCAGGTTCGAATCCTGCATCGGGCATGGATGTGTGTGATGTCCTTAGGTTAGTTAGGTTTAAGTAGTTCTAAGTTCTAGAGGACTGATGACCTCAGAAGTTAAGTCCCATAGTGCTCAGAGCCATTTGAACCATTTCACCCCTCCACCGCCCCACTTCAAACCCAGGGTTATTGTGCGGTTCGGCCCCCACTGGACCCCTCAGGGATCGTCTCATATCAGACGAGTGTAACCCCTATGTTTGCGTGGTAGAGTAATGGTGGTGTACACGGACGTGGAGAACTTATTTGCGCAGCTATCGCCGACATAGTGCAGCTGAGGCGGAATAAGGGGTACCAGCCCGAATTCGCTGTGGCAGATGGAAAACCGCCTGAAAACCATCCACAGACTGGCCGGCTCATCTGACCTCGACGCAAGTCCGCCGGGCGGATTCGTGCCGGGGACTAGGCGCTCCTTCCCGCCCGGAAAGTCCTGCGTTAGACCGCACGGCCAACCGGGCGGGCTTAATGTTGCTTACTGAATTAGTAAAACAGCGTTTCAATATTTATTTGTAATGATAAAGTAAGACAAAATAATTCAATATAGTCGGGCTCAGCAGCACGGAAATATGAATTATCAGAGGTTATTTATTTCTTTCAAATCATATTGTGCTTCTTGCTGCTATATTTTCATACGTTTTACAATAACACGTGCAAACCACCACGACAACTTTAAACAGGATAAAACTCATTACAAGGCCGCTGTCCACTGCGGTGTCCGTGGTGAGTGGCAATGTCTCAAACTTTGTATTCTCGGGACACTCTTGAATATTGAATTCCCTGACGATTTCCGGAATGGAATTGTCCAACTATCATTCCGCGTTCAAAGTCTGTTAATTCCCGTCGTACAGCCATAATCACGTCGGAAAGCATATCACCTGAAATACACGAGTACAAATGACAGCTCCGTGGATGCACTGCTCTTTTGTACTTTAGTGTCCGCGATACTGCTGCCGCCATCCGTAGATGTGCACAGCGCTATCCCATGACTTTTGTGACATCAGGCTGTAGCCAAAACATGTCAAATAAATCACACGATGACACTGATTTTCATCAGTTCAGAAAGCGTGAGATACCAACGTGAGAGTTGAAACAGTTCAAAACCGTTTCGAAATCGGTGTAGGTATATAAACTAATGAATGCGTTTCGTGATACAATAAAACGATTTGAAATGAAAATATTCTTTCATTGCTTTCCTAAACGCGCGAAACGGAACTCTCGTATCGGATGAATCTGTCTCATAGCCGGTAAACTGAATCTCCGAATGAGGGGGAGTATGGAGTGGCCAAGCGCCACGGTCGTGGCTCAGTCCCTGGGGGAGAATGGGAAGTCCCGGTGTTCCGCGCACCCGCCTGTTTATTCCCGGATTTATGGGGACGTTAATTGCCGATCGTTAGCAGGAGCTGCCCGCAGCAAACAGACGCTGATGCAATACGGTCGCCGCACCGGCGGAGCATCAATTGCGCCACCAGCTGCACCTTCTCCGGAAACCCGAGGCGTACACAGTAATGTTCTCACAGCAGGAACCGCTGTCTCGTACGTCTGTAGCTAGTTCCATTACACGTCAATAGATGTTGGTGGCGCAGACAGCGCAGTATGATTTGTGAAATTCTCTACGGCGTAACGGAATGACGTATTACCTTCGGCCGGCAGTAATTAGTCATGTGGGAAATGTTCAGCAGCAGTCGTATTCGAGAAGGATAATAATTATTTTCTGTCTGGGAGTCTCACACTGTTTAAAAACGAAAAATGTCGTTTTATGATATGTGATAACCATGCACCACAAGGTAAGAACAAATGCTCTTCCTAGGGTAGTGCCCGCATCTCGTGGTCGTGCGGTAGCGGTCTCGCTTCCCACGCCCAGGTTCCCGGGTTCGATTCCCGGGGGGGTCAGGGATTTTCTCTGCCTCGTGATGGCTGGGTGTTGTGTGCTGCCCTTAGGTTAGTTAGGTTTAAGTAGTAAGTTCTAGGGGACTGATGACCATAGATGTTAAGTCCCATAGTGCTCAGAGCCATTTGAACCATTTGAACCTAGGGTAGTGATCAATGGTTCGCAATTTGGGTTCAAATGGCTCTGAGCACTATGGGACTTAACATCTATGGTCACCAGTCCCCTAGAACCTAGAACTACTTAAACCTAACTAACCTAAGGACATCACACACATCCATGCCCGAGGCAGGATTCGAACCTGCGACCGTAGCAGTGGCGCGGTTCCGGACTGAGCGCCTTACTATTTGAGACCTGGTAGTCAAGGAAAGACAGGAGTGGGTTACGATTGTGGACGGGGACGGAAACAATTACTATTGGTTGCCTTTTACAGTTACACACAATTTATCATAAACCAGTAATTCCAAACTCAACAATAAATAAAAATATCACAAGTTATTAATGAAGGAGTAAACAACTGTGTAAATAATAGTGTTTTCAGTGAGTTACAATTTAGCATATAAAGCAGAGGTTTTAAAAGCAAGCCACTGTAATTTGGGCAGAAGGCCTTACACGCCAAGAATGGCGACAAATTAAGAATTGTTTAAGACCTCACTGCAATTTACAATTTACAGGTATTGAAATATTAAACGTGAGTCGCCACAAACACAGCAGAAGGAATCAGACGCCAGGAATGGCAGTAAATTAGGTTTTAAGGCTTACTGCTAAAACACAAATAACAAATTAGAATTTTAAGGCAAATGACCATAATCATGACTGAAGGCCTTACATGCCAGGAACGACAATGATATAAAAAAAATTTGAAAGCTGCTGTAAAACAGCAAATACAATAGCAAAGGTTAATTAAAATACAAGCAACTGATCACCAAACGGTGAAATAACATGATTGTAAACTTCGTAACACAACCCTTAACATGAACTGAACACTACGCTGCTAAATTTATTCCAGAAAGCGGCCAGAACTATTAACTAGACATATATGACCCTTAATGTAGGCATTACAAGGTATTGTAACAAATAACACAATAATAAAACACAAGGGCCAGTACATAAGTTCATTAATCGGTACTGAGGCAGATTATACCCGCAGAAGGCGTGGACTGAATGAGCGTTACGCTGAACTACTGGCAAGCAACCTCCTTTTAGAACACACATGTCTTACAATAACCAAGAGGCCACAGCCGGTGCTCCTGGATACGACCTCTGAGAAGGTCCGGCTACAAACACTTTCGCGAGTGATGTGATAGGTAGTCAAGAGATGCATTCACTCCACAAGATGGTAACTCAGACTAGTGGCAGTCTAACTTGCTGAAGCTACCTGACGTCCGATAAACCAACTGCAACGATGGAACCACACGCCAAACCCGGAACCGGCGGTCTGCACTACGTCCCCTGAATACCGTGCTTAGACCGCCAGGAACGAGAAAGGAATCACTACCACCAGAGTAGAAGAATCACCAACCGGCCCCCAGGGCAGGTAACTGGGGTGTTAGCGGCCACCAGACACGAAAAATTACCGCTTGTTGAACTTAACCAATTGTAACAAGATGAACGCACTAAACACCAATAAGAAGTCGAGGAAAGCTGATCAGATCCGCCTTCCCCAAGAACTCCACTCGGTGATCTTCGCCTCGGCGACGCTACGAGCAGCAACACGAACCCAAGGCACTGGAGAATAACGGAATATCACAGTGGTGGAGGTTTCTCTACTTGGATTGAAATGCACTTATCTTAAAGATTGCTGCACCTGGCTTACGACGAGGTCGTGTGCCGTCGTGGCCACAGCCCTTCCATCCGGCAGTGCATGTGTGCCACCAGTCGTCCCGGCGTGTTCTGGCACTGCGCGGACCTGGCTCCTCCTGAGTCCCCAACCGAACTCACACACTCGCACGACGCAGAAATACGACGATGACGCCCCAAACATAGGGCAACAGTTACTACATACCGATAAACACCACTGCTGCCACTAGCGGACAGGGCAAACTTTAGAAACCGAGTGGCGACAGTCAGCACGAGAAGAAGACAAACAACCCCAACCATGCCAACTAAACGATACCGTCTGGCCTCCAAGAGAGGGCGGAAACATACAAACAGCACCAGCGCGAGACGCAGCATGGCCCACTATTATCACTAAGAGTATTTTGTAAGGCGATGACACTGATTACGCAAGTTAGTGTATCAGTAACTACTAATGGAACGCCCCAGAAGTCTGCATGCTCAGATAACTGATGTCGGAATGGTGTGTAGGCGGAAGACCCAGTAGAAGCACGGAGGACAGCCCGAGTGGCGGTCCCATCATACCGCCAGTAAGGCGGTAGTTGTACTGCCGAAATAGTGGCACCGTAGGTGTCCATTGCCTAATTTAATTTACAAAAGATCGTCCCGGGCCCCATCCTCGGTGAGTCACGGTTGTGACCAGCGGGGATGTAGCTCGCAGATCTAAGGTCCTCTCTGCGTCCGGACAGATAGGGATCTGCACCAGTGTACCCCATCTTGGCGGCATCTTAGACACTTGCTGAATTCATCAGAGCATCCTGCAGCTTAATAGAGCTGCTATTTAGTCAGTGTCCTTAATACAGATGGAGTGGCCTACCTCTGAGAATGAGCTGTAGGGGGGGAGAGGGTTTGATAGCAGACGATGACGTGATACCCCGCCTCCCCTCCCAGCCTCACAGCGCTCTGGGGACCGAATGTGCTCTCGTTTCCTGAGCCTTTCAGTACTCTCGACTGCTCTAAACTTTAGGGCTTCAGAGCGTTCTTTTACGCGAAGTTTGTACCCTGAAAGGTGCTCTGATGACATTTCTATGTGAAGTTACATCATTTAGCCCCGTTAGAGTAAAACGTTTCTGTCTGTTTCGCACTATTGTCGAAGTTGTCAATCAGTCCTTCTTGGCTTACCTCTCATACAGTCAAATGAAATAAGATCACAGCTTGTTTGTACTTCGGGCTATCCGTGTTGACATTCAGTCACCACGCTTTTGCATAACAGGCAGGCGTGCACCGCATCTGTGGGTTCATTAACGAAATTTTGTTCCTACATTTACTTACTATTCTGCTGTGCAACAGTATGGGAAACATCTTTCCTACGTACACTACACGCGTACTTTGTACCATGCTTATTTGACAGTAAAACAGATACATGTGCATCAGATATGCCTAAATATCCATGAAAATGAATTCTTCGAGTTGTAGTTGGTTCCCGCTATAGAACAATAGTTGTTTCATTATTCACTTCTCAACAATAAATGACCTGATTGGCAGCACAACACGTCAGTAACTATGTAATGGCTACTGCATTGTTTTCGGGCCTACTCAGTATTGATACTATTATTATTATTAGTGGCAGTGGTATGACACGATACATTGACAGCTTGATGTCTTGCATTTTCTGCTAGTTCAGAAGGCAGAAGTCTACAGTTAAGTAGTTTACAAGCAAGGTGCCTAAGTATAGTGTACACATTTTAATTTGATTTATTTTGAAAGTGGGTGCTGATTTTGGATAAAAAAGTGCCACTGGGAAGGAGGGGTGGCTCAGTGGAAAAATGTTTGTTGAAAAACTTTTTTCCTCAATGTGGCAACTCAGTTCTTTTTCTCAGAAGAAGTTCTAGGCAGCACTCGCGATGCCCTGAGAACTGGTAGTACTCGTAATGCACTATGAATTGTTTCATATTTTTTTATCATTTTTATCATGTACAATTTTCTCACAATCTTACTTTGTCATCGATTATAAAATAAGCAAAGCACATGTACCTGGAATGAAGAGTAATTTAATTTTTCAGTATGTTCAATATGTACATTTCAATATATGTTTCTGAAATATAATTATTAAAACATATCTTTATTTGATACGAATTGTCTGTCTATTGGTTTCTATTAAAATTCTTCTTAAGAGATCTAATAGAGCTTTTTCTCCGATGAGTTACCTGTAGTATGTCTCCGTGATGTGACCAACTGTGGTATGCCATTGCATTACTGCTCACTGACATCACCCAAATATCCAAAGAGAGAATAAGGGTGACTGTTAAAAAATTGAATCTTAAGCTTAGTCAGCCTAACTTCTTGATATTTCCTAACATGTTGATTGCAACATAAATGTAATGTCGGTGCTTTTTGCTGCATAAGAACTTTGTAGCAACTTGCTTCGTTGATATCCAAGCCTCCCGATAGCTCATAGTAATTTTTGCATTCAGAGTTAGAATTCGACGTGAGTTTTCGAATGGTAGCTCTAACATTTACGCCTTCTTTTAATTCTACTTATGACAGATAAGAAAGTTCCTAGCAGAAACAATTGAAACATTCACCATGTTTGAGTGACCAAACCTAATGAGTAGGGGTGAGAACAGAATGTATAGCGCACCGACGAAGTTCTTGCGCGGAATGAGGAAGAGCCAGAGAACTTGTACATAGTAGCTACGATCTACGTTACTAACTAGCTGTACCCTCCCACGAGTTAATGTGTCTCAATTTGGGTAAATGTAAAAGAAAAAAAAAAGGGAAAGCATGCGTTTCTAGCATGAGTAGGAATTGGATGTACACCTCAATATCCCTCTCTCTCCCGTCTCTGTCCACCTGCCTCTCCCTGTCTCTTAGTTGCTCTCATCATTCTTCCCTCTCTCTTTGTCCATCACCTTCTCTCCCACCTCTCTGTCCGTCTCCTCCTTCTCCCTCTCTCACTATTTCCTCCTGCCCCCTCTCACTCTGTCCATCTTCTCCTTTTCACTCTTCTATGTCCATTTCCACTGACTCATTTGTCCACCTTCTCTTCCTTCCCTCCCCCTCCCAACGCCGGCCCTATCTCTGATGTTGAGCCTCGATTATTATTATTGTATATTCTATGTAGCCTGCTGTCCAGCTGAACGTTCTTTAGAGTATCATGTAAAATTTTAAGAAAATATGGCATGAACGTTTTGAGCTCTAACAATGTTTCAGTTTTGTATATCAGATAGATATTTATATATTACATATATTAAATATGCAAAGCCTGTCTCCATCCAAATATCCATTAGAGCATCATGTAAGAATTTGAAGTTAATCGGTCTAGAACATTTTGAGATCTTCGGCAACAACATTTCCCCCTTAAATATTACATATTTATTCATGTAACATTATACATATTAGGAATGGATATGTAAAACCATACGCGGACTCGAATGAAACGCCGTTGCAAATTTTTGAAGCAATCGATGACGACCTTTCGGAGATTTAAGATTTGTAACACAAGAACTACACCGTTTGGCGCTCCAGAAGGTACATAAAACCACGAGCGTATTCGAATACAGCGTTGTGTCAGATTTTCAAGTCAATCGACCAACCACATTCCAAGTTTTGCGAGCAAAAACCTTTGCATGCTGAATTTTTATATAAAAATTGTAAAAAACTGTCCCGGAACCCGGAACGCAGAACCCTGTAGCAGACGCCTATCTAACGGCTTCCTGCAGCAACGAAAACTTGATGTTCAGTACCTAGCTTAAGTACTGAACAAATTTAAAAAAAATTCTGTCATATTCTACTAATTAAGAGCCAAAATCCTACGTGTTGGTCGTTGTGGCCGAGCGGTTCTAGGCGCTTCAGTTCGCAACCACGCTGCCGCTACGGTCGCAGCTTCGAATGCTGCCTCGCGCATGGATGTGTGTCATGTCGTTAGGTTAGTTAGGTTTAAGTAGTTCAAAGTGTAGGGGACTGATGACCTCAGATGTTAAGTTCCATAGTGCGTAGAGCCATTTGAACCATTTTTGAAGATCCTAAGTTAATAGTTTATCACAGTAAGAAAAGCGTTACAGATAGAAACTGTGTGTTTTCCTCCTGGCAGTATAACATTACAGAAAACAGGCAGAAGCACTGCAGGCCGTCAAGAAACAGGTACCGTGACAACTTCAGGAAGTAAAAGTCACTCACAATGTACTCTATCTTTTTCTATTGACCCTGCAACAGCAAATTTAATAACGCTTTTTTCTGACAAGGCAACGGAAGACGTAAGTGTATTTCTCAGTGACTTTTTAGTTTCAGCCAAATTGGGTGGTTGGTGTGACGACACATTTCTTCGTGTAGCGAAATTTATGACTGATTGTGTAAGCTAAAGCATTTGTCATCCGCCACGAAACATTGCGCGATGGACAAACACTCAAACAATTAACTGAGGAATTACGGCAGAGGCATCGTAAACAGAATATAACTTGACATCTTGGGTTGTCGGTTAGCCGAGCGCGCTTAAGCGCTGCTTCCGAGACTCGGGTAGGCGCGCCGGACCCGGATCGAATCCGCCCGGCGGATTAACGACGTGAGCCGGTGTGCCGCCCAGCCTCGGTGTGGTTTTAGGCGGTTTTCCACATCCCCAAAGTAAATACCCAGCTGGTCCCCACGTCCAGCCTCAGTTACACGGCTCACAGACATCTGAACACTTTCGCACTATTCCATGGACACTAGTCATAGACAGTTGGGGTACACTAATTCCTTTCCCGGGGGTACGGTGTGGCGGCAGGAAGGGCATCCGGCCGCCCCTTCCACTAACGTTGCCACATCCGATTGACCATGCTGACCCTGGGTATCCGCGGGAAAAACGGAACAAGCAAAAGAAAGAAATATCCTGGGTTGTCGGCTGTTCTGTCGGATATCAGCGTCGTTCTTGCATGATTTTTCGGTAACGTGGCTCTCGGAAACTTCATCAGGTGCGACCTGAGACTGCTCCTCGAGTTGACCTGGTCCAGTATTTATGTGTGTGGCCTTCCCCCTGCACCGGCGGTTGCAGGCGTACCCTCTGCAGTCCGCGCCCACCAGACCCGCTCCTGAGTGTTCCATCCTCGGCCTGGTGCGTTTGGAGTTCTGTCTGGGCTGCCAGGCGTTCTCCCTGCAGTCCTCTCCCGCTCACTGCGATTTCCTGGAGCGTCGCTGTTCCATTGCGGTCAGCTTCGGTTCTGGGTGTCCCCTCGCTTCTTTAGAGAAAAATTCAGCTCACTCTCTCAAAACAGTCGGTCGAGTCATTCTCGGATAGTATCCGAACACTCAATGTGCAGTCATATGAGCTGACACGAAATGAAGAAGTCCATACGGTGTTACTACTAGAAGCCTGAAGATGTATTTTTGGGCGGACTTCCTGCTGAAATGTCGTGTAGGAGTAGAATGAAAAATCCTTCAGATCTCCCTGTGGCAGCATGATGGGCATCTCCAGAAACAATATCGTCAGCCAAAGTGCTAGACATGTTGACAAGTGGGTCCAAAGCGCTGGAATGCAGGACTAGGAAACGAGAGAATGGGTCTCACCAGATGCATTCGTTACACACGAACAAGAACTTATCAGCCATCGGAAGACATTCCCAATAAAATATGATTCTGCACAGTTACATACGGAGACGGAATGCTGTTTGGACGGCTAGGACATCACACACATCCATGCCCGCGGCAGGATTCGAACCTGCGACCGTAGTGGTCGCGCGGTTCCAGACTGTAGCGCCTAGAACCGCTCGGCCACATCGGACGGCTTAGCGTTGGGACTAAGAGTTTTTCTGAGCATATGGAGGCGGTGCCACAAGAGCGACGATATACTCGGCTGTTCTCAGCCTTGACTCCCTTACTAAAAGTCATGCCAAAATCGACCTTTTGCAGCATACAGTTGAACTTGGAGGAACTTAGTTGCTACTGGGTAATATCACATCAAGAGAAGCAATGTCGCAGGGTGCATCTGTCATGGATCTAGCACTAGTTACACTGTGTACACACACGCTAAACATGTGTTCTTATGATAACGTACCACCAACCGCAGGGAAATAGTTTTGGTACCTGCAAGTATAGACTTACAGTAGGAAATGTTAGGTGTGATTGGACCACTGGAGAATAACAGGCAATTGGATACAGTGCAATGTATGCAGAAGCTTAGGAGGCATAAGTAACGTAAAAGCCGAGTATATGTTTCTGGTTAACCTGGATAATTTCGACATGGATTACACGACTCTACGAAGGACTTAATGATCATCACATTGTATATTTTGGAGGAAAAGGATATAAATAGGTGGTACCATGACCACAAGCATAAGTATACCGACAGTGATTCTCGTTACGAAGTAAAGTGAGTCATCTGCAATGCGGTGACTGGACAGTTATGAAACACTGCTGTTACAGTTCAAAGATTTTGAGCCCTAACTCTTCCTCGATATCGTCGGTTAGCTCTGGTTTATCTGCGACAGTGCAGAAGTTTGCTGGCAGTTCTTGCTGTTGGTTGGCGCCGGCTTAAAGAGAGGGCGTGGTAGCCCGCGAGTCAGGCAGTCGGTATCGAGCATTGGGCAGTGAGTGGCTCGGCTCTGTGGGACATCGTGGCGGGTCGTCTTTCTGATAGCGGAACTGATGCTTGTCTGCACCCGCCGTAGCCGGAAGGAGAAAGAGGCGGAGCTGCTGCCTTGCTGCGCTGCTCCAGTTGATGTTAAACGTTGGGCCACAACCACTGCTCCACATTTGACTACCTGCTTGGCCGGTGCTCTAAGCTGTTAGGATGTTAACGCCGTTGAGTCTACCATTAACAGATGTATCGATTTATTTAGGCCTATTGTCTCGTCCAAGCTCGTTGTGTTCTGACAGTACTGAAGGTAGCGTTCAGAGAGTAGAGACGAAATTTCTAATTGTACTGCAGGTACATGTTTCTTACTATGAGATCTCTGTTGAGATTTGTAACAAAAGCCGGCCGGTGGGGCCCAGCGGTTCTAAGCGCTTCAGTCTGGAACCGCGTGACCGCTACGGTCGAAGGTTCGAATCTTGCCTAGGGCATGGATGTGTGTGATGTTCTTAGGTTAGTTAGGTTTAAGTAGTTCTAAGTTCTAGGGAACTGATGACCTCAGATGTTAAGTCCCACAGAGCTTAGAGCTATTTGAACCATTTGCAACAACAAAAAAGGGGCGGGGGGTTGTAGTTGTTACTGTGAGACTGCCCAGGTAACATGTTAAACAAATGCTGTTGATCCAGAGTTCAAAACTGTTTGGAAGGTTAATATTTCTGGTGGTTGTTTAAGCCATGTATAAAAGGCGCGCCGGCCGCAGTGGTCGTGCGGTTCTAGGCGCTGCAGTCTGGAACCGCGAGACCGCTACGGTCGCAGGTTCGAATCCTGCCTCGGGCATGGATTGTGTGATGTCCTTAGGTTAGTTGGGTTTAACTAGTTCTAAGTTCTAGGGGACTAATGACCTCAGAAGTTGAGTCTCGTAGTGCTCAGAGCCATTTGAACCATTTTTTATAAAAGGTGCTGTTATGAGACTGCCTTACGTGAAAGTTACATGTGCAAAATTTGTATTCCCTGTCACGTTTAAGGTTCGTGCTTCTCTGTTCCTTTTGAAAAATGATTTGAAATTCGAGCACTAGCAACAATCGTGAAAATAATTTAACTACCAGCGCACTTGATCATGACAGTGTTCAACGCTGTAAGCTGCCTGCTAACTGATGTAGCAATGTTTACTTACTGCGGCAGCTGTGACCGAGCGGTTCTATGCCCTTCAGTCCGGAACCGCGCTGCTACTACGTTCACAGGTTCGAATCCTGCCTCGGGCATGGATGTGTGTGATGTCCTTAGGTTAGTTCGGTTTAAGTAGTTCTAAGTCTAGGGGACTGATGACCCCAGATCTTAAGTCCCATAGTGCTTAGAGCCATTTGAACCACTTACGTAAGCGACTTCTGTGTGTTAATAATGTTTTCTTATGTTTTAGATTCAGCTGTTCGTATTCTAGGTGTCCTGCCTAGGGCACAGTGCCCTGCCGTGTAACCAAGTTGACTCTTCGACTTGAAAAAGAAAACAAAATAAAAAGTGAAGGTGTTTGCTCCCGCTGATAGTATTAATAATTGCAGTTTGTCATTAAGATGACATTTTTTAGAAAAGGCGTCAGTATTGGCTACAGAGCTGTATTTCGTTTAATGCCAGTTTATTCAATGTATGATAACCGAAAGGTTTTTAGAAGTGTTCCTGCACAGAGGGTGGGTATGCTGGTACTTGGGCGCTCCAACGTTAGGGGTGTAATGGGGCCCTTAGGAACATGGCTGCCAAGGAGAGGAAGGAAGCCAGTGTGCACTCCTGTGCATACGGGGGGGAGTCATTCCGGGTGTGGAAGGGGTGCTTCTGGATGCCATGAAGAGTACAGGGTGCAGCCAACTGCAGGTGGTGACATATGTACGTACCAATAACGTGTGTCGCTTTGGATTGGAGGAGATTCTCTCTGGTTTTGGAAGGATAGCGGAAATGGTAAAGACTGCCAATCTTGCTTGCGAGACTAAGGCGGAGCTCACCACCTGGAGCATCGTCGATAGAACCGACTGTGGTACTTTGGTGCAGAGGCGGGTGGAGGGTCTGAATCAGAGGTTCAGGCGGTTCTGTGACAGTGTAGGCTGCAGATTCCTGGACTTGCGCCACCAGGTGATGGGTTCCTGGGTTCCCCTTAATAGGTCAGGAGTCCACTCCCACATAGGAAGCGGCTACACGGGTGGCGGGGGCCGTGTGGAAAGGACTGGGTGGTTGTTTAGGTTAGAGGGTCTCAGGAAACCACAGGAAGGTCGTCCGTCTAAATGGGGGTGGGTGAAACACAGTTAGGTAGTTGTAGAAACGATTGATATTGTTGTAAATTGTCGTAGCTGTTTTGGGAAAGAACCAGAGTTCCAAGCTCTAATAAAAGCCCACTGAAGCTCAAATAGTTATAGGTATGGAAAGCTGGCTAAAGCCGGAAATAACTTCAGCCGAAATTTTTTCAGACGACCTAACAGTGTTGAGAAAGGATAGATTAAATACATTTAGTGTAGGAGTGTTTATTTTTGTCAGAAGTAGTTTACCTTGTAGTGAAATTCGTACCAAATAGTATGGATAGAGCTTATACTTGACAATTGGACTAAACTATAAATTGCATCGTATTACCGATTCCCTGTCTCAGAAGGTATAGTTGCTGAACAGTTCAAAGAGAACTCGAGTCTTATTTCAAATACGTACCCCACTTGTACAACGGACGTGGCCTGGGTACTTGAAACCACTACTCAACTTAGACATCTTGGGTCGGTGAACCACGATGCTCGTAACAATCGAACAGCTCCACACATGCTCCGACACTGCACAGGGACCTCCAGCGGACCCAGCCAACTTCACCGCGAGGAGATAAGTTCCCTGGTCCACAGCAGCTGACCGACTGCCTGCGGGTCTGTCCGCGACTGCAGCTCCGTCGCGACTGCACCGCTGGTGCGTCTCCCACTCACTTCCAGACACACGACCGCGGAAATTCTGGCTCGGACCCAACCATGCAGAGGAAACACATCTAAAACAATGTTTGAGAAATAAATTGCTTAAAAAATTCGTCGATTCATATCATTTACGCAAGCTAACTGAATGAAACCATACAGTGAAATTAATGCTCAAAACCACGTGACTGCAGGGAAGGAGTTTGGGAAAAATTTCTTCAGATGCATGAACAATGTTGTAATTGGCAAGGCCCAGCAAAATACGCAGAAGGTGTGGCACACTCGATTTTTCACATCTACGGAGAGCACGTTTGGGGCAGCTGCACTAGTTACAAAATCTAGCTGCCAAAGAAATGTCAGTTTTCAACGAAAGTCTGGTTTCCATTCAACTTAGTAAACTAAATGTAAATTTTGATAAGCCAATCGCATTTGGAAGGCTCTTTTTCTATCATCATTATAGATATATAGTGAACAAATTACCGGAAATTCTGTAAAACTAGGGTTCATACATACACAAACACACAGTGGGGATATCATGAATTTCGTGCATCGATGATTCTATACTTCGGGATTCTCAGTGAATAACCACTACGATATTCCGCTGGTGAATAAAAAAGTGGTTAGTTTCATGAAAGGAGAACTGAATGGAGAGCCTGTCAGAGAATTTGTGGGCTGACGTGAAAAATGTACGCTCTTGAGACCAAATCTTGACATATAATGCGCAGAGAAAACGGTGAAAACAGTCGCCTGCAAGTAGGCACACCACAGACTATTACAAGCAATACATCCTGGATTCGGAACTCAAAGCCAAAGGGCAGTTTGTCATTCACTCGTAGCAGCATATTGTTTTGACTAGTAAACAACTTCTCTTTACGTAGTAAGTGTGACAATATAAACGTCCCAATAAGGTAAATATACTAACCTGGGGATGTTACTGCAAAAAATGATAATGATTGCAAATAATGTAAATACTGTAATTGATTGCTTTTTATAGTAAAAATGTAAATAATTTAAATACTTGGAAAAATGATGATTGTGTATAGTAAAGATATAAAATTTGTTTCTATTGTAGTAATGTAAGCTCTTGAAAAACATGATGATTGTTCATAGTGTAAATATTTGAGAGGTTTTCATTGCAAAAATGTAAATACTTAAAACAATGTCATTTGAAAATTATAAAAATGTAATTAATGTAAATATATGGAAAACACTGTATGAAAAAATTTGTTTTAGAGTACATTTTGTAAGTAGCATATTATCATGTTTGGGTTTTACTTCCTAAAACCTTTACATCTACATCGACATCTACATCCATACTCCGCAAGCCACAGTCTATTTCCACACAGTTTTAGCTTGTGTTTGTCTGTCTCTCAGCTGTGCCACGTTTTCTGACGATAGCTGAGATGTGTGAAGGTAACTATAACGAAGCAGATGGACAAATGTGCACAGCCGCATATTTGAGGCAAGATTTAATGGGAAGCGATATCAAAAGCTGAGACAATATGGAGCACGTCATGGGAAATTTTCTGCAATTTCTGGGAAAATTAACGAGAATTGATAACTCATCACATGAAGGGGTAAGGGTGGTGTAATCCAAAGCCACAAAATGTAAATCTCCCAGGTGAGCATTTTAAGATTGAATAAATCCGTAAATCATATGTCTACTTTTCTGGGTATCTGACAAAAATACTTCATTTTTCCAATGTGTTAATACAGATGTGTGCAGAGCTATATAGTGAACAAAGTTAAACATTGTTAATAAAAAAGTAATTTATACCTGGGTGACATAAGGTTGGACATTGGCCTGACTCATACTAAATGAATACAAGGCTTACAAAAATTTGAACAGCAACATACAAAATAACGTACAATGATGGTGACAACAATATTTCAAACAATATAGCCAATAACTATCACCACTGTGTCATTTTCATCATTTTCTTCCTTTACTTCATTCAGAGTCTTGAAGTATCCCTTCGAAATATCTGGTGTGTGTGTGTGTGTGTGTGTGTGTGTGTGTGTGTGTGTGTGTGTGTGTGTGTGCGTGTGTATGGCATTAATGAGATCACATGTTTGAGTTTTTTGTCGAAAATCGGAATGGGCTTTACGTATTTCCTTGATAGCTGGATCGCATTAAGCTCCAGATGTGCTCGTCCTTTTCTAGCGATATTTAGAGTTCTGAAATCAGTGTACCGATAATTTTAAATGTGATGTCATTCCTTCATCAAAACGAAAAGCTGTCTCTTCAGAAAATCGGAACTCAGATCCGTCATCATGTTTGTCCTTCTTTGCAATATTTATCCGCAAAGGTGTCAGATCTATAAAGTTGGCCTGCTTCATTTTAACTATTGAAAACGGCTTCTTCTTCAAACATTCTCTAGTGATTGTAATCCAATCATCAGCGGTGTACACAGTGGTGTTTCTATTCTTAATATGCCTTCCAATTCGACCGAAATCTCGTTCACAGAAAATCGTGTGTGTCAGATTTGTGGAAACCAATGTTCAACAGCCTTAAATTATCCTGAATTCACTAGTGGTCTCACTAGTACAACTACCCAATTTTTGCCTTGGCCTCTTCAATTATAACTAATAATGTGAAGAATGTTTTGCTTAAGACTTTCCTAGCAATTTTATCAGACAGCTTCCTTTCTCGTCAGATCCATGCTTTGTTTCATCTTCACTCCACACGATTATATGTCTCTTTTCAGACCCACAATCAAGAATACCCAAACTATACATCCATAACTTCCTCTTATAGAATGCAGGCCCAGACAGCAGCCTTGGTGTTGGAATCACTTGTTGTAGATCAAAGGCTATTGTAAGATTTTCCCAAGGATTTTCACTAGCTAATTTGGAAAGCTGTGTAATGATATTTTGTCCATCAGATGCTTTGGCATGTAGGTCCCTTTCAACTCTTCTAATCATATCTTCAGAGTTGGTCAATTGTGCATTTTTAATTTGAATTTCATCACATACATGACATGTGTCTGAACGAGGCAATTTAAAAACTATGATAAAATCTTCGTAAAAAAATCTTGAAATTTCGAAACTTTTCTTGTGGTGCATTATTTTCCTCACAATATTTCAAATAATGTTCTTGATATAATGAAGAAATCGACATGTCATGGTCGAAGCACACTTTATTAGGGTTCTGTGAGCGGCTGTAATGACTGATATACTTAGGTATATTATTTACAAAGTTGTGAACTGTCTGAAGTTTCTGGAGAAATTTTCCTTGATGGGTACCCATTTTTTCTAGAAACAAGAAAAAGAATAAAATTAATTTTAAAGATAAATACCGAAGCCAGAGACATTTAGTGAATTTATGTTTGAATATGATACTTGAAGAAAAACACTACATAAATAAGCAGAATAGCACAAAATTATAGTTTTTCTGGGAAGTAAGATTGATTTAATCCTTAAATACCTCTTCTGTCTTCTGGAGAAGTGGAGAGTCTGTCACACAAGTGTTTTCGTAAGTTCTTAAGGGGTCCTTGATTGTTCTGAAACCCATGCACACTTAAAATGCTTCTTTCTATACCAAAATATTACAGCCATTAACCTTAACCTGGTACAAAAAAGTTATATATATTAATCAAAAGAATATTTTATTTATAAAAAGTACATAACAAAAAAAATTGTTTCAGATTTTCATTAATCGAAGTTACCTCCTTTGCACGTCTTTCATCTTAACATTGTTCAGAAGGTAATAACTTTAGCAACTGAATGCCGGCCGAAGTGGCCGTGTGGTTCTAGGCTCTACAGTCTGGAAACGAGCGACCGCTACGGTCGCAGGTTCGAATCCTGCCTCGGGCATGGATGTGTGTGATGTCCTTAGGTTAGTTAGGTTTAATTAGTTCTAAGTTCACGGCGACTGATGACCTCAGAAGTTAAGTCGCATAGTGCTCAGAGCCACGTGAACCATTTAGCAACTGAATGAAATATCTGCTCTATACAGTCATGAAGTTTGCTCCTACGCTTATTTTTACATTTACATTCAGGACCAAGGATTTTACCCCCAGTAGTTTGTGCTGTTTTATCAGATATGTACTCTTTGTCAGAATTTCTGCCACCTTTACATGTATCCCTTTTCCAATTGCACATATTTCTTCCGTTTTTTGGCCTTCATGTTCATTAGCAGATGATAATTCGGGAAACATTTTACATTCGTCAGCATCCTAGGCCAAACAAAGTATTCAGAATAAGAAAGATTAAAACCACTTTAACACATATAACATACGTTAATGTGTTATACCAATAGCCTTATAATATTAAAATTATCACCAATAATGCAGTAATTAACCAAGGAATATAATTTTTTCTTGATTAACAGGTAAGTGTTTTAATTAGCGAGCATACAATAATTATAATTACGCAATAATATGATGCAGTCCCAGGCCTCAATGCTTAAAAAAGTAAGTACTTTCGACTTACCATGTTATTTTCGGATAAATATTCGTCAGGGGGACAATAACTGCTTCCACTGGACGAATAATATTCTTCAGAACTCGCCATATTTGTCTCGTAATCTTGTTTTTGGGTTATGCATGGAAATAACCTCTTCTTTGCAAGCGCCATTTTACTGTGGCTTTGGGTTGTGTCACACACATAAAGACTACTTTCTCACTGTATGAGAACAACAAGTGTGAGCTCCTCTGCCATCTAGTGACTGAAAGTTGAGATATTTCTCAGTTCAATAGAAGTTGAACCAACACAAAAAACATATTTTAGAAAAGCGTGGTTTTGGACTATTTCACTCTCACCCCTTCACATACACAGGGTGTTACAATACGGTACGGCCAAACTTTCATAAAACTTTCCTCACACACAAAGAAAGAAAATATGTTATATGGACATGTGCCTGGAAACGCTTACTTTCCATGTTAGAGCTCATTTTATTACTTCTCTTCAAATCACATTAATCATGGAATGGAAACACACAGCAACAGAACGTACCAGCGTGACTTCAAACACTTTCTTACAGCAAATGTTCAAAATGTCCTCTGTTAGCGAGGATACATGCATCCACCCTCCGTCGCATGGAATCCCTGATGCGCTGATGCAGCCCTGGAGAATGGCGTATTGTATCACAGCCGTCCACAATACGAGCACGAAAAGTCTCTACATTTGGTACCGGGGTTGCGTAGGCAAGAGCTTTCAAATGCCCCCATTAATGAAAGTCAAGAGGGTTGAGGTCAGGAGAGTGTGGAGGCCATGGAATTGGTCCGCCTCTACCAATCCATCGGTCACCGAATCTGTTGTTGAGAAGCGTACTAACACTTCGACTGCAATGTGCAGGAGCTTCATCGTGCATGAACTACAGATCGTGTCATACTTGTAAAGGCACATGTTCTAGCAGCACAAGTAGAGTATCCCGTAAGAAATCATGATAACGTTCTCCATTGAGCTTAGGTGGAAGGACATGGAGCCCAATCAAGACATCACGCACAATGCCTGATAGTGAAAATCGACAATTTGATCACGTTGGAATGAAGCCTCATCCGTAAAGGGAACACTTGCACTGAAATGAGGATTGACACATTGTTGGATGAACTATTCGCAGAAGTGTACCCGTGGAGGCCAATCAGCTGCTGATGGTGCCTGCACACGCTGTACATGGTACGGAAACAACTGGTTGTCCCGTAGCACTCTCCATACAGTGACGTGGTCAACGTTACCTTGTACAGCAGCAACTTCTCTGACGCTGACATTAGGGTTATCGTCAACTGCACGAAGAATTGCCTCGTCCATTGTAGGTGTGCTCGTCGTTCTAGGTCTTCCCCAGTCGCGAGTCATAGGCTGGAATGTTCCGTGCTCCCTAAGACGCCGATCAATTGCTTCGAACGTCTTCCTGTCGGGACACCTTCGTTCTGGAAATCTGTCTCGATACAAACGTACCGCGCCACGGCTATTGCCCCGTGCTAATCCATCATCAAATGGGCATCTGCCAACTCCGCATCTATAAACATTGCATTGACTGCAAAACCACGTTCGTGATAAACACTAACCTGTCGATGCTACGTACTGATGTGATTGATGCTAGTACTGTAGAGCAATGAGTCGCATGTCAACAAAAGCACCGAAGTCAATATTACCTTCCTTCAACTGGGCCAACTGGCGGTGAATCGAGGAAGTACAGTACAGACTGACGAAACTAAAAGGAACTCTAACATGGAAACTGTTTCCGGCACATGTCCACATAACATCTTTTCTTTATTTGTGTTTGAGGAATGTTTCGGTTGGCCGTACCTTTTTGTAACACCCTGTATATGTGAGGAGTGTAGAGCATTTTTTAATGTGTGTGTGTGTGTGTGTGTGTGTGCGTGCGTGTGTATGCGTGGGCGAAAATAATTTAACATGACATGACTTTTATGTGAGAAATAATGAAAACGTTTGACTTTCAACTAAATAATGTCTTCGAAATTCACGTGGTGGTTACGTAATTATTAGCACGTATCTGGCACACCATTTTAATACCATGTTCTGATTTATTGAAGATGGGACGCAGGGGATGAGAAACATTGAACTTTGGAAATAACGTAATCTGATACAATTTTTATACACTCATTGGCCGTTAAAAGTTAGAAAGGTATTTGGGGTATAAAGCACTGTTGGTTTATTTATATCAATTTGGGATTGTTTAATACTGCATTATAGTTGGAGATGAGGAGGGGAGAGTGTTTCTGATTTCACACTACCACAAGTGGACTATTATCTAATACTAGGTTGCGACTGGCTGGGACGAGGAAGGAGATGGGATATAAGGCATATCATATGTCTCTTTCCATTATCTTCTATTTTTAATACTGCACTGCAATTGCCTGGAGAAAAGAGGGAGAGGATGTTTAATTTCCAATTATTGATTGATTCCTTTTATTGAGTAATGGTGACATGAGATCGATCTCATCGATTCTGTTATCCGTGACCTTCGGGACGACTTCTTGACCATGAAAGTCAGTGACTGCATTCAAGGTCAAAATCCTCCGAAACTGTCCCATATAGTACATATCTATAATATGGCTTATGTCTGTCTGAATGAGAATGAATTATATTAAAATTTGACGTAAATTTTTCAGAACGTTTGGAGATTTTTATAACAATATTTCCCCTATATCTATAGTATTATAAATGGCAAGCCACTTAGGTTGTTACCCAAAAACTTTGAAAGATTTTGACTGATTTACGAAATATTTGTGAAATATACTACGATAAACTTTAGGATAGGCCACATATTTTTAAATATATGTGGTTTATAAATATCTATGTACACTATACAAAGGGAAAACGTTGTTGGCAGAACTATTGAAAAGCTCTTGGCCAATTATTTCAGATATGTATAAGACACTGTAATAAATATACAGAATACAGTAAGCTATACATTTCTAATGTGTGTCGTACATAAATGTAATATATAAAGTGGAAACATATTCACCAAAGTCACGAAACCTCTTGACTGATTTACTCTATATTTTTATTTGACAATCCAATCAACTTTCAGATAGATATGGGCTACACATTTTTTATGAAATATATATGTGTGTGAGCCACCAATTGTAAAGATACTTGGTTGGGAAGTTGACACCTGTCAGCTAATGGTGACATGGCAGTCGGTCTGTATCGTTGGGACTTAACGATGCCTTTCCTGACGGAGCTAGTAAATATGTGTCAAGATGGTAGTGTTGTTAGCAATAATCCCGAAAATTTCTTGGCGAATTTGCTACGAAATTCCAAACAAAACTCTAATAAACCTTTGGACAGACACTATAAATAAATAAATAAATAAATAAATATATATATATATATATATAGCTAGGGATCATTTGGTATATGGGATACAAAAAACCTCTCTTGCTGCTAGATCTGTAAGGCTGGTAGCTTCTAGACATTCCTTTGCATAGTTTTAATCTATGAATGGGTGGCACTAAAATTTTTCATGCGATTGAGATCCTATGGAAGTATTGTGATCATAAGCCATAAATACTACTATCTTGTTTTCATTTATAACCAACTGTAAAGCAGAAAACAAAGTTCCACATAGATGCCTACATAATTTTTGTTCAAACTTACATATATAGAAGTACTGGAGAAAAAATTTGTCCCGTGTTCCCGGTGCTCAGCTATTGTACCTAATACTGACTGCAAGAAAACAGGCGAAACTGTACGCTTGCACGACACAGTGTAGCACAGCGTTTACTTTCTTACAGTTGCTTTCAACAGAAAATCTGTACATTGTTGTTTAAATATATGGTGTTAAGGGAATATGTGTAGCACATATTGAGATATCAATAGTATCAATGGTATCTTAATATCAATCCAAGTCGGTATATATAGTTCCTTCGTTTGACGCTTATTTCGTGACCAGGCCAGATATCTCACGAAATAAGCGTCAAACGAAAAAACTGCAAAGAACGAAACTTGTCTTGCTTGAAGGGGGAAACCAGATGGCGCTATGGTTGACCTGCTAGATGGCGCTACCGTAAGTCAAACGGATATCAACTGCGTTTTTTTTAATAGGAACACCCATTTTTATTACATATTCGTGTAGTACGTAAAGAAATATGAATGTTTTAGTTGGACCACTTTTTTCGCTTTGTAGCAGATGGCGCTGTGACAGTCACAAACACATGGCTCATAATTTTAGACGAACAGTTGGTAACAGGTAGGTTTTTTACATTAAAATACAGAACGTAGGTACGTTTGAACATTTTATTTCGGTTGTTCCAATGTGATACATGTACCTTTGTGAGGTTATCATTTCTGAGAACTCATGCTGTTACAGCGTGATACCTGTAAATACCACATTAATGCAATTAATGCTAAAAATGATGTCCGTCTACCTTAATGCATTTGGCAATACATGTAACGACATTCCTCTCAACAGCGAGTAGTTCGCCTTCCGTAATGTTCGCTCATGCATTGATAATGCGCTGACGCATGTTCTCAGGCGTTTTCGGTGGATCACGATGGCAAATATCCTTCAACTTTCCACACAGAAAGAAATCCGGGAACGTCAGATCCGGTGAACGTGTGGCCATGGTATGGTGCTTCGACGACCAATCCACATGTCATGAAATATGCTATTCAATACCGCTTCAACTGCAAGTGAGATATGTGCCGGACATCTATCATGTTGGAAGTAATCGCCATTCTGTCATGCAGTGAAACATCTTGTAGTAAAACAGGTAGAACATTACGTAGGAAATCAGCATACATTGCACCATTTAGAATGCCGTCGATAAAATTGGGGGCAATTATCCTTCCTCCCATAATGCTGCACCTTACATTAACCCGCCAAGGTCGCCGATGTTTCCCTTGTCGCAGCCATCGTGGATTTTCCGTTGCACAATAATGCATATTATGCCGGTTTACGTTACCGCTGTTGGTGAATGACGATTCGTCACTAAATAGAACGCGTGCAAAAAATCTGTCATCGTCCCGTAATTTCTCTTGTGCCCAGTGGCAGAACTGTACACGACGTTCAAATTCGTCGCCATGCAATTCCTCGTGCATAGAAATATAGTACGGGTGCAATCGATGTTGATGTAGCACTCTCAACACCGACGTTTTTGAAATTCCCGATTCTCGCGCAATTTGTATGCTACTGATGTGCGGATTAGCCGCGACAGCAGCTAAGACACCTACTTGGGTATCGTCATTTGTTGCAGGTTGTGGTTGACGTTTCATATGTGGGTGAATACTTCCTGTTTCCTTAAATAACGTAACTATCCGGCGAACGTTCCGAACACTTGGTTGATGTCGTCTAGGATACCGAGCAGCATACATAGCACACGCCCGTTGGGCATTTTGATCACAATAGCCATACATCAACACGATATCGACCATTTCCGCCATTGGTAAACGGTCCATTTTAACACGGGTAATGTATCACGAAGCAAATACCGTCCGCACTGGCGAAATGTTACGTTATACCACGTACTTATAGGTTTCTGACTAATACAGCGCTATCTGTCACAAAGCGAAAAAAGTGGTCCAACTAAAACATTCATATTTCTTTACGTACTACACAAATATGTAATAAAAATGGGGGTTCCTATTTAAAAATCTGCGTTGATATCCGTGTGACCTATGGTAGCGCCATCTGATTTCCCCCTTTAAGCTAGACAAGTTTCGTCCTTTGTAGTTTTTTCGTTTGACGCTTATTTCGTGATATATATATTTTTTTAAACCACAGAAATTTGATACCACGCGCATAGCGGCACAGAAATTCACCAGCGAAAGAGGCTCGTCAGCGAGATGTCATGGTGATGCTGCAAGACCTCGAACACGACGGGATGCTGCTTTGCAGAGAAGAGTGTTCTCAAACGCTTTGAGGAAGCACCAGCGATAAGTACTCGAGCGGTTAGACGTAACATGGGAGTCACTCATGGGATAGTCTGGGATGTTTTGAGGGGTGGCGCGCTACCACTGAGATTCGGGCCGCCTTAGACACTTCGCGATCTCCGGCAGGCAAAGCTTTCGCTGTCATACGTTGTCAGGAGCATCCGGCCATAGGACAGTCCCGCGGCCAATAGGAGTGCGTGGCGCTAAGTTTCAAAAATGTTCAAATGTGTGTGAAACCTTATGGGACTTAACTACTAAGGTCATCAGTCCCTAAGCTCACACACTACTTAAACTAAATTATCCTAAGGACAAAGACACACACCCATGCCCGAGAGAGGACTCGAACCTCCGCCGGGGCGAGCCGGGCGCTAAGTTTCCGTAGTTTAAAAATGGTGCGTTTTCGACCGACACACCATTAGTAGTTTTGGTTCCTACTGGGATCAGCTATCCATGGTTAAAATTACGTGTCATGGCCTACAATGGTCTAAAATTTTTTTAGAGCATCATGTAAAAATTTCAGTTAAATCAGTCAAGTACTTTTTCGAGTTTTCTGGTAGCAACCTTTCCCCTTTAAACGTTATACATAGAGTTAAACAGAGTGATTATTTCTACAGTGCACCAATTCTATATATTGATCAATGAGAGGATATGGAACAAAAAAGGTTATGGTATGCATGGTTTCCTCCTAGAGGGTGGTACTGTTTCTCATGCATCATGCACTAGCGTCCTGTTCTGCCATAGTAATTGCTAATGTTGTATCCGAATCACTTTTTCTGCTGGGTCACCTTGTAATAGATGTGATGCAGCGTTGTTCACGGTGGTTCCGTATTCGAATTGAGGGTTCACCGACCTTGTGTTTACTTACGAAAGCCAAATGGCAATGGGCGGTGGGCAGCAAAGTTGTATCAGGAGACATATCTCTGCCGACAACGACCACATAATTCAATGTTTCCAACAGTGTTTCGCCGTTTGCCTGAGACAGAGTCGTTTCAGAGAGCAGGAAATCATGAAGGACGTACCGAAAACGTTTGGACACCAGGCGAAGGAAAATGTGATTAACTCAGTGTAAGGCAATCTACCACCATTCTCTGAAAGGGAAATTCTGCCATCCATCGCAACTTAATTTTCTTGGAAGCTACGTTATACTGTCAAAGCCAGACAGATACTTAATGCTGGAGAATTTTACAAGACTTCAACCGTTGTCCCGGGATAGTGTCTTTGATTAACAATCAAAACGTCCTCAGTCCTGTATTCAAAACCTGCCGCGTCTAAAGTTTTCATTGATAATCAGCATTGGCGGTCCAAGACTTCCAGCATATGAAGTCACCCTTATTCTGCTCACGGCCTTCTCAAAGAGTGCGGAGGAGCGGTCAGAAGTTTGGGGCACTCTTATCCTTGGGATGGAAAACTGCCCGTAAAGGCGGAACAATCAGCCATGATCAATGGGATGAAGATGCAGAAGGGAATTCAGACCACTGCATTTAAGACACATAACGA
This sequence comes from Schistocerca piceifrons, assembly GCF_021461385.2. Taxonomy (NCBI): domain Eukaryota; kingdom Metazoa; phylum Arthropoda; class Insecta; order Orthoptera; family Acrididae; genus Schistocerca; species Schistocerca piceifrons. Next base: position 685,681,690 of record NC_060139.1, on the reverse strand, counting down.
GCATTCATAGGACGTGTGGCTTGTAATTGAAAAAGTGTGAAGATGATCTCACCATTGGCCAAAGGTTCCGGAATAGTCCCTCATTCGGATCTCCGGAAGGGAACTGCCAAGGGGTAGGTGACCACAAGAAAAACACTAAATAATCAACGAAATAATAACGGTCTACGAGCTGGGGCGTGGAATGACGGACGCTTGAAAGTGGTAGGAAAGCTAGAAAATCTGAAAATGGAAATGCAAAGGCTCACTCTAGATACAGTAGTGGTCAGTGAAGTGAACCGGAAAGAAGATAAGGATTTCTAGTCAGACGAGTATGTTGTTGTCTTCAGTCCTGGGACTGGTTTGATGCAGCTCTCCATGCTACTCTATCCTGTGCAAGCTTCTTCATCTCCCAGTACTTACTGCAACCTACATCCTTCTGAATTTGCTTTGTGTATTCATCTCTTGGTCTCCCTCTACGATTTTTACCCTCCACGCTGCCCTCCAATGCTAAATTTGTGATCCCTTGATGTCTCAGAACATGTCCTACCAACCGATCACTTCTTCTTGTCAAGTTGTGCCACAAACTCCTCTTCTCCCCAATTCTATTCAATACCTCCTCTGGGGGACTGATGACCATAGCTGCTTCGTCCCCCTTAAACATCCCAACAACCACCACCACCAATACCTCCTCATTAGTTACGTGATCTATCCATCTAATATTCAGCATTCTTCTGTAGCACCACATTTCAAAAGCTTTTATTCTCTTCTTGTCCAAACTATTTATCGTCCATGTTTCACTTCCATACATGGCTACACTCCATACAAATACTTTCAGAAATGACTTCCTGACACTTAAATCTACCCGATGCTAACAAATTTCTCTTGTTCAGAAACGCTTTCCTTGCCATTGCCGGTCTACATTTTATATCCTCTCTACTTCGACCATCATCAGTTATTTTGCTCCCCAAATAGCAAAACTCCTTTACTATTTTAAGTGTCTCATTTCCTAATCTAATTCCCTACGCATCACCCGACTTAATTTGACTACATTCAATTATCCACGTTTTCCTTTTGTTGATGTTCATCTTATATCCTCCTTTCAAGACACTGTCCATTCCGTTCAACAGCTCTTCCAAGTCCTTTGCTGTCTCTGACAGATTTACAATGTCATCGGCTTACCTCAACATTTTTATTTCTTCTCCATGGATTTTAATACATACTCCGAATTTTTCTTTTGTTTCCTTTACTGCTTGCTCAATATACAGATTGAATAACATAGGGGAGAGGCTACAACCCTGTCCCACTTCGCAACCGCTGCTTCCCTTTCATGCCCCTCGACTCTTTTAACTACCATCTGGTTTCTGTACAAATTGTAAATAGCCTTTCGCTCCCTGTATTTTACCCCTGCCATCTTTAGAATTTGAAAGAGAGTATTCCAGCCAACATTGTCGAAAGCTTTCTCTAAGTCTACAAATGCTATAAACGTAGGTTTGCCTTTCCTTAATATATTTTCTAAGTCGTATGTTCAGTATTGCCTCACGTGTTCCAACATTTCTGCGGAATGCAAACTGATCTTCCCCGAGGTCGGCTTCTACCAGTTTTTCCGTTCGTCTGTAAAGAATTCGAGTTCGTATTTTGCAGCAGTGACTTATTAAACTGATAGTTCGGTAATTTTCACATCTGTCAACACCTGCTTTCTTTGGGATTGGAATTATTATATTCTTCTTGAAGTCTGAGGGTATTTCACCTGTCTCATACATCTTGCATACAAGATGGTAGAGTTTTGTCAGGACTGGCTCTCCCAAGGCCGTCAGTAGTTCCAATGGAATGTTGTCTACTCCCGGGGCTTGTTTCGACTCGGGTGTTTCAGTGTTCCGTCAAACTCTTCACACAGTATCGTGGCTTCCATTTCATCTTCATCTACATTCTCTTCAATTTCCATAATATTGTCCTCAAATACATCACATCAAGTACATTAAAAGACGAGTATAGGGTAATATCAACAGCAGCGTAAAATGGTATAACGGAAGTAGTATTCGTTATGAATAAGATGGTAGGGCATACAGTGTGTTACTGGAACAGTTCAATGACACGTTTTTTTTTATCATAATCGATGGCAAACCAACATAGATAACAATAATTCAGGTAAACATGCCGATTTCACGAGCTGAAGATGAAAAGATAGAGACAGTACATCAGGATACTGAAAGCATAATATAGCACGTAAAGGGAGATGAAAATCTAATAGTCATGTGGAACAGGAACCCAGATGTAGGGAAAGGATTAGAAGAAACGCTTACTTGAGAATATGGCTTTGGGACAAGGAATGAGAGAGGAGAAAGATTAATTGAATTCTGTAATAAATTTCAGCTAGTAATAGCGAATACTGTTTTCAGTAATCATATACTTGGTAAAGGCCAGGTGGTAGGAGAATATTTCAGTTACATTACATCACAGATAGAGATTCCGAAATCGGATACTAGATTATAATGTGTACGCAGAAGCAGATATAGACGCAGATCACAATGCAGTAGTGATGAAGAGTAGGCTGAAGTTTAAGATATTAATCAGGAAAAATCGTACACAAAGAAGTAGAATGCGGAACTACTAAGGAATGACGAGATACGCTTGAAGTTCTCTAAGGCTATGGATGCAGCAATAAGGAATAGCTCAGTAGGCAGTATAGTTGAAGAAGAATGGACATCTCTATAAAGTACAATCACAGAAGCTGGAAAGTAAAACATAGGTGCAAACAAGGTAACTGCGAATAAATCATGGGTAACAGAGGAAATACACTCCTGGAAATTGAAATAAGAACACCGTGAATTCATTGTCCCAGGAAGGGGAAACTTTATTGACACATTCCTGAGGTCAGATACGTCACATGATCACACTGACAGAACCACAGGCATATAGACACAGGCAACAGAGCATGCACAATGTCGGCACTAGTACAGTGTATATCCACCTTTCGCAGCAATGCAGGCTGCTATTCTCCCATGGAGACGATCGTAGAGATGCTGGATGTAGTCCTGTGGAACGGCTTGCCATGCCATTTCCACCTGGTGCCTCAGTTGGACCAGCGTTCGTGCTGGACGTGCAGACCGCGTGAGACGACGCTTCATCCAGTCCCAAACATGCTCAATGGGGGACAGATCCGGAGATCTTGCTGGCCAGGGTAGTTGACTTACACCTTCTAGAGCACGTTGGGTGGCACGGGATACATGCGGATGTGCATTGTCCTGTTGGAACAGCAAGTTCCCTTGCCGGTCTAGGAATGGTAGAACGATGGGTTCGATGACGGTTTGGATGTACCGTGCACTATTCAGTGTCCCCTCGACGATCACCAGTGGTGTACGGCCAGTGTAGGAGATCGCTCCCCACACCATGATGCCGGGTGTTGGCCCTGTGTGCCTCGGTCGTATGCAGTCCTGGTTGTGGCGCTCACTTGCACGGCGCCAAACACGCATACGACCATCATTGGCACCAAGGCAGAAGCGACTCTCATCGCTGAAGACGACACGACTCCATTCGTCCCTCCATTCACGCCTGTCGCGACACGACTGGAGGCGGGCTGCACGATGTTGGGGCGTGAGCGGAAGACGGCCTAACGGTGTGCGGGAGCGTAGCCCAGCTTCATGGAGACGGCTGCGAATGGTCCTCGCCGATACCCCAGGAGCAACAGTGTCCCTAATTTGCTGGGAAGTGGCGGTGCGGTCCCCTACGGCACTGCGTAGGATCCTACGGTCTTGGCGTGCATCCGTGCGTCGCTGCGGTCCGGTCCGAGGTCGACGGGCACGTGCACCTTCCGCCGACCACTGGCGACAACATCGATGTACTGTGGAGACCTCACGCCCCACGTGTTGAGCAATTCGGCGGTACGTCCACCCGGCCTCCCGCATGCCCACTATACGCCCTCGCTCAAAGTCCGTCAACTGCACATACGGTTCACGTCCACGCTGTCGCGGCATGCTACCAGTGTTAAAGACTGCGATGGAGCTCCGTATGCCACGGCAAACTGGCTGACACTGACGGCGGCGGTGCACAAATGCTGCACAGCTAGCGCCATTCGACGGCCAACACCGCGGTTCCTGGTGTGTCCGCTGTGCCGTGCGTGTGATCATTGCTTGTACAGCCCTCTCGCAGTGTCCGGAGCAAGTATGGTGGGTCTGACACACCGGTGTCAATGTGTTCTTTTTTCCATTTCCAGGAGTGTACTTCAGTTAATCGATGAAAGAAGGAAGCACAAAAATGTTCAGGGTAATTCAGGAATACAGAAAAACAAGTCTCTGTGGAATGAAATAAATAGGAAGAGCAGGGAATCTAAGAGGAAATGAGAGCGTGAAAAATGTGAAGAAATCGAAAAATAATTGATTTTTGGAATGACTGACTCATTGCACAGGAAAGTCAAAACAATCTTCGGTGAAATTAAAATCAAGGGTGAAAACTTTAAGAGTGCAATGGGAGTTCAACGGTCAATTGCAGAAAAGACATCGGATAGGTGGAAACAGTATGTTGAAGGCCTCTGTGAGGGGGAAGATTTGATTGATCTGATAGAAAAAGAAACAGTAGCGGATTTAGAAGAGATAGAGTTTCCAGTTTTAGAATATGTTTTAAGAGAGCTTTGACGAGTAATATACAATATGTACAAGAACCAAGAGGAAATAATAAGAGTTGACGACAAAGAACGAAGTGCTTGGATTAAAAAAGGATGTAAGACAGGGATATAGTCTTTCGCCCCTGCTTTTCAAGCGGTACATCGAACAAGGAATGATGGAAATAAAAGAAAGGCTCAGGAATGGGATTAAAATTCAAGATGAAAGGATATCAGTGATACAATTCGCTGGGGATACTGCTATCCTGAGTGAAAACGAGGAAGGATTACATCACCTGCTAAATGAAATGAACGTCTAAAGAGTACAGGAAGCGGACGGAGAGTAAATCGAAGAAAGACATCAGTAATGAGATATAGCAGAAACGAGAAAAGCGAGAAACTGAACATCGTAATTATTGGTGATGAATTAGGTAAAATTAAGGAATTCTGCTATCTAGACAGCAAAGTAACCAATGGCGGACGGAGCAAGGAAGACATCAAAAGCAGAGTAACACTAAACACTATCAAAAAGATGGCATTCCTGGTCGAGACAGTTGTACTAGTATCAAACATAGGGCTTAATTCGAAGAAGACATTTATGAGAATGTACCTTTGGAGCAGTAGTGAAATATGGATGTGGGAAAACCGGAACAGAAGAGAATCGAAGCATTTAAGAGGTGGCTCCACAGACGTATGTTGAAAATTTGTTGGACTGATACGGAATGAGGAGGTTCTGCACAGAATCGGAGAGGAAGGGAATATGGGAAAAACACTGATAAGGAGAATGAGGAGGATGATTGGACTTCTGTTAAGACGTCAGGGAATGACTTCTATGGTACTAGAGGGGGCTGTAGAGAGCAAAACCTGTATAGGAAGACAAAATTTCGAATAAATTCAGAAAATAATTGACGACGTAGGTTGTAAGCGATTCTCTGAAATGAAGAGGTTGGCACTGGGGAGGAAATCATGGCGAGCCGCATCAAACCAGTCGGAAGGCTGATAACTCAAAAAGATAAAAAAGGGTTTTACAGTAATAATCAAAACTTTAACAATCAAAACAATCTGGTGTAGAATGGAATCATTCAGAACATACCATTTTATATTTCTGTTATGTTGTCATGTGATCTCACAGAAATCATTTACTTCCTATGGCTGCCCTTTAGTTTCATGAACAACCTATTTTGCAACATACCACGATCATCCCGCTCTGATGCCTTTTCTACAATGCAAAACAAACGTAATTGCAATATTTCTTTTAATACCAACTACTACTTCTTGCAAGAAAGAATACATTGCCTAATAAACTGTTTTGAAGGTACTAGTCGGTTAATACTATGCTTAGGGAAATATCAGCTATTTATTTGGCCTGCTGAACATGAACTGTGTCATAAATTTGAAGTATTACTAAATTTGACAAGTACACAGTACCGCACAAAGCTATGAAATTATTCATAAAAATTAACTAACAAATGGATCGCAGGTATGATCTCAGGTATAAACATCCTCTTTGAAAACCTTATTTCTTCTAGGTAGTTATAGAAAGTAATAGAAATGAAAACTTTTTAATGCCTGTTGCGAGTATTACTGTAGGAAAGTTAAAGTACACTTCAATATTACTAGCTTTTAAATTTCTTTTGGGGTGTTCACATACGGCAAAGTTATACTTCCAAAAAGTTATACTTCCACATGGTAGAAGTTTTTCAAATAAATGGGAGGCAGAGCACGTTGTCATTGATTATGAGTTGAAAAATTTGTACGGGAGAACTACAATATTGGTTTCGGCGGTAAGTCGATTCATATAATTTATCCGTTATCTAGAACAAGAACATCAGAAAGGATGACCTATACATACGTAAACATCAACTGTGAATTGATTCACTGTAGTAGCCGAATGTTACACCGGAAGTCAGTTGAGGAACGTACACCTACTTTTAAGGAGAAATGTAGAGGAGACAACAACATAATAATGAAAATGTCTGCATATCCATGTAGTTTCTCTTAATGGTAGAGAACAAACAAGTGATGTCGGGAACATTGTTATTGCAATGAATAGAGACCACTTAACGCTTTGTTGTCCGTGACGTTTCCCACACCGTTGAGGAAACTAGTTATCTTATTCGAGGACGTGACGCACTGTCGTGCACATAATTCCGTAGTTACTGTCTTAAAGTTTCGTTTATTCGTCACGATCTACTGAAGAGTTAAACATAACGGAATTGCCAACTATTCGCAGAACTGAAACGGCATCACATAACAATGAGAATTGTTTTATTTAGGTTAACGTCTCAGTTCTTTGTGTCGATCTGCTTGCTGCTGAGTACTGCGTGTACGCATCTGCTGTAAAGTAAACGTGTTTCCAACGTTTCTATCGTTTGACCGGACGTAACGACTACTTTGTTCAACTCCCTAATTAGGACTTGGCTTTCTCACCTGCTTTGTGCTTACGGTGAATACATCATTACGAACGATGAAAGTAATTTTAATTGGAATGGTGTTCTTTCATGTTCCCAACACAGCTCATTAATTTAACGAGGAAAGTATTAGGCTGTTTTTTAATAATAACGTCTTAACGTCTTATACTTTTCGAGACGTTGTTTGATAGCCCCTTTTTATTCGTTAATGAACAGACTGATATCAGAGTCCAGACGGAGCGTCTCAAAGAAAGACTTCCATCTACATCTTTGGTCTTCACTCGATAATTCCAACACGTATTTGCAGATTTCCACCAATTGAAAATGAGGTTCATTCTGCATACAGTGAGGTGGAAAATGAAACAGCGATACAACATTGTAATTTTCGTCTCGCGTATTATATATCTTCATGTAAATAATAGATTTCAACTATTAGTCGTCCTTTTTAAATTTTATTGGCAGATCTAGATTTCAGCAAGAAAATAGTCATTCTCAATGCACTATCATTTTTGATCAATGAATGTAATGCCTGTTGGTCGGGCTTCATCCACGGTTCATTGAATATGTAGTATTGATCAGAAATGATAGTGCATTGAGAATGGCTAGTTTCTAGCTCAAATCTAGATCTGCCAAAAATAAATAAAATTTATGAAGGACGACTGATAGCTGAAATCTGTTATTTACAAGTCAATATAACAGTCGCTGAGTGCAACAGCCTTCTGAATGGAAGGTAACCCGACATACCTTCATTCTTGTTCTGATATTTTCTCAAGTGTACTCTTCAAAATTAAATATCAGGTGTTTTGAGCAGTACGTCACTTGGTTTGGCTTTGACTGGAATAGAACGATGCTTTAAGGGGGGTAGGACGTCAAACGGGCTGACTTGGAGCAGGAGAGGCCCCACAGGACATTTTAATTTCCACTGTCTATACTTTTACAAATAAATTCATAAAACTTTGTCAGAATGACCAGGAAGGATTCAGAATTCACACTCATAGGAGTGGAAGTTCGAAAACCTAACGAAATGATTTTTTTACATGTGAAATTTTCATCATTTTTTCACTTACTAATGGCAGTATTTGTTGCTATAGGTACACTTTTCTTCATAAATAAGAGAGATTCTTCGATGAATTTTGCACAGCATACAAACCATACTTAAAGGTGTATGAAACTACAGAATTTTCCAAATCTATTAAAATCTGTGGTAAAAATTGAGGTAATTAACTATAAAATTTGGGTTTTTTCTAAACATGACGTTTAAAAGATAACAGTTCATTCGTTTTTTCATAAATTAAATAAATTCTAGAGTTTCACACACCTGTAAGTATGGTGTGTATGCTGTGTAAAATTCGTCGGAGAATCTCTCTAACTTATGAAGAAAAGTGTACCTATAACAACAAATGCAGCCATTAGTAAGTGAAATAATGATGAAATTTCACACGTAAAAAAAATTATTTTGTTATGTGTTCGAACTTCCACTGCATTGAGTGTGAATCCTGAATCCTTCCTGGTGTTGCTGACAAAGTTTTATGAATTTATTTGTAAAATTATACACACTGGAAATTAAAATGTCCTGTGACGCCTCTCCTGCTCCAAGTCGGCCAGTTTAACATCCGACGCCCCTTAAATCAGCTTTCTAAATTAGAAAGAACCAACTGTCTAGATAGGTTTTGTTTAACTGGCCATTACAAGTCTCACTTACGTTTCATTTTCTAGCTGATGACTGATGTACACGTAAGAAATTTCAGCAATTAGGAAAGGCGGTTAAGTGATCACAGAGAAGTCGGAAATAATGACTGTTTTCGTTAAGAAGGACCCTTTAGCTCAGGTAATTAGCCCTCTAAGGTGTAATGGTCTCCACTAATGGACCAGTGACAGGCTTTTTTCCACGGAATCTGTCATACGTGTGTTCAGTTGACATTTCCACCAATACAATCCGTTCCACATGACACGCCAATACAAGGACCTCCAGCAGAAGAGTCTCCATGCATTCTGTTGCAGCATGTCTTCCATGCAACATCTATCACACTAAAAGCAAAATAATATGTTTCATCACCATTAGATGTTTCGTATGACGAAAACTAATAATCTGCCCATCTTACGAAAGCCTTTGTACGTCAGTTCAATGCCGTTATGACCTTACAAGATCCCACAAATGACAGACAACTAATACTTGTTTCATGGCAGACCATTTCGTAGTTTACCGGGTCTCTTAATTTTCAATATTCTTTGATACCACCAGATGTCAAATGTACGAATACGTAGTTCCTCTTCCATCGAACATATCCTAAAGAGCAGACACCATGCGGGATCTGCAGGCTATGATACCGATTACTTAAATAGAAGAGGGAGGGGAAGGAAGGAAGGAAAAGGGAAGGAACTAATCATATCAGTTGCAACGGTACTTTCTGCGGAATCAGCGGCGACGAGTGAAAATGTGTACTGGAGTTGGACTCGAACTGGGGATCTCCTGGTTACTAGGGAGTTGCGTTAGCCACTGCGTCGTCAAGCGTTTATTGCAAATTCGCGGACTATTTCGGTGCTGTCTACGGCTGAATCACATGCCCACCTAGCGCCACCTACCTGTAGTCCTTATCCATGTCATCCATGTTCGCTAATTTTAGATTCCTGCTGGAGGTCGAACGCAAACGTGCATCTGCACTGAAGTTTTCGAACTGACTGACGCCGGCCGAGGTGGCCGAGCGGTTCTAGGCGCTACAGTCTGGAACTGCGCGACCGCTACGGTCACAGGTTCGAATTCTGCCTATTGCATGGATGTGTGTGATGTCCTTAGGTTAGTCAGTTTTAATTAGTTCTAAGTTCTAGGGGACTGATGACCTCAGCAGTTAAGTCCCATAGTGCTCAGCGCCATGTAATCCATTTTTTGATTCACTGTCTTCTGTATGGTATGCAACAAGCAGCATTAGTTCTTTTTACAAATGACACTAGCACTATAATCAACCCAAGCATACATGCAGAAACAGAAGATGTAGTAAACAATTTTATTAAAAGTATCATTGAAAGGTTTTCTACGAATGGTCTCACATTCAATTTTGGAAAGACACATGTTCACTTCTGCACCTCTATGGATACTATAACGGTGATAAGTATAAGACATCGTGAGGAAAAAATAAATAGTACGAAAACTTCAAAATAATTAGGCGTTTATATTGACGAGATCTCAAACTGGAAAAAGCACATTTTCGATCTCCTAAAGCAACTTAGTTCAGCAACATTTGAACCTAGAATCACTGGAAATCTTGGGGAGGGACAACTCAGAAACCGGCATGTTTTGCACATTTTCAATCAGTAATTTCATACGAGATAGTTCTGGGGTAACTTATCTTCAACAAATAAAGTATTCGTAGCTCGAGAACGTGGTGAGAGAATATATGATGTTCAACCACTACAAACTTGTAGCCATCTATATAACGAGCTGGACATTCACACTACTGGATCACAATATATTTCTTCCCTCGCGAAATTTGCTGTAAAGAATCCACTGCATTTCAAAAGGAGCAATGATGTCCATAACGACAATACCAGAACGAAATGTGACTTTCATTACTCGAAATTACGGTCGTCTGTGGCATAAAAAGGGCTGCACAATGCTTCTATTAAAACTTTTGATCACTTACCTGGAAATATAAAATGTAACAGACAGGCAATTAAAATCTGAAGACAAACGAAAGTAGCTTTTCCATGACGACTCCTGTATCGTAGAACAATTTCCTTTAGTGTAACATGTAAAGGATGGAGGGAAGGGATTACTATCTTACATTTTCACAATGTAGCCATATTTATAAATTAATTTGTGATGTGAATATAAAATGACTCTTTCCACATCATCATGATTTATCGCTTAGAATGATTCTTAAAAAATGAAACTAACTAAAGTTAAATAACCGACAGGAATGAAGTATGCTTATTTGTTAAGCACCTACCTAGAAACGAAAGTCATGACCACATCATATGATCTAGTTTGTATTTAATTAAAGAATGTAACTCAGACCTAAAATTGTGATGGGCAGTGATAATATTAAGATAGTATAAGTTTAAAGGGTGTCTGTCTGTTGTAAGTGAAGTATGTCCGTTTCTATCGGCAACAGTGCACCCCGCTGTGTCTCCCAGAGTAATTGAAAACTGTATTATTCTCTTTCACAGAGAAACAATGGCACAGAATATCGAACAGATAGGTATTTAACGTAATGTCATAAAAACAGTTCCCAAATGTACAGTTGTCCTACCAGAAACACACATTTCTCATGGTAATGTTACTGAATTCTGTAAAACGTTCGAACTCTTTCCGCAGATCTGTTCATTGCTATCCAAAGGATAAACGTCATAGACAAAAAAAAAAAGAACTGTAGATGCCAAAACTCACTGGAAATGACTGTCAAAATTTAATCAAAGGTTAGAATTGTTCAGCAATTACTCCCGTTTTTGAATAATCACTTAATTTAAAAATAACTAAAACCATTTCGTTGGTGCCGCAATCCTAGTAATCCCAACGTATTTTCCATAACGCGTGCTACCAAGAGGGGAGGGTCGGATACTAACAACATTATTTTTAAACACATACTGATGTATAAGCAGGTTTTGGAGCCTGCAAATATTTTTTAGCACTGTCCTAGTAGTACCATCGCATTTTCTCTAATTTGTATGCTGGGTTTATTACACCTACCACAAAAAAATAAAAAAAGTTTCGTTACTTATCTTTAATATTCACAGCTAACTTTTAAAGCTATATGCATGCGTAAGGAGGATACTGAACTTGAAAGTATGAATATGACATTTGTTGCGAAAAGTCTCACTTAATACTTAAATACTGGGGTTACCCATCACAGAAAAAGTTTCAAAAGGCTTAGGGAATCTGATATCAGAAATCATTTTCAACAATGAATATCTTCCTCAAAATTTTAAACAATAAAGTACATGACTAGATTACCATATTTCACCTTCAAAAGGTGGGCAGAAAGAACCCTCCGCCTTTTCCCGTCCCCACAGGTACTGTGAGGGATAATGTCGCAGTTTTGTCTGTACTTACATGAGCAGATAGCAGCCTTTCGGTGGAGCTCACAAAGTAACACCGCAACCGCAATTATTCCGCCAGGACACACTTTTCCACAAGTGCGATATTCAACCTCACTGCAATATGAGCTGCCTCGAATGAGCGACGAAGTATTAGCTGAAGGCTAGGCGACGGTTTTGTGACCCATGAAATGCCATACGCAGCATGAGGTCGACCAAAATCAACCATAGAATCCACAAATGCGTCCGGCATGTATTGTGGAGAGCAAATTGAATCTGTCAGTCGCCGTCCACAGCGATTGCAGTCTCCCCCCCCCCCCCCCCCCCCACAGGTCATTCTCAGGAACAGAATCGATCAACAACTTGAAACTCCTCTATTCAGATCATTCCGCATGGTAACCGTTATTGCTGCGGGACTGATACCTCGTTTCCTCTTTTTCGCTTAGACTCATGTGTCAATTTCATTTCAGTTAGTCAGGTTAACTTTCACCAAGCGTTATGACACACTGGTGGACTTCACCTGTAGAAAACAAACACAGTCACGCAGATTTGTCACACGTTTTGGACAACAATCAAGGCTTAGATTTTCGCGGTAAGCATTAGAACTATCTGACTCGACGTCGTCACTGAAACAATCTACTCAGCTGTAGCTAAGAAATACGAACTCAAACTGATTCCCTCTGCTTTATATGTAGTCTGCAGCTTTAAACCGAACGAGGCACACCCACGACTACGCAATATTTGATCATCATTGGAAAATTGATGAAAAAAATCTTCAACATGAGAATCGAAATAAGTATTACAGATATTGACCAAGTTTTCCGACCTGATTGGAAATTTCTCCCTGCTGCTGAACACTTCACCTTTGCATAGCTTGTTGGACTAAGACATTTTTCTCACCCATTACAAGACATCGATCTACAAATATTCATTGATTACTTGCGATTGCAACAATGTTTCTTAAATCTCATCTAGGACCCAGATGCTGACCGTCAGTACGCATTATCCGCATGTGGTTGAGAAAGCAGGTTAAGGACTGAAAATAATGATGAAGAGAATTCCTACTGTATTAAGGTGGTTGGTAAGGGTATAGTTACAAAGAAAATAAAATGTAGAGTGTTTTGTGACTACATATGAAAGCCAACACAGTGTTATGTTGTAGCGGTTTTTTAAATGTGATGTAGGATAATATTATATTTTACATCTCATGTCTAATTCACTTATGTACCTTTTTATATTAACAAAAATTTGGACAATATGTCTCTGGCTCAAAGTTTTAATTTTGCAGGAACTTTCTAATTTTGTATCCTTTATGGCAGTTACACCAATTCCTTTACTATAAAGGTTTTAATTACTTCCCTACTTTCATCAGCGACGAATCGTAAGTGTTCTTGCACAATTTCACGTACATATGAGAATCATAAATAGAAGCTGACTGCCGTAGAGAGCTGATTGTTAAGCAAGTATCGAATCATAATCTTCAATACAGTTCATCGGTGCTTACGGCTGTGTTGTTGTTGCACCAAACTGGTTCAGGCTATATTAACATATATGCTATAATGTTTTGTTTTACGGGACTAAATGATTTTCTGGGACTAAATGATAGGAGTTGTGTATGCAGTTACAACAATGAAATTGTTCTCTAACAAAATATATATTAATGGCTCACCATTCTATATTCACGAAGATGCAAAGCTTGTACTTTTTGCCAATGATATAAGTATAGCTATCACACCCGACAGACAAGAATTACCTGGTGAAATTGTAAACAACGTTTTTCAGAAAATCATTAAGTGGTTCTCTGCAAATGGGCTCTCATTAAACTTTAACAAAATACAGTATATACAGTTCCACACAGTAAATGGAATGACCCCATTAATAAATATAGACTTCGATCAGAAATCGGTAGCTAAAATCGAATATTCTAAATTTCTAGGTGTATGCATTTATGAGGGGCTGAACTGGAAAAACGCACTGAGGATCTGCTGAAACGTTTGAGTTCAGATACTTATGGTATTAGGGTCATTGCAAATTTTGGCGATATACATCTGAGTAAATTAGCTTACCACGCCTATTCTCATTCTCTGCTTTCATATGGCATCATATTCTGGGGTAACTCATCATTGAGTAAAAGAGTGTTCATTGCACAAAAGATTGTAATCAGAATTATTCCTGGAGCTCATCCAAGATCATCGTGCAGACACTTATTTAAAGAGCTAGAAATTTTCACTGTAGCCTCACAATATATATATAATCACTTATGAAATCTGAACAATCCGAATCAATTCAAAAGTAATAGCAGTGTACAAGGCTACAACACTAGGAGAAAGGATCATCTTCACTACTCAAGTTTAAATCTAACTTTGGCTCAGAGGGGGGGTAAATTATGCTGCCACAAATGTCTTTGGTCACTTATCCAGTAGCATCAAAAGTCTGACAGATAGCCATATAACATTTAAAAGGAAATTAAAAGACTTTCTTAATGGCAACTCCTTCTATTCGTTAGATGAATTTTTGGATATAGTAAGTGGGTAATTTCCCAACCCCACAAAAAAAAAAGAATTAAAAATATTGAGTGTCACGTAATATTTTGTCTAATGTAATATCTTGTATAGACACATTTTATTAACCTGACACGTTCCACATTATTACGAAGTGTCGTATTCATGATCCATGGAACAAGTATTAATCTGATCTAATCTAATCTAATCTAACAATAGAGCTCCAAAAGTAAAATCTAGGCGAACAAGGTCACGAAGAGTTTGCCAAAATACCACGTCACTAAGAGTCACAATATAAAGGCGTAAGCGTGTAACGAAGTAATTTTAAGAAAAAACACGACACCCTCCACGACTAGAGACTGGACATATACACTAGTATATTCTACAGAAGTGATTAGCATTTCAGTCACCTCGGTTCAGCATGTGCCCTGATAACTTGTGCCATGCGTGATGGCATCGACGAGGATACGGCACGAATGGCGTCCTGTTGTACTGCCATCCATGCTGCATTCACCTGGTCCCAAATTTATCTGTGGTGATTGGCACAGGGTCACAGCACTGCATCCTTCGTTTCATCGTATTCCACACATTTTCGATTGGAGACAAGTCTGGTGATCTGGCGGGCCAGCGCAAAAATCTGACATCCTGTGGCAGACAGAAGGCATGTATTCGCGCTGCAACATGTGTTTATGCATTGTCTTGCTGAAAAATGGCGTCTGGGGTGTTGCGTAGAAAGGCTATGGCTACAAGTCAGAGTATGTCGTTAACTAGGTTCACACTGCACGCAGTGCCCTAGACATGCAACAACTGTGATTTGTGGTTGTATGCTACATTACCCTACACCATAAGCCCTTGAGATGGCACTGCATGTCTTGTGTCACCACAGTCACTGTGATGCCACTCCACCTATCTGTAGCGAACCAAAATGTGGCCATCTTTCTCACACAAACAGAAACAGATTATTCCAAAAACACTATCTGATACCATTGCTGTCCTCAGTGATATCGTTCCATACACAATTGCTTCATAGCACATACGTCAAAGATATGCAGAGAAGTGGACAACGGGCACATCATCCAAGCCGTGATAAACGACAACAGACTGCCGCCCCGGGTAGTGTAGAAACAACAACGGACAGTCACTCTGGGTATGGTACGATGTGTTACACTGTTCCATTGTTGCACCAGCGTCGAAAAGAAAGCACATCTGCCCCACAAATTCATTCTGGGGGTGGTATGAGTGGTGTACCTGACCCATCTCGTCATGTTCTATGGCCTTCCGCCAACCATTCTGCACACACCCGTTACACTGCCGAAACACCTCGTCCCACACGAGCAGCAATTTCTCTGATGGATGCATCGCATTCTCTCATGGCGATAATGTGCCCTCTTTCAAACTTATTTGATGGTATGGTTCGCACATACGTCTACGAGGCAGTTTGGACGTCTGCTCAAGTCACACTGTTCCATTATTATCGGTTTACAGTGACAACGAGAGCCACAGACATATATTACCGGTAGCTGGTGTTGACCAGCGATATCAATATTGACTGTGAACCGCAGTGAACCTGCAGGCTGACATGGTTCAAATGCTAATCATTTCTGCAGAAGATACTAATGTACATGCCTTGTGACTATGAACGTCCTATCTCTAGTGGTTCAAAATGTTCTGTTTTTTTTTTTTTGTGAACAAGGGGTATTTGCTAGTCTGTATGGTATGGAGAAGTAGGAAGTTGATGGAATAAATAATCCTGTCTACTGAAGGCGTTTTAATGAAAAATGGCATGACATGCGGGAAGAAAATCTACATCTGATCTGGGAACAAGTTCAGTTTGTCACAATTAAGGATACACATTACTACAGCAAATCCGAAAATCGTAAATTATTTGGATGTATGTCCCGCTGTAAAAATTATGTCCGACCACATTATTGTAAATTTACCTTAATGTAAATCTTTCAAGAGATCAGCTATTGGAAATACAAGGACTGTTAGAAAATGTTGTGACTTGGCAAGACAGCCAAGTCACTATGAGAGGAAGCCGAAAGGCACGCATTTAAGCTCACGCAGGATGGCGTCAGGTCTGGAAAATGACAAGGTCTTTATAGTAGCAAAAGTAGTACGTAGCTTCTGAAATACTTAACTTTAATCCATAATTGGTGAACATCGGTCTGACGGTACATGCATCACAAGATAAATAGCAAATGATAATGGCGCCTTGCTAGGTCGTAGCAAATGACGTAGCTGAAGGCTATGCTAACTATCGTCTCGGCAAATGAGAGCGTAATTTGTCAGTGAACCATCGATAGCAAAGTCGGCTGTACAACTGGGGCGAGTGCTAGGACGTCTCTCTAGACCTGCCGTGTGGCGGCGCTCGGTCTGCAATCACTGACAGTGGCGACACGCGGGTCCGACGTATACTAAAGGACCACGGCCGATTTAAGGGCTAACACCTAGCAAGTGTGGTGTCTGGCGGTGACACCACAGAAAAATGTAAAGAACTGTAGGATGCAATACGATTTTATGCAGAACCTCCTATGCCGGACATACAAGGGTAAGAATTTCTTTATTGTAGCTAACTGTGGGTCAACAAATGTAGTACTGATTACCTTAGAGACAATACAGCACATTCAAATATACATCATAAAGGAATTGGCCTTATATCTTCAAATTAGATACGTGCGTTTCTGCTTCATGACATACAGAAAAATATACCCTGATTACTGAAAGAAATGTACATGTTTTCAGACAACTGCTGGTTCAAAATAAAAGTCATAGTGTTATTCGACTTCTGCTGGCACTTTCTCAGCTGGGAATATTTCTTACGATGATTCATTATTTCTCACAATGAGGTCATTCATTTCTTACATATAACCGTGACTTCGGTGTACTGAAATGCAGAGTCTTAAGATCAGAAGAGTAGTATATGCCGCAGCAGTATAATGCCTTTGAGCCGTGGCGCCATTGAAGAAGTACACTGTTCTGTCTGGCGTCGCTGACTCAGATGTAGTATCGACTATCCTTCTTGCGGCTCCATTGCCAATATCTATGAGAAAGAGTTGCTATCGGGGGGCTGTGTCTTTAGGAGGTCTTTTCTTACCGATTTATACACGGGGTTGGCTGGCCCAAGATGGATCCGCAACCCAGTTAAGGCGGTGGCATCGGTTCCTCTCCTCCCTCGAAGGCGACCTCGTTCCCATTCCCCAGCACATCCACCCTGAATCCAATACCACTCCAGATGTCATCCTCTCCTCCCCCAATCTCCTTGGCTGCATACCGATGGATGTCCTGGACCCCATTGGTAGTGACCATCTCCCTGTCCTCCTCACTGTTTCAAATCGTCGTCGCCCCCATCCTGAACCTCTCAACGATCCTCCCCCAAAATACGTCCATGATTATTCCCGTGTTGACTGGAATACCTACCGGGAAAACTACCCAGGTCGATAGCCACGGAGGCCCACGTCCCTACAGTCGCCATCCACCCGCACCATCCCACTTTACCCCCACAGGCCGTCCTCCTCCTCCACGAATCCTGCCGTCTCTACCATGCCTTCCTTCACACGCGTGATCCGGACACACTACGACGCCACAGGTGACTGCAACGCGGCTAAGAAATGTTGGAACTGGTGACAGACATGCACCCGTCTTAATGCTACACTTCCTATCAACTCGTCCAGGTACTGGTCCGCCTTCCGCCACCTTACCGGATCTAAACCCCCCACCCCTACTACCCTCTCCTTCACAATGACCAACCATTCCCTGACACCCTTAGTAAGGCCAGTCACTTTGCCTCCTACCTTTCCGATATCTTTTCCGTCCCTGATGATCCCCAGTTCGATTACTCCCACTGCCCAGAGGTCCATGATCGAACTGACACCTCAGTCCCTCCACTCGCGCCTGGCTTCCAGTACTTGGACAACATTACACACAATGAACTCAATGCCCCCATCACTATCCAGGATATCATCACTACACTCCGCACGAAATGCAACACTGCTCCCAGTCACGATCGTGTTACCTATCGCCACCTCTATGAAGCTCCCGCCTCCTTCCTCTCCAACCTGGCCAGGCTCTATAACGTGGTCTTGTCCACCGGCTACTACCATGACCTGTGGAAAACCCGGCAAACCGCCATTCGCTGTCTCCTCCTACCGTCCCATCAACCTTACCTCAGTCTTCAGCAAGGTCCTGGAATCCATCCTTACCCGAAGCATCCACCTGCATCTCCACCAGCACCGCCTCCTTCCCGCTACACAGTGTGGCTTTCGACCGTCCTTCTCTACTGATGACCTTCTCCTTCACCTTACTCATCTCTCCAAACAGTTCAACTCCCGTTGGTCCGCCATCTTCCTCTCCCTCGACCTTGAGAGTGCTTACGACTGTGTATGGCATTCCGGCCTCAAGCCCCAAACCTTTGCCCTTCCTATCAGTTACGTCTGTCTGAGCAGGTCCTTTCTTTCTCAACGTCCTTACTACGTCACTATCCATAACACGGATTGCTACACCTTCTATCCCTCCGCTGGTGTGCCCCAAGATTCCTTCCTCTCCCCTCTTCTCTACCTTCTGTAAACGGCAGACATGCTGCCGCCTACACCCCCCGTCCACCGTCTCCAGTATGCCAATGACACCGCCTTCCTCGCCCCCGCCCCCAGCCTGCTACGCTCCCAACACCTTCTCCAATCCCATCTTCACCGGTTCACCCCCACCCTCAAGTACCTTGACGCCATCCTTGACCGTCGCCTCTCCTGGACTCCCCATCTCAGGACAATTCAAGCCAAGGCACGCTCCTGACTCTGTCTCCTCAAGCTCCTTTCTGGTCGCTCATGGGGTCTGGACCCCTCCACCATCCTCCATACCTATAAATTCCTCATCCGCCCCCACTTCTGCTATGCCCACCCTGTCTGGATCTCTGCCCCCCCCTAAAAATCCCTTCAAATCCTCGAATGCCATGCTCTCTGCCTCACCTATCACATCTGTCTCCCCTCCCCCACACAGATCCTGTATGACCTTATTCTGTTCCCACACCACCTCCTTTTCCTCAAACGGATACAGATCCTCTACACCTCCCATAAACCTGATCCCCCTTACCTGCTTGTCTCACTCATCCTCTCCCACCCCCGTCCACTTCTGCGCCTGTATTCCCACGTCCCACCTGCTCTCCATCTCTCCACTTTCCATACCAAGGTGGCTTCCACTAACTCTCCTTCTCTGATGATGCCCTCTTCCCCTCCATCTACCCCTCCTATCAACTTTGATCCTCCCCCTCCCCTTCCTGTGGTTCTTTAAGGCACCCTCTCTCCCTTCTCTCCCTCCTCCTTTCCTCCCTCTCTCCTCCCACCAGGCTTCCCTTACCCTAGTACTTTCTTTCCTCCTCCTCCCATGTCCACTGCCACTGGCATCTACACTCTCCCCTCTCCCTTCTCCCCCACCTTTTCCCCTTTTGGCAGGTCCTCAGACTCCCACATGTCAAGTGAACATTCGCGGGCTGGAGATGATTGCCATCGGTTCTGTGTGTGTGCCGTGGTGTTAGTGCTTCAGTGTTTTCACCGGACCATGCTCCATCGCTCACGTGTGTTCACTCAATCATCAGTGTTCTTGTACAGTGCTGACCGTTTTTTATCTTTTAGTCCACCTATGAACGGCTCATGTGTCTATTATTTTTTGTCCACCATTATGCTATGTTTTTCTGTGTCTTCATTGTTTCTAATTCTACTGACTGTGGCTGAAGAGCGGCGTAATATTGCCGCTGACAGACCACCTTTGGTATAAGGTGTCAAAATAACAATAAAGGAAGAAAAAGCCCGAGAGAGAGGCACGAAGTCTGGGGGTTGGCTGTAGCGTCGCGACAAGAGATGGTGCGTCGCTTGGTACACCCCAGGTGTCACATGCTTCGCCCACTGTCCCTGTTGTCAAGACATCTTCGCAAGTACCAGGCGCGGTTGGGACACCCTCTCCCCAAGGGGTGTGGCAGGTTCAGCGGCGTTCGCGGCGCACGAAGCGGAGGGTCAAAGTGGAGGGTGGCCATGTGGCAACGCCCGTTCTGCTTGTGAGTCGGCATGTGGCAGCTCCTTCAGCGAGGTCCAAGCAGGCACACGGGGGGAGGGGTTTATTAGTTATCGGGAGCTCCAACGTTAGGCGGGTGATGGAGCCCCTTAGGAAAATAGCGGAAAAGTTGGGGAAGAAGCCCAGGGTTCACTCTGTCTGCATGCTGGGGGTCTCATCCGAGATGTGGAGGAGGCCCTGCCGGCGGCGATAGAGATCACTGGGTGCACCCGATTGCAAATTGTTGCTCATGTCGGCACCAATGACTCCTGTCAGCTGGGTTCAGAGGTCATCCTCAGTTCGTACAGGCGGTTGGCGGAAAGACTTCCTCGTGGGGTGGAATCTGAGCTAACAATTTGTTGTATCGTTCCCAGAACCGATCGCGGTCCTCTTGTTTGGAGCAGAGCAGAAGGCTTAAACCAGAGGCTCAGACGATTCTGCGGAGATCTGGGTTGCAAATTTCTCGATCTCCACTATCGGGTGGAGGAATGTAGGGTCCCCCTGTATAGGTCAGGCGTGCACTACACGAAGGAAGCGGCTACAAGGGTAGCGGAGTGCACATGTGGGTTTTTAGGTTAGAGAATTCCCTGCCTAGGCCCGACAAGACGCCTCCTGAGACGCGGCAAGGTAGGACCAGGCAAAATGCAACAGGGAATAACAATATTAATGTGCTAATAGTAAACTGCAGGAGCGTCTATAGAAAGGTCCCAGAACTGCTCACATTAATAAACGGTCACAATGCCCATATATAACTAGGGACAGAAAGCTGGCTGAAACCAGACGTAAACAGTAATGAAATCCTAAACTCATATTGGAATGTATACCGCAGAGACAGGCTGGACAGTGAAGGGGGAGGCGTGTTTATAGCGATAAGAAGTGCAATAGTATCGAAGGAAATTGACGGATATCCGAAATGTGAAATAATTTGGGTGAAGGTGACGGTTAAAGCAGGCTCAGATATAGTAACTGGATGTCTCTATAGGCCCCCTGGCTCAGCAGCTGCTGTGGCAGAGCACCTGAAGGATCATTTGGAAAATATTTTGAGTACATTTCCCCACCATGCTATAGTTCTGGGTGGAGATTTTAATTTGCCGGATATAGACTGGGAGATTCAAACCTTCATAACGGGTGGTAGGAACAAAGAATCCAGTGAAATTTTTTTAAGTGCTTTATCTGAAAACTACCTTGAGTAGTTAAACAGAGAACCAACTCGTGGCGGTAACATATTAGACCTTCTGGTGACAAACAGACCCGAACTATTTGAAACAGTTAACGCAGAACAGGGTATCAGCGATCATAAAGCGGTTACTCCATCGATGATTTCAGCGGTAAATAGAAATATTAAAAAAGGTATGAAGATTTTTCTGTTTAGCAAAAGTGACAAAAAGCAGATTACAGAGTACCTGTACACAAAAGTTTTGTCTCAAGTACAGATAGTGTTGAGGATCAGTGGACAAAGTCCAAAACCATCGTACAATATGCGTTAGATGAGTATGTGCCAAGCAAGATCGTAAGAGATGGAAAAGAGCCGCCGTGGTACAACAATAGAGTTAGAAAACTGCTACGGAAGCAAAGGGAACTTCACAGCAACCATAAACATAGCCAAAGCCTTGCAGACAAACAAATATTACGCGAAGCGAAATGTAGTGTGATGAGGGCTACGCGAGAGACGTTCAATGAATTCGAAAGTTCTATGTACTGATTTGGCAGAAAATCATAAGAAATTTTGGTCTTATGTCAAAGCGGTAGGTGGATCAAAACAAAATGTCCAGACACTCTGTGACCAAAATGGTACTGAAACAGAGGATGACAGACTAAAGGCCGAAATACTAAATGTCTTTTTCCAAAGCTGTTTCCAGAGGAAGACTGCACAGTAGTTCCTTCTCTAGACTGTCGTACAGATGACAAAATGGTAGATATCGAATAGACGACAGAGGGATAGAGAAACAATTAAAATCGCTGAAAAGAGGAAAGGCCGCTGGACCTGATGGGATACCAGTTCGATTTTACACGGAGTACGGGAAGGAACTTGCCCCCCTTCTTGCAGCGGTGTACCGTAGGTCTCCAGAAAAGGGTAGCGTTCCCAAGGATTGGAAAAGGGCACGGGTCATCCCCGTTTTCAATAAGGGCGTCGAACAGATGTGCACAACTATAGACCTATATCTCTAACGTCGATCAGTTGTAGAATTTTGGAACACGTATTACGTTCTACTCTGCAGGAATCAGCATGGATTTCGAAAAAGAAGGCGTTAGATACAGTTCCCCACAGTCGTGTGAAACACAGCTCGCGCTATTCGTCCACGAGACTCAGAGGGCCACAGGTTCACAGGTAGATGCCGTGTTTCTTGACTTCTGCAAGGCGTTCGATACGGTTCCCCACAGCCGTTTAATGAACAAAGTAAGAGCTTATGGACTATCAGACCAATTGTGTGATTGGATTGAAGAGTTCCTAGATAACAGAACGCAGCATGTCATTTTCAATGGAGAGAAGTTTTCCGAAGTAAGAGTGATTTCAGGTGTGCCGCAGAGGAGTGTCATAGGACCGTTGCTATTCACAATCTACATAAATGACCTTGTGGATGACATCGGAAGTTAGGCTTTTTGCGGATGATGCTGTGGTGTATCGAGAGGATGTAACAATGGAAAATTGTACTGAAATGCAGGAGGATCTGCAATGAATTGACGCATGGTGCAAGGAATGGCAATTGAATCTCAATGTAGACAAGTGTAATGTGCTGCGAATACATAGAAAAAAATATCCCTTATCATTTAGCTACAATATAGCAGGTCAGCAACTGGAAGCAGTTAATTCCATAAATTGTCTGGTAGTACGCATTATGAGTGATTTAAAATGGAATGATCATATAAAGTTGATCGTCGGTAAATTTATTTATTTATTTAGCGTATGGCTCATAACATCACAGTAAAAATTACAGAAAGAACAGGATTTAAAAAAAAAACACATTTGTATAAACAGAACAATAAATAGCAGTTTGTATATAAGGACACCACCAATTGTAAATTTACACTCACAGAAGAGCAATCACAAGCAGACATCCAGCTTAGATAATAAATAGTCGATTGCCTCTTGGGTCACCATTAGGAAATCCTGTGGATCAGCCTCATATGCCCTTAGTGGGCATTCCTGCACGATGTGTTTGACCGTCTGTCTCTCAGCGCCACAGTCGCAAGCGGCCGAAGTAAGTTTACCCCATCTGTGTAAGGAGTTGGCGCATCTCCCACTGATGTTTCTGATGTGATTAAGAGTTGACCAAACTTTGCGAGGGCAATCAAATCCTTTTGGTTTACTAAAGACGCATGGCATACTGCGGCAGTTTACTGCTGTTCTGCTCTCCCATTGCTCTTTCCATCGGCCATTCATTTTAAAGCTGGGTTGGTGCAGAGCCTGTGCGGTCTTCAGTGGAGGATGCCTAGACCGGAGTCGTGAGTATCTTCATGGATTTGTAATTGAGGCTTGGTCATGATTTTTTGAAATTCTCTAACCAGAGCGTGTTCTCGGCGCAGGTTAGGAGGGGCTATGTTACTGAGAACGGGCAGCCACACTGTAGGACTTGGCCGGATTGTGCCTGATATAATACGCATTGTTGCATTAAGTTGGCTATCTACCATGTGTGTGTGTTTGCTGTTGAGCCACACTGGGGCACAGTATTCTGCCACTGGATACACCAAGCCAAGTGTGGATGTTCTTAAGGTAGATGCTGTGGAGCCCCAAGTGGTGCCACAGAGCTTCTGCAATATGTTGTTGCGTGTTTTAAGTTTCGCTGCAGTTTTCGTCAAGTGTTCTTTGAATGTTAGTGTCCTATATAGGGTAACCCCAAGGTTCTTTGGATGTTTGTTGTGATTTAGTAATTTCCCGTCTAGATATACATGTAGTTCTCTGTTGGCCATTTTGTTGTTCAAATGGAAGGCAGATACTTCCGTCTTTGTAGCACTAGGTTGTAGCCTCCATTTTCTAAGGTACTCGCTGAGAATTCCTAGGTATCGTCGGTAAAGCAGATGCCAGACTGAGATTCATTGGAAGAATCCTAAGGAAATGCAATCCGAAAACAATGGAAGTAGGTTACAGTGCGCTTGTTCGCCCACTGCTTGAAAGCCGCTTACCGGTGTGCGATCCGTACCAGATAGGGTTGATAGAAGAGATCCAACGGAGAGCAGCGCACTTCGTTACAGGATCATTTAGTAATCGCGAAAGCGTTACGGAGATGATAGATAAACTCCAGTGGAAGACTCTGCAGGAGAGACGCTCAGTAGCTCGGTACGGGCTTTTGTTGAAGTTTCGAGAACATACCTTCACAGAGGAGTCACGCAGTATATTGCTCCCTCCTACGTATATCTCGCGAAGAGACCGTGAGGATAAAATCAGAGAGTAGAGCGCACACTGAGGCATATTGACAATCCTTCTTTCCACGAACAATACGAGACTGGAATAGAAGGGAGAACCGATAGAGGTACTCAAGGTGCCCTCCGCCACACACCGTCAGGTGGCTTGCGGAGTATGGATGTAGATGTAGAGGTCACGAGCTGCGTGAGAAGGGCCTGCGCAAGACGAAGATCCCGGGAGTACTTCACCGGGTCAGCGTCGACCACAAGCACCAGGCTGACATTCCGTCCCTTGGTTGGCAACATTCGTGTTGGACGACCGCTCTTGGCCTGGCTGCCCTCTTGTACCTGGCTTTCATCGGCACCACTCAGTAACCGCTGCGACGCACCGTGAATACATGGAACTACTTGCTGATAAAGGGGAGTAACATTCGGTAATTCTCGTGGTGATTTGTTTCTTTGTCTACCTGCCCTCCTTATTAGTTTCAGGTTGTTCATCCGAGTCTCAGAGTTTTACTCAGTCTGCTCTTTGGTCGTCAATATAGCCAGTAGTATCGCACTAAGTCACCAGTTGTCGTTTGAAAATTTGTCTCGCTATTATAATGCCTTTCATTTCTGGTTTGTACCTGATCGTGAGGATTCTAATTAATTAGTTTTTGGTCGTAAATACAGCCGGAAAAATTGTACTAAGGCACAGTTTACCGTTAAACAAAAGAGGGTCCTTGTCGTTAGATTTAGCTGTTAACCGGTTCAGTTCTTCGATTATAATTATTTTTCAGTCATTGATTATAATCTGAACAACCTGTTGTACTAAACTGTTCGTTTCTGTGTTTGAAAGACCGTGTCATTATTGCTGTATTTTAGCTAGATCTTGTGGTTCCGCCGAGTGAGTTCTCTTGTAGTAAGTGTTCACAAGTAATGTTTTAAGGCGTTCCTTCAGAGTGGTCTTAATAATTGACAAGCAGTTTAACCTTGAAAACATTAACAGCCAAGTGGCACCAGTGCTTTAGTCAACTGTAAGAAGGGATGGGTTGGGTTCCAGTCGCACCTTGGTTGCCGATTGAAATTAAGATGATGGTTGCTTTGAAGTAAAGCTAGTAATTGTCATATTGTTTGCTAATCTGTTTAACCTCTAAGCACAGGTTGGCATCTTAACCCCGAACCCTTCGACATACAGCTTTCAAATTAAAGGTTAAGTCACTTGTTTTGAGTAATTGAATCATCCTTGTCATCAATGGTGCTTATATAGTTTTCATGTGTTATCGAAGGGCATTTAATAAGACATACTGTGTCCTCCGCGATAGTAAACACCGCTCTTTCACCCGATAACGGGCGGGCTGCAGGTCCGGCCGTCTTGTAATCATTGTCATATTATTTGCCGTTTCGCAATACAGCACTTCTGATTTCGTTTGCAAATCTTATTCAACTTATGTTTTAAGGTCAAAAGAATTTTGTAAAGTTGCTCATTTTGTTAAAGAAACTTTATGGTTAGATGCTCCAATTATCACAAAACACAATTAATATATTGTTAAATAAACAGGTAAACTGACTAAACCAGAGGTTGTACAGAGTTTCAGAGACAGCATAAGAGAACAATTGACAGGAATGGGGGAAAGAAATACAGTAGAAGACGAATGGATAGCTCTGAGGGATGAAGTAGTGAAGGAAGCAGAGGATCAAGTCGGTAAATAGACGAGGGCTAGTAGAAATCCTTGGATAACAGAAAAAATATTGAATTTAATTGATGAAAGGAGAAAATATAAAAATGCAGTAAATGAAGCAGGCAAAAAGGAATACAAACGTCTCAAAAATGAGATCGACAGGAAGTGCAAAATGGCTAAGCAGGCATGGCTGGAGGACAAATGTAAGGATGTCGAGGCTTATCTCACTAGGGGCAAGATACATACAGCCTACAGGAAAATTAAAGCGACCTTAGGAGAAAAGAGAGCCACTTGTATGAATATCAAGAGCTCAGATGGAAACCCAGTTCTAAGCAAAGAGGGGAAAGCAGAAAGGTGGAAGGAGTATATAGAGGGTCTATGCAAGGGCGATGTACTTGAGGACAATATTATGGAAATGGGAGAGGATGTAGATGAAGATGAAATGGGAGGTACGATACTGCGTGAAGAGTTTGACAGAGAACTGAAAGATCTGAGTCGAAACAAGGCCCCGGGAGTAGACAACATTCCATTAGAACTACTGACGGCCTTGAGAGAGCCAGTCCTGACAAAACTCTACCATCTGGTGAACAAGATGTACGAGACAGGCGAAATACCCTCAGACTTCAAGGAGAATATAATAATTCCAATCCCAAAGAAAGCAGGTGTTGACAGATGTGAAAATTACCGAACTATCAGTTTAATAAGTCACAGCTGCAAAATACTAACGAGAATTATTTACAGACGAATGGGAAAACTGGTAGAAGCCGACCTCGGGGAAGATCAGTTTGGATGTTGGAACACGTGAGGCAATACTGACCATACGACTTATCTTAGAAGAAAGATTAAGGAAAGGCAAACCTACGTTTCTAGCATTTGTAGACTTAGAGAAAGCTTTTGACAATGTTGACTGGAATACTCTCTTTCAAATTCTAAAGGTGGCAGGGGTAAATTACAGGGAGCGAAAGGCTATTTACAATTTGTACAGAAACCAGATGGCAGTTATAAGAGTCGAGGGGCATGAAAGGGAAGCAGTGGTTGGGAAGGGAGTGAGACAGGGTTGTAGCCTCTCCCCGACGTTATTCAATCTGTATATTGAGCAAGCAGTAAAGGAAACAAAAGAAAAATTCGGAATATGTATTAAAATCCGTGGAGAAGAAATAAAAATGTTGAGGTTCGCCGATGACATTGTAATTCTGTCAGAGACAGCAAAGGACTTGGAATAGCTGTTGAACGGAATGGGCAGTGTCTTGAAAGGAGGATATAAGATGAACATAAACAAAAGCAAAACGACGATAATGGAATGTAGTCGAATTAAGTCGGCTAATGCTGAGGGAATTAGATTAAGAAATGAGACACTTAAAGTAGTAAAGCAGCTTTGCTATTTGGCGAGCAAAATAACTGATGATGGTCGAAGTAGAGAGGATATAAAATGTAGACTGGCAATGGCAAGGAAAGCGTTTCTGAAGAAGAGAAATTTGTTAACATCGAGTATAGATTTAAGTGTCAGGAAGTCATTTCTGAAAGTATTTGTATGGAGTGTAGCCATGTATGGAAGTGAAACATGGACAGTAAATAGTTTGGACAAGAAGAGGATAGAAGCTTTCGAAATGTGGTGCTACAGAAGAATGTTGAATATTAGGTGGGTAGAGCACGTAACTAATGAGGAGGTATTGAATAGGATTGGGGAGAAGTTCGTGGCACAACTTGACTAGAAGAAGGGATCGGTTGGTAGGACATGCCTTGAGGCATCAAGGGATCACAAATTTAGCATTGGAGGGCAGCATGGAGGGTAAAAATCGTAGAGGGAGACCAACAGATGAATACACTAAGCAGATTCAGAGGGATGTAGGTTGCAGTAGGTACTAGGAGATGAAGGAGCTTGCACAGGATAGATTAGCATGGAGAGCTGCATCAAACCAGTCTCAGGACTGAAGACCACAACAACAACAACAAATAAACAGGTTGTGTGAAAATAAAGTTATATTGGGGGGGGGGGGGGTCCTCCCTTCCGCGTTATCCTTAATTTCAGTATCACTTTTCAGCCTTAATGAACCAAGCGAACGTAAACAATTAAATCGTTATTAATGCTGTCACTTCTGATGATTTTCTGCACTGAAAAGATTGGTAGACAGAATATTTCAACAGAACTTCTTGCTCAATTACTACACTTCGTATAAAATGTAAAGAGATAAACTTCTTTCTTCTACACAACTAAGTTAATAAGCTTCCTGAAACAATAAATCTGGAATTACAATACCAATGGAGTTACACAGCTCATATTTTCTTGTGAAATCCTTGCACCTCATGCGTAAAATTGCCCACACAAATCCCACACATGAGAAAATCCCATTAATATAAAAAATCTACAAGAAATTTCAGTAGAACAAATATCCTATGAACTGGGTCTCTTGTGACAAGGAGTGTGCTGAAGTTTATGTCTGACAAGATGATATTCTCTGTATTCAGCGTGTCCTCATAAACTTTGGAGGTACTCTTTAAAATATTTACTGTAGGACTGAAATGCATCTTCATTGAAATGTAATAACGTTTACTCAAAGCAAGTCTGTCTTTCTTCTTTAAAATTACGTTTCATCTTATAGAACTCTTCGTTAACTCTTGTTTGAATGTTTATTAGTTTACATCACTGTAATCAGTAATTAGAAGTTTTTGTACAGATTTCTATTTTGATACGGCATGTAGACATGTCAATGCCTTTTTGCACATTGCAGCTGCATGTCTGTCTAGTTTAGATTATCAACTACTCTGCATACGTTAGGTCTGAAAAACGCATAGTAAATCTTCTTGAACCTAAAATATCTGGGAAAAAGGCAGCAAATATTGCATAATTATTGGTAGAGGAAACACGTTTCCTTTTATTACTTCAAAAGGTGCGTTCGGTGATTTATGCTCTTCCTGCAAGTGCGATACAACTGCACATGTTTTGTTACTGGCCGCCACTAACTTCAGTAAAAAATAAATGTTCTCTTTAGTAAAGATGCGTATGATACTCATAAGTAAACATTTTGATAAAAGCATCTATATTCAGTATTAACCCATGGTCTTCTTTAACAAGATTCACAATAATATTTCAACGTATTTCTCGTCACAATTTAGTGTATCGCCTAAACCTACTAAAATAAAGGAGTTGTTACATGCGTCTCAGTCGCATTTGGATGCGGTACTGCATCACTCTGCTATGAGTTATGAATTATGTGAACACGCAAGCATCATCTTATGAAAAGCTGGAACTCGCCATTTCAGTTCTCCAGTCGTGTAAACGAGAGTGCTGTACACTTCACTCTTAAGATGATCCTATACGGGAAACCGAGAGGATTGAGGTCAGGTGATCTTCAAGGCCAAGGGCCGGGCTCTGTTCGACTTATCTATCTTGAACCACACTACCACTCTACATACAGTCTGAAATCGGTAGAAAAATGCGCTGCTTCCTCATCATACGAAACCAGATTCCACAACGTTCCTCACCGTGAACGTCTCCAAGGAATGCCGGAAGATCTTGCCGCCAAAAAAAAAAAAAAAAAAAAAAAAAAAAAAAAAAAAAAAAAAAAAAAAAAAAAAAAAAAAAAGTACTCTTCGGCGTCAAGTTTCCTTGACATTATGTACGGCCCAGTGAGATGACAACCTAGTGTCTCTGGCCACATGTTTTATGAAAAACGGTGCTTATTTGGTGATTCATGAACATAATGTGGCTTTACTAAACTCAAACAAATGAGGACTTGATCGAAAATTCTACGTTTCAGATGCTCCAATTCATCCTTGCGAACAATTCGCACTCTATCCTTATCAGTCACTTGTAGGTAATGTGTTTGTGGACAAATACGTAAACGCAAGTATTTATTAACAAATGGTATTATGTTTTGAGTGGTATTATCAAAGGTAGTCTCATTGTAAAAACTTGATATTACAAAAACACATAGGTAGATATTATTTGTCAGTTTAATTTTACTTTTTAAAAATTCTTTGTTTCAAATACGTTATTGAAAACAATAGTAACACTTAAAATGCGATCATCGTTTACTTTTACGCTGTATGTATATTCAGCACAAACCTGAGTATCACTGAATGTGCGTATTTTTGGCACAAACTTGAGTATCACTGAATGTGCGACATTCTGAAAAAACAGGTTCTGTTAAAACCATTGCTGTCTTTTGAAGCGTCTGATCTTGTGCTTTATTAATGGTCACAGCGAAAGCTATTTTTACTGGGAATTTTTGTTCTTGGAAAGTCATGGTTAGATGAGAAGATTTGAGGTTAATGTGGGGCATGAGCGCAGTTTTGTCGGAGTCATTGAATTTAGCAGTGATGATGTACTCCCCTCAGTCAGCTGCCACTATATTGCACCATTAATTAATTCCTGATTAACGACAGGATTTCTAATTAATTTAATAATAGCATTAATCTTTAAAAGCAGTTGATAAGGCGGTGAACCAGATTCATTTAAAGAATTTAATTCTGCACGATACAGTTGAACTTTGTTTATTTCTTCAAATTTCACAGAAAAGAAGAATAAAACCTGAGGCAAACGTTTGCCTCACTTGGGAACGAACTGGAAACGACATATCCTTTGGATATACTCGTAGAATTGCCGTTTAATAGAACGCGAAACATTTTCTTCATTGATTTCTCGGGCACTGAATAACGTTGTAATAAGACTATGGTAATTACAAAAACAACATTTAGGGATTTTGATAGTTTCGTTGACGTAATATGTTTGATTTCAGAAATCACCGTTACGGAATTTAAAAACTATTCATGAAAGCGGTATCACTTGTGCCTATATATTAAAAGTCAAGGAGTTTTAACAGGAGACCATAAACACGATACTTTAACTATAATTTCGACAATGGCTGTAACACTGTGATATCTAAAGGATATTATTTTTCATGATGTCCCTTAAAGGTGGATCGACAGCGCTTAGCGTGCCGTTGAAAAACACATAAATATCGTCCTCTATCACTACTGTAAGTGCGAATCGATGAGAACTGTGTGTTCGAGATGGGTACAGGTAGTGTGAAAATTGAATGAGATGTGTGTCTCCGTGTAGCGAGGTTGGCAGCAATGCCTGTCCTTGCAACTATGAAAACAACCTTGTTCCCCCTCGTAGAATGTGGCACAAAGTTGAATAGTTAAACGTCGTACCCTTGCAAACATTGTACAATAATGAAGCGTTAAAAGGTAAATTAATTAAGTTGAAATAAACTGTAGCAGCCTGTGATAATGAATGTTGATGTAACTCAATTCGTTCATGCAGTACTCAACGTTTGCTCAAAGTAAGTAAACAGCTGCAACAGCTGTTGTGCATAATAGTAAAATTAGTTTGTCAATAGAAATGTATTATGCACATTAACGTGTGCAACCGAAATCGCGTGAGAGACTGCGCTCGCCTAAAGAATCTAAACAACTGCAACAGATGTCGTGCATGCTACTTAAACAGATCGTCAACAATATAAAATTCTCTAACGAAAACAATAACTTTATACTATTTGTGTATTTTTCGTTATTAGTGGCAAACGAATTCTTGGAAATGATGTCTCAGTCATAAATTTTAATTAATACGGGAGAAATGGTGAACCGACAAAAAACGTCGTCGAAAGATGACATGTATGGTTTATACTACCTAGGACAATATTTCATACCAAAGACAGTGGAGGCTCGTCACCACACATTCGTTAATTCCTCACAAACCCTCGTTGGTGAATCCGTGTATCCAATGACATTGTTTCTATTATTGTGTACGTTTACTTGTATCAGTTATATTAGATATGATACCACATCATAGATCAGGTTCAGAAAATGACGTAGACGAACGGAAAATTTTTCTGGGGGTCGCCAACTACGAGCGGATTAAAATGCAGGAACTAACCTCATTGTACACACTATGTAAAACTGCGTTGCCTTATTTCATCCATAGAATACGTAAGGAGAACGACATTTTACTGTCTGTACATAGGGTATTACTTGGAGCTATATTTGGCTATTACACGCTTGAAGAAGTAGCACGTCGTTGTTTTAACTTTCGCGGAAAATCACTTACTTATATTGCGTTCTCCTGAGTGGAAAATACAAAATGGTTACATATATGTACATCCTGGAAATTACGTTCCTAAAACTTTAGCGGATAAAAAGATCCCTGTTTCCTTTTCGGCATTGTTTTCAGAATACACTAGGGCAGCGAGTTCTGTAGAAGCTGTGGATTCCTTTAGAGAGTAAAGAGTTCGTTGTCCTCTGCAGAGCGAGTAATAAACAGAGGCAACATTAGCACTGAGAATCGCGAGCTAATTCGCGAACTGTCAACGATCTGTTCCACGCTATTGGCTCAGTTACACAGCCCCATCAAATCTGATGTGTATTGGGCCAGTGTTTACATGTGCATCGCCGGTGAAACAGTTGCAAATTATTCCGTGTTTACTCGCGCTGTTTACGAATAGCAGACGAGGACAGAAGCGCTACACGGAATCGTCAGGTTTACGATACGGTCGATACACGCCCGGCTACCGATGCTAAAACATAAAAGGCGGAATCCGTGCAATATTAACGAGGCTGCTTCCACTCGACGAGAAACCACTTCACCTAATTGGCTTTATAGACGATACGAGAAGACAACATTTGTTTTCTATTGTGTGTAACATCTACAATTTTATTTCCGTACTACTACTACTACTACTACTACTACTACTACTGTGTATTACCACTACTAGATGTGCTTGCAAGTGTGTATGCGGGTGGTTTTAGAAACAGTTGTCACAGCACGCTGTTTAGTTAGGGTATTCCCTTACATAATAATTTCACCATATAATATTTCCGTTGCCGCTTTTCATTTACTTTTCGTTAACTATCTTTGATTCATGTGTACGTTCTAGCATTTAATAGTTCTTTCATTAAATATCCATATCTTCAAATACTAACTTTTGGGATTGTGTGGTGATATAAGGTGCTGAAATGCACCTTAAGGCACAAGAAAGGAAAAAGAAAAGAAAAAAGGAAACGATGGTCTAAGAAGGAATTATCGGAATGGGTCTGAAATCGGTATATGTTATGTTACAGACAAAGACAATTCGATGATTTCTCCAAAAAAAAAAAAAAAAAGAGCTTTACCCACTGAACAACTCAGTAACGCATTGTCCACGTCGGCCTTCCATGGAAGAAGTTATTCGGTTTGGAAATGATTGATAGTTATAGTATGTGTTCCAGGAGATGTCTTGCCAAATTCTGTCCAATTGGGGCATTGTATTGTCGTAATCACGATGTGTTCGGAAGTCCCTGCCCATAATGCTTTCAATTATGGAGGGACCCGGTAACCTTACTGGCCAAGACAGCGTTTGGTAAAGACGAAGACAAACAATACAAACTTTCATCGTGTGCGGATGGGCATTGATTACTGAAATATAAGCCCAGGATGGCTTGCCATGAAGGGCAACAAAACGAGGCATAGGAAATGCTGCTGTAAGGGTGCCACAGATGACAAGAGGTCCTCTTTGAAATGAAATTGCAACCCAGACCATCAGTCCTGGCCGTAGGGCCGTATGGCCGGCAGCAGTCAGGCTGGCATCCCATCGCTGTCTGGGGTCTTCGCTGGTCATTGGGGCTCATTTGGAAGCGTTACTCATCACTGATGATAAGACCACAGTTCTGCTTCAGTCAATACGGTTAGAGGCTGAAACACTGAAAAACTGGCTTTTTGGTGTAGAGAGATCGATGGTAGTCGGGGCCAGGGACGTCATGAGATCAGTCGCCTTTCTGCGTCCCACGTATTACTGATCCTTGATGCTTGTGGTCACTGAAGAGCCAGTTGCACTTCGGGTCGATGATAATGGTGAATCAAGTCCTCTCGTTTCATTGTCTCTCTCGGTCGACCGCTTCCTTCTTGACACTGTTCAGCGTGGTTTACCTACTCGCACCAACATCGTCTAACATTCGCATTTCTCCTATTCAAATGTCGCGCGATTCGCTGATTATTCCAAACGGCTTCTTTGAGCCCACTACATGTCACTATCAAATGCTGACATACCGTTCACACGCGTGTCTATGAGGCATACTTAATGCCCAACTGAGTAAGCGGAATGAAATTCGCAAAGACTTTATGCCGTAGTATCGATATATCCTCTGTGTAGTACCCTCGCCAAGTGCGCGGTGAAATAGCTATACAGCGTCATACATTTATCTATCTGACGCCAGAGTTTACAGTTTTGCATTTTACGTCCATCCCTATATCAGTGTCAGTTTGTGACCAGTTTCTAAAAACCATTCATAGTGCGCGTTTTCTTTACCTTTTTTAGAATTTATTTCCTTCCGAGTCTGATTGAATACCTCTGAACACAGTGATTTAATTGCTATTGGTATTTGTATTAGTGGCAATTATTGCTGTCGATTCAGAATTCCCACCACGTTGCAAAACGCAAAGAAACAGGGTAGAAAATACACCGGTGGCAATTAGATCATACAATAAATTCGCGTGGTGGGACCCCGCCTATCTTCCGCTTCTGGCCAGAGTTTTACCTGGTGGACCACTAAATAAGTTTTAAAACAGGGAGATTTGTCTGTCCTACCACACATTAAATTCATTTACCTGCAGATTTTCGAAACGGTGTACAACCGAACTTTGGAGGTAAAAATTGTTGGCTGGGCTAACCCACAGGACGCGTTCAACGGTCTGTCGAAGTGCACACTGGTACCTGTCCTTCAGGATATATGAGAGTTATGTTGTATGTGTATTTGTAGAGTGTAGATCAGTGTGATAAAGATGGTTCAAATGGCTCTGAGCACTATGGGACTTAACTTCTGAGGTCATCAGTCCCCTAGAACTGCTTAAACGTAACTAACCTAAGGACATCACATACATCCATGCCCGAGGCAGGATTCGAACCTGCGACCGTAGCGGTCGCGTGGTTCCAGACTGCAGCGCCTAGAACCTCTCGGCTACCCAGGCTAGCAGCAGTGTAATCCATACATGTATAGTGTAGTATAATAATGCATAACGATGATGATGATGATATTTATGAAACAAGGGAGGAAGATAAACTTTTTTTTTTTTTTTTTTTTTTTTTTTTTGAAGTCGGAAAACAGTAGGAGTGTGACACAAACCAAACCATAAAAGGTCCAGCCATTGCGATGTCCTGCCCTATTCAACTTGAGATTCGATTCGCACCAGTAGTTGCAGCTTGATGTTGCATAAAAGCTTTGTTAGACGTGGTGGTCACTTTATGCGCATATAATAAAACTCTCGTCCTGAAAATGTGTCTTTATTGTACGTCGTTAAGTATCGCATAAAGTTAATCACCTGAAAACTCGCTCACGTTTCATGTGATTAACTTTGACCCAACATTTTGTATCAATTGGATTTTGTTCCTTTGATATCAGATTAATGCCGAAACCCATGAGAATGAAAGAAATACAATAATTACTTGCGTTCAAGACAAGTTATTTATTATAAAAGCTACAGATCTGCCACCGTTGAGGACCCGTCTTGCAGCATTCATGTACTGTCTTCAGATTGGTAGCTGCATAACTGCTCATTACCTTCAATGGAACACAGCAATGCCACTCGTGTATGCCCTCATTTCGTGCAGTCAGCAAAAGCAGGCATCTGGTGCCACGACGGCAAAGCAAAGCAAAAGATTCAGTGGAACCACATCCTTTTGTACACAGATCTGCTGTATACGGTTCTGAACACTCTGTCTATGTTAATCATAGTTGTGTGTATAAAGCTATGGTTCCAATGTACGTATTCCTTGTTTTCAAATTTCAGAATACATGAATAATTTTGTTGCTCTTTATTAATTTCTAATTAATGGTGTGAGGTCCTCCCATACTTCCCACTATCTAAACAAATCAGCGACCCCTGGAAGTGTTGCCAGCACCTAAGACATTTAGATATTGGATAGGAAACAAATGTAGAATCCTGGCATTTACCACAACCAAACTCATTTCATTTTCACCATTTGAGAGTGCAAGAGCTATGCAAGAATGTGGGGATGGACACACTCGAAATGTACTGATTCATAATAATGAAATGAAATCAGAATAGCGTCGAAGCACTAACAAGTGCAAAAGAGAAGGAAAATGGTAATATTGATGGGAACTGGTATCTCACGAAAACCGAATTAACTCAACAAGTTACAGTTTCCAGACGAAAATGTGAAACCTGGGACTTATAAAGAAAATAAAGGGCAGATCAAATTGTATTATGCGCAGGGTTATGAATAATGAGATTTGAACTAGGAAGAGATATTTGAACCACATAAATGACTAGAATTGTGGTATCCAAAATACTTTAATAAAACCGTAAACAAAAATATCCAGTCGTAAGATGAAAGAATAGATCAGTCAAGTAGTAGACAGTCTTGCAGGGCAAACTAAACGGTGGAAGTTGTAGCTATATGGAGGAAAGGTGAGTTTTTCCTACTTTTAACGAAAGTTCTTTCATGAATATTGGCCACAACAATAATCGTTCAGTGTGGCCTACATGTACATCTCGTGACCTAAAAGTAGACACTGATTCGTCGATGTACATTCCGTACTCCGTAATTTTGATTTTGATTTGTGAGTTTGTTTTAATATACAGTGCGGCATTCGTCTACTGAAAGGAAGCACTGTTTTACCGTTGCAAGACAAAATAAAATTCATTGAATAGTTAGAGAAAGTCGTGGGTGGTAAGCGACTAGCTGAAAAGTGTAGTATGAGAAGATCGACAATTTCAGTCATGAAAAAGTAAGTACTCTACTTTAAACTATGTCTGTACTTGAGAACGAAGACAGTTCGTCGAGTTCCACAGGAAATCACATTTCTGTTGATAGGAAAATCGAAAAAACTCCGGAATTTTCAAAAATTTTCAAAACTTCCCATCTTTTACAAGAATCAACGAAAGGTCTGGATGACTGTTATTTTTAATTTGCGAATACTGCGATTCAGTTTGCATGCCTAAGGTAAAAGCATACCGAAACGCTATAGGCAGAGAAAGCAGTAAGGCAATGCTAATTCAGATCAATGTATATATATACTCACCACACAAAAGCGTCCTTGGATGAAGATGGATGATTCGAAACACTCTTCCTGCCGCCAAACGTAACGAGTTTGTGGCAGATAAAGTACCAGTCGGTTATCTAAACCACGAACACGTTACAGAAGACAACCGGTGAGAAAGCTTCGAATAGAGGATATAAATCATGAAGGCAATGTGGCTCGTCACCAAAAACTGAATTTAATGCTGGCGGAAGCATGGAATTTGGTTACAACATTAAAAAGAGCTTTGAATAAACTGAAACATATGTCAACCAAATATGAGGCAAAGAAAGATATAGATGAACAGAATCAGCTTGAAAAGTAAGAAAGAGAAGCAGCGTAAGACGAAATATCACTTGAAGACTTAAGAAACGTTCTTATGAAAATTTCTGGACGTTCCCATTGCATTAAAGAGGATACAGGCGAATGGTCTGCTTGTGATTCGTTGGATTCTGGATTCCAAATTTTCAATGATACATCATTCTAAGTGTGAGAGAGGAAACTTAAGGCCAACAGGATGACATTGTCATTAAATTTGGTACGGAAATGTCAGCTGGTGAGACGTTTGCGTGTCTTGACACAGCGCTGACGTGGATGAAGCGGTATCTTCAGTATGACCACATACAACTGTTCATCGTCAAACGAATGCGAAAATTGGCTGCACGAAAACGATTGAAGACAGCAAAGCAATTGACTCTGACCGATATTTTCAAGAACTGACACTGTTAGTGCAATACTGCACAAAATCTAAACAACTTTGTTTTCTAGTAGTTTTACAGTAGTACGTTTACACATATTTAAAATTGGTATTTTTGATTTATCGTGTTATTTGGATATTTGATTATGCTTATCGGATCTGGTCCTAAGTCATTTGGATGACTGAAGTTCTGCTGTAATAGACTCACCTAAGGTGTTCTCTTTACAGAAACTGATGTGACATAAGTGATAAGGAACCTCCAGACACGGTAGTACATATAAAACACCAACTGAAGGTCGCTCAGGACGTGGAGATCAAGAAACCGACAGTCTCCATAACATCTCACTTTCACAGTCTATCACATTTTATACGTGGAATAGACAGATTATATAGAACTTACTGACACCGTAATCATCAAGTATGGGACGAATTTAGATCTGATTTTGAAGTTACGATGAACTCACTGATGCGTGAATCTATGAGATTCAGAGCAGAGGAAATCTTGTTTGGGACCAATGCCAAATATGTAATGCCACAAATTTAATTTTCCTCTAAGTACAGAATTAGAACAGGATAAAGGCCGGAGGTTGTTGAGGGAATGCAAAAGTAGAATAGCGGAAGCCATTATCAAACAGCATGATGAGAATCTTAAACCTTCTGAGTTAGGAATATTGTTACTTTAAGGTGTATATGCCCACAAAAAAACTATTTGCCTACTAATTAAATTCATTATACCCTGCTTTGGTGCAAGCTATGAAGTAAAACTAAGTATTACTATACTGATAAATGAACTTACCTTTCAGTACCAGTTTTGGGTGACGGGTACTTTGTGCTCACCTTTTGTAAGGATTGTGACCAAAATCGGGCAATTTGTCAGTTACTTCAAGCAAAACTTACATTCAAAGGAAGCAGATATAAGTAAAGGCAGATGTCATTTTTGTACTAGTGAAAGCTGGTCATAAGCAGAAAAGTACAACAGACTAAACAACAATAATACGCAGTAAAAGATGCATATGCAGTTAACACAGCAAGAAATCTGTTATGAGTGCCTAGTGTGAAGCAAATCCCCGATAAAGATATAAAAAAAGATTCTCAGCAACCACTTGAATTTTACCTCAAATATTTAAAATATATTTGAATTTTGTTTTCCGGGTTCCAGTTTTGTGAAAATTAGCTGTTGTGAAACAATATGGGCACTGTGAGTAATTCCAACAGGTCGCAAGGGAAATGTCGAAATTAAATACTTACGAACACAATTTGATATTCCACAATAACGTTGTGAATTGGCTTTCGGCTTTGTAGACCGTCCTCAGATAACTTATGACTACACAGATAGTCTATATAACACCACCGAGAATTTATAGGAGCACTAAGATTGTTTCACCATAAGTGACATTTAAAAAAATATATCTATACAAAAACACAAGTCTTATGAAATTTACCATGAAGCTATGAACAATTAAGTCTTATACCACTTTATATTCAAATTTTAAAAGTATAAGAATCCAGAGGCCGGAAAGAGTACACAAATTAGTACTGGTATAGACTACTGTGCTCTACAGGCAAAATAACGTCTGTAAGTAATGACAAAGCCAAAGAAAATGGAGGGCAAAGAAGATGAAGGCGTTAATGAAACATAGATTATATAATGGCAAGAAAAATATAAATGGCTGCTGCTACTTCAATAAGGGTGAATACTGGAACTGTGTTTGATCACTAGGCATTAAGTCAGGGCATACGAAGGTGGAGAAAATAGTTCTTTACACTATTTTCGGGACAACGTGTCTTAGAGCCTGTTTGAGTGCTTGACAAATTGTCAACTATGTTACCTCGCGGCCTACTTTGGTTACTGACGTTTCTGCTTATTAGGACAGTTTAGACAATCGCCTTGGAATTATTCTACAGACAAAATAGAAAATCTCGTATCCATTTACAGGGAAATCCGGTAAAAGTCGGTTATTATATTTGCCGACTTCAGTATATTACGTTTATTATGTATCTGCTACTTTTGAGCAATCTTTG
Source organism: Schistocerca piceifrons (assembly GCF_021461385.2). Classification (NCBI taxonomy): domain Eukaryota; kingdom Metazoa; phylum Arthropoda; class Insecta; order Orthoptera; family Acrididae; genus Schistocerca; species Schistocerca piceifrons. Next base: position 685,641,398 of record NC_060139.1, on the reverse strand, counting down.
ATGCCACAATTAATCTGTTCCCACTGACTGATTTTCGTATATTCGTTCCTTGATCTGCTGCGCCAGTTTTTGTGTCTAAGTTCTTTCAGGCGAGAGTAGCCTCCACATCAGGAAGTAAGGTCGCCGACACCCCCCACCCTCCATATGGCTTGCAGATTTTTAAAGGGAACAAAGCCATCTTCTTGGGTTGTACAACTCTGTTTCATACCGTTACTGAGTGAAGATATCCTTTTGCCTGTGAGTGATATGGTATGCTCATAAAGATGGCTCCGTTGTATTATTCTGAGAAAGGGAAAGAACCGTTTATGGAAACAGCAAAGGGTTTGTATTAATGACGTTACAAGCATAATTATATGGAGCAGCTTTCATGCGTCTACTCGAGACAAGATAACATTTTTCTACAACTATATGCTTGACGAGCCATGATAGAACATTGCGATGTCTTGGGCACTAAGGTCGAATGAATAGGGGAGTGATGGTAGCAGTTACAATTAATTCAGGGCAGTTTTAGTTCAATTAATTTACTTTTTCTGACTCATGATGTGGTTTATCAAGCTGGTATTTCATTCACCAAATGTATTTGTATCTTATTGTTTTTCAAATGTATGCCACATGGTTGGTCTTCGTTTAACTGTGCCAAGTGTACCACTTAGGTCGTGTAACATTAAATATTTGTACTGTGGGAAATATTCATGTCCATGGGGTCAAACTAGTGTTTTTCATGATAATGGTATCGAGTAACCATGAAGCCTTCCTATGATGCTTCGTACAAAAATAACGAAAGATACGATTTTATGCTTTCATATCACTTATTATGTCGATGATAACCATTTTTCATGTCATACATATTGTGTGATCCAGGAATACTGTTCATTACGTTAGTAAATTATTTTCCGATCACGGAAGAAAAGTTTTCCTCGAGAAATTTAGAGATGCACCTACTTCGATTGGATAATGTGTTGTAATAATGTTACATTTTCTGCTCACAGCATCAAAATGCTGTAAAACTAAAAGTTTTCCTCGAGAAATTTAGAGATGCAGCTACTTCGGTTGGATAATGTTTTGTAATAGTGTTAGATTTTCTGCTCACAGCATCAAAATGCTGTAAAACTATGGCTTGATTCATGATTTGATATTTTTATCCTGCTGATCATGAGAAATCTAGAGATTAATTATGAGATTTAAGTTTATGTTTAGTGATGAGATAATCAGTGGTCTGCAGTAAATCATTTCAGATGGCAAAGAGTAACTGTTGCACGAAGTAATTGTGTCTACGGCGAATTATACCCGTCGGCGTTCTTTTCGCATTATTAAACTGTTCTTTGAGGTTTTTGTTCACTTTATATAAAGGGCGCTTTTATTCATGCCAATTTCAAGTGGAACTTTGAAGACCACCACTACAAACATTAATTCTTAACCACCGGTAATTGATACACCATACCAAAGTTATAACAATCAGCAAGGCACATATAATTTCGCGGAAAAATTTCCATAACCTTGAAAAACAGCATAAGATAAACCTCTGACACCTATCTGAAGAAAGTACTTGCTGATAAGATTACCTTAGTTAGGGGTTAAAAGTCCGCTTTACAATTGAAATGAATGACTGCCAAAAGGGAGATACGAAGGAAAGGGTCGTCTTACAAGTAAACAAAATAAACAAATAATCACGAACATTAATGCAATATCAGTTTCTATACTGATGGTTTTGACAAATATTTCATACCAATGTAGACTCCTAATGGTTTTGAATGTAATATTTCTGCGAGTGAATTTATTTAGGTTGCAGAATTTGTTTGCAAAGTATTTTTGGAATATTTAAATGGTCCCGTTTTCAGCAATAATGAATATAACAGGTGAGTAATATATTGTACCCAGTGAAAAATTGAACTCTTTCTAAGTTCTAAAACTCAGCACAGCACTTCTAAGAGTCCTTAGAGGAGCATTCGTTAATCTAAGAGGCTACATCAAATAAATATGACGAAATTGTGTTAAAATGTTTCAAAACAAAGGGTTTATAACACAGAAAATGCAGATAAAATACCTTCTGCGCCATCCAAAATTTTTCGCTGTTTAATAGTCGTTGATAACTTGTACTGTACGTCTAATTCTGAAGCTTTAAGCCTTATTACAGAAACAGCATTTAGTCAGAATTGGATGTAATAGAGTATTATGTCTGACTGTATATAACTGATTGTAACTACAAAGTAAGTGCTGTAAACTGCTGGGTAATAGCCAAGGAAACTTTATTTTAAAGTATCGATAGCAACGGTGAAATGGCAGTAGCTGTGCCGTTGTTTAGCCCTTGTTTATGGAGAGCCTCTATCGCGCTGTGAGCAGAGAGGAAGCAGAGCAGCTTGAGTGATGAAACAGAGCGAAAGTGTTTGCTGTGTGCTCCCTCAGATGCGATGTACAGCTATGATCGTGCCAGTGTAGGCGCACCAACTTCGCTATCCCGCGAGTATTGAGAGGACGGTAGGAGTGGACAGGCGGAGGGGGCTGCAGTTCTAACTGCTGCCTGTCCCATAACTATCCGTCGCTGTGGAGACGAGTCGGGGTTCTCAACCAGCTGCAGCAGCAGCAGCAACAGCGGCAGCTCAGCATTGTAGTCGGCTACAGTCTTCGTCATCCGTACAGCTACAACATCGTAAGACTTAACTAACACTGTACATGCATTACCCTGGGGCATTTCTTTCACAAACCTTAAAAATTTTCTTCAGTAATAACCATCGATAGTTAAAACTTGTAGGGCACCTATGTTATCATTGTCCTCAGACATTATTACCAAGCGGAGTCCTTTTCCCTTCCATCCAGTCACCGAGTGTAGTAAAAATATGAAAATTGATTAACTATTTACTGCCAGTTATGTTTGGTTATTAATGGCCAGCTTCAGGCTAAACTTTGCTGCCTTACTAATTGTTCATTCTTCTATTGCATAACAGCGGCTTACCGAATTTGCAATTTTTTAGTATTAACTTCACTCACTTAAGGTGACGTAAAATTTCACTGGCGAAACTAATAAATAAAGACACAGGCAAAATAAAGTGTGTACAAAGTCATTTATTCTGTTTTTAACTTAGCAAGTGGCTTCTGGTGGCTTGGTACGTGCGTTATTATTATGTTAAAATGTTTAAATGCGTGTGAATGTCTAAGGGATCATAGTGTTGAGGTCATCGGCCCCTAGACTCACACACTACTTAAACTAAATTGGACTAACTTATGCTAGGAACAAAACACACGCCCATGCCCGAGGGAGGACTCGAACCTCCGGCGGGAGGGGCCGCGCAATCCGTGACATGGTGCCTCAAACCAGCCGGCCACTCCGTGTTGCTTATTATTATGTTAAAAGTAAATCAGTTGCTCATTTGCTTAAATTCAATTCAGTTCACTCCTTCAGTTCAGTCTTTCAATCATTAAAAATAAATTGATATCTTGGGTTATCGGGTGTTCTCCTGGCTATTAGCGTCGTACTTGCACTATATTTTGGTTACATAGCTCGTAACCTTCATCAGGTGCGGCATGAGGCCTTCCCCCTCCACCGGAAGTTGCAGGATTACATAAAACTATTTTGCTTGCCTTTTTCCAAATTTTGAATTACGTTACTGAAAGAATTGAAAAAAATCAGTTACAGTCAGTTATTTACGTAATCAGCAACTTCATTTAACTTTACTTTTAAAATTTAATTTTTCAGATTAAACAACTGGAAACACAGTGCTTATTGATTCGTTTGTTTTCTAGTGAACTGTTGTACTGTGGGAAAGGATGTCAATCTTCTGTTGCCACGCCAGTGATTATTTGCTTAATTTTCTTTGACATTACCTTTCTTAGGATTTTGGGTATTCATTACCCTAGAGGGCTGGCGACCGTTTGATTTTCCTTTTTTGCTAATAAGTATCTTTTGTATTAAAAATATCACGTGGTACCCTTCCCCCCCCCCCCCCCCCCCCCCCCCCGTCTGGTTTGTGAGCGATTGCAGTATATTCCACACATTTCAAAATTATCATCAGTATTTAGATTAGGTGAAGAATAGATTCCTATTTCAGAAGGGTCTGTATTGCACTTTCCTTCTACTAACCGTATCGTTTTCCTTTCGTAACGACAACTTAACTCACTACAAAATTTTATTAGGCATACGCGATCACGGTTAATTAAATCGCAGTCCAGTAGGCCGATTAGGGAGGCGGCGGTTACAGGTTGACAAACGTGTATCACAAGACCGAAGAATAAAATTATTTGGGATCTAATGAATAAATCTGCAATTGAAACTTACTTGAACTACTAAAGTGTGAAGGTTTTAGAGATATTTAGTTCAGCCAGATAGGCGCGTACATCTATATACTCCGCAAGCCAGCTAATAGTGTATTGAGGAGGATACTTTCGGTACCACGATCTGATCCCTCCAAGCTTGTTCCACTCGCGAATAGTGCGTGGGAAGAGTAAATGTCGGTAAGCCTCTCGAATTTTCTCCTCGTCGTCAATACGCGAGATTTATGTGGGGGGAAGTAATATGTTTTCCGACACCCCCTCAAAACTGCTATCCAGAAATTTCAATAGTAAATCTCACCGTGATGCACCAAGGCTCTCTCGTATCGTCTGCCAGTGGAGTTTGCTTAGCATCTCCGTAACGCTCTCTCACCAGCTAAACGATCCCGTGTAAGTGCCATTCTACTCATCTGAAGGTTCTGGTGCCATTCGAACACTTTATTCTGTTACTTATCGCTTCTTTCAACTCTTACGATGTTTTGTGTAAGTTGAAATTGTTAGATTGGATCATAGCTCTCACCACATTTTAGGACCCCCAACAACTGTCTAGTAATTCAGTTGGAAGTGGGGCCCTTATTGCTTTCTTTGCGACCATGTCTTCAATGTCTGAACAGATCTGTTGACTGATGATAACTTTGCTGCTTACAGTACTGTAAATTACTTAGATAATTCCTCAGCAGCTGTAAAGGCTATAGAACGAATGTGTACGTTTCCGAACACGTGCTCCCGTACTAAAAATTGTATACTTATTCTTCTCTAAAAGACCAATAAAACTGTAATCCAAATTTTGAGAATCTTGTATTAAATAAAATTTGTACCAAAGTACGACAGAAGCTTAGATAAGTTGATATTGTATCGTGTCGTGTCGTATCATCATGAGACCTATGGTATATATCCTACAGAATGATAATATACTCTTCCCTGTAGCAAAATGTTACACAGTTTCATTGTTAAGAGAAGACGAAGTAGGTGCACCGTTTTTAAGACATAAACCATAGCATTCACCTTGATTTGCCATCTTTCGTTGCTGTTATATGGGAGGTTACAAAGTCCTGATCGCCAAGACGGTAATATTTGTTAATACCACCGGTGGTTTCAAGTCAATTAAGGTACAAAATAATACTACAGCTGATTTCAACTTTCACGGCTACAGGATTAACTTCGATGGCTATCCATTCTAAGGGTTACAGAAAAAGCAGTTCCGCCAACCGGGAAAGCAAATTACCCAATTACAGCAGGAGCGAGTCATATCGTCGACCTTTGTAAAGTTTAAATTACTTTTCAGATAAATCGAAAAGATTCGCTGAAATTTCGGGTGAAGTTTTATGAGAGTAGTTTTCCCTTTGGCGACACGAAAATTATTTTCGATGAATATTAGAAACTGTGAGGTACCTAATCAAAGTTATTGCTCCTGTAATTCCTTCTTGATCTTCGGGGCTATGAATGTCTTTTACTCTGAATGGAATTAAAAGGAGTTTAATCAGCAGATTATTTTTTCGTATCCCGTCTAAAGTAAATACGGAGCCGACGTAAAGTTCAGAACTTAAACACCATTAATGACGCTCATGTCAGCATACCTGAGGTAATTACAACGATTTTCTGCAACTGCGAATTTCTTAATGAGCTTTTCTGACGGATCATACGATGTAGGGTTAGTGTCTATAATATTTTAGTGCTTTCACTTTATAATACATTTTTATCTTCTGGTTTCTATCACTCTGACAAGCGTATATTTTCAAGGTGGATCACAGCTTTGCTGAATGTCCGATTCACATCCTGGCTCATTACTGCCTGATTAATTTTGATTTTCTCTTGTGCTTTTATTATACTACCTGTTTTCAAATTGTCTCCGTCTGTGTCTTTCGCTTTTCTTTACTGCGTTGTGGAGCGACAAAACGTCTATAACTTTGATGTCATTGATATACGTTTGTTGTTAATCATCAGCCAACATTAAATTTTTGGTAGTTTCGGTACATTTGACCACTGTTAGTAAGACACAGGTTAGTTCACAAATGTAGCATTGAGGTGTAACCGACATGTCGCTACTTGTCAAGAGTCGAGGTAAGCGAGGTCGAGTGGCATTATACAGGTTTGTAAAGATCGGGTAGCGAAACGTCATATTGGATTGTTTCAGAATCCACGCCATCGTTGTTGGCGGAGTTTTTGTTGTTACTTTGGTGTTCGTCTTCAGTCCCCATGCTACTCTATCCTGTACAAGCCTTTACATTTCTGGATAACTAGATGAACCTACGTTTTAACCTGCTTACTCTATTCCTGCTTAGATCTCCCTCTACAATTTTTAACTCCTACGCTTCCTTCCATTATCAAATTGGCTATTGCTAAATGTCTCAGAATGTGTCCTACCCACTGATCCCATTATTTAGTTAATCTTCCACAAATTTCTCTATCCTCCAGTTGGATTCAGTACCTCCACGTTATTTACTGGGCCTACCAAAAGTTTCTGTTCCCTTCTTTTGAATTGTTTATCATCCACGTTTCATCTCAGTACAAGGCTACAGTCCAGAGAAATACCTTCAGAAAAGGGGTCCTAATACGAAAATCTATATTCAATATGTTCCATGAAGTATTTTTGTTGCTTAAATTTCTATTCAATGCTAAGATCTTTGTACAAGACTACATCCCAGCAAAATACCTTCAGAAAATTGTCCCTAACACGTAAATCTATATTCGATGTGTTCCATAATGTATTTTTGTTCCTTAAATTTATATTCAATGTTAAAATCATATTTGGAAATGTTTTTCATTCTATTGTGGGTCCACATTTCATATTCTATCTGCTTCAGACATCGTACATTAGTCTACTGTTCGCATAGGAAAATTCATCAACTACTTTTAGTGCTTCATTTCCTGTTCTCATTTACTCAGCATCAATTGATGTAATTCGAATAAATTCAATCAATTTTGTTTTACTTCTGTTAATGTTCATCTGATAACTTCTTCTCACAATAACATCCATTACTTTCACTTGTTCTTCCAATTTACGAAATGCAGTAACAGAACTATAATCTGACATTGTACACTATAAATAAAACGGTATTACTCTAAATGTAAACAAGTGTTGGCCACATGAAATGTCAGCACAGCTGCTGTTCCTTTCGAGTAAGTCGCTAAATAACGAATGCTTTTTGGGAACTGCAAAGGAGAACGAAACGTGTCCCTGACAAACGTCATTGCTTCTTCCTTTCTGCATTGTGGAACATAAGGGGCCCTGCCGCACTTGGTCGCTACAGCAGCTCCACTCACAGAAATGCCGGAGGCAACGCAAGGGATGCATTCCGTGCCAGCAGAGCTGTTGCTGCGATGTTCTGCCAGCAGGTCTGCAAGCCTGCAGTTCTGCGGGACGAATGCACTGTGGCTTATAGAGGGTCCCACACCAGAAGACCATCAGAGATGCCACACGCTACATGCTGGTCGCCTTCAAGTAGTTTTCTTTAAATTCAACGCGTACGCTATGCGTTGTTTTGACACTAAATAATTTATCTGAGACCTTCAGATGGGGCCAGCCATTTGAAACATTTTATTTAAGTGCTATTCTGACTGTGAATGGAAGAAAATAACTTATTATGAATCATAAATATCATAAACGAAGTCCATTTCCAAGAATAAACCGCTCCATGTTTCAGTCACATAGAATCACAATAACGCACTTTCTTATCACTGGCCGATTGGAGAAGTTGGAAGCTATGGATCTTCACTTTCTTCGTAGCCTGTTTCTGATACTCCATTCGAACAACGAGAACTTTAGAACACGGACAGATATGTCTCTCACTGTGGTAAATTATGCTAATAGGTTCGGCCCATTTTCTATCTTCTTTAGGTACGTAATGCCATTTTACCAATGAAAGTAGGGTCTCCCTTCTTTCCTGCATCAATGTCTTTAATGAAAAAGTATTGTGTGGTGTCATCGCCAGACACCACACTTGCTAGGTGGTAGCCTTTAAATCGGCCGCGGTCCGTTAGTATACGTCGGACCCGCGTGTCGCCACTATCAGTGATTGCAGACCGAGCGCCGCCACACGGCAGGTCTAGAGAGACTTCCTAGCACTCGCCCCAGTTGTACAACCGACTTTGCTATCGATGGTTCACTGACAAAATACGCTCTCATTTGCCGAGACGATAGTTAGCATAGCTTTCAGCTACGTCATTTGGTACGACCTAGCAAGGCGCCATTACCAGTTACTATTGATACTGAGTCTTGTACAGTCAAGAGCGACGCTCATCATTAATGGATTAAAGTTAAGTATTCCACCAGCTACGTCCGTTTTTCTAAAGTCTAATTTCCTTGTCCTGTTCCAGACCTCACGCCAGCCTGCGTGAGCTAATACGCGTGCCTTTCGGCTTCCTCTAGTAACACGGTGTTGGCTCTCCTGCCAACCCACAACATATTGTATCTTTAGTGATCGTCATTGTAGGTTCTTGCGATTGTAATGTTGAGGATATGGGCATAAACCACGGAACCAGTCGTGTCCCATTAAGAAATGTCCTGAAGATGTATACAGTGCTCTTTTGTAAGATGTATTACCTCAGCTGCAGGTGCTCGGAGCACAGAGTTGTTCTTAAATAATTAGCTACTGATTAGACCTGCATGTACCTTGGTTTAATATCATGATAATCTTTTTATGGCAAGTGACTTTCCTTAATTTTGGGTTATTTTTAATCAGTTCATCTCGGCAAACCTCTACTAAATCGTCGAATGAACGTACTGACGTTTTCAAGTAACTGAAAAATTATTCACTGTAATTTCTTAACCAACAGCGCAGCGTGTGAAATAACCCGTTTCTGTCACGATTGGCACTGGAGAAACGTACCCAGATGGCATTCATTCTCTGCACTATCTTTTTTTATTCTTTTTTTCTACGTCGCACACAAAGCTGTCACTAGTTCTTTTGCAACCATTCGAAACTCAGCGCAGACGGAAGACATTCTTCAGGCAACTCCACTGGCAGACGTGCATCTACATATCCGGACACCCCCCAAAATATACGTTTTTCATATTAGGTGCATTCTGCTGCCACTACTGCCAGGTACTCCATATCAGCGACCTCTGTAGTCGTTAGACATCACGAGAGAGCAAAATGTAGCGCTCCGCGGAACTCATGGATTTCGAACGTGGTCAGATGATTGGGTGTCACTTTTGTCATATGTCTATACGCGAGATTTCAAACTCCTAAACATTCCTAGGTCCACTGTTTCCAACGTGCCAGTGAAGTGTAACGTGAAGGGACACGTACAGCACAAAAGCGTACAGGTCGACCTCGTCTGTTGACTGACAGAGATCGCCGACAGTTTAAGATGGTCGTAATGTGTAACTGGCAGACGTCTATCCAGACCATCACACAGAAAATACAAACTGCACGTACTATGACAGTTAGGCGGGAGGTGAGAAAACTTGGATTCCATGGCCGAGCAGCTGCTCATAAGCCACATCACGCCGGTAAATGCAAAACAACGTCTCGCTAGGTGTGAGTAACATTAGCGATTGAACAGTAGAAAAACTTTGTGTGGGGTGGTGTATTACGGTATACAATGTGGCGATCCGATGGCAGGGCGTGGGTATGGCGAATGCCCGGTGAAGGTCATCTGCCAGCGTGTGTGGTGCCAACAGTATAATTCGGAGGCTGTGTTGTTATGGGGTAGTCGTGTTTTTTATGTTATGGGTGGCACTATCACAGCACAGGCCTACACTGTTTTAAGCACCTTCTTGCTTCCCACTGTTGAAGAGCAATTCTGGGATGGCGATTGCATCTTTCAACACGATCGAGCACCTTTTCACAATGCACAGCCTGTGACGGAGTGATTGCACGACAATAACATCCCTTTAATGGACTGGCCTGCACAGAGGCCTGACATGAATCCTGTAGAACACCTTTGGGATGTTTTGGAACGCCGACTTCGAGCCAGGCCTCGCCGACCGACATCGTACTTCTTAACAGTGCAGCACTACGTGAAGAATGGGCTGCCATTCCCCAAGAAACCTTCCAGCACCTGATTGAACGTATGCCTGCGACAGTGGAAGCTCCAGCATTACCTATGGAGTACGCCGTGAACTTTTAAGTCATTTTCAGCCAAGTGTCCGGATACTTTTTAACACATAGTGTACATTCCACAAACCACTATACCGCATGTGATGGAGGGTACCCTGTACCACTAGTACTCAATTTCTATGATCTTTCACATGCAAATAGAGTACGTGATAAACGGTTGCCTGCATGCCTCCTTGCGATATCTAATTTCTCGTATCTTACCTTGGTGGTCCTACGCGAAATTTCTGTTGGCAGCTACAGAACCGTTCTACAGTTTGATTCAAATGCCGGTTCTCTAAATTTTTCAGTTTGATTCAAATGCCGGTTCTCTAAATTTTTCCAACAGTGTTACTGGAAAAGAACGTCGCTTTCCCTCCAGGGATTCCCATCTGGTCTCCCAAACCATCTTTGTAATAATCGCGCGTTGCCGAACGTACCGGTGTCAAATCTAGCAGCCCGCTTCTGAATTGTTTTAATGTATTCCTCCAGTCCGACCTGGCGCATATCCCAAACACTCGAGCAAGGCTGAAAAATAGGTCGCAATAGCGTTCTGTTTGCTGTCTCCTTTGCACATGAAACACCAGCACCGTAATTCTCCCAGTAGAGCGAAGTCGATCATTCGCCTTCCCTTCCACAATCCTTACATATTTGTTCCATTTCATTTCGATTTGCAATGTTACTCTCAGATATTTAAACGATGCGACTATGTCAAGCAGGACACTACTAATGCTGTGTACGAACATTGTGGGAGTGTGTTTCCCTACTCATCTGCATTAACTTACATTTTTCTACATTTAGAGTTAGCTACTATTCATCACACCAACTAAAAATTTTGTCTTGCTCTTCTTATATCATCCTACAGTGAGCAAACGTCGTCACCTTCCCATACGTCACAGCATAAACTAACAACTGCAGATTGCTGCCCATCGCGTCGTCCAGATCATTAATGTATATAGAATACAATGGCCGTCCTATCATGCTTCCCAGAGGCACTCTTGACGATTTTCTTGTCTCTAATGAACTCTCGCAGTCGAGCACAACGTACTGGGTACTGTTACTTAAGAAGTCTTCGAGCCTGTAACACAACAGGGAATTTGTTGATTCGTTAACAGTTGCAATGGGGCACGATGCCTTACGGAAATCTAGAAATATGGAATCTACCTACTGTACTTCGTCCGTAGTTTGCAGTATATGTGAGATTTACGGCTGACCAAAGAGCTCTCAGCAAAGCTGCCGTCGCGTCCCAGTGCTGTAGGGCCCTAAAGCTGCCACTGTCAGGTCCAGGTGGGGTATATGTGTTTACTACGCACAAAGACAGGCGCATGGTTCCGTGTGAGAACATTTGTGTGTGTGTGTATGTGTGTGTGTGTATGTGTTTGTGAGGCGGGGGGGGGGGGGGGGGGTCAGCAAGTGGTAAGTGAGCGCAGAGTCGCAGCCACCTTGCCTTTGCCCGGCTTGTCCCCTGCGGTCGTAATTAAGTGCGAGAGGGAACGCGGAGGGAACCGCCTCGTTGACCCGCCCACGCGGCCCCGAGTCGCTGTGGCTGCCAGGTAGAGGGGGTGGGCCCGCAAATTAAACTGTCGCCGTCCACGAACGCCCCTCAGCGGCAACACCTCACTGAGCAGCCTCAGTGCGGGTCAGCAGTGCTCAGTGTGGGAAACTCGCCCACCACATGCGCTCCATTTGGCTCGCAGCTTCCGGGATTGACCACTGAAGTCACAAAATCGTGAGATAGCAATGTACACATACACAGATGGCGTTACTCTTGCATTTACAGGGTATGAAAGGGCAGTGCATTGTCGGAGCTATTATATGTACTCGAGTGACTCATGTGGAAAGGTGTCCGACGTGATTATGGCCGCACGCCGGGAATTAACAGACACTGAACGCGGAACCTAGATGCATGGGACATTCCATTTCGGAAATCGTTAGGGAATTCAATATTCCGAGGTACGCAGTGTCAAGAGTGTGCCGGAAGTCCCAAATTTCAGGCTTTATCCCTCATTAGGCCGGTATTACACTATCAAATTTCTTTGTCAAAGATTTGATCAAAGATGTGATCAAATATTCCGTCAAATATATTTGACAAAGATCTTTGACGTAGCGCTAAAGGGGTATTACACTGTCATCATATTTTTCGTCAAAGTTCAAGATGGCTGACAACAACAACTTGTTATTAACCGCAGCAGTTGCATCTACCACAATTGCACTGTGTGCGCATGCGGAAGAGAAGCGGGGGAAAAAAGGAAACACACCTGGGTGGAGCCGTGGGTTTTACGACGACATGATAAAAACATTCGACAAAACTTGTTACGTGAGCTTATAGTGAAGGACGTCAAGTAGTACATCAATTACTTAAGAATGGATGAGCATACATTTCTGTATGTGCTCAATTAAGTGTATCCTCATATCACAAAGCACAATATTCACTTAAAAAATGCTACATCTGCAGAAGACAGGCTCACTGTAACACTCTGATTCGTTGCTACAGGAGAGGGTTAGGTTACGTTAGGTCAGGTCTCCAATCTTCGTAATCTATTTTTGTATTCAGCGTGCCTCACGTTGTAAAGCGCTTCATCAGCTTCATACATCTCTATTAATTTTGTAGTTGTCGGCACACACCAATTGTATTTACTGGCAATGTTTATAAAAACATTACAGACGACAGAATGCAGCGATGCTAGCGCTCCATGTGGTAACATTTCACATTGCAGTGAACAGAAGACAAGCGACTTCTTTGATCAAATCTACAGCGAGGCCCTAGATTTGATCAAATATTGCACGACATTTGACAAAGTTCCCTATTACACCATCAAATATCTTTAACAAAGATATTGGACAAAGATATTTGACAAAGAAATTTGATAGTGTAATACCGGCCTTAGCGACAACACAATGGCCAACGGCCTTCACTTAACGATCGAGAGCAGCGACATATGCGTAGAGTTGCTAACAGACCGGTAACACTACGTGAAATAACGTCAAAACTGAATTTGCGACGTACGACGAACGTATCCGTTAGAACAGTGCAACGAGATTTGGCATTAATGGGCTATGGTGGCAGATGATCGACGCGACTGCCTTTTCTCACAGCACGATCTTGCCTTCAGCGCCTCTCCTGGTGTTATCACTACATCTGTTCGACCCTAAACACTTGAAAACCGTCAGCTCTCAGATGAGCCCCGATTTCAGTTGGTAACAGCTGATTGCAGGGTCGGAAAGCTGATGGTAGTGTTAGAGTGCGGTGGTGGCTCCATAACGGTGTTGGTCACATTTACATGAAATGGAATCAGTCATCTGGTCCAACTTAACCGATCACTGACTGCAAATGGTTATGTCTTGCTTCTGGGAGACCATCTGCAGCCATTAATGGACATAACGTTCCCAAAAAACAGTGGAACATTTATGGATGCCACATTTTTTCGCGTTTGGTTTGAAAAACTTTCTGGACTATTCGAGTGAATGATTAGGCCACCCAGATTGCCCAATATGAATCCCATAGAACATTTGTGGGATATAAGTGAGAAGTCACTTCCTGCTCAAAATCTTGCACCGTCAATACTTTCGCAACTGTGGACGGCTACAGAGTCAGCTTGTCTCAGTATACCTGCAGGAGACTTCCAACGACTTTTTGAGTCCAAGCCACGTCGAGCTGCTGCAGTATTCCGGGCGAAAGGAGTTCCGAGACGATACTGCGAGCTGTCCCATGATACTTCTCACTTCAGTTTGGTGCGGCAGCCTGTGTGCAGTGCACCGGAAACGCGAAATTTCCGTTATCTTCCGAGGCATACCACGTACGAGGGTAGTAAGAGTTTTATTTAACATAGCGAAAAAAGGAAGCGACGTAATTATTTTGATTCTTGAAGCTTATCCATTACAGATGCTCTAGAACTCTCCGTCTACAGGACTACTCTATAATTCACAGTTAAGTACCTGGCAGAGGTGCTCTATTTCGCTGCCGTTCCACTCAAGAAAAGTGCACGAGGAAAATGAACACTTAAATCTTCCGTGGGAACTCTGATTTCTCTAATTTTACTATCACGTGCTTTTCTTCCTATGTAGGTTGGTGTCAACAAAATACGTTCGCATTCGCAGGAGAAAGTTGAAGTTTCATGAAAAGTTCTCGCCGTAACAAGAAAATCTCCTTAGTTTTACTGTTTGCCCCCCTCCTCAAAACTCTAGTATGACGCCCGTGACATTCTCTCCCCTTTTTTGCTAAACTACAGAACGAGCTGCCTTTCTTTGGACTTTTTCTATGTCCTCTGTCAATCCTACCTGGTAAAGATGCCATGCCGCGCATCATTACTCTAGCAGAGGACCGAAGACAAGCGTGGTGTAGGCAGTATCTTTGGTGCATTAGTTAAATATTCTAAGTGTTCTAGCAATGAAACTCAATCTTCGGTCTTCTTTCGCACTTCATTATCTATGTTATCTATCTAGTTTAAGCCTTTCGTATTGATTATTCCTAAGTGTTTTGTCGAATTGTCAGCGTGTAGATTTGTGTGTTTTATCGTCTAATACAAATTTTACGGGTTCCTTTTATTACTCGTGGCGATGATCTAATATTTTTCGTTATTATGGTCAATTTTCACTTTTCGCATCATACAAATGTCTTGTTTCAATCATTTTGCAATTGATCTTTTGATAGCTGAGCCTGACAACTGCGCCTAAGTTCGCGCCAGCAAATGCTGTTGAGCGGAAGGTCAAGACCTAGGGTAATCTAAAATATCAGACACCCTTAAAAGAACATCATTTTACGTTCAGAATTTGAAACGATTAGCAAATAACCATTTTAAGCTTTAACGAAGTTAAAAATTTTCATTATAGTTTAATGTCCAAGAAAACAGTGAATGGACTAAAATTTTAGCAGCTTGAAATTACATGAGAAACCTTTTCAAATGTCTAAGTGAGCAACAGATGGCCTTAAATTTAAAATAACTCTAAATTACATAAAACAATAACTGCGTGTAAGGAAAAGCCACAGTAAAAATAATTAACAACATTAAACAACCTAAATAGGAATCCACGGAAAAAACCTGCCTTTAAGATTCAAAGAAATGAGAGAACCACAGAAACAGTTGCAAAATTACCAAAGTTTTAACGTTAGAAGAACACTCCTTTGTTCGTGACAACAGGGGAGCCCAAAAGCACTTGTCTGCAGACTACACGCAGCCCAAGCTGTCTGAAATGAAAGGTGATACAATTTTTGTCTGTTTCAAAACATCAAGGTGCTAGTCTAAACTGAACGCTGGCCGTGATTGCAAAACAAAATTCAGTCTCAGATAGGTCGAAACACAACAACAGTGTAGTCTTTATCTAGCCTCTGATTAACAGATGTATGCTCAGGCTCTCCTGTAGTACAGACAAATGAACATTAGTTATCATATAGTTACCAGTGCCCAATTGGATACGAAATATAGAGACATTTCGAGAAAGTCAAAGCAAGATGCAAATAATGGAAATAAAGCAACTCAAAATTTACTCCCTAACTTTTATCGTTACCTTGACAATAGCTTATTAACTACAACAATTTAATTTGTCATCCTGTGAGTGCTTCGTAATCAAAACAAATACCTCTAACTATATCAGCGCTACGAAGTAGCATTATACTCCAGAGAAGCTCAAACGTTCTAACTGAAATAAGTGACATTTAAATATCCAAAGGCTCATACAGGCATGATATTTTTAATACACTAATTGCTTACAATTTTCAACGTTCTTCCCTTCAGCCAGTACACGAGCGGGCAGAAAGAAGTACATGCACAGAACCGCATTTGGACCGTGCCCCAGCAGGGAAAGATTCTTAAAGGAGCCCGAATGAAAACAAGTAAAATACACTCGGTTTTACGCCTGCTCAACACGCATTTTAGCTAACACTCAAAAGGAAATGATCTGCACATATTTCTCTTTTTTAAAAAAGAAAATTATGTATTACACAATATATCGAGGTTCGAACCTCACACAGCAGCTCAAAGGTACTTTTTAAGGTACTCAGTGAACAGCGCCACAACTGAAAACAGAAGCAATTGCAAAGCATGGAGTCAGAGATTACCCAAATATTCCGCCAGCTTCCCAATGCGAAACACTTGACCTTCCAGCTAGCCAAGAAGTAAATCACCAAGTGACTCGGATCGGAAATGGAATCGACACGAGCCTCCATGGCTCAGTAACTTTGCTACACTGTAAATGACAGCATCCTCTGTATACAGTTTGAGAGAGCTCTTTACATTGTCTCGTAAATGATTTATTCAGGAAAGTCAGAAACGCGCCGAAAAGCTAAGAGTGTTGATGTGCTGAGAAATGACTGTTAAGAAAAAAGAGATCGGTTCGTTGCGCCGTTCTCGTGCTGTTTAGCACTGAATTTAGTCAATTATGTCGTTGCACCCGCAAATTCAAGCACTTGCACTTGTTAAAATGCTGAAATGCACAGACATTTGTGGGTCCATGAGTTACCAATTGTTAAAATGTTCAGTATCAGTTAAAACGTTCATTTTTCGAAGTGACAAATTTAATCTCTGGGGGAAAAAGCTACCTTGGTTTGAAGAAAACAAACGAAGAACACATGGCAAGCTGCATTCATTTCCGCGCGTGGCGACCTGAGTGACTAACTTCAGTGCTGAACAACTCCGAAAAGCCGCAACGTATAAAATTTTTTTCTTAACAATTATTTATCGTCGCAACCACCTGTGCAACATACTTACAAGCATATCAGACTGTCTCTGAGCACCCGGTAGAGATTAACAACAGCAGAAGGCCTATAATACTTTCTCGGGTAACGCCAGGTATCAATTCCGTTTTACTCGATGTCTTTTAGACAGTTACTGTGAACTGTGACCTTTCTGACAGGAAATAACGAATCCAGTCGCACAATTGAGACCATAGCGCATAGGCACACAATTTTAGAAGCCTGCCGGCCGGAGTGGCCGTGCGGTTCTGGGCGCTACAGTCTGGAGCCGAGCGACCGCTACAGTCGCAGGTTCGAATCCTGCCTCGGGCATGGATGTGTGTGATGTCCTTAGGTTACTTAGGTTTGATTAGTTCTAAGTTCTAGGCGACTGATGACCTCTGAAGTTATGTCGCATAGTGCTCAGAGCCATTTTTTAGAAGCCTCCTGTGAAGATCTAGAAATATGTAAACAATGTGAGATCCCCTGTCGACAGCACCCGTTACTTCATTAGAAAAAACTAGTTGTGCTGTTGAAGAACTGTGCTGACTGTGTGTCAGTTGTGGTACACTCTACAGCCGTCGGGTGGTTGGAAGTGGAAGGACCGGGAAAAATAAGGACTGAGCATCATTCGCCTCAAGATTTTCTTAACACCCTTCAGTAACAGCAACTTTAGCAATTAGGTGAACAGGACTTTGACATATTAAGACAATACACATTCAATTATACAAGACAATTTAAGAACAGAAGAATTTATAAAACACTGTCTTCAAAGGTTCTTAAGGATGAAATACGGAACTCATGCTCCAGGTAACAGTGTCTTACAATAAACATAACATGACAGAAAAACAGTCTTCAAAACAGGCACGAAGTAAACATCTCTAAGATGTGTGCAACTAAAATATAACAAATAATTCAGGTTTAGCTAAAAAGGAGATCATCGAAAGAAACGAAAATCATTTTAAGTTTCTTGATATGGAACCATAACGCATTGGGAGATGTGATTCGGTATAAAGGCCCAGAAATTACTTAGGGCCGGTCACCACACATCTCTTTTCCTAAGCAACCACTGGGTACACACCTCAAGGCACAAACACATATTGACAGCTTGATGGGCAGAGAAGTAACTTTTAAATAAAACGAATAAAAACCTAAGTCATCAGATTGCACGCAGGCAGAGAAGACAAATCAGTTGTGCCAAGTAATTAAAATATAACAATTTAATTGGTCAAAACAATGTCTCTCCTCCTCCCCCCCCCCCTCCCCCCACTCACTCCTGATTGTAAAGTGTTGTGACTTGGCAAGACAGCCAAGTCACTGTGAGAGGAAGCCGAAGGGCACGCGCTTAAGCTCACGCAGGCTGGCGCGAGGTCTGGAACAGTTAAAGGATTTGAGTCTAGCAAATAAAGTACGTAGCTGTTGGAATACTTAACTTTAATCCATAATTGGAGAACATCGCTCTTGACGGTACATGTTTTATAATTTCAATATTAACTGGTAATGGCGCCTTGCTAGGTCGTAGCAAATGACGTAGCTGAAGGCTATGCTAACTATCGTCTCGGCAAATGAGAGCATAATTGTCAGTGAACCATTCCTAGCAACATCGGCTGTACAACTGGGGCGAGTGCTAGTACGTGTCTCTAGACCTGCCGTGTGGCGGCGCTCGGTCTGCAATCACTGACAGTGGCGACACGCGGGTCCGACGTATACTAACGGACCGCGGCCGATTTAAAGGCTACCACCTAGCAAGTATGGTGTCTGGCGGTGACACCACATTTCTCCCCCGCAAATCGGCGAACGGTTGTGTTATAAGGCTTCCGCCCGTCGTGGGGAGGACCCAATATTGAAGTATGCGACGAGGTGGGGAGCCTAACAACAGGCGAGGCTGTGCCACACGCACCCGGCCATTCCGTCCGAGGGGAGCTAGGAAACGCCTGAGAACCTAGTCCAGGGTGCACGCCAACATGCGGTGTACGCGCCTGTAAAGAGACAGGAGGGGCCGAAGATTCGACCTCCATCGGGGCGGGGCAGCCGACGGGCGAAGACGACATCTGGTCCGGAGCGGGCAAGAGGTCCATGTCGGAGGACAGCTGGTCGCGGGAAGCGATCGGCGGCGCGTGACCCAGGGAGGCGCTTGGCGGCTGCAGCGAAGCGTCCACTGCTGGCGTCGCCGGCGGGAGAACAGGCGGCGGCGGCGGCGTCGCGTCGCCATGGGGCAAAATGGAAGGCAGCGTCGGTAACACCTGGGGATGAGGCGAGCCAGTAGATGGGTCCCCAGGGCGCTGACCGGACGGCACCGTCGCTGAAAGCAGACGGGGAGCGGCAGAACCCATGCGACGACAGAGGCGCAGCTGATTGAGAAGCGACGCACCTCACCAGAGGCCCCCAAAACCAAATACATAGCGCGCCCGAGGCAGCGAAGAATGTGCCCTGCGAGCCAACGCCGTGAACCTCGATAGTTGCGATAGTATACAACGTCGCCTGGGACAAAAGCAGGTGGCTGCCGCTGCACAGGAACCTGATGCGGCGAATGTAGCAAAGACATCAAGGTTCGATGAGGACGACCGTGGAGCAACTCAGCCGGCTCGGGGCTGAGAGCGATACGCGGACAAAAAGAGCAATAACGCGTCCTCCCGAGAATGCGACTCTTTCAACTTCAACATCTGTGACTTGAAAGTGCGGACCAATCGTTCAGCGGCACCGTTTGACTGAGGCGAAAACGGCGCGGACGTCAGATGTTGAATACCATTGGCCTTGCAGAATGACTGAAATTCTGCAGACATGAATTGTGGGCCATTGTCGAAAACAATAGTCTGTGGAAGACCTTCAATGCAAAAGACAGCGGATAACGCTTGGATGGTGGCAGATGACGTCGTGGAAGACATCTTGACAACAAAAGGAAAATTACTGAATGAATCGACAACAACCAACCATCGAGCGTTCCAGAATGGACCAGCAAAATCGATGTGTAAGCGTCGCCAAGGGAAGTGGCTTTTGGCCATGCAAAGGATTTCCGCGGTGGCGCAGATTGTTGTTCGGCACACGCCATGCAAGAAGAGCACATATTCGTAATCGCAGCAACGATTCCGAACCAAGTACAATGCTGACGAGCAAGTTGCTTCGTTCTCACTATACCCCAACCTCCTTGGTGGAGAAGCCGTAAGACAGAGGACTGTAACGAATGGGGAACCACGACCCTGGACTGATTATTATCAGAACGCAACAGCAAAACACCACGTCGAACAAAAAGTCTCTCCTTGTGAGCAAAAAATCGGCGAACCAACGGATCCTCGATCCGTGACTTTGACAAGGGCCATTGAGTAGCAACAAAACGCAAAACGGTAGCAAGGACAGGGTCAGCAGCTGTGGCTGTAGCTACACGACGAAAACCAATCGGAAACGATTCGACCACGTCATCGGTTTCCGCATCAATGAACATGCAAGCAAGTTTGGAAGAATCGAATGCTCTATCCTCAGCAACAGGCAAACGGGACAACGCATCGGCGTTTCCGTGCTGAGCAGTGGACCGATACAAGATATAGTAGCGGTACTGCGAGAGGAAAATAGACCAGCGAATGAATTTCTGCGCTGTACGTGGAGGTACAGGCTTGTTCGGATGAAAAAGCGACGTCAGAGGTTTGTGGTCTGTGATGATGGTAAAGTGACGACCATACAAGAAATCATGAAACTTAGTAACACCAAATACGAGAGCCACAGCTTCTTTCTCTAACTGTGAATAATTTCTTTGCGCAGACGAGAGCAATTTGGACACAAAGGCAATAGGGCGATTATGCGATCCATCTTTGTGCGCAAGCACAGCACCGATCCCGAAATCCGATGCATCTACCATCAACAAAAGGGGTTTCTGGGGATCGAATGGCGTAAGGCAAGTATTGGAAAGCAACGCCGATTTCAACTGGCGAAAGGCGCGTTCGCAGACCGTCGTCCAGACGAACGGAACACCTTTACGGCGTAAGCGATGATGCGGAGCTGAAATGGAAGAGGCATGTGGTACATATCTGTGGTAATAAGTAATTTTTCCCAGCACACTCGGTAGCTGCTTCAAATTCTGCGGCGAAGGCAAGTCTTGTATGGCACGGAGGTGTTCTGGACTGGGATGTATGCCTTGGGCATTGATTACATGTCCCAGATACGGTAAATGACGAGCAAAAAACACACATTTGTCCTTCCGCAAGCGAAGACCATTTTGTCGCAAGACCTGAAATAATGTTCTGAGATTGGCTAAATGTTCGTCTTCTGTCTTTCCGGAGATCACAATATCGTCCAGATAGTTTGCTGCAGTAGGGACCGAGGCACAAACAGTTTGCAAATATTGCTGAAACAATGCAGGGGCGGATGCACACCTGAATGGTAGTCTTTTGAATCGATACAAACCACGATGCATGTTAACCACCAAAACGCGCTGGGATTCTTCGTCCACCGGTATTTGCAAGTACGCATCTGCTAGGTCCAATTTCGAAAAATATTTACCCGGGCACAGTTTGTCAAGAAGATCTTCCGGGCGGGGTAAAGGAAAAGTTGCAATCACTAGTTGTGGATTCACTGTAGCCTTGAAGCCACACAAAGTCTCAATTTTCCGGAAGGTTTTGGCAAAATTACTAAGGGCGAGGCCCAGAGAGAAGCCTGCACACGTTCAATCACACCTTGTGATTCCAAATCGTGTAATGTTCTGGCGACCTCATCACACAATGCGTGGGGAACATTGCGCGCTCTGAAAAATTTCGGTTGCACGTTTACTTTCAGTTCCAAATGTGCTTTATAGTTCTTAGCACAATCAAGGCCCGGAGCAAAAATGTCTGCAAATTCTTCACATGGACTAGAAACACTGGCTGAAGGCACAGTCTGGTTCACTGATAGGACCTGATTTACTAGACAAGTTAAACAACTGAAATAAATCTAAACCAAACAAGTTCACTGCAGAAGAAGAACGAAGTACGGAAAATGACACAAGTTTTGTTTTTCCCTTGTATGTTGCAAGAAGGCTGCACTGTCCTAACACAGGGATATTCTGACCGGAATAGCTAGTTAACTTAACATTTGCGGCACGCAACGGAGGTGTGCCTAGTTGTTTGTACGTGTCTTTATTGATCAATGAAACTGCAGCTCCGGTATCGAGCTGGAATGGTTTAATGTTGCCAAGAATGTCCAAGTCCACAAAAAGTTTATTGTCCTGCTGACGACAAGAGCGACTGTCTCGTGCAATGTGAACTGACACTGGTACAGAATAACTTGCAACTTGACGGGATTTCCTGCGATGTCGACGCCCACTATTTGCGGGACGAACACAGTCACTGTTAGAGAAAGTGGCACTGGGCAGAGTGGAATTAACTTCATGAATGTCCACGGGCGAAGGTTCACGAGCATGAGTATTCTTGGTTCGATTCCGGCGCGAAGCAAAGGGCCTGGAATGGTTGTGAGTGTCCGATCTGAGCTTTTTCTGGCAAACGCTCTGAACATGTCCTTTTTTATTACAGAAAGAGCAAATAGCTTGGCGTGATGGGCAATTCTCACGCGAATGTCTAGTAGCACACCGCGGGCATGATTTGAGCACTGCATTTGCTTGCTGGCATGGCACACATCGCGGAAGGCTTGGCGGCAACTGTGCGAGGGCTGTTTACTGTTCCGTGCAGCTCGCCCAGCAGGCCGGTTAACGTGACACACGGCTGGCGAAGTTGCAAAAGATTCCTAAGCAAAGTCAAGTGTGTCCTGCCTATCCAAGATGTCTATCACTTGTTGAAGGGAGGGATTGACTTGTTTCAAAATCTGCTCCCGTATACGAACATCTGAAACGTTCTGTGCAATTGCATCATGTACCATAGTATCTGAATAAGGGAGTCCACATTCACACTCAAAAGCACAATCCTTAGTAAGGCATTGCAAAGTGGCAACCCACTCCCGATTAGTTTGACCGGCCGTACGTTTTGTACGAAAGAAAGTATACCTTTTTGCAACGACATTGACTGATTCTTTGAAATATGCATATAATGCAGAAAAAATTTCGTCGTAGGACAGAGTTGCTACGTCGCGTCGGGGAAATAATTTCACTATCACACAATACGTATGCACTCCAACACACGAAAGCAAATAAGGCTGCCGCTCGTTACCTTGAATTCTGTAGGCGGAGAGATGGAATCGAAATTGGCGTGACCACTCCGCATCAAAAGGACGAAAAGATGGTGCAACTGCGTGTTGTGGCTGCGGGAGCGGTGGAGCGGCGGCTGCCGCATCGTTTTGCATTGCACGTTGACCCTGGATGAGCTGTCCAAGGGCATCCAATAAGGCCTGCGTCTGCTGATTCTGCAAGCCATAAAATTCGGAAAGTACATCTGGAGATTGTGGCGAAGCCATGACACAAGTAATTTAGGCAAGATCAATTGGTACAAACGCGATTTAGTTCGTCGCCAAAATGTTGTGACTTGGCAAGACAGCCAAGTCACTATGAGAGGAAGCCGAAGGGCACGCGCTTAAGCTCACGCAGGCTGGCGCGAGGTCTGGAATAGTTAAAGGATTTGAGTCTAGCAAATAAAGTACGTAGCTGTTGGAATACTTAACTTTAATCCATAATTGGAGAACATTGCTCTTGACGGTACATGTTTTATAATTTCAATATTAACTGGTAATGGCGCCTTGCTAGGCCGTAGCAAATGATGTAGCTGAATGCTATGCTAACTATCGTCTCGACAAATGAGAGCGTAATTGTCAGTGAACCATTCCTAGCAACATCGGCTGTACAACTGGGGCGAGTGCTAGTACGTGTCTCTAGACCTGCCGTGTGGCGGCGCTCGGTCTGCAATCACTGACAGTGGCGACACGCGGGTCCGACGTATACTAACGGACCGCGGCCAATTTAAAGGATACCACCTAGCAAGTGTGGTGTTTGGCGGTGACACCACATAAAGAAATTCATTGACCGGCCGGCCGGGGTGGCCGTGCGGTTCTAGGCGCTACAGTCCGGAACAGCGCGACCGCTACGGTCGCAGTTTCGAATGCTGCCTCGGCCATGGATGTGTGTGATGTCCTTAGGTTAGTTAGGTTTAAGTAGTTCTAAGTTCTAGCGGACTGATGACCTCAGAAGTTAAGTCCCATAGTGCTCAGAGCCATTTCAGTGTCCATCCAAGTTTCAGCTTCAGATCGCACCACGAGGCGGAAACAGTAAATACGTAAACGTCGCGCGGGACGGAATACATAGATAGAAGGAAGGCGCGAACGGCTGGCTGATAAATCTCACCTACCTTAAACACAAGCTTGACTCGCATGTATAACCCACCAAAATACATACAACGAGATTTGCCCCCTTAAGATGCACGAACTTGGGGGCTCCAAATATATAAAGCAACAAATTTGACGACCTAGTGCACAACGTACCACCCAAAAAAAAACTTTAACGTCGCATATAATGACACATATAACACAAAAGAAATTTGCAATACCCGATTAATTTTAAGAACATGATCAAATCGCGACTCAATGACAATTAACGAACTGTAGATATTATGTCTTTATACGAGCGACACGCTTCTCAAATCGTCTGGCCAGACACAGGAACAGGGAACAACAGGGGGCTGAACCGAGTCCGATACAGGAGGAGCAAGACACGCGCGCGCACAGGAAGCGAACCAGTCACAATGATCAGGCTTACAGCGAGAAGCAAGAGCTGTCTTTGCGAATGCCGAGTGGTCTCGGCACCGAAGCAACGAACTAAAAGTAGCTCAGCGAGCACGCAAAGCCGGAATGGGATGACAAACTGTGTAACAGCTTAGAGCCGCCAGAAAATGTGTGGATTACGGGAACCCACTGCTCGCCTGCAGGCTTCGCCGGCCAAAGGAATAATGTGTCCACTCGTGTTTCCGGTACAGGTCCCTCGTGTCCGGATGGTGCTCAGCCGGACAAAGTTGGAAGTCACTCTGGTAAAAGAGCGAACAGCCGGCCCTTCGTTCCCAAGACCTGCGCTGCCCGTGGTGCTTCACTCACGGACTCTCCCGGAATACCGCCTCAACTCCACTCGCGACAAACGTGTCACGCCAAAGATCGTGTTTCAGAAGACGTGGCGCGACCTATCAAATGGTTCAAATGGCTCTGAGCACTATGGGACTTAACATCTGAGGTCATCAGTCCCCTAGAACGTAGAACTACTTAAACCTAACTAACCTAAGGACATCACACACATCCAAATTCGAGGCAGGATTCGAACCTGCGACCGTAGCGGTTGCTCGGCTCCAGACTGTAACGCCTAGAACCGCACGGCCACTGCGGCCGGCAGCAACCTATCGACCGCGCAACCGTTCAAATAGATCGTTTTCTTTGAAGCTATCCATAATGTTCGAACAGTACGTGTTCGAAAGTCTACTGTCTTGACTGTGAACTGACAAGAAATACAGAAAACCGAGACAACTAACTTCTTGAACTTCTATTTAAAATGCAGTAACCAACTTTTTCATCATTTTGGAGATTATCTTCAGACGAGACACACAGAAATTACATCTTTATTTCCGTAACATGATGCTGTGTACTGGCGTGTTTCGCTAAGGGCGGTGCTGAGTTAGAATCCACCTGGCAGATTTTATTTTAATTGTGCATTGGTCAAATATTAATAATTTTCCACTATAAATATAAATGCTAACTGTTAACATGTGAACATAAATTCGCCAGCTTACAGTATCTGTTGGTTGCTTTATAGACGTATTTATACTAAAATGGGGTCGTTATTAACTGTAATGCTACCCATACAGCCGCAAGCCATTACCCAGCATCACGCTACGGAAACAACGGTGCATAATTCTTTGGCCTCAGTCTGAAGATTAGCCTTAGGATTAAAATGGGGTATAACGCTGTAACTCATTATCAGCATTTAGAGAGGAACAACGACGCAGCAATACTTGCCGAGTTGGTGGAAACGTGCGTTGTCAGTGGACCATCATGTGAATATATCGACAGCAGAAAGTAAAACTAAATTCCGTCCGAACAAGCCCAACTGTATCGACTCACAGCCTTGTCATCCCTGGGAGATAGGCATCACTGGATGCCGGTATGGAGAGGCATGTGGTCAGCACACTGCTCCCCCTATCGTCCTTAGCTTTCGTGTCCGGTGCCGGTAATTCTCAAGTAAGTAGCTCAATTGGCCTCACAAGGTCTGAGTGCACCCCGCTTGCCAGCAGCATCTACATCTACATCGACATCCATACTCCGCAAGCCACCTGACGGTGTGTGGCGGAGGGTATATTGAGTACCTCTATCCGTTCTCCCTTCTATACCAGTCTCGTATTGTTCGTGGAAAGAAGGATTGTCGGTATGCCTCTGTGTGGGCTCTAATTTCTCTGATTTTATCCTCATGGTCCCTTCGCGAGATATACGTAGGAGGGAGGAATATACTGCTTGACCCCTCGGTGAAGGCATGTTCTCGAAACTTAAACAAAAGCCCGTTCCAAGCTACTGAGCGTCTCTCCTGCAGACTCTTCCACTGGAGTTTATCTATCATCTACGAACGCTTTCGCGATTACTAAATGATCCTGTAATGAAGCGCGCTGCTCTCCATTGGATCCTCTCTATCTCATCTATCAACCCTATCTAGTACGGATCCCACAAACGTAAGCAGTATTCAAGCAGTGGGGAACAGGTGTACTGTAGCCTACTTCCTATGTTTTCGGATTGCATTTCCTTAGGATTCTTTCAATGAATCTCAGCCTGCCATCTGCTTTACCGAAGATTAATTTTATATGGTCATTCCATTTTAAATAACTCCTAATGCCTACTCCCAGGTAATTTATGGAATTAACTGCTTCCAATTGTTGACCTGCTATATTGTAGCTAAATGATAAAGGATCTTTCTTTCTATGTATTCGCAGCACGTTACACTTATCAACATTGATATTCAATTGCCATTCCCTGCAATGCGTCAATTCGCTGCAGATCCTCCTGCATTATAGTACAATTTTCCATTGTTACAACCTCTCGATATACCACAGCATCATCCGCAAGAAGCCTCAGTGAACTTCCGATGTTATCCACAAGGTCATTTATGTATATTGAGAATAGCAACGGTCTTACGACACTCCCCTGCGGCACACCTGAAATCACCCTTACTTCGGAAGACTTCCCTCCATTGTGAATGACATGCTGCATTCTGTTATCTAGGAACTCGGCGTATCCGAATGAACACCCGTCCAAGTGTTAGCCAACCCAGCAGCGCTTGGCATCGGTGATCTGACGGGAACTGGTATTACAGTTCGTCAAGGCTGTTGTCGACAAAAGAAAGTGACAACCATTAATTTACTAAGGATTAATCTGATTTGTTTTTTCTTTAAAAACACCATATACTGCTAACTCGTAATTCCGTACCTGAGGATAGAAAATATTGACTAGTACATAAATTTCTTGTTCTTATCGTATTTATGTTCTTAGTCTTTCACTTTAGCCAAAGGCCTATCATGCAGTAATGTAAAATCCTCTCTTCCGCCATCCTCTTAATATGACACAGTGGTTAGATACCGAAAAAGCTTCCGATGTGGTCAAGAGTATCTGAATGACCAAGAATGAAGAGAAAAGCCTTTTCTCTGTGAAGAACCGTGAATAAAAAAAAAAAAAAAAAAAAAAAAAAGGCTCCGGTATTCGATGGATGGTGTGCTACAATTAAGACGGTAGTGGAGAAATGGAGATCAGTCATGGATACGTTTTCAGCATGTTGTACGACATTTCGAACATCGCAAAGGTAGTCACGTGGTAGGTTCCGCAACTGCTCACACTAACTGAGAGTGAGTGGAAAGAGTTTACATTTGTATCGATCAAAAAGACACATATGAACAAAGAAACAGAGAATCTTAAGAATTTCTGTAGATACATAGTTGCCGTGCTTTCCTAAATGCTTATATTGTATGAAATATTCTGTCGTTTAACTCTTATTACATTCATAATAAAGGACTGGTTGCAAACTTGGCCTTTGGGTCACTGGCTTATATTTTACACTCCTGGAAATGGAAAAAGGAACACATTGACACCGGTGTGTCAGACCCACCATACTTGCTCCGGACACTGCGAGAGGGTTGTACAAGCAATGATCACACGCACGGCACAGCGGACACACCAGGAACCGCGGTGTTGGCCGTCGAATGGCGCTAGCTGCGCAGCATTTGTGCACCGCCGCCGTCAGTGTCAGCCAGTTTGCCGTGGCATACGGAGCTCCATCGCAGTCTTTAACACTGGTAGCATGCCGCGACAGCGTGGACGTGAACCGTATGTGCAGTTGACGGACTTTGAGCGAGGGCGTATAGTGGGCATGCGGGAGGCCGGGTGGACGTACCGCCGAATTGCTCAACACGTGGGGCGTGAGGTCTCCACAGTACATCGATGTTGTCGCCAGTGGTCGGCGGAAGGTGCACGTGCCCGTCGACCTGGGACCGGACCGCAGCGACGCACGGATGGACGCCAAGACCATAGGATCCTACGCAGTGCCGTAGGGGACCGCACCGCCACTTCCGAGCAAATTAGGGACACTGTTGCTCCTGGGGTATCGGCGAGGACCATTCGCAACCGTCTTCATGAAGCTGGGCTACGGTCCCGCACACCGTTAGGCCGTCTTCCGCTCACGCCCCAACATCGTGCAGCCCGCCTCCAGTGGTGTCGCGACAGGCGTGAATGGAGGGACGAATGGAGACGTGTCGTCTTCAGCGATGAGAGTCGCTTCTGCCTTGGTGCCAATGATGGTCGTATGCGTGTTTGGCGCCGTGCAGGTGAGCGCCACAATAAGGACTGCATACGACCGAGGCACACAGGGCCAACACCCGGCATCATGGTGTGGGGAGCGATCTCCTACACTGGCCGTACACCACTGGTGATCGTCGAGGGGACACTGAATAGTGCACGGTACATCCAAACCGTCATCGAACCCATCGTTCTACCATTCCTAGACCGGCAAGGGAACTTGCTGTTCCAACAGGACAATGCACGTCCGCATGTATCCCGTGCCACCCAACGTGCTCTAGAAGGTGTAAGTCAACTACCCTGGCCAGCAAGATCTCCGGATCTGTCCCCCATTGAGCATGTTTGGGACTGGATGAAGCGTCGTCTCACGCGGTCTGCACGTCCAGCACGAACGCTGGTCCAACTGAGGCGCCAGGTGGAAATGGCATTGCAAGCCGTTCCACAGGACTACATCCAGCATCTCTACGATCGTCTCCATGGGAGAATTGCAGCCTGCATTGCTGCGAAAGGTGGATATACACTGTACTAGTGCCGACATTGTGCATGCTCTGTTGCCTGTGTCTATGTGCCTGTGGTTCTGTCAGTGTGATCATGTGATGTATCTGACCCCAGGAATGTGTCAATAAAGTTTTCCCTTCCTGGGACAATGAATTCACGGTGTTCTTATTTCAATTTCCAGGAGTGTAGATACTGCAGTCCAAAGCAGATCTGCATCCCTCAGGGACCATTCATGTCTATCACACCAACATGCTGTTATCATTATTCTGTACCATCCATCGGAGAAAAATTACGAACTATAAAAGCTCCACTAACTTCATCCAATAGAGAACTCCATGAGATATTTACTGCATCTCTCTCTCTTCCCAGATGTCGAGAACAAATACCATCTGTGTGCCAACACTGAGCGCATGTGACGATCCTATTAAATATACAGGTATTGCTCCATTGCACAGACCAGTGTAAAGCTGCAATGCCTGTACTCTAGGAGGATGACCATATCCCACAAACTGTACTGTAAGTCGCAAGAGATGCTCGATGTGATCCTGTGTCATTGTTTGAAACATTGTTTTTCCTGCTGTATCACGCTTTGTGCACTGCCACACATATTGTAGTGGCAACTTCTGACACCGAATGTTATAGCAACACCAAAGGTAGAGGGAAGAGGTAGAAGGCGCCATATTAAGACTCTTCCGAGCTTTCCAAGTGATTCATTGTTTCCAACTACATTGTCCGTGTTCCTCTCGATCTGCGTCACTGGGCCCTGCAATGCTGAGGACACCACTTTGCCATCTGCAAAATGGCATGGCGCGGAATTGCTGCCTCTGTAAGTCTTGCGTGCACTGCTGTGTGTCGTGCTTGTACGGTAGCGGAGTTGTGCGTCATCAGGATGCACTGGCAGCTGACTAAGCAGCCTTCGCGTCTGCTGCCTCAGCACCGCCTGCTGGAATGCAATCCGCAGTGCTCCCTCGCTGGCAATAACGAGCGCCCATGACCTGGTGTCCGAATCTGCGGCCCTCGCCCTGGATGTCTCCGGTGTGCGTTGGGAGCCAAGACGACTGCCCACAGTAGTGAGCCATAGAGTGGCCAGCGGCTGACTGGCTATGACCCCGTGTCAGCTTCAGAGGATTGAAGCAGCGACCTGCTGGGGACTGGAACCCTGGTACCCCACTGCTGCTGTGTGTAGCTGGTGGTGTGACACACCCTGCTGTCCAGGACAGCTGCCACACTTGAATACCTTGTTAGAAAACCAGCACCTATCTATACGTGGCTATGCGGCTCTGTTTTGCTAATCCACCACTCCGAGTCATCTACTCATAACACCTAGACATGCCAATGGGCCCCTTCTGCCTGTAACTTGCGCCAGGCAAACTGCTGCATTTACTCTTTTCAGCAGATCTACAGCTCTGTGGCAACCGCTGATAGAGTAACTTACTGTCAAGAGGCCAGCAGCTGGCTGTAACTTGTGCACTCAGAAATATTGCACCAAAACTTTTCCTATCCCAAATGGTAGTGCCGCTACAGTACGTTTTTTCCTACCACAACTTCGAGGAGCGTTTCCAAACTGCTCTCCAAAGGTGACTGATGACCTCTACATTTAAGCTCATCTGTCACAGTAACGGAATAGCTGATGGCGACTCATTCCACATACTGCAGTCATGTATGCAATCACTATTTTGCTGCTAGCCATCCCCAGAAGGTGTTGCACACCACCAAAACTCTTTCTCCAACTCAAACAAGTCATCTTACTCAATCATTATGTGGTAATCAACAGTGTACCAGTGGACGGATAGGATGGAAAAGACACTATCGTTGCATCACAGTTGATGGTGCATAGAATTTTAGAAATTGTACAGTAATTCCAACACTGGCCAATGATGTGACACCACGTTTCCCAATTCCAGTATCATCATTAACCACCCCTTCTCTACTATGCGAATATCATTGTGAATATAGATAGATGAATGTGCAGTACATCAGTTCATTGTTAATACTCGAACATATACATCATCAGAGTATACCAGACAGCACTCTACATAAACTCCTGGAAATTGAAATAAGAACACTGTGAATTCATTGTCCCAGGAAGGGGAAACTTTATTGACACATTCCTGGGGTCAGATACATCACATGATCACACTGACAGAACCACAGGCACATAGACACAGGCAACAGAGCATGCACAATGTCGGCACTAGTACAGTGTATATCCACCTTTCGCAGCAATGCAGGCTGCTATTCTCCCATGGAGACGATCGTAGAGATGCTGGATGTAGTCCTGTGGAACGGCTTGCCATGCCATTTCCACCTGGCGCCTCAGTTGGACCAGCGTTCGTGCTGGACGTGCAGACCGCGTGAGACGACGCTTCATCCGGTCCCAAACATGCTCAATGGGGGACAGATCCGGAGATCTTGCTGGCCAGGGTAGTTGACTTACACCTTCTAGAGCACGTTGGGTGGCACGGGATACATGCGGACGTGCATTGTCCTGTTGGAACAGCAAGTTCCCTTGCCGGTCTAGGAATGGTAGAACGATGGGTTCGATGACGGTTTGGATGTACCGTACACTATTCAGTGTCCCCTCGACGATCACCAGTGGTGTACGGCCAGTGTAGGAGATCGCTCCCCACACCATGATGCCGGGTGTTGGCCCTGTGTGCCTCGGTCGTATGCAATCCTGATTGTGGCGCTCACCTGCACGGCGCCAAACACGCATACGACCATCATTGGCACCAAGGCAGAAGCGACTCTCATCGCTGAAGACGACACGTCTCCATTCGTCCCTCCATTCACGCCTGTCGCGACACCACTGGAGGCGGGCTGCACGATGTTGGGGCGTGAGCGGAAGACGGCCTAACGGTGTGCGGGACCGTAGCCCAGCTTCATGGAGACGGTTGCGAATGGTCCTCGCCGATACCCCAGGAGCAACAGTGTCCCTAATTTGCTCGGAAGTGGCGGTGCGGTCCCCTACGGCACTGCGTAGGATCCTACGGTCTTGGCGTGCATCCGTGCGTCGCTGCGGTCCGGTCCCAGGTCGACGGGCACGTGCACCTTCCGTCGACCACTGGCGACAACATCGATGTACTGTGGAGACCTCACGCCCCACGTGTTGAGCAATTCGGCGGTACGTCCACCCGGCCTCCCGTATGCCCACTATACGCCCTCGCTCAAAGTCCGTCAACTGCACATACGGTTCACGTCCACGCTGTCGCGGCATGCTACCAGTGTTAAAGACTGCGATGGAGCTCCGTATGCCACGGCAAACTGGCTGACACTGACGGCGGCGGTGCACAAATGCTGCGCAGCTAGCGCCATTCGACGGCCAACACCGCGGTTCCTGGTGTGTCCGCTGTGCCGTGCGTGTGATCATTGCTTGTACAGCCCTCTCGCAGTGTCCGGAGCAAGTATGGTGGGTCTGACACACCGGTGTCAATGTGTTCTTTTTTCCATTTCCAGGAGTGTATTTCTAGCACCTCGAGCATGGTGCTTAATTTACGATCTATCTCTATGTGGATGTGAGTCACAGAACATTCTTGCAGTGTTAGGATAAAATTAGAGATTGAAAGACCCCCCTTGCACTGTCTTTGATCAATCCACTCTGCAGCACCGTTACCCATTTTATCTGTAGCTGATCAGAAGTAAACCGCGACATTCCACGTCTCGTGAATGAACGGACCTTGTCGAGTCCTTGCCGATCCAAGTGCACGAGATTTCGGCAGATGCGCCCATGTCAAGGAGGTTAGCACACCTTTCCGGTGTATAGTAACAGATTTGAAAGTGCTGCGATGTAATAGCAGAAGAACAAGAAATGGGTGATTTTTATGCATGATAGAGCTCCAGACAGATGGAGTTCGAGGCATTTTATATAAATGAAGTACACTATCTATCTTAAAGTATTGTTCTAGAGTCTGGGATCAATACCAGGAGGGTGTTGGTAAGAGAGAACATAATCACATGCACTCCTAAGGCTAGACAGTTCTGCACTGTAAACAGGCTATAATGTTATTGCTTCAATTTCCGACATATCAGACTTGTGGAATGCAGTGCTGGTAATATCCCACAGTAAGAAACACATTTCCAGCGCATGACATACATCCTTCTTGCAGGTTTCTCTACGATAAACTATGGTAACAAGCGCTAAAGTGAAAAATCTACTTCCTTGAGACATCGGCTCAGTGTGGTACATGCACAATATAGCTTTCCAGAGATGTATAGCGTCCACTGTTCACATCCAGTCATGGTTAAAAATTATACTGTGCCCACATCACTGCTATAAATAATTAAACAATATTCTATACACAGCCTAAATTGTTTAAACAACATTCCATACACAGCAATCGAATTCCCTCCTAATGAGTGATCAACTGAGTCTTTTTTATGCCAATTTCCAAGAGGGAGGGTCAGAGGGGACAGGGTTGAATAAAGTGGGAGAGGTTAATTGACCAGTTTGATTAAGTAGTCAATCAAATTGATAAGAGTGAGAAAAGGTATTCCAATAACTCAGACCTGAAAGTGTACCTGTAGCAGCGAGGGGGAAGGGGTGGGTTGGAGATTTCATGAGGGGTGGGGGGGGGGGGAGGGGGGGGGGAACAATAGGTTAAGGACCTGTCTATCAAAGGATAACAATAGGTTGGCCCCTGAGTGCATACCTGCACCATATGTAAGCAACCCACACTAACTAAAGGCAACAGAACATAGCTTGTCCCACTACTTCCATTGATATACGCATGGTGGAAAATGTGATGAATCATAATAGCGGCTACATGTTGGATAATAGGTGGAAATTGCTCCAAAGAACGGGGATTACGTAGATCGTAGCATTGAGTGACGTCACTGTGGACATCTGAGTTCTGCAATTCACCACAGACGGCGCTGCCCTCTGCATAGCGTTATCAGGCTGCTACACATTCTCTTCACGCATGTATGGAACACACACAACGAGCAAATAAATTACGGGACAGACAATGTCTTCTTTAGTCTTCGATGACTCACTTAAAGATGACTAGCAGGAGCCCAGCCGTAATATCGCGTAGTTGATGACGACCGGCAGCAGGCCCAAAACTTTTCTCAATATTCAGAACACCATGAAAATTTTAAAATTCACCACTTTCATACGTATTACGCACAGTTTTCTCTCACACAAGGTAACAACTGCAGTATCACGATACTCTTTTCCAGTTTCTCAAAAGCCAGTCATTACAAATATCCAACGATTATGTGCAAGGCAACGTGAGAACTTAGTTAACTTACGTTAAGTCCAATACTGATTACAATTGGTTGTTAGTATAATAATAGTTTTTTCAGAGATATATTTACCGATAAATGAAGGGAATAAAGAGTATATTCATATGAGTACTGAGGTAGATGCACAGTCATGAAAGTACGCAAAAAATTCGTATTACATCGCAAAGGATTATGACATGGTACGGATTCTGTCCTCTGGCTACATTCTTCTGGGAATCAGTGATGAAAGGAACTGTGGAAATTCGAACCGCACAAAAACTAATGAACTGGCACGTCGCTTTTCATCTGAACAATAGTGAATCCGCTTTTGTTGCATCCTCGCTTTCACCGATCTCGAGGCCTCGAGATTTCATGGAATGGTAACACAGCGTCTGCCACTAGTTCGAACAGAAACATAACAAATTACTAATTATTCCATGGTTGCAGCTGTCCACCCCGAGCAGACCTATTCTCTGTTCATTTCTGCGGTAGACGACACTGAATATATTTTCGACGTGGCGCACTAGGCTGCAAATAGACGGATAAATAGTTAATGTTTCGCACTAAATTCACTGCCTTAAACTCATTACAAATTGTTTAGATGCTACAAAGAAAACCTGGCAGGATTCCATAAATGGCGCCAATTAGTGAGAAATCGTTCTCAATACATTATTTGGATTGTATAATTGATTGTAGACGTATGACTTCGATCGCTGTGTAGAAAGTAAGTATCCTGTAATATCTCCAACAATTTTTTGAATATCCCACAGTATAGTTCATTACTTATTTAATATCGTGACATACCTTGCTGTCACGCTAAAAGACTGGCGCCCATAGTAGTGTGTTTGTTGCAAACATGGGTGGCCGTTACTAATGTGACAAAGAGGTTAACATGTCATCGTCAGTACTGGAAGCGCGTCGGTTATCTGGATGAAGAGACACTGTCCCATAGTAGGCAGCTTGAATGCTAACGCCATAACGTTATTAGTATTATCCAGAGGCTGTGTTTACACTAAATGATAAAATGCCTGATTGTGAAACCTTTTAATTGAGGATATCTGTTGGTAGAGTTTATTTCATAAGAACCTGCTGAATATATAAAATTCCCGAGTTAAAAGGCAAAAAAGATGAAAAAAAGTGTTGTGAATTGGCAGGAGCCAATTCACGGGGTTTGGAGGAAGCCGAAAGGCATGCGTTTAAGCTCACGCAGGCTGGTGTGAGGTCTGGAACAGGTAAAGAAATTATACTATCAAGAAAAGTACGTAGCTGCTGGAATACTTAACTTTAATCCGTAATTGGTGAACATCGGTCTGACTGTACATGCATCCCAAGATAAATAACAAATGATAATGGCGCCTTGCTAGGTCGTAGCAAATGACGTAGCTGAAGGCTATGCTGACTATCGTCTCGGCAAATGAGAGCGTAATTTATCAGTGAACCATCGCTAGCAAAGTCGGCTGTACAACTGGGGCGAGTGCTAGGAAGTCTCTCTAGACCTGCCGTGTGGCGGCGCTCGGTCTGCAATCACTGATAGTGGCGACACGCGGGTCCGACGTATACTAACGGACCGCGGCCGATTTAAAGGCTACCACCTAGCAAGTGTGGTGTCTGGCGGTGACACCACAAAAAGACTGACGGCACTATGCAGTCTCCTGATAAGCTGGGTCGAACCTCTTTTAACGTCTGAGAAACATGACCAGACTTTACATCGCTTGCGGCGTCGATTGAAGGTAGACGTATGACTTCACTTGGAGCACGCGCATAGAAAGTAGGTAACCTCTTTGTCCCTGAGACATGACGGAACCTAAGTAATTACGGTTATGAGTTACTTCTTTCTCATTTCCACGCCACATAAGTCAGCCACATATCTATGCGTTTTCGAAACGCATACTCCCTCGATTCTGCGTTTTGAGAGAGAATTGTTACGAGGGCGAGCTGAAAAGTAATGACTTCGGATTTTTTATGTAAATTCTCTCAAAGCTTTTAAATCAAACAAACTTTATTAACTTTCTACATCTTTATTCTTCATGTCTACATATTTGCCCTCCCCTTCCGCAATAGGGCAACGAATTGTAGTGTGTGACATGACAGTGTGAAATACAACTGTGTATGTGCGTGAGAAACATTGGACTCTAATCGAGATTCGAATTCGAATAGTTCCTCCACACATGGAACAACCTCTCCTTCAGTATGACAATGCTAGACTACACACGAGCGCTGCGACATCTGCAATAATCCAGCACCTTGTCTTCAGTGTCACTGACAATTCTCCATGTAGTACCGACTTGTATCAATCCCATTTTTATCTGTTTTCAAACCTAGAGCTTAGCGGACTTACTTTGGTCGTGATGAAGCGGTGTAAGGAGATGTAAGATTGTGACCTTGTCAAGAAATCAAACGTTCTACAGTGACGGTATAAACAGATTGGACTCTTATGGCGAGAAATGTGCTCGTGGCCAAGCTTACTGTGTTGACAAATAAATATATAGAGATCAAGAATAAAGGTAAATAATGTTAATAACATTTGTTTTTAGTTTTAAAAGTTACTCGTGTATGAGTTTTCACATAAAAAATTTCTGAAACATTAGTTTTCAGCTCACGCTCCTATTTTGTCTTTTAGCATTAGCTTTAAGCAAGATTGCCAAATTTCGAAATTATGTGCTGCCACCGTAACTATCAACAACGTACTGTAGTCTCAGACATTCACAGACATTCAACAGTGATGAGTATAAAAATGAGAAAGATATAGTTTTGTGGACGAGCGATTCTAGGCGCTTTAGTCTGGAGCCGAGCTGCTGCTGCGGTCGCAGGTTCAAATCCTGTCTCGGGCATGGATGTGAGTGATGTCCTTAGGTTAGTTAGGTTTAAGTAGTTATAAGTTCGAGGGGGCTGATGACCTCAGATGTTAAGTCCCATAGTGCTCAGAGCCATTCGAACCACCCGATGTAGTTTTAATTCTTGCTTGAATATATTTTTTGTTGAATGTTTGTGAAAAGCTGAAATGTAATATTAATTTTCCACAAATGTTCATAACTAAAGAGGTATAAAAATATGTAGGCGTGAGTTTTTGTGACACATTTATGAGATCTGGTAAACAGTCGCTATTATATTCGTGTAGTGCTTCAAAGAGTAAAATTCGATAACATTCTTATTTTCAGGGTGACCGTCACACGAGTTGTTGGTTTCTCGTTAGTTTGAATGTTGTAACTCTCAGAAGGCGGGGACAGTCCAAGCTAAGATTAAGGATGAGTTGACCATTAACATTCAGCTGGTTCCTATTTTGGATTTCCTAAATTTTTCTACAGTATTTCTGTTCTATTTATCTTAGGTATCATACATACATACTTCATTCTCAAAACTATTTTTCAGGAAAATGTTGACTGTAGTAGCAAACGTCTGACTACAACAATCTTTAAAATATTTCAGAGCGGTCAGGTGGGAATCATTATTTATAAATTCTAAATTGGAATACATTGCGGAAAAGTCACCGAAAAGTTGGCTCAAGGCGATGTATCTCGAGTACTTGATTCTGTTGGAGCTGCAGTGAGAGAACAGCAATTTTGGGAGTATTAAAGGTAAATTTTTGAGTGAACTACAACGTTTCTTGACTACGCCCCTTCTCGTGGACTGTCTTTTCACGAACCAGGTACTATTATTTGTACGAGGTGTACGGCTAAATCCATTTCATCATCTATTGAACATGAGCAGGACCTTTAGCCCCAACCCTGATGGACTGATCCATTTATTGGCCAACAATACTTGTGTTCCAAGATGAAAATATGCAGATACGTAAACATAATACGTAACAAAATGATCAAGTTATCCAGTCCACGAATCATGACTAAATAGAGTTGTAATACCACAATAATTGGTTACTTTGTCTAGGCGCTACAGTCTGGAACCGCGTGACTGCTACGGTCGCAGGTTCAAATCCTGCCTCGGGCATGGATGTGTGTGATGTCTTTAGGTTAGTTAGGTTTAAGTAGTTCTACGTTCTAGGGGACTGATGACCTCAGAAGTTAAGTCCCATAGTGCTCAGAGCCATTTGAACCATGTGATTCAACGGTTCACAACAAAAACAGTGAGTAGCTACCTTCACTCCTCGGAACTGAACCTTGCTCCACATCTTACAGGCAACCAATTACATACGGTCCCTGCTAACCATCCACTTAATTACAGCACGCAATGGACACTCTGCCCATCTAGAAAATATATCACTCCGGAATTTGGCCAAGATGTGAAGCTACGATACCAATCCCCCCCATAGGCTCAGGCATTGGGCTTTAAATTCCTTCTACTCGTACGTTTAACATACATAATATACGCCATACATAACATACGCTGCGAGTGCAGTGTACAGGTGAAACAAAAAAAGTTAGTCTACTTGACAAGCTTGAAACAGCATTTAATACCATACAGGGTGAATAGAGTCGTCACAGTTTTGTACGGTTTGCTTTAGGACCTTCAAACTGCAGATTGGTAGCGGGACATGATGCGAATTAGTATGCGCTGTGTGGTTTGGTTTAACGATGAAGCCGGCTTTCATTCGGATGGGTTCGTCAGTAAGCAAAACTGGAGCATTTGGGAGACTGAGAGTCCTCATTTGCCATAGAGAACTCTCTTCACCCTCAACGGGTGACTGTGTGGTGTGCAATGTTTAGGCACGAAATAATCGGTACGATATTCCTTAATGGCAGAGTGACTACCGAACGGTGCGTGATTGTTTTTGAAGATGATTTCATTCCTAAAATCGAAAGTGACTCTGAAGTCGACAAGTTGTGGTTCATTCAAGACTTAGCTCGATCTCACCGAAGCAGGAGAGTGTTTGAAGTCCAGGAGGAGCACTTTGGGGACCGCATTCTGGCTCTGGGTTATCCACATGCCACTGGCATGGGCCTCGTTTGATCTTCGGATCTGAACACATGTGACTCATGTTTGTGCGGCTATATTAAAGAAAAGGTGTACAGAAATAACCGCAAAACCATTACTGAGCTGAAAAGGGCCGTTCAGGAGGTCATCGACAGTATCGATGTTCCAACACTTCACTGGGTCATGCAGTATTTCGCTATTCGTCTATGCCACGTCATCGCCAATGATGGCAGGGATATCGAACATGTCATAATCTAAATTCGAATATTTTTACTGACGTTTACATGTCGAATAAAGTGTGTACTCGTCGTTGTTTGTAACTAATTTACGTTTTTTTCATATAGTACAATAACTGTCACCCTGCAACTTCCAATACAGCATCGCATGAAGTTTCGAAACCACAGGTAAGTACGTACAACACACAACTAATTAACAACAACAAAATTATTGCTTAAAATAAATGCTTGTAAGAGGTGTATTAATACGACCTGTCCACCACTGCAGTCAGAGTTTTTGGTAAGTTTCACACAAAAAACAAGAAGTTTGATTCTTCCCCAGTAACAATTCCTTACTAATGGGCAATGTACCTTTCACACATGACACGCACTGATGCAAATTTCAAAACAAAACTGATCCCAACGCATAACTAGCTGTGTTCGCGGTGCCTATAAGAAATGCAGAATGGTGGCACTTGTTAGTTCTGTCCTAGGCTACTTGTAATAGCAAACATCATGAATCATGAGAAAAAACTCAGGGCGAACCATGACAGATCTGATCCAACTGCAGTGAAGAGGGGATATGCACAGGTAGAGAACAGCCAGAATGTACCACCTGTATTCCATATGTGGCTGAGTGATGTGCACCTATTCATAATACAAGCTGCCTCCGTGATGACGTTAAAAAGTTTTGGGGATGATGGAGAATATTAAATGTATCAGTTTGAGTTAATGAATCCTGGTTGGGAAACGAATCAAAATTATAAGCGAAAATCGTTCTGATATCTCTGACGATGGTATTCGTTTACCAGTACCGCTTTTGCTACAATTGTAGGGTAGGCAACTTCCAGAGGTGGTAGTATGGACCAAAACAAGGAATAGAGTCTTGTAAATATGGGCTCTGCATGCTTAAGACCTGTGAGCACCCGTTCATCTTCGACTGAAGGCCTCCACGTATCTCTTAAGGTACACATTTTAGAGCCCATGTTTACTGGACACTTTTTTCTTGTTTTGGTCCATACTGCCTCCTCCAAAAATACGAAATTCAAAGAGCTTGTAGTAGAAGACGTACCTAAGATATCTCCCCTCCTCCGTCCGCCCTGGAAATTTGTAACATGATCACAGCATCACTCTGTACATTTTCTACTAGAAATTCAACCACTCTGAAACAGATTCACCAAATTTTTCATTGACAGGCTTTGTTTCATGCATCAAGAACGCTGCACGCTTCGCCGAATTACGAGACAGATCAAGAA
Organism: Schistocerca piceifrons; assembly: GCF_021461385.2. Lineage (NCBI taxonomy): Eukaryota > Metazoa > Arthropoda > Insecta > Orthoptera > Acrididae > Schistocerca > Schistocerca piceifrons. The sequence continues at coordinate 685,600,651 of NC_060139.1, read as the reverse complement.
AATGGCGTGCTTCAGGTACCATCTCAGTCAGTAACACAACTACGACGCCCCGCTTCCCATTTAATTGAATTACACTCAGAGCTATCGCTTGGAGTAGTTACTTTATTATGCCGGCAGGCAATTTCTCGTTCGGAGGCTCACAATAGGCCATCCTGCTGTCCACTCCGGCCTTCCTCCTCGGCTTTGCCACACGCTGGCCTCTGCCGTTGGGAGGCAAAGATCACGAAAGGGTCGCAACAACGAAAATGTGTCGTGAAGCGGCATACTCTTCACCTAGTCAACAAACAGAAAGCTGTGAATGATCTCGTAGCAAAAGGCGTCTGTCTCGTGCAGAACTACAATAACTTACTTTTGAAAACTAGTAATATAAACAATATATGCTACAAACTGTATCTTGTAATAGCAAATATCATGAATCATGAGAAAAAACTCAGGGTGAACCATGACAGATCCGATGCAAAAAAAGGCAGCTCGTTTTGTATTATCACGTAATAGGGGAGAGGGTGTGGCAGATATGATATGCCAGTTGGGATCGAAGTCATTAAAGAAATGACGTTTTCCGTCGCGGCGAGATCAATTTACGAAATTTCAGTCACCAACTTTCTCTTCCGAATGCGAAAATATTTTGTTGAGCCCAACCTACATAGGTAGGAATGATCATCAAAATAAAATAAGAGAAATCAGAGCTCGAACAGAAAGGTTTAGGTGTTCGTTTTTCCCGCGCGCTATTCGGGAGTGGAATGGTAGAGAGATAGTATGATTGTGGATCGATGAACCCTCTGCCAAGCACTTAAATGTGAATTGCAGAGTAGTCATGTAGATGTAGATGTAGAATGTCGTCTTTAATTTCCAGGTCATAATAAAGAGAACTTATCAAAGACTAATGATTTGTAACAGAAAATTTAATTTTCCTTTCATATTTGCCTCATAAATGTTATACATGTAAGTTTTTCTAGAGTGAACTATTGAAGACAGTGGAAAAAAGCTAATAAGTTGATAGTAATTGGTTAATCAGTTACTTCAGTGTAATGTTTTCTGACATAACAACAAATGAGAATTTTATGTGATAATTTCTTTTTTTTTTTTCGTTGTAGAGACCAAGGGGAAGTCATACCCCTACTCCTTTATTTTCCGAGTACTGTTGTAAGTAGGCTATTTAGGTTTTCTTATTGGTAACGCCACGTAGCGCTCTGTATGAAAATCACTGGCTGTGCTGTGTGCAGTCTGTGGCTAGTTTGCAATGTTGTCTGCCATTGTAGTGTTGGGCAGCTGGATGTTAACAGCGCGTAGTGTTGCGCAGTTGGAGGTGAGCCGCCAGCAGCGGTGGATGTGGGGAGAGAGATGGCGGAGTTTTGAAATTTGTAAGACTGGATGTCATGAACTGCTATACATATTATGACTTTTGAACACTAGTAAGGTAAATACATTGTTTGTTCTTTCACTGGAAAAAATACTATTTGGAACTGGGACGAACAAGAACAGTTGGAATTCAACTCTTTGAAAGAATCGCTACCTAACACGCCAATACTAGCTCATCCAGATCTGTCACAAGATTTCTGCCTTAGCATGGATTCTTCTAAAGTTGGTCTTGGTGCCCATTTATTTCAAGAAGCCACAGAAAATGACACTGCTGTTCAGAAAACCATTGCTTTTGCTAGCCGAGTGCTAACAAAATCTGAAAAAAATTATTCTGTTACTGAATTAGAAGCTTTAGCTATCGTTTGGGCATTTAACAAATTCCGTTTCTTTCTTTCTGGTAAGCACGTAAAAGTATACAGTGATCATCGTGCATTACAATTTCTTATGTCTTCAAAATTAAATCATGACAGGTTAAAACGTTGGGCATCGTTTCTGCAAGAATTCCACTTCACAATAGTATACATTCCCGGCAAGGAGAACATTGTTGCGGACGCACTGTCACGCGCATGGGCTGGGCTTGAGAAAAGTAACACAGAAGGCAACCTCGAGAAAAATTTCAGTATTCTTTACATTCAGAAAGTTGCCTTTGAAAACTTCATCTCCACATCTTTAAAGGACATTGCTCATGAACAAGATAAAGATCCGATTTGGAAAGACATCAAAAGCAAATGGCATGAAAAGACACACACACAGATTTGGCATTATTATCTGGTTAGAAACAACATACTGTTCAAACGCTGCACTGTTGATGACAAGCTATGGGTACTTTGCATTCCTGACGAATTTGTTAATAAGCTCATTTGGTACATTCATTTCAGCTATGCACATTTTGCCCACGAAAATGTTATCATATTCTTCGAACGACTTGTTATTTTAACAATATGGAAAAGAGAATTCGAAGAGTCTTTTCTATTTGTAAACTTTGTCAAAAGGCAAAACCATCTACTATCTCGCATCGTGCTCCGTTGTTTCCTATCATTCCTTCTAAATTAAAAGAATTTGCTGCTGTTGATCTCATGGGACCCCTTGTCAGAACATCGAATGGATTTTCGTACGTTCTAGTCGCTGTTGAACTTACTTCAAAATTTGTTTCTTTCACTCCGTTACGTAAAGCCACTGGACGGTCTGTATCCAACGCCTTTGTTAAAAATTTCTTACGTGAAGTTGGCCACGTTGCTAAAGTAATTTCAGATAACGGACCGCATTTCAGATCTGCTGTTTGGTCACGCATGCTTCGGAATCATAAAATCAAACCTGTTTTTATTTCATTGTACGCACCTCATTGTAACCCCTCCGAACGGATTATGAAAGAAATCAATAAGCTTTGCAGACTTTATTGTCACAGAAAGCATCAGCATTGGGACAGATATTTACACTTATTTCAAAACCTGCTGAATGAAATGCCTCATGACTCCACTGCTTTACCACCTACTCTTGTATTGAAGAATGAAGAACCACCGAATTGAATCAGAGAGCTTGTACCTTTCCCGAATACACGTAAACTTCGACACAAAGACATAATTGATTTGGCTATTAAAAATATAAAATCTGCAGCAGACAAAAGGAGAAAACTACACGGTAAAGCAAATGCAAACAAGTTATATATTGGTCAGAAAGTTCTCATTAAAGCTCATTCATTGTCACATAAGAAGAAACACTAGAATCACAAATTCTTTCTAGTTTACAATGGACCTTACAGAATCCGACATATACCACATGATAATTGCGCTGAAGTTGAAACTCTGTGTGCTAGGAAGAGTAAAGGTTTACACCACATTTCACATGTAAAACCGTTTATTGAAAGATAATCTGCTTTTTAACTTTGTCTTTGCCATATAACTTTTCACTTTACATTACTAGTATGCTTTGTCATACTTAGAATCTGTTAACATGAAACAATGTTTGAAGTAAAATATCCAGTCAAGAACCAAGAGAACTTATTTAAACAGAAATTACGAATGCATTGTTATTGTGAACACACGACACAGTGTTACTGTGTGTGTACATTCTTGCTTGTTAGTTGCACGATTACGTAACGACTATAAGGCTCACATACTTAGAACATTTACCAGTACTGCTAATGAGATTTTAATGCAACATTTTGGTTTACTTGAAAATACATTCTGGATTTAAAGTACTTTCTGTGAGATACCAGATGACACAGTAGTTAGTATATGTGACAGCTACACGATTTTATCATGACGCTACTAATGAATGACAATTTACAATGCTGCTTTTGCGGTGTATCTGTTTTATATCTGCACAGTTTTTCTGAATTATTCTGGAAAGTAAAACATGTTTTAGTAGTAACTTTTGTGGTATAGCTACAATGAGACAGCCTTCTTCGTAGTACAACAATATGTTACATTATAATACATTCTTCATCACAGCAATAAGCATAATAACTACGATATCTACACACAAAGCATTTCACATTTGTTTATCATGAGGTAAGTACATTAACTTCTGCAGAACGTAACTTTCGGAGGACGATAACTACGACACTTCCACAGAGATTATCTTACAACAAGACGCACAGTTTAGCGCTACAGTACATGTATTTGAGTGATTAATTTTGTACTTAAAACATTTATTTTTAAAGATATTTGAAGTACAATGATGCAAGGTTTTCTGTGATATATTTCATTCCATTGCTGTAATCTGTAACACCTGAGGGTGTAATTACATTAATCCTCAGGGGGGTACACGCTTACTTTGTGTATCATGTGTTTGGCAAGCACAAGGAGCCCTAGCTAATATGGTATTTGCTTATACAACATTACACATCGGTACCATGTTTCTCTAACACAGAATTACACAGCTATCTGATTATTTAACTGAGAGAGGCAAACATTTTTTTTTACTACATCAGTGACAGATATTTACGCAGTTACACAGTTGGATAACTTCACACTTACGAAATTGTATTTTGTCTGTACTTTGTGAACTGTTCATATTTTTTCAGAACCATACTGATACTATGAGAGCTTTGAATGATGTATTTGGTATGGGATCATGATTTTTAAAGTACGTTTGAGGTAGATAACACTTTTGAAATGAGTAGAGAATTTTTGTTTTAGGTTTTAAAATATTCAGAAAGCTACGACGATTCTGAGATGTGATTGATTTGTTATGATGTTATTATTACGATGACGATGTGTATTATGCTGTTGAGGTATGTTTATGATCAATGAGATGATGCTATATGAGGAATCTGATTGTGCTATGTATTTATTATGATGAAATATTGAAGACGTGAAGGAATAAGGAGTAGTGGTTAGGGACTCTGACTTGTGAAAAAGGATGATGGAAACCAAGAATCGTACTTTTAAAGAGTTATGAAATGTGTGTAAATGCATGAATGTATCACAATGCTGACAAAATTTTTTTGGACTCTATTATATTTAAAGAATTTTGTTTCTACACATTTGTAACGCAAATTCTCGACCTGTGAAATTTTATATGAGACTGTCACTGTAGTGCAAACTGGTGTCCTAAATATTTCGGTAAGAAAGTTAAATGACCACCTTCACATAATGTGTCGTGGGCACCCAGCTATGTGACAGTCGCCTGGAAAAAAGCCATTAGTGTGTGCTTTTCAGAGGCACAGGTGGAGAAAAAAAGAGGCCATTATCCTCACTATTGACATTTCTTTGTAGAATTCATCGCAAGTATGACACACACAAACTTGAAAACATATGATTACACTGTGGAGCTCTTAATTTATGATATTTACTGAAATGTCTAATGAAATGGTGAGAAATATTTTATGTCTATACACCTGGTTATGACTACTGTCTTTCTAGTTGAGAGATTTTTTTACTACCTTATGAAATGCCATATGGCTATTGAATGATGTTTCATGCCTTCCTTTGTACATATTTGCTCATTTTGTTTAATATCTAGTTTCTAGCTGCACTGCAGCATTGGTTAAAATAAAATTTAATAGATGTACTAATATCACTATTTTCTGTCTACAGACCCAGTAAAGAATAATTTTATGATGCACTTTCATATAAAAGAGAGCACAAATAGACATTTCCCTTCACAGGAGTTGCATAAATAATTTTTTAATGACTTGGTAACTTTCTTGCAGAGTAAGTTTTTGTGATGCATCATTCTAGTGTTAAGATCTGACATATGTATTAAACATGGCCATTTTTAGTGTAATATTTTTTCTGCTTGAGCTTTGTCATGTTTAGGAATAAGTTATTTCATTTGCTGCTGCTGTTTGCCAGGCATAGTGTTACTGAATTTGACTTTGTATTTCTCTGTTAAGCCAGTTTTACTACTGATTTATTTTTATTGTTTGCTGCACATTGCCTTATATTAGTTTTAATATTGCAATTGCTCTGCTAATTTATTTTAATGCTGCTTGCATTGCCAATTTTAATTTTTTTGTCATTGCTGTTTGTGTTAATTTGTTATGTGCTGCTGCATTGCCTCATCCCTTGGTATATATATCTGATCTCAGTAGACTTAAGTTAGCTTAAGATGGGCTAGACTATATAAAAAACTAACTATGATGAATTGGAAGAAATGCATTGAGAAACGATAAGAAAATGGTTTGGCAAAAAAAAGTTGTGTACAGTGGAAAAAAACTATTTTTGAAAGAGGATGTGAACAAATTACAGAAAGCATGTTCGGATAGGACTTTTTGGAAATAATGAAGAACGAAGGGAGATCTCCAAGAAGTAAAGAAAGTTTTGTTGGCAAAATACTGCAGTAAAACAAACCCTGTCCTTGCCTTGTGTTATCCCACTATGTGTTTGTGTACTCTCGTGTATTTGCCTTTTTCCTGTCTTTATGTGTTTAGCTAATAAGATTTATGTTGTAGAATTATTCAAATACTAAGTTATTTTCTTTGTAAAGATGTTTAGACATTATTTATTCTGTTCGGTTTTAATGCTCATGTGTGAAATTAATGTTTCGAAAACTATTCTCATTATTTTATAAATTCACTTATGTCATAATTCCTGTAACACTGATGTATCTGTTTATTTCTATTCTTTTGTAAAGCCTGTACTACTACAAATTTATCTGTATTGTTATGTTCTTTAATACTGTATTTTGTATCTTTGTCATTGTTTTCTCATGTTATAGAATTGTAATTGACACCAGTTCATCAAATTTCTGATGGTCATAGTATATGCAAAATATGTGAGAAGTTGGGACTGTTAGTGCTTGGACGTGTGTTAATAATTCAGCAAGGGACTGATTAACAGCATTGCTGGTGCTAAGGTCAATTCCAAAAACTTTGTTAGTGCACAAGTGGTGGTTTATGGACTTGCTATATTGTCTGCAAGACTTCTAAGGATAATTCCAGAAACTTTGTGAGTGCACAAGTGGTGGTTTATGGACTTGATATATTCTCCGCAAGACTCTTCTATGGTGATTGTGCACCTGCACAGTCGCAACAGATGGCTGTTGGCCATCTCTACAAGGACTACAGTGGGTCTGCACCTTTGATGACCCACCAATACCATTATTTCTACAAGGACTGCAGTGGGTCTGCTCTGTGATGACCTACCTACCAATATTCTTCAAAACTTCGACTGACTCTGTTGTGGGTTTGCTCTGTTGTGAGCCATTACCTGTCTGCATGTCGAGAGTCAGCACTGTCTTTCCGTTGGAAGGACAACACTACTTCTTCAAGACTGCATGGAAATCCACTACTTCCGTGTGCATTTTCTTTTACTGCTCAGACTTTGAGGAAAACACTGCTATTTTACTGTGATAAACGATCAGGACTGTCTTTATGGACTATGAGAAAATTTTAGCTTTTGACCAACATTGTATCAATAAGTGTGTGCATTTGATTTCTATGTTATTGTTATTGTGAAAAAATTTTAACAAATATGTATTGGCCAGTGCCCATAACAATTTGTAAAATTTTTTGTGGGGAGCATGGGGGCTATGTAAGTACGCTATTTAGGTTTTCTTATTGGTAACGCCACGTAGCGCTCTGTATGAAAATCACTGGCTGTGCTGTGTGCAATCTGTGGCTAGTTTGCATTGTTGTCTGCCATTGTAGTGTTGGGCAGCTGGATGTTAACAGCGCGTAGCGTTGCGCAGTTGGAGGTGAGCCGCCAGCAGTGGTGGATGTGGGGAGAGAGATGGCGGAGTTTTGAAATTTGTAAGACTGGATGTCATGAACTGCTATATATATTATGACTTTTGAACACTAGTAAGGTATATACATTGTTTGTTCTCTATCAAAATCTTTCACTTGCTAACTATGCCTATTATTAGTTAGTGCCTTCAGTAGTTTGAATCTTTTATTTAGCTGGCAGTAGTGGCGCTCGCTGTATTGCAGTAGTCCGAGTAACGAAGATTTTTGGTGAGGTAAGTGATTTGTGAAACGTATAGGTTAATGTTAGTCAGGGCCATTCTTCTGTAGGAATTTTTGAAAGTCAGATTGCGCTGCGCTAAAAATATTGTGTGTCAGTTTAAACACAGTCATGTATAATTTTTCTAAGGGGACGTTTCACTGTGTCTTCTGACTGGTTCGATGCGGCCCACCACAAATTCCTCACCTGCCCCCACCTCATCTCAGAGTAACACATGCGTCTTTCCGTACAGTTTCAACTCTCTCAAGCTCGTTCTATTACCATAGAGGTTATTCCCTGACGTCTTAAAGCTTGTCCTGTCATTATGTTCCATTTTGTTGTCAGTGCTATCCATATATTTTTTCCTCCCAGTTCTGCGCAGAACCTCCTCATTCCTTACCTTACTGGTCCACCTGACTTTCAGTATTCTTCTGTAGCGCAGCTACTCAAAGTCTTAGATTTTCTTCTCTTAACGTTTTCGCTCTGTCAGAGATTCACTACCAAACGAAGCTTTGTTCCAAACGTACATTCTCATAATTTTTGTCCTCAGTACTAAGGCCTACATTTGAAACCAGTAGAATTCCTTTGCCTGTACTAGTATGCTTTTTATGTTTTCCTCGCTTCGTCCATGATGGGTTGTTGGACTTCCCAGGTGGTAGAATTGCCTAACTTCATCTACTACGTCATCACCAATGTTGATATTGAGTCCCTCTTTTCTGTCATTTTTGTTGCTTGTGTTCTCAATTCCGTATACTGTAATCAGTAGACCATTCCATTCAACAGCTCGTGGTATTCTTGTTCACTTCCACTCAGGGTAACAATATCATCAGGGAATCTTGTCGTTCATATCCATTCACCCTAAATTAATACCGATCTCTAATCCTACTTTCATTTCCGTCATTTCTTCTTCGATGCATACATTGAACAATAAGCGCTGAAGACTGCATCCCTGTCTTACCTCATTTTTAATCTGAGCACTTCTTGTTTTGTCCTTCAACCTTCCTGTTCCACCTTGGATCTTGTACAGCATGTTGTACGGCATGTATTTCGAATACCATGGCGAAAGCTACTTCTGGACAGATGAATGTTATGAGCGTATGTTGATTTTTCCACACTTGCTTCCATTATCAACCGCAACATCAGAATTACCTCTCTGTTTCTTTTACCTTACCTAAAGGCCAACTCATCGTCATTCAAACGATCTTCAGCTTTCTTTTCGTTTTGTATATTACTCCTGTCAGCAGCTTGGATGTATCAGCTAGTAAGCTGATTGTGCAATGGTTTTCGCGCTTATCGATCCTTCCAATCTTCGGAATTGTGTAGATGATATATTTCCGAAATTGTGATGGTTCCTCGCCAGGCTCACACCAACTTCAACAGTCGTTTGGTTGCCACATCTGCTAATGATTTCAGGAATTCCGATAGAATGCTATGTATCCCTTTATTCGTGCGATGGAACCAAACTGCTAGTAGTGCAAAGGAAAAATAAAAGCTGAGAAGCAGGAGCCATCTTAATGGATAGTAACGGTAGAGTAAGATACTAAAAATATTCGTTGTTAGCTATTTGTAGCAGCTGATTACTCACACTTTTAATTTTGACCATATACCATATTGTTACAGAACAGCTCTAAGGCACAGCTAAGTCAGAAACCATGCAATGTTTACTCATATGTTCATGATTAGTGTGGATTGTGCTTCAGGGCTTTCTTTGTCAAAACTTGAGAGTTTAGATTTTGTGAATTGAGTGCAATCTGGAAAGGGATTGCAAAAGCATCTGAACAAGCTCGATATTTAGCTAGCTAAAAGTAGCGTTTCTGATTGGTGACAGGAGAGAGATTTTGCATCAAGTTATTCATCACGTAAATGCTAAAATTAGGTTTCATACTTCATCACTTACTGAAATTTATTGAACGCAATGTAATTAAGAAAGTCGACACTGAAGCGTACATTTTCTGGAGCTATTACTCTGGTGTTTCAGCCATACTCATCAAAATAAATTAGTGTTGAGATACTGGTAACATCCCAAAGGCTGTGGCAAGCCATATCCTCCCAATATCTTTTCTTCCAGGAGTGCTAGTTGTGCAGCATTGCAGGAGAGCTTCCGTGAAGTTTGGAAGGTAGGAGACGAGGTACTGCCTGAAGTAAAGCTTTGAGGACGGGGCCTGAGTCGTGCTTGGGTAGGTCAGAATATAGAGCACTTGCCCGCAAAAGGCAAAGGTCCCGAATACAGTTCTCGGTCCGGCACACAGTTTTAATCTGCCAGGAAATTTCGTACTGACAAATGTTACACTCTGAATCATACAGTCACAGCTCGACAGCCCATGCCGTATAGCATTTTCAGTATCAACACATTTTTGCAATCAATTTCAACAGGTGTTTCTCCGTGCTCCAAAATTTGACCATCATCATGCTCCTCCGTGGGCCAACATTTTGCAGTCGTCGTAAACGTTCTTTTAACATTCCTAACATGCAAGCAGCAACAACAGAGCTTCTCATCCCACTTAAATCCTTCCTGCAATTGAAATAACCTCAAATTTTTTATTGGAACCAGTGCCCCAATGGATACTTTCATTGCTAATATATACAAGTGTTTAGAAGAGCTAATTATTTGGCCATGTTGATCAGCACGGTGGTTCTGACGAATAGGTGAAAACCACCTTAGCTGTACAGTTACTCATTTATGATGCTGCGACCCATTTCGTTCTTATAACATCTTGAGGTTGCTGAGTTTGTGCAAGTTATGATGTGCATGATCTGGTTTACAAGAGCGACATTTTACTTGAAAAGCAAATATAAATAACAGCAACACGATACAGCTTCCCACGTGCAGCACTGACTGTAAGTAGCTTGTCTGCGACTGAACGACTTGTCTGGCGTAGTACTGACTTTGTATACGGGCCACTGCGTTGAGTTGTGATTAAAATTAAGAAGACCACGTCAAGTTACTGAATAATAACTCCAAATTCCAGTTTAGTGTAAACGATTTAGGAGAGGTTGAAAATACCGCTTCAACTCTAAGATACTATATTTTCACACGACCGGTTTCGTACTGTTAAAAGACTTTCCGTTCTGCGCTCATAGGCAGCTCACCGCGCCTGGTACTCGCGGCGCTCGGTGACCACAGCACACCTGCGACGCCTGCGGATGGGCTTTTAACAGTCCGAAACAGGTTGTGTGAAAATATGGTAACTTAGAGTTGAAGCGGTATTTTAAACCTCTGCTATAATGCTCAGTTGCGGATGTTCTTCCAACAGGATTGTTTGTAGTAAACGATTTAATCTGAGCACGCAAAGTAAAGTCTGAGGACGCACGACTTTGCGAAAAACGTCATTATAATACAGTCAATATGCCTGAAAAGCTCATAATTACAGACAAAAACCTTCCTGATGCGTCAGTCTGTACATCAGCACAGGATAGTTCCTGAGACTAGCCTTCTGGTAAAGACAGGAAAACTCGGTGGGGGATTCTAACTTAGTAGCATTGTATAGAGGCTACTCAAGAGCTTCCTAATGTATGTATAGAGACTGTTTGTTCTTGCGTACTTCATTACGAAGATTGGTCTGATAGAACTCTCCAATCTTGTTGATCCCTAGGAACTCCCTTCATGTCTGCAGAACAACTACAGCCTGTTACATAAATGTGAACTCGCTTACTGTATTTTATAATCGGTCTGCCGGTAAAACTCACCCCCGCACTATCAAATTAATTATTACCTTACGCTTAAGGACTTGTTCCATCAAACGAAGCCTTTCATTTATTGACTATGTACGCAAGAAGGGAAAATCCGGTAGAAACCTACCCTGGGAGAAATAAGTGTGGGACCGAGAGTTAGGCGATAGTAGGCGACACTGATCCTAAGACTTACCTTAGAAGATGAGCATAAGAAAAAAGGTAAATCTACATAAGCAGCATTAGTAAATTTAATGAAACCATTTGACAATGTTAACTGGAAATACGGTCTGAAATTCTGAGTACAGCAGGGACGAAATAAAAGCTGTGAAAAACTTGTACAGGAACTGCCCATGTTTGAGTCGCACATGATTCAAAGGCAGCTGCTGAGGAGAGATTGTGACAGGTTTGTCAGTGCATTGAGCAAGACGTCAAATAAATCAGGGCAAAATTTGGAAAGGAAAATGAAGTTCAGAGTAAAGAAACAAGAATTTTTAAGGTTCGCAGAAGATATTTTAATTCCGGCAAAAACACAAAAATGACTTTGAAAATTAATTGAATGTTATGGACAGCGTCTCGAAACGAGGTTGTAAGCTGAATATAAAGAAATGTAAAACGAGGATAATGGAATGTAGACGACTTAAATCAGGCGATGCTAAGGAATTAGTTAACATGACTTTGCAAGGAAACATCGAGTTTCAACGATAAACAGTTCAAAAAGCAGACTGTGCAATGCGGTGATAAAGTAGTATAATATAAATATGAGTTCTACAGATGTACCAAATCTCGTTTTCATTTATGAGTCAACCTCTTTCACAAGTAGGGTATCATTCCTATACATACACACATCAACAAAGGTTTTTCATTATCCTGATGTCGGGTACGTGTGTTGCTGTTCTGACCAACTCTGTACCGATCAGGTCAACCCCGAGATAGTTGATAAGCATACACACATTTATCGTGAGAATCATATACGGTTAGAAAGCAGCTCTCGAATGAACTGCAGCATTCTAATTAAAACATCAGCACTGGAGACGTCTGTGGAACAATACAGCAAACATCCTCGAGACCGCATAAGAACTGTGTAGAAGACCTGTCAGCAAGAAAAATTGCTCGATGTTTGCAACGTAGCCAAAGTGACGTGATGCGGACGTGAATCGGTCCAATTTACACGTGGTGATGAGGACCTCACAGATCGTCCAAATTCGACAGGAGCACACGATTATCGTTATCTAAAACTTTTGAAAAAAAAATAAAGAAAACAGTGAACCGAGTGCTCCACAGCTGAATTCCTCGTTCGACAGGGCTGTAGGATGTTACGTATCGCATCGACCCGTTATCGGGTGATAATACGATGCGAAAATCCATTCCCGACGGCTATGGCGAGCACCATGTCTTACCTTGCAACAACATGGACTCCGTTACACATGGGCTAGAAATCATGCAGAATGGACGTCCCAGGTGTTGATTCGGACGAAACTAGGATCGTTTTGTGCCCTAATAATCGCAAGTTTCTGAAGACAGTCCGGTAGTACCGGATGCTTCTAACATTGTGTCACGCATACGCACAATGAGATGGTGAAGTGAAGATGTGAGTGGCATCACATGGGGCAACCGTACATCTCTCGTGGTTGTTGAGGTCGATTTCACTGCTTTGCGGTACAGGGATAAGATTCGGCGCAGAGTTTTGAGACAGCATTGCCAACATTTTGGTGACAATTTCGTCTAGATGGATCACAGCTCGCTTGATAATACTGGTGTTCTCGTGAACACGTTCCATCACTTTGATACAATCACAAGAACAAAGTAGCCAGCCTGCTCACTTTGTATGAAAAGAATCGTGCATGTGTGGGATCGACTGAAAAGAGGTGTTTTTGGACGTCGACAACGACCACGTACTCAGTGCGATTTACGCAAAGTCGTCGTTGGAGGGTGGAAGAATTTGGACCGGAGTGGCTTGATGATGCCATAGATGACTTTTTCAAGACGTATTCGGGGCTGCATCTGAGAAAGAGGATATTCCACCACATATTGACGTCGCTGAGCACTGCTGTGGAAGACAGACGAGTCTGTGTCACACAATTGTTTGTTTTTCTGATTTAGTGGCATGGGCACATCCCAATTTTGTGTACACTAAGATGAGGAAAGTCATGGGATGCCTCCAAATATCCTATTGGACTTCCTTTTGGCCAACGTAGTGCAGCACCACGACGTGGCATGGAGTCAACAAGTCGTTGGAAGTCCACTGCAGATATATTGAGCTTTGTCTTTAGCTGTCCATAATTGCGAAGGTGTTATCGGTGCAATATTTCGTGGAAGAACTGACCATTCGATTATGTCCCGTGAGTGTACGATGCGATTCACGTCGGGCAACCTAGATGGCTAAATCATTCGACCAAATTTTCCAGGCCGTGCGGTTCTAAGCGCGTCAGTTTGGAAAAGCGTGTCCGCTACGGTCCCAGGTTCGAATCCTGCCTCGGGCATGGATGTGTGTGATGTCCTTAGGTTAGTTAGGTTTAAGTAGTTCTAAGTTCGAGGGGACTGATGACCTCAGTAGTTAAGTCCCATAGTGCTCAGTGCCAGAGCCAAAGTTTCCAGAATATTCTTCAGACCAATTTCAGACAACAGACAACACAAAAATTATATAGCATAATTGATGGATGCTATTTTGTACTTTATAAAACATTCTTCACCATGACAAGTACGAAGGATGCTTAAGAACAAATGGTTCAAATGGCTCTGAGCACAATGGGACGCAACTTCTAAGGTCATCATTCCCCTAGAACTTAGAACCACTTAAACCTAATGAACCTAACGACATCACACACATCCATGCCCGAGGCAGGATTCGAACCTGCGACCGTAGCGCCCGCGCGGTTCCAGACTGTAGCGCCTTTAACCGCTTGGCCACCAAGGCCGGCTTAAGAACAACAGAATGACTTTTCATATGAGCTCGTCGAAGTACTGAAGGAATGTTTGACACGTTTTTGTCTGTGAGTTTTCTTTTAAATTTACATTTTTTTAAGGAAACGGCGTTTTCTAGCACTGTATGATACACCTGTTTTTTTTAATTTTTACTACAACATCCCACTGTTTTACACAGTAAATCACCAATTTTAGAATAAAACCTCACATGGGCCGTTTCATGTTTGCCATAAAAACACGGGAAATTACTATGTAGAGCAATAATGTTCCGTAGGTTACAGGGCACTTCACGTATCCTCATTCGGTTTCTAGAAGAATCTAGTAGCACACTGATCGCCTATGCGAGCACAGCGGTCGAAATGAGGTAACGCCTGGCATGTAAGCAAAACTCCTAATGTATAGGTAATGAGCTTACAATCTTAACTGACCAAAGCTACTAGGAAAACTATTGTAGTCCACGCTTACTTACGATACTCTACTGTGGCGTACGGTAGTTCTATGGCTGTAGGAAAGAACCGAAGAGCACAGCTTGAAGTTATTTCCGAATATGTGGCGTTTTACAAGTGTGTAGTTACGCCGAAAGCTTAAATTACTGTGAGTGAACGAGGAGTAATAAGATTTGTAATTTTACTTGTCATAAAGTCGATAGCAGTTCCTGCGGCTGTCGATATTGTGTGTGACGTCAAAATGACGTCACGTTTGCAAAAAGTCTTGTGAAATGAATCTTATCCAACGACGAGCTGTCAAAGTACTATGTGATTTCATTTTACCATCATAAAAAACAGTGCCAGTGGACAGAAGGATTCGTGAACGATGCATTATGTATGTCTCGCCTAACTAGACATAAGTGTTCATGTACTATTAATTCCGTATATATGTATCACAAAATTAAATGAAATTAACCAGCAGTAATATACTTGACAGTAGTCATACTGCGAAAATAGGCCAGTTGTACGAAACGTGTAATAAAACTATTAGTAATTAAATTCGATTTAAACTGTCTTAAATATAGCTCCTGTGATCTGATCTTATCCTCCTACACCGTGGATGATTCAGCCCTCAGTGCAGTCGACGCCTTGCATCTCGACTCGTTGAACGAAACTGCAGGTCACCAGTCAGCTGCTGTGCCGTTTCTATGTTGTTTGGTCACTGAAGACTTACAGCTTCTTGTACGGTTATCAGTCATGGCCTTCAGGAAGGTGTCCGACTTCGGATGGCCTTCACACACATGTCTTTAGAGGGCCTAGATAAGATACCTCTGCGCAAAGTCGGGATAATTATTGGGAACATGTCAACCGTCAGTGACACTTGTGAAACAATATTAGAGATCACTCACTTATTCTCAATGTTTGCAACTCGTTACTCTACCTCATCCGCATCGACTGTTGCTCGTTCAACCTCGTGTCACATTCTAGCTGTCGTCCGTTGAGTCAGCTTAACAGTGGCATAACCAGGCGAGGTGCGAACAGAGGTGACCATTTCCCAGTGCGTAGTGAACCCAGGCTGTCTGCTGGACAGTTCTAGATCCCATCTGAATTCTACGATGAACCTTGATGACCCATCTGGGATGTACCTGATGTCACCAGTCGTGTGGTCGGTAGATCTCCTACCAAGAGGCGCCTGAGTGTTGAACAAAAGTGTGGACCTCAAGAGACTCTGTTTCTGACTTCCGCATTGTGGTTCAGTGCTGGCTGCACCCTATGAAACAGTGTTGTTGGAAGACAGGTCCTCTATCGGCAGGTAATGGGCTGCGAGAGGCACGAAGTTTATGAAGTGAAGGCCATCATCTCGAGTACATCTTCACTTAGGTCATAGTCTGTGCTGGAGATTCTAGGGCTATGATCCATTACAGTATCGTAATCATGGAATGGAGTGTTTTTACTATGAATGTCATCGATCCCAATGTTCAATTCATGACGAGAACTGGAGATTTGGGGTATTTAATGGGAGCTGACTTAAAGCTATGAAGCAAGTTCAGTCTGTAATGGCAGCATATGTTCAAATGGTTCAAATGGCTCTGAGCACTATGGGACTTAACAGCTGTGGTCATCAGTCCCCTAGAACTTAGAACTACTTAAACCTAACGAACCTAACGACATCACACACATCCATGCCCGAGGCAGGATTCGAACCTGCGACCGTAGCAGTCGCGTGGTTCCGGACTGCGCGCCTAGAACCGCGAGACCACCGCGGCCGGCAGGCAGCATATGTCCTAGTTATGTTATTGTACGTGGTGCCTTGTAATCCATAAAAGTTCCATCGTTGTTTGAGAATAAGAAATTTATTAATGGCTGCAAATTATCTCCAAGTAGCCGAACATAATCAGAACCCAGACAGTTGCATGTAAACACAGACCACACCATTATGAAGCCACCACTCCTCGCACATTACATTGTTGACAGATCGGGTCAGTGGCTTGGTAGGGGTCTCTGCCACACCCGAACCTTACCATCGGCTGTTATCAACTGAAATCGGGATTTACATGACCAGGCCGCGAGTTTCCAGTAGTATAGAGCCCAGCAGATACGGTCACGAGTCCGTGGTAAACACTGCAGACGAGGTCTTACTGTTAACCAAGACATTTGCGTCGGTCGTCTGCTGCCATGGTTAACGGCAAATTCGCCACACTGACCTAATGGATATCATATGTCCGACACTGATTTCTACGGTTATATCACGCAGTGTTGCTTGTCTGTTAACACTGACAACTTTACTCAAACTCTGCAAAATAATTATAATTCTTCCTTTTTTCGCGATGTTCAGTAAAACTTAATGGCCACACTCGTACGTGGTATGTCTCGGAAGAGAACATAAATATTCGTGTTTCCGCTGCACTGCAGACATGCTGCCTGTCTGTCACAGTACACTGAAGTGACAAAAGTCGTAGGAAACCTCGGAGTATCATATTGGAGCTCCGTTTGCCCAGCGTACCGCAAGAGCTCGACGTGGTATGGACTCAAAGTCGTTCGAATGCACCTGTATAATTATTGATGCAAGCTGACTCTACAGCCGTCCACAATTGCGAAGGTATTGCCGGTACAGGATTCTGTGCACGAACTTCCTCGACTATGTCCCATAAATGCTTGGGATTCATATAGGACGATCTGGGTAGCGAAATCGTTCACTCGAATGGTCCAGAAAGTCCAAACCAGTTGCGAAAAACTGTGAACATGAAATTGGAAACATGAAGTCCACTCATAGCAGCAAATGGTCTCCCAGTAGCCAGACATAACCACTTCCGATATTTGCAGTGCCTGTATTATTCTGATGATGATGCACTGAGGTGACCACAGCTGTTACGAAACGTATCAAATGAATTCGCGAGTTGCGAATAATAACTACCATGAGCTGTAGAATGGAATACACATAATGTATTTGCGAGTACGGATCATAGGTGCATGGTTGACAACATATGGAAGTTTATGTCTGGCTGTGAGTCGTGCACGGATAGCCAAGTGGTAAGGTGACCACTCGCGAGAAGTGTGAAGTCCGGGTTCGAGTCCCGGTCAGGCAGAAATTTTCATTGTCGTCATTCCATTCTACAGCTGATGGAAGTCTTCATTCGCCATTGCGAAATCATTTGACACAACCATTTCCAAATGGTTCAATTGGCTCTGAGCACTATGGGACTTAACATCTGACAAGGGAACCTCCCCATCGCACCCCCCCCCCCCCCCTCAGATTTAGTTATAAGTTGGCACAGTGGATAGGCCTTGAAAAACTGAACACAAATCAATCGAGAAAACAGGAAGAAGTTGTGTGGAACTATGTAAAAAAAGCAAAATATACAAACTGAGTAGTCCATGTGCAACATAAGCAATACAAGGATAATGTTAGATCAGGAGTGCCGTAGTCCCGTGGTAAACGTGAACAGCTGCGGAACGAGATGTCCTTGGTTCAAGTCTTCCCTCGAGTGGAAATTTTACTTTCTTTATTTTCGCAAAGTTATGATCTGTCCGTTCGTTCATTGACGTCTCTGTTCACTGTAATAAGTTTAGTGTCTGTGTTTTGCGACCGCACCGCAAAACCGTGCGATTAGTAGACGAAAGGACTTGCCTTTCCAGTGGGAACCGAAAAAATTTGACCGCAAGGTCATAGGTCAACCGATTCCTCCACAGGAAAACACGTCTGATATATTCTATACGACACTGGTGACGGCATGTGCGTCACATGACAGGAATATATTGTCGACCCACCTAACTTGTACACTTGACGAATGGGTAAAAAGATTCTTCTACCTTGCCCGATTTAGGTTTCCTTGTCGATGTGATAATCACTCCCAAAAAAGTGATCGCATCGGACGGACGGACGGACCGACAGATAATAATTGTCTGAAAATAAAAAAATTAAACTTTTCACTCGAGGGAAGACTTGAACCAAGTACCTCTCGTTCCGCAGCTGCTCACGCTAACCACTCTTTTTTCTTTGGTCGCTTTCGTTCGCTGTATGTGGTCGGGGCGGACGTCGTAAGACATCCGTTTAAGATCGTTGTTGATCGATTAACTCAGTTTTTTTTTTATTACAGAGGGTAGCAAACCTTCTGACCGAACACGCTGAGCTACCGTGCCGGTCCCGCTAGACCACGGCACTCCTGAGTTCGCATTACCCTTGATGTAGCCTATCTTCTCATGGACTACTCAGTTTGTATCGTTTGCTTAATTTTTTTCATAGTTCCATACAACTTCTTCCTGTTTTCTCGATTGAGCTGTGTTCAGTTTTTCAAGGCCTATCCACTGTGCCAACTTATAACTAAATCTGAGGGGGGTGCGATGGGGAGGTTCCCTTGTGAGGTCATCAGTCCCCTAGAATTTAGAGCTACTTAAACCTAACTAACCTAAGAACATCACAAACATCAATGCCCGTAGCGGTCGCGCGGTTCCAGACTGTAGCGTGTAGAGCCGCTCGGCCAGCCCGGCCGGCGACCATTTCCAGTCAATGGTGCGTTCACTTGGATCAGAGGACCCAGTCCATTCCACGTAAACGTAGCTTGCACACTGCCTCGTGGAGTCTGTACCACACTGGACTCGTACCGTGAGATGTCCAGCCCTACTATTAGCATTTACCAACTAAAAGTGGTACTCGTCTGGCCAGATCACCGTTTTCAAGTCGTTTAGGGTCGAAACGATGTGGCAACGGCGCCACGAGAGGCGCTGCAGGCGAGATGGTGCTGTGAGTGAAGCAAGTCGCATCGGTCGTCTGCTGCCATAGCACGTTAACGCCAAATTTCCCCGCACTGTCCTATGAGACACGTTCATCGTACGTCATACATTGATGTCTGCTGCTATTTCACGCAGCGTTGCTTGTCTGTCAGCGCTGACAATGCTACGCCACTGCTCTCCGTCGCTAAGGGAAGGCCGTCAGCCACTGTATGATCCGTGCTGAGAGGCCTGAAATTTTGTGTATTCGATACACTATTGACACTGTGGGTCACAGAACACTGAATTGCCTAACGGTTTACGAACTGGATTGTCCCATGCGTCAAGCTCCAATTCACGTTCTGCGTCCAAAATCTGAACCTTTTCACTTGATCATTTGGGTGCAAATGCCAACGCACTACCGTCTTATACTTTGCGTATGCGATACTACTGAAATCTGTATATGTGCTTATCGCTATTCCATTACTTCTACATCTATCCACATCTACATCTACAAGGATACTCTGCAAATCACATATGAGTGCATAGCAGAGGGTTCATCGAACCACCTTCACAATTCTCTATTATTCCAATCTCGCATAGCGCGCGGAAGGAATGAACACCGATGACTTCCCCTACGAGCTCTTATTTCCCTTATTTTATTGTGGTGATCGTTCTACCCTATGTAGGTCGGTGTCAACAAAATATTTTCGCGTTCGGAGGAGAAAGTTGGTGATTGGAATTTCGTGAGAAGATTCCGTCGCAACGAAAAACCTTTTTCTTTTGATGATTTCCAGCAGAAATCCTGTATCATTTATATGACACTCTCCCCCATATTTCGCTATAATACAAAAAGCGCTGCCTTTCTTTGAACTTTTTTGATGTACTCCGTCTGTCCTACCTGGTAAGAATCACACACCGCGCAACAGTATTCTAGAAGAGGACGGACAAGCGTAGTGTAGGCAGTTTCCTTAGTGGGTCTGTTACATTTTCTAAGTGTTCTGCCAATAAAACGCAGCCTTTGTTTAGCCTTCCCCACAACATTTTTCTATGTGTTCCTTATAATTTAAGTTGTTCGTAATTGTAATACCTAGGTATTTAGTCGAATTTACGGCTTTTAGATTAGACTGATTTACCGTGTAACCGAAGTTTAACGAGTTCCTTTTAGCATTCATGTGGATGGCCTCACACTTTTCGTTATTTAGGGTCAACTGCCACTTTTCGCACCATTCAGATATTTTTTTTTCCTAAATCTTTGTGCAGTTTGTTTAGATCTTCTGATGACTTTATTAGTCGATAAACGGCATCGTCATCTGCAAACAACCGAAGACGGCTGCTCAGATTGTCACTCAAATCGTTTATACAGATAAGGAACAGTAAATGTCCTGTAACACTACCTTGGTCGGCCAGAGTGGCCGTGCGGTTCAGGCGCTACAGTCTGGAGCCGAGCGACCGCTATGGTCGCAGGTTCGAATCCTGCCTCGGGCATGGATGTGTGTGATGTCCTTAGGTTAGTTGGGTTTAATTAGTTCTAAGTTCTAGGCGACTGATGATCTCAGAAGTTAAGTCGCATAGTGCTCACAGCCATTTGATTTGTACACTACTTTGAGGAACGCCTGAAATCACTTGTTTTACTCGATATCTTTCCGTCAGTTACTACTAACTGTGACCTCTTTGACAGGAAATCGCAAATCCAGTCACATAACTGAGACGATATTCCATAAGCACGCAATTTTACCTACGAGCCGCCTGTGTGGTACAGTGTCAAAAGCTTCCGGAAATCCAGGATACGGAATCGATCTGAAATCCCTTGTCAATAGCATCAGCACATCATGTGAATGAAGAGCTAGTTGTGTTTCACAGGAACGATGTTTTCTAAATCCATGTTGACTGTGTGTCAATAGACCGTTTCCTTCGAGGTTATTCATAACGTTCGAACACAATATGTATATATTACTACTCTCACTTCAGTGCATACGCGTGATTCAGAACCAACTTTTATTTCCTGCATATGAATTTAGAAATAAAAGGGTACTACAGTGCTTCTATTGGCGCACCTTTCGTAGTGACGTTATAACAAAAATTTTAAAGACTGTTGAAATAAAATGCAAAATCACTTGATGAATACAACTACCTAACTGTGTCGTTACAATACACACGCGTAAGGGCTGCCACGTGAAGGCCAATTACACGCTGAGATAACAGCGCCGTGTTGGGCGCGTCTCGCAACATGTTATTGGTGGTGGCGGCGCCCTATTCACGTCGACCCATTCAGGCAGGGCGGGCATTGTGCCGTGTATTACAGGTACAGGGCGCGCCTTGTCGTGGGCGCGAGCAGCTTCCCAAGTCACGGCTCAGGGAAATGGAAGCGTGTAGCCAGCATAAAAGTCTTCCTCCCAACAGCAAATCCAATTCACTTACTACAATTTCCAGAAATGCACTTTCGGTAATAGCACCAGAAACTAAGTAACATACTAAGCCCAAAGGGCAAAAAAATGTCGGTCTCCGTTTTAAAATAGCGCGCTGCTCGCTTTGGTGCACAACTAGTACCATGACATCATGTGACCGGACGTCATTGCCGTAAGTGGAGACGGGACAGAATTGTGTGATATTGCAACACCCCCAAATGTAAAGTTTAACCGGGTTTGTTAGGATGTCAACATGAAATTTCCAACGCAGCTACAGTGAATGATCTACCACTCACAGATATGTAAGATGGCACAAGCACAGTGGTAATACAGTGAGCTAAGATGAATGTCACAGCTTGTTAGTGACAATGGGGTGCAAATCCAACGGAAATTGCTGCACTTAGTAAGTGCTTGCAAATCTACTTCACTTTCCCAGATTAAAGGTAGCTGAGACGAACGCTCTCTCCTCGATAGCCTTCATAAAAGGATTGTCAATCAAGGGAGATAAAGGGCTGTCCAGGGCGACTCCGCCAGTCTGTTAAAAATATTCTTAATTGAACATAAAATAAGTTGAGGATAGAGCATGCTGAAACAAAGCAGTGGTATCCACCTCAAAGTTCTTTCTAATTTATGCCAAAGAATATACGAGAGGGACATTAAAGCTAACCAAATGGTCAGAAATGCTTTAATGGAGAGAACCCAATTTGTTGATACAGTCAGCTGAATTACGAATGTGCTGTGAGCAATTGTCCACCAACTGGTCGGAACTGCTTTAATGGAGAGAACCCAATTTGTTAATACAGTCAGCTGAATTACGAATGTGCTGTGAGCATTTGTCCACCAACTGTCTTAGCAAAGAAGCTGCAACGTTGCACGCTACTGGACATAATGGAACACTTTCCTTATGAATACCTGAAGTCCATACAAACTTGGTGGTGCACCATGTGGTCTTAACCACTCAGTGACCTCTTGCGACAAGGAATTCAGTAATGCAGAAACTTTTCATTGCACACGTCCTGTAGACTCTTAATCAATCCTCCTATAGGTGGATTCACTCTTATCATCATACATGTTGTTGTTGTGGTCTTCAGTCCTGAGACTGGTTTGATGCAGCTCTCCGTGCTACTCTATCCTGTGCAAGCTTCTTCATCTCCCAGTACTTACTGAAACCCACGTCCTTCTGAATCTGCTTAGTGTGTAAGTAGGCTGTTTATGTTTTCGCTATGTAAGTAGGCTGTTTATGTTTTCGCTATGTAAGTAGGCTGTTTATGTTTTCGCTATGTAAGTAGGCTGTTTATGTTTTCTTATTGGCAACGTTACGTAGCGCTCAATATGAAAATCACTGGCTGTGCTGTGTGCAGTCTGTGGCTGCTTTGCATTGTTGTAATACTCGCCATTGTAGTGTTAGGCAGCTGGCTGTGAACAGCGCGTAGCGTTGCGCAGTTGGAGGTGAGCCGCCAGCAGTGGTGGATGTGGGGAGAGAGATGGCGGAGGTTTGCAATTTGTCATGAACTGATATATATTATGACTTGTGATGATATTAAGGTAAATACATTGTTTGTTCTCTATTAATATCTTTCATTTGCTAACTATCCCTATCAGTAGTTAGTGCCTTTAGTAGTTTGAATCTTTTATTTAGCTGGCAGTAGTGACGCTTGCTGTATTGCAGTAGCTTGAGCAGCGAAGATTTTTGTGAGGTAAGTGATTTATGAAAGGTATAGTTTAATGTTAGTCAGGGCCATTCTTTTGTAGGGAATTTTGAAAGTCAGATTGCGTTGCGCTAACAAAAATATTGTGTGTCAGGTTAAGCACAGTCCTATATATAAATTGTTCAAAGGGGACGTTTCATATGTCGACCCTTAGCCGAGGATACCTCACTGGAATCTTCTGATTTTTTCTTGTAGTTTGTGTATTTAGTGTAGCTTTTGTTTATTGCTAGCGCGTAACTGTAGAGAGAATCTCCTTTGTAGTTGCAGCCTTTCATTGTTGTATAGTAAAACAGTTGTGGCATGCATGTAGATTTGCACCAAGTATTTCGCAGCTGCAATTAACTAGATATTATTTTCAGTGCTATGTTAATGTGTTCTCTTATTTTTGATCTTCAAATTGTGTTTTTCTGTGTTGTCGTGTGAAATATTGTGACAATAATGGCGTGTGAAAAACGTAATACTAGGCTCCAAAGTAAACTGAGAAATGACAGTGAAGACGAAAGCAGTGTGTTAGCGCCACCGAGTAGTGAATTAACTGATGTTCAAAGTAGTAATTTGGTAATTGTGAATAGGGAAATGGAGCGGGCGGCAAACAATGGCATGGACAGTGAAACAATTAGTGAAGAGGGAAGCATTATCGATCGATCGGTCGGCAACAGCTCGCCTCAGGAATCCGAAATGACAGGAAACAATCTCGCAAATACTGTAGATTCAGGTTTTGGATCCTCACCGTTTTCTCAAATAAGTCAAGACACATTTTCTGCTTGTCAAAATGTGAATGTTGCCGGTGCAAATGCACTGCCGAACAGCGTAGAGAAACAGATTCCAGACACTAATACATTATTATTGCAATTAATGCAACAAATGGAACAAAATCAGAGACAAACACAGCAACAGTTAGACACAGTGGAACAAAATCTCAAAAAGTTAGACACAATGGAACAAAATCAGAGACAAACACAGCAAAAGCTTCAAAAGTTAGACACAGTGGAACAAAATCTTAAAAAGTTAGACTCATTGGAACAAACACTTGAACAAACACGTGAAGATTTAACTACTGAGTTACATAACATTGAATCGAAATGTCAAAAAGTCTGTAATGACGTAAAAACACAAATTTGTGAGCATTTTCAACCTATTTTTTCGCGGCATGAAAATGCATTACAGAATCACGAAGCAGCCATAAAAGAACTGCAAATTATTGTTCATGAAAATCATGAGACCTTGCAAGCTAAATTTGACTCAGTTGCATCTACCGATTCGGTTACGCAACTTGCAAAAACTCAGGAAAACTTTAAGGACACAGTAGATACTCTGAAACTTGGTTCAGAAAAACACACTGAAGAAATAAGTACACTATCGGAGAAAGTAGCCGAACTTTCGGATCAGGTCACTAACTTATCTACAAAGGTAGATGATGATCTGAATGACACAAGACCCGTAGCCTTCACTGACACAGAAGAGTATGAACAAATAAGAAAATTCAAACAAAATCAGAATCAAATTAATACACAACACCAAAGAGAAATCCGGGAAGTACAAGATCAGCTGACACAGGTAATACAAGAATTACGTATTTCAGAGGACACTCGCGCTCCAACACGGGAAGAGGGACTTAGAAACACGGAAAAGCCGCAAAATAATAACACAGGGCATTTCGGAAATTATGAAAGAAATCGGCAATGTGCACCGAATTTTGAGTTGGAACCGCCGAAGCGACGTAACAATGACCGACATGCGACTCGCCGACATGATGATTTTGACTATAAGCTGTTCATTACTACACGTAAATTCAAAACGTTTAAGAATTCTGGCAACGACATTCATCCACAAGCATGGCTCCATCAGTTCTCTCATTGTTTTCCTCCCAACTGGTCGTTGGAACACAGATTAGAATTTATGTGTGGCTACTTAGAGAATGAACCAGCTGTAAGAATGCGATCGGTAATTCACGATTGCCACAGTGAAGGAGAGTTTTACCATGCCTTCCTCTCAGCATATTGGTCTCAAGCTACACAAGACCGTGTAAAACATAACATCGTAATGATGAAACACTTCGAACAATCTGAATTTTCCAGTCTTGTGAAATATTTTGAAGACATGTTGCACAAGAATCAATACCTGTCAAACCCATACAGCCCCTCAGAACTCATCCGCATTTGCTTAATCAAACTGCCTGAACATTTACGACATATTATTTTGGCAGGACGTTGCAAAGACGACATTGAAGCATTTCAGGGACTTTTACAAGAATTAGAAATTGACACTGACAATCGCGGAACGCGAAAGCAGGAACACAACAATTACAGGTCACATCCGTCGCAATTCCGCGATGAAAGAAGTAATAACTTGACACGACAAGGCTATTCTCACAACGCAAATCGTGACCAAAACAGACACCACCCATATGACAACCATTGGCAGAGTAATAGTTACAGAGAAAGATCGCATTTCCGTAGTAATGAATATGACAGAGATAACCATAGAAACAGACAATATGGTAATCAGAACTATTATTATCAAGGGAGACAGAATAATTTCAGACGCAACGGACCAGCGCGCAGTTACGATTCAGGGAGAAATTCTCCACCACATGACCGACACGAAAGAAACTGTGTAAACTACCGACAAAACGACAGACCTGAATTCCATCCGAACTGGCGAGCTTTAAACAGAGCTGGGCCCTCTCGGCAAGGCGAATTTGTGGAAGTTAGGCCTCCTAATCCCAGTAACGACGCGCGGCAACAAAGAGACAGACAATGACTCGCACCGCAGGCATACACGTGCGCCGGCTGGCTCCGAGAAAAATAACATTATATCTGGTACTGCTAATGAGATTTTAATGCAACATTTTGGTTTACTTGAAAATACATTCCGGATTTAAAGTACTTTCTGTGAGATACCAGATGAGACAATAGTTAGTTTATGTGACAGCTACACGATTTTTATCACGACGCTACTAATGAGTGACAATTTACAATGTTGCTTTTGCGGTGTATCTGTTTTATATCTGCACAGTTTTCTGAATTCTTCTGGAAATCAAAACATGTTTTATTAGTAACTTTTGTGGTATAGCTACAAGGAGACAGCCTTTTCCATAGCACAACAATACGTTACAGCACAGTACTTTCATCATCACAACAATAAGCGTAATAACTAAGATATCTCTACGCAAAGCATTTCACTTTTGTTTATCATGAGGTAAGTACATTGGCTTCTGCAGAACTTAGCTTTTGGAGGAAAATAACTACGACACTTTCACAGAGATTAACTTACAACAATATGCACATTTAGCGCTACAGGACACGCATTTCAGTGATTAATTTTGTACTTAAAACATTTATTTTTAAAGATTTTTGAATTACAAAGAAAGTTTTCAGTGATACATTTCATTTCATTGCTGTAATCTGTAACACCTGAGGGTATAATTACATTAATCCTCAGGGGGGTACACGCTTACTTTGTGTACCATGTGTTTGGCAAGCACAAGGAGCCCTAGCTAATATGGTATTTGCTTATACAACTTTACACATCGGTACCATATTTCTCTAACACACAAATTACACAGCTATCTGATCATTTAACTGAGAGATAAACATGTTTTTTACTACATCAGTGACAGATGTTTACGCAATTACACCGTTGGATAACTTCACACTTATGAAACTGTATTTTGTCTGTTCATTGTAAACTGTTCATATTTTTTTGGAACCATTGTGATACTATGAGAGCTTTGAATGATGTATTTGGTAAAGGGATTATGATTTTTAAAGTACGTTTGAGGCAGATGACACTTTTGACATGAGCAGAGAATTTTTTTAATTATTGGAGGAAGTTACGACGATTTTGAGATTTGACTGAAGTGTTATGATGTTATTATTACGACGACGATGTGTATTATGTTGTTGAGGAATGTTTATTATGCTACGTATTTCTCACGATGAAATATTGAAGAAGTGTCGACGAATATGTATATGTATAATGAGGTAAGGAATAATGAGTAGTGTTTAGGGACTCTGATTTATGAAAAGGATGTTGGAAACCAAGAATCGTACTTTAAGAGTTATGACATGTGTGAATCATGTGTGAATGTATCACAATGCCACTGAAAATTTTTTTGGACACTGTTATATTTATAGGGTTTTGTTTCTACAGATTTGCAACGCTAATTCTTGACCTGTGAAATATTTTTATATGAGACTACCACGGTAGCAGAATCTCCTGTCGTAAATATTTCCGTACGAAAGTTAAGTGACCACCTGCACGTAATGCGTCGCGGGCACCCAGCTGTGTCAGACGCCTGGAGAAAAAGCCATTATTGCGAGCCCTTTTCAGCGGCACAGGTAGAACAAAAAAGGGGACGTGGGACGTGTCAAACACCTGGAGAACAAGCCATTAGGGTGTGCCTTTCATCGCTAATGCGACACCCTCGTTACTTGAAAACATATGATTACTCGCACTTTGTGCTAATTACTGAAATGCTTATGAATTGATGGGAAATATTCGTACATCTGCACACCTGATTACGACAAGCGTCTTTCTACGAGAGTTGAGAGAATTTCTACTAACTTATGAAATGTCACATGACTATTGAATGATATTTTTATGCTTTGGTTTGCGTAACTGCTTATTTCATTTGATACCTGTTTTTCAGCTGTGTTGCAGCATTGCTTTTATAAAATGAAATGCATTTGCTAATGTGAACACTTTCTGTCAACAGATCTATTAAATAATTATTTTATGATCCACATTCTTTAAAAAAAAAAGGAGCACTTGGAAAGGAAAGAACAATAAGAAGGAACTAATAACAGCAACACATAATTTTCTTTTCAAGTACTTGGTAATTTCTTTTGTAGAATAAATTGTGATGCATCACTCTAATGTTAAGATGTGACATAGGTATTAGACATGGCCATTTTAGTGTAATATTTTTTTTGCTTGCGCTATGTCATGTTTAGGTATAAGTTGCTGCTGTTTGCCAGGCATAGTGTTATTGAATTTGACTTTTGCTCATTTATGCTGCTAGCTTTGCCAATTTGCATTTTTTTTTGCATTGCTGTTTGTGTTGATTTGTTATGTGATGCTGCATTGCCTCGTCCCTTAGTTTAGCATCTGAGCTCAGTAGATTTAAGTTAGCTTAAGAGGGGGTAGCCTCTAAGAGAATGAGTTGCGATGAATTGGAAGAAATGCATTGAGAATTAATACGAAAAAAGTACATAAAACAGGTTTAGGTAGGATTTTCTTGGAAATAAATGTTGAGGTAAGAAATGTGTGAACATATAAATACAGGAAGCATGCTTAGATAGAATTTTTTTTGGTGGAAACAGAGGATGAAATAAGAGGAAAGATATATGAAGTTTTGGGTTGGACTGCAGTACCAAATGTTACACTGAAAACGAACCCTGTCCTTTCCTATTGGTGTTATCCCACTATGTGTTTGTGTACCCTTGAGTATTTGTTTTCTTCCTGTCTCTGTGTACTGTTTCATAGAATTTTTTTTCTCTTCTAATACTAAGCTATATTCACTATGAGGAGGAATACTGTTATCCTCAAATATAAGTTGCATTAATAATATGTTATTTTCTTTGTAAAGTTGTTTACAATTCTGTTCTGTTTCAATGTTCATGTGTGAAATTAATGTTTCGAAAACTATTCTCATTATTTTATGTATGTACTTATGTCACTATTTTTGTAACACTGATGTATATGTTTATTTCTATTCTTTTGTAAAGCCTGTACTACAAATGTTATCTGTATTATTATGTTTTTAATGATGTATTTTGTACCTTTGTAATTGTATTCTTATGTTATAACATTGTAATTGTCACCAGTTCATGACATTATTAACTTGTTAGTTACATTTGACTGCACACGTTTCTGTTGGTCATAGTATGTGGACAGTATGTGAGAAGTAGGGACTGTTAGTGTTTGCACGTGTGTTAATAACTCAGCAAGGGACTGGATAACAGCATTGCTGGTTCTAAGGACAATTTCAAAAACTTTGTGAGTGCACAAGTGGTGGTTTATGGACTTGCTATATTATCCGCAAGACTCTTCAATGGTGATTGTGCACCTGCACAGTCACAACAGATGGCTGCTGGCCATCTCTACAAGGACTACAGTGGGTCTGCATCTTTGATGGCCCACCAATACCGTAATCTCTACAAGGACTACAGTGGGTCTGCACCTCTGGTGGCCCACCAATACCACAATCTCTACCAGGACTCCAGTGGGTCTGCTCTGTGATGACCTACCTACCAATATTCTTCAAAACTTCGAATGACTCTGCTGTGGGTTTGCTCCATTGTGGCCCATTACCTGTCAGCATGTCAAGAGTCAGCACTGTCTTTCCATTGGAAGGACAACACTACTTCTTCAAGACTGCATGGAAATCCACTACTTCCGTGTGCATTTTCTTTTACTGCTCAGACTTTGAGAAAAAACACTGCTATTCTACTGTTATGTACGATTAGGACTGTCTTTATGGACTGTGAGAAAATTTTAGCTTTTGACCAACATAATATCAATAAGTGTGTGCATTTGATTTCTTTGTTATTGTAATTATGAAAAATTTTTCAAATCTGTATTGGCCACTGCCCAATCCCATTTGTAAAATTTTTTGTGGGGAGTATGGGGGCTATGTAAGTAGGCTGTTTATGTTTTCGCTATGTAAGTAGGCTGTTTATGTTTTCGCTATGTAAGTAGGCTGTTTATGTTTTCGCTATGTAAGTAGGCTGTTTATGTTTTCTTATTGGCAACGTTACGTAGCGCTCAATATGAAAATCACTGGCTGTGCTGTGTGCAGTCTGTGGCTGCTTTGCATTGTTGTAATACTCGCCATTGTAGTGTTAGGCAGCTGGCTGTGAACAGCGCGTAGCGTTGCGCAGTTGGAGGTGAGCCGCCAGCAGTGGTGGATGTGGGGAGAGAGATGGCGGAGGTTTGCAATTTGTCATGAACTGATATATATTATGACTTCTGATGATATTAAGGTAAATACATTGTTTGTTCTCTATTAATATCTTTCATTTGCTAACTATCCCTATCAGTAGTTAGTGCCTTTAGTAGTTTGAATCTTTTATTTAGCTGGCAGTAGTGACGCTTGCTGTATTGCAGTAGCTTGAGCAGCGAAGATTTTTGTGAGGTAAGTGATTTATGAAAGGTATAGTTTAATGTTAGTCAGGGCCATTCTTTTGTAGGGAATTTTGAAAGTCAGATTGCGTTGCGCTAACAAAGTATTGTGTGCCAGGTTAAGGACAGTCTTGTATAATTGTTCAAAGGGGACGTTTCAAGTGTATCCATATCTTCGTCTCCCTCTACAATTTTTACCCTCCACGCTGCTCTCCAATGCTAAATTTGAGATCCCTTGATGCCTCAGAACATGTCCTACCAACCGGTCCCTTCTTCTTGTCATGTTGTGCCACAAACTCCTCTTCTCCCCAATTCTATTCAATACCTCCTCAGTAGTTATGTGATCTACCCTTCTAATCTTCAGCATTCTTCTGTAGCACCACATTTCGAAAGTTTCTATTCTCTTCTTGTCCAAACTATTTATCGTCCATGTTTCACTTCCATACATGGCTACACTCCATACAAATACTTTCAGAAATGACTTCCTGACACTTAAATCTATACTCGATGTTAACAAATTTCTCTTCTTCAGAAACGCTTTCCTTGCCATTGCCAGTCTACATTTTATATCCTCTCTACTTCGACCATCATCAGTTATTTTGCTCCTCAAATAGCAAAACTCTTTCCTACTTTAAGTGTCTCATTTCCTAATCTAATTCCCTCAGCATCACCCGACTTAATTGGACTACATTCCATTATCCTCGTTTTGCTTTTCTTGATGTTCATCTTATATCCTCCCTTCAAGAAACTGTCCATTCCGTTCAACTGCTCTTCCAGGTCCTTTGCAGTCTCTGACAGAATTACAATGTCATTGGCTAACCTCAAAGACTATATTTCTTCTCCATGGATTTTAATTCCTACTCCAAGTTTTTCTTTTGTTTCCTTTACTGCTTGCTCAATATACAGATCGAATAACATCGGGGATAGGCCACAACCATGTCTCACTCCCTTCCCAACCGCTGCTTCCCTTCCATGCCCCTCGACTCCTGTAACTGCCATCTGGTTTCTGTACAAGTTGTAAATAGCCTTTCGCTCCTTGTATTTTACCCCTGCCACCTTTAGAATTTGAAAGAGAGTATTCCAGTCAACATTGTCAAAAGCTTTCTCTAAGTCTACAAATGCTAGAAATGTAGGTTTGCCTTTCCTTAATCTATTTTCTAAGATAAGTCGTAGGGTCAGTATTGCCTCACGTGTTTCAACATTTCTGCGGAATCCAAACTGATCTTCCCCGAGGTCGGCGTCTACCAGTTTTTCCATTCGTCTGTAAGGAATTCGCGTTAGTGTTTTGCAGCTGTGACTTATTAAACTGATAGTTCGGTAATTTTCACATCTGTTAACGCCTGCTTTCTTTGGGATTGGAATTATTATATTCTGAGGGTATTTCACCTGTCTCATACATCTTGCTCACCAGATGGTAGAGTTTTGTCAGGACTGGCTCTCCCAAGGCCGTCAGTAGTTCTAATGGAATGTTGTCTACTCCCGGGCCCTTGTTTAGACTCAGGTCTTTCAGTGCTCTGTCAAACTCTTCACGCAGTATCGTATCTCCCATTTCGTCTTCATCTATATCCTCTTCCATTTCCATAATATTGTCCTCAAGTACATCGCTCTTGTATAGACCCTCTATATACTCCTTCCACCTTTCTGCTTTCCCTTCTTTGCTTAGAACTGGGTTTCCATCTGAGCTCTTGATATTCATACAAGTGGCTCTCTTTTCTCCAAAGGTCTCTTTAATTTTCCTATAGGCAGTATCTATCTTACCCCTAATGAGATAAGCCTCTACATCCTTACATTTGTCCACTAGCCATCCCTGCTTAGCCATTTTTCACTTCCTGTGAATCTCATTTTTGTGACGTTTGTATTCCCTTTTGCCTGCTTCATTTACTGCGTTTTTATGTTTTCTCCTTTCATCAATTAAATTCAATATTTCTTCTGTTAGTCAAGGATTTCTACTACCCCTCGTCTTTTTACCTAGTTGAACCTCTGCTGCCTTCACTACTTCATGACTCACAACTACCCATTCTTCTTCTACTGTATTTCTTTCCCCCATTCCTGTCAATTGTTCCCTTATGCTCTCCCTGAAACTCTGTACAACCTCTGGTTCTTTCAGTTTATCCAGGTCCCCTCTCCTTAAATTCCCACCTTTTTGCAGTTTCTTCAGTTTTAGTCTACAGTTCAAAAGCAATAGATTGTGGTCAGAGTCCACATTGGCCCCTGGAAGTGTCTTACAATTTAAAACCTGGTTCCTAAATCTCTGTCTTACCATTACATAATCTATCTGATACCTTCTAGTATCTCCAGGATTCTTCCATGTATACAGCTTTCTTTTATGAATCTTGAACCAAGTGTTAGCTATGATTAAGTTATGCTCTGTGCAAAATTCTACCAGGCGGCTTCCTCTTTCATTTCTCTCCCCCAATCCATATCCACCCACTATGTTTCCTTCTCTCCCTTTTCCTACTCTCGAATTCCAGTCACCCATGACTATTAAATTTTGTCTCCCTTCTCTACCTGAATAATTTCTTTTATATCGTCATACATTTCATCAATTTCTTCATCATCTGCAGAGCTAGTTGGCATATAAACTTGTACTACTGTAGTAGGCATGGGCTTCGTGTCTATCTTGGCCACAATAATGCGTTCACTATGCTGTTGGTAGTAGCTTACCCGCACTCCTATTCTTTTATTCATTATTAAACCTACTCCTGCATTACCCCTATTTGATTTTGTATTTATAACCCTGTATTCACCTGACCATAAGTCTTGTTCCTCCTGCCACTGAACTTCACTAATTCCCACTATATCTGGATTCAACCTATCCATTTCCCTTTTTAAATTTTCTGACCTACCTGCCCGATTAAGGGATCTGACATTCCACGCTCCGATCCGTAGAACGCCAGTTTTCTTTCTCCTGATAACGATGTCCTCTTGAGTAGTCCCCGCCCAGAGATCCGAATGGGGGACTATTTTACCTCCGGAATATTTTACCCAAGATGACGCCATCATCATTTAACCATACAGTAAAGCTGCATGCCCTCGGGAAAAATTACGGCTGTAGTTTCCTCTTGCTTTCAGCCGTTCGCAGTGCCAGCACAGCAAGGCCGTTTTGGTTAGTGTTACAAGGCCAGATCAGTCATCCAGACTGATGCCCCTGCAACTACTGAAAAGGCTGCTGCCCCTCTTCAGGAACCACACGTTTGTCTGGCCTCTCAACAGATACCCCTCCGTTGTGGTTGCACCTAAGGTACGGCCATCTGCATCGCTGAGGCACGCAGGACTCCCCACCAACGGCAAGGTCCATGGTTCATGGGTGTAGGTCATACATAGTACGAGGGAACAAAATGCTTGCATTACCTTTATCATACTTCAGTACCACTACATCAGTGTTCTTCTTTAGATTTCGTAGTGCTGCTCTTTCTGCAGAGGTTAAGTTACGACGTTGATGAGGAGCTTTCAAAAGATCACGGCAAATGTCCCTTCTTGTTTCTTCTACAGTATCCGAAGGAAGATGTCGCACGACTTCTTCAACACAACTCAGAAAGCTAATTAAAGGCGGTGCAATAGTGTAAGTGCAAAGCTGAATTCCTTGCTTAATACAGCGGCGCATCTACCAAATTTTTCTCCGTGAAATTAAGAACGGAATGACGTGCATCGCGGGGAATGGCAGCGCGGTTTGAGGCACAATGTCACGGATTGCGCGGCCCCTCCCGCCGGAGGTTCGAGTCCTCCCTCAGACATGGGTGTGGGTGTGTGTGTTGTTCTTAGAGTAAGTTACTGTAAGAAGTGTGTAAGTAATCATTTTGGTTCCTCAGGAAATCACGCATTTCAAAATTTTTGGAACAACGTGCAGTTACTTGTTGTGGCGACGGCAGCTGTGGTAACATACGATCAGATTTTGATACCTGCAGAAAACCTGCTTCCTCATGGATCCAGTCGAGCTCGGACGCTGTCACTCCATGGACCCAGTCCGATGATACAGGAGTAAGGTGCTTTGCAACTTTTAGATGTAACTGGTACAATTCTTCTGAAATGGTATACAGTCTTCATCTTGAATAGTAAATTCTCTCTTTAACAACAGCATGACTACCCTAAAGAGATCGCCTACATAGAGACAGTGTTCAGAAAAAAATGGATATTCAACGTAGCAGATTAACAGATCACAAGTCACTGTCATTTAAAACCAAGAATCACCGAGAAGATAAAGAGGACAATATTGCACCAACATTTTTAGCTTTTCTTAATTTTGTGGGCCACATTTCGTTTAAAATAGCAAGAATCCTCTACAAATTTTAGGTGAAAGCGGTTTTCCGTCCACCGTATAAGACTGCAGACCTTTTGGGATCAGTGAAGACTTGCCATTGCCAAATCTGTAATTTACAAAATACCTTGTTAGCGTGATAGGACAAACCATAGGCACAGTGAAAGAAAGCTGCACTGAGCAACAACGTTGCACTCGCTCTACTGCTGCTCCCGTCCCAACTCCCCTCGCTCTACATACGACGACCCGGAAATACTAGATGCCTCTCCAAAGATGGTACCACAGTACGCGCTATCGATAAGCGCTGCTGCTGCCACTCACGGACAGACAAGGCGAGCTAACGTAGTGGCGCCAGTGAACACACTAAGAAACGAGACGTCACTATCGCTGTTACAAGATGCCAAGATACGAACGGCATCAACGCGAGCTGCACACGGCTCAGATAGCGCTTCATTATTATAAGAAAGATTGGACTAAGCGTCAATGACTTGAACCATAGCTCACAGTGTTATGCACGAAGAACTTGTCGAGTCCAATAACTTCACATAAAAACTTCATTAAGACTGTAGACAAAACTGGTAAAGTATTTCTCTATTTGCGCGAGAAATTTCCACGTCTTAGTGAGGCGAAAATAAAACATATTGTTTTCGTGGGATCCCAGATACAATGACTGTAGAAAGAGGAGCATATCAACACAATCCTAAAAGTTAGCCTGGTATGCCTTGGTTCTAGTGTCAATAAACTTCCTACGAAATAAGAGAGCAAAAAACTATAAGGATATTGTGGCAAATCTGCACTGCTACAACAGACTGGGTAGCACGGTGTCCTTAAAATTACATTTCCTAGATTCTGACTGGGACTTTTCTATTTTTTTTAATCTTATGGGACTTAACTGCTATGGTCATCAGTCCCTAAGCTTACACACTACTTAACCTAAATTATCCTAAGGACAAACACACACACCCATGCCCGAGGGAGGACTCGAACCTCCGTCGGGAGCAGCCGCACAGTCCATGACTGCAGCGCCTAAGTCCGCTCGGCTGATCCCGCGCGGCTGGGACTTCTTTCCTGACCGCTGTGGTGCTGTAACCGACGGGCACGGAGAACGCGACCAGCAGCAAATTTCAGACACAGAAGTAAGATACCAGGAAAGTGGAGTGCATCAATGTTAGTCCATCACTGCAAGACAGCAATCGGATTGCAGTAAACTACAAACTCCAGGCAAAGCGGTTGCGTCTTCAATGACCTTCCTCCAAGGGATGCATAAACTTATACAGGGTGTCCGGAAGTTCCCGTTACAGACTTCTAGGACTTTAAAATAAATGACCGATGGAAAGAGGAATGGGAGAGCAGAACAGCAGTAAACTGCCACAGTATGCCATGCATCTTTAGTAAACCAAAAGGATTTGATTGCCCTCGCAAAGTTTGGTCAACTCTTAATCGCATCAGAACCAACTGTGGGAGATGCGCCGGCTCCTTACACAGATGGGGTAAACTTCCTTCGGCCGCTTGCGACTGTGGCGCTGAGAGACAGACGGTCAAACACATCGTGCAGGAATGCCCACTAAGGGCATACGAGGGTGATCCACAGGATTTCCTAATGGCGACCCAAGAGGCAATCGACTATTTATTATCTAAGCCCGACGTCTGCTTGTGATTGCTCTTCTGTGAGTGTAAATTTACAATTGGCGGTGTCCTTATATACAAACTGTTATTTATTGCTCTGTTTATACATATGTGATTTTTTTTAAATCGTGTTGTTTCTGTAATTTTTACTGTGATGTTATGAGCCATACGCTAAATAAATAAATAAATAAGGACTTGTAGAGGAGAGTGAGTAGATAATGTTTTGAACTGGAACCCATGTCTGGAAACCTTTTCCGTGCTACATCAATTTGAAAAAAAGTTCGTAATGCGATCCCTTTTACAAGTGATTGATTAGGCATGACTCAGTATCTCATTTATTTTACAGTTCCACTCTTTAAAAGCCAAAGAAATAGTTCGTGTACTCGTTGACGGATTTTCTTCAACGTGATGCAGTATCACATCTTCCAATTCTGGTGTGCTGCGTCTCCTTGAAGCACCACAGACACCACTGCTGACGGTGAAAGTACCCGTAATTGTATCAAAACGAATATGCGACGGTGTCAGACGTTGTAGAGAACGATCTTGATAAAGGCGACCTGAAGCTCTTCCATATCTGTAAGCTTCGCCATTCAGAAGAATCATTTCGATTCAGTCTGCAAACATGTGCTCAATCTTGTTGTTCGAACACTCACACACACGTGAGTGAGGCTCGAACAAGGTAGGATGAACCAGACGTAGCATAGACGTCAGATGATATCAGCGAATCTGACGTAACCACCCCCCCCCCCCCCTCCCCGCCACTATGACTTCCCCGTTGCATACCCCATCTAGCAAATATGTCTAAAAACGGTTGTAGCACAGAAGGTACGTTTCCAGACAATGGTTCCTGTGCAGCATATTGTGCACTCACTCCCCTCTGTAACGCCTAGAAGTTTGTAATGGGAATTTCACAACATCTTGTACAAGCAGTAATGTATGTTGTCATGACTTCGAAACGAAAGCTTATCTTTCATTTTCATTAACATTTTCGTTGTCAGCATACCCGAAAATGTAATTATAAGCTGTTTCATGCCTTTTACAGAAAAAAAGTGAAATATTCCTGGGTAGTTTGATCAGTTTTTTTTAAAGCCAGTTTTTACTTTGCTGGTAATGCATCGTCTCGCAGAGACGACTACAGTGTGGGAAGTCGCTGGTGGTGCTGCGCCCTACCTATCCCCTTTAAGGGTCGCCCAGCCATCCATTTGGCGCGGCGGGCAGAGCCGCCGGCTAAATCCACCTTGGGCCCGGCGCCTATCGGCGGCCCATTAAGCCTAATACCGGCCCAGGCAGCACGATCCACGCCGTTAAGATTCGTGTCGGCCGCCAGCAGCAGTCGCTGTTAGCCTCCGTATCTGGCGGCAAAAACCCTGCTCCCGTCCCGGCTCAACCACTGGGCTTGCATAAGCCTCCAAACCACAATGTGATTAGAGTTACTCTGCCAGGATATCCGATGCACCGAAACGGCATTATGACCTCGTCCTAGATGTTATGGTTTACAGGATTTGCAATTGGTATCAGTGTATTACCATCAACAAAGATGCTGTTGCAAAGAAACTAGGCAAAGGCGGACGAAAAATTGTTATAAGTAATGTCACAAATACGCTCACTGAAACCTGTTGTGAGAATTGATACGGAACGATGTAAATAATTAATGTTGCGTGACCGGCCTGGCGGCATCCATTTTGAAACCTGTTGCCAGAACATTTTGAATCGCGCATTTGGCTTTCAAGGGGAACAGAGGACACCAGCTAGGGTGAATGCGACCATATGCAGCCGACTTACAGGTCCTTTCTGATAGGTTCACTCTGATGTAGCTGATCCAAGCCCATAAACTGGCGTGCAAAACTGAACGACGAAAGCAACTTTTGTATGGCGTGTCACTGCCAAGTAACAAAGCTCGATAAAATTTGGACCATACTACATTACCGTTATAAGATGTATACAAAGGGTAAAGTAATTCAAGTTTTGTTAGAAAATATTATATTGAACCAGAGATGGTCAAATGTAGTATCGACCGTGTAGTAGCGTCGCTGCTCAACAGCGATCGCTGATTCAGGGTATTACGGCTAATGTCTTAGAGCAAGTAACCTCAGATCGGGAGATGTATGGAGGACTCTCAAGTGTAAAGACGTGTTGTATCTCACTTGTGCTAGATATAACCTTACTCGCTATGGGCAGTAATGATTTTTTCTTTGCAAAATACTATGTTATTTTCTAACTGTAAAGCCGGCCGGAGTGGCCGAGTGGTTCTAGGCGCTATAGTCTGGAACCGCGCGACCGCTACGGTCGCAGGTTCGAATCCTGCCTCGGGCGTGAATGTGTGTGATGTCCTTAGTTTAGTTAGGTTTAAGTAGTTCTAAGCTGATGACCTCAGAAGTTAAGTCCCATCGTGCTCAGAGCCATTTTTCTAAGTGTAAAAGGATTCTTAACGGAAGTTGGAGATAATTAAGGTAAAGAAAGTTGCTTTGTTACGAATGCAATGCGGGTATTCATGAGTGATTATTGAGACAATGTATCGCATTCACATCCAATGATTTTGTCCAGCTCATTTTTAATGTATAACCAGTTTAGTAAGTGTGTTAATCGTAAGCAATTTTAATTCAGAAAGAGTCAAAGTACAACTTTTGAAGTTAATGACATACTGTTACTTACCCCAAGTCAATATTAGTTCCGAGACCGATGTCATTGTAATTAACTGTTTTTCGGCAGAACTTATTGTCTCAGTCATATTCGATTTAATTAAAATCCTAAGCAACAGCCTTGCATAGTGACTGTTTGCTAACTATGCTACATAAAGTACCAACAGAGAGAAGTGCTAAGAGCGTTACCGTTGC
Source organism: Schistocerca piceifrons (assembly GCF_021461385.2). Classification (NCBI taxonomy): domain Eukaryota; kingdom Metazoa; phylum Arthropoda; class Insecta; order Orthoptera; family Acrididae; genus Schistocerca; species Schistocerca piceifrons. The sequence goes on along the minus strand of NC_060139.1, from coordinate 685,561,214 downwards.
ACAGATGAAGATAAGAAATTTTATTATTTCAGGGATAGCGTTCATTATGCACAGGGACCATATTTTTCAAATTGATTAAGTTTGTTTTATTACCAGGGCCAACTCCTAATCAATAGCGTTCCAACAGATTCAGTTTTTGTGGTATGTAAATTCATGCAGTTTTTTGTGGTTTAAAGTTATTGACAGTTTACATTCTAGCAGCTAAATTAAATTTACATTCTCGCAGTCTGAATAGTTCAGTACAGCGCGAAACGCATAAGCGACGAGATAAAATACACGTTCAGATGCCATTCTCATTCTAACAGTTGTGTTTCAGACTACTGTCACGTAATTTCAATCATACTTCAAACATACGCGTTTTACCTATTTCAAACGTACATGTTCCACCTTAAAGAAGGAAAATGGAAACAAATGGCACTTTTATTGAAGGGCAATAATTACGGTGAATTCAGCGCAGTTCGTAACGGTCCCATAGACACTGAAAAAGGTAGAACATGGTTTTTATTAGAGTCAATGATCGCTACGGACAGCAGTGCACTTCTGCAACTTGCTCTCATGATGGCCAGTAGGTTGGTAACGAGTTTTTGTGGCAAGATGTTCCATTCTTCCACCTTCACAATTCCTAGAAGCTTGTTTGTGCACGCGGACGTGCTGCGGTAACGTCTCTCCAATGCATTCCACGCGTGCTCGATGAGATTTAAATGGGGGGAAGTGGCCTCAAGACCACAACAGTGGAGTTGTCCTGATAAGATGATAAATGAATCTGCCTTCAGTAACCGCCATATGTCATATTCGAAAATGAAAATAACTTGGTATTTTGATGTGATGTACAGGAACTAATGGCAGCTGTGAGCAAAGTCGGTAAAAGTGATGAATGGAGGATGTTCATCGACTCCAGCAAAGAAAGTCTCAAGTATGTGCCACTGCATAATGTCAACATGTTACCATCGATTCCGACTGTATATGCAGCTTAAATGAGACCAGTCTATTCCCGAATAGCCTGTCGCTCTGTGAGCTCCTTTAAATGTGCTGTTCGTAGCCGTCGCGCATTGTCATCCATAAAAATGTAGCCGATTGCGCCCGTGAAAAGACTGGCGTGGGGGAGGAGTGTGAATAACGTTGACAGTGTTCAAAGATTTCGAGATCAGTACGGTTATGCAGCGTTATCCCTCTTCAAATCATTCCAAATGGACCAACAAATAGATCATGTTCGACAGTGTTTGTGCCTGCGTTGTGTGTTCCCACTTCTCACCAATGAGGATACGTTCAGCATGGGCAATGGGTGACCACAACGAACATCGCAAGTGGAGGAGCTCCTAGGACGAGAGAGAGGATATTCAGTGAATGGAATTGCCCGCCGGTTCCCCGATCTAAATCCCATCGAGCGCGAGTGAGATGCGATGGAGAGGCGTATTCCAGTCTCTCCACATCCACCAGCGACCACACAAAAGTTGCCAACAGTGGAGGAATGGAACGCCCTGCCAACCTTGTACGACCAGCATGAGAGCATACTGCAGAGCATGAATTAGGCCCGTATCACACTAGGACACTGGTGATGGCCACCAGCGACGGTCACCGATAGAGATACATTCGTTTGAACTGGAGCAGTGACTCACCATCGCCACATGTGACGGTCACGGTCATTGTATTCCCAGCAGTCACCGCCGGACATGCGTTAGTTTGAATTGGAGTGTTCACATTAGGACACAATCACACTCGAAGATTTTATAAGTGAAGTAGAAAGTCGTCCCACTATTTGGGATGTCAAAAGCGATGACTATAACAACAAAGTGGTGGCTAGGAGGGTAGTAACCTTCAAGCACATTTGCATCCGTCGCCCCCTTTTCTTCTGGGTTTTAAGGCGTTCCGCCTTATGGCCCGAAAAATAGAGTTAAAATATTATTCTTAGTTACAATTATTTACGCATATGGGGCTACTACAATAATTAATTTTATTTATTTATTATACTGTTATAGAAGTACAAGTTCCTGACACACTATAATTTTAATTGTAAGTTCCAGTCAGTTCAGTGAATCGAATAATGTGACTTCTTACAGTTAACATAGTAATAATTGTACAACGCACATCATAAATACAATGCCAGATGAACAGTGAGACCTTAAAACATTAACGTTGAAGTAACATTTCTAGCAATTACATTTTTCAGCTGCCAAGCCACTTCATCTTCAGCGCTAACGAAGTAGTTTGAAAAGTCATCTCTGATACTGTTCGCAATATTTCCTCCACGGACTAAACTGGTTCAAATGGGTCTAAGCACTAAGGGACTTAACATCTGAGGTCATCAGTCCCCTAGAACTTAGAACTACCTCAACCTAAGTAACCTAAGAACATCACTCACATCCATGTCCGAAGTTGGATTCGAACCTGCGACCGTAGCGGTCGCGCGGTTCCAAACTGAAACGCCTAGAACCGCTCGGCTACAGCAGCTGGCTCCACGGACTGAACGAGGTGAAATGTCCTGCAATTCATGAGTAGTTAACATAAACTGTATAAAATAATTCTTTCTCCAGCCGATCATGTAGCAGTGGATGTAGGTGTGATAAACATTTTGTCTTCATTGTCCTCGTCCTCCTCGTCCTCCTCCTCCTCCTCCTCCTCCTCATCTCCCTGCTTAAAAGTTCCAACAAAAGTTCCTCCTCACTCGAGTCGATTTCACTAACTAGTCAGTTGGAAATTCCTGCGGTGTTGGACACCGGTGATCCAGGATTGTTCACCACAATTACCGGTAACTGTCACTGACGACCGTCACCATTGTCCCGGTGTGAAAAGGGCCTCAGAGTCCATGATGATACACACCCAATTAAGGTCTATGTCCCGCCTATTGTAATTTCCAGTAAACCATCAAATACTGCAGTGTGTTCAGTTTATTTGGTGTCTTTGAACAGAAGTGTCATTTCTATTGTTTTCATTGCGACTTTCTTGCAGTTACCTTCTGTACTGTACTGTAGCAGTACTTTCTACGTATGGTCCAAGTTTCGTCGAATTGTATTACTTGGTAGTGATGTATCATGCGAAAGTTAGTTTCCTCAGTAAGGTTGCACACCAGTGTACCATGGTTTGTGAGTGATTTTGTACACTTTTTACGACATCAATTCTCGGCATTTTATGGATACTGCATATCACTCGAAGCGAGTGGTTTATATGCACGACAAGAGAAGTAAAAAGTCTACCTGAAGTTTGCAGCGGATATTGGAGAAGAAAGAAAGTGAATAAAGGAATGATCCATTAGTTAAAATAAGTTACTGTGCAGTATTATTGACACCATTTAACCAGAAAGAATAATGGTGAGACACAATTACCGTGCAGACACAACATATGTGAAAAACATTTCTAATAAAACACAAAACTGAGAAGAGCACCGTCGCCCTATATAATTACAGTTAGTCATTAAAACATAATGTCATGGCCGGCCACTGTGGCCGAGTGGTTCTAGGCACTTCACTCTGGAACCGCGCGACCGCTACGGTAGCAAGTTCGAATCCTGCCTCGGGCATGGATGTGTATGATGTCCTTAGGTTAGTTAGGTTTAAGTAGTTCTAAGTTCTAGGGGACTGATGAAAAATGGTTCAAATGGCTCTGAGCACTATGGGACTTAACTTCTAAGGTCATCAGTCCCCTGGAACTTAGAACTACTTAAACCTAACTAACCTAAGGACATCACACACATCCATGCCCGAGGCAGGATTCGAACCTGCAACCGTAGCGGTCGCGCGGTTCCACACTGTAGCGCCTACAACCGCTCGGCCAAAACGGCCGGCAGGGGACTGATGACCTCAGATGTTAAGTCCCATAGTGCTCAGAGCCATTTGAACCATGATGTCATGACAGATAAAAAGCAAGAAAATTTTATTTTGTTGTCCAATTCAACCGTCGCTTCGTTCTAGAACAACTTCATAATTATAAATGAAAAGCACAAAATTCTTAATTTTCTATAGTATTTATAGTACTTACTTCATTAACTGGTTGTCGTCTTCGGGTGAAGTCTTCAAAGTCCGAGGATGGCATTACGAGGTAAAAGCTGATTAACGTATAGTATCTGTACTGTAGTAACATTCACAACTTTGTTATTTTCGTCTACGATTATTAATTTTGGTCATTGCGTGAAAACATACAACTTTGATATTTTCATCTACAATTAATAAATTTTGGTTATTGTGTGAATACGTTGTAATAGGAAGAACACACGATTACACCAGTAGGTGTTAAATTTGGCACACAGAGGCACAGCAGTGGATTCGAGTCATATTGAAACTGGATGACAGCTATGGATGTGCATATCATATCATGTTACTTCACTTCTGTGCCACAGTCACTGGTCTGCAAGGCAGTAACGTGCTAGTCTCTCAGCTACGCTCTCAGTAAACCGCTACCAAACGTGTTCATTGGGTGAGAGATATAGAGAAAGTGCTGACCACTACAACAGTAGAAGAACCTTAGTATCGGGGTAGGTCAGGGAATCACTGGTAACATATGGTCTTGCGTTATCTTGTTGAAATATAACGCCATACAGACGGATGCAATCACTGACCACAGCACTCCAGAAATGTAGCTGTCCACATTACAGGCTATGTGAGCGAGGGATGATAACATTGTGTACCAAAGTTGGCGCGTCTGTCTGCTGTTGGGTCAAGGAAAGACATAAGAATGAATGTAACTTTGACAGTCCTTGGCACTACATGAGACGTTGCTCCGTCCTTTGCGAAATTTTATTGCTCAATTGCCTGCGCGGCTAAAGCACAAGAGGGTAGCCATACTGCCTACACAGCCGTGTATGATGGTACAGCTACGTCATATGCCATGAATCAGTTAACAGATTTGTAATTAGATATTTTATTGGTAAAAACAAACCCGTTTCCTGATTCGTTATGTATGACGTAGCTGTACCATCCTACACCGCTGGGTGGGCAGTATGTCTTTCCTCTTGTGTTTTAGTAACGCGGGCCACTGAGATCCTGCATGCGTTGTGTGGGCCCCGACTGAACTCATAGATTTCGCATTCGCATCACAGTCGTGGGATCAGACCTGTGTGGGCAGTGACACTGCAGTCTGTATACAGCATGATACTGCAGCTGATGGACTACAACACATGCTAGTAGACGGTACTCTTTCCTACATGAGGCAAAAATCGATTAGCTCAAAAATAATCAACATTCAAATGACATTTAGCCATAAAGCACTCGATGATTGATCTATCCTTATACGGAAAATTTTGAAGGCAATACGCTACTTATTTCATACGGTTATTCTTAACACGAAGACGGCAAGAGCTGACAAGTGCGAGAATTATCGCACAATCAGCTTAACAGCTCATGCATCGAAGCTGCTTACAAGAATAATTTACAGAAGAATGGAAAAGAAAATTGAGAATGCGCTAGGTGACGATCAGTTTGGCTTTAGGAAAAGTAAAGGGACGAGAGAGGCAATTCTGACGTTACAGCTAATAATGGAAGCAAGGCTAAAGAAAAATCAAGACACTTTCCTAGGATTTGTCGACCTGGAAAAAGCGTTCGACAATTTAAAATGGCGCAAGCTGTTCGAGATTCTGAAAAAAGTAGGGGTAAGCTATAGGGAGAGACGGGTCATATACAATATGTACAACAACCAAGAGGGAATAATAAGAGTGGACGGTCAAGAACGAAGTGCTCGTGTTAAGAAGGGTGTAAGACAAGGCTGTAGCCTCCGCCCATACTCTTCAATCTGTGCATCGAGGAAGCAATGATGGAAATAAAAGAAAGGTTTAGGAGTGGAATTAAAATACAAGGTGAAAGGATATCAATGATACGATTCGCTGATGACATTGCTATCCTAAGTGAAAGTGAAGAAGAATTAAATGATCTGCTGAACGGAATGAACAGTCTAATGAGTACACAATATGGTTTGAGAGTAAATCGGAGAAAGACGAAGGTAATGAGAAGTAGTAGAAATGAGAACAGCGAGAAACTTAACATCAGGATTGATGGTCACGAAGTCAATGTAGTTAAGGAATTCTGCTACCTAGGCAGTAAAATAACCAATGACGGACGGAGCAAGGAGGACATCAAAAGCAGACTCGCTATGGCAAAAAAGGCATTTCTGGCCAAGAGAAGTCTACTAATATCAAATACTTGCCTTAATTTGAGGAAGAAATTTTTGAGGATGTACGTCTGGAGTACAGCATTGTATAGTAGTGAAACATGGACTGTGGGAAAACAGGAACAGAAGAGAATCGAAGCATTTGAGATGTGGTGCTATAGACGAATGTTGAAAATTAGGTGGACTGATAAGGTAAGGAATGAGAAGGTTCTACGCAGAATCGGAGAGGAAAGGAATATGTGGAAAACACTGATAAGGAGAAGGGACAGGATGATAGGTCATCTGCTAAGACATGAGGGAATGACTTCCATGGTACTAGAGGGAGCTGTAGAGGGCAAAAACTGTAGAGGGAGACAGAGATTGGAATACGTCAAGCAAATAATTGAGGACGTAGGTGGCAAGTGCTACTCTGAGATTAAGAGGTTAGCACAGGAAAGGAATTCGTGGCGGGCCCCATCAAACCAGTCAGTAGACTGATGACCAAAAAAAAAAAAATTCTTAACAGCTAATGTTTTGAATACACATGTGTCCAACGCCAGTTTGACATTTGCGGCACGCTGTCTTCATGGTTTGCAAGTTTAATGGCAAATAAGTAAGCCATAACGAAGTTATACTTGTCTTGATGTACCTCCGCTGTGCACAGGAATGTCATAAACTTCTCTCGAATATGATACGATGTATTTTGTTGACAGAACTGTAATCTTTCTTCTACTTTGTTGGTATTTTCTGTAATCACGATACTGAGAAACAAGCGTTTATACGCTGAAGAGAACTGCTACACCTGCCTAATATCGTGTAGGGCTCCCGTGAACACGCAGAAGTGCCGCAACACGACGGGGTATGGGTTAAACTAATGTCTGAAGGGAGTTTTCACCATGAATCCTGCAGGGCTGTATATAAATCCATAAGAGTACGAGGGGTTGGGGTTCTCTTTTGAAAAGCACATTGCAAAGCATTCCAGATACGCTTCACGATGTGTATGTATGGGGAGTTTGGTGGCCAGCGGAAGTGTTTATACTCAGAAGACTGTTCCTGGGTCCACTCTGTAACAATTCTGGACGTGTGGGGTGTCGCATTGTCCTGATGGAATTGTCCAAGTCCATCACATTACACAAGGACATGAATGGATGCAAGTGATCAGAGAGGATCCTTCCATACGTGTCACCTGTCAGAGTCGTATCTAGACGATCAGGGGTCCCATACCACTCCAATTGCACACGCCCCACACCATTACATAGCCTCCACCAGTTTGAACAGCCCCTGCTGACATGCAGGGTCATTGATTCACGAGGTTGTGTCCATATACGTACACGTCCGTTCGCTCGATACAGTTTGAAACGAGACTCGTCCGACCATGCAACATGTTCCCAGTAATCACAACAGTCCAATGTCGGTGTTGAAGGAGTCAGGTGAGGCGTAAAGCTTTGTGTCGTGCAGTTATGAAGGTTACACGAATTGGCGTTCGGTTCTGAAAGCCCGTATCGATGATGTTTCGTTGAATGGTTCGCACGCTGATACATGTTGACGACCCAGCACTGAAATCTGCAGCAATTTGCGGAATGGTTGCACTTCTGTTACTTTGAACGATTATCTTCAGTTGCCGTTGATCTCGTTCTTGGAAAATCTTTTTCCCACCGCAACGATGTCCGAGATTTGAGGTTTTGCCAGATTCCAGATATTCACGACACACTCGTGAAATGGCTATGCGGGAAATCCCCACTTCTTCGCTACCTCGGAGATACTGTGGCCCATCGCTCGTGCACCGACTGTGACACCACGTTCAAACTCACTTAAATCTCGATAACCTGCCACTGTAGCAGCAGTAACCGATCTAACAACTGCGGAAGATACTAGTTGTCTTACATAGGCGTTGCCGACCGCAGCGCCGTCTTCTGCCTGTTTACGTATCTCTGTATTTGAATATGCATTTCTATAGCAGTTTCTTTAGCACTTCACTGTATCTGACTAGTACATTATGAGGCTGTTGAAATTCAATAGTTCTTTGCAACAGTCATCACGCACTACTGTTTATTCCTAATGCGCTGTATATTACTTTCTGAAGCGACTCTTGAGATAAGACTTCAGCGGACAGCAATTAACTTCCTGTGGTTGGATTAATTACTGTTCACGGCGCACGACCTGTGGACCTGTGAGTCGTTATCGCCCATGTTGAACCCCTATCATATGAACACCGCTAAGTAATCTGATAAGAGAGGCATATGTCAAGGGGTCCGTGTATGTACTAAAATCAAATGAAAAATCTGTTTTAGTCAGCACTTCCACAAGAAATATATAAAATCGTCCAAAGCGTTCAAAGTTTCTGAAAGGATAGTGTTTTTTAAATAAAACTCTTTCAAATGGGGGATAAAATACTAGCAAACAGCATAAAATTTTCTGAGAAGCATCAGTGCCCGTAAGATATACAGATCTGCAACCACTCTAATGATCTCTCAAGTAGACGTGAGGTGCTATAACATTTGTTCCTGCAACAATTAGCCATGTCAAATATTTACCTGTTCCCCTTCTAGTATCTCCTAAGGCTTCGATAAGGCAGAACACCACCGTCGTTCTGTTGGGTGTATACCTCGACAGGTATAGGTTGATATCCGTAGCTTGAACCAGTTCAGTCCTATGAGACTGTCCTCACAGCTTTACATCTGCACCGCCCTTAGTATTACAGAACAACCGTTTCTCCGTAAATTAGATACCTGTAATCACTCTTCCTTCGGTACCATTTAATCCTTTCCCGATGTCGTTTACATTGTTTCAATTTCTAGAAGTTCCGTCGCATGGTTTCGCTAAAATTTAGCAATTTTTCGAAGTATCACTGGAGTCTTTCTGAGGCGAGACGATACTGAGTCAGTATCGTCGTCTTATGATGATGAATAGAAACTCCGTCGAAATATTAAAAAGTGTCAGACAGTAAAAGTATGTTGAAACACATCCAGCGATGCCATAGTGAGCTTGTTACTGGGCCTGTTGACAAGTGCAGAGAATGTCCCGGCCAAATGTGACAACGAGATGTAGCTACCGATGTTACACCTTAACGATCTCAGAAAGATAAGTTTCCGAATACGTGGCTCCTGTGAGCAGTCATTCTCTCTCTCTTCTAGAAGATTTGCCTTCAAGATTTACTAATCCTCCTTATAAAAATGCAGGAATCGTTCACGTCACATAGCAGGTTGAAATGTAGCCTCTGAAAACTTCCGGACATTACATTACGCGTTTCAAAACAATAAAAGTACAGCATGTCAAATGATTTTTTGGTGTATAGTCCGTGTAGAGGATTTGTAGATACTACGAGGAGCCTACCATTTTTCGTTATCTGTTTTGTAACTTGTTTTGTAACTACATTTCGGAAACATTGTTATGATACTAGACACGATGTTTTTTCAATTGTGCCCCTTACTCATTTTCTAGTAAACCGTATATGTATTTTCTAGTGAACTGCGTATGCACTTTACTGTAGAGAAAAAGATACAAATGTGGGATAGGAGTAGTAAAATGAATGGTTTCTCTCCTTGTAAGTGTTGTACTTAGGTGAGGTGACAAAAACTGCGTTCGGCAACTGTTGACTGCTTTGGGATGTATTTATATTACAGTTAGCAGCCACTGCGAGTGACTGGAGCGGATTTAATAAATTCATTAGAAGGAATAAGTGTTTTAAATTGGTGGTTTTCAGTTGTTGTCATAATACACAAATTATTAACATATTTTGTAAACAGACGTTTAGCTAACACGTCAAGGCGTAAAACGGCGTTTTTGTTGCGTGTTTAAATTCATATTTCGATGCTATCTGAGTTTCTGAATTTCAAGATGACTCTAACTTGAAATATAAGTATTCCATATTTGTGCCCGTGTATTCCGTTTTTGTACCGTGCTATCACAACCCTTAATATTTTTAGGTATTGCTTCATAAATGACTTTACGAGCTCGAAAGCAGTGGGATGAGTCTGTTGTGCAAACAGAAATTAAAAGTGTTAGCGAAAAGAAAATCAACCTTCTGTAGGCGGCATAAACTTCCCAAGTTCCAAGAGCCACTATTTTTAGGCTAGTAAAATCAGATTTACCAGCTCATTTAACTCCGTAGACCAAATTTTGACAAAAAACTGTTTTGTCCCCCGAACAAGAACAACAACTGACGGGATATTGCATGACTATGGAAAGCAAATTTTTTGGATTTACTTGAAAGGATGTCCAAGAGACTGCATTTCAGTTTCCAAACCCAATAATACACAGAATTCATTTTTGGTTGAACGGGCTGGAAGCGGGTGGTTATGAATTTTCTTGAAGTGACATAAAAAGGATATTTCGATTTGAAAACCCACAGCAACCTCATTTAACAGATCTTTCGTTTCAGAAGAGGAAATGTGACTACGTTTCTCTCCCTGCTTTCACAAGAGATGGAGAGAAACAGCCTATCACCGGGTAGAATGTACAATGTTATTCGACGAGGTTTCGTAATTGCCGGATCTTGTCACAGTATTTCGGCTGGCAACCGTCCAGCCGTCTTCAGGTGAGTGTCCGCCACTGGAAATTGCAAGTTGCCAGCGTCGACCTTCTAGCAAAAATTGCTATACAGCCTGCTGAAATATTACGGCAAGGACTCAACATGATCCGGCTGCAATCTCGAAACCTCATCGAATATACGCCGGGAAAGCTTCAAGAATCACATGTACAATGTTGACAGACCTGGCCTAAGCATTGTCCAGAGCAATGTTTCCCACGTCATTGCAAGAAAGGGAAAGCCATCTTCTCTGCAGAGCGTGCATCTCTTGTCACCTGCATGAGTGCTACAGGAAATTTGGTCCCACCATTGATGATATTCCCTCGTAAGAACCGCAGCAGTCGCTTACGCCATCTCTCTACATGGATTTACAACCACCACTCAACGTTTTCTGAGAAAATTGAAGCCAACAGCGGAATTAGCAGAGCTTATGATTGTGGATGGGCACTACAGCCACTTCATAAATCTGGATGTTATAAATCTCCCATAGGAAACCATGTCGGCATCTTTTGTTTGTCTCCTCATGCGTCGCACTAGATGCAACCGCTGGATAGAACTTCCATGAGTCCATTGAAAGTCTGTTACTCTGAGTAGGTATACGTAACAAACATGGACATCGCCGAACTGAATGGGGAGGCCTACTTCAAGTGCCAGACGGGGAGATTGCAGTCAATCGGTTTAGGGTGACAGTAGTACACCCGTTACAACCTCATATTTTCACGGATGCAGATTCAACTGACAGTAATGAAGGAATATTTGAGGATTTACCAAATGATCCAGTCAATGAACCATCTGCAGGAACTGTGGCTTCTAAAATGGAAAGACTAATGTTGAAGTCAAGGGAGCGACATCTGCCGCCACATCCGAAATTACACCTTGGCAAATCTCATCCATTGTACCAATAAAGAAGAGGCCAGGCACCAGGGAAAGAAAACCTGGTTTTCAGCAGTCCTATCCTCGCCTCCATACAAGAGATCCCTTGAAGCATCCAGGACAGCAACAAATAAACCGGAGACAAAGAAGGGGAAGGTACCAAAGCCTGGGAACCGAGCATCATCTGATTTTTAGTGTGAGAGATGATTTGTTCATCCTAAGTGGCGTTTTTGACAACGGTGTACCCATTAATGAAGATGACAATTGTCTCTATTGCTAATATAAATTTTCGCAGGACGAGGCAGGGGAAGAACGGGTAATATGCCTTATGTGCGAAATATGGACGCACACTGAATGTGCAGGTTACGGTAAAGGACGATATGTTTGTGACTACTGCAAGTGAAATTACATAGGGTAAGGGATTTGATTACTGGAAATGGCGTATTTCGTGTGTTTCTGTATTGTGTTATTATATTTCATAGTGTTTTCTTTGACAAGAAATTATTAGATTTTTTACTATCTGGTTTAACTTTAACAAACTTGAAACGAATATGACGTTCCATATTTGTACCCTGTAATATAAAGTGAAAAAATGTCAAACTTTGTGTTTACCCTAATTTATAAATGTTGCTAATGTAGTATATATTCGAAAATACAGGAAGCATTAAAACATATCACGAAGTACGTGCTACAAGTAGTTTGTTTGCTTAAAATGAAAAAATTGGAAATTTCTGAACGAAAAACAAAATGGTACTCCACATTCATACTATTTCCTTTAATGCTAAAGCTAGATGTTCTTCATTTCGTATCAGTACTTTGAAATTCCAAAATTCGTAACTGCAGGCTAAATAAATGTAAAGATGTAATGGAAAAGGGTTAGTCGGTAGTGTGGTGTCTTAGATCGATGCCATCCTCTCCAGAATATCACAGCTGGCAAAGGAAACACTTTTCCAACAGAGGCTGATAGCGATAGCGCGGGGACCCGGCGGATCCAGTAATGCGCGCCCGCTGAGGGCCACGCCTTACTGGCTCCGACTACGAGCGTCGTCTACCGCCGCCATATACGATGGCCGGCGGCAGCTACATACCCATTGTGAGTCGTAGTCTTTTACAGTCTTCACTCTTAGTCAGCCTTCCACAGTAGACTCAAGTATTCGTAGCGCGAGACTCAGACTGCAAGATGCTTCACTGATTGCAATAGATGGGCTATATTACTGTTTGTTCTTTTATAAAGTTTCTTCAAACGCTTGGAGAGAGCTAAGACTGAAGCAAAAGTTCTGTTTATTGTGGTTAAGGGTTCGCTAATCATTTCCGAACCTCTCCAGCTTCCATACGACGACTGCTGCTGCACACTCAGTAGCCAACTATACCTTATTATAGTGTATGGAGCAATACACAAGTAGGAATCTATCAGTTATCTCTTATCCCTCTTCGGCTCTAGGTGTCACCATGCTCCAACTTTTTCCATTTCATTAACATGGACTTCGTCAGTACTTTCTTCGGATTTTGGTCACATGTTGGAATGGAGAGAAAACAAAACTTCCTAGAAATTATACAATGGATTTTTGTCCTAATTTTCATAGCCACACAAAGACAGGGAACTGGACAAATAAGGTGTCAGATTGACCAGCAAGACGTTTAGTTTCGCAAAATTCAGTTATTTATTTATGGGAAAACATTTGTTTGAATTTTCATATTCAAGGAAAGTGTGGAAAATGAATAAATGGGGCATGATATGGGACTCTGTTACATCTAGTCCAGAAAACGACAGAAAATATGAAATTAAAGAAAGTATTTTTACAGATGTTCAGATATTATGAAATGATTTGGCCAAAAATAAGAAATAAATCAGAGCAGAGAAAAATTAGTGACATCTCTGAAAGATGCTGGAAATCATGTACAGCAAATTAAGTCCAGGGTGAGAATTTGAGGGTCAAAATTTAGCTTGGAATTTTTTTATTAGAGGATATTTGGCTGGTACATTCAATAGACCGTACAGTCTGCTGTTGTGTGGCCTTGTCTTATTTCTATCGTCGACATCCGAGATGTCAAGAAGTTTAAAAAGTTTTCAGTCTAAATATTTTGCTTTGAGGAATCCTTCAAATACAAGAAAGAGAGGACATGTGGCGTAAGAAGTAGTGAATCCCTTACAAGTGCTTTCGACATCATTGTTCTTGCACACTCACTTTCCCAGACAAAAGAAAGGTGAATGCAAAAAGCAGAATAGAAGTGAAACCCAAAGCAGGAACTGTTCCAGTCGATCTAAAAAGTCTGCTTAGTTTTCTTTGTATGTCACCAATAAGTGTTCCAGCTGCTACTGTTCTTTTGTCTGATTTTAAACATGTTAATACCAGAATTTTCAAGAAAATGTAAATCACACGTTTGCTCCAATGTTCGAACTCAAATTTTCATGGATTGTCGGCAATATTAGCGTCGTCTATATTCAGTACCAAAGGCTGCTGTGTTGCTATCCATATTTCTGTTATCTGTAACAAAAGATGTAAAACAGCTTCAACAATTTTAGAGCCTTAAATATTTTTACTAAAGGATCGTGCAAATACTGCACTGTGCAAAAGCAGAAAAAAATTAAAATTTGGCTCAAAGCTGCCTAAAACGCCCCTCTACAATGGCGCAAGAGCGTGGCGCCTTGCGATGTCACACTCGGGCTTGGCGATACATCAAGCTGCAGGGTGTCGACACACGCAGAAAAAACGTCACAGCTCCGTTCGTGTACGATGGGTTATCGATGTCACATGTTCACTATAATTCACCAAAATTCTTCCCAACGCCGCCTTGGACATGTCACGCGACGGGGAGGTCGTCGCCCCCCTGTTGCCCGCATTTCAGCTTTCTTCTGACGCCTCTGCGATGGAGGTCGGACAGCGTCATCCAAAGATGAAATCATGCAGTTTTGAAACTGGTGGCCCAGGAAAGTATTTCACACATCACCGCTCGACATAGACACGAAAAGAGCCTCAGGAGATGGAGTAAAGGGCGTCAATGAAACTGCCCCCTTCCTTGGGGCGTTGATTCGAAAACGACAGATAGCAGTGCAATGAACGACAGGAAGACGTGCTCGACAACTCTCGACGCTGTTGGCTCACCCTCTCCGACGGACCAGTTGAACGTGATCCGACTCCCTTGGAGTGTATTGCGACCGCTATTTTTTGCTTTGGTACACAGGAACAGTTCGAAACCACTCGATTACATCTGACCGTGATCAAACACAGCAATGTGTGTCCGTGCCTCCTGTGACTTGACGACGGGAGAGGGACACCGATGTATGCGTGAATAAAATCCCACCATCAGTGTCACCCAGGCACCCGACCCTCGCACCTCGCTTGAGCACGTTAAAATGTACTTAGCAGAGACTTCGATACCCATTAGCTGAATGCTGCTTTGGGGGTGCTCTAGCACTTAAGAGCAGGCACGCCTTCCTCACTTCCTAGGCGGGGTCGCCTGACCCTGGTTATGGTTGTTACGCGCCTCATATTACTGTGGTTTCAGTGGATTAGGTTTATTCGTTTCGACAATTCGCCTGGGAAAATCAGTACGGCACAGATGGACACCAAGCTAAAAAGAAGATCGGTAATTAGCCAGCATCATAAAACGATATGCCCACCAATATAGAACACACCTTCATTGTCACAAGTGTTAAAGTTTTTACCTAGTCCTTATACCTAATTTACCTGAGCTCCAAGAAGCAGTGGTAGCCAAGTGGCAGCCAAGTTTCCGCTCAGCCGTTGAAGGTATACCAGTAAGCGTTGGTTATGGTAATGCATGTTAGCAGTTCCGGTAACATCGTAGAAAGCACGGTTATATCATTCTATGGAGAAAACTAGTTGTATTTAAATGACGTCCGGAGGGTTCGGCGGCTTGATTCTCCATGAAGGTGTTGTCTGGGACAGATGCACTAAAAGTCTATCGATATGAAAGATATGGTGTCATGGTCTCATGGGCCATAGTATCTGTGTGAATGGGACCGCTCGTTAAATAAGAAAATCATAGATCCCACAGCCACCGTCAGTTGTAATATGAACCATCGTTCCGGCAATAGTTTTCTATGTATGAAAGATATGTCATAACGCACGAGCAAGAATGAACTTTGTCTTCTGCTCTCAGCTATGACCCAAATATCGGCGCGGACTTTCGCTACGGCCGCAGGTTCGAATCCTGCCTCGGGCATGGATGTGTGTATTGTCCTTAGGTTAGTTGGGTTTAAGTAGTTCTAAGCTCTAGGGGACTGATGATCTCAGATTTTAAGTCCCATAGTGCTCAGAGCCATTTGAACCATTTCGGCGCGGATTTTGTGTGAGCCTTGCATCCAGATACTATTCCATAAATGAAATTTCAGTTCGTCACTCCACCGACTCGCTCCAGGAATCTCTCATGCTGATCGGTAAAGGCTGCAAAAGTTTGGCTTCATTTTACGGACTCATTTCGATGTGTGGGTAGTTTTGCACCTCGTGCGGCATTCAATTCAGTCCCAGTAGTAGAATCTCCTAATCTGCAGCTCCAGACAAATTCAGGAATTCGTAATCCCATAACCAGTTTTTCCACACTTTTCGTCCTGTATCATTCTGGTCAATAAATGCATCCTGTAATTATCTTAACAGAATAGTAAATGCTAGATGCTGATGTTTTGTTACCTGTGAATTTTTATTTACACTTCTAGATACGTAATCTGTAACGTTTGACAGTAGGTTTGTAATTTTTATGTAGTCGTAGCACGATTTGGCGATATATCTTAATTTGCATCACTTCTCCATCTGCTAGCTTTCCCCCTTTTGCATAACGTCATTGTTTAATTTTGATGCTTACCTCTATTTGAAACTTCCTGGCAGATTAAAACTGTGTGCCGGACCGGGACTCGAACTCGGGTCCTTTGCTTTCGCCGGCAAGTGCTCTACCAACTGAGCTACCCAAGCACGACTCACGCCCCGTCCTCACAGCTACAAAATCTCATGCTGGCTTACCACTATTTCTTGTGCAATATCGAAAATGATTTCTTGTCTCCCAGCATCATCACACAAGTTTTATTTGCAAATTCCTTTCAAAGCTGTTTGGCAGTGCACTATAGACGTAATGCAGACGCAGTTTTGTTTTTGTTGTGGGTTGGCAGGAGAGCCAACAACGGGTTACTAGAGGAAGCCGTAAGGCACGCGTTTTAGCTCACGCAGGCTGTCGTGAGGTCTGGAACAGGACAAGGAAATTAGACTTTAGAAAAAACGGACGTAGCTGGTGGAATACTTAACTTTAATCCATAAATGGTGAACGTCGCTCTTGACTGTACATGATTCATAATATCAATAGTAACTGAACATGGCACCTTGCTAGGTCGTAGCAAATGACGTAGCTGAAGGCTATGCTAACTATCGTCTCGGCAAATGAGAGCGTATGTAGACAGTGAACCATCGCTAGCAAAGGCGGGTGTACAACTGGGGTGAGTGCTAGGAAGTTTCTCTAGACCTGCCGTGTGGCGGCGCTCGTTCTGCAATCACTGATAGTCCGCGGGTCCGACGTATACTAACGGACCGCGGCCGATTTAAAGGCTACCACCTAGCAAGTGTGGTGCCTGGTGGTGACACCACAGTTTTTGTTTCCATTTCATGCCATCAGATGTTTCTTTGGGTACAGATGTTGACATCATTTGAAAGATTTCTTAAGCTTTGCAGCTGAAACCATCTTTTATCTCCTTTGCAATGCAACCTCGAACGTATTGCATATCACTAAATAACATACGAATAGTATAAACTTACAATTTCTGACGGATGATTTTGGTACATTTTTGCGGAATTGTGAAAATTTCATTAAGTAGCATGTCCGTAGGTAGACATTAATACCACTACGGTTTCGTTCCGTTGCACTCATACGAAACGTAGCTCTATACTGGCAAATATCTGAAGCGGTCGGTATGATACGTTTTGAGGAGTACTCAGTAATGAAAAAAATTTCCATTTAAAAGAAATGGACTGTGAAGCTATGAGAACTGAAATGAGAGTAGCTCATTATGAATGCTCCACCGCTGAAGTCTGTCTACTATTAAGGAAGTTAATGTAAACATAATATTGCAGTTTTGACACCATCGCTTGGTGAAGAAAATCGACACAATAGTAACGGAGACCGTCGCATAAAGAACTGTGAGATTGTTTCAACAGCGACGATGAAACACATGAAGCTTCTATATACCCGTCTTCAATCGGAAACGGGACGACGGCTGGTAATTATGTGAAAATTGATGGAATCAACTTCAGCCGTGTGTATTTAAAGTTTCTTTGTCCGATGCGACCCGTTTCGGTGCTGCACTGCACTGTCATCAGGCCTTATGTACGTCAGTGTGACAGCAACATTAGTCATACAATGAAGAAAGATAATTTCACAATAAATGCAATCGAATACCTTTTCCTTAGTATACAATGATACCTCAAAATATTTAGCGCTTTAGTATTAGACGAAGCTATCACACATACATCGTAGTATGTACTGTCCAATAATTAAATTAATTGTAAATCTGTTATGGCTACAAAACAAGCCTATTGCTTAGTATGAATAGCCAAACATTGAATACATCGATTGAGAATTCAAACAGCTCAGAAAGCGAGACTTTTGCCCTGTGAGGTTAGTGAATCGTACAGTTGTAATGAGTACAGCGAACTCCATTTCTGTGGTAAGCGGAGAATATAGGGGTTTATTATGGACGGGAGGACAACCTGAAGAGTTCATAAACCACGCTGTTGTCAGGGTAATATCCTTACGTTTGCTTTTTTTATGAACGATTTCCACCATTTTACGTATATTAGACAGGTACTGGAACGAAATAGACAGCCAGTGCATTTTCGAGTATCTCATGATAGCTACAGAACAAATTTTGTTGGTGATATACTTAGTACATGATCATTTTGGTTGGCTTATGTGCTCAATATGTACGATTTACTGTCTCACTAACAACAGTCTGTTTTGTGGCCTGTTTGAATTCACAGTTGCTTTTAGGACATACTCTCGACGTTTGATTTATTCAGTGACTGGATACTCCTAATAAGCAATGGACCTGCATTGTAGCCATATGAGATTTATAATTAATGCAGTTACTGGACAAAACAAACTACGATGTATTTATGATTCTCTTCATCAAATAATAGTGTGCTATATTATGAGGTATCATTGTTTATTGAGAAAAGCGTATTCCGTAACATTTATAGCGACATCAACTTTGTGTTTCTTGTAAGACCATTGATGTTGTCACAGTGATGTACGTAGGATCTGATGACACGGCAGTGTAGCACCGAAACAGGTCGCACTGATTAAAGGAACCTGGCTGGAAGCAGGTCCATCAAATCTCGCACACGAAGCTGAGTGGGCAATGGCTACAGCATTTGTTAAAGTATACCATTCGAGGGAACTGGTTCCTAAATCTCGCTTGGAAACCGTTATCACAATTCTAAGAGGTTTTCGGGACTTTAATCGGAAAGTGAAACTATTATTTCACTGGAGAAATCAATATGAGGTCAAAACCGAGATTTGCTGCAGGTTACAGATAATAAAGCTAAAAATACGTGAGTTAAATAGTGATGGCCACAGTTTATTTATTTTTCTTATTGTGTGACTGAGCCGGTGACTCCGTGCGATATCTCGATGCGCGCACTTGGTGTTATATTTCTGTTACGCTCTTGCCTTGGGCCGCAGCGCAACCTGCTGGCCGTCTCTCGCAGATGGGGGGAGTGGCTCGGAGTTGCAACGAGTTACGAAAGGACACCGGCGGCCAGCGGACGCTTCCATCTTCCGAACGTCGCCGGCTGTTGATTCTGCACGGGGCGGCGGCGGGGACGCTAGAGCTGGAGTGGGGCTGTTGCGCGGCCGAGTCACTTGGGCTCTGCCGTGGACGCCCGGAATGACCTGTCCAAGTGATTCCTGGGGAGCGGATAGTGTGTTCCGCTGATATGGTACTGTCTTACCCCTACATTTTCTGATGGCTATTTCTTTCACGTTTGAGTGTGTGAGAGAGTTAAGGTTGGCTATGTGCCGCCCATATGATGTGCTGTCTCACCTTGTGGGTATATTTTCACTGTTTCTTACCCTGAATATTGTCGCAGGCGCTTGTTGGTTCGGTTCCCTGACATAAAGTGATCCCTCTGTGTTAGGCACTGGTGGTGGGCTAGCTGCCCTCATTGTGTGAACTATCTTCCCAGCCACTCCTGGTTGGTCGTATTAGTGGTTGTCTGCTACACCATAATGGCTTGGACTTACGGGGAAGTGTATTGTATGATTAGGCTGGGCGACAGGCGTGGGGCTCTCACACTTGGATATTGTCCTTTCGTGAAACTGGTCTTACTGCTCTGTAAGTTTGGAGACTTGATCGTCTTGACTGGATTTAAGAGCATTTATTTCTGTTTGGTATTTTAAATATCTGTCTTGCAAGGTTAAATTTTATGTAGCTAGTGCCACATTAATATGAGTTATAGTGATGTCTTCAACTCCAAATTTGTCATATTGTGTGATTGCCTCACTCTTGCCATAAATTGCGGATTTTGACTGGGGTTAGCTTGCTGACGGCTCCATATACACTGAAAAGCCATAAAAGCTGGTGCAGGCATGCGTATTCAAATACAGAGATATGTGTATAGGCAAAATACGACGCTGTGGTCGGCGCTCTTATATAAGACAACTATCTGGCGCAGTTTTTAGACCAGTTACTGCTGCTACAATGGCAGGTTATCAAGATTTAAGTGAGTTTCAACATTGTGTTGCAGTTGGCGCACGAGGGATGGGACACAGAGTCTCCGAGGTAGCGACCATTTCACGAGTGTACCTTACATATCTGGAATCCGGTAAAACATCATATCTCCGACGTCGCTGCGACCGGAAAAAGATCCTTCACGAACGGAACAAACGACGCTTGAAGATAATCGTTCAACGAGACAGATGTGCAAACCTTCCGAAAATTGCTACAGATTTTAACGCTGAGACATCAACAAGTGTCAGCGTGCGAACTATTCAATGGAAAATGATCGATATAGGCTTACACTGAAATATAATGAGGAAAAAGTGTTAAGTTACGTGAATTAGATGAATGTAGTCATGTGAACAGTCACAAAATAGTTTGTTACCAGTATCATTGCCCACTAAAGGCGCTAGGGTGCTACAATAAGAGTATTGCAATGTTATTCCTGTGGCTGAAAAAATGATTGCTTTTGACCTATTGAGGGTGAAATCTTTTAAAACAATTCCTATTTGCTATAAGACAAAGAATACTTCTACATTTCACGCATTTCACAGTCGACTGTCCCTGAGGGCAGTCTCCACTTCGTTTTTGGCTCTGAGCACTATGCGACTTAACTTCTGAGGTCAGTCACCTAGAACTTAGAACTAATTAAACCTAACTAACCTAAGGACATTACACACATCCATGCCCGAGGCAGGATTCGAACCTGCGACCGTAGCGGTCACGCGGTTCCAGACTGAAGCGCCTAGAACCGCACGGCCACACCGGCCGGCACTTCGTTTTTGGCCCGTACTTTGGCCAGTGGCCAAAACCGTCAAACTGTATATCATTCACTGGCACAGGAGGTCCTTCTTCTTCTCGTCTTGTCCATACAGTGCTCAAAATCAGGCTTCGTCTTCTCAGAAAGGGTAAGTCCTATTACAATGCCCCAGCTAAGAAACACCAAAACATTTTGGTAATAACTCCACTTCACCACTTCCACTCTCCACTTATAAGTAGTATTCATTGCACAATGAAAAACAGCCTCACAAACCAAATGAAGCTGCTACACTGGTAACTGACGGTCACGCAACCTTGCAAGATGTCTGCTAAAGATGCACACCATTAGGAAACTTTTCGCCGGAGGTAACAGAATATCACTGTAGACGAGTGTAAGAGTGTAAATGCTGTTTGCAAACACAGTTATCCATCCCAGGACGAAACCTTGAAGCATTTTGCCGAAAACAGTGTGCAATTTGGCTGTTGCTTGAGACAAATTACCTAGAGCTTCCAGCAACGTCGGATGGTCTAAAATCAGCAAGCTTTCGGCCGAGAGCTCCTCGACCATTGCAAAGTGGTACCTATCAAATGATTGCTGCTACCGTCATATAGCTGCGCTCCCTTTCGTGACGTCACTGGTGCTCGCTTCAGCGTCATATACCAAAATGTTTTCGTTGCGCGACTGCCATGTCCATTTCAACCTTACGATGGTCGGATTCGAAGCTGTATATAATGCAGGGTGCATTCGTTATTCAGGGTTGTTATAGCCGTTTACCTATAATACTTCCCGTATGTGGCTGAATTCCTTCGGAAGATTTACAGCGTCTGAAACGACTTTCGAGTGATGGACCCAGGTAATCAGAACAGATCTTTTTGATATGTGTAACGATAGCTGGTTGCTTGCAGATGTAGGTCTGTGTATATGGATTTCCGGTAAACACTGTGACTGTGAAATTAATTTGCTTTATGGCTGACGAAAACCTCAAGAAACGAAAAAGCAACATACGTCTTTACCTCATGTTGTTGACATGACTGTTGTTGATGTGGTCAGAGAATTGTCTCAGCCTTTCACGCCCATGAGAAGAGACAATGGACATGTCGATGGAAGCCCATTAGCCCCAGTTATAGCCAACCTTCTTATGGATTAGTTTGTCATTGCACTGGACGCAGCCCCTGGAAAGCCTAGTTGCTTTTACCATTACATGACGACACATTCGTTGTCTTATAGATCTGAAACACTGCGA
The DNA here is from genome assembly GCF_021461385.2 of Schistocerca piceifrons. Classification (NCBI taxonomy): domain Eukaryota; kingdom Metazoa; phylum Arthropoda; class Insecta; order Orthoptera; family Acrididae; genus Schistocerca; species Schistocerca piceifrons. The sequence continues at coordinate 685,539,019 of NC_060139.1, read as the reverse complement.
GAATTTATAGACAGCATGAAGAGCATCCTGGACAACATGAAGTTTACATTGGAGGTGCCTTACCGTTTCTTGACTTTCGTCTGGCGTAGGGCAAATTGGGATCTAGTCACAGAGCTTACCGAAAAACTAACCGCACAGATCTATATCTGCACGCTACCAGCTATCACCACACTTCACAGAAAATTTCTGGCCTGAAGATCATGGTGCATCAATCGAAAGCCGTTTCAGACGCTGAAACCTTCAAAAGGATCTGAATCACTTTCGGAAAGTATATAAGAAAAGCGGATGAAGTCACCACCAGATTTCCCAAGGCATCTTACTGAAGAAACATAAGCAGAGGGCCCTCCCAGGAGGACAAGAAGAAACCTGCGTCTTTGCCTTTCTGACACTCTGAAGCAGGAAAAGAGTCGGTCTTCAGGATTCCACCAAAAATTAGACAATTGATGAGGTCTGTGAAAGGCGGTGTAGACTTCAGAAGGCCAGGAGTATACATCTACAATATCGCATGGTTGTGGACAATTTATTGTCGGGGAGATTGCGGGCACTATTGAACAGTGCCATGTAGAACAGTATAGACGTTATCGCCTACGGTATGCAGGAAAACCAATCGTGGCAGAACATGTTTTTGAAAACAGACACCGTATTGCATTCGATGCGACATCTGTAATGACACTGTTAGTTTCTAGACGGCGTCATAAGAAAAGGTATCCAGATCAAAATTTGCGTCAACAGCTTCAGTAAGAACGATGGCCTGGAGCTGAGTACGGCTTGGCAACAGACCGTCGCAAGGTTGATGCCGATGTGGCAGTCACGCGAAGAAAATATCACCATATATGGCACCGGAGCGAATACCAGTGACATCAACAAAGGCACCGCGGCTAGATGAGGACGGCAGCAGCAGTCATTCGACAGTCTCACTCGGTCTAAGGCTCGTAAGTTGTAAATCACTTCAAGCGGCTGGAAGCCCAAGAGAATTTTATGAGTATATATCACCGTAAGACAATACATTCGTATAATAGAGATTATGTTTTCACATCGATATCTAATTTTCTTTGACACTTGTCATACCGCATTGTGGAAAGTGTACACGGACGGTCTATCTTGTATGCGGCCTAGCGAAGTATCAAGCTTGGGTTCAAAGAGCTCTTAAGATACTTCGGCCTGTGTTAAGTGACGTTCACAGCAAATCATTTCGCGCCTTAACTGCAGACATTGGTTGTGCTACATCATTTCGGATCACCAAGCAGCTGGTCACATAGCCTGACCAGATAGAGTAGACCTGCACTTACCTGTGGTCTTCGAGGACTAAGATATTGGCCGGCTGAGGTGGCCGAGCGGTTCTAGACGCTACAGTCTTGAACCGCGCGACCGCTACGATCGCAGGTTCGAATCCTGCCTTGGGCATGGATGTGTGTGATGTCCATAGGTTGGTTAGGTTTAAGTAGTTCTAAGTTCTAGGAGACTGATGACCTCAGAAGTTAAGTCCCAGAGTGCTCAGAGCCATTTGAACCATTTTTTTAACTAAGATATTGGATATAACTTGCCTTTGGATTCTTGGACGTTAAAGTATCTTCTATTTTGGCAATTTCAGGATTTCGAGCCTGAAAGAACAGGTTACGAAGTAGTTCGCTTGCTGAATTGTGACTTATTTCGGAGAGTGAAAAATAAAAATATTTTAGTTCTTCGACGAACGCCCCAATCAACAAAAATGCACTCGCAACCAACACAAAATACTATCAGAGCAATTTGTTCCACACTCGAGACACGAAAGAGCTACGAGTATTATCCTAGTATTACGTGCTGAGATTTCGTAATTTGCGAGTTAACTCGGATTCGTATTGTTTCTGCTGAGGCAAGGAGGACACGTCTCATGGTGGATGCGGAAGCGCCGAGTTTAGAGTATTCGGCTCACGTACACGCCTCTTGCACGTGTAGAGGAGACGGCGTGGCTTATTATCTCAAACAAGACGTGGCCGGCCCAGGAGAAGCACGTGCACGCCGCTGCCGGGTCGCACGTGACTGGCCGTCTTTCTATTAGGCCTGGGAGGCGCCTGGCTGTCTGTTCACAGCAAAATATCGCCGTATGCCAACGCCGACATATTGAACACTCCATAATGATCCGTCAGGCCAATGTGTGACTCCTATGCCACACATTACTTTGTTATTCATCTGCTGTTTGAAATTCGGGTTGCTCGTTGCGCAATCTTGTACAAATTAACCTAACCAGATCTACAAAAGTTGCATAATTCTTCAGAAAGTATATAATGTGTGAGTCATATTTCTGTCTCCTTACTCTTTGCGACTACCTGCAAGAAAACAGTTGCCTCCTCGTGGGCCGTGGGTGATGAGTTTCATGCAAATAATTCGATAGCCATTGTCAAATTGACGGATTTTGGCCCTGAAGAATACGTAAGACAGGTTTAAATCTAGCTAGCGACTACTAAAATGTCATGATTGTATTCCCTTTACAGGACGAATGTATCTGCAGAAGTTGGAACGTTACAGAATTACGGAAAAAGCTAAACAATAGTTCATTTAATATGTGGACAGTACAAAGCTGACAGTTTCCTTCAGCCTCAAATAACAGAAACTAACGTTAGTCTTTTAAAGTGGAGGATGCAACAAAGCTATGCTAGGGTCTGTAGCTTTCCCCAGTATTTACTTACAATCAAACATTTTTCTCTGTGTAGATGGCACGTTATTGAGGAGTACGTCGAATGTAGGGTAGTTAGTACCGTCAGCACGTGGTTTTCTGCTTTTGAGATAGCAGGTTCACGCTTAATTGAAAAAGAAAAAAAAACATACAATGCATACCACTTCTGGAATGGAACACCTGTAAAAGCGAAATTTTACTATCCTAAGATCGACGAAAAGTCAGTGAAGCCGACAGTTTTAAATTATTTGGACTGAGTATAAATGAAAAACTTTATTGGAAGGATCACTTACAATGAGTTATTCAGAAAATCAACACTTCAATTTTCACTGCAACACACTGAAACGCGAATGCTTTTTACTTTCCTTAGTTTGTTGTCTCGTATGGTGTCAGATTTAGTAAATTTCTCTCACTATTACTGTTCTTATCCCAGAAGATAGCTATCAGACTGATTCGCGGGGTTAGTTTGTTTCGTTGAGTTCGTTGTTCACGTGCCTCGAAATTCTAACTCTGTTTCCCTTTACACAGGATGGTTCAAAAATACCTTGCAAGCTTTAGGGACAGAAGCCTTACAATAAAACAAGAAAGAAAATCCTTCCTTTTCGAGGTATTAATGAAAGTTGATGTTCGACGTCTTTCCCGGTACAATCCAACAACTTCACTTGGCTATGCACCCGTCTGATTCATTCTACCCAAGATGTTGTTGTCGCGCCGAAGAGGCTTGTTTACATTCACCATGTGTCTGTTTTGAACGTATACATTGTGTACATGCACTACAGGTAGCGAGTTAACTGAAAGTGCTCCGTTGAAACACAGCAGGATATTAATTTCGTGAGCAGGCAGATTTTATTTTTATGTACAGCTGCGCGAATGGTAATGGGCACGAGGCTACACAGCTGTATCAGACGGCATTTTCTGACCAAATACAGCCGAGTTATCCAACCTTCGTAGCTCTGTATCGCTGCGTTTTCATGGCACCACAGACCACTGGTCGAAATTGTTCGTACACCCAACTATGAAGAGTACGTTCGTAGGACTGTCTAAGAGAGGCCAGCTATCAGACCAAGACAAGTGATCCTGGCATTTAGTATACCTCCAAGTTAAGCAAGGAAAATATTTGACGAGCAATTCAATTATCCATATCATTCCCACCGTGTGCACGTTCTTACGCAGGCCCATCACCTAACACACGATATTTTTTTCCTATGGTTTGTTGATAAACTGCTAATCCGTTGTCTGTCTCTGCAGTTTTGCTTACGGACGGGGCAAAGTTTAGAAGAGATGGAATAACAAATTTCCACAAGCAACAGATAGGGGCGCTCGCAATCCTCATGCTACAGTATAGGCTAGACATCAGCATCAGTTTAAGATTAATGCGTGGGCTGGAATTGTAGGTAGCTGTCTGGTATGACCATAACTTCTCACACCACGACTTACAGGTGGAGTCTACGGGGACTTTGTTCAGAAAACTCTGCAGAATCTACAAGAAGACGTGCCCCCATAAATACGTTGAAACATGTGGTTTATACATGATGGCGCGCCTTCAAATTTCAGTCTCAGTGTTCAAGATGCACTGGTTGGTATATACCATGATACATCGATAGACAGAGGACCAGTTCCCCAAACCTCAGTTCCTTGAATTTTTATCTCCTGAGGATCCTTAAACTATGCAACATACAACCAAAATGCAAAAAACTCTTTAACGATGCTCACGGAAGCCTGCGGAACGATTTGAAATAGTCATTCACTTTTGGAAAAGATGCGACAGGCCATGATTAGAGGAGTGTATGCGTGATTACAACCAACAGGGTACATTTCGAGCATTTATTAAGAGTCACTCAAATGTAATCTTTCATTAATAGTCCGAAACCATCAAGACAAAACCTGAATTGTGTATGAACAAAAAGACAAAGAAACATTTTTCAGTTGAAGTTTATGCAGGTGATAGCCCCCATTTTGTAAACATTTCCTTAAAAAATGTCCCGGTAATCTTGTTAAGATGTAAAATGATTTTTTTTTAATTTGCTACGTCTATGTAATACAGTGAACCGTTAGGTACACTGCTTCAAAAGGAAGGCCCAACGGTACCGACCGACCGCTGTGTTATCTTGAGCCCATTGTCGTAATTGGATGCGTATATGAAAGGGCACGTGGTCAGAAAACAGCTCTCCCCGCCGTTGTCAGTTTACAAGACTGGAGTCGCTGTTTCTCCATCAAGGAGCTCCTCAATTTGCCTCAAAAGGTCTGGCTGCACCCCGATTGCCATCAGCAGTCAGCAGACCGAATGCTCACACGTCCACGTCCTAGCCAAGAGCAGCAGCGGTTAACTACGGTGATTTGACGGGAACCGTTGTTAGAACGCGACAACGCCGTTAGCATTAAAATGAAAAGGCATGAAAATATTTTTAAAATAATTGAAAAGCCACGATCGCTTCAGTCGTTTATTAGATGACCGGTTTCAGCACTCTGAAGGTGCCATCATCATATCTGTGAAGGTATATCATAACAGGTTTGAGGGAGGGCTTACATGAGTTAACTGTATACATTACAATTATTACAGAAACACATACCTGAAACATGGATTAACATTTATAAAATCATATGGACATCATGGCATATGAGGCAGACCATCTGATAAAATCATTGTCACAACCAATGAAATAATTAAAAAACTGCTCTCATGTTCGTTCTTTCCATAAAATATAAAACTGAAGTTACCCGATGAAACTACCACTGCTAGCCTAACACCCGTCGGCATAATCACTGCCCTATTCCGCGCAGGCTTACCTGCTGTGATTTTAGCGGTTCACAACCGGCCACCAAATAGCGCTGTCCAAGCAACGCGCACACATTCCCACGGTGTAACCACTCGTTACTACTAAATCACAACTTTACTATAACTGCTTGTCACATACCCATGCAAAGCCCAAATTTGTGCATACATTTCCTGTACATATTACAATCACTATACAGTACGTCAGTTACAAAGTAAAAGCATCTGAGGCACAGACATTATCTATTAGCGCCTTACAAAATTACATATTAATGTTTACCTTTATTCATATAAGAACGTCAGGAATATGCACACCGAAAGCTGTTCATAACACGACTTAGGTACAATGTGACGAGCGATTAATACCTGTATGCTTGGCTTTACCTGTCTAGGCACTATGGTCTTAGGTATTGTAAGCGCCAAAAAAGAACATATTCACTTGCTATAAGGTCTCTCACCATCTGCACATTAGTTATGAGCAAGGTACGAATCAACTACGAAAACTTGCATAGGCACATGGAATTAAGATATGCCAGGTCAGAAGCAAACCGAAGGGCACAAGAAAAGGGGGAAAATGACATCCGGACCAAGATGCACAGTGACTCCACGTACGCTCCCATCGGATGGCACTCGTTTCGTCCATGGGCCTCACGGAATGGGGAATAATGACAAACTATATAAATATGATACCAAAACAACAAGCGTTCTAGGTTCATACACAAATATATCTGTAAAATATAAAAATAAATAAAATAAGAACGTAACGAAGACACGTTTGGAGGGCAATGGTAATCATTGAGTAAAGTTTTACTGGCGAAGCTGACCAACTACACCTCAAGCCTTATAACAAGTATTTACTTTACCAAGGTAGGCCCTCCTAAAAAGCATATAAATAACATTAGCAGTACTCTTAAGGTGGATTTCAGAGCATAATAGATACACAGCAACCATCACAATGTGTGAATAGGTCGCACAAGGTCTCTAGAGCACCGCATCAAATATGTTAAAGAAATTATGATCAGACGATTCTAACTGGTCGTTCAACAACTTTCTCGGAAACCTCTTTCTGTTTTTGTAAATTTCGATGCTTTCCAAAACGTTGAGTTTGCTTCCTTCCGGTGCTTTATGCAAAATTTTCATACCTTGCATCATATCAGTAATTTTATGGATCGAATTCCGCAGATGGTCACCCAAAGCGGATTTATTGTGGGCACTCGTGTGCTCACGAAAACGCGTAAAAAAACGATCTCCCTGTCTGCCCCACATAAAAGCCTTCACACCCGCCACATTGTAAACTGTATACCCCTGTGTTTGCAAATTTATCAATGCTTTCTTCAATCGTATGCCTAAGTTTCGAGCGCAAACTATTTTTCGTGCTAAATGCCAGGACCACGCCGGAATTACGAAACTGTAGGTCTGTTCTGCAGACAGCGGCCCTTTATGTCATCGGAACATACTTTTTCTCCCTACTATAGTTAGATGGCCTTTCCTTCTTATCTTTTCTGTTTTAAATTTTTGTGTACAACTTGTCCACCATGGCCGCATCATACCCCTTGCTACAGTCTATATGTTTGAAGACATCTATCTCTTGCCTAACGCTACTCCGTTGCATCGGCAACTTTAAGAGCCGATGTATCATTGAGCAAAACCAGTAGTTAAAGACCTTGTTATTCATGCCCAATCCAATCATCCATCTAAGTATAAAAAGTCCTATAAATACAACCTACGGGATAATTTTATACTCACAGCTGGTGAAAAACAAGAATATATTCCGGAGAAAATGATTTTTTTCTTCTGCTCCCCACAGAATACTTAGATTAAAAAATTCAGTATATATGTCACACACGGTAAAATATGTTAGTCAATGATTCACACTGGATATGGGTATTATGCAGTCGCCGGCCAGGGTGGCCGAGCGGTTCTAGGCGCTACGGTCTGGAACCACGCGACCGCTACGGTCGCTGGTTCGAATCCTGCCTCGGGCATGGATGTGTGTGATGCCCTTACTTAGGTTTAAGTAGTTGTACGTTCCAGAGGACCTCAGAAGTTAAGTCCCATAGTGCTCAGAGCCATTTGAATCATTTGATTTATTATACAGTCAATACTTTAACTAAAGTACTCTGCAGCTTTCTAAAGCGCGTCGTTCTTGTCTCCGTGGTTAATGTGTCATTTAAAAACGGAATGCGCTATGATTGCACAGTCAGTACCAATCTCGTTAGGCTTAGGTATTTCTTTTTACATTCATACAGTACATTCATACATTAGCGATCCGTCGTGACAGTGTTAGGGTCATTAGTTTTCGCAACATATGTCCAAGGACTGTGAGTGATACAAAAAATGGCTCTGAGCACTATGGGACTTAACAGCTGTGGTCATCAGTCCCCTAAAACTTAGAACTACTTAAACCTAACTAACCTAAGGACATCACACACATCCATGCCCGAGGCAGGATTCGAACCTGCGACCGTAACAGTCGCGCGGTTCCGGACTGGGCGCCTAGAGCAACTTGGCCACCGCGGCCGGCTGTGAGTGATACAGACAACGTGAGCATTTACCAGACGTGCTGCCTCGGAGTGTTTCTAGCTTTCAGCTGTTATGAATTTAATCCCCAATCAAGACGTCTGAAATTCCCACGGCCTTCTTCTAATCACTCCTATGCACAAGATACGAGATAGCTCTCTTCACTTTTCCGCATTCGACGGCGCTATCGTTGTTTTGTAAGACATTTTCGGACACACCTATTTTGCAATTAGATTGAAACAACCATTTTTCCACTTTTACAAATGAGAATAATATGCCAGAATTAGAAGAAACGTTATAGGATGGCCATCGATGTATACCATCACGTGCCTTATTGTATTTCTGTATTGTTAGTAACGATAGCGATGGAAATGGAACGGAAGTCACTTTAGCGGTCAAAAGTTTCTAGGATTCCAACCAGCTACCTTCGGGATGATGGCTTTTCAACATCGTGCATTTACGAAGATCGTTGGTCCCATAGTGGCCTGAATTGTAATCGCAGACGCATAATATCAAGGCAAATTTCTTTTGCATCTTTGAGGTGAAGTAACAGCGTTTTATACAACATGCCCCAGTAGAAATGGTCAATATGCACTGCCGTGACAGGAATGATAATTCGAACCAGAATGTCTAGTGAGCGTGGACTCTAAAACGTATACCTTAAGGCCTACGGGCACTTGTTCATTTCCGGGCCTGTGAAGCACATATCTTCTACTTAACAAGTGCTCACAGCTCTTAATTTATGCATTATACAGAACACGTATACGAGACAATATTTTCTTATTGTAATCCGTGCTACCTCTTGCCAAAATACAGAAAGCAAAGAGATTGCTGTAGAGCGGGTTGATTTACAGTACCGAATATGAAGAAGTGCTCATGCGTTTAACGGCTGCATTTGAGAGCCCATGTTAATCGCACTGTTTTGCTTAGAACGATCGTTCCTGTCATATCCCTGAATATTTAGCTTTCATCCTGGGACAATCTGTAGACTTTTTGTGTGCCTTTATCTACAGATAGTATTTATTGGTAATATGTTGATTGACTGTTATGTCTGTTCTTGGTGATGTGTCACATATTTTACTTTAGTTAAATAATCTTACATTACATTAACACTGAAAGACTCGCTAAACTTAATGTGAAATGTTTCATCTTTGGAAAAGGTTATACTCTGTGGAGGTTTATAACCTTTGATCAAGTAAAATTTTACTCTATCACATAGGCCTACTTATCTTTGTAGCTCATGACGGCGTAATAGCGGAAAACTGGTCTGTGAATAACTAATAAATGTTGTAAAATATTACACCAGTGCTGTGGGTGTTCTCTCCCATAATTTATTTTTGTGCAACCAACGCGAATTTCAGCTCAGTGTAAGGTATTGAATAATGAGTAATGGAAGAAGTTAATATAATTTTACTCCTATTAACAGTGATCATATTGTCTATAAAATTATCATTGCAACAAAGATGCGGAAATTATTTACGGACAACTTCCTTTCATATTTCGTGTATGCTTATTCCTGCTGAACGGAACGAGAGCACATGCTCTTATAGGCTATTCAGGGAGTTGCTTCTATTGGGAAGCATTCACCCACATTCAGCGAGGAGATGACTTCTCCTTCAGGCAGTGAATGCCACCGCAAACGTGGCAGCAAATCCGACACCAATTCCGGCCGGTCAGTGTGCTTTGTTCCCCGGTGAGCTTCTTAGTTCTCCTTAGAAAAACGGAGATCCTGATCTCCTGCGGTGCAATATGATTTTCGGGTCAGAGTCGCTGAATATCGATATTAACAGTTGGTTAATTCCATTAAACTCAACAAATTAGTCAGCTTTGTAGCAGACAGCTATATTGAGACTAAGTTCTAAGTGGCAATATCCGAAGCCGTTCCTGGGGCGAAGACGTAGACACAGAACTCTGCATTTAGTCAGAAGTGCTTCACAAGCTGTGACATGGTCGCGAATTAAGCAGTGGCCCGAATGTTCTGTAATGACCATCTTCGGATCTGTTTTATAAAAAAATATCGCAATATACTGGAGCCATAGTGGCATCGTCAAATGCTGGCACTGATTTTGGGTTTAGCATTTGACGATGCCGCTATTGCGCAAGTATATTTGGATATGTTTTAGTGAAACAGATCTGAAGATTGTCATTATAGACTGAAACCGGTAGTCTGATGACAAAAAAATTGTGACCATAGACATGAAGTTCAAATGTGCAAATGTCTGTCAAATCTTATGGGACTTAACTACTAAGGTCATCAGTCCCTAAGCTTACACACTACTTAACCTAAATTATCTTAAGGACAAACACACACGCCCATGCCCGAGTGAGGACTCTAACCTCCTCCGCCGGGACCAGCCGCACAGTCCATGACTGCAGCGCCGTAGACCGCTAGGCTAATCCTGCGCGGCAGACGTGAAGTAAAAGCAGTGCTTCAGTCATTGTGCTTCCTAAACATGTCTCAGACGAAGACTATAGTTGTTACTCGGATGCAAAGCTCTTTATAAGAAATTCCAACTCCTGCCCTACACGAATATACATTTTAATTGTCGTAGACTCATTCACTGACAATGAGAGGACCGCAGTACGCATATCCCGATTATTGGCGACAATATTTTTAAGACTGGACTAGTCTATTGGCTGAATGCATAGGAGGGAGGTAGGACCCATGGTCTCTATTCTTCCTTTACAGAGCAATTCGTTACGTACTTTACCTCAGTTACCCTTGCACTGACAGGGAAACTACCCAATTTCGAATGCTGAAAGCAAATAAAACTTTTTGAAATAGGACGATGTGCATTTTTTGCCACCCTTCACCTGTAAAACTCTGCTTATGGGTATATTCGATGACGGTTCATTCAACAAGGGTATTACTTCGAGAAAACCGCCACCAAAGACAGCCGATTATTATTTATCTCAGGACATACACTAAGTGATCAAAAGTATCCGGACACCTGGCTGAAGATTACTTAGAAGTTCGTGGTGCGCTCCGTCGGTAATGCTGGAATTCAATATGATGGGTTTTTCGCAAAGTTTTGAACACGGCTGCTTTGTTCAGTGACCGTTCATAAATTAAAGTTAAGACAAATGAGCCCTCGGTCACAATTTTTAGTCTTATTAACCGGGTTTCAACACTTCTAAGAGTGCCATCTGGTAGCCGTAAATATAAGTGGTGTACTTAACATTTAAAATATAGCCAGATGAATGTTAAAATGAACAGTATTTAGTAGGTGAACTCAGAGGCAAAGTTTTATATGAAAACAGCAAGGTTACTTATGTAAAAAAAAAGAAATACAGCTTGAAAACCGAAAATGGATTAACAGTACAAAAAGAAGCCGTACTTGCAAGTCACCTATGAAACAAATATAAAGCGAAACATCTTTAGTCACAATTTAAAGTAAAATGTGTGGAAGACGAGCCACTAGGGGCTGCTCGCATAAGTCGTGCTTCAGTCTGAGGCGCCCGCGTTAACAACTGCGGGCAGGTGAACACTGCACCGAGGGTGCCATCCAGTAGCCGCAGGTACAACTTGGCTACTTATGCATACGAATGTTATGAGGAACATTATTCAGTACATGGCGTGAAAGGCAATATTTTGTATAACAACGACAAAGTAACACTTTGTCTACATCAGATACGTTGACGATAATTTAGTCATCTACAAGGGTTCTGCTGGTGGCATTCACCTCATTTTTAATCTCTTCTATGAACTTCATGAGAAAATATCTTTCACCATCGAAATCGAAAACGAGGCCTGCCAATTAAACTTTCCTGACTTGTCTCTAGCAATAGAAGAAAATAATATATCATTCAATATTTTTCGTAAAGAAGCATGTACTGATCAGATCGTACCAGCGTCTTCTATGCATACACAATCTCATAGAAACGCTTTATTTCAGTCTGCTATTCACCGAGCTACTTCTATTCAAATGTTCAAATGTGTGTGAAATCTTATGGGACTTAACTGCTAAGGTCATCAGTCCCTAAGCTTACACACTACTTAACCTAAATTATCCTAAGGACAAACACACACACACCCATGCCCGACGGAGGACTTGAACCTCCGCCGTGATCAGCCGCACAGTCCATGACTGCAGCGCCTCAGACACTTCTGTTGCTCTTTCGGAAGATAAATTCAACGACGAAATCAATTTACTCAGAACGATAGCAGTTAATATCGAGTAAGAACCTGGCATAGTAGATGACACCTTTAAAAAGAAAACTGTTAGGAGAGTAACTACGCTCGGCATCTCTATCATTGAATCTACCCTAAAAAATATATACATTTTTCTATTCATTTCTTGGGGCTAATGTCCTATCAGATCCAACCCCTTCTTCCTAATAAATACAACTGCAACGTTGTCTTTTCTACCAAAAATAATCTGAAAAAAACTTCATTCATAATGTAAAATCGACTCGCTCCCCTTTTCAAAGTTCTGGCTTCTATAAGATTTTCTGCGACACCTACTCTTCTTACTACATAGGACAAACAGGACGTGCCTTTACAACGAGATATAAAGAACACCTTGGAAGAAAAAATGGTATTAACAAAAAAAATCGTCTTTTGCCGAATATCTTCTGATTACAGGTCACGCGCCTGAAGCTATTTACGATATCAACATTTTGAACACCGAGAAGAAAGGGCGTAGTTTAGATATCCTTGAAGAATTAAGTGATTTTTAAATATCTTGCTCTAAATGATAGCCTCATTCTCAATGAGCATCTGCAGTTGGGTAATAAAAATTTATTAAAACACTAGAAACCCGCCTCTATTGAGAAAATAGCACCTAGTTGAAGGTTCTTAATAAAAATTGCTTCAACGGTGTAAAGCTGTTACTTGAAATTTATTTTCAGGTCTCCTCGTGCGGTTACTGATATGTTTTCTTTTTTTTCAATCTGAGTCAGCTCATAATTTTTGGTTTATTAAATGGTTTATTGGCTGTATTTTATGTTATATCGTTTTCTACAGGTCGTCTCATTCAACCCTTTTGTATTTTCTATAGTGATGTTTTTATACTTCAAACAGTACTTCTAAGCTCTGATGTAGACAAAATGTTACTTTATCTGTAGTTGAATATTGCCTTTCACACCATGTACTGAATAATATTGATCATAATATTCGTACGTATAAATTTGAATGTTAAGTAGCCAAGTTGTACCTGCGGCTACTAGATGGCACTCTCGGTGCAGTGTTCACCTGCCCGCAGTTGTTAACGCGGGCGCCTCAGTCTGAAGCACGACATACGCGAGTAGCCAGTAGCGGCTCGTCTTCCACACATTTTACTTTAAATTGTGACTAAAGATGTTTCGCTTTATATTTATTTCATAGGTGCCTTGCAAGTACGGCTTCTTTTTGTACTGTTAATCCGTTTTCAGTTTGCATACTGTGTTTCCATGCTTTTACATAAGCAAAATGTTACCATATCTGCTGTTTTCATATAAAACTTTGCCTGTGAGTTCACGTACTAAATACTGTTGATTTTAACATTCAGCTGTCTGTATTTTAAATGGTAAGTAGTCTACTTACATTTGCAGCTACCAGATGACACTCTTTTTGTCATGTTCACCTGCTCGCACTTGTTAACGCGGGCGCCTCGGTCTGTTGCTACCTGTGGCTTTACAGATATTAGCAGCCGACAGTGGCTCGCCTTCATGTATTCCTTTTTTAAAAACATTGTGACTAAAGCACTTCTGGCCTGTTATTTATTTTATGTGTGACGTGTAAGTACTGTCTCTGTCTTGTTAGTCAGTACTTACACTTTTATATAAAAAATAACACTTATAAGTGTTGAAATCTGGTTAGTAAGACTAAAATTTGTGACCCAGGGCTCATTTGTTTTAAGTTCAATATGATGTTGGCCCACCCTTAGTCTTGGTGACAGATTCCACTCTCGAAGGCATACGTTCAGTCAGGTGCTGGAAGGTTTTTGGGGAATGGCAGTCCATTCTTCACGGTGTGCTGCACTGACGAGAGGTATCGATGTCGATCGGTGAGGCCTGGCACGAAGTCTAAAAGTGTTCTTTAGGATTCAGGTCAGGACTCGGTGCAGGCCTGTCCATTATAGGGATATTATTGTCGTGTAACCACTCTGTCACAGGCCGTGCATTATGAACAGGTGCTCGACCGTGTTGAAAGATGCAATCGCCATCCCCGAATTGCTTTTCACCAGTGGGAAGCAAGAAGGTGCTTAAAACATCAGTGTAGGCCTGTGCTGTGATAGTGCGACGGAAGCCCTCTTCACGAAAAGCACGACCACATCATAACACCACCGCCTCCGAATTTTACTGTTGACCCACTATACACGCTGGCAGATGACGTTCACCGGGCATTCGCCGTACCCAGACCCTGCCATCGTATCGCCATTTTGTGTACCATGATTCGTCACTCCACACAACGTTTTTCCACTCTTCAATCGTCCAACGTTTACGCTCCTTACACCAAGCGAGGCGTCGTTTGGCATTTACAGGCGTGATGTGTGATTTATGAGCAGCCGCTCAACCATGATACCCAAGATTTATCACCTCCCGCCTAACTGTCGTAGTACTTGCAGTGGATCCTGATGCAGTTTGAAATTCCTGTGTGATGGTCTGGATAGATGTCTGCCTGTGACACATTACGACCCTCTTCAAATGTCGGCGGTCACTGTGAGTCACAGACGAGGTCGGCCAATACGCTTGTGTGCTGTACATGTTCCTTCATGTTTCCACTTCACTATCACATCGGAAACGGTGGACCTAGGGATGTTTAGGAGTGTGGAAATCTCGCATACAGATGTATGACACAAGTGACACCCCATCACCTGACCATGTCCGAAGTCCGTTTGATTACCGCAGAGCGCCCCATTCCGCTCTCTTACTACGTCTAATAGGTACTTGTAACGCCGGAAATGCATATCCTCCTATTTCCATCTATTGAACTATAATTTTTTTCCTTATTTTGTTACCTGAAGATATGACGTTTCCGTGTCTTTGTATATTGTAATTGTTTTAGTATTTGTATATATATGCATTTATGTCGATGTATAATTGGTTTGCCGGCCGAAGTGGCCGTGCGGTTCCAGGCGCTGTAGTCTGGAACCACGAGACCGCTACGGTCGCAGGTTCGAATCCTGCCTCGGGCATGGATGTGTGTGGTGTCCTTAGGTTAGTTAGTTTTAACTATTTCTGAGTTCTAGGGGACTAATGACCTCAGAAGTTGAGTCCCATAGTGCTCAGAGCCATTTTATAATTGGTTTGATTTGTAAATACTATTTGTATTTTTACGCTGGGTCGTGCCAATGGAAAACTATGCTATCGAACGAATACATCGATAGGTCGTGTGGAGAACCAAAGTGTTTAGGATCTTTGGTAGTGTGAACTCGGCAGCGTGGAGCGCGGCCAGAGGAGAGTCTAGCTGGAGGAGGGCAGTGGAGCAAGGGTGTTGTGTGACGCTCCCGCGAGTTGCCGCGCTTTCGGGGTTTGGCAGCATGTGATTGCGCTCGACTTGCTATGTTAGTTTCTGACGTGGTGTCGCGGACGGGAAGCGTTAGCTGGTACACATCAAGAGCCCGTTTCGGCTGGAGACCGTGTCGAGAAGAAGGCGCGCCAACATCCACCTTCTGCAACAGCGACGGCCGACAATGAGTGACTGTCGCCACCTCCTCGATCGACGACTTCAAACCTTCAATCAACCAAAAAGGAAGACTGGTAGCACGTAAAGTTTTAGAACTGTATCGCAGAGCTCAGCTTTTCAAACTGTTAAATTTTTCTCACTAAATTACAGCAACGTAGCATGAACCTTTGTTGCTCATTGTCCCAATTGCATTACCAAGCAGGATCCCTTCCTTTTCCGGAATGAACCAGAGTGTCGTTGAAATTCAAACGCCAGCATTAAAGTAATATCATTCGATTTCACTGCTTTAATTTCAAAGTTCAGTTAAGGTATTCATAGTTGGCTACAATATTTAGATTACACAAGCAGAAGTTAAGACTGCGAGTTTTGTTACCGTATTTTAGCTTACCTGTGACTGCAGCTCAGCTTGGTACGTACTAAATTTTACTATTGTTAATTGTTCAGAATCATTTAATTCAAGTTCAAAGTTAAATCTCTTATTTCTAAATTGCGTGGATTCAAGTAGCTTTTATTACTTCTGACAAACTTTCAGTTTGCACACTACACGTGCCAACCTTCAGTCGCCACGATTCTAGTGCTAATTTAATGTGCAATAACCTTTCTTTTTCAAATCTCAAATATCTAATTACCGCTAGTTAATTGTTAACGTACCGGCCATACATTTACTTTCTTTATTAACTTTACCCCTTTTCAAAATTAATTTCCACCAGTTTAATTTGCATTTTTCCTTTCATTTAGATGTATACCTTTCCTCCCTCTTTACCGACAGGTTAACTTCGGTGACAATTGCTTTTCCCAAATTTCCATTAGGTATACGCGGTTTAATTTTTCACTGTCATTAAGGTCGGTAAGTGAGGGGGAGGTTACACACTGACGTCGCTGATATGGAGTATCTGGTAGTAGGTTACAGCACAATGCACCTTATATGAAAAACGTATATTTTTGGCAATGTCCAGATACTTTTGATCACATAGTGTATGTATTTGTAGTCTACACAAAGTCTATACCAGACGTTCGTTTTGTATGGTTATAAACTGCCTAGCTGCCAATCACGTTACATAATCGATATTATATTTCAAATACCGGTTCGAATCTTGGTTGTGGCAAAAATTTACACTGCGTTATCTGTCTGGCGAAGGGAGGAGAGGAGATGACGTAAAGTCTTTGTGCCAGTGTTCTGGTTTAGATACCAATTCTAAGTTAGATTCCCAGTGTCTCATGAAGCGAGGGCATGTGACACTAGATGGTGATCCGTCCATCGGATGGGGACCTTAATCTTGGAAGCCGCCTGGATAGGCTACCTGCCGGCGCCAGCTTTCATCTTATCCCTTCTCTCATCATGATCATGATCGTAAGCATCATCATCATCGTCATACAACACAAACATTTCAGTAATCACACAAACAGACACACACACACACACACACACACACACACACACACACACACAACCGCGTTCGCTCGCGCGTGCTCGCGCCTCCGCGCCTGGGAGCGCGCAATACATACTACAGTATTGCAAGTATTATAATGGAGCACATTGCAAATAAATAAGAGAAATACCTCTCGACTGTCAGTGGTTTATACAAAGCCGTCTTTAAGTAACCGCCGGCCAGAGCGGTCGAGCGGTTCTAGGCGCTACGGTCTGGAACCCCGCGACCGCTATGGTTGCAGGTTCGAATTCTGCCTCGGGCATGGATGTGTGTGATGTCCTTAGGTTTAAGTAGTTCTAATTTCTAGCGGACTGATGACCTCAGAAATTAAGTCCCATAGTGCTCAGAGCCATTTAAGTA
The DNA here is from genome assembly GCF_021461385.2 of Schistocerca piceifrons. NCBI lineage: Eukaryota > Metazoa > Arthropoda > Insecta > Orthoptera > Acrididae > Schistocerca > Schistocerca piceifrons. Next base: position 685,521,674 of record NC_060139.1, on the reverse strand, counting down.
ACCGTGTGAACGTTTCATTGGAGATATACCACAGTCAGTAAACTTAGAATTAAGAACACAGTCTTAATCACGTTTTTCGTTATTTATTTAGTGCCGACAGGTTTCAACCCATCGTAGTGGCCATCGTCAGGGCGAACATACCGCTGGTCGACTGCTGGTGGCGTCACGTCTACCAAGGTGTGGCAGCAGACTTGTGACGCCACCAGCAGTCGACCAGCGGCATGTTCACCCTGAAGATGGCCTCTGCGATGGGCTGAAACCGGTCGGCACTAAATAAATAAAAACACCTATTAAGACTGTTTTCTTAATACTAAGTTAATTTTATATCAATCGCTGTTACTCCACAACCAAGTTGCCCAAACATCACAGCCAGTAAAATCTGGAAGTTTGTGCGGTCGCAGTTGAGCGCCCCACAAACCAAACATCACCATAGATGGCTCTTGATTGTACTTCATTTATTTGACTACTTCGTAATTACAAAAATACATTAATGTCTCATCCTTTGAATTTTGTTTTGTTTTAATTAACTGTTATTTAGTTAGATTATTTCTGTTATAATGTCTCAAACGTCTATTTGTCACTCTCCGCGCCTTACAGGCGCCGCAACTTGTGTCTTGTTTTCGTTGTAGCAACGTAAACAATTGGGCCACTCAGTGTGAAGTTTGTCGTGGTAAGGTGTACGCATCGAAAGCTGGAACAATTTTGATTTTTAATTATTGACTAGAGCTTGTCTGCACTAAATTTTGACTATTGCTGTCTCGCAATGTAGCTTTACGTAAGTAACCATCCTTAGTTATGGCATTTTTCATCTTAGTTAATGTTTCGCTCAAGCTTATTTTTCTGTCTTATTTTATAGGACTTCAAAATTTCCATTCTGATGACGATGTCCTCAGAGGTGTCGAAACCCAGGTCAATGTATTCAAGTCTCTTTACTCTGTTATCTACAACATTCTGCACCGAAGCATACATCTCCGTGGCAAATATATGGTAAGGAAGTTGACATTCCAGTTTCTTGATTTATAATGCGATCACTGTGGCTTTTGATATAGGATTATTGCACTGTGGATACACGGAAGTAATGTATCATATGAGTATGTTGTCTAAGATTATCATATGTGTTCTCTTCCTGTAAACAGTCCACCTTTACTGAACTAGGACAAAGACGAATGAGCGCAATGCAAACGTAGCCGCGCGGCAGTAGCGGAGCGGTCTTAGGCTCTGCAGTCCTGGCGGAGGTTCGAGTCCTCCCTCGGGCATGGGTGTGTGTGTTTGTCCTTAGGATAATTTAGGTTAAGTAGTGTGTAAGCTTAGGGACTGATGACCTTAGCAGTTAAGTCCCATAAGATTTCACACACATTTTATTTTTAAGAATGTGTGGTTGACCTGCAAGTCAGTCAGTTGTGCAGTGCTGGTGCATTCTTATGTGAGGCACAGCAGCGAGCAATTAAGTATTTCAGAGAATGAGATCTGCTTTCTGTGAATTTGTGAGATGCTGTCTAGAGTATTGTGAAGATGAAATCTTATTTTTACTACTTTCTAGTTCTTTATATTCACGAATAAGATTTTGAAGGAATTTGAAGGTAGCGAAGGCGTGTGCGAAAATGAAACCTCTATTTGTCAGAACGGTTAACTGAAGTAAATCTTTGCTCCTCAAATAACTAATTAGTTTTTTTTAGTGTTTGATTGTTCTCTTTGTTTTCATTATGTCCAAAATTGCACAATTGATTAAGATGTGTGTAATTTTTGTAATGAGACAATTTCGCAATTTTTAGAGTCTTCTTAGGATGTTCAGTCCTTTTTGTCAATAATTATAGTGTTATTTCTCTACAATAAAACAATCTCCGTGCCTCGTAGTAAGTTTTAAACATTCTGACTTGTGTGCATTGCACCTTACGCCACACGGGGCAACAAATAGTTTCTGACAAGCAAAAAAATTTAGGCACATTATTTATCTTTAGCTGCTGTATTTACTTTCGAGAACGTCAGTATCCACACACAAAAACAGCACGCTGAGCAAGAATTAAGTCGCTTATATTTGAGGGCAGTTCTCACCTTGCTTTCCTTAGCAAACAGTGTGTGGTTTTCATTGAAGAGTGTTAGTAATTTCAAACAGTTATTTTCTTCCGAGAAGAGCAGTAATTTATTTCTGTGGATAATCTAAGTCAAACATTGCATTACTTATCTCGCAACATTCGGAATGTACTTAGGTACTTATTTTTACTTATACAGTTTTCATTGAGCACTCAGTAAGTTTCTTCTGACACGTAATTGGATTCATTTTCTTTATTTCAGATTCAGTATTTGACTAAGTTTAAAGTTTTGTTTCACAACTCTGTTCACGTGCCCAACACATGGCCAACCAACGGTCAGTTTTGCTCAGCAACTGAATGCGATACGTAAAGGATAAGGACATACGAGGATAATGTTTTGAAATAAAGAATATTCAGTATTTAATATGTAGAAAATTTTTTATAGAAAGTTTACAATTGCCTTGTCGACGGTGCATTTTTTTCATTTTCTGTGTGTTTTAATCACTTCAGAGCAAGTCCTCATTTGCACATCGACTGCGAATAAATGTATTATGTCCGAAAGCAAACTCGTATTATGGACAGTAAAGCGTTAACACGTATTGTTTCAAGCTAATGTTTGCTTCTTTTACGACACTTTCGAATCAGCTCTTACATGATATTTCTTTTTTTTTTTTATTCATGTAAGGATGATCTCACAACGATATACGAATTTTCGTGGTAACAGAATGACATCAGTATCTCAAAATATAGATATACACAGAATTCATCTTTATGCTCTGTAAGGACAGTGCAGATCGTCGGTCGTGGCCTCGATGTAGGAACCACCCTGGCATTTGCCTGAAGTGATTTAGGAAAACCACAGAAAACCCATATCAGGATGGCCAGACAGTGCGAATTCATTCCTCTGGAAGGTGTGGTAAGAGTCTTTACAGATGTACAGCCCATTCGATTGCTCACGATTATACAGTATTCACTGATCAACACACACTTTGCTTCAGACAACTTGTAATTGACGACACTGTTTTGCTCGTCATAGCCGCACACGCTAATTACACGTCCTGATGACTTCTTGGAGATGAATATCCGGCTATGTTCTTTGCACTAACTCAAGTCTGCTCGGGAATCGGACTCCGGGGGCACATATACTTAACTGTGCTGTATTTTTATCTTTCTGCCCTTCCTTCTCCTCATGATCAGTGAAATGTTGAACTCAGAGGAGAGACTAGCCACAACTACTACGCACTTTTATCTTGCCACAGGATTTTCTTGTGAAAGCAGTAAAATGTGATTATGTACTGAAATGTGACACCGTGTTACAGTTACTCTAAGTCATCCAAGTAATCTTTACTAGTGTAACATGCATCACTTCGGAAAAAAACATTTCTGAATACGTTAGTAGTATCTTTCATTTCCTTGGGCACTTTGTATACACTTATTCCGTAATGGAATATGCTATACGAGTTTTTTCTTTCTTTGGAAAATATAAGTCCAAGATGGGTCTTAGTCCAAGATTACTGAAATATCACGTAATTTCTTCTTCATATGCACTACAGATTGTTAGATGTACATAAGCGGAGCAGTGAAAATGCCCCATTTTTAAACAGTGATATGTAATGAGCCAGACAACTACTTATTCTTATGGGCTTTTTCTACAGTTTAAAATCGTGTGCATGTTTCGTGCCTCCGATCCCCAGGAAAGGAACCCGTAACTAAGAACTGATTATACATAGAAACAGTATATTGCCATAAGAGACTGGGTATTACAAACTGATGTTTATATCCTAAAAGCAAAACATGGCGATGACATTCCTTTTTCCAAGAGATTTGTGTGTTCATTTCATGTTACTTGATAGTCAATACGCATCCTTAAAAACTCTGTGCTTGTTACACAGTGTATAGGTTTATCGTCTTTGGTTATTGCGACAGAGTTGTTTTCCCTCTTTACGCCTAAATCCATTGTGTTTTTTTTTTCAATACCAATTTATTTCCTGTTGCACAGTCGTAAACATCCTTGATGGTTTTATTTCCTTTCTGTAATACGAGCTTTGTAGATTTATCACTGACTATAATGCTGCAGTCATCAACAGAGAGAACTTTTCCTCCATTTCTTACACTACTTTGTTTTTCGGGTAAGAGTGGAACTAATCGTTTGTTATTCCACTCACACCTATCGTTTCTGGCTTGTTTAGCAGTATTTTATGGTCAACAGTGTAAAAAGCCTTGGACAGATGTAGGAATATGCGTGCAACATAGTATCCTTGAGAGAGTTTAAATTCCACTTTTGTAAACTCGTAATGGCTGTTATTGGACTTCTCGCACTTCGGAAACTTAGCGCACTTGCAGAGGCTGTATTTATACATGTAACCCAATAGTCTGTTCTTAATGATAGATCCAATTACTTTTGAGAATGAAGACAGTAGTTAACCTGACCAGTTGTTTTCAATATATTCTGCATTATCTTTCATTAGTAAGGCCACAACTGTTACTTGCTCGTTCTGTTTGGGAGTGGAACAGGGAGAGAAGATGCTAGTTGTGGTGCGAGGTACCCTCCGCCACGCACCGTATGGTGGATTGCGGAGTATGTATGTAGATGTAGATGTACTCTGGAAAAGTACCTGAACTGAAGGATTCATTTATTTTACTTGTTAATGCGGATAGGCTACCTACTCTTTCCGAACAGAGATTAGAACCTTCTACATACTTGCTGACTTATTACTTTTTTTTTAATTCCGGTATTGTCTTCGTGACTTCAACCGCTGTTGTGCGAAACAACATCCTTACAATTGTGGTGTACATCATTGTAGTGGTAAATGTGTTCCAGAAAAATTTTGATGGAATTTCTCTACAGTACCAAATAAATATTCATTTACAGAATTTGCCAATTCCTAAGGATTTCCTGTTATTCTTTGTTTACTAAGTTGGTTTACTTGTGTCTGCCTTTACCCATTTTCTCTTTTATGATATCCCACACTGTTTTGCTTCTATTTACTTCATTAGTTATTATTTTATTATACAATGATTTTACTGCAGCAAGCAATGGCATTCTGTATATTTTTCATAACTGTGATAGTAAGGGACTGGGCATTAGCGTATAACTGAGAAATTCAAGTATCAGGGAGGACATTCTAATATCCGCAGTTGTTCATTTATGTTCCTTAGAAGCTGCTGTAGAAGTGGCTACCTTTGTAAATATCTCCTTAAAGAATAACTTAAATCACTTGCAGAGTCTAAGATCTTAGCATCTACATTTTTTTCCACTTACCTTGTATCCCAGATTTGATTTCCCAATTCCCTAGAAAATTGCGTATTTTACGCTTCCAAAAGATCGTTTTGTAGGCGTACAGATTTGCTGGTTTTATCACACTCGTCTTTACCTTTATTACTTTAGACTAATGGTCGGAAAGACTATCACTAGATTACAGTTTTTCCTGTCAAAATCTGTAAGTGCTTGGTCTAAGACTGTTGCTGAGCTTTTTGATACAATAGTAGCAATATTTACCGTTTGTACTACGCCGAAAGTGCTGTGAACGTTTAGGACGTTGTTACCAGTTTCACCCTCAACACCTGCGTTAATATTCATGTCTCAGAATACTACTGTGTTAGTTTGGGGGGCTAGGTCTCTTCCCAGGACGTCGATTAATTTCTGAAAGGAAGCATGCACGTTACCAATTAGTGAACGGTACACGCATAGAGCAATTGTCTTATACTAATTTAGCCCAGCACTCGACATGTAAATGCTAGTGACTTTTGACTAGTGACTTCCCTAAATTTCTCGTGTAATTGAGGGCCTACACGTCTGCGTGAGTACTACCTAGAAGCAGTACTCTCTTCTTAGTAATGCTTCCAATCTCCCTATCCTTCCTGCTCATGGTCAGAGTCTGGAGCACATATCCTACACCTCCACCATCCCAAGACTTCTTGCACTCTTGCACCATCCTGAGACTCTTCGCATCTCAACTCTGGTAAGTAGCAGACATAATAAAACTGTCAGATCGTGTCCTTCTTCTGTTAGGTTTCCTGCCAACTGTCGTTTCCTAGAAAACCCTGCCGCCACTATATTTCTTCACCAGCATTAGTTCTCTACTACCTTGGTCCAAATGTGTGTAAAGGGCACAAGTCTTCCTTTCCTGCTCCTCTGTTACCTTATTTCTACTCATATCTTGTTGTTCCAGTTCGTGCTACTAGCATGAGTTCAGTCATGTCAGAAGTATGTAAACAAAAACGTTAGACCCAAGTCTTACTAGTTCAAAACACGAAACATTTTTAATCCTAACGCGGAGATGCCAAGTCTTCAAGTGAGTAACCAGAAAAAAAGACTCTAGTGTGGCTATTTACATCAAAAGGTATGAATAAAAACACGGGTCAATGTGCACAGTTCCTTACGAGCGTTGAACTCAATATGTAAACTAGTCGGACCTAAATAAGAGTACCGGAAATTCAGTGTGCAAACAAACCTTTAGTGCAGTAACAACTAAATGTACGTAATGCAAAAGATATTGAAAATTAACATACAAAAGTACAATCAAACAAGACGATCAAAACTTATGTTTTGCTGCACACTATAATCACACTTGGCACTCGGCTGTCATCTTACAAATGGTTAATTTTTACAGTCCCTCACGCAAACAAAGCCAAATAATCAAAGGGCGAGACTAGGAACATGCAAAAGAACGTAATGCACTAATTTGTTTCTAAACTGTACTCTGATTCTGTAGTCCTAAGATTCGCTACCCTCCAAACATCTGTAAACCACAAACGCATAGATTTTACAGATAAATGACCTTGAGGGACGGTAAAACAGGGACATCTCCGCAGTTTAAAATTATTTTTATTCGGTTTTAGCCGTTTGTTGTAGCGCACTACTCTCGTGACAGAAGCGCAGAGGTGCGTAAAACAGAACATATGCAATGTTGGCAAATTGTGTCGCTCGTCTCGTGATAGTATCTGTTGGCGAGTCTTTCGATGTGCGTTACTGATTCCTGCTGTTAATGACAATATGTAGAATGACTATACAAGGGGGACTAACTTTAAGGTGGTGTTGTAGACAGGGAGGCGAAAGCAGATGAAGATGACGTTGGAAATACGATACTGCGAAGAGAACTAGACAGAGCTGCGAAAGATTTGAGGCGAAATAAGGCTCGCATGCTTAGCTGAGATGTTTGGAAGTAACATTTATAATTTTAGAGAAACCATTGGCAATGTAGGCTGAAATAGGCTCTCTGCATTTCTGAAGGCAGCTATGATGAAATACAGGGAGCGAAAGGTTGTCGAAAACTTACACAGATGGAAGGATATAAAGTCTAGTTTCCCGTCGCCAACCCGTTGTTAGAAGTGGAGCATAAACTCGGATTAGGGAGAGATGGTAAAAGAAATCGGCCGTAACCTTTGTAAAGGAACCACCCCGACTTTAACATACACGTCAACTATACAGAAGTTATAATAGTCCAAGGGCATGTAAGGAAAGAATTAGCTACGAAGAGTTTGAGACAGGGTAGCAGATTATCCTCGATGCTATTCTACATGTACAGTTGTGTTCAAAAGTATTCGAACGACCTGAATTGCATTTCGCCTGATTCGCATGCAACCCACGTAACGTAGCTGTCCAGCAGATCCTCTAATCGCTCCTTGGTATAGTCGTTTGACTATTTAAAATAGCTCCAACAAGTCACCACTAGAAAACTCGGCTCTGTATCGCAATAATTCAAGATGTAATACCCCGATGCTACAAATATCAGGGAACATCTCATCACAAATAAGACGGTTCTTAAGGCTCGTAAGCTCACATTTATTGCTATAAATGACATACCTGAAATGTTACCACTCTCATTATTACGTCCGATAGGTAGTTCGTCGTATTCATGATTTCCTCTTCAAAGTAACAGACCGTACTTGTTATCTAACACAAAATAATATTAAACATTTAAGTTATTCACGAGCAGCTAGTTGCGAATATGTATGAACTTCAAATGGCACGACGAACCGTCTGGTTCTGCATTTGGATTCAAACCCAGGTTATGCAGACTAAGATTTCGTGACTGACGGAAACTGTCATTCCTGACTAGGCATACAGAGAGAGATATACCTCGATTTTAGACAGTATCAGTTAGCAAATATCTACTTTAAATTACATAACGTAAACATTTTTAACGGACGCGAATTCCTACCCAGCATCTATTGTTCCTGTTAACGAACTACGAGAGATGTTAAATATTGCTTCTTCACAAGTAACTTACTTGAAATGTCGTGATGTAAAGCTTTGTGTTGGACAGGGATTCGAACCCAGAACCTAATCGGATTGTTATCGAAGCACAACCAACTGTGACATATCGGATTTTCTCGGCAGTAGCTAGATGTTTTAACTGAAATGACGAGACGGAACATTAATGTTTTCCTTCCCGGGACTCCAAAAAAATGGTTCAAATGGCTCTGAGCACTATGGGACTCAACTGCTGAGGTCATTAGTCCCCTACAACTTAGAACTAGTTAAACCTAACTAACCTAAGGACATCACAAACATCCATGCCCGAGGCAGGATTCGAACCTGCGACCGTAGCGGTCTTGTGGTTCCAGACTGCAGCGCCTTTAACCGCACGGCCACTTCGGCCGGCTCCCGAGACTAAAACTCGGAACCTATTGCTGTTGTATATTAGAGAAAACGAACGTTAAATATGGGTTTGTTACATCAGCAGCGACATGTGAGCATGTTTGAACTAGAAATAATATGACGAAGAGTTCAATGCTGACTGGGAATCGATCCCACACATACCGTTGTTGACTACACACAAAGAGGCGTCAGCTACAGAATTTTTCTCCACCAGCAGCTCGGAATAACATCCCTGAACTTAGAGTGATCTCTCAAATAGTTCTGTGTCTCACTGGGAGTCAAAAACGTCAAATACCTTTAGTGTTGACAACGAATGAAAATGCATTAAAAATCAAAATTATTATCCATCTGCAGATAGGTGTCCTCGTGCTAGAGCTTGATAATACATAATGGAAACTTTAGTGCGGGGCCAGCATTCGAACCCATTCATGCGCAATATGTGGAGATGTTGAGGAATCTGCAGTTTTGATCAAACAACAAATTGTAGTCGAGCTGTATTGCCACGAAGGGATCAGATTCCGCGTTAAGGGCGGTTTCAGTTGCATTCCAAGTTCAGAACCAATTTTATCGACATACAGAAGCTCAAATAAAAGATGGAATATGGGTCCTGTGATCCTACATAGCGTTTGTTTCGTCACTATAAATAAATAAGTAGTATAAGAAAGGTTACTGGTGACAGAGTTCCCACATTTCGCCACTCCTGACTTTATTGTGGTGCAACCTAACGACTACTCGGTAGAGAAGGAGTATCATGTTTAATGTGAATTTCGGACCGCAATGCCATTATACCTTCTCTACTTGGCGTAGCCAGAAGAGAATAGTATCTGCCTCTCCCTATCAAAAATCATGGGTAAAAGATGGAATCGAAACCAGACCATCATCATAGGAACCCATCATCAACCCAACAGACCACCAAATAATCTTCTGTAAGTCTCATTTTTCTTTCATAGCACCACTGCGGCACACTCGATGAGAATTATGACACACAGGCTCCCTGTAGTGGTTTGCAGCATGTTCAGTAGATTCATTTACTTGGTTGAGCGAATCGCCAAGAACTAGCTGCCTCGGCTACCCAGTGCATACATTCGACTCTATTTTGTAATCACCGAAATAAAATCATGTAACTGCCACCTACACAGAACTGCCAACAGTGTAGGATGCAGAAATTTACAGAGGAAGTGTTCCTTTCCATTTGAGATACTCTATTGCGCTATACGTCTGTTGAAAACGTCGAGCAGTGCAAAAGAAAAGCTGTAACTGTCTGTCTCTCAGAAGTCTAGATCGGGCCATATGCATTATCTCACAACACTGTGGAATACGGAAGATCTGGAAGAACTATTGTTGACTTCTGGAGGTGCTCTATGTATACAACAGCTAGTAGACAAGATGTCGCGAGTTCCATTTCATTCGCGCCTATATTTTTTCAACGCAATTCTGCTGTCTGCTGAAGTTACCAATTTATTGGATCTTTGAACATAATTACCTTCACTTCTCAACACAAAATAGCCGCATGTGGAAAATGGGCTAACTTCTGCGACGTTTTGTTCTTTTCAGATTTATTAGACGGCCAGAAAGCAGATGCACTCGAAGCTTTTGTATTATGTATATTGGATCTTTGAACATAATTACCTTCACTTCTCAACACAAAATAGCCGCATGTGGAAAATGGGCTAACTTCTGCGACATTTTGTTCTTTTCAGATTTATTAGACGGCCAGGAAGCAGATGCATCTCGAAGCTTTTGTATTATGTATGGGGAGAACGCATCGTGCCAAAATAGTCAGAAAATTATTTTCTAAATTAGCTGTCGTCTGGTAGTGGTATTTTATTCTTCTTCAAACCTTGCTTGACAGCTTTAACTCAGAACAAGTTTCCTACATGCATGTAATCAATAAACTGCATATGCAATGTCAGACTGTTATAGATCACTTCAGAGAATTAGCATATATCGTTGATGATTAATTTCTCTCTCATATTTAGAATTGTTTTAACAACACTAAAAGAAACCTTACGAAAATTGTGCACTGTATTAAAAGAAATGAAATAAAACTACGCACGATAACCTTATGACGAAAGTCTGTTTTGATAAAACTGAGTATCAGTACACTAGCGTGCCTCTATCGGCACGAATTAGTAAAATACTACTCACTTAGATTTCGATTGGGTCTGTGTTTAATTGGTATACTGTGTCATACACAACAGGTATGCAAATATGGCATTTCATAAATAAAGTTATGTATTCCTAGAGACCCAATATTTGCTTGTCAGCAGCGGAACGAGGCCTTACCTATTGTGCAGCATTGTAAGTTTTTCGCCATTGCACTATGAGCTGAAAGTATTTTCTTGCGATTTCCTTATCGATGTTTCATCTGACTGCTTGTAGGTCCTTCACAGAAGGGATAAAAAAGGTTACATTCAGCGAGGCTGGAACCGCGAACCATAACAGACGCTTTTTCAGAGGTCAGCACGTCATCACAGAGCTAGCGAAGAGGTATGTGTTGCCCATTTCTTTTACGAGGCCAATAGTGTCTACAACTCGTAAACCACTATAATAAGGGCGAGTGTAGTTGCGATTTACACATGCAATGACTTTCCTGTGCTGAAAACCGTAAATTTACAATCTTTTGTTACACCTGAAGCGATAATAAGTCAGATTATTCGTTGGAAATGACAGGAAAAATCAAGTGAACTTTGAGGCTTAATTCCGTGCACACCAGGAAGTAACTCGTCGATCACAGAGTTGCCAAATATACCTTGCCTTGTTGCCAAATCTCAGTTACAGTACTAGCAGAAAGAAGACGAACTGATGTGATCCTACAGAGGGCTGGGAAGTGACCACAGCTGGCCTATCAAAGACGCGGCTGCGACTGCCTGGAATACGTAATGCGTCTGATTCGCATTTCTGTAACCAGGTTTACGGACTGGAGCGTAGTTACTAATAATACTCAGAACTGACTGAAAACTAAGCATCATAAATCAGTAACTCTCATAGTTGTTTTTATATTTCTTTCGTAACTGTACTCAAACCTAACAAACCCATTCACGGACATTTTCTTGCCTCACTGATACTCGAGCACACCAAACAAATAAAAATAAAAAAAGAATGTCTGTGTGTGTGTGTGTGTGTGTGTGTGTGTGTGTGTGTTTGTGTGTGTGTGTGTGTGTGTGAGTGAGTGTGCGTGTGCGTGTGCGTGTGCGTGTGCATGTGCGTGTGCGTGAGAGAGAGAGAGAGAGAGTGAAATAAAGATAAAGAAGAATGAGAGAGAGGGTAAAAAATTGTTGTAAAGAAATTGAATACCAGTATGGAAAGAAATCTTTCATTAAAATAACGCGTTCCACATCATTACACAGTGTCATATTCATGAACTATGAACAAGTCTTAATCCAATTTAATCTAATCAATCATATTGCTGGCTAGCCGTGAAGAGTCATGAATTACCGAAATTTTTTCCAATATCAGTAACAAAATCTAAACCTGAAAATAAGAGACTACAGTTTTTGTAATAAACTGGGACTCCTATCAAGACCCTTTCATTCCTGTTAACTAACCACAAAAGATGTCTGATATACATCCATTCAGAAGTAACAAAGTGTGTATGCATTTAAAGTTAAAGTGCATGATGTGAAGTTCTGTGACAGAGTTACGAACCCAACACGTAATCGGATTGTTAACTAAGTAAAATCAAATGTTATGGATCGGGTTTTTTTCTACCAGTTGCTAGATGTTTACACACACGGATACAATACAATGATGGCTTGTAGAAAATAAAATCGAAACGCGTATGACATTAAAATTGTGATTTATTCAGTTGCTGTCAGACGGTCCATAAGTAAAAATTACCAGTATACCATAATACAACTTACTGTGACGAGCTACCAAGAGAATCAGATGTGTAAAGGTTTTCTCCTGATTTCGTTACTGAACTTTTCTGGAAATTCGCAGCCCCATAAAATTAATCAGAAAAAAGCCTGCAAATGCTGGCCCCATACACTGTTAGAACTGACGACTTATTGAGCCGTTGCGGCACGAGACATGGGCGGTACCAAGGATTTTGCTTGCTGGGACTTTAGTTCTTGTCGGAATTTTAAGATACTATTCAGATGCTAACCAATGCAGAAGGCATTTTTTCTTTCCCATTTTCGTTTAACAATTTCCTTCTCTCGCAGAGCAGCGGAGCAACTTTCCTTCAATAATGAACTGATAGTTTTTTGTGCACCATAAAATTTTCTGTTTACTACTTGGCCAAAAAACGAAAAAGGGGGCTACGGAAACACTGCTAACAACACGCCACTCTAATCATGGAGTTGGTCGCTCAGCCTCATAATACATCGTGAAAGATAATAAAAGTTGTCACTTATGTAAAAAAAAAGCATTTCTTTAGCCCAAAAATTGAATTTTCTGACTCAGTGTCTTACGTTTCATGAGTATTATAAAGCACGAGTCAAGCAAATGGATAGGTGAGTCAATTCAGTACCATACGCAGAAGTGATTGCACTGTCACAGTGTTGCCAAATTTTTGTGACAATGTTGCCAGTTCTCAACTGTGCTAGGATCAGCTCTGTAGCGTTATGGAAGGAGAATCTCGTGCTCAGAATATAGGAGGATACAGAGAAGAGGCGCGGGGTTTGGTTGATATGCAGCGTTTTCTCCTACCAGTTGTGTCAAACATTAAGGTGTGCAATCTTCCATCACCATTACAGTTTCCCACAAAATATATATGAATAAAACACTTACCTTGTTACTTTGTGACAAAAGATTATTTCAGTACAATAAAAAATCAACTTTGCCCACCATTCATAAAAAGTAAGATAACAAACACTTTGCACCTCGAAATCGATTGCATCTATGTGCAGTCTTGTGATCATACAGGTAGAATATCATGAATTGCACGAGAATGTAGAAAAATGTTGGTGCAAACGGAAGCTGTTATAAACACAGTTAACTAATTATTTTGTACCACGTAATAATCAATTCATTTGAAAATTCAGAAGAGAATAAACTAAAAATTATGCCCATTAAGACAGAAACAAAAGGCAGATTCGGGCACTGTGCAGATCTGCACTTTTTCATCTTCAGATATATACAAATAATATATACTAACCAGCGTATTCATTGCGTTCGTAATCTTTCCCTCTTGTTTAGTCTTCTAGTGATGAACTGGATCCACACCCATGAACCTGATTGTTTCTTTGTATCCTTGCATCTACTATCTTTGTGTGTTATTGTTCGGTGTTCAAAAAGCAAAATATTGTGCCTGCTCCCACGAGGTATTACAACGAGGTCCCAAGAAGGCTAACGAATTATAATCAAAATACAGTGAGACGCCAATTTGTCTGTCGTCATGGTGTTAAGTCGACATAACTAGTTGGGTGTTATTGCCTGCATCACCGGCATCCCGTTGTCTTCTTCCCTTACTGATATTTTCATATTACCCTGAACACAAGACGCCGAGATAAATGTGTATATTCTCCGTGACGGAACATCCCATATTCCATTCATCCTGATCCATTCGTTGCATGCATCGGCAGCAATAAGTGATAGGGAAGCTGTTGTGAGCTGACGAATAACAATAAAAATGGTAGTAATAACGAATCAGTAATCAAGGATTTTACTGCATTACAGACGATTAACAAAATAACCAAGAAAATCTGAGTGTTTAATTGGCTCACTGCATAGATGTTCTTACCACTTTGTTACTGAATCCTGTTCCGGTTGTTTGCAGAGAGAAAAGAAAGAACCCTGTAGCCATACATACCGCTAGTACAACGAGATATTACCTATCAACTATCCTTGCTTTACATCACATGGGGTCATCGAGCTGATATTTAAAATACATTTTTGGTTTCTCTCTCTGTCTCTCTTTTTTATTATTGTTTTTATTTTTTGAGGAAAGCATCGAGAAGCGCGAATAATAAGCAAGTAGCCATATAAACTGTTTACTGTTATTTTCACTGGGATACGTAATGCAAAAATACAACTTTTAAGTGTATTATTGCGTAATTCCAGTAATTGACATTCTATTCGTGAACTTCTCGCACTCAGTTGGGTGAAACCTATCACAGAAGCAAGCAAAACACAAATAATTCTTGCACAATGCGCAACACACAAACGAAATCTCGCTGCACTGACGTGTTGTCCGATATATGGCACAGATAACATACGTGATTCATATTGATAAATACAGCTCTATCAGATACAGATTTGGATGCGTACCAAGTGTATTAAAGTATATCTTCAAATACGCAGAAAGTAACATGCAGGTATTCGACTGAAACATAGCGATGACCAAGACTGTAACTGGTATCAAAGCTACAGCATAATAGCACAAAAATGTTAATTGCAAAACCCGCATCTGACTCATTGTCCATACACGTAGTCGCTGACCATAAATTCTGGCTCATAATGACACCAGTTTAAGTAACCTGAAGTAGCGAAGGCTGTTTCCCAGTGCTTTTTCTCACCGTAAAATATGCAATTCACTCATTGGGCTCCATTAGTACTCTGTAACAGTAATTTCTTTGTTTATGCAATGCATACGGATTGTAGAATTCAGTGGCGCTCTCTCTTCCACTTCTGTATACAGTATGACTGACCTAAACGGGCCCTTTATCGTTACAGGCCTTGGGCGGTGCAACATCATACTGACAACAGTAATGTGCTTATACTGAACAACTCACAGTTCGTTTTACCTCATTTTCTAATCATTTAAATAAAACATGACCTTCCAATGGGAGACAATACGTCACCGTTTTCTCGTGTGAAATTTGTCAGTAAGCTTTTTGCCTTCCTACCAGCGAAATGCGGCAGAGTACGGCAAGTAAACGGTTCAGAAACCACGATCTAGTGCCGTTGAGACGATTTTTTAAACAGTGGCGTTGCTGAAGGAATTTAGTTTCTTCTTAAGTCGTCTTATGCAGCAACGTTCACAGATATCTCAAATAGGAAAAACTCTTTATCCAGGTACTAGTGTTATAAACAAATTTCCCACAGCTTGTGTCAGGTTGATCTTTTCGTCTGATAGCACTGCATAAGTATCACAAGTAGTGTTCCTGTAGTTGTGGAAATCATTGGCTGAAAACTAGTTTAACACCAGTGGGTACAGCGCTTCTAAATATTCAAAATGATTATCAACCTAAGTCTGAGTTCATCCACAAACTGAGGCATATTTATAATATTGTAGCTAGACTGTGTATCGTTGTCTTCCTTGAGTGGGCATCAGAAGGCAGCTACACACACATGTATACGAGGGTAATCCCAAAAGTAAGGACTCCGAAAGGACACGCATGTGCTAACGCAGGCTGAAACGAGAGATCCTTAATTTTAATGCTAAGCAAAAACCAAAATCGTACCTGCACAGTGGCAAAGTGATACAGAGCAAGAGAACGGATACGAAGGTCTCAGGTTCAATCTGTCGTTAGGCCCATGATTTTTATGTGCCATTTTACACTTATTTCCTGACAGGCAGTGTTTGTTGATGTGAAAAATGCCGAGTTGCGCTGTAGTCCGAAAGCCACGTTACACTCTATGTTCCCCTATTAACTGGCTAGGTAGGTCAATTGAAAGGTCGGAGGGAAGCAACGGCATAAAACCTCCAACAAGACCATGCCTATTAAAGCACTGTGTTGTTCAAACCACTCTTCCAATTGATGACTGCTTTACTTTCTAAGGGTTCTAATGATCTTCGGGTTATTAAGATTTTTGTGCTATCATGCTGTAGCTTTGATACCAGTAAACGTTCGAGTTGTCAAGGTGGCAGACGACGGTCGACCACAGTTACAGTCTTGGTCATCGCTATGTTTCAGTCGAATACCTGCATGTTACTTTCTGCGTATTTCAAGATATACTTTTATACACTTGGTACGCATCCATATTTGTATCTGATAGAGCTGTATTTATCAATATGAATCACATACGTTTTCTGTGATAGGTTTCACCCAACTGAGTGCGAGAAGTTCACGAATAGAATGTCAATTACTGGAAGTACGCAATAATACACTTAAAAGTTGTATTTTTGCATTACGCATCCCAGTGAAACTAACAGTAAACAGTTTTTATGGCTACTTGCTTATTATTCGCGCTTCTCGATGCATTCCTCAAAAAATAAAAACAATAATAAAAAAAGAGAGACAGAGAGAGAAACCAGAAATGTACTTTAAATATCAGCTCGATGACGCCATGTGATGTAAAGCAAGGATAGTTGATAGGTAATATCTCGTTGTACTAGCGGTATGTATGGCTACAGGGTTCTTTCTTTTCTCTCTGCAAACAACCAGAACAGGATTCAGTAACAAAGTGGTAAGAACATCTATGCAGTGGGCCAATTAAACACTCAGATTTTCTTGGTTATTTTGTTAATCGTCTGTAATGCAGTAAAATCCTTGATTACTGATTCGTTATTACTACCATTTTTATTGTTATTCGTCAGCTCACAACAGCTTCCCTATCACCTATTGCTGCCGATGCATGCAACGAATGGATCAGAATGAATGGAATATGGGATGTTCCGTCACGGAGAATATACACATTTATCTCGGCGTCTTGTGTTCAGGGTAATATGAAAATATCAGTAAGGGAAGAAGACAACGAGATGCCGGTGATGCAGGCAATAACACCCAACTAGTTATGTCGACTTAACACCATGACGACAGACAAATTGGCGTCTCACTGTATTTTGATTATAATTCGTTAGCTTTCTTGGGACCTCGTTGTAATACCTCGTGGGAGCAGGCACAATATTTTGCTTTTTGAACACCGAACAATAACACACAAAGATAGTAGATGCAAGGATACAAAGAAACAATCAGATTCATGGGTGTGAATCCAGTTCATCACTAGAAGACTAAACAAGAGGGAAGATTACGAACGCAATGAATACGCTGGTTAGTATATATTATTTGTATATATCTGAAGATGAAAAAGTGCAGATCTGCACAGTGCCCGAATCTGCCTTTTGTTTCTGTCTTAATGGGCATAATTTTTAGTTTATTCTCTTCTGAATTTTCGAATGAATTGATTATTACGTGGTACAAAATAATTAGTTAACTGTGTTTATTACAGCTTCCGTTTGCACCAACATTTTTCTACATTCTCGTGCAATTCATGAAATTCTACCTGTATGATCACAAGACTGCACATAGATGCAATCGATTTCGAGGTGCAAAGTGTTTGTTATCTTACTTTTTATGAATGGTGGGCAAAGTTGATTTTTTATTGTACTGAAATAATCTTTTGTCACAAAGTAACAAGGTAAGTGTTTTATTCATATATATTTTGTGGGAAACTGTAATGGTGATGGAAGATTGCACACCTTAATGTTTGACGCAACTGGTAGGAGAAAACGCTGCATATCAACCAAACCCCGCGCCTCTTCTCTGTATCCTCCTATATTCTGAGCACGAGATTCTCCTCCCATAACGCCACAGAGCTGATCCTAGCACAGTTGAGAACTGGCAACATTGTCACAAAAATTTGGCAACACTGTGACAGTGCAATCACTTCTGCGTATGGTACTGAATTGACTCACCTATCCATTTGCTTGACTCGTGCTATATAATACTCATGTAATCTAAGACACTGAGTCAGAAAATTCAATTTTTGGGCTAAAGAAATGCTGTTTTTTACATAAGTGACAACTTTTATTATCTTTCACGATGTATTATGAGGCTGAGCGACCAACTCCATGATTAGAGTAGCGTGTTGTTAGCAGTGTTTCCGTAGCCCCCTTTTTCGTTTTTTGGCCAAGTAGTAAACAGAAACTTTTATGGTGCACAAAACACTATCAGTTCATTATTGAAGGAAAGTTGCTCCGCTGCTCTGCGAGAGAAGGAAAATGTTAAACGAAAATGGGAAAGAAAAAATGCCTTCTGCATTCGTTAGCATCTGAATAGTATCTTAAAATTCCGACAAGAAATAAAGTCCCAGCAAGCAAAAGCCTTGGTACCGCCCATGTCTCGTGCCGCAACGGCTTAATATGTCGTCAGTTCTAACTGTGGAAGGGGCCAGTGTGTGCAGGCTTTTTTCTGATTTATTTTATGGGGCTGCGAATTTCCAGAAATGTTCAGTAACGAAATCAGGGGAAAACCTTTACACATCTGATTCTCTTGGTAGCTCGTCACAGTAAGTTGTATTACGGTATACTGGTAATTTTTACTTATGGACCGTCTGACAGCAACTGAATAAATCACAATTTTAATGTCATACGCGTTTCGATTTTATTTTCTACAAGCCATCATTGTATGGTATACGTGTGTGTAAACACCTAGCAACTGGTAGAATAAAACCGATCCATAACATTTGATTTTACTTAGTTAACAATCCGATTACGTGTTGGGTTCGTAACTCTGTCACAGAACTTCACATCATGCACTATAACTTTAAATGCATACACACTTTGTTACTTCTGAATGGATGTATATCAGACATCTTTTGTGGTTAGTTAACAGGGATGAAAGGGTCTTGATAGGAGTCCCAGTTTATTACAAAAACTGTAGTCTCTTATTTTCAGGTTTAGATTTTGTTACTGATATTGGAAAAAATTTCGGTAATTCATGACTCTTCACGGCTAGTCAGCAATATGATTGAGTAGATTAAATTGGATTAAGACTTGTTCATAGTTCATGAATATGACACTGTGTAATGATGTGAAACGCGTTATTTTAATGAAAGATTTCTTTCCATACTGGTATTCAATTTCTTTACAACAATTTTTTACCCTCTCTCTCATTCTTCTTTATCTTTATTCTCTCTCTCTCTCTCTCTCTCTCTCTCTCTCTCTCTCTCTCTCACACACACACACACACACACACGCACACGACACACACACACACACACACACACACACACACACACACACACACGCACACAGACAAACTTTTTTTATTTTTATTTGTTTGGTGTGCTCGACTATCAGCGAGGCACGAAAACGTCCGTGAATGGTTTGTTAGGTTTGAGTACAGTTACGAAAGAAATATAAAAACAACTATGAGAGTTACTGATTTATGATGCTTAGTTTTCAGTCAGTTCTGAGTATTATTAGTAACTACGCTCCAGTCCGTAAACCTGGTTACAGAAATGCGAATCAGACGCATTACGTATTCCAGGCAGTCGCAGCCGCGTCTTTGAAAGGCCAGCTGTGGTCACTTCCCAGCCCTCTGTAGGATCACATCAGTTCGTCTTCTTTCTGCTAGTACTGTAACTGAGATTTGGCAACAAGGCAAGGTATATTTGGCAACTCTGTGATCGACGAGTTACTTCCTGGTGTGCACGGAATTAAGCCTCAAAGTTCACTTGATTTTTCCTGTCATTTCCATTGAATAATCTGAGTTACTATCGCTTCAGGTGTAACAAAAGATTGTAAACTTACGGTTTTCAGCGCAGGAAAGTCGTTGCATTTGTAAATCGCAACTGCACTCGTCCTTTATATAGCGGTTTACGAGTTGTAGACACTATTGGCCTCGTAAAAGAAATGGGCAACACATACCTCTTCGCTAGCTCTGTGGTGACGTGCTGACCTCTGAAAAAGCGTCTGTTATGGTTCGCGGTTCCAGCCTCGCTGAATGTAACGTTTTTATCCCTTCTGTGAAAGAGCTACAAGCAGTCAGATGAAACATCGATAAGGAAATCGCAAGAAAATACTTTCAGCTCATAGTGCAATGGCGAAAAACTTACAATGCTGCACAATAGGTAAGGCCTCGTTCCGCTGCTGACAAGCAAATATTGGGTCTCTAGGAATACATAACTTTATTTATGAAATGCCATATTTGCATACCTGTTGAGTATGACACAGCATACCAATTAAACACAGACCCAATCGAAATCTATGTGAATAGTATTTTACTAATTCGTGCCAATAGAGGCACGCTAGTGTACTGATACTCAGTTTTATCAAAACAGACTTTCGTCATAAGGTTATCGTGCGTAGTTTCATTTCATTTCTTTTAATACAGTGCACAATTTTCGTAAGGTTTCTTTTAGTGTTGTTGAAACAATACTAAATGTGAGAGAGAAATTAGTCGTCAACGATATATGCTAATTCTCAGATGTGATCTATAACAGTCTGACATTGCATATGCAGTTTATTGATTACATGCATGTAGGAAACTTGTTCTGAGTTAAAGCTGTCAAGCAAGGTTTGAAGAAGAATAAAATACCACTACCAGACGACAGCTAATTTAGAAAATAATTTTCTGACTATTTTGGCACGATGCGTTCTCCCCATACATAATACAAAAGCTTCGAGATGCATCTGCTTTCTGGCCGTCTAATAAATCTGAAAAGAACAAAATGTCGCAGAAGTTAGCCCATTTTCCACATGCGGCTATTTTGTGTTGAGAAGTGAAGGTAATTATGTTCAAAGATCCAATTTACATAATACAAAAGCTTCGAGTGCATCTGCTTTCTGGCCGTCTAATAAATCTGAAAAGAACAAAACGTCGCAGAAGTTAGCCCATTTTCCACATGCGGCTATTTTGTGTTGAGAAGTGAAGGTAATTATGTTCAAAGATCCAATAAATTGGTAACTTCAGCAGACAGCAGAATTGCGTTGAAAAAATATAGGCGCGAATGAAAAGGAACTCGCGACATCTTGTCTACTAGCTGTTGTATACCTAGAGCACCTCCAGAAGTCAACAATAGTTCTTCCAGATCTTCCGTATTCCACAGTGTTGTGAGATAATGCACATGGCCCGATCTAGACTTCTGAGAGACAGACAGTTACAGCATTTCTTTTGCACTGCTCGACGTTTTCAACAGACGTATAGCGCAATAGAGTATCTCAAATGGAAAGGAACACTTCCTCTGTAAATTTCTGCATCCTACACTGTTGGCAGTTCTGTGTAGGTGGCAGTTACATGATTTTATTTCGGTGATTACAAAATAGAGTCGAATGTATGCACTGGGTAGCCGAGGCAGCTAGTTCTTGGCGATTCGCTCAACCAAGTAAATGAATCTACTGAACATGCTGCAAACCACTACAGGGAGCCTGTGTGTCATAATTCTCATCGAGTGTGCCGCAGCGGTGTTATGAAAGAAAAATGAGTCTTACAGAAGATGGTTTAATGATCTGTTGGGTTGATGATGGGTTTCTGTGATGATGATCTGGTTTCGATTCCAACTTCTGCCCACGATTTTTAATAGGGAGAGACAGATTCTATTCTCTTCTGGCTACGCCAAGTAGAGAAGGTATAATGGCATTGCGGTCCGAAATTCACATTAAACATGATACTCCTTCTCTACCGAGTAGTCGTTAGGTTGCACCACAATAAAGTCAGGAGTGGCGAAATGTGGGAACTCTGTCACCAGTAACCTTTCTTATACTACTTATTTATTTATAGTGACGAAACAAACGCTATGTAGGGTCACAGGACCCATATTCCATCTTTTATTTGAGCTTCTGTATGTCGATAAAATTGGTTCTGAACTTGGAATGCAACTGAAACCGCCCTTAACGCGGAATTTGATCCCTTCGTGGCAATACAGCTCGACTACAATTTGTTGTTTGATCAAAACTGCAGATTCCTCAACATCTCCACATATTGCGCATGAATGGGTTCGAATGCTGGCCCCGCACTAAAGTTTTCATTATGTATTATCAAGCTTTAGCATGAGAACACCTATCTGCTGATGGATAATGATTTTGATTTTTAATGCATTTTCATTCGTTGTCAACACTAAAGATATTTGACGTTTTTGACTCCCAGTGAGACACAGAACTATTTGAGAGATCACTCTAAGTTCAGGGATGTTATTCCGAGCTGCTGGTGGAGAAAAATTCTGTAGCTGACGCCTCTATGTGTGTAGTCAACAACGGTATGTGTGGGGTTCGATTCCCAGTCAGCATTGAACTCTTCGTCATATTATTTCTAGTTCAAACATGCTCACATGTCGCTGCTGACATAACAAACCCATATTTAACGTTCGTTTTCTCTAATATATAACAGCAATAGGTTCCGAGTTGGAGTCCCGGGAAGGAAAAAATTAATGTTTCGTCTCGTCATTTCAGTTAAAACATCTAGCTACTGCCGAGAAAATCCGATATGTCACAGTTGGTTGTGCTTCGATAACAATCCGATTAGGTTCTGGGTTCGAATCCCTGTCCAACACAAAGCTTTACATCACGGCATTTCAAGTAAGTTACTTGTGAAGAAGCAATATTTAACATCTCTCGTAGTTCGTTAACAGGGACAATAGATGCTGGGTAGGAATTCGCGTCCGTTAAAAATGTTTACGTTATGTAATTTAAAGTAGATATTTGCTAACTGATACTGTCTAAAATCGATGTATATAACTCTCTGTATGCCTAGTCAGGAATGACAGTTTCCGTCAGTCACGAAATCTTAGTCTGCATAACCTGGGTTTGAATCCAAATGCAGAACCAGACGGTTCGTCGTGCCATTTGAAGTTCATACATATTCGCAACTAGCTGCTCGTGAATAACTTAAATGTTTAATATTATTTTGTGTTAGATAACAAGTACGGTCTGTTACTTTGAAGAGGAAATCATGAATACGACGAACTACCTATCGGACGTAATAATGAGAGTCGTAACGTTTCAGGTATGTCATTTATTGCAATAAATGTGAGCTTACGAGCCTTAAGAACAGTCTTATTTGTGATAAGATGTTCCCTGATATTTGTAGCATCGGGGTATTACATCTTGAATTATTGCGATACAGAGCCGAGTTTTCTAGTGGTGACTTGTTGGAGCCATTTTAAATAGTCAAACGACTATACCAAGGAGCGATTAGAGGATCTGCTAGACAGTTACGTTACGTGGGTTGCATGCGAATCAGGCGAAATGCAATTCAGGTCGTTCGGATACTTTTGAGCACGACTGTACATTGGGAAAGTAAATTAAGGACAAAAATTGAAGATAGAATTAAATTTTAAGGATAAGAAATATTTAGTCTCAGGATTGAAAATGGCATTACAGTTCTAAGGTGGCAAATGACTTAGAAAAGCAATGAACTGGATTAGACAGCGTCTTTAAGTGAGAGAAAGATAATAGAATGTAGTCGAATTGCATTAGGTGATGCTGAGGGAACTAGATTCGGGACTGACTCACTGAAATTAGGAGATAGGTATTTCTACCGATGACGGACGAAGTACAGGGTATATAAAATGCGTAATAATTAATGAAAGAAGGTCAGCCTATTTTTCAGGTACACATTAATTATTGTTATGCTTTAATATGCAAACATGTTACTCCACTGTTGTGGCATTCTAACTGCATTTTATGTGTTTTTTATTCCTGAAATACGTACATGCAGGCGTTGTGTAAATTAGGAAGCATGTTACACCAGACTTTGTTGTAGTTTAAATTACATATGTACTTTAACGTCTTTTACAATATGTGTATCCTGTGGTTGCCTTCACAAACGCATACTATCCATAGAAATTTTTGAAAAAGGGGGACATGTTTGCATGGGTATTAAATTTAGGTTATGGCAGAAGGAGGGTCAGAATTGGTCATAATTTCATCTGTATTTTATTGCGGATCTTGATTTCAGTTCACAGTGCAGCTATCAACAGTGCATTGCAGGTAATCATGTAGAGTTGGCGTAGTTATGACGACTATCACAAGACTTGTTTTAATACGCACTAAATATCCGTAATGCACCGATGATAGCTCCGTTTTTAGTGGAAATACAGATCTGCAGTGAGATACTGATGATATTACGAACAATACTGACCTTCTTTCTCGTTCTGAATTTCATCACCGTCACGGGGCACAGTTATTCCTATGGAATAAAAACTGATACATGAAGATATTTGTCTTGATTGGCCTTTTACGTTAGTTTTAAATGTTGGCAATAAGCAGTTCAGGAAGAAGAGAATAAGACTTTTGAAATGTGGGGCTACAGGAGGATGATGAAAATTAGATGAGTAGGTCGAGTAAGTACTGGGGAAGTACTGAATCGAATCGGGGAATAAAGAAATTTACGCCACAACTTTACTAAAAGCCGGGGATCGCCTGATAGGTCACATCCTGAGGCACGAAGGAATTATCAGTGTGGTAATAGAGGGAACTGAGTCGGTGAGGGAGAGAGGGGGAACAAAGAATGAATACAGTAAAATGATTCAAATGAATGTAGGTAGCTGTAGTTGTCTGTAGATGAAGAGTTTTGCAAAGAATGCGTGCAGACCTTAATCAAACCAGCCCTCGGACAAAACGCCGTAGAATATATTCAAAACAAGCAAGCTCCATTTGTTATAACGGATACCAACGACATTAATAGTACAGAAAGTTTGACGTAATCTGCAATTTACAGTTTTCCGTTGCAGAGTAACCAACTTGCTCTTTTAATCAACAGAAATTATTAAAACTCTTGTGGTTATTTGGTATCTAGGTCCGGCGAAACTGGAGATCAGTCAGAAGGCATGAAACTTGATGACTGCCGCTAGGCCGCAGTGCCATCTATGTGGGCGCTGTCGTCGCCGCTGCAATCGAAGGCCGCGGACCGCGTCTGTCTTGCCGCCCTATCGGTGCCTGCTGCCGCCCTTTAAAGTTGGCGGTGCAGAGGCTAAATCTTGAGTCGAGTCCGCCCCGCTAGCTGCGCGGTCAGCGCGACAGATTCCTAACCGAAGGAGCCCAGGTGCAATGGCGGCCAGGTCAGAGATTTGCTCCACTGGGGACAGTGTGTTGTGTTGTCCCCATGTCCGTATCGTCAAAAACGACTTTCCATGGTATCGTTGTCAGAAGATGTCACTGTCTTGGTCTTCGGATTTGCTACTTCTTAGGTTTTCGATCTTGAATATTTGTTTCATCTGTTATTCTGTGCCGGCCAGGGTGGCCGAGCGGTTCTAGGCACTACAGTCTGGAACAGCGCGACCGCTACGGCCACCGGTTCGAATCCTGCCTCGGGTAGGTTAGTTAGGTTTAAGTAGTTAAAAGTTCTAGGGGACTGATGACCTCAGAAGCTGAGTCCTATAGTGCTCAGAGCCATTTGAACCATTTGTTATTCTGTCGTGTTCCCTCCGTTGTCCGTTCTCCTCTTGTTGTAGTTGCCGTCATCGTCCTATTCGCTCTCTGCGGCTCACTGTTGACTGCTTCAGCCAGTCGGCACGTTTCTGCCAGTTCTGGAGCCATTTTCGATCTTGTCAGTTTCTGGTTACAATAATGTATGAAATATAAAGGAAACAACTTGCTTTTGCTTTCACCAAAGGTAAACGAGAACCAATTTGGCGGCAGTGTAGATAATATATTACATAAAACCAACATAATTAAAGAAAAACACGATATATAGCTATGCAGTAAGCCCCTCTCTCAGTTCAGAATAATACAATGAATACTTAAGTAACAGTAACGATTTCAATCAGTTACGCCGTGTCACCAGACGCGGAAAGAACAACTAGCACAGTCAGTAATAAGAGAACAAATGCGTATATCGTAATCTGCAGCATGCCTTAAAGTACCCATCCGCTTTGACGAAATACACCGCAGCGTTCCCACCTCAAGCAGCCCTAGCTCGCTGTACTACAGGTACCGCTCTGCAAAAATAGCAGGCCAGGGTGTCGAAGCTCTGTCCCAGAAGCCAGCCCTCTCTCCACTCACTTCCAACCCACAGCCGCCTAACGCCAAGCACGCCAACGGCACGGCTACGCGGGTTGCAGCGTCGAAGGGTACCACCCAGGCCACCATTCACAAGCTACCAAACTCTAAAACGCTCCGGACAGCGCTAACAGAGGGAACCTCCAGTTCAAAGTCGCTCCACCATAGGTTCTCGGAACGTGGTGTATGTGCAGCACTCGTGTAACGCGCCACTTCATAGTTTCTCTGGAGATGATGGCTGTGATGCGTTTGTCGTGCCAAATGAGACTGTTTAAATGGTTCAAGTGGCTCTGAGGGTTTATGGGACTAAACTTCTGAGGTCATCAGTCCCCAAGAACGTAGAACGACTTAAACCTAACTAACCTAAGGACATCATACACATCCATGACCGAGGAAGGATTCGAACCTGCGACCGTAGCGATCGCGCGGTTCCAGACTGTAGCGCCTAGAACCGCTCTGCCACTTCGGCCGGCAATGAGACTGTTTAATTACTCTCATTGTTTGTTGTTGATTTCACAGTAACAGTATGTTTCTAAGGGTTTCTAATAACAGAAATACTAAAAACAGAGGATTGCACATTTATACACCTTTAATATTCCGCAGTCAAAGTTCACAAAAACTGTTAGCTGGTAGGAACAGCTAGGGCGACGTTTGCTGAGGTATCCAGGATTAATTATTCTGTGACGGCAGGAGCCTGTGAAAAAGACACTTTTTGTGCTTTGAACATTAATCGTTGTATTAAAGCCTGTTATCATTTATGTTATGTGTAGTGGGTAAGCAGAGATCGAATACTAGAGAAAGTGATAAAGACACAAATAGCGGCGTCATTGCAGTTGAGCGACTGATCAACGAGAATAAACAAAGTGGAAAGTAAATTCGTGAGATTCTTGATCCGCAAAGTGGTATTTGATTTGGAGATATTATAGGCCTCTCACAAGGGCTTAGTACAGTATTTCAGTCCGATTTCATCTCGGTTATCTCACTCACTCTTAGCCTTTTACTTTATTCATCAATCTTCTGATTGGTTTGATGGGACCCGCCACGAACTCCCCTCATATGTCAAGCTTTATTTCTTACAGTAACATTTGTAACCTACGTACTCAGTTATTTGTTGCATGCATCCCAGTTTATGTCTTATCCTACAATTTTTCTCTTTACAGCTCCCTCTAGCACCATGCAAGTTTCTCCCTGACGTTTCACCACAAGTCTCATCATGTTGTTCCACGTTCTCGTTAGCGTTTTCCCATATTTTCATTTATTTGATGAATCTGCAGAGGACGCCTCTGATTTTATGTTTATCAGTCCATCTAATTTTCATCATGTTTGTATATGACCACCTGTCAAACCCTCTGATGCTCTTCTTTCCCAATTTACCCACAGTCCATGATTCACTGTGCTCCAAACGAACTGTATACCATATTTGTTATATAGGTAAAGATCATGTTTGACATAAGGGAAGTCCATTCTCCAGGAATATCCTCTTCGTCTGTACTAACATATTTTTATGTCCTCCTTACTTCGTCTGGCATCGGGTATTTAGCTCCAAAGTAGCAGAATTCCTTAACTTCTTATATTTTATGGACACCAATTTTTATATTTATCGCTAATTTCACTTCTGCTATTCATCATTACTTTCGCCGCCCTTCGATGTAGTCTCAAGCTGTATTCGTTGCTCATTATACTGTTCATTCCATTTAACAGTTTCATTTAGAACAGCAATATGTCGAGCGATTCCTTTCATCCTTAACTTTACCCCGCTCTTCCACCTTTCTTTTACATCCAGCACAGCTTCTTCCATGAACATAGTTAAACAGTAGGAGTGATAGATTAAATTGGGAGTGAGTGCTTACACCCCTGTCTTATACACTTTTTCGTGGGTTCGCGATGAATATTCACAGCTTGGCACACAGGTTCTGATTGTTCTTCACCCGTTCCCAACAAAAAACTTGTGTGAGACGGGATTCTCAGCATATGGAGCTACAAAGACAAAATACCACACTAGACGGAATTCTGAACCTGACTGCGTCTTCAGCTTTCTTCTATCAACTGTTTCATTGAAGAGTTGGTCAAAATGTAAAAAGTGTTTCACACCTCTCATTAACTGAAAACGAGTTTTTGTACTATGCAGTGGTATAAACGCATTCTTTTATTGTGCGTACTGTGTTACTGAGTGTTGTTATGTATAATTTAGTAGGAGTCAGCAGTGTGCCATGTACCTACTCTTCTATAATTTTGCTAAAATGATTACAAATAAAAAAAACTGGCCAAATGCCGATGGGACTCGTGTACTGAGGGTTCCGTGCAAATTTAATTACGTATACATAGATAGCGCATCCATCTTGGGAAACGAGAGTGTCATCGATTTTTGCCTGTGTACGATATAGATACTAGTAAGATATCGGTCCTGGGAATTCCAGTACCGTATAGAAACCTTTACAATAGGTCCTCAGACTAGCTTCGACATACAAGAGTAATCTGGCAAGGGACTCCACTTTATGTCTATAGATCAGAAGTTTAATAAAATACTGTAGTGTGAAATCTTGCTTTTTGCCGAATTTCATTATTTGACGTCAGTGGGAAGTGTGCTACAGATTTTGATGAATGAGCTTGCTAGTTTCAAACTATTTGACACTGGCCGACTCTTTTGATTGCATTGACTTAGAAGCTTAAATGTTTTACACCGCGAAGGGACCATAGGCCATAATATGTGCCAAAATTTTTAGCATGATATGTTAACACGTTTCTGATAAAAAAGCTTCTTAAACGTCGGGCAGGCAGGCAGGCAGACAAGAGAGCGATGCTAATCGGTTCCGTTTTTAGACTAATGCTCGCAACCCTAAATGTGAAGAGAAAACCTGATTTTGCGTATTTTAGGACTTCGTAAAATATTTATTGTTTCAAAAGCGTTCCGTCGATGAAAAGGTTTGAGAACCGCCGATCTAGGTTAATGTATAATTTTTGCACCTATGGCCAGTTCCCGATGCAACCAGTCAAGATGATACATTAACAAGTGTAGAAAAGAGTCAAGCTCGAAATGAAAGCGTCCACTGCGCTTTCACTAAAATTAATTACATTAAGAGAAACGAAGGCAAGAACCGAGAAGACTTTATCCAAAGCCGTGATCAGGGACGTGAAGGAGAGACGGGATGAATTTATGAGATTTCCGCTACCATTCACGGCGAGAGTCGCTCGCTCGCCAGCGGCTGGTGTTGGGCACACGCTGCGGGCCGCACTATCAGCGTTTCCGCAGACCTGCCCCGGCGCTGGACAAAGGAGCGGCCGCCGTATTCTGCTGCGGCGGCGGCGACGGCGGCGGCGTCGCCGGTGACTGATGGTGGGGCCAGCCCAGCCCAGCCGGCGCCCCTTCATCAGGTTTCCGGTCCGCTGCCCGCCATTGTCAGCTCCGAGCTGCCGTCGAGGATCGTGCGAATTTCACGCCACACGGACTGCCATTGACTAAGGTGCCGCGTACAGCCATCCACCGGCATGATTTCCATCTACAGAGGTCAGCACAAGGTGTAGCTGAAATTGTATGGGGATGGGACCTCGACGAACGAATGAAATTTATCTAGTAAGATCTTACACGGTAAACAGTGACAGGTTGTCTAAATAAAAGGTTTTGAGTAGTGACCTACTCATCCAGCTCGAAACGAACGATTGCCGGGTGGGTAACAAAATTGATGTACATCTTCATACGTAAAATAAAGAGCCTACAGAAAGCATTACAACTTCTGTGTTAGTACATTACACTTGCTGAAGTTGTACATTGCTTACCAGTAAAAATACAACACGGGAAGGATAAAAACGTAACGAAATTTTACTTGCTGTGGGCTTTCGATAAAGTAGGCCACGAAAAATTGCTCAAAATCGACTGGGCATTGATTCTGTGTCGCTAGAGGGACTGGTAGGACTTGGTTCTCGCCTGTTGTTAAAATTGTTTTTATTTTACTTAAATAAGATCTCAACATTTATTTGCTGAAATGTACAATACAATTTTCAGCACACTTTAACACAATTTCATCTTCCAGAAGAAGAAGTAGTGCAAAATAAAAGTAACGTGTCATCTCTGTTGCAGTTGAATAGAAAAAAATTACGAAGACGACGAGCTTCCCAAGAAATATGTAAAACATTCTCGGTTTTCTTGGCGTGTCAATTCGGGATAAAATCTGAAGCTTTCGACGATAGCCTCCAATCGTCAGGAGCAACTGACTGTCCTCATAGCTGCTGTGGTGGCTTTACATAAACCGTGGATGACTTGTGATTGGTCGGCTTTTCATTGGTCGGCGATTACCTGCTGCTGTCACAGACGGTGTCAATGACTTCGCTGGTGGCACCACCGCTTCCATGGGAATGCAAACCCTGCAATGAATGTCTCTGCTGCTTCTCTGCACGAGCGCTCGTTTCCATGCACCGCTCAGATAATATCCGATATCACGGTTAAAGTTCTTCTCGCTCATTCTGTTTCCCAAGAAATAGTGTAAAAACCACTGAGATACGAAAATACCATCGCCCTGCCAGAGAATCTACGACACCCACGCCCCCACCTCCTGCATCACCTGCCCCTCAGGGAGGACCTGCTCCCCACCAGCTCCATCTGCAACCATCTCCCAGCCCCCTCCCCGACCTGCCCTGTCCAAGAAATCTTCTACACGCCCTAATGTTGACCCTGCACCCCCATCGCCACAAAGAAAACCCCTGATACCCGCGACCCACACACCCCCATGGGCACGACCCTCGCCCCCATCATTACAACTGCTTCCACCCACACCTTCGTCCTCTCCAAGCGTGACCCTCAATTCTTCAATGCCCGCACCCTTATCCTGGCCATCCGTAAATATTTCCCCAATGCCCCCATCTCCCTTCTCATTTGTCAAAAGGACTTGGACCTCATTAAATCCCCCAATGTTTGCTTCCATACTGATCTCCTCCCCAAAATCCCATCTATGTAATTTGGCCCCACAATCCACCCTTACCCCCTACCACACTGTCTTCTCCCCAACAGCTTCAATCTCCTCGATGCCCACTGACCTTCACCACCGTGATCACAAAGCTTATCCACCTGGTCATAGAGGCAGAGGTGTTGGTGGAACAAAATTCCCATCCCAACACTGAAATCCGCTCGGCCCATCGTATCTTTAATGATGCCGGGCCGACTTATCTAATGCGCCTATTCAATGAATCCTCCTCCTCCATAAACTGCCTCCTTACAGAAGAGCACTAATCTACAATAGACATCATAAAGTGGACGCCTCCTGTTCCCCCCTCCAATCCTACTGCTGCCAATGCTGCTTAAAGTATATCGACCATGTCACTACTGCCTGCAAGAGCCCTCCATACCTGCCCCACTGCAAAGCTTCCCACTTCTTGAAGAACTGCCCCAACCACGCCTCTCCCCCCTCTTATAATACCTGTAAAGAACCCCACCCTACCTACTCCTTGAAATGTAAAGCAAAACCTCCTCCCGTCACCCCTGAGCTCACCATCCCTCTCTGTTCTGTCAGTGACCCCATCCACAACAACAACTCGCTCTGCTCTCCCCCAATGCAGAGGACATCATCCCCTTTGTCACCATAGTGCTTCAGAACATCCAGCCCTTTCAACGCCTACACACCCTTTCCCAAATCACCCTCACAGCCCGTTCCATTTTCCATCTCACCACCTATGCCACCTACTCCCACAACCAGGCCCATTTCACCTTCATCCTCCTCATCATCTTCATCTAACTCTCCTCTACCATAGAATGACAACATTGCAGTATCATTTACCATGATATCTGCTCCCTGCCCACCTACAAACCTCTTCCTCCACACCCAACCTCTCCTCAACAATCCTGCCAAGTCTCTCACCGTCAGCCTCTTCTTCCCCTCCCTTACCGTCACATGTGCCAGCATCTATATCTGCCCTCGATTCCCCATCCTGTACAATTTCCTGTTCCACATTGACTGCACCTTCTTCACCTGTGTGGTTGCCACTGACCCTAATATCCACAGTCATGCTCCTGCCCAACTCCAGTGGTGACATTGGTTTATTACCACCCTCCAGAGAGACCTGGTTCCCCTCCCTCAACACACCCAACCTGAATACAATACCACTCCCAACATGCACTACAAACATGATCCTAGCCTCTCCCAAACTCCTGGGGCGCATCACTGCAGATCTCCTTGACGTAACTGGCAGTGACCATGCCCCCGTCCTTCTCACTACCTCTGATGGTAACCCCCCCTTCCCCATTCCTCGCCCCTGACAATCCTCCTAAACTTGTCCACGACCACTCCTGTGCCAACTGGGATGCCTATTGAGACTCCATACACAAACAGGTCGAATGCCTCGACCCTACCCTCCAATCTCCTGATGACATTTCCCAAACTGTTGCCTTCCTCCACAAGACCTTGTCTAACGCCATAGCCAACTGTAACCCTACCAAAGCCATTCAACCTCACCGCCCAGTCCTGCCCCCAGCGCCTCTACCGATCCTTCCTATGCACTTGTGACCGAGACATACTCATCAACCAATGTAAATTACAATGACACATACGCAACATGCTTACTGCGAAGAAACGCCATGTTTGGCGATAGACATGTACACAACTCAATACCACACTTCGAATAAACTCTTCCAAGTATTGGTCTGTTTTCCACGCCTTACTGCGAACTGCCCTACCCCACAGTACCCTCTTCTCCTTGATGACCAGCCCCTTCTTGCCAACCTCAGTAACGCCTAGCAACTATCAGATGTCTTTTCCATTCCTGATGATCCCCAATTTTATTATTCCCTCCTCCCCAACGTCATCGAATGTACCTTCTCTCCTCCCCTTGCTCCTAGCTTCCAGTAACTGGGCCACACATCACTATACAGTACATCAGCCTCACACTCTGCACTAAACGCAACACTGTTCCTGGCCACGACCGCATTACCTGTTGCCATCTCAAACAGTGCACTCCCTCCTTCCTTGCAGTACATTCTACCCTCTACAATGTAACCATTGCCACTGGCTTCTACTCTGACCTGTCAAAAACTTCCCATAACCCAATGTTCTCGAAACCCAATAAGCCTCCATCTGGTGTCTCTTCCTATCGCCCTATATGTCTCACCTTGGTGTTCAGCAAGCTCTTGGAATCCATCCTTACCTGGCCCATCAATCACCACATCCGACACCTCCTCCCCAATACCAAGTGTGGCTTTTGACCTTCCTTCTCTGCTGATGACCAACTCCTACACCTCACTCATATCCTCTCCCTCCAGCTTAACTTCCGTTTCTCTGCCATTTTTATCTCCCTAGACCTCAAAAAGGCCTACAACAATGCATGGCATCCTGGTCTCCTGTTTAAACTCCAGACCTACACCATTCCTATCAACTATGTCTGTCTGATTGCCTCCTTCCTCTCCCATTGCCCATCCTACATTATCATCCATAATGCCAATTCCAGCACCTTCAACCCCTCTGCATGTGGCCCAAGGGCTCTATTCTCTCTCCTCTACCTCCTGTACACAGCAGATATGCCCCAACCATCTGGTTCACCTCCTGCAGTATGCCGATAACACCGACTTCCTGGCCCTCGCTCCTACCCTTCAACGGTTCCAGGGTCCCAACACTTTCTCCAGAGTCACCTTGACCTTTTTGCTGCGTGGTGTAACCAGTGGATACTCAAAAGCAATCCTTAGCCCCAGGCAATCATCATAGATTGTACCATTCGCTCCTTCTGGCTCCTTGGTTTTTCCCTTACCATCTGTGCCATCTGGTCCACCTCCCCCTCACCCTCACCTACCTTCAACTCACCAATGACTGTCACCTCACCTGGATCTATCATCTCTGCTCTATCCAACCCTAAACCCACAACTGCCTCCAACTCCTTAAACCCTGGACATAGGGTTTGCACCCTTCTACCATCCTTCACATGTAGAAATCCATAATCCATCACACCCTTTGTTATGTCAGTCCTGCCTGGATATCCGCCCCTCTCCAGATTCTATAAGTCCCTCCAGATCCTTGAGCGCCATGCACTCTGCCTCACCTTCTGTATATGCCTCCCATCACCCACACAGATTCTCTATGACCTGACTCCTATCCCCAATCTGCTCCTTTTCCTCGAACATATCCACATACTCTACTCCTCCCGCTGACTTGATCACCCTCATCCCGTGGTTGCTGCTCTCCAATCCCTGCCCTCTGCCACACCTTCACCATTGTGTCCCTCTTACGCTCCATTTCTACACCCTTTATCTCCTTTCCCAAAGTGGCTTCCATCAACTCCTCCTTCTGGTTGATACCCTCTCCCCCTCCATTTATCCCTCCTATCAACTCTGATCCTCACCTCCCCTTCCCTTCCTCTGTCCTTTTCCCTGGTTGCCTCTCCCCTCCCACTTCCATCCAGTTTTTACCCTGCCTACCCTCTCTCTGACTACCTTCTCCCCCCAGTCCTTTTGCTTTTCCCTCCACTGCCTTCCCAACTCCTTCCTGCGTCCGCCCTGCCCCCATTTTTTTCTATGCCATCTCCTTCCATCAGCTTCCCCCTTTTTTTTATTTTCCTCGCCTCCCCCCCTTTTTCCCCCTCATCGGTCCAGGTCCTCCCCCCCGCCCGCATCTGCCGCCATGTCACGTCTATAGTGCTGTTTTAAGTGAATTGTCAGTGTTGCGTGTCCCCTGTCAGTGTTGCGAACACCAACCATACTGTCGCTAGTTATGTTTTTTATCTCGTGCGAACAGAAACCAGACTGTCACCGTGTGTTTTAATTGTGCCTGTCAACTTACTGTGTGCCTTCATCCACACCGTGAACGCCATGTTTTTTTTTTAATTGCACTACTTTCCGCTATTTTACAGTTTTTTACAATGTCACCGTTTTTCACCTGTTTTTATTGTTTGTTCATATTCTCATTATGTTTTTTCAACTCTTCTGTAGGCTGTAGAATGGCCTATTACGCCACTGCCAGCCCCCCCCCCTCCCTCCTTGAGGGGATGAATTGGGGGGGGGGGGCTAAATCGAAATGCAATAAAATAAGAAAAAGAAGAAAATACCGTATGTGAGAAACCATTGCCGCTTCGCAATTGAAAGCAATTAAAACTAAGTGCACAATACAGAATTAATTCATTTTACCCAACAGCTCATTAACTTATCCCAGATTGCCACTATTTTTTATTACACAGTAAAACCATTATGCAATGTGGCCGTTTCTTATTCAAATCTTAAAAGAAAAGATACACTAAATACGGAGGTGGTTGGTTACAGAAACGTAAATGAAGCTCAAATGACGTCAAACAGACAGGCATCTGACAACTATACGCTGTATAAACGAATACAGAGGCGAACTTAAGTCACACGAAGCGTGATAAAATGTGTGCTTATTAGGCTGAATTACACACAGTACATGCAGCAGAAGACACCAAATTATAAGATTTGCAGACCAGCCAACCAGTAGAGATTATCCCCGCCATACAACACTCTTACACACGAAAAATCACAGTCTCCAGGTTCTGCTTCGGAAACGACCAGCCAGCTAGCCTTGAATCAAACTACGAGGGCTATTCATAAAGTAAGGTGCGATCAGTCGCGAAGACGAACCCACATTGAAAATTTAAAAAAAAAAAATTATTTCCAACAGTTTGTTACACCTTCCAGCTACTTCTCTACATAGTCACCGCTCCGACTTAGACATTTATCGTAGCCTTCTACCTAATTTTCATCCCTCATCATAGAAAGCAGCCGCTTCTGCTTTCCGCCACTTCTGTACACTAGTATCCAGTTCGCTGTCTATGTCAAAATGGTGTCTTCGTAGCCAGCGGTTCATCTTAGCAGAGACCAACATCAGAGGGAACCAAGTCCGAACAGTACGTTGTATGGTCAAACTCTTCCCATCGAAAATGCTGTAGGGGCGTCCTCGTTGCTCCTGCAGTGTGCGGCCGAGAATTGTCGTAAAGAAAGAAATTCATGACAGATACGTTGCATGAAATCAGGCGGAATCTAGAAGCAGGCAACCATACATGGCTGGAGACACTGTCGTTCTAGGCATCTTTATGTGCTCACTGTGCGTTAAGAAGTAAAAAGAGCGACGTGACGCGATCGACAGGCATAATCGGGACGCTGCCTGACACGACTGAGCAAAGCTTCAACGGATTTTCAATGTCACTGCCATTTCGCGACCAATTGAACCTTTTCTTCCGAACAGTCCTCATAATTGCGCCCAGCCTAGTCGCGTCCCAAGTATGCGGCCAGCACACACTTCTTCATTGCCGCTGTCTAACCACGGCACCCACGGCGTGCAGTCAGATCCAACGGCCGTTC
This sequence comes from Schistocerca piceifrons, assembly GCF_021461385.2. NCBI lineage: Eukaryota > Metazoa > Arthropoda > Insecta > Orthoptera > Acrididae > Schistocerca > Schistocerca piceifrons. The sequence goes on along the minus strand of NC_060139.1, from coordinate 685,485,213 downwards.
CTCCTACTGGCATCTGCCCGCTGCTTGTTGCTCTCTCGCTCTCCAAAACGAGACACCCCTCCACTGCCGCCTTTTCTTCTCGAGAAGTTCCTCACTGTGGCGATGGACGTGGCGCAGCGTCTCCACTGAGTTATTCGACGATCTACGACTCACCGGTGCCCCGGAATTTAAAGGGCCGCGAATGAGAGACGTCTTATGACGGTACAGATTCAGACTGACTTTGAAAGGCAGATCCGAATACGTCGTCCAAACTGCTTCAATTCTATGCCAAAGCTCACGAATCATAGTGGCTAGTGCAGATCTCTCGACAAGCCATGCCTGATATTTCCAAAGGCTGAAAATAAAATGAGGAGAGCAGATGGTTCTGTGCGTGGGGCAATTTCCAAGCTGCTGGCAACGTATGGCGCTCTTCCTTTGTTTCCTGGACAATCATCCTACATGTCTGTTCATATGTTTGCCGAAAGAAAATCGCCAGAGGAAAGAAAAAAAAATTTTTGTGTCTATGGAAGTGAAATTTCAGTGCAAGGTGTGCGCAAGACGAGATTACAAACTATGATGCTTTTACATATAGAGTATATGAACTGCATTTAAATGACTCTTCCTATAGGGTTACCAAGGATTTCGTATTATTTTACAGACTTTGTATCAAATACATGACGTTTAGTTTATGTTCTGTAGAACTTTTAAGAGATTTCAGTGTAGCAATATGGCTCAATAGCTATGCTTTCCAGCTAATACAAGTGGTTATTAAGAGATACTCTAGTTTGCACACTGTAGTCCTCATTTGAGAATTTGCTTTGCTATCTGACTTTCAGAATGGTGACTGTGTCGACATTAAGGTCAAACAGCACAATATTTGCTCCACAATAGGTCAGTGCATCAGTGACTTAAAAAGTGATAGTTACGTTTAATTAACAAACCAATGTTTATGAAGGAGTAAATTGAAAATCGACCACTATATTTCCTATCGGCTTCTTTAGTGCTTTTCTCGATTTCCTGATGCTTCAGAATTCGTGTGTTTTATCATTCCCCATTCATCATATTTGAGTGAACTTTCAGGTGACATGAAAAGTGAAGTCGGATTAAAAACGTAAGCGGTTTGATCCACAAGAGTATATTGAGAAATGCCCTTTTAGACGAAATAAACATTTTGTCAAATATTACGTATAGAGGTGGACGTTTAGAGAGAATCTCGGAAAACAATGAAGTTGCTACCAAAATTCAGGCGTGTAGCTGACTTCTTTATTCGCCTTTTTCCTTCATAGACGCTTCTAGCATATGAGCTGTAAGATCTTCTCTTAAGATCATTAAAACCCTTAGAGATGTGGGATACATCATTTTGTCACTAATGAGTGAAAATCACAGAATCAACAGCAGTTTTCTTCAACTTCTTTGTGATGACGTTATAAAGATTTTCGTACCTAATCCGTTTAATCCAAGAGACAAAATATTTTTCCTTTTTGACTCTGCTCATCTATTACAAAGTGTACGTAATAACTGATTAAATGAATATGATTAGGAACAAACTTTTGGATTTCCTTGTTTCCAGGATTTTTCTGAAGTTTTAACTGCCAGTTTAAAGATCTTAAGATCGTTCATCATTAAGAAGAGGGTAAATTAGTCAAGTTTGCACAATCATTGTCGAAGATATTAGTGCAGTCCTCAAATGTTCAGCGTCAAAATGTTTCGCTGGCATTCCGTCTTCTTGATGAAGAGAACGTGTCAGCTCTGTACTCATTTCTCAAGGGGCAATGTTCCGTATGCAGAGCAGAATTTATTCAGATTTTTCTTTCATGGTTGAAGATTGTGAATGTTCTCCTAAGACTAGTCGTCATCTCAGTGATCAGTAGCAACAAACAGTACGCGTTGTTTGTCATACCAGCATTCAGTATTGGCCAAATTTTGCCAAGTTCATAATGGACTGGAAAAACTGGCGACCACCTGCATCTCTCTCTAAACATACTGGGTAATTAACACTCAATACATTTTTCTTTATTATGTAAAACATCAGCACTCGTCCATTTAACTAAATACGTTTGCAGCACTGTTGTGGTCTGCAAGTATTTGTTGTTAGGTAAGTTTCAAGCAGATCCTCCAGAGAATAGATCTGGACCCTACAGAAAAATGTCTTGAGCCTGTAATCAAGTGTCAATTTCACAGGTCTTAGATTCCGAAAAAAAACTGAAGCAATGAGTGTGTTAAAAATGAGATCTGCATTGTTTGGGTACTTTTGTGTAAAAGACCTAACACTGAGTTCTCTTGAACCACGTGATGAGCAAGTGTCTATTAGAAGTCTAGAGCACGTTCATGAACATGCAAATAAAATAGAAAACACAGAAAATAATTTAAGTGTGCTGTTCTATATTGGAGGTCACGTATCTCACAGTTTTTTAAAATTCGTAAGTGAATCAATAAACGTGAAACTTTTTTTGCTAGCGCCGATGAGCTTACTGTAAGCGGGATAAACAGTGAGATTAACTCTTACTTAGTCAATCTGTGCAGAGGTGCCTCGAAGCAACCATCTTATATTTCAGATTGTCGTTTAAGCATACAGATTATTACAAGCACTTACATCTGATCATTCTGAATGTTTGTTTCTAAGTAGCACACATTATAGGGAACTATACAAACAGCTTCTGGAAATGACAGTTGACCGCTATTGCTTTTCAGTAACATACACTTGGGGTAAAGATGTGAAATAAATACTTCAAAAACATGTCACATTCTGGGCAATTCTAAAGTACGGAACAGCTTCTTGGTAACCAACAGTAGTCGTAAGTTACTCAAATTTTTCAAATGATTACTAATTTATGTTTAGTGGTGCGTATTTTCATTCCAAATTTCTTTTCGTTTTGAATGTTTTTCCTTTTCCAAGTGATATAGAAACCGTATTTTTGACGTTAGATCAGGTTCCCGGGCTACATGTTTAAAAAACTCGAAACTATAGCAAAATTTTAAGCAATCGCCTTTGAACCAAGTTGCATAGTTACTTCTAAAAGTGGCCATAATTTAATTTCCCTTTCCCGTTTCCTTAACACCTATTATGCGATTTGCGTGAAATGTACAATGTATGACGGTTCACACGTTTGCATCGTAATTTCTAGCGGAAAATGGCAACTTGAAGTGCAAATGCCGTCGCGCCTGCGCCTGTGAGTAGCAGTCACTCATTGACGTCACTGTAGACAGCCGCAGGCCTCCCTTAACGAAGGCCTCGGCTCTGTTTGTGCCAGTCGATGTAATATTCTCGGTGTGGCCACCCCCGCCGGCTCTGGGCTGCGACCCGCCGACCGTTGCTGACCATCCACGCCCCTGGGAGCCTGCATTCTGCTGCCACCTTATGGTCTGAGGAACAAAGTGGCATGCTGCCAGTGCTGTGCCGTGAGGGTCTTATTGAATAGGAATATACTAGGAGACTTCCGAGGCAGCAAATACTCAAGTGTTGCTATGGTGATAATTCTTGGACCAGGATTTCTTCTGCAATTCTCCTTGAAACTGACTGTAATTATTAACTTCTTCTTTCGTCTTAAACTGTCAGGAGGAAGCTTGCTCTTTCCTTCTGACTACTGTGAACGTGATTTTGTCTGCATTTCTTTCTTCGCTCACTGGCAATGTTGTATTAGTAACCCTTCTTAAAATCCCCTCGGTTTTGTAATCTAATTGTTGTATAGCTACTTGCGAATGATTGATCTCTAGCGAGATTAGGTGATAATCGTCCTGCTTCTGTGCTGCTATTTCTCCCTACAAATTCTCAGCTGGCTCAGTTTCCAGTTGTTTAATAGTGATGCTGCTTTCTTCTGTATTTTTGTCAAATTTGAATCTGTGGGTCATAACATGTCTCATCGCTTGAATTTCCTATTCCAGTCTTAACTTCCACAACACTTGTACTTCTCCTGTTACTTCAACACTCTATTCATATCATCTCTCAGATGATCTGAATCTTCCTGCAGTCTGCTATATCTTCCTTCACAGTCCTCGTTCCTTCTTTCTTCGGCGGGGTGAGGGATTTTCTCTGCCTCGTGATGGCTGGGTGTTGTGTGCTGTCCTTAGGTTGGTTAGGTTTAAGTAGTTCTAAGTTCTAGGGGACTGATGACCATAGATGTTAAGTCCCATAGTGCTCAGAGCCATTTGAACCTTCTTTCTTCAAAATCCTGCCAAAATTTTTACTAGATTTCTTTATTTCCTTGGAATACTTCCTCTATGTTCCTTTTTTATTTTTTTCTGACAAGTCGATCGTGAATGTTTCCAATATTATCACAGGCCTACCGAAGTCAAACACCAACGTCAACATTCACATTTTTATAGAAAATATTTAAATGAAGATTAAAAAGTGCGTCTGACAGGGTTGTTGTCTTTCGCCCCTACTGTTCGGTCTACACAACAAAGAAGCAATGACGGAAATAAAAGAAAGATTCAAGTGCGGGATTAAAATTCAGGGTGAAAGAATGTCAAAATTCGCTGATGACATTGCTGTCCTCAGTGAAGGTGGAGAATTACAGGATCTGCTGAATGGAATAGATATTCTGATGGGGACAGAATATGGGCTGAGAGTGAATAGGAGAAAGACGAAAGTAGTGAAAAGTAGCAGAAATGAGGACAGCGAGAAGCTTAACATCAGATTTCACGATCACGCTGTAGACGAAGTTAAGGAATTCTTCTGTTTGGGTCGCAAAATAACCCTTGACGGACGGAGCAAGGAAGACATAGAAAGCAGATTAGCATTGGAGGAAGAGACATTCCTGTCCAAGGGAAGTCAACTAGTATCAAACATGCGGAAGAATGTTCTGAGAATGAACGTGTAACGCCGGAAATGCATATCCTCCTATTTCCATCTATTGTACTATAAATCATTTTCCTTAGTTTGTTACTTGAAGATATGACATTTCTGTGTCTTTATATATTGTAATTGTTCTATTTGTTTATATATATATATATATATATATATATATATATATATATATATATATATATATATATATATATATATGTGTGTGTGTGTGTGTGTGTGTGTGTGTGTGTGTGGATGTATAATTGGTTTGTTATGTAAATATTATTTGTATTTTTACGCTGAGTCTGGCCTAGGAAAAACTATAATATCGAACGATTACATCGATAGGTCGTGTGGAGAACCAAAGTGTTTAGGATCTTTGGTAGTGTTAACTCTGCCGCATGGAGCGTGGGCAGAGGGAGTATGGCTGGAGCATGGCGGTGGAGCAGGTGCGTTGTGTGACGCTCCCGCAAGTTGCCGCGCTTTCGGGGTTTGGCAGCATGTAGTTGCGCTCGACTTGCTATGATAGTTTCTGACACGATGTCGCGGACGGGAAGCATTATCTGGCGCACATCAAGAGCCCATTTCGCCTAGTGACCGTGTCGAGAAGAAGGCGCGCCAATATCCAGCTTCTGCAACAGTGACGGCTGACAATGAGTGACTGTCGCCACCTCCCCGATCGACGACTGCAAACCTTCAATCAACCAACAAGAAAGACTAAAAGAACGTTAAATTTTAGAACTGTATGGCAGACCTCAGCTTTTCAAACTCTTACATCACAAAAATACAGCAACTTAGCACGAATCTTTGTTGCTCATTGTCCCAATGGCATTTCCAAGCAGAGTCCCTTCCTTTTCCGGAATGAACTCGAGTGTCATTGAAATTCAAACGCCAGCATTAAAGTTATATCATTCCATTTCACTGCTTTAATTTCAAAGTTCAGTTAAAGTATTGATAGCTGGCTACAATACTTAGGTTACACAAGCAGAAGTTAAGACTGCGAGTTTTGTTACCATATTTTAGCTTACCTGTGACTGCAGCTCAGCTTGGTACGTACTAAATTTTAGTATTGTTAATTGTTTAGAATCATTTAATTCAAGTTCAAAGTTAAATCTCTTATTTCTAAATTGGATGGATTCAAGAAGCTTTTGAAATGATAGTTGAGGTAGCCCAAGACTAACCTTACTTTATTGAATTTCGTAGTGCTTCAGAAAGAAAGTTCACTATTAATTTCAGTCACTAAATTAACTTTCAATTTTCCGGTTTTAGTAATTCTTTTGCTAAAGTAAGTCAGAGTGTAGCGAGATTTATTACTTCTGACTAACATTCAGTTTTCACACAACACCTGTCAACCTTCAGTTGCCACGCTTTTAGTGCTAATTATATGTGCATTAATCTTTCATTTTCAGTTATTATAGTAGTTGTCCATAGGACTGACGACCGTAAGTTTCCCCAAATCTCAAATATCTAATTAACGGCATATATTTGTTAACGTAACGACCGCACATTTACTTTCTTTATTAATTTTACCCTTTTCTCAAAATTAATTTCCACCAATGCCATTTGAATTTTTCCTTTCATTTAGATGTAACCCTTTCCTCTCTCTTTACCGACAAATTAACTTCGGTGACGATTGCTTTTCCCAAATTTCCATTAGGTGCACGCGGTTAATTTTTCACTGTCATTATGGTCGATAAGCGAGGGGGAGGTTGCAAACGTTTAGAGCACAGCATTGTATCGTAGTGAAACATGAACTGTGGGAAAAACGGAGTAGAAGAGAATCGAAGCAGAAGAGAATCGAAGCCTTTGAGGTGTGGTGCTTCAGATAATTTTGAAAATTAGGTGGCCTGATAACTAAGGAATGAGGAGGATCTCCGCAGAACCGGTGTGGAAGGGATTACATGGCAAACACTGACAAGAAGAAAGGATAGGATCATAGGACCCTCGTTAAGACATCAGGGAGTGACTTCCATGGTACTGGAGGGAGCTGTAGAGGGTAAAAACGGAAGGGGATGAGAGAATTTGTAATCTATCTAACAAATAATTGAGGACGTATATTACGAAAGCTACTCTGAGATGAAATTGGCACAGGTGAGGAACTCGTGGCGGGCCGCGTCAAACCAGTCAGGGAAAAAAAGAAGAACCAAGACAGAGGGGACTACGTTTTCCTATGTAGTTGCTCAGTTTACCTATGACCAGATCGATAAATACTGTTTATACAGGAAGCGGGAGAAGGGGGGGGGGATGTGGGTTTCTGCATGCAGACGGACGTCTCCTGTGAGAAGGGCTCACATTTATATTGAGTACCACTCTAACTAGCACTGGTAAAATTCCTTTGGCGAAAGCATTACTTTGCAAAACTGGAGAATTTCTGAGTTACACAGAGAGGACGGTACAGCTCGAACCAATGCGTCTATTGTACAGCAAAATGACTAAGTTTCTGACTGTCATATGACATGACGTCCAGGGCTGTTTCGTCCCATTTACAGCTTGGACAGGACAGCTGATGGAAATTTACTGCAGCAGCAAGAGCAGCCAGCATCAGGAACTGTCCTCATCATGCAGCTGGATTAATATTCAGTTTAGTGTTTCTAATTTGTATTTTTGTCGGTGAAATCTCACTGGATATGTTATCAATACTCCTAAAATAGCGTGAAGTGCATGGAGGTGAGTACTTCCAATTTTAGCAGTTATTAGAGCTTCCTTCCGTTACATCCGAATATCGTCCACACAAAGTGTGACAGCTGAAACAGCTTTGTGTACTTTGAAATTAATCTAATATTCACCTCGCGATCATTACGTAGCGTGTTGTTAGATATTCAAATCGATGTGCGTGTGCAATATCACTGATTATTTGTGATTCGACTGGCAGTTCGCCCTGCGCGTTAATAGTAGTAACATACTAAGAATGAAATGGCCAAGAGATCCATTACTGTTCAGGAAAAAATGGCTCTGAGCACTATACGACTTAACATTTGAGGTCATCAGTCCCCTAGAACTTAGAACTGCTTAAAGCTAACTAACCTAAGGACATCACAATCATCCATGCCCGAGGCAGGATTCGAACCTGCGACCATAGCCGTCTCGCAGTTCCAGACTGAAGCGCCCAGAACTGCTCGGCCACACCGGCCGGCCCATTACTGTTCGATAACGCCACTGGTGAGAACACATTGGAAACAGTAACAGTTAAATACCTGGAAGAAACCGTCAGGGGTGGCGTAAAGTGGAATTGGTTCAAATGGTTCAAATGGCTCTGAGGTTCAAAAAATGGTTCTGAGCACTATGCGACTTAACTTCTCAAGTCATCAGTCGCATAGAACTTAGAACTAATTAAACCTAACTAACCTAAGGAGATCACTCACATCCATGTCCGAGGCAGGATTCGAATTTGCGACCGTACCGGTCGCTCGGTTCCAGACTGTAGCGCCTAGAACCGCTCGCCAAAGTGGAATTATCACAACAAACTAACAGTAGTAAAAGCCCAGTAAAAGCCGATGCCAGCCTGGTATTCATTCGAAGAATCTTAGGGAAACGTAATTCATTCTCGAAAGAAGTGGTTTACAAAGCACTTGCTCGACCTAAACCTTGAGTACTGTTCATCAGACTCCACCCCTCACCGATTAGGATTTACAGAAGCGTTAGAGAAGGACCAATAAAGAGCAGCCTTTTCCTCGCGGGACCGTGTAGACGGCGCTGGAGCGTTACAGAGACGTTCAGCAGACTCCAGTGAAGTACATCACAACAGAGGCCTCGAATATTACGGAGAGGGTTGCGGTTGAAGTTCATATTGCGTGCCCTCCGAGGAAGGGTCGTCTAACATATTACTGCCTCCCATATAAAGAAATGATCACGAACAGAATATCAGGGAAATCGGAGTTCATACTGAAGTTTGTAGAGAGTCGGTCTTCATATGTATTATACGGGGAAGGAACAAGGAAGAGGAAAAATTAGAGTGTTACCTCCACCAAAAATCATAAAATGTCTTGCGGAGTGTAGATGTAGGTGGAGATCTTTTTGTTATGAGTTGTTATTGTCGTAACTGCTAACAGTCTTCCATGAATTATGTAAAAGATAAAAAGTTCCGAAGCAGTTTACAGTCTGTGAAATACACATTCTGTTTATTGGCTCAAATGGTTCAAATTGCTCTGAGCACTATGCGACTTAACTTCTGAGGTCATCAGTCGCCTAGTACTTAGAACTAATTAAACCTAACTAACCTAAGGACATCACACACATCCATGCCCGAGGCAGGATTCGAACCTGCGACCGGAGCGGTCGCTCGGCTCCAGACTGTAGCGCCTAGAACCGCACGGCCACTCCAGCCGGCTTTGTGTTTATTCATTGTGGCAAATTACGAAGGCGTGCTGAAACATAACGCCTCTGAATTGTTGAAGTGAAAACTCTCAAAGCTTTTTAAATAAAACAAACGTTTATTCTTGATGTCTACATATTTCCATCCCTCTGCAGCTTGAGGGCTCCGAATTGTAGTGAGTAACACGGTGGTGTGTAATGTAGCTATGTGCCTGAGAAATAGCGTGGTATTCGGACTAGATGAGATCGTCCACACATAGAACACCCTCTCCCTCAGCATGACAAGGCCAGATCACACCGAGCGCTGCGACATCAGAAATTATCCACCATCCTGGGTTCACTCTCATCGATCATCCTCCATACAGTCCCAACTTGACCCCATCCGATTGTCATCTGTTTCCAAAGCCTAAAAAACATCTCCAAGGACTTCACATTAATTGTGATAAGGAGGTCCAGGGAGAGGTAAGGTTGTGGGTCAAACATTCTGAAGTGACGGTCTCAATAAATTGGTCTCTCATTCGTCGCAGAGGTAGCTATGTTTACACATATGTAGACATGAAGAATAGAAATGAAGATTGTTAAAAAGGTTTGTTTTATTTAAAAATCACTGAGCAAATGCACATTAAAAATTCAGAGACATTACTGTGCCGTGGTTACTGTGCCGTGGCGTTTTGCTGGCGTGCCAGCGTAATTGCAAGTACCTCGCCTTCGCGCTCTTATCTTTGCTCGTGACGCGTACTGAGTCTCGGCTACCCTATCCTTGCCGTAGGAGTTAACGAAAGTCTCTCCGGAAGAGATCTGTGGTGGAGCGAGAATCGACCCCGTGTATGGGGCAGCTTGTTGCACAGCCTTTCCTACCATCTGTGAGGAGGCTTGTGGCTGCCTTGGGTTGCGTGCTGCTAGTTCCGGACACGGCTGTCTAACGTCGCTCGCTGCCTTATTGCTGCCTTCTGTACCTGAAGCAAGCCATATCGGACGCCCAGCGAAAAGTTGAGTGAATTTGTCTGCGACATGTGACTGCAGATTTATCAGCATTGCTGTAGTGCTTTAAAATGTATGGAACATTTTTCATTTGGCTTATGCCATAATAAACTTCCTGTGGTGTGAATGCATTCTGTGGATCCACTATTGAGTGTATTGCTGTAACCTTCCGTGTGAAAGTGCTGAAGATGTTCAGAGTGATATGCTATGTAATAAGCCTTGTATGTAGGAATCATTTATTTAGTGAGGTGTGTAATTCTTCTTTTACCATCAAATGTGTATGTTTCATTGTATTGCCACAATTAATCCAACATTCAGTATTTTTTACTGAAAATAGATGCACATATTTGTTAAAACTGTTTTTGTGCCTTCACCTGTGGGCTAAGTGATAACACCTGCTGTACAGTGTATTTGAATTTGGAAGTTGATTAGCAGTGTCTGCATGGTCGTCATTCCAGAGGAGAAATGTTTATAAATGTTAATTGAAACATAAATTTCTTGACCTTAAGCAAGGCAGTGTGCCGTTTTATTAGTGAATAATTTACGTGTTATTTAATATCCTTTGGTGGTTGTTTACATTGTCCCTGCGGACCTGTTCTGTGCGCTTGTTAAATGTTACAGCTGGCTGGCTGGTGTTTTGGAGTAAGTGCTACCTTTCCGCCTATGCGTTCCTGTGATCTATGAAATCCTGGGTAGAGGGAGGTGACTCCGGGTCGCAGCTCGAGAAGTCGGTCTCGTACGAACTACCGGTTTCCACCTTCCGCCTTTGCTTCTCCAAGTTAAGTTTTCGTTCTGCCTTCGAGCGACCTGGCGTCACACCTCGCTAATTAATTCTTGTGTTAATTATGTTTACTTGGGTATTTATTTATTTATTTATTTATTAAACCTTGTCTGAAGAGCAACATACAATTGTGAATTAATTTAAGCCGTTAGTGGTTTTAAAATTTTCTCATATATGAGATAAAAGACATTGGTAGCAGATTCATTGTTATTTTAAAGGAATTTGTTTATATGAGTGTTAAGTAAAACGGGTGATGACAAAAGGGATCCAGTCCTTCCCATTTGTTTCCCTATTTACTAGTAGAACATAGTATCAATTACTTTTCAGCTCACCCTCGCAAAATGGTACGTTAGATCGATACCGGATCTCTGTATTCAGTGGCCAGCGCGCTTTCTTCCCGCAGGAGAGTCAAATCCATCTCAGCAACGTCCTTGTTAGGATCCGTCTAGCTCACAAATTTGTCGCATTCAATCAAGGCGTAATGTTTTGTACACGACCAACACAATAATTATTAATATCACTAAGCAATAGCTTCTGACATTGCATTACATAATACCTTATCTACAACAGTAACTGCCAATAGCATTCAAGGCTCATTGACTTTCAACTTCACAGCATGAATCAGCTATTCAGGCACTCGAACGAAAAGGGAATGGTTTGTTACGTACAATTAAGCTACGCTAATGAGCCAAAACCTTATGACTGTTAGTTTCATAGCATAGTGGTCCAAATTTCGAACACAGTGAAGCAGCCACCCTGCGTGGCGTGTATTCGATATATCTTGGATAGGTTTCTGGAGGTATGTAGCACCGGATATTTGTGCACAGGTTACTCATTTCCAATAAATTGTGGGCCGGTGGTTTGTGAGTAGATCTGACACCCCACGTACCAGCAGTGTTCCATTACTTTCAGATCTGGCGGATTAAGTGTTTCATCATAATCAGAACACCGTCATACTCCTCAAATCACTGTAGCACGATTCTGGCCTTGTGGAACGGGCAGTTATGCTGGAAGACGCCATGGCCGTCAGAGATGTCATCAAGTCTCTCAACGACGCGTAAGACACTGAACTTGTAATTCGCGACGTCGCTGAGTCAACGTTGGAATACGTAGCGGTTGTTTATTGCACAGACCCATATTTAATAACGTGTGCCGAACGGGGTGCTCCGAAACACTTAGGCTGCACCACAGCATATAAATTGCTATGGAGTGAGCATTGGGATGCGCAGAATAAAAATTGCTCGTAGCATCTCCTGCAGCATAAGTCAAGTGATTTTGGGACTAAGTATTTTAACCCGTACAGCTCTTAGTGCATCTGGAGTGTTACTACTTCGCCGCTAGAGCTATATCACCTTCAGAAATACAATTGCACGTCAGAAGATGACGTTGGTCTTAAGATGTGAGGAGCAATGGTGTTGTGCTTTCAGGTTCCACTTTATTCACATTTTTTCGGTAAAGTAATTAAAGTGACAGCCAACAATTTTTATTTTCACCTTTTCTATTGCACTGATTCACAGTGTGGAATCAGTTCTAATTAATTACGTTACAGTGACACTGCATAGAAAATTATCTCTTTCAGAAAGGTTTTGATAAAGGGCTTGAGAACTTGCATACATCATGTATAAATTTTATTTACGTATGAATGTAGAACCAATATCTGTCCTGTGACGGGAAGTTTGCTCATACACATTCACAGATTTACCCAGCATTTTTCTCATAACCACATGGCTGTAAAATCGTAGAAATTATGTCTACAATAACCAGACTTTATAATACCATCTCTCGATATTTGTCAACATATAAAGTGTCTCATATCAATATTACATTTTCAACTATACGTTCGCTTTATACACCTATGAAAAGTAGCTGGTAGCTGTCACACACTCTTCTCCTTATATTCACAACGACGACAATCCTGCACCGCAGCTGTTACTAAAACACAAACGTGGGGAAACATATATCAAATTAGACGAATGCGTGTAATCTGCAAGTTACGCTATTACCGCAAATTGTAGGCATGTAGTGTCGTCACAGAGTCACGTGACTAGTTTCGGATTGACGATAACATGCGCAGTAGGCTATGCTCACTCCATAATATGTACCCTATTGGTCTGCACCAGCATTGCACCCTATCGGCAAAAGTGCCACAGATCACCGTCTGTCCCGCATAATAGAGAGGCAAGCATTCGACCTCCAAGTTCTATGATAAGGCGTGGACAGTCAGCTACGTCTCACCCATGAGTGTTAATCGTTCTTCAAACAATCACGACAATAGAAAGCGAACAGCAGAACGCTTCTCCGTTTACGAGATGGTCGTTTACAAGCGGTGGGACATAGCAGCCTACCTGCCTACTATCAAAGACGCTTATGTCAGTGGGGGTCCCTATTTGCGCACGTATCGCTTCTGGATTGATTCTCATTCTTTTCCGCTCCGCGCGTGTGTGTTTTCCTTGCCGCGTTACGTGAACGCAGCGCCGGTAGGTGAAATTCATTTCCATGACCGGCAATCGTCATAATGCTTAGGCTCGTCAACACGTTACGATAAAACAACGAGTGTTTACGCACGTTTCGGCATGACGGTTTGTCGGTTGATGTATACCAGGCAACAGTGTTCGCATTCGACGACCCTTCACTCCTCCCACCACTCCCTCCTCCCCCCCCTCCCCACCTCCCAGCGCTACGATCCAATCCCGGCAGCGGCTACGTGGTGAGGCATAAATTTGCGAGAGTTAAAGCTGGCCGCAGGGAGTTCTCGGAAGTTCCCTCGGGTAGCGTGTAACTATGAATTCCACGGCATACGGGGGATCGGCGGCAGGTGTTCAGACGCCTTGCCACACTGCTGGCAACTATTCAGTTTGTGTCAGTATTCTACTGTAATGATGTCAGCTTCATTGTGATATCTTTAGAAGGTGCGATGGTCACAATTTGACACTTTGCAGTGTCATAAAACGGGAATAAATCGTTACAGCACTGATGAACCGAACAACTACCCTGCATTTTTATGGAAAACTTTTGTGGCGAAATCGTGGAATTTACTGGCAATTTCGTTATGCTAAACGCCTGACAAGCAAACATGAGCAAATGATCATTCCATAAGATTTCGGGATTGCAGCCGGATCTCATCGACTTCTTTCCACGATATTTCGGCTGACAACCTTACAGCCATCTTCAGGCGAGTGTTTGACACTGGTGATTGCTAGTTTTCTTTTCTTTATTGTTATTTTAAAACCTGTATTACAGGCAGGCCTGCAGCAGCATACGACACCGCTCTTTGGCCGCAGAGAAACACAAATATACAAATGAAGACATTTAGAGAAAAAACATGGTGGACATATAAACGGAGACAAACACTTTTTAAAATACAAGGTGCCGTTCACGGGCGTAGAGTCCAAGATAAAATTGTTCAGATACTTGGACACAGACGAAAATTGTCACACGTGAACGTAGGTGCACAAAACGAACAACACTCAATCACTTAAGCACAAAACGACGGCACACACAGAACACGAGGCGTTGATCTCCGGCGCGCGAATGTTCACTAACCGTGTACGAGTCCGGGGACCTGCCAAGAGAGAAGGAGGGGGGGGTGGGAGAGGGAGAGGGGAGAGCAGATGCCATGGGCAGGGGAGATAGGGGCAAGGGAGGAAGGGGGAGGGGAAGCCCGGGAGAAAGGGAAGGAGGGAGGGGATGGGGGAAAAGGAAAGAGAAGGGAGGGAGGATGCCTAAAGGAAAGGACACAGGAAGTGGGGGGGAGGATCAAAGTTGATAGGAGGGGTAGATGGAGGGGAGGAGGACATCATCAGGGAGGGGGAGCTGGCGGAAGCCACCTTGGGAGAGGGTGAGGAGGGTGGAGAGATGGAGACCGGGTGGGCCGTGGGAATACAGGCGCGGCAGCGGGCGGGGGTGGGAGAGGATGGGTGAGACAAGTGGATGAGGAGGATCGAGTTTGCGGGAGGTGTACAGGATCCGTATCCTTTCAAGGAAAAGGAGGAGGTGGGGGAAGGGGATGAGATCATACAGGATCCGCATGGGGGAGACGGATGCGATAGGTGAGGTGGAGAGCATGGTGTTCAAGGATTTGGAGGGATTTATAAAAGGTAGGGCGGGGGCGGAGATCCAGGCTGGATGAGCGTATCAAAGGATAGGGCAGATGAGGGATTTATAGGTGTGGAGGATGGTGGAGGGGTCCACACCCCACGTACGGCCGGAAAGGAGCTCGAGGAGACGGGGTGGGGAGCGTGCCTTGGCTTGGATTGTCTGGAGATGGGGAGTCCAGGAGAGGCGACGGTCGAGAGTGACGCCAAGGTACCTAAGGGTGGGAGTGAGGGCGATAGGATGGCCATATATGGTAAGATCGAAATCAAGGAGGCGGAAGGAAGGGGTGGTTTTGCCTAAAATGATCGCCTGGGTTTTGGAGGGATTGACCTTGAGCAACCACTGGTTGCACCAAGCGGTGAACTGGTCAAGATGGGATTGGAGAAGGTTTTGGGAGTGCTGCAGGGTGGGGGCAAGGGCAAGGAAGGCAATGTCATCAGCAAACTGGAGGAGGGGGACGGGGGGTGACGGCGGCGGCATGTCCGCCGTATACAAAAGGTACAGAAGTGGGGAGAGGACGGAGCCTTGGGGCACACCGGCGGAGGGGAAAAAGGTATAGGAGTCAGTGTTATGGATGGTGACGTAGGAAGGACAGTGGGAGAGAAAGGAGCCGATCAGCCGGACGTAATTAATGGGAAGGACGAAGGTTTGGAGCTTGAAGAGGAGATCAGAATGCCATATGCTATCATAAGCTCGTTCGAGGTCCAGGGAGAGGAAGATTGCAGAGCGACGGGAATTAAGCTGGTCGGAAAGGAGATGAGTGAGTTGAAGGAGAAGATCGTCGGAAGAGAAGGACGGCTGAAAGCCACACTGGGTAACGGGAAGGAGGCGGTGCTGGCGGAGATGCTGGTGGATGCGGTGGGTAAGGATAGACTCGAGGACCTTGTTGAAGACCGAGGTAAGACTGATGGGACAGTAGGAGGAGATGGCGGACGGCAGTTTGCCAGGTTTAAGGAACATCAGGATACGGGAGGTTTTCCACAGGTTGGGGTAGTAACCGGTGGACAAGACTACATTGTAGAGCCTGGCCAGGGTGGAGAGGAAAGAGACAGGAGCTTCAGGAAGGTGACGTTAGGTGACACGATCATGACCAGGAGCGGTGTTGCGTTTCGTGCAGAGTGTAGCAATGAGAACCTGTGTAGTGATAGGGGCATTGAGTTCCGTGTGTGCAATGTTGTCCAAGTACTGGAAGCCAGGAGTGAAGGGAGGGACAGAGGTGTCAGTTCGATCGCGGACATCTGGGAAGAGGGAGTAATCGAACTGGGGACCATCGGGGATGGAAAAGACATCGGAGAGGTAAGATGCAAAGTGATTTGCCGTACTAAGGGAGTCAGGGAAGGGGTGATCGTCATGAAGAAGAGGATAGTACGGGGGTGGACATTGACAGTAGGGACGTGGGCCTCCACGGCCGCAGACAAGGTGTGCTGGAAAAAGGATGCGGCATGGGTTACATCGTCAGGGTGGTGGTAGGTGAAGGGGTGGCCATCAACCTGGGTGGAAAGGGTATCCCGGTAGGCATTCCAGTTAGCATGGGAATAGTCATGGATGTACTTAGGGGGAGGGTCATGACGAGGGTCAGGGCGGGGGCGACGACCATCTGAAACGGTAAGGAGGACAGGGAGATGGTCGTTACCAATAGGCTCCAGGACATCCACCGTTATGCGGCCAAGGAGGTTGAGGGAGGAAAGGATAACATCAGGAGTGGAGATGGATTCAGGATGGGTGTGCTGGGGGATGGGGATGAGGTCGCCTTGAAGGATGGAGAGGAACCGATGCCACTGCCGTAACTGGGCGGTGGAACGACTATGGATGTTGAGGTCGGCGGTGATCACGTAGGAGGAGAAGGTACGGTCAATGTGGGGGAGGAAGTTGAAGGGAATAGGGGTGTTAGGGCGGACATAGATGGTGGTGCAGATAACGGTAAGGCCTGGGAAGAAGAGACTAAGGATCAGGTGTTCGGTGGGGTCGGGAATGAGAGGTTGGAGCCAAACGGGGATCTGGCGGTGGTGCCCAATGGCAACTCCGCCACGCGCAATCGGAAGGGGATTATCGGAGCGGTGGAGGAGGTAGGGCGAAGTGTGGACAGTGTGGTGGGGTTGGAGGAAGGTTTCATTGAGGAGGAAGGCATCCATGCAGTGGGTGGCAAGGGTGAGCAGGAAGAGGTTCTTGTTGGCAGGAAGGGAGCGGATGTTGTTGAAAAGGATACAGTGCTGTCGTGCCATGACAGTGATGTAAAGGAGGGTGTCAAGACAGGAGAAGGTGAAATGGGCCTGGTTGTTGGAGTAGGTGGCGTACATTTTGAGTTAGAAAATGGAACGGGCGGTGAGGGAGATCTGTTGGAGGGTGTGCGAGTGCTGAAAAGGATGAACATTCTGAAGGACGATGGTGAGGAACCTGATGATGTCTTCAGTGGTAGGAGGTGGGCGAAGGGAATTGCCGGGAGGGGTGGGGGCGTCCAGAGGGCGGACAGGAATGGTAAGTTCAGGAGTGGTAGGAGGGGGTCGGGCTTTACGTTTCTGGGAGTAGGTAGGATGAGGGAGGTTACAGGTATTACAGGAGGGGGGGGGGACTGGAGATTAGGGCACTGCCGTAAAAAGTGGGCTTGACTACAGTGCGGGCAGGTGGGGGCCTCGCGGCACTCAGATGTTAGGTGTGCATTATACCACAAGCACCTTTGGCAGCGGAGGGATTGAGGAGGGGAACGGGAGGGGTCAACTTTATAACGTTGGCTAAAAGGGAGGGCACCCTCCTTCAGGAGACGGTCTATGGAGGCGGCGTGCTCGGAAAAGACCCGCATAATGCGGGTGGGGCCGGCAGCGTTGTGTATGCGACGAACCGCACGCACCTCCAGATGGGGATGGGCCTGAAGCTCCGCCAACACCTCCTCCTCCGTGATCGTCAGACTAAGCCGAGTGATCATGGCGGTGAGGGTCGGTGGGCGATGCGGGGGTTGGGGTTGGGGGAGAGAGGCGGGGAAGGAGCAGGGGTGAGGGAGGCATTAGGGCCAAAGCAGGTGACAGGGATGCGGGAAAGGAGGTCTGTGTGGAGGATAGGGATGGGGGAGGAGATGAGCACCAAATCATGGCGAGGAGTGAGGAGGGAGATGGGGGCACCAGGAAAATTTCGGCGAAGGAAGAGGGTGAGGTTCCGGGCTTCAAGAAGGGACGGGACAGGAGGTAGCGGTAGGAGGAGGGGGTGGAGGAGGAGGAGGAGGAGGAGGGGGCAGGAACAGGCGGGGAGACATCCATGGCATCATGGGTGGGGGAAGGGGGACGAGGCGGAGCCTTTTTGGGAGTAGAGGAGGCAGGGGTGCCACTGGGGCGCTTGACGGCGACAGAGGAGGTGTGGAGGATGGGAGCGACTGGAAGTTGGCGGGGAGTGGCAGGTCCCAGTGCTGGAGGCGGTGCCGGAGATGGTGAGGGCGATGGCGAAGGCGATGGTGAAGACGATGATGAAGGGGAAGGGGAGAGTGGAGGGTGGGCCATAGCCCTCCAGGCGACCACCATAGTGGGGGCCGCTGAAACGGAAGGAGCAAAGGGATGGAGTGGAGGGAAGGGATCAGAGGAGGCACGGAAGGGAGGAACCGGGGATGGAGCGCCAAGTAGTGAGGGAGATGGGAGAGTGAGGAGTGGGGGGATGGACTGAGGGGGAAGTGATGTGGCACACCATGTTATAGTGGTGGCGGCGGTGGAGGGGGATGTGTATATGATGGCAGTGGTGGTGGCAGTAGTGGCAGTGGTGGGGGTCGACATTACGAGAAGGGGAAAAGCACAGGACAGGACAAAGACGGCGACGAGAAACACGGAAGAGAAGGGACGGAGAAACTATGTAGGAGACTGGGGCCGAAGCCCCACTCTGCTGCTACTGGCAGGGGAGGCGACCTGGCTGGCGGGCCGGTGGGGACGCTAGTGCTGCTGCTGCTGCTGCTGCTGGGCCGGCCGCGGTGGTCTCGCGGTTCTAGGCGCGCAGTCCGGAACCACGCGACTGCTCTGGTTGCAGGTTCGAATCCTGCCTCAGGCATGGATGTGTGTGATGTCCTTAGGTTAGTTAGGTTTAAGTAGTTCTAAGTTCTAGGGGACTGATGACCTCAGATGTTAAGTCCCATAGTGCTCAGATCGATTTGAACCATTTTTGCTGCTGCTGGACGCTGGCTGGGACCGCAGCTGGACGCTGGCTGCTGGCAGGAAACGCTGCTGGACGCTGGCAGGAACCGTGGCAGGCCGCTGGACGCTGGCTGCAGGCTGCTGGGTGCTGGCTGCTGGCAGGAACCGCTGCTGGCTGCTGGACGCTGGCTGCTGGCAGAAACCGCTGCAGGCTGCTGGCAGAAACCGCTGCTGGCTGCTGGCAGGAACCGCTGCTGGCTGCTGGCGCGGACCGATGCTGGCTGGACTGCTGCACGTAGACGGGCTGGCTGTCACCTGTAACACCTATTGCTTCGATTGGTACCGTAAGAGCACAATCGAAGGGCGGTATTCAAACGAAATACCGCCAGAGATGGAGATTGCTAGTGCAAGTCGCTCTATTTATACGTAAAAGTGCCGCAGGCGCGCATGCGCAAGTTACCGTAGCATGCGCGCCACCTGCCGATTCCAAGGCCCTCTACAATATTACTGCATCTATGGAGCGCCAACGAATGCGTGAAAAAAGTAAAACATGCACGCAGACGTGTCCAAAACAATAAAATGCAAAATTTCAATATTAAAATTAAAATTACTTGTCGCTCGACAAGTCAGAAGCCATAAAAAGTTTTCTTTTGTTTGAAATTAAAGAAATCAACGGGTCGCAGGCCTTATTCAATAAAAAGCCGCCATCACGATTAATGAGATTTTCCGCTAAACGTATTTCCACGGATTCCTTCACAACTGAATCCCAGAAGGATCTCGATGGGGCCAAGATTTTCATGGCCGAATAATCCGTAGTATGTCTTGTGTAAATACAATGTTCGGCTATGGCCGACTTACTGGGCTGTAAAAGGCGAGTGTGGCGCTCATGTTCAACGCAGCGGTCGTGTATTGTGCGTGTGGTTCGACCAATGTAGGCTTTCCCACACTCGCAAGGTATTTTATAGATTCCAGCCTTCCGTAATCCGAGATGATCCTTGGCTGAGCCCAGAAGAGCACGAGTCTTTGTAGGTGGCCGGAAGATTTCTTTCACACGATGTTTCTTTAAAATTCTGCCTACTTTCGATGAAATGTTCCCGACATATGGGAGAAATGGTCTGGACTTAAACACCTCCTTATCCTCTTGATCTTGTCGGTGGTCACGTTTTTTCCTCCTTAAAGCAGTACTGACCTGATGTGCAGAATATCCATTATGTTGAAATACCGATTTCAAGTGCTCTAATTCGTCTGCAAGGCTGTCTTTATCAGACACGACATGTGCCCTATGCACCAACGTTCGAAGAACACCCATAGTTTGTGACGGTTGATGACAGCTTGACGCCTGCAGATACAGATCCATATGCGTGGGTTTTAGATAGACAGAATGCCCCAATGACCCATCCACCCTGCGTTTAACCATGACGTCCAGAAATGGTAGGCAACCATCCTTTTCAACTTCCATCGTAAAATGAATGTTTGTGTGGATGGAATTCAGATGTTGTAAAAACCGTGAAAGCTCTTCTTCACCGTGAGGCCACACTACAAAGGTATCGTCCACGTACCGCCAGAAGACTGTTGGTTTCAACATCGCCTAATCGAGAGCCCTCTCCTCAGTCTTCCATATAAAAGTTTGCTACCAGAGAGGACAGAGGACTACCCATGGCAACACCGTCAAGTTGCTCAAAATATTCATTATTAAATAGAAAGTAAGTAGAGGACAGGGCATGGTGAAACAGCGCCGTTATATCGGCCGTAAACTTATTGCCGATAAGTGACAATGAATCCAAAAGAGGGACCCTCGTGAAGAGTGAAACGACATCGAAACTTACTAACAAGTCCGAATCTTTCAGCTGTAGTGTTTTCAGTCTATTGATAAAGTCCGCAGAGTTGCGAATATGGTGCGTACATTTGCCAACGAAAGGTCTCAGTAGCGAAGCCAAATGACTAGATAAATCATATGTTGGAGCACCGACATTGCTCACTATGGGGCGTAAGGGCACATTATCCTTATGGATCTTTGGAAGACCATATAACCTAGTTGGAACAGAACTGTGAGGTCTCAATCTTTTCACAACTTCTTGCGGCAGAGAAGAGGAGTTTAGCAACTCTGACGTTTTCCTTTCTACTTTCCGAGTAGGGTCTTTATCAAGCTTCCTGTACGTTGTCTCATCCAGCAAACTATATATCTTCTGATCATACATATCACGTGGCAACAGCACAGTAGCATTCCCCTTATCCGCTGGAAGGACCACCGTCTGAGGATCTTCCCGTAACTTGCGCAGCGCAGCCCTTTCCATTGGAGAAATGTTGCTCTTCTGACGCCGAGTTCTTGTAAGGGTGCGACATGTTTCCTGCCTGATTTCTTCTGCTGCTTCACTGGATAGAGGCCTGACAGCTTCAACAGCACTAATAAAATCTATTAAAGGTAAGGTCCTAGGTGTCGGCGCGAAGTTCAGACCATTCCTAAGTACCGAAAGTGTCACGTTGTCTAAATCCTTATCCGAAAAAGTTACCACAGAGCGTCGAAAAACATCTTCTTGTCGTGAAGTTGCTGAGAGTCGGTCGAACTTCGATGATTGTCTTAAAGAATACTCCTGACGGACCCAGTCTGATTTGACCCATGTTACACCATCGACCCATTCCCAGGAGAGGGAAGGAACATTAGATGCAATCTCCATATGCAAATAAAACAGCTCTTTCGAAACCATGTCCAGTACCCGGCGAGTGAAGCGTATCCTCTCCTTCACAAGGGCTAAACTTGCTTTACGAGTGATGACCTTCGCAGCGGCGGTCTTGATAAAATGTGTCACTCTGGCGAACTTTGGAATAAGGCCATTATCCCGGCATTTCAGTAAGAAACATAAAGCACTTAACAATCTCACACGTTTGTTTCGTAACTTATCCAACTTCTCGATGTTAGATGCCATCTCCTCCCCGAAGAGGTATTTGATGTGACTCTTGAAATTTTCCCGGCGTATCGAATATTCCACAAGATTTCGGGATTGCAGCCGGATCTCATCGACTTCTTTTCACGATATTCCGACTGAAAACCTTACACCCATCTTCAGGCGAGTGTTTGACCGTGAAGATTGCTAGTGCAAGTCGCTCTATTTATACGTAAAAGGGCCGCAGGCGCGCATGTGCAAGTTACCGTAGCATGCGCGCCACCTGCCGATTCCAAGGCCCTCTACAATATTACTGCATCTATGGAGCGCCAACGAATGCGTGAAGAAAGTAAAACATGCACGCAGACGTGTCCAAAACAATAAAATGCAAAATTTCAATATTAAAATTAAAATTACTTGTCGCTCGACAAGTCAGAAGCCATAAAAAGTTTTCTTTTGGTTGAAATTAAAGAAATCAACGGGTCCCAGGCCTTATTCAATAAAAAGCCGTCATCACAATTAATGAGATTTTCCGCTAAACGTATTTCCACGGATTCCTTGAGAAGGAAATATCGTGGAAAGAAGTCTATGAGATCCGGCTGCAATCCCGAAATCTTGTGGAATATTCGATACACCGGGAAAATTTCAAGAGTCACAAGAGAAAATGAAATTACATCAAGCGTATTACCTAAGGGCAGTAACTGTTAACGATTTTGTTTTACATGCCAGTGCCACAAAACAATTTCACTGGTAGGAAATGATAGTAATAGGGACAAATTAAAAACTGGCTTCGCAAACTCAACTCCAAACGATTGTTTATTGTAAAACAATATCCAAGATCTCTAGCTCATTTCATAAAAAGTGCTCACTGCTTCTTTGTGATGTAATTGTCGATTACTGGTGTCTCCGTGGAACCACAGTCGAAACGTCGCCGTCAAACCACCTTAGGAATTTTGTTCTCCTGTGTCCGATCACTCCTTAAAACTAAGCAATGAATATGCTAGTTACTGGTGAGGCAGGGGTGGAACCGTCAGTTAATAACAGAGAAAAGGTGAAGCATCAGTTTCGAAACTTTTTTTACTGAGAGTGATATGTTAGCACGTCTGCAGCTGGTAGTCATAGCAGTAAATAGCGAATACGTAAATGTTTATTGATATCTTAGATACTGGCACTGGGACGGAGTTGACGCTCGGTGGTCGGTGATAGCTCAGCATCAAGCAGACAGTCCACAGAGAAAAGTGCCGTGAGTAGACGAGCACTGCCCTGCACAAATGCACCGCCAAAAAACTGTCACATGAGGGGTCATACATGAGGACACACATGTCCGTGACCTACCATTGTGCCGTTAGAGTTTCTAGAGTCACTGCCAGCCGTGACATGAAGTCATACCCGATGGCTACTCACGCCATGAACTCAAGAGTAAGATCGCTGGGCCCCTCCAAAAAGGATAGTGGGGTCTCTTCACGGGTAGCCGCCATATTTTCCGACGATGGGAGTTGAGATACTGGTAGAAGTAAAGCTGTGAGGGAGCGTCGTGAGTTGTGCTTGGGTAGCTCAGTCGGTAGAGCACTTCCTCGCAAAAGACAGTGGTTCCGAGTCACGATCCGGCACACAGTTTTAATCTGCCACGAAATATCATTTTAAACCGTACATCCATTTGCACCAACGACCAACCACGTTGATGGAGGAATGGAACACCCTACTGTAAGAACTCTTTAGTGGCCAGAATGAGAACACATTGTAAAGCATGCATTTCCGTCCGTGTTGGTCACACACCTTACTAATAGCCATGTCTGGCTTTTCACAATGTCCTAGGGCACCATCAGAAAGAGCGGTGACTGCGGTGTAATTTATTGTCTTCAAATGGAGCTTCATTTCTGTTCGGCTCACTGCACATTTCTTCCAGATACCTTATGGACTACACTGTGGCTCTTAGGTCTATGTATGGTTCAAGCTCCATTGTTTTGCGATATTTGGCAGTTACACATCACGTGAAAGTTATATTTTCCAATAACGAAATTTATGATTTCGACCGTCTTATTCAGACTGTTACGTAAAGGATGAGCCAGACAGTAGGGGATTTTATTATATGAACTTTCAAACGCTAACTTCATCTATCTATTACGGCCAAGCCACGGCCGGCAGTGTTAGCTGCCTGTAAATTCTTTCGTCCCACGGTCTAGTAACAGGGAGTCAGCACCGAGGAAGGGCACCTTCAGCACGTGCCTCCCTCGTGTGCTGACGAGGTAACGCCAACCCCAATCGTCGCTTAGCAGGCGACGTTTGGAAAGTTCCATGCTGCCCGCACAGTTTTCTCAATCCTGACTAATCAGGGCGGAGGGAGCCGCATGTTGCGTCTAATACACCCAGCCACCTGTCGCCGTACCGGCGCTCTTGTCTTCTCTGTCTCTTGGACGCGCGCCCTGTAGCAGTGAACGTCTCCCGCTTCTCCAGGTGCTGCGGCGCGGGGGACTTAGTTTTCGTAGCCAGCATTCTGCTCGGACTGGCCCGATTGTGCGACGCCAACTTTTGTTAGCTTCGCGAACTATGTTTTGCCAACTCTGCGCTCTGGCTCACCCTAGCCTCCCTAGGCATGGCTATGTGACCCCTTTTCAACATGCTTTCGCCAAAAAATTGCCATTATCTAAATTTTGTTCTGCTCATTCCATAACGCCCACCGCCTTCCCAGCCACACATCCTATACAGTCAGATGCTATAGTGCTTCTGGACCGATAATAAGATGGAAAAGAATTAGATTTCAGATAAAATAAGAAAATAGTGATCTCAGTAAAAAGACACATACTATTGTTCAGCTTTCTATAGACATCGGAGTGTTTCTGTATGGACACGATACCTTAGGCAGCACCTTTTCTCAATTATTTGCATGCTCCGTCGACCATGTTTGTAGCAACTTGCCGTTAATTCGAACACATCAATAGATTTACAAATCATACACTTTAACAAGAAAAAAACGCCGCACCAGGAAGGAATTGCCTGAATGGGACGGAATTCGGTAGATATCATGTACACGTTCACAGAAACAAATGACTACAAATTTCTGAAAAATTGGCTGATTGAGTCAAGGAAAGAGCTCCGTAATTTATGCACGTCAATAACGTGTTGGTCCACCTCTGGCTCTTATGCAATTAGTTACTCGGCTTGACATCGATTGACAGAGTTGTAGTAAGTTCTCCTGAGAGATATCGTGCCAAATTATGCCCAGTTGCCGTGTTAAATCATCAAAACGCCGAGCTGGCGCGAGGGCCCTGTCCATAATGTTCCAAACGTTCTCAACTGGGGAGGGATCAGGCGATCTTGCTGGCTCGTCTTCGGCTTGGAATATCACTGGGAGTAGGATTTTCAGTGTTGAGTCACGTTTCGAAGTGAGTCCCAATCACCTACGGAGACGTGTCTGGCGGCGCCCTGGACAGTGTTGGGATACGAACCTGATTGTCACCCACTATAGCGCGCGACAGCCACGAGTGATGAGCCGCGGTTCTATTTCCTTTCGTAGCAGGACCCCATTGGTTGTCATCCGCGGCACATCGATACGTCGACAATATTTTACTCCTTGTTTTATTCCCCTTCATGGCAAGATATTCCCCACCTGCATACGATGAGTGTTTCTACTGATTGACTTCGTGCTTGGCAAATCCTATCTTCGCCAACAAAGTCACCAGTCCTTCCCCAGATGAGAACATTTGGAGCATTATGGGCAGCACCCTCCCACTAGTTCGGAATTTTGACGATCTAACGCAGCAGTTGGTCTGATTTTGGCATAACGTTCAAATATATCATCCAAATTCGCTGAAACTATAATCATTTATTTGTCTATACATGTACGTGACATGTATCGATTTCCGTCCGATTCGGATAATTTCTTCATGGTGTGTCTCTTTCTTTTTGTCTTAGTGTATTATCTCAGTGGAAATATGACTACACGCTAATGACATACATAACAGCATTATTTTATCTTTGGTTCAGTCTTTAATATCAACAAACGCAAACCGTTTATTCACACATTCATGTACGGATCAGGCAGTTATGAGGGATAAATGATTTCAAATTTGCTTTAGAAAATACTTTTAACTATCTACTACCTTTAATTCATAACGGCTACTGTCGGATATTTTCTGTCTACTGGCTACATGCTTTGCTTTTTCCTAGACAAAAATAAGTGTAAGTTATGAACTGTGGAGCTGATTATTTGTACAGTTATGTTTATGAAATGATGTTGTTTTGAAACTGTGTCTGGTTCTTGACAAAAAAGTTTCGTAAGAGAGGACCATACATAATTTTTTTTAAATTTCCCCACTTGCGGTTTAAGTATGCAGTAAATGTTATCTTTACAAAACCTTTCTGCGTAGTTAAAATTGGGTGTAATTTTGGAATTGATAGAGAATATTATTTCACATAACATGAAGTTTAAAAAGGTAGATAAATTTCTGATGCTGTCAACGAAATCAGTAGTCATAAACAGATCCAATACTGCTGAACTTGGCCGTTTAAGATTCACTCTAATATGCATTTCACAGCTAAAGTTCTGATCATTACACTCACCCAAAGATGTTGTATATTGAACCATAAAATTTTCTTCTTGGGGTTGATGATAACATAGTATATTCTTCCTTACATAAAATACATTGGCGGAAAAAGTATTGCAAAAATATAGTACTGCATCTGCAGCAGCAATTTAAGCAGCATCTGGCACCACAGTGACGCAACGAACTGATACAATTTGTTTACTTCAAGGGCAGCTACGATCCAGGCGCCCTGCAGCGTTCCACTGACCACAAACCACCGCTATTAGCAACTTCAGCGAGAACTCGTGGGAGGGCAGGGTGGAGGTGCGTAGTGTTTTCTGATGCAAGCTGATTTTGTGTCGGAGCCAATGACGGCCGTATTTTGGTTAGGAAGAGTCCAGTTGAGAGCCTGCAACCAAACTCTTAGCGAGCTAGGCACACTGGACCTACACCTGGAGTTATGGTCTGGAGTGCGATTTCGTATGACAACAGGAATACTCTTGTGGTTAGCCCACGCAACCTGACAGCAAATCCTTACGTCAGTCTGGTGATCTGAGCTATTGTGGCCAACCATGAACATCAATCAAGGGGGTCTTTCCCAACAGGATAATGCTCGTCCGCATACTGCTTTTGTAACCCAACATCCTCTACAGAATGTCGACTTGTTGCCTTGGCCTGTTTGATCACCTGATTATGTGTCCAATCGAGCACATGCGTGACATTATCGAATGACGACTCCTGCTTCACCCACAAACAGCATTAATCGTCCCTGTAGTGAAAGACCAAATACAACAGCATGGAACTCCATCTCACCAATTGACATCCAGCTCCTGTACAACACAGTGCACGATTGCATGCTTGCGTGTATCATTCTTGCATTCTGGCATCGGTTACTAATGTTTCAGCATTCAACATTTGAAATGACTTCTGTCGCGCTTTTACTGATCTTGCAATGATAATCTCTCTATTATTTACCTAGACAAATGTTTTCCCTAAATTACATTACTTAAATTAAATACTTTTTGGTGACGCGATTTTTTTTCGTCAGTACAGTTTAGATATTGTATTATCTAACGTAAGTGACTGACTATTTACCGAAATACTTCCTTAGTATTTAATTTGTCTTCCTTGTATTGTGAACGTCTACTGAGCTTGATTATGACGCATGCATCGTAAAAAAAGATGGAAGCTTACTCGAGCTGTCCCCATATTTAACGCCGTGGTCGAATATCGGTAGCATTTTCTTCACATTCAGTTGAAGATTCTGCGTACCTTAAGAACTTGTTCAGTAGAAGAGACGTGTTTCACAGCACCGAAGATGAAGAAGCGCTCATAGCTCTTAGGATGTGAACTGGACTTCTCTCGGTTTTTTTTTTCTTACTACCTCATCTCAAAATATGGAAAGTAGACAGCCTGCAGTAGAAGAGGTCTACTGTCAGAGAAATTAGAACGATTTTCGCTAACAGCTGTAGACTCGATCGTTTCCGGACCAGAGTCCCTTACCTCATATTGATAATTTTACCCTTCTGCGTCATCCGACCGTACGTGATGTCATCACGGAATCACCCTGTTTATTTATTTCAACGTTTATAGCCAAATGCAATTCATTTGCACTTTTATTCAATGAGTTGCAACAGTGGGTCACGGAAATATCAATCACCTGTCTTTCAGTGAAGAGGTACACGGCCTGAATAGTGAAGTGAATGGCGAACTGACAAACCGACTGGACTGTCTTTCAGTAGAAGCGGGGCTCAAATTCCAGTCCAGCGTCCAGGGTAAGTTTGGGTAGTTATGTCAAATCCCTTACGTTACGCACCATATCTACACATTAGTGAAGTCTTGAGAATGCTGTGTTCAGTATTCTGTATAAAGGGTGACTGACATTATAGCTGAAGCAGTGACACGGATTTCTTGTACATAGAGTACTGGACACGTTTGTAAAAACCCTAAAAATGAATGAATGCTCCTTTTGTATCTAACACAGTGTTTTATTCATAAAAGGATCCACGCCAATCAGTCAAGGAAAGATAAAAGCGATTTTACAACACAATAGAACGGTAGATCCATGGTACACGTCGTTTTGTCAGTCACGCAATTTGATGCTAGAAACAGTTTCTTGAGACTGAAGATGGAGCTTGTTACTTAACAAGAATTTCTCGAAATTGTTCTCCTTCTTGATAGGTCCTCTTCGCATATCTATAGAGCAGCTGAGTCGCCTATTCTGCCTTATACCCGATGGTTGCTGAACAAAATTCCGGTAGACACTAATTGCTCTGCAAGTTATTTCTTCGGTCCTGCAACGACGATTTTCAGCATTTATAACAAGTTGTTTAAATACGTGGTACGAGTTTTATAATGACATATGTGTAGGAAATTCCTTTATGTACTTACAGGCATTTATGCTTCCTGAATAGTCCGAAGGTTGAAATTTGAGAACTTGCTTAGTTGTTCTTGGCGCGTAGTGAATACCAAGAGACCTTTCACGATGAAAAAAAGTTCATGGTATTCCTTTGCGTGAAACAAGTTTCAGCTACTGCAGTGGCAGAATGGTTAGCATGAAAAGAAATGTGTTTCCATTAGACACTGTGCTGCAGAATCCTTAATACTAGAGCTAGTGTGTTTGTTGCAGCGCCGAATTTAAAAAAAAGACAGGCAAATTTATCAAAGGGCGCGCCGCTAGACGTTCCGTGCCTCTCACACCCCGGAAGCAGTCACGATGAAGTCATTTATCTCGACTTACTCCCGCTTTCGGTTCATTTCCTCTCGTGCCCATTTAAGTGATATATGGGTCATGTTTAAAACATGACCAATAGTTCACTCAAGTCTAGCTTTTTCTCTCTGCAAATGTAACACGGATGCGGAGAAAGAAGTGGCCGTCCCATTGAGGCAAAACACAACAGTCTATTTTCCTTTACTGTCGATGTCGTTATCTCACTTATATGTTCTATGGCGTTTACAAAACAGTTAACGACAGACTAAATTATTCTGAAATGCACCATCTCTTATTTAAGCAACTCAGTTTCTTCGGTAAAAGACGGTAAGAAGCCAAGGAACCGAATGACATCGAGTGAATATTGGTGTGTATTGCTGCTGCATGATCTGGTTGATGTCCTATCTTTTGGAACACTAGCGATTATCTCACATAAGGAAGGATTGTTTCTGCTTCTCCATTTTCTACATATCCTAAAAATGTTGTTTGGCGATACAAGTCTCAGACGATGACCAAGCAATTCTCAGAGTAAATATGAATTACTTTGCTTTTCTGATTTCTTTTTTGTCTGAGTCCTCAGTCTTCTCACCTGTTTGGTGCGGCCCGCCACTACCACGAATTCCTCCCACGTGCCAGCCTCTTCATTTCAGAGTAGTAGTTGCATACTTCGTCCTCAGTTATTTCTTGGATATACTTCAACCCTGTCTTCCCCTAAAAATTTTATCCTCTAATGCTCCTTCTAGTATCATGTAAGTTATTACAGACAACTTAACAGACTTTCTTCCGTGCTGTCACTTCTTTTGGTCAGTGTTCTCCATGTTCTTTCCTCGCCGATTATGATGAGAACCTCCTCATTCCTTACCTAACCAGCCCTACCAATTTTTCAAAAATTCTTGTGTAGCATTACATCTCAAATAATTCGATTCTGTTCTGTTTACCTACTGTCCGTGTTTCACTAGCATACAAGGCTGTTGACCAAACGTACATTTCTTCCTCGACATTAAGGCCTATGTCTAGTACATTTCTTTTGTGCAGCAGTGCTCTCTTTCCTGTGTTAGACTACTTTTTATGTCCTCCTTGTTTCATTCTTCATGCGTTATTTTACTTCCTAAGTAGCAGAATTCCTTAACTTCGTCTATTGTGTGAGCACCTGTTTTGATGTCAATGTTTTGGTTTTTCTGATTTCTGCTACTTCTTATTACTTTCCTTTTTCTTCCATTTTGTTCCTCAGTTAAAACGTAATCCTTTATCTGCTTAAGCATTATTCGCCGATATCAGTAACGCCATCACCCTACAATTGATCTCTCGTCCTTCGTGAATATTTGTTTTGTGAGTGATGTCTTCCATTGTTTTCGTAGGAAAGATTGAACATGACGTCCACGGGCTATAAATAAGATTAAAATGACGAGGAATATGCGTAATATTAAAGATGTGACAGATTAATGCAATAAAGACCAATAACTACCTACTTTATTATGAGATGAATAAGCAAAATGAGAAAACGAAGGAACGGAATCCAGATCACTTTGTGTACCAAAAAATACAGCATGCTCTCAGAGCCGAAAGACAGTAAGAAAGTGATGGTGTAAACAGCGATCTGATAAAATACTCTTCAGTAAGATATAAGATATGATTTCTCAGACTTACAAATTGTTGCTGGAAATACGAGAATTGGTAACAACATTAAACACTAAAAACATTAAATGAACTCTGGTTGTCAGTCTACCTTTTATAGTGAATTGATTCTTTAAAATTTTACTTTGGAAGAATGCTTCAGAGTATATAAAAGTCAAAATTCCCTTCGGTGAAGTTAAAAGCAAGGGAGGTGCAATGGTAATACACAGTTAAACGCACAGGAAAAAACGGATAGTGGAAAGAATACACTGCAGGCCTCTATGAGGGGGAAGAACATTTACGGTGGCTTGATGGATGAAACTGGAGCCGATATGGAAGACGGGTAGGGATGTAGTATTAGAGGTAGAATATAAAAGACATCTGGAGCACTTTAAATAAGGCACAATGGATGGATAATACCCCATCCATTAGAACTTCTAAAACCGTTGATGGAAGTGGCAACTAAATGACCATTTAGATTGGTGTGTAGACTCCGTGAGACTGGCTAATTCCATCAGACCTACGGAAAAATGCCGTACACACAATTCCGCGGACTGCAAAGGCAGATAGTTGCGAAAACTATCGCTCAATCAGCTTAACATCTCAAGCACTGAACCTGATGACAAGAATAACATGCAGAAGAATGGAACAGAAAAATGACGACCTGTTAAATGACGATCGGCTGGGCATTAGAAAAGGGTAGATGGGGTAGATGGCTCTGAGCACCATGCGACTTAACTTCGGAGGTCATCAGTCGCCTAGAACTTAGAACTAATTAAACCTAACTAACCTAAGGACATCACACATATCCATGCCCGAGGCAGGATTCGAACCGGCGACCGTAGCGGCCGCTCGGTTCCAGACTGCAGCGCCTAGAACCGCACGGCCACTCGGGCCGGCATTAGAAAAGGTAAACGCAACACACAGTCACTTCTGACGTTGCGCTTGACAATGGGTGCAATGGAAGCTCATAGGATTTATCTATCTAGAAAATGCGTTCGATGATATGAAATGGCGCAAGTCATTCGAAATTATGAGAAAAATAGAAGTAAACTACAGGGAAAGAGGGGTGCTGTACAAAATGTACAATATGCAAGAGGCAACAATAAATCTGAAAGACTAAGAACGAAGTGCCAGAATTAGTAAGGACATAAGACAGGGACGCAGTTGTTTAACACTTTTGTACAATCTATACATCGAAGGAACAATGACGGAAAGAGTATGATTAAAATCATTGGTGAAAGCATATCAGTGATAAGATTCACTGATGACATTGCTATTCTCAGTGAAAGTAAAGAAGCAGTACATAATCTGTTGAATGGAATGAACAGTCTAATCCTTACCGAGTATGGATTGAGAGCAAAGCGAATAAAAACGAAAGAAGTAGGCGAAAGGAGAGCAGCGAGAAAGTTAACATCATAATTGGTGACCATGCACTCGAAGAAGTTAGGTAATTGTACTACCTAGACAGTAAAATAACCCATGACCGACGGAGCAAAGAGGACACAAGAAAGCAGACTTGCACTAGCGGAGAAGCCATTAATGGCCAAGAGAATTCAACTATAGTATCAAACATAGGTTTTACTGTGAAGAATTAATTTCTGACAATGTATGTTTTTAGCACAACATTGTGTGGTAGTGGATCATGCACAATTGTAAAACCACGACAGAGGAGGATCAAAGTGTTTGAGATGTCATGCTACACATGAATGGTGAAAATTAAGTGGGGTGGTAAGGTAAGGAATGAGGAGGTCGTCCTCAGAATCGGCGAAGAAGGAAAAATATTGAAAACACTAACAAGAAAAAGGGACACAATGAAAGGACACGCGTTAAAATGTCTGGAATAACTTTCATGGTACTAGAGGGGTCTGTAAGGGAAAAAGTGTAGGGGAAGGCAGAGACTGGAAATCATGCAGTAAATCACTGAGGACGTAGGTGCAGAATTTTTTTTCCCCGGAGTCATCCGTCGTGTGATTTGTCTTATGCGGCCCGCCACGAATTTCTCTCCTGTGCCAACCTCTTCATCTCAGACTAGCACTTGCGACTTACGTCCTCAATTATTTGCTGTGTGTATTCCAGTCTCTACCTTTCTCTACAGGTTTTACGCGATACAGCTCCTTGTGTCTTAACAGATTTCTTATCATTGTGTCCCTTCCGCTTCTCAGTGTTTTCCACATATTCCTTTCTTCTGAATTCTGAGCAGATCCTCCTCATTCCTTACCTTATCAGCCCACCTAATTGACAACATTCGTCTCTAACATCACATCTCAAATGCTTTGACTCTCTTCTCTTCTGGTATTTCCACAGTCCATGTTTCTCTACCATGTAACGCTTTGCTCCAAACCTAGATTCTCATTAATTTCTTCCTCAGATTAAAGCCCGGAATGCCCTTTTTGCCACTGCAAAACTGCTTTTGATATTCTCCTTTATCCGTCCGTCATAGGTTGTTTTACTGCCTGAGTAGTAGACTTCCTTAACTTTAATTACTTCGTGACTATCAATCCAGATGTTAAGTTGCTTGCTGTTCACATTTCTGCTACTTGTCATTATTTCGACATTCCTATATTTATTCTCAATCCACACACTGTAGTCGTTAGACTGTTCATTCCACTGATTTTTTTCTTCACTTTCGCTCAGAATAGCATTGTCGTCAGCAAGTCGTATCGTTGATATCGTTTCACGTTGAATTTTAATTCCTCTCCTGAAGGCTTCTTTTATTTCCCTCATTGCTTCTTCGACGTATGGGTTGAATAGTACGGGAAAAGGCTACATCCCTGTCTTACACCGCTTTTAATCCTATCACGTCGTTCGTGGTCTTCCAGTCTAATTTTTTCTAGGCCCTTTTACATGTTGTATATTAACCGTCTCCCCCCGCACTTTACCCGAAATTAGCTGAGAAGTTCGAAAATCTTGCACCATTTCACACTGTCGAACGCTTTTTCCAGGTCAACCAAGATCTGAACGTGTTTTGATTTTTCTTTAGTTTTTCTTCCATTATGTATGTCATAATTGCCCCTTTAGTGTCTTTTCCTTTCCTAAAACCAAATTGATCATCATACAACACATCCTCAGTTTTCTTTTGCACTGTTCTGTAAATTATTCTTGTCAGCAACTTGGATGCCTGAGTTGTTAAGCTGTGTGTGCTATAATTCTCGCACTTGTCAGGTCCTGCAGTCTTCAAAATTGAATGGATGATATTTTCCCGAAAATCCGGTGCTATATCAACAGACTCACACATTCCTCCAACGATTTTCGAAATTCTGATGTAATGTTATCCATCCCTTCTGCCTTATTTGTTCTCAGGTCTTCCAAAGCTCATTTAAACTGTGTTTATAATACTGGATTCCCCATCACTTCTAAAATTACCACTGTTTCTTCTTGTAATACACCAGACAAATCTTCCCCTTCACAGAGGCCTTCAAAGTAATCTTTCCACCTATCCGCTCGCTCCTCTGCATTTAACAGTGGGTTTCCCTTCACACATTTAATGTTAATACCCTCGATTTTAACTAAACGAAAGGTTATTTGGACTTTTCTATGTGCCGAGTCAGTCCTTCTGACTATCATTTCTTTTACGATTTGTGTACATTTCCTATGCATTCCGTCTCAGGTGGCGGCCGCTGCGGCTGAGCGGTTCCAGTTGCTTCAGCCCGAAACCACGCGGCTGCTACGGTCGCAGGTTCGAATCCTGCCTCGGGCTTGGATGTGTGTGATGTCCTTAGTTAGGCTTACGTAGTTTTAAGTCCAGGAGACTGTCAGATGTTAAGTCCCATAGTGCTTAGAGCCATTTGAACTCATCGTCTGAGGTTCCCTGCACTTCCTACTTATTTCGTTCCTGAAGTTCCCTGAACATTTTAATACTTGCTTCTTTCATCAATCAACTGAAGTATTTCTTCTGTTAACCATGGTTTCCTTGTAGCTACCTTCTTTGTACCTATGTTTCTCATTCGAGCGTCTTTGATTGCCCTTTTTAGATATGTGCATCCCTCTTCAAATGCACTACCTACTGAGCTATTCTTTCTTGCTGCATCTCCAGCCTTATAGAACTTCAAGCCTATCTCGTCATTCTTTAGTACTTGCGTATCCCAGTTTTGTACGTGTTGATTCTTCCAGACTAATCTTTTAATCTTCAGCCTACTGTTGATCACTGTTACATTGTGATCTGAGTCTACATCTGCTCCTGGATACACCTTACAATCCAATAGCTGGCTTCGGAATCTCTGTCCGACCATGCTTTAATCTAACTGAAATCTTCCCTTTCCTCCCGACATTTTTCCAAGTATACCTCCTTTTATTGTGATTCTTGAACAGAGTTTTGGCCATTATTAGCTACAATTTGTTACAGTACTCAATTACTCTTGCTTCTCTCTCATTCATAGTACCAAGCCCATATTCTCGAGTAACTTTTCTTTCTGTTCCTTCTCGTACAACCGCATTTCGTCCCCCATGACTACTAGATTTTCATCTCCCTTTGCTTACTGCATTACTCGTTCAATGTCCTCAAATACTTTCTCTGTCTCTTCATCTTCAGCTTACGACGTCGACACGTGAACCCGAACTCCCGTTGTCGTTGCCCCACTGGCTGTCAATCTCCACACTATGAAAAACTTTTTATCGATCTTGGGATGTCTTCTTTTCTGGATGATTAGACAGCGTTATTTTCGTCGTTTCCCACTTTCTGCTGGGATCTTCTACAGGGGTGTTCTGATACTAACAGGTGATGGAAAACCTAGCTTTGTGTTCAACCACCTATGAGCGCCAACAGAATCCTGAAGAAGGTTGCGAAACAGGAAACGGCACAATGCGCTGATGTAGATATTGGGACATTTTGAAATAAATGTGCGGCTGGGAACTTTCAAGGCGACCGGTGCACAAAATCTTTGGCTCTTCTACGCCATAGTGGCCGTGATAACTCTAGCGTGCCTCTCTCAATAAAAATTAATTTAAATGTCTTTGAAATATATAATCTGAAAAAATTTTTTGGTAGGTCGGATATATAACGTGTAAATAACATCGCCCAACGATTTGATTAGTAATTAAATTTTGACACTCGTTATTAGATCAGTTTCAGATATTCTCGACTAGACTGGTGAAAACTGACCTAATTGGTGATGTAATTCTGACCTAAATATGACTTGCATCAACTTTTAAAATTCAAAGTTCCGCTGACTCAGGCATAACTTAAAAGAAATAAAAACATAACCTCGACTCTGTCAGATTTATGTTTCAAAGTCCGAAATTATTCGTAAGTGAGCCAGAGTCCCAACGACATGCACTACACAGAAATGCAAGGAACAGATCACCCAAGCGCGGGTAAAAGACAAATGGAACCACCTGCCAGGTATTCTTTGCCCTGAGTCCCGATTCACAGCTTTCACGAAAAAATCCTGTGTCTTCAGACGTGAAAAAATAAGCAGGGTCCACTCTGAAATCTCATGCGAAATAAAACTAAGATCGAAACCGAAGAAGTTAAATCATCACTCAGACTGATACAGAAGTCGCCTGTTTGAACGCGTTCAGAATACTGCCATGAGGCCAATGTTGATGCCCTATTTGAAGCCCGCAACGGCGTTTTCCTTCGTTTCGACAAGCAGCTCGCATTCTCCTTTATGAGTCCGAAATACAACTTTTTGTCGTTATATGCTATCTTAAAACTAAAGACATCGAAAGATGCACGTCGCAACGCTTATAAGTTTTAGGTCGAATAATTCACCCGAAGCATTAATTGAAGTGAAAGTAATTATCACGTAATTGGGACTAAATTTTGTTTGATGAACTATGCCTTGAAAATTTACACCTCACATGTAAGTGGTAGATCATTCTTTTGGATACTAGCTGCTTTTTCTGAGGTTCCAACCCAAATTACCGTAGCTCTGAAAGAATTGAAGTTATGGGCAAAATTATGCAAAAACTACAATTAATTCACACGCTTCACATCAGTTACGTAAGAGCATGAATGTACAAGGTGAGTCACCTAACATTACCGCTGGATATATTTCGTAAACCACATCAAATACTGACGAATCGATTCCACAGACCGAACGTGAGGAGAGGGGCTAGTGTAATTGGTTCATACAAACCATAAAAAAATGCACGGAAGTATGTTTTTTAACACAAACCTAGGTTTTTTTAAATGGAACCCCGTTAGTTTTGTTAGCACATCTGAACATATAAACAAATACGTAATCAGTGCCGTTTGTTGCATTGTAAAATGTTAATTACATCCGGAGATATTGTAACCTAAAGTTGACGCTTGAATTCCACTCCTCCGCTGTTCGATCGTGTGTATCGGAGAGCACCGGATTACGTAGGACGGTGATGGACCTTAGGTACAGAAGAGACTGGAACAGCACATTACGTCCACATGCTAACACCTTTTTATTGGTATTTTTCACTGACGCGCATGTACATTACCATGAGGGGTGAGGTACACGTACACACGTGGTTTCCGTTTTCAATTACGGAGTGGAATAGAGTGTGTCCCGACATGTCAGGCCAATTGATGTTCAATGTGGTGGCCATCATTTCCTGCACACAATTGCAATCTCTGGAGTAATGAATGTCGTACACGCCGCAGTACATCTGGTGTAATGTCGCCGCAGGCTGCCACAATACGTTGTTTAATATCCTCTGGGGTTGTAGGCATATCACGGTACACATTCTCCTTTAACGTACCCCACAGAAAGAAGTCCAGAGGTGTAAGATCAGGAGAACGGGCTGGCCAATTTATGCGTCCTCCACGTCCTATGAAACGCCCGTCGAACATCCTGTCAAGGGTCAGCCTAGTGTTAATTGGGGAATGTGCAGGTGCACCATCATGCTGATACCACATACATCGACGCGTTTCCAGTGGGACATTTTCGAGCAACGTTGGCAGATTATTCTGTAGAAACGCGATGTATGTTGCAGCTGTTTAGGCCCCTGCAATGAAGTGAGGACCAATGAGGTGGTCGCCAATGATTCCGCACCATACATTTACAGTCCACGGTCGCTGTCGCTCTACCTGTCTGAGCCAGCGCGGATTGTCCACGGACCAGTAATGCATGTTCCGTAGATTCACTGCCCCGTGGTTTGTGAAACCCGCTTCATCGGTAAACAGGTAGAACTGCAACGCATTCTCTGTTAATGCCCATTGACAGAATTTCACTCGATGATTAAAGTCATCACCATGTATTTGCTGATATTGCGACATATGAAACGGGTGAATGCGGTGACGATGCAGTATGCGCATGACACTACTTTGACTCAGTCCACCGGCTCTCGCAATGTCCCGTGTACTCATGTGTGGGTTCATGGCAACAGCAGCTAACGCACCAACTGCACCCGCTTCACCTGTGACGGGCCTGTTACGGACCCGCTTGCGTGCTACGACCATACCTGTTGCATACAGTTGGCGGTAGATGTTTTGCAATGTGCGGCACGTTGGATGCTCTCTGTCCGGGTACCGTCCTGCATACACCCTGCAGGCTTCAGCTGCATTTCGTCGACACTCGCCGTAGATGAGTATCATCTCCGCCTTTTCAGAGTTCGAATACATCATGGTCACAGTTCCTACAACACTACACCATCACAGACACGGTAACACATTGTACTACAGTTGGTCTGCGTGCGGAGACGAATGCAGAATAACAATAGCAGCAAGCGCTACATGCGGACACTGCGACAGCTAGACGAAACCACAACAGTGCACCACATCCACACTCGTAAACACGGTCGTCATCGTAAAATGTCTCTGCAGATGCTGCTCGCCGACTGTGGCCCGTGTTTGTTACAACACGCAACTAAACGTCGGAGGTTTCAAGCGTCAACTTTAGGTTACAATATCTCCGGATGTAATTAACATTTTGCAATGCAACAAACGGCACTGATTACGTATTTGTTTATATGTTCAGATGTGCGAGCAAAACTAACGTGGTTCCATTTAAAAAAACGTAGGTTTGTGTTAAAAAACATACTTTGTGTTAAACAATTACACTAGCCCCTCTCCTCACGTCCGGTCTGTGGAACCGGTTCGTCAGTATTTGATGTGGTTCACGAAATATATCCAGCGGTAACGTTAGGTGACTCACCCTGTATATGTGAATAGCTCATTCGATTTGTCTCGGCGAACACTCTCATTTGTTTGGTCAATTATTTGTGGCTTAATAGGTGAAAATAGTGTTATAGTTATTGGAAAAAGTCGTTACAGGTTACTGGCTCACGTCTCTTACATAGTTAATCTACATATCAAAATTACT
Source organism: Schistocerca piceifrons (assembly GCF_021461385.2). Lineage (NCBI taxonomy): Eukaryota > Metazoa > Arthropoda > Insecta > Orthoptera > Acrididae > Schistocerca > Schistocerca piceifrons. The sequence continues at coordinate 685,446,211 of NC_060139.1, read as the reverse complement.
GTCTCCTTGAATTCTTCTATTTCGAGAATTCTACTGTGCTGGACGAGTAATGGGCTACGTTTAATGATGACCAGCAGTCCGCATGGGTGCTCCAAACCAGACGCTTCCTGCAGAGGCCCACATGCAACGAAGTTTGCTGAACGGTCGTTGAAGAGGCACTGTTGGTACGTATGGTTCATCTAGGCGATCAGGCGCTCACATGTTGCATATCTTGCATCGTTATCCCCTGTGATCTTTGGGTCGTGATGCACCACCGTTTCCTCTGCGCCCTCTTTGGATAGTACCATTTTGCCACGAGAGGAATAGTTTAACCACGGCATCACGCAAACATTTACAAACTTAGCCGTTTCGGAAATACATTCTACTGTGCCCGAAGCCAATGATCAGAAAAATGTTTCCGTTACCGCATTACAACAATGCTGCGCTGTGTTCCGCGTGGCCTAGCCCCCCTCAGTCCCCCTAATTGCTACAGCTCCACCTACCGTATGTGAGGGTTATTACATGTTGATGTCGAACATAGGCGGTGGTCACGTTAATGTGAGTGGACCGTGTATTTCTTTTCTTTAATAATGACGTCATGAGTTTTGTCTCAACGAAATCCTGAATTCAGTCAGAAACCTCGTCCGGTGTATTTTTATCACTAAATGACAGTGCCTTGCGACACTGGGATACATCGATAGACTTCCGGAAGTCAGGAAACACAGAATGAAGACACAGTCACTCTGAATCTCAGGGAAGAACAAACCGACCTGATATACATCTGAAGTAAGCTGATGGTCCTAATAGGATAAATGAAGGAAGTTAACAACGAAACTGAGATTAAAAATACACGATTCAATCTGTGATTCCAATGATTTATCATAATGTATTATATGCTTTGTTAGATTTCATTTACGCTGTTTTCCTTCAAAGACCGTATTTTTTTTATTTTTCCTACGAAACATTGCTTTTCAGGATTCTGGTGACTATGTAGTACATGTCTTGGAACTTACCCAACAGTTTAGTGTGTTCTCGTTAATTTGTTCGGAAAGATTTACAACATTGGGCGAACTAAATTCTACTTTTTTATTTCCAATAAATTCTCTTTTATGGCTCTGTTATGCTACGTTGCAATGATCCATGAATTAGTTCCCTGTCTCATGAGTGCTGCAGTTACGTAGTGAGTACATTGGTACTTGTCGGAAGATAAATGCGCTGCAATTAATGGAAGGTGCTTCTGGTGCATTCCATTAATGAAAGCAAAAAAAGTAGTGTTCCTTGTAAGAATCATCAGGTGCGTTTCCTCTGGTGTTTCGACTGATATCTGCAACTTCGTTTTTGTACTGAGTAGCCGGGGTCTGCTCTAGCAAACAGTGCTCATCACGTCGTTTATGTGACGCCCAGTATCAGTTTAAGACGTCTGCTCGTTTCCTGTTAAAAAGAAAATTATTTTTAAAAAGGAATTATACGTGCTCGTTCGATAGACTGGCCCCGTATTAGCCCAGTTCGATCTTCGTTTTGTCGATATGTTTCAGCAGGGACAGTAAAGCACGAAAAATAACCAGTAGTCCAGCAGCGACTGAGCAGCGCTGCTGCATGGCGGAATCAGCGCGAGCCAAGTCTGGAGTACTAGCAGCTCCCTGTGGTTTACCGTCCCTGCTGGAACGTACCGATAAAACGAACATCGCACTTGGCTAACATGGGATCGCTCTAAGGAATGAGCACATATAATTCCTTCTTTAAGTAATTGTCTAGTAATTGGCTACAGACTAACGATTTCTGCAGACAATGGGCGTTGTATGAAAGACGTGATGAGCTGTATTTGGTTGGGACGACTCCAACTACACATTGCAGACGCTAAATTGCAAATACGTACCGGAACACCAGAGAAATTGTGCCTGATGGTTGTCAGAAAGGACATGCTGCGTATGCAGAGTTTCTCGGCACCGCGGTTACAAATTTTCAGGAGAGATGGGGTACACCTAGTCGATGGAAAATAACGTAGCAACGCTTGGTCGGGAACGCTTTCCTGGCGTAGCAGTGGCGACGCAAAACGCAAGAAAGGGAGGACGCGAACAGGGTGAGAAAATACGTTTATTATGCTTAGTACAGCAGAAACCAAGAAGTAAGATCAAAAACAGACAACGATCGTCGTCAGAGTAGGTTTTCGGCATTACGGCGCCAGACCGTGTTGCAGACTTCCCATCTCCTGAGCACAGAAGATCTGTTCTGGAAAATACCGGGCGTGTCCCGGACTTCCCAAGCAACTTATGCAATGAGTGCAACAAGTACCTCAGCACTGTGCACTCTGATTTCGTTCACTATCTCGTGCCGTATCCCCAAAGGAAGCAGTCAAGGCAAATTTTACTTCTGTTTCGTATCGTCATTATCGCACCAGGAAAACGATTCCGACCACGCATTGCAATAAGATCTTCCATCATCTAGATGTACTCTACCTCTCCTGAAAGTTTGCAGAATTACGAATACATTGATTACTTTTCTGTGGAAGGATGTTTTCACAGTCACTTACACTCCGAGTGGACTTCTGAACCAACTGTTGAAAACAATTTTCTAAAAACGCTTTCAGTATGGTATTGGACAACGTTTTAAGCCTATTACTGACTTCATATTCACCAACATATCGACGGTGGATTGAAGTCACCGCCAACTATAATCGTATAAGTAGGGTAATATTTGAAGTGAGGCTCAAGTTTTCTTTGAACTGTTCGGCAACTGTATCATCTTAGTCGGAGGAATCGGTAAAAGGAGACAATTATAAATTTATTCTGTTTGTCAAGTGTAATCTCTAAAGATACTAACTCGCAAAAGCAGCACTCCGTCTTCAGGCCACAAGCGGCCCATCGGGACTATCCGACCGCCGTGTCATCCTCAGCTGAGGATGTGGAATGTGGATAGCAAGGGCGTGTGGTCAGCGCACCGCTTTCCCGGTCGTTACGATGGATTTCTTTGACCGGAGGCGCTACTGTTTGGTCGAGTAGCTCCTCAATTGGCAACATGACGCTGAGTGCAGTCCGAAATACTAACTCATAGGAACTATACAATTCAATTTCACTACAAGCTAAATTACTCCCGATGGCAGTAACCACTCCATCCTCCAACCGTATTTAATCTACCCGTTCTGAACAGGATTAGGTCCTTTGTAAAAATTTCGGTTGAACTAATTTCTGACTTCACTCAGCTTTCCGTACCTGTTTGAGTTACTGTGCTTTCTATTGGCGCTTAATGCTGGGTCTACCTTCCTTTGTTTGCCCTGCACCCTTTTACACAGACGTCCGCTCTGTAATTTCCCACGTTCGCGTGACCTAAAGAAAAACACACCCAATCCCCTCCACACTGCCCCAACTGCATCTATAGCAGATTCCTGTCGGACCTATTAAGCGGAACCCGGGATCTCATCACCCCACCACGAAAGTCGGAGAATCTCTAGCCTACACGGTCAGGAACCGCCTGAGTTTCTGATTCAGGCCTTCCACTTGGCTCTGCACCAAAGGACCACAGCGGTTCCGACACCGGCGCTACAGATGGTGAACTCTGCCTTTCCCTCGCAAGCAAGACTGTCAGTCTTTACCATTTCAGCTAGCCGTCCGAAATCAGAGGGAATTTCTTCCGATCCAAAGTCACACACATCATTAGTCGCCAGGATGAACCACCACCTGAAGTTGGCCTCACCGTATGTCTTCATGGAACCTGGAAGCAGCCTTTCTACATCTGGAATGACTCCACCCGGTTTGCACGCAGAGTAGAGGTGGGCAAAATAGTTTCTTTTCAGAGATCGAATCAGAACTGGCCTCTCACTGGAATGAACTACTTCTCTTTCGTGACTCACCACTCACCATTAACTGTCAGAAATAAGTATAGGCAATGCACATTGCCTTCTTAATTCAGCTCATGAAACCTTTATTGATGTTGATTCGATCCTATTTTGAAAGGACATATAAAAAGGAGTAATAATTTTGTGTTATGTCCGTAGCAGTTTTGACATACAGAAATTTTACATTTCGCCTGATGTAAAAATTCAAATATTAAAACAAAGTACTAAATAAATGTTATCAATTGGAAAAATTAAGAATGATACATCTCCACCTACTTCTACATGTATACTTAGCAAACCACACTTAAGTGCCTCGCAGATGGTTCATCGAACCACCTTCAAAATAATTCTCTATTATTCCACTCTCTAACAACCCACGGAAAAAGCCAACACCTGTGTCTTTTCGTGCGGGTTCCGATTTCCCTTATCTTATTGTGATGTTTGTTCCCTATGTACGTTAGCATCAACAAAATATTTTCGCATCCGGAGGAGAAATTTGATGACAGAAATTTCGTGAGAAGATTTCGTCGCAACGAGAAACTCCCTTGTTTTAATACTATCCATCCCAAATACAATATCATGTACTGCGTGACACTCTGTCTCCTATACCGCGATAATAGAAAACGTACAGCTCTTCTTCCAACTTTCTCGATGTACTCCTTTAATTCGGTCAGCTAAAGATCCCAGTAGCACTCGAAAAGTGGACGGACAAGCGTAGTGTACGCAGTCTCTTTAGTAGGTTTTCTAAGTGTTCTGCCTACAATACGCAGTCTTTGATTTGCCTTCCCCGCAAGATTTTCTATGTGTTGTTTCCAATTTAAATTGTTCGCAGTTGTAATTCCCTGGTATTTAATTCAATTTACGGCCTCTAAATCAGATTGATTTGTCGTGTTTTTAGCAAGCATGTGGATGACCTCACATTTTCTCATTATTTAGGGTCAACTGCCAATTTCGCGCCATTCATATATCTTTTCTAAATCGTTTTACAATTTGTTTTGATCTTCTGATGAATTTACTAGACGATAAACGACAGCATCATCTGCAAACAGTCAAAGCCGCCTGCTCAGATTCTCTCCTAAATCGTTAATGTAGATAAGGAATGCAGAGGGTCTATAACACTACCTTGAGGAACGCGAGAAATCATTTCTGTTTTACTCAGTGACTTTCCGTTAATTACTACGAACTGTGACCTCTGACAAAACACGAATCCAGTCGCATAATAGAGACGATGTTTCATAAGCATCCATAACACGCAATTTCACTACAAGCCGCTTGTGGTACAGTGTCAAAAGCCTTCCGGAAATCTAGAAATACGGAATCAATTTTAAATCCCTTATCAATAGTCTTCAACACTTAGTGTGTGTAAAGAGCTGGTAGTGTTCAAAAGAACGATGTTTTCTAAATAGTTGTTGACGTTGTGTCAATGATCGTTCTCTTCAAGGTAATTCATAATGTACGAACACAATATATGTTCCAAAGTCTGCTGCATTCGACGTTAATGATAGGAGCCTGTAAATTTAGTGAATTACTCCTACTACCTCAGTTGAATATTTGTGTGACCTGTGCAGCTTTTCAGTTTCGGATACGGATCTTTCGTCTAGCGAGTGGTTTGTATATGATCGTTAAGTATGACTCCACTGTATCAGCATAGTCTGAAAGGAACCTAATTGGTATACAATATATTCTTAAATTTAGTGCTCATGGTCATGTAAACAATTCCAGTTCAATAAAAATAGTGTAACTTTTACACACATTGCCTGTAACTGAAATAGTGCTTCTACTAATATTCCAGATCGCTTTATTGCAAAAGCAGTAATAAGTCAACAGCTCATTTGAACTTTGGTTCTAGGTTTTAAACGTAAAGTGTATGGTCAAACAAACAACTTTAGTTCATTACCAGTACTCAATTTTATACATATTACATTTAGCTAAAATAAGCAGAATCTACTGTTACTAATTTTTCAGATCTAGTCACAGTAAGATCATAACAGGTCAGCATTTGAATTAAAGTTTGTTTTAAATTTAAACACGAATTCATATTCTTAGAATAAAACTGCAGCCTCATTTCCAATACTATAACTCTGTATTACACTATTATATTGCTGGACATTCATGTTAATACCAATCTTAATTAAAGTATTTGCTCAGAAACTGACTGTATTATACTTTAATATACGAACAGAAATAAGAGGTGAGATCACGCGAAATTTGTTCTTGTAGTAATTTCTTTATTTGTTTTATTTTGAGCTCTCATGTTAACGCCAGTCTGATTAAAGTATTTGACCGTATATCCATTTTTAAAGCAAGCAAACAAAAACAAATAATTTCTCAAGAGCGAAGTAGACCTATGTCATACATTTTGTCAAGATCTTTGTAGCAAACAACAGTTATAGAGCACATGCTGGTTACTGGCAAAGTTTCGCTATCTCAATGTAAACTACTCGTGGTCACTTGTGTAACCATTTAGCACAGACTACATAATAGACGGTTACAATGTCTGTGTTTACACAGACACTCTTGCGAAGATTACAGCGGAGGGTAAATGTTAAGCATTTTAGAAGCGAGCTCGAATAGCCGAAGTGATTAAGGTGACCGCTCGCGATAAGCCGAAAATCCGGATTCGAATTCCGGTCAAGCGCAACTTTTCATGTGTCACAAACAGCTGACATCAACCCAGTTTCGTAAAATGCGAATCTATTTTGTATTACATACTGAATGGTTCCAGCGTCTGCATACCGATCACTGGAGTCTCTGTCCTTCCGGTTAATATTTTGACTGAATCTGGAGTACGTCCTACCATCCTCCTAGATCTGAAAATAAAACAGAACTAGGTTCTATAATCTGTTTGAGGAGCTAAACGAGGCTGGTCGTGAAATGATATTGTTTCCCAGCTACCAGCTTTAAATAAGTACATCTATCTACATCTACATCTACATCCATACTCCGCAAGCCACCTGACGGTGTGTGGGCGGAGGGTACCTTGAGTACTTCTATCGGTTCTCCCTTCTATTCCATTCTCGTATTGTTCGTGGAAAGAAGGATTGTCGGTATGCCTCTGTGTGGGCTCTAATCTCTCTGATTTTATCCTCATGGTCTCTTCGCGAGATATACGTAGGAGGGAGCAATATACTGCTTGACTCTTCGGTGAAGGTATGTTCTCGAAACTTTGACAAAAGCCCGTACCGAGCTACTGAGCGTCTCTCCTGCAGACTCTTCCACTGGAGTTTATCTATTATCTCCGTAACGCTTTCGCGATTACTAAATGATCCTGTAACGAAGCGCGCTGCTCTCCGTTGGATCTTCTCTATATCTTCTATCAACCCTATCTGGTACGGATCCCACACTGCTGAGCAGTATTCAAGCAGTGGGTGAACAAGTGTACTGTAACCTACTTCCTTTGTTTTCGGATTGCATTTCCTTAGGATTCTTCCAATGAATCTCAGTCTGGCATCTGCTTTACCAACGATCAACATTATATGATCATTCCATTTTAAATCACTCCTAATGCGTACTCCCAGATAATTTATGGTATTAACTGCTTCCAGTTGCTGACCTGCTGTTTTTTAGCTAAATGATAAAGGATCTATCTTTCTGTGTATTCGCAGCACATTACACTTGTCTACATTGAGATTCAATTGCCATTCCCTGCACCATGCGTCAATTCGCTGCAGATCCTCCTGCATTTCAGTACAATTTTCCATTGTTACAACCTCTCGATACACCACAGCAACATCCGCAAAAAGCCTCAGTGAACTTTCGACGTCATCCACAAGGTCATTTATGTATATTGTGAATAGCAACGGTCTTATGACACTCCCCTGCGGCACACCTGAAATCACTCTTACTTCGGAAGACTTCTCTTCATTGAGAATGACACGTTGCGTCCTGTTATCTAGGAACTCCTCAATCCAATCACACAATTGGTTTGATAGTCCATATGCTCTTACTTTGTTCATTAAACGACTGTGGGGAACTGTATCGAACGCCTTGCGGAAGTCAAGAAACACGGCATCTACCTGTGAACCCGTATCTATGGCCCTCTGAGTCTCGTGGACGAATAGCGCGAGCTGGGTTTCACATGACCGTCTTTTTCGAAACCCATGCTGATTCCTACAGAGTAGATTTCTAGTCTCCAGAAAAGTCATTATAGTCGAACACTATACGTGTTCCAAAATTCTACAACTGTTCGACGTTAGAGATATAGGTCTATAGTTCTGCACATCTGCTCGACGTCCCTTCTTGAAAACGGGGATGACCTGTGCCCTTTTCCAATCCTTTGGAACGCTACGCTCTTCTAGAGACCTACGATACACCGCTGCAAGAAGGGGGGCAAGTTCCTTCGCGTACTCTGAGTAAAATTGAACTGGTATCCCATCAGGTCCACAGGCCTTTCCTCTTTTGAGCGATTTTAATTGTTTCTCTATCCCTCTGTCGTCTATTTCGATATCTACCATTTTGTCATCTGTGCGACAATCTAGAGAAGGAACTACAGTGCAATCTTCCTCTGTGAAACAACTTTGGAAAAAGACATTTAGTATTTCGGCCTTTAGTCTGTCATCCTCTGTTTCAGTACCATTTTGGTCACAGAGTGTCTGGACATTTTGTTTTGATCCTCCTACCGCTTTGACATAAGACCAAAATTTCTTAGGATTTTCTGCCAAGTCAGTACATAGAACTTTACTTTCGAGCATACATTGCTGAATTGTGCCGATGCTGGGACTAGCCACCTTTTTTTGTTTATTATAATTTGTACAAATATAAGATTCGGTTCCTCGCCCATCTTTAGTTGGCATAGTATATAATTAATCTGCAGTTAGCACATGGTTAAAAAAATCACCCGCAATTTGTATGCAACAAGCAGTCTTTGGAAATTACTATACTGCACTTCATGATTTGCATATTTAAATTACATATACTTCCTCTCTATTCCGCTTGTTATTGTTCAAATTTTTTGCGTTTGTAATAGTAGCACAATAGCTTGCATTCTCCATATTCAAGCCGATGTTTCTAACAGTAGTCTACCCGAAATTTTAAGTGTGTATTACGTGAAGTTCAAATGGACTGAAGTTCTGTAAATAGTGTTGACATAAATAAAAATATATAAAAATTGCTGCTTGCTCCAGTTCTTAAAATAATCCACGGCCATGTGGTTTAGTCACCTATAAATCAGACAAAGCTAATTCCGTCGGTTTAACTACCATTTTTATTCATCTACATTAATTTTATTAGCTAAAAGGTTCTGTAGTAAGAACACCCCTTGAAAGAAGTAATGAATTCAAAACGCCTGGCAGAATAAAACACTGTGCTAGACCGGCAAGCAGGAAGTTTTAAAGCAACGCATTCTGAGTTGATAAGTGAAAAATCATACTAGAAACAAATAATTAATCAAGGTACGAATTATCCAGTAATATTATCTTCACTGCATTTTCCTTCATTGAAGGACATTAATCTGATATTCGATTACTCTCTCATGTACTGGTAACAAGTAAGTATTATGAAAAAAATGAATGTATAATTGCAATTTTTCAAGTTCTCTGACATGGCAGAAATTTTGAAAACTGTAGTTCAGTTCCGCAATACAGATAAGAAGGAACTTTTTACACCGTTTGATTCATAATCAAAACGTCTTCGGTCCCGGGTTCGATCCCAGCCACTGCCTACTTTTTGTTAAATAATTAGTACTGGCGACCGAAGACTTCCGGCATACGAAGTCAGCCTCATTCTGCCAACGGCCTTGTCAAAGAGGGCGGAGGAGCGGATAGAGGTTCAGGGCACTCTCTTGTCCTGGGCGGAAGAATCAGCGATGATCAAAGAAATGAAGATGCAGAAGGCAATGGAAACCACTGCATTAAAGACACGTAACGTGTATCCACAGGACATATGGCCTGTATTTGAAGAAGTGTTACGATGATCTCTCCATTGACAAAAGATTCCGGAATAGTCCCCCATTCGGATCTCCGGGAGGGGACTGCCAAAGGGGAGGTTACCATGAGAAAAAGATTGAATAATCAACGAAAGGATAACGTTCTACGAGTCGGGCCGTGGAATGTCAGAAGCTTGAACGTGGTAGGGAAACCAGAAAATCTGAAAAGGAAAATGCAAAGGCTCAATCTAGATATAGTTGGGGTCAGTGAAGTGAAGTGGAAGGAAGACAAGGATTTCAGGTCTGATGAGTATCGGGTAATATCAACAGAAGCAGAAAATGGTATAACAGGTGTAGGATTCGTTATGAATAGGAAGGTACGAAAGAGGCTGTGTTACTGTGATCAGTTCAGTGACAGGGTTGTTCTAATCAGAATCGACAGCAGACCAACACCAACAACGATAGTTCAGGTATTCATGCCGACGTCGCAAGCTGAAGATGAACAGATAAAGAAAGTGTATGAGGATATTGAAAGGGTACTGCAGTATGTAAAGGGGGACGAAAATCTAGTAGTCATGGGCGACTGGAATGCAGTTGTAGGGGAAGGAGTAGAAGAAAAGGTTACAGGAGAACATGGGCTTGGGACAAGGAATGAAAGAGGAGAAAGACTAATTGAGTTCTGTAACAAGTTTCAGCTAGTAATAGCGAATACCATGTTCAAGAATCACAAGAGGAGGAAGTATACTTGGAAAAGGGCGGGAGATACGGGAAGATTTCAATTAGATTACATCATGGTCAGACAGAGATTCCGAAATCAGATACTGGATTGTAAGGCGTACCCAGGAGCAGATATAGACTCAGATCACAATATAGTAGTGATGAAGAGTGGGCTGAAGTTCAAGACATTAGTCAGGAAGAATCAATACGCAAAGAAGTGGGATACGGAAGTACTAAGAAATGACGAGAGACATTTGAAGTTCTCTAACGCTATAGATACAGCAATAAGGAATAGTGCAGTAGGCAGTACAGTTGAAGAGGAATAGACATCTCTAAAAAGGGCCATCACAGAAGTGGGAAGGAAAACATAGGTACAAAGAAGTTAGCTGCGAAGAAACCATAGTTAACAGAAGAAATACTTCAATTGATTGATGAAAGGAGGAAGTACAAACATGTTCCGGGAAAATCAGGAATACAGAAATACAAGTCGCTGAGGAATGAAATAAATAGGAAGTGCAGGGAAGCTAAGACGAAATGGCTGCGGGAAAAATGTGAAGACATCGAAAAAGATATGATTGTCGGAAGGACAGACACAGCATACAGGAAAGTCAAAACAACCTTTGGTGACATTAAAAGCAACGGTGGTAACATTAAGAGTGCAACGGGAATTCCACTGTTAAATGCAGAGGAGAGAGCAGATAGGTGGAAAGAATACATTGAAAGCCTCTATGAGGGTGAAGATTTGTCTGATGTGACAGAAGAAGAAACACGTGTCGATTTAGAAGAGATTAGGGATCCACTATTAGAATCGGAAATTAAAAGAGCTTTGGAGGACTTACGGTCAAATAAGGCAGAAGGGATAGATAACATTCCATCAGAATTTCTAAAATCATTGGGGGAAGTGGCAACAAAACGACTATTCACGTTGGTGTGTAGAATATATGAGTCTGGCGATATACCATCTGACTTTCGGAAAAGCATCATCCATCAATTCCGAAGACGGCAAGAGCTGACAAGTGCGAGAATTATCGCACAATCAGCTTAACAGCTCATGCATCGAAGCTGCTTTCAAGAATAATATACAGAAGAATGGAAAAGAAAATTGAGAATGCGCTAGGTGACGATCACTTTGGCTTTAAGAAAAGTAAAGGGACGAGAGAGGCAATTCTGACGTTACGGCTAATAATGGAAGCAAGGCTAAAGAAAAATCAAGACACTTTCATAGGATTTGTCGACCTGGAAAAAGCGTTCGACAATATGAAATGGTGCAAGCTGTTTGAGATTCTGGAAAAAGTAGGGGTAAGCTATAGGGAGACACGGGTCATATACAATATGTACAACAACCAAGAGGGAATAATAAGAGTGGACGATCAAGAACGAAGTGCTCGTATTAAGAAGGGTGTAAGACAAGGCTGTATCCTTTCGCCCCTACTCTTCAATCTATACATCGAGGAAGCAATGATGGAAATAAAAAAAAGTTTCAGGATTGGAATTAAAATACAAGGTGAAAGGTTATCAATGATACGATTCGCTGATGACATTGCTATCCTGAGTGAAAGTGAAGAAGAATTAAATGATCTGCTGAACGGAATGAACCGTCTAATGAGTAAACAGTATGGTTTGAGAGTAAATCGGAGAAAGACGAAGGTAATGAGAATTAGTAGAAATGAGAACAGCGAGAAACTTAACATCAGGATTGATGGTCACGAAGTCAATGAAGTTAAGGAATTCTGCTACCTAGGCAGTAAAATAACCAATGACGGACGGAGCAAGGAGGACATCAAAAGCAGACTCGCTATGGCAAAAAAGGCATTTCTGGCCAAGAGATGTCTATTAATATCAAATACCGGCCTCAATTTGAGGAAGAAATTTCTGAGGATGTACGTCTGGAGTACGGCATTGTATGGTAGTAAACCTGGACTGTGGGAAAACCGGAACAGAAGAGCATCGAAGCATTTGAGATGTGGTGCTATAGACGAATGTTGAAAATTAGGTGGACTGATAAGGTAAGGAATGAGGAGGTGCTACGCAGAATCGGAGAGGAAAGGAATATGTGGAGAACACTGATAAGGAGAAGGGACAGGATGATAGGACATCTGCTAAGACATGAGGGAATGATTTCCATTGTACTAGAGGGAGCTGTAGAGGGCAAAAACTGTAGAGGAAGACAGAGATTGGAATACGTCAAGCAAATAATTGAGGACGTAGGTTGCAAGTGCTACTCTGAGATGAAGAGGTTAGCACAGGAAAGGAATTCGAGGAGGGCCGCATCAAACCAGTCAGTAGACTGATGACCAAAAAAAAAAAAATACTAAAATATTATTCCTTCATTTGGTAACAATTTTGTTTCGATGTAATGTCCGTATTTCTTCGTATACAGCGGAAGAGAGCTACAGACGAAATTAGAAGTTACTGGTATGCTGGCTACGGCATTGGTTTCTGACTGTTGATTCCGTCTTGAATCACGAAATGAGTTTTGTAGTGAGTCTTTTGTCGATTCGTGTACTTGTTATAACATTCTATAAGCACGTATTTTATCTATTAGGGAAAGGTACTGAACTGTATTCAAGTTTCCTCCCCCATCTGTGAGCCACTGCGACTCTCTTGTTGTCGATTCTTCATCTAGGTGCATGGTTTGCCCACGTGGGCGGGGCAGACGGGTGTTATCGCGCCTTGGCGGCAGTTGTGGTGGGGCGGGGGGGGGGGGGGCGGAGGGGCGGTTAAAAGTTAGGGCCCTTCGCGACAAAGAGGAGAGTTGGCAATCGGCACGGAGGGGAAGCGGATCGCCTTGTGGTTGAGAGAGAGAGAGAAAGAAAGAGAGAGAGAGAGAGAGAGAGCAGAGAGGGAAAGGTGTGCTGTTTGTTGGCCTTGAGTCCAGCAGGGTAGCTTGTGCGGTTGACTCCTCACGTCACTGAAGGATTACTGTTTATTTCAATAAGACTGCCAATTGTGGAGTCGAAGTCACACGTTTACGTGATAGTGAATGAGTCCGTTTCTATGTGTTCTCGCCTCCGTACTTACAACCGCAGTGGAATTATCTCTAACATATCGCAACATTTTGAATAGACCGTCAGTTGTATGTTGCGACGGGTAAAGTAAGTGACCGGCCGGTCCGCCTGTTCCGGAGCAGTGACGTCCAGTAAATCGTCACGCTATTAAATTTCTGGTGGCCATATACTGTCATTTATATGTTATATTTTACAAATTTATTTGTGAAAGCGTTTTTTTCAAAGTCTTCACTTAATATGTTGCAGGCTACTTTATGCACAGGAAAGCAGGTGATATTTTTGTTATTCTGTTTCTTCGGCACAAAAACTTCTTTGACTATGGTCTTTCGTCTTATGGGCAATTATCGTAAGTAACGTTTAATATAACACATTAAGTGCTGTATACATACAATTACTCCAAGTTCATAAATCTTGCCATTCGTGTGTTTCTGCAATAAGCAGGGATAATAATCAAAACTGCCCATTTAATTCTTTATGAAGTTTAATTTTAAATTTGTATTTTTTTTTTAAATGACTGCTAATTTATACTAAACTAGGTCAAGTAGTCACACCTGGGGCTATATTTAATGTACTATTCCGTTCTCCTTAGCTCGGAAGCATGCCTTGTTAATAATTATAACATGGTTATTGTGTGTTCATGTGTAGAACATATTGCTTCTCAGGTTTCGGTTTCAGTTTGTGATCGGTTATAAGCCAGCGGGTCATGGTGGTCGAAAGTACTGAGTCTATCACAAACTGGTCTAGTGGATTCTAGTTTGTTACATCTGATTTTGGTACGATAGCTCTAACCTTGTTATTTCAACGTGCTGATGTGTAGTATGTATGCCAGATAGCTACCTCCAGATTACGCTAATGCTAGTCCGGACTGGTGGTTGCGCATAGCGTGACCAACTTTCTCTATGCATTTCTTTTCCTGTTTGGTCTTTCGTGGTTGTCCGAACGGAATTTGACTATGACGAGAACGAGTTGTGACCGCGTTAGCTGTTTCGTTATCCTGTTTTCTGTCACGGAACTTGGGACTAAGTGATCCCATACCATCCAGCAGTTCCGATATAGCAGTTAAATTACGTACCGTATCTTTTCAGATGTTCTGGCGTCAGCCATTAAATTCCAAGCACCCCAATATTTCGCCAGTCCTAATGTATCAAGAGATCAATTAATTAGTTGGCCTTTAGTTTGCATACCTTTACTAGGGTCATTATTTGCCTTGTTCTTACCGTATGTTAAAATTCCCAATGTGGGATCTGTATTGGCGATCATACACTCCTGGAAATTGAAATAAGAACACCGTGAATTCATTGTCCCAGGAAGGGGAAACTTTATTGACACATTCCTGGGGGCAGATACATCACATGATCACACTGACAGAACCACAGGCACATAGACACAGGCAACAGAGCATGCACAATGTCGGCACTAGTACAGTGTATATCCACGTTTCGCAGCAATGCAGGCTGCTATTCTCCCATGGAGACGATCGTAGAGATGCTGGATGTAGTCCTGTGGAACGGCTTGCCATGCCATTTCCACCTGGCGCCTCAGTTGGACCAGCGTTCGTGCTGGACGTGCAGACTGCGTGAGACGACGCTTCATCCAGTCCCAAACATGCTCAATGGGGGACAGATCCGGAGATCTCGCTGGCCAGGGTAGTTGACTTACACCTTCTAGAGCACGTTGGGTGGCACGGGATACATGCGGACGTGCATTGTCCTGTTGGAACAGCAAGTTCCCTTGCCGGTCTAGGAATGGTAGAACGATGGGTTCGATGACGGTTTGGATGTACCGTGCACTATTCAGTGTCCCCTCGACGATCACCAGTGGTGTACGGCCAGTGTAGGAGATCGCTCCCCACACCATGATGCCGGGTGTTGGCCCTGTGTGCCTCGGTCGTATGCAGTCCTGAATGTGGCGCTCACCTGCACGGCGCCAAACACGCATACGACCATCATTGGCACCAAGGCAGAAGCGACTCTCATCGCTGAAGACGACACGTCTCCATTCGTCCCTCCATTCACGCCTGTCGCGACACCACTGGAGGCGGGCTGCACGATGTTGGGGCGCGAGCGGAAGACGGCCTAACGGTGTGCTGGACCGTAGCCCAGCTTCATGGAGACGGTTGCGAATGGTCCTCGCCGATACCCCAGGAGCAACAGCGTCCCTAATTTGCTGGGAAGTGACGGTGCGGTCCCCTACGGCACTGCGTAGGATCCTACGGTCTTGGCGTGCATCCGTGCGTCGCTGCGGTCCGGTCCCAGGTCGACGGGCACGTGCACCTTCCGCCGACCACTGGAGACAACATCGATGTACTGTGGAGACCTCACGCCCCACGTGTTGAGCAATTCGGCGGTACGTCCACCCGGCCTCCCGCATGCCCACTATACGCCCTCGCTCAAAGTCCGTCAACTGCACATACGGTTCACGTCCACGCTGTCGCGGCATGCTACCAGTGTTAAAGACTGCGATGGAGCTCCGTATGCCACGGCAAACTGGCTGACACTGACGGCGGCGGTGCACAAATGCTGCGCAGCTAGCGCCATTCGACGGCCAACACCGCGGTTCCTGGTGTGTCCGCTGTGCCGTGCGTGTGATCATTGCTTGTACAGCCCTCTCGCAGTGTCCGGAGCAAGTATGGTGGGTCTGACACACCGGTGTCAATGTGTTCTTTTTTCCATTTCCAGGAGTGTATTATCCTATTCATTAATGGCAATGTAATATTCATGTACTGCCAAGTATTCGTATAAGGAAATTGTTCCGCTTCGCAGCTTATGCTATCGTAAGTTCAGGCCTGGCTTTGTTCTGTAGTGGGGTTCAAGCCTTAAGGTACGTTTTTTATGATAAAATTCCATTCCACGTTTTTAACGAAGGTTCAGTTAATATTACTACATTGAAGCACCAAAGAAACTGGTACAGGCATGCTTATTCGAATTCAGAGATATCTAAACAGGCAATATACGGCGCTGCGGTCGATAAGACCGCAACCCTTTGCTGCAGCAAAGGGTTGCAGATTTCAGTGCTGAACCATCAACAAATGCCAGCGTGGGAACCATTCAACGAAACATATGGGCTTTCGGAGCCGAAGGCCCACTCGTCTAGGTACTCTTGATGACAGCACGACACAAAACTTTACTCTTCGCCTGGGCCCATCAACACCGACATTGCACTGTTGATGACTGGAAACACGTTGCCTGGTCGGACGAGTCTCTTTTCAAATTGTATCAAACGGACAGATATGTACGTTAATCGAAACAAGCTCATGAATCCATGGACCCTGCTTGTCAGCAGGGGAATATTCAAGCTGGTGGAGGCTCTATAATGGTGTGGGGCGTGTGCAGTTGGAGTGATATGGGACCTCTGACACGTCTAGATACCTCTTTCACAGGTGACACGTACTTAAGCATCGTGTCTGATCACGAGCATCCATTCTTGTGCATTCCGACGGACTTTGGCAATTCCAGCTGGACAATGCGACACCCTACGCGTCCGGAATTACTACACAGTGACTCCAGGGACACTCTTCGGAGTTCAAACACTTCCGTTGGCTGCTAAACTCCCCAGACATGAACATCGCTGAGCATATCTGGGATGCTTTGCAACATGATGTTCAGAAGAGTTATCTGCCCCCTCGTACTCTTACGGATTTATGGACAGTCCTGCAGGATTCATGGTGTTAATTCCCTCCAGCACTACTTTAGACATTAGGCGAGTCCATGCCACGTCGTGTTGCGGCACTTGTGCGTGCTCCCGGGAACCCTGCACGAATGAGCCAGGAGTCCCTGTTTCTTTGGGTATTCAGTGTATTTAACTAACTGCATTTGTTTCCATTTGGACTTGGGTGCCTTCCATGTTAACTGATTGTTTCTTACTTTACGGCAAGCAAAATCTCTGTTCATATTTATTAATATCGTACAACCGTTTGATGACCATTTTGCCAAAGATATTTTATGACCGAGTAAATTGTCAAATCCACTGGTCAATAAAACTGTGAAATAAAAAAGTGAAAGAAGGTTTGCAAACCCCTGGTACACTCCTTCCTAAAGTTCCTGGTAATCTCGATCCACTCTGCTACGTTGAAAACAATTGTAACTAGGAAAGTTGCCGGACACCTGTTAATAAACATTAATATGGAGTGTGACTGCCCTTAGCCTTTGTGACGGCTTTAAAATGAGGACACTTTCAATGAGGCTAATGAATGTCTCTGGAAGAAAGGGAGTCCATTCTTCCTCAAGAGCCGATGCCAACGTAGGTAGTAACGTTAAACTCTTGGATCAGGAGCGAAGTCAACGTTCTAACTCGCCCCAGAAATTTTCCACTGGGTTCAAGTAGGAACTCTGGACGAGCTAGTCAGTTTGAAGAACGTATTGTCCACAGACCGTTGCCTCATAGATGCTGCTTTTGACAGAGCGCATTGTCACAATGATACACCCAGCCGCTGTCTTCAAATTGTTCCCTAATGTAGACGGAGCTATAAAATATGCACATATCCTTCCACTTTTAAAGCAATAGTGGCAACGCAACTTCACCACAAAATACCCACACAGCACACCACCTCCTTCATACTTCGTTGTTGGCAGAAGACATACCGGCCCGTAACGTTCTCCAGGTCACAGGGTATGCAGATCAGACTGTCACAGAGTATCCAGATCAATTTTTCCAGTAATTCACTATCTAAAGTCTTTGCTCTATACAGCTCCTTAAGGGTGGAACAATATTAATTAAAGATACGTGTGACTCATGAGGAGCTGTTCGACCATTGTAGTCTATTCAACTTTCTATGTAAACATATCGTGCTAGCTGGACCGCTGGTAGGAACTTGGAACTCACGAGTGATATTTTTCAATTCTTTTCCCCTTCAAGCAAGCACCCTTATCAATGCTGGACGGTCCATCAGCACATTTGGCCTGCTTGGTCTTGGTATAGATTTGATTGTTGATTCTTGTTTTCACTTCCCAGTCACATCAGTTAGGGCATTTTAGAAGGTTTTAATATGTCTGATGGATCTGTTGATTAGATGACTTCCAATGAATGTCCGCATGCAAAGTCACTCAACTCTCCTGGACCAACCCATTCTGCTGTTAGCGCGTGTCTACCGACAACACCTCACTCCCCACTCCTTTTATACTGGCGTGTATAGTGTCCCTTTTGAAATATTCAAGCCGATATATTTGAGGTAAATATTAAAAGGACGCTGAATAATATTATATGGATATAAAATTAATGATGAAAATGTATTAAATTAGCTTGAAAGGAAGACTATATCGATTGCAATGTTATAAAAAGACATTATTTACATTAGATGGGAACGTTGTGCATAACGTTCTCGAAACTAAGATTATTATCTTTGTCATTCTATATAAGAGAAGAAAGATATTTAAAACCATTTCGAGTCAGATCATTTCTGCTGCTGTATTTAAGGTACGCTTGCGGTAGCTTTTGTTCTTTTTATTGTCGTACGTAGCGAATAATTCAAGTGTGTATTCAGTGCTTTGTGGAAATATATTTACAAAAAGTGAGGGCATTGTGTTACTTGAAGAACCTATGCAAACAATTCTTCCTGAATTAATAATTTCAAGAAGTTATGTAGCATTTTTCAGTCTCTGCGAAGCGAGCAGCGCTGATCTTAACTGGCAACAATTGGCCGCCATTACGCGGCGTATTTAAATTTAATATTTATCTTTGACCACCTACAAACCAATATATATATATACCTTTCTTGTGTTTCACTTAATAATAATAATTAATAACCATATGAAAGGAAGGGATAATCGTGTCCGTTTCTCTTGGCATCTAATGGTCAATTACGCATTACATGGAGGTGCGTGAATACTTTTGATAAGGTAGGGTATGTTCATTTTTTTACTGTTGTTAAGCTATCCGCGAATTACTTAATGGCCATAGTTGGACTCACAGACGGCAGAAATTGTAGGAAAATCAAGGGATAACACATGACTGGGGTTGTTAAATTATCAGGTCGCGAAATTGTCACAAGAGAGGAAATAGTGCGTCCATCATCGAAAGACTAGTGACATCACAGAAAAAGGAACCTACAGTAAGTGACTGACGAGAAATAACACTTTTGGAGTTGAAGATACAACACAAGTAAACAAGGTGAAATTAATAAGACTGGATTAACGAATCCGTACCGTGTAGAACTAAGGATGTAGCAGCAAATAAAGATTGTTGTATCCGCCTGACGTTTCGTCCACACAGCAGCTAGGCCGTGTGGACAGCTGCCCCGCCAGGACGACGGGGGTAAACTGTTCTCATAAGCACCGCCATGTTCTCTTGTATGGCCTGGGCTGTTTACCATGGACTTACATGTGACCTCCGCGGCGTGAGGGGGCACCAACCTCGCCAATAGGCAGCGTTCCTGACGCTGCAGAGAGCGCTGTCGGCGGGGCAATATTTTGCTACACCTGATCACGTGCCGTATCAGCTCCACGCGGATATCCATTCGCTCCTGTCTATTTACTCCAATGCCTGATCGCGTGAAGTCAGTTAACGGTCTACGCCTCAAGTCGTCAGTACCAGCAGTTCCGTCAACCCTTACTAGCAATTCACTTCTTTGTGATACAAGTTAGCAGTACCAACAGTTTCATCTTAGCGTTCCGTACCGACAGAACAGGCCCAGTTCGTCATGGTGTTCCCCAACAGTACTTTAGCCATCATGTGTCGCCAATACCGGCTCGGTAACTCCCAGGTCTTCACCTAGCAGCCTACCATGGCTCTTTATTTCATCTTGTAGGCATACCACAGACAACGTCACAGGAGAGATACTTTATTGCATATAACTGTAGATATTCGTCCTAGGGCATTATAACTGAGTTTCGTTTTGTTAATAATCCTTTTAAAGGTGTCTCCGATCACTCCGCAGTACGAAGATACCTTACGTATGAAACAGTTATGGGAGGGGAGGGGGGGGGGGGGGGGGTTAGGACGTCAAACGGCCCGACTTGGAGCTTGGAGCTGGAGAGGCACCACAGGACATTTTAATTTCCACTGTCTATACTTTTACAAAAAAATTTCATAAAACTTTGTCAGCATGACCATAAAGGATTCACATTCGTAACAGTGGAAGTTCAAAAACATTACAAAATAATTTTTTTACATGTGAAATTTCATCATTTTTTCACTTACTATTGGTTGCATTTGTCGCTATAGGCAGATTTTTCTTCATAAGTCAGAGAGATTCTTCGATGAGTTTTTCAGAGTATACAAACCATACTCACAGGTGTATAAAACTCTGTATGCTCTGAAAAATTGATCGAAGACTGTCTTACTTACGAAGAAAAGTGTACCTATGGCAACAAATGCAGCCATCAGTAAGTGAAAAAATGACGAAATTTCACAGGTTTTTGAATTTCCACTGCTATGAGTGTGACTCCTGAACCATTCATGGTCACGCTGACATGTTTTATGAATTTATTTGTAAAAGTGAAAAAATGAAATTTCACATGTTTCTGAAGTTCCACTGCTAAGAGTGTGATTACTGAACCATTCCTGGTCATGCTGACAAGTTTTATGAATTTATTTGTAAAAGTGTAGACAGAGGAAATTAAAATGTCCTGTGGTGCCTTTCCTGCTCCAAGTCGACCCGTTTGACGTCCTACCCCCATTAACGATGGACGATAAGGAGTGCATTTAAAATGTCAACTAGTGATATAAATAGAAGACAGTGTCGTGAAAGTGATAAGCTGATAAAGGTCTAATACCACTGCCCGGTGCTCAATGCAATCTACGATAAAATTTCAGTCTGTGCTTTGGATATGTTAGTCACGGCGTTGCGTCGATTCTGCGCGCGAGGGAACCTGTTAATACGGAAGCGCGCTGATGCAAGTCGCGGTGGCCGGGGCGTGGGAGCGGAAGATAGCAGGAGATGGGATCGCTTGTATGCGCTGCTGCGATACTCCGGGGTAATAAACGAGAGGCGTGCCGTGAAATTTTCATTCGGCCGACTTGAATTACGGTGCAATACACCAGGGCGCTGGGCGCGTAATGAGGAACACTCGCAACTTTGCACGCTTTTCATAGCTGAATTAGAGTGTAGCACGGGATCAAGGGCTGGCGACAAATTAAAGTGCGGTATCCACACGGAGCCAGTCAGTATTTAAAAAAGGAAAAAGAAACGTGCATCTACAAATAGAAACAGTAAAAGATGATTATTGTTGTTGTTATTATATCGTAACCAGGATATTACATTACAGTTAATTACGAATTTTTATCGTTTCTGCAACATGTTTACAGGATTTACGAGTACAGATTTCTACATACCATATGAGTTGTGGTGTCCAGAAGTGGTCAGTCTTGATTCCTCTAGTATTGGCAGAAACTAGGGTCATCCAGTGGGCTTGTTACGGTTAGTTTCTTCACATTCACAGGCTGCAACTTCAGTAATGTATCCAACGTCTGTTTGCGCCGCATCGCTCCAGTTCACACTCCAGTGAAGTTACCCCGTGACCCATAAGATAGTTGGGAACTAGTAATTGGCTCTTACCATAGTATTTGAACATGTCTTCTTCCTTCGCGAGTGCTCTACTCGGTGAGCGGAAGGTGATGATGCTACTGATTCTGTTGTTGTGAAACTAAGTCTCTCTTAACTTCAGGGTTGGAAGCTGTGCTACTTTTCCAGGCAAGGGGTATGTGAGATCATTTTTCTTTCTCTCTTGTTTCGTTTCTTTTTCGCTGATTTTCGTGTGACATATGGGAGCGTTATACCTACAGGATAGTACAAGACAATCGTCAGTTGGTGTTGGAAGTGGCCACCCTCATATGATGTGACTTGTCTCATTGGCGGTAGTGTCACCCCTGCCTGACGTGCGCGGAGTTCCGGCGAAGTTGTGCTGCGTATTCTGCTAGGGAGAATTATAGAGATCGAGCAGCCAAACGGAGGATATATGGTTGTGCCCCTCCACCCGCCCCTGACCAATGATATCTTAGTACTGTTTCTGCACCCAGCATAGACTTCGACTTTAATCTTCTCACATCTATTTTTACTTTAAGATACACAATGTCGTCAGCCCTATCTACAAGTTGCGTTTGGTTTTAAATGGTTATTACGCCAATAGTCTACCAGGGTGTTTGAGCGCTCTATTAAGTTTCCATCTCTTCCGAAGTAATTTGTTGAGCTTTAACTGCGGTTTCTGCAACATATTTGGACGCTCTTGTGTTAGCTCTGAAAAGCTGGTCGTCATTGTAGGTATTGTACAGCAAGGAGGCAAGCACACTGCTTTGAGGAACAAAATGGCACTTTTGTAAGACAGTGGATTTGTAGTGTGGAGGACGGTTGTTCAGTTCTCCTTCCGGCCGTCAAGAGTTCATGATTTCCCTAAATTTATTTATCTGTCAATTTATTTATCGTGGTAGGAAATGGACCATCGGATCGTCATGTATCCAACCAAGCATTCTACATATGTTATATTCATTACAATACACAAGTCATAAGGAATCTTAAATTTATTACTGGACACAGCACATACAAATAACACACTCGGATAGCCAGTCTGCTAGGGCGCCGTTCCAGGATCGAGCCCACCCTGCTGATTAAAAATGAGGGTCAATGTGCCAGCCATCCTGGATGTGGTTTTTAGGTTCAAATGGCTCTGAGCACTATGCGACTTAACTTCTGAGGTCATCAGCCGCCTAGAACTTAGAACTAATTAAGCCTAACTAACCTAAGGACATCACACACATCCATGCCCGAGGAAGCATTCGAACCTGCGACCGTAGCAGTCCCGCGGTTCCGGACTGAGCGCCTAGAACCGCTAGACACCCGCGGCCGGCGGTTTTTAGGTGGTTTTCCACATCCCACAAGGTGAATTCTGGGCTGGGGTACATGAAAAGTCCCGCACCAGCTACACGATTCGCAAACGTTTAGGAGGAGACTTTCATCACTTTCATGTCGATACCATTACGTACATTCCGTCCAGGGAGTGGGTGGGGGGGGGGGGCGTGGGGCATAACGAGGTGGCGACAGGAAGGCACCCCTTTAAATAAACCTCGCCAAAGCCGTTGAGAATCATTCTGACCCCGCACCGATGCGTGACAAGGGCAGAAGAAAATAATGATGAACGATGATCAGCACTTACAAAATACTGTAACATAGATACTGCAAAACTGTAACTATTATAAGAAAAAAAGTGGCAAGGTACGAGTAGGACTCGCACTCTGAGGGCTTCATACAAACTTAATTATGTACATAAACAACTCATCCACGAGTTTGCCAGTATCAAAATACGTAACATTAATGTCCGTTTCTTTGATTGCACTGACTTAGAAGATTATACTTACTGTACCGCCAAGGGACTACATGCCTTAGTATGTGATACTCTCCTGAGAAAAAGGTGTCTTCACAAACGGACGGACGGACGGACGGACAGACAGACATTCGGATTAACAAACAAAAATTATTTTGTGTGATATAATTATAAATTAACAGTGTTCGTATTTTTACCTTTACTTGTACTGCGAAGTTTTCACGGTACTTCACTTGCTTCCTACCGAATTTCATGATCCTAGCTGAAGGGGTTTAATGAGTAAGTTTTCGGGTGTGAAAATATGTGACATAGTCCGTTTATTTTGATTGCATTGGCTTAGATTACATGTACTACACGGCCAAGGGGCTATAGATATTAGTATGTGACACAAATTTCAGCTTGATACACTTAGCCTTCCCTGAGACGCACATTCGGATAGCAAATGCAAAAAAAATAGTGTTATGTAACTGCAAATCCCACAATTTTTGGATTGTTCCTTTAGTTGTTCTATGAAACATTACTTCTTGTAAAATTTCGTGTTTGTAGCCCAACGTGAATTAGCCTATAGGTTTTGATGCGTGAGTTTTCCAATATCAAAATACGAGACATAAATGGCCCTGTTTTAATTCCAGTGAACAGAAGCGCCAATTTTTTACACTGCCAACGGAGCAAAGAATGAATAATTGCCACAAATTTCAACGTCATACGTCCAACTGGTCCTGAGAAAAAGCGTTTTTAACAATGGGGAAGACAGACAGATAGGTCAGACAAACGAAAGGACAACATAGTGAACCACAAGAGTTCCACTTTTTCGGAGGTACGGAACCCTAAAAAACATTGTGTTACCAGAATTAATTTCATTTTGTAGCGATGTACATGAATTTAAACTTTCCCACGAAATAAACGGACTCGTGTTCGACTTGTGGTCCGACAGACAAATTTAATCTCCCAGGGAGTTTCACAGTTTATATTAGTTCATCAAAATTAGGAGAACAAAGTCATGTTACAGGCAGAAAAGTTAAAAGTTAGTGCACTAGCAGTAATGGCCGTGTAAGAGGAGGAAGGATGGAGGTAGAGGAACGTGGTAGAATACAAGTAACGTATATTTGTGCAATGAAAGTGGCGTGATTGTGAAGCGAAACGAGGGAGTAGTGTAACTGGGAAAAGATGGGAATATTTCGTTTTTGGTTTGCGAGAAATTGGCATTTGGCACGTAAGTTACTCTCGCTGGAAAAATTTATGAGGTTGACAAACGGATGTCTTTCAGCAGGGCATGAAGCTGTCCTCAGAGTGCAATATAGCTTGCTTAGCAGCCAGATCGCAGCAATAGGAGAGGAGTTCAGATATTTTCAAGTTATGATTGTGATGCGGTTACTCTGATCTTCTTTGAGTTATACCAGGTACTGGCCGGTACGGCACGTCCTCCTTTGTTGCCATAGCACCACCATTACGTTCCCCCAGTGTCCCAGAGCTTGTTGTTAAAGATTAACTAAGGCCCTTTCGCAAGTCGATCTCTCAGTTAGGACGAAAATAAATCAAATATCGAACTGGAATGTAGCCACTACGGTTTATCACCCACAAAAGAATTTCCTCATCTATTCTGGCCTACGTATTAATCATGTGTTACCAACTGGCGAAACTTCCAAATTACGATGACACTTTCGCACCATGAAGAACAGTAAGTATTCATCGACATCAAACTTTAAATTGATCAGATATGAAACACATTAGATTATTTCGTGTGTTTCGTAAAAGCTGTGGTCGCCGCAATGCATCATCATCAGAATAGCACAAGCAGTGCAATATCGTATAATTCCTTACTACCCCGTCAAGCTACAGCAGTTACAGGCGCACACATTAGCCCCTTGAAAAGGCCTGGAATCAACACATGGTGTCCAGGTCTCACGGGTATGATCAGGTAGTGCTCCAGCAGTTCACGGCGGCGAGAAGAGGGTGACGAGGACGTCGGAAGCTCCTGTCCCAGCAGTGTCAACCCCATGATTGGTTGGCATTAGGTCTGTTGACAAAATATACATATATTGATATTTTCTGGCGTTAGCAAGAATGAATAAACAGGTAAGTCGACATGATATATCCCAGACAAATCTGATACTTGGCGAAATCAAACGGCGGACCCATCGGACACATTTTATTGTGCCACTTACATGCATTGGTAATCGCCAAGCGTCAACCTGCATCGCTTTCCTTTCATTTCTTGCTCTAAAGGGGATAAGCAGGCTGTTAGATTTTTGATGTACACAGTATCCAACAACAAGTCAATACTTAAGTATACAACTCTAAAAGAAAGTGTAGCCGATATTTTCAAAGGCCGGTGCTTTGATACGTTTTCTTACGCTTTATCGATATATCGGTACAACTACCGATACGTCGATGATTTTGTATTTATGTATCGATATACCTGTTTAGCTATATTTTTAAAATATCGACAGTCCTATTTGGCATACCTTGGTAATGATGTGCCAGATGAAGCTGCCTAATGTTGTTGCTAAGCTTCTGGTACGGAGAGTGCACCGTGCCCAACTGATGCGGATGTCAGGCGCTGGCAGGCGCCCAGCATCGCATTGGCTAGGCTGCCATTGCTTCGACCCACAACCCATCCCGCGGCGGGCTGCAGCAGGAAAACGTTGATGGCCGCACACACAGTGGACGAGATTTGAAACCCAATTGTGTCAGTGTGCCCATCCTGATCCGATAGCCTGCTCTCACAGAAGACAAGGTAGGTCTTCGTACGGTTGAGATTATGTATGCGACTGCTAAGCGCTGTCGAAATGTTTCGAAACGCCAGTTACTGTCCGAGTCTCCGGGTCGTTACGAGAACTTTGCCTTACCTTGAAGGTAGCATGTATCGCTTCAGAAAGTCGGCTCGCTGTGTTGTCAGCTGAATACTTTCAGAATGATAACTGGGGCACCATTCCCGTAATTTAAATGATGTCGTGGAGACTTAACATTCCCTCTTAGCTTTGTAACGTACCTATACTGTACCTAATATTACGCTGTTAGTGGAAACATTGCATCGAATCCAAAGGTCAGTACTTATCGATAGAACAGAGGTAGTTACAACATGATCACTGTCGATAGAGTGTTTGTTACTGGATAGAAGATTGACCGAAAGGTAAAAAATGATAATAAATTAAATTATCACTGTGGTTAAGCGAAATTTTGTGTGCCACAATTTAGGTTGAATGAAATTAGATTGAAGAATAAAACGGTCGCCAGCTTCATAAACGAGCAAAAATTTATTTTGTTAAATGATTGTAATGAGTTTTAATTCATGTAAATATCGTTTGAGGAAGGTAAAGCAGTAAATCAGCAAAATTTACATGCGCTACATATAAATGACACGTGTGGCACGAACAGAAAACACGTTAATTTGCAACGCTGTAATGCTAGTTACCTTACTGGTCACACTTAACAAGCAATGTCTAGCAGCACTTTATGGAAACTGCACTGTTACGTAACTGATGATAACGCTATCTATTTGAAAATATGCCTAAAGGTGACAAAAACTAATTATATTCTTTATTTAAACTGCCTCTTTATTTAGACTGCGTCTCACATTAATACCCTAACGAATGTCACTCATGGCAACAAATACTTTTGGTACTAACGTTACGTACACACATAAGACCTTTTATAACATATAATATAAAATTTCAGTTAAATTTTAGTTAAATCACGTATTATTTGACTAAACACACTGCAATGTTTCAAAAAGTCACTAAGAGGCAAGCATGCCTATTACGTTTGTTGTTGTTGTTGTTGTTGTTGTCTTCAGTCCTGAGACTGGTTTGATGCAACTGTCCATGCTACCCTATCCTGTGCAAGCGTCTTCATCTCCCAGTACTTACTGCAACCCACATCCTTCTGAATCTGCTTAATGCATTCATCTCTTGGTCTCCCTCTACCATTTTTACCCTCCACGCTGCCCTCCAATGCTAAATTTGTGATCCCGTGATGCCTCAGAACATGTCTTACTAACCGGTCCCTTCTTTTTGTCAAGTTGTGTCACATACTCCACTTCTCCTCAATTCTATTCAATACTTCATCATTAGTTATGTGATCTACCTATCTAATCTTCAGCATTCGTCTGTAGCACCACATTTCGAAAGCTTCTATTCTCTTCAAACTATTTATTGTCCATGTTGCACTTCCATACATGGCTACACTCCATACAAATACTTTCAGAAATGACTTCCTCACACTTAAATCTATACTCGATGTTAACAAATTTCTCTTCTTCAGAAACGCTTTCCTTGCCATTGCCAGTCTACATTTTATATCCTTTCTACTTCGACCATCATCAGTTATTTTGCTCCCCAAATAGCAAAACTCTTTACTACTTTAAGTGTCTCATTTCCTTATCTAATTCCCTCAGCATCAACCGACTTCATTCGACTACATTGCATTATCCTCGTTTTGCTTTTGTTGATGTTCATCTTATACCCTCCTTTCATGACACTGTCCATTCCGTTCAACTGCTCTTCCAAGTCCTTTGCCGTCTCTGATAGAATTACAATGTCATCGGCGAACCTCAAAGTTTTTATTTCTTCTCCATGGATTTTAATACCTACTTCGATTTTTTCTTTTGTTTGCTTTACTGCTTGCTCAATATACAGATTGAATAACATCGTGGAGAGGCTACAACCCTGTCTCACTCCCTTCCCAACCACTGCTTCCCTTTCATGCCCCTCGACTCTTATAACTGCCATCTGGTTTCTGTACAAATTGTAAATATCCTTTCGCTCCCTGTATTTTACCCCTGCCGCCTTTAGAATTTGAAAGAGAGTATTCCAGGCAACATTTTCAAAAGCTTTCTCTAAGTCTACAAGTGCTAGAAACGTAGGTTCACCTTTCCTTAATCCTTCTCCTAAGATAAGTCGTAAGGTCAGTATTGACTCACGTGTTCCAATATTTCTACGGAATCCAAACTGATCTTCCCCGAGGACGGCTTCTACCAGTTTTTCCATTCGTCTGTAAAGAATTCGCGTTAGTATTTTGCAGCTGTGACTTATTAAACTGATACTTCGGTAATTTTCACATCTGTCAACACCTGCTGTCTTTGGGATTGGAATTATTATATTCTTTTTGAAATCTAAGGGTTTTTCGCCTGTCTCATACATCTTGCTCACCAGGACTGGATCTTCCAAGGCCATCAGTAGTTCTAATGGAATGTTGTCTACTCCCGGGGCCTTGTCTCGACTCAGGTCTTTCAGTGCTCTGTCAAACTCTTCACGCAGTATCGTATCTCCCATTTCATCTTCATCTACATCCTCTTCCATTTCCATAATATTGTCCTCAAGTACATCGCTCTTGTATAAACCCTCTATATATTCCTTCCACCTTTCTGCTTGCCCTTCTTTGCTTAGAAGTGGGTTTCCATCTGAGCTCTTGATATTCATACAAGTGGATCTCTTTTCTCCAAAGGTCTCTTTAATTTTCCTGTAGGCAGTATCTATCTTACCCCTAGTGAGATAAGCCTCTACACGCTTACATTTGTCCTCTAGCCATCCCTGCTTAGCCATTTTGCACTTCCTGTCGATCTCATTTTTGAGACGTCGGTATTCCTTTTTGCCTGCTTCATTTACTGCATTTTTATATTTTCTCGTTTCATCAATTAAGTTCAATATTTCGTCTGTTACCCAACAGGTTCTACTAGCCCTCGTCTTTTTACCTACTTGATGCTCTGCTGCCTTCACTACTTCATCCCTCAGAGTTACCTATTCTTCTTCTACTCTACTTCTTTCCCCCATTCCTGCCAATTGTTCCCTTATGCTCTCCCTGAAACTCTGTACAACCTTTGGTTTAGTCAGTTTATCCAGGTCCCATCTCCTTAAATTCCCATCTTTCAGCAGTTTCTTCAGTTTTAATGTACAGTTCATAACCAATAGATTGTGGTCAGAGTCCACATCTGTCCCTGGAAATGTCTTACAATTTAAAACCTGGTTCCTAAATCTCTGTCTTACCATTATATAATCTGTCTGATACCTTCTAGTATCTCCAGGATTCTTCCATGTATATAACCTTCTTTCATGATTCTTGAACCAAGTGTTAGCTACGATTAAGTTATGCTCTGTGCAAAGGTCTACCAGGTGGCTTCTCCCTTCACTACCTGAATAATTTCTTTTATCTCATCATACATTTCTTCAATTTCTTCATTATCTGCAGAGCTAGTTGACATATAAACTTGTACTACTGTAGTAGGTGTGGGCTTCGTGTCTATCTTGGCCACAATAATGCGTTCACTATGCCTATTACACGGCTGCAAAATACTGGCTAGAGATTACTTTGCGATGCGTTGCTTTTAGTGCGAAATGGAGCTCATTATGAGGTTCGTTATTGGCAACAGGCTCTCCTCGACTAGCAAGCGGCTTGAATAAATATGAGCCGCACAGTATTCTTCATTACAATCCGCCTGCCCACAGTTTACAACAACATTTTCGACGGAAAACACTCAGGCATATGCGCGCCAACATATACTCGTACGTATGTTCCACACCAACGATACTTTTCGCAGTTACTTCTCTACATTCACTTCTACAAAAGCACGCTCTAGAGCCAACGTAAGATATCCTCTGTGCTTAATACTATAAGGCATTCCTGACATGGACGGCGTGTTTACCACAATCATGCGACATTAATAATTCTTCGGTTATCCCATTATCACACACTACAATTTCACAAACTGTTACTACTGACAAAATTCATTAATATATAAATTTATAAAAAATGTATATGAGGTTTAATTAAGTAATTGAAATATACATGAGGCACTGGGTTGTAGTGTTACAGGCTGACGTGGTCAAACAAGTACGTGATAACCATACCGCTAGGGCTACTTCATTAGATGCTCTGAGCAGATGTACCCGAGTAGTTCGTGACAGAGACTAAGTACCAAATACCTCATCATAATCTGAACACAAAGTGTAACTGTGCCCACTAATAAAAACATTCAAAAGCCTCTGCAACAAGCTACACTGCATTCGGCACAGTATTAGATGATATGTTATTTTTAACAAGAATCTGAAGCACTTTCGTTAGTCACTTTTGTAATATTTCTTCCATAATTAACACATAAGGTTAGTTTTGCCTTTCCAGACTGTAAAGCAAATGCTCCCATCTTCTCCCATTCACACAACTCTACATTTCTCTCTCACGTTACTTTCTTTTCCCTTATCTTTGGTAATTTTGTGTCTGATCACTTTTCGCTTTGTCTCTCTCTCTCTCTCTCTCTCTCTCTCTCTCTCCCTCTCTCTCTCTCTCTCTCTCTCTCTTCCTCCCTGTCTTCCACCATCCCTCTCACGCCCGTTGCTCCTAGCCCTAATAGCTTAATCTTTCTGTAACCTGTCACTAGTGATGTACTTCTTGATACAAGTGAGTCCAATAGTGGACTGTCGTGTCCAATGCATCATTTATAATTAATTTAAAGTCATTACTGTCGGAATTATAGTTCACTCATATTGCACTCATGTTCCGAAAAAGCAAAACAGTTTGCTGAACTAGAGATAGGACGTTCATATTCACAGAACATGTACATTAATATGTTCTATAGAAATTGTTAGCATTTTAACCACGTCCGCTCACGGGTTTCAGATCAACATCAATATCAAAAAATGGTTCAAATGGCTCTGAGCACTGTGCGACTTAACTTCTGAGGTCATCAGTCGCCTAGAACTCAGGACTAATTAAACCTAACTAACCTAAGGACATCACACACAACCATGCCCGAGGCAGGATTCGAACCTGCGACCGTAGCGATCTCTCGGATCCGCGCCTAGAACCGCACGGCCACTCCGGCCGGCCAACATCAATATCGCGGTGCAACACCACCTGCCATTAAAAGGCTCCTGTGGCTCTAGTTGTGACTATAAACCGAAGGTAATGGATCAGTGTGACTCGAGCAGAATTGCAGAATGCCTCGCAGACGTACGCACAAACCTCACCGTCAAATCAGTGAGTTTGAACGAGGGCGCATTATTGGCAAGAGAGAATGTGATGCCCCCATCTGGGAAATTGCTGCTCGTGTCTGAGGAAATATTTCTGCAGTACACCGGGTGTGTGCAGAATGATTCGCAGTAGGCCGTAGAATATGACGAGATGGGTAAGGTCGCACCACACAGACCACCACCAGACATGATCGACACATTACGCGAACGGCCCTGCGGGACATATCTGCGTTCTCCTCGGCTCTGGTGCAACACTGGAACAGTGTAACACATCGTACACTATCAGGGATGACAGTCCGTCGCCGTTTATTATGGAACGGGTTACGTGCGGATCGTCCACTTCTCCGCTTACCTTTGACGAATGAGTGGAAACATGCTAGACGGTAATGGTGAATGGAACGACTTAAATGGGAATGGGAATGGCACCAGATGTATATATTCGAATGAATCCTGGTTCTGTTTGTTTGGTTCGCTGCAGATGGAGAGAGCGGTATCACAGTGATTGTATTCGCACAAGACATACAGCGTCAGCCCAAGGCCTTATGGCGTGGAGCGCTAATAGGTGCAACCACAAATCACAGCTGGTACGTGTCCGGGTCACTGTGACCATTGTGAGCTACCTGAATGACATACTGCGACCCGTAGACATACCCTTTCTGCACAACTCCCCAGAAGATTTTTTTCAGCAAGACAATGCACGACTATGTGTTGCTGCACGAACACGTGCATGTCTTCATTTTGCCCCGGCCTGCCAGATCACTAGATTTGTCGCCAATAGAAAATGTGTAGTATATGCTGAAACGACGGATACAGCGCTGGGACCCAGTGCCAATCGAGACAGATGACCTTTAGAACCAGGTGAGTGCAGCATGGATGGCTGTACCACAGAACGCCATTCGCGCCTTATATGCGTCGATGCCATCAAGCATGGAGAAAGTTTTGTAAGTGTGCAGGCTTTCGTAGCCGTTGTCACTGAAGTTACAGTCTTCTGGGTTATTAGGCCGCGTCATGTTTCTTCTAAAATGTTCGACGTTTCGACCCCTCTGCTGGGATCTACCTCAGCCTCTTTTTAACTTCCATGGAGAAAGTTATCAGCGCCCTTGGCAAACCCTGTGCCTACTAGGTAACAGGACACATGGTGAACGGAGTTGACTGGAAAGCTAATCATTTCTGCAGAACACACTGGTGTATGTGTCCTATGAATATGGACGTCCTATTTCTAGTCGTTCAAGGTGGTCTATTTCCTCTGAACATCAGTGTGATTAAATATTTAACTCTTCTAAGAAGAAACATGAGTGATCGTCAGTATTAATCTCTTCTCTTCACTAGCAGTTGTTTGCAGCTGACGTTTTGTAGTTAAGCTGGTTGTACGGTGAGCGAGGGTCGATAGCGGCGCAGTGACTTGGTGTCTGGTTGGTCCCACGTGGGAATTTCGGATTGGCTTTCAAAGGAGAAAGAGGGTGGCATGAGACAAAGTGTCTGCTAGAGAAAGTTACGTGCCACGACACAATCACTGTTCAAGCTGTAGTATTCTGGCAGGTTTTGCAAAAAGCGCGTAAGTCACGTAACGTAGTGTGATAAACGCGTGCAGTCGTGCAATTACTTTATTTTTACAGCACTGCTGCCCTGCCAGAACACATTTCAAAGGATCTTTGTTTTGCGCCGATGGGTCGCCTTCCCCGGACGCTGTATAGGGTCAGTAACAGATAAGAATTCTGTTCATTCCATGAGAAGCAATGAAGCTGCTCTGTGTTTAGAAATTCTTTGCTCTTTATCCTGCGATGGGCCGACTTTCTGGCGCTGTTTTATGCAGGGTAAACACCCTCTTGTCTAAAGCGTTGTAAAGGGCTCCTCCTTGGTTCGCCTTACAAAAAAAAAAAGAAAGAAAGCTGAGAATGGTAAGTTAGGACCCAGCCTCTCAGATATGTGGACATGGAGACTAGCATTCTAGCCTAAGAAGAAAACTTAGCTGAAGAGCGCGAATGCAGCTCAAAATTCTTTAAGAACTGTGTTCTTGGAAGTGAAACGTCCCTTTAACACATTAAAACTGGAATTGTGGTCGTGTTAAAAAAATATAATTTGCCACCATTTTACAAAGCCTCTGTCACTAGCGCATGGGAGTTGCTTGAGCATGTAGAAAGCAATTCGTAGTAATTGACGGAAGGTCACTGAGTAAAACGAAAGTGATTGCTGGCGTACCCCAAGGTAGCATTACAGGTCCTCTGCTCTTCCTTATTTATCCAAACCACTTAGTAGACAATCTGAGAAGGCGTCTTAGGTTGTTTGCCGATGATGCTGTCGTTTATCGTGTAGTAAAGTTATAAGAGCATCAAAATAAAATACAAAATGATGTAGAAAAGATATCTTTATGGTGCAAAAATTGCCAGTTGACCCTAAATAACAAAAGTGCGAGGTCACCCACATGATGAATAAGTTAAACTGTGGCTAGACAATAAATCAATCAAATCTAAAGGTCAGAAATTCAACTAAATACCTAGGAATTACAATTACAAACAACTTAATTTGGAAAGAGCCCGTAGAAAATGTTGTGAGGGAGGCAAACCAGAGACAGAGTGTTACTGGCAGAACATTTAGAAAATATGTCAGATCTACGACAGAGACTCCCTACATTCCGTTTGTCTGCCCTCTTTTGGAGTACTGCTGCGCGGCCTGGGATCCTTACCTGATAGGATTAACGGAGTACACCGAGAAAGTTAAAAGAAGAACAGCACCTTCTGTGTTATCACGAAATGGGAGAGATAAAGTGTTTGGGGTGGACATTATTAAAACAAAGACTTTTTCGTGGAGGATGATTCTTCTCACGAAATTTGAATCACCAACTTCCCACTCCGAATGCGAAAGTATTTTGCTGACACCGACCCACATAGGGAGAAACGATAATTGTAGTGTTGGCAGAAGAGCCAACACCGTGTTACTAGAGGAGGCCGAAATGCACGCGTTTTAGCTCACGCAGGCTGGCGTGAGGAGGAAAGAACTATGCTGACGTGAGGTCTGGAACATGACAAGGAATTAGAATTCAGAAAGCGGACGTACTAGTTTCATATTTAACTTTAATCCATTAATGATGAGCCGGCCGGTGTGGCCGTGCGGTTCTAAGCGCTTCAGTTTGGAACCGCGTGACCGCTACGGTCGCAGGTTCGAATCCTGCCTCGGGCATGGATGTGTGTGATGTCCTTAGGTTAGTTAGGTTTAAGTAGTTCTAAGTTCTAGGGGACTGATGACCTCAGAAATTAAGTCTCATAGTGCTCAGAGCCATTTGAACCATTAATGATGAACGTCGCTCTTGATGGTACATGATTCACAATATTATGTGTTAAGTAACTGAATATGGCGCCTTGCTAGGTCGTAGCAAATGACGTAGCTGAAGGCTATGCTAAACTATCGTCTCTGAAAATGAGAACGTATGTAGTCGGTGAACCATCGCTACCAAAGTCGGCTGTACAACTGGGGCGAGTGCTAGAGAGTCTGCCTAGACTAGACGTACCGTGTGGCGGCGCTCGGTCTGCAATCACTGATAGTGGCGACACGCGGGTCCGACGTATACTAACGGACCGCGGCCGATTTAAAGGCTACCACCCAGCAAGTGTGGTGTCTGGCGGTGACACCACAATAATCATAATAAAATAAGGGAAATAAAAACTTTCACAGGAAGATATAGGTATTCGTTTTCTCCACGCGCTGTTCGAGATTGGAATAATAAATTGTTGTGGAGGTGGTTCGATGAACCCTCTGCAGCCATTTAAGTGTGATCTGCGGAGTATCCATATACAGGATGGTCCACTTACAGTGACCGGGCCAAACATCTCAAGAAATAAGCATCAAACGGAAAAAAACTACAAAGAACGAAACGCGTCTAGCTTGCAGGGGAAAGCCAGATGACGCTATGGTTGGCTCGCTAGATCGCGCTGCCATAGGTCAAACGGATATCAACTAGGTTTTTTTGTAAATAGGAACGCCCATTTTCTATTACATATTCATGTAGTACGTAAAGAATACGAATGTTTTAGTGGGACCACTTTTTTCGCTTTGTGACTGATGGCGCTGTAACAGTCACAAATGTATTAGTACGTGGTATCACATAACATTCCGCCAGTGCGGACGGTATTTGCTTCGTGGTACATTACCCGTGTTAAAATGGACCGTTTATCAATTGCGGAAAAGGTCGATATCGTGTTCATGTATGGCTATTGTGATCCAAGTGCCCAACGGGCGTGTGCCATGTATGCTGCTCGGTATCCTGGACGACATCATCCAAACCGTTCGCCGGTCAGTTAAGTTATTTAAGGAAACAGGGAGTGTTGAGCCACATGTGAAACGTCAGCCACGACCTGCAACAAGTGATGATGCCCAAGTAGGTGTTTTAGCTGCTGACGCGGCTAGTCCGCACATCAGTAGCAGACAAATTGCGCGAGCTTCGGGAATCTCAAAAACGTCGGTGTTGAGAATGCTACATCAACATCGGTTGCAACCGTACCATATTTATATGCACCTGGAATTGCATGGCGACGACTTTGAACGTCGTGTACAGTTCTGCCTCTGGGCACAAGAGAAAGGACGGAACGATGACAGATTTTTTGCACGCGTTCTATTTAGCGACGAAGCCTCATTCACGAACACCTGTAACGTAAACCGGCATAATGGCACTATTGGGCAACGGAAAATCGACAATGGCTGCGACAAGTGGAACATCAGCGAACTTGGTGGGTTAATGTATTGTGCGGCATTATGGGAGGGATAATTGGCCCCCATTTTATCGATAGCAATATGAATGCTGCAGTGTATGCTGGTTTCCTACGTAATGTTCTACCGATGTTACTACAAGATGTTTCACAGCATGACAGAATGGCGATGTACTTCCAACATGATGGATGTCTGGCATATAGCTCGCGTACGGTTGAAGCGGTATTGAATAGCACATTTCATGACAGGTGGATTGGCCGTCGAAGCACCATATCATGGCCTGCACGTTCACCGGATCTGACGTCCCCGGATTTATTTCTGTGGGGAATGTTGAAGGATATTTGCTATCGTGAACAACCGACAACGCATGACAACATGCGTCAGCGCATTGTCAATGCATGTTCGATCATTACGGAAGGCGAACTACTCGCTGTTGAGAGGAATGTCGTTACACGTACTGCCAAATGCATTGAGGCTGACAGACATAATTTTGAGCATTTATTGCACCAATGTGGTATTTACAGGTAATCACGCTGTAACAGCACGCATTCTCAGAAATGATAAGTTCACAGAGGTACATGTATCACATTGGAACAACCGAAATAAAATGTTCAAACGTATCTACGTTCTGTATTTTAATTTAAGAAAAGCCTACCTGTTACCAACTGTTCGTCTAAAATTGTGATCACATGTTTGTGACTATTACAGCGTCATCTATCATAAAGCGGAAAAGGGGTCCAACTGAAACATTCATATTTCTTTACGTACCACACGAATATGTAATAAAAAATGGGTGTTCCTACTTAAAAAAACGCAGTTGATATCCGTTTGACCTTGGCAGCACTATCTAACGGGCCAACCACTGCGCCATCTGGTTTCCTCCTTCAAACTAGGCAAGTTTCGTTCTTTGTAGTTTTTTTCCTTTGACGCTCACTTCGTGAGACATTTGGCCGGTCACCAT
Source organism: Schistocerca piceifrons (assembly GCF_021461385.2). Classification (NCBI taxonomy): domain Eukaryota; kingdom Metazoa; phylum Arthropoda; class Insecta; order Orthoptera; family Acrididae; genus Schistocerca; species Schistocerca piceifrons. The sequence goes on along the minus strand of NC_060139.1, from coordinate 685,408,936 downwards.
CAATGGACCACCCTGTATACGTAGATGTAGGGAAAGAATGTCCTGATAGATAACGCTTCGGCTGGAAACTCGTATGAAACGATACACCTGATCTACGGACAGGGATAAGAGAACTGCTGCATATATAGTAAACGACTGTGCTAGAAATCGGTACCTGATGTATTGCCATCGGCTGCAAATCAAGGTACTCGCAAGTTTCCACTTCTGAGTGCAGAATATGGTGAGAAATTGCGACTTGGGCGTTTGTAAGTGCGTTGCTAGGGATACGTATGTTCTGCGAATGTTATTGCATTCTCGGGTCATTAAAGGATCATTGTGACTCGGTCAGTGAGTTAAAGGTTTTCAATGACATTAGCCTTGTTTAGGTTTTAAAATGAACCAATGGTTGTTGTTGTTGTGGTCTTCAGTCCAGAGACTGGTTTGATGCAGCTCTCCATGCTACTCTATCCTGAGCAAGCTGTTTCATCTCCCAGTACGTACAACAACAGACATACTTCTGAATCTGCTTAGTGTATTCATTTCTTGGTCTCCCTCTGCGATTTTTACCCTCCACGCTACCCTCTAATGCTAAATTTGTCATCCCTTGATGCCTCAGAACATGTCCTTCCAACCGGTCCCTTCTTCTTGTCAAGTTGTGCCACAAACTCCTCTTCTCCCCAACTGTATTCAGTACCTCCTCATTAGTTATGTGACCTACCCATCTAATCTTCAGCATTCTTCTGCAGCACCACATTTCTAAAGCTTCTATTCTCTTCTTGTCCAAACTATTTATCGCCCATGTTTCACTTCCATACATGGCTACACTCCATACAAATACTTTCACAAACGGCTTCCTGACACTTAAATCTATACTCGATGTTAACAAATTTCTCTTCTTCAGAAACTCTTTCCTTGCCACTGCCAGTCTACATTTTATATCCTCTCTACTTCGACCATCATCAGTTATTTTGCTCCCCAAATAGCAAGACACTTTCACTACTTTAAGTGTCTCATTTCCTAATCTAATTCCCTCAGCATCACCCGAATTATCTCGACTACATTCCATTATCCTCGTTTTGCTTTTGTTGATGTTCATCTTATATCCTCCTTTCAAGGCACTGTCCATTCCGTTCAACTGCTCTTCCAAGTACTTTGCTGTCGCTGACAGAATTACAATGTCATCAGCGGACCTTAAAGATTTTATTTCCTCTCCGTGGATTTTAATACATATTCCGAATTTTTTGTTTTGTTTTCTTTACTGATTGCCCATTATACAGATTGAATAACATAGGGGAGAGGCTACAACGCTGCCTCACTCCATTCCCAAGGACTGCTTCCCTTTGATGTCCCTCGACTCTTATAACTGCCATCTGGTTTCTGTACAAATTGTAAATAGCCTTTCGCTCCCTGTATTTTACCCCTGCCACCTTCAGAAATTTGAAGGAGAGTTTTCCAGGCAACATTGTCAAAAGCTTTCTCTAAGTCTACAAATGCTTGAAACGTAGGTTTGCCTTTTCTTAATCTAGCTTCTAAGATAGGCCGTAGGGTCAGTATTGCCTCACGTATTCCCACATCTCTACGGAATCCAAACTGATCTTCCGCGAGGTCGGCCTCTACCAGTTTTTCCATTCATCTGTAGAGAATTCGCGTTACATGGTAACATGTGAAAAATCATTCTGGACCGGTATTCTAATCCGGATATTCTGTTAAACGCGAGTCGTCGCCTTAACTTCCCTTTTTTCGTTGACCTCTTTTCGTTCGTTATTGTTCGATGTATTTGTTCAGGGTGGACGTTCCATGGCACGTGTTCAAGTTAGTTGATCCATTCACTGAGTTTTTTTTTATTGCAGAGGGCATCGGCTATCTAAAGACGCAAGAGATTCTGCTCGATGAGCACCCGCCCTGAAAGAATGGATCTTTAGTCTTCGAATGTTATCAATGATGTTAATTGCTTTGAGGTAGTTTTTGATTCTTCAGGCTGACTCAGGCAGTCATTGTGTTTTTACGTAGGTTTTTTCTTTCCACAGCTCATCCGTAGATTACGGTTTAATCCCACTTACCTAAATCAGTAAAAAGATAAATTAGCATACTATTTGTTCTAGAAAGAGTTAAATACAGACTGAGGCTATAGTGTACGAAGTCCAGTCTCATACCAACCTAGGAGTAGCAGAAATACATAACATTTAGGTACTAGCTTTTTGAGCTAAAAGAGAAGTTGCTACACGTTTTGACTACTGCCTCGTAACATGTGAGTAGCAGGTCTGAGACGAGCACCGCAGCTGAGAGACGCAGCTCGCGAGACGGCCCGGGCCGCGATCGTGATTGCGATAAGCGGGCGCCGAGCCGTAAAGTGTTTACGTGCCTGGGGCCTGGGGCCGAGAGCCGGGCAGAGTTGGTGCAGCAGCCCCACGGCTGGTTTATCGGAGCACCGGCCGCTCCCCCAACCTCTCAGCCCCACCCCCTACACTTGCCGCCGCTTCCTGTACGTTACCCAGGAGACGGCCTCGGAGTAGATCTGATATAGCTACTCACGGAACATCGCCACAAGCGCTTGCGGAGCACGCCCGACGTCGATAAGTGAGTTGGACTGCTAGTTCGCAGCTGTTATGAGGAATATCAGCTCTCGATTTATCGAACCGCACAGCAGCTAATGGTACAGTGAGGAAAGATAAGCTGTGTCGTCTTCTCAATCATTCCACTCGCACTTCGTTATTCATTATCTGTCCGCACCTGGTAGCTGAGTGGTCAGCGCGACGGAATTTCGGGGTCGATTCCCGGCTGGGTCGGAGATTTTCTCCGCCCAGGGACTGGGTGTTGTGTTGTTTTTATCATCGTCATTACATCCCCATAGACACGCAAGCTCGAAAGACTTGTACCAGGTGAACGGTCTACCCGACTGGCGGCCCTAGTCACACGGCATTTCCGTTTATTCGTTATCTTTTCAATTCTTGCTCTACTGTCTGAACAGTTCATCCTGGAATACTGCTTCTCAAAAATGAAAAATCCCCGCTACAACACTACATAACGCTGCTATTTTACTAAAAGACATTCTCTGTGTCAGCAACCCAATTTTTAACGATCTTCCTCAATTCATCAGAGGTATTAAACCCCTATAAAACTTCAAAAGACATTCTATTCCAGTTTCTACTCAATGTATTTCTCTCTAGCTCACTGTTTCCAAGATCCCATCCTCACAATTTTCCCTACATCTTGCCGCACAGTCCTCAGTAAACCATTTGTTTCTGATGATGCTAAATACAACTTCAAAACAATGTCCTAAACTGATCGACATTATTATTATATTGAACGACCTGTATTACTATTTTCATTATTTTTATGGCCGATTGTCTTTATTATTCACTTTTATTATTTGTGTGTTAATTATACTTGTTCTCATAATACTCTGTCAGAAGTACATATCTGCACCAGAATTGCGCACTAAAATTAAGACTGTGTTTAAGACCTTATTTCAATCAGGCCCAATAAAAAATAAACAAATAAATTATGTTCGAGTATAGAATGGCAGAAGATAACTATTTTGACGAACAACGCGCTTTCAAGGCGCCCATTTCCCCCGAAACCTTATGAAATGGCGTATCTTGTATAACGGTCTACCTTTAGAATAAATTACTGACCCATCGAATTCGATCTGTACTGTCCTCATCTCGAAAGTTGAACACAGTAGCACTCTTTGTGGGCCAACCGTGGCCCAGGAGGTAGCATCTTTGATTAGTAATCAAACTATAGCATGGGTCCAGGGCTCTCATGCAGCCACCGCTTTAGTTTTGAATAACAATTATCAGCAATGGCGGCCGAAGGCTACCGGTATAAGAAGTCACTTTCTCCCAACGGCCTTGTAACAGAAGATGGAAGAACAGACACAAGTTGCGGGAACTCTCTTGCCTTTGAGGTGGTAAACCGCCCTTAAAAGTCGAAATAATCAGTGGAGATCAACGGCACGACGACGCAGAAGGCAATGGAAACCACTGTATTAAATATATATCATATGTGTACACAAGACATGAGGCCTGTAATTGTAAAAGTGTCTTAGGCCAAAGATTCCGAACTAGTACCCCATTCGGATACCAGGGAGAGGCTGCCAAAGGTTAGGTGACCAGCAGTCCCAGAATCTAAGGGACCGTCCCGCAATGGCACTTGTAGTTCCGTAATGGAAGAATTAGCAAAAAAGTCCCGCAAAACGCCTAAAACGACCCGCATTCTGGTAATTTTCACATTCCACCAATTACATCCTACTTCCATATGTCACTATGTCCAGTAGTGTTCACTGTCATGTGAAAATGAAAGAGAAAGAAATATAGCCTAAGAATATTTTAGGCAAGGTGAAAAAGCGCCACTACGGCTCCCGCGTAAAGTTGGCCGATTAGTCTGCTACGGGTGGAATGCGGAGGGGAAGTTATCCGGTATAGATTGGAGCGGGAGTTTGAGCGGGAAAGTGCTGATACTGGCGCCAGCAATCTACGGTTGCGTGTGCCTCGTACCAGACAGTGGCTGTCGCATAAATTTCACACGAATGTGACAATCGTTCTTAAAAGTGAATTATAAGGGCCTTCATCTTGACATATGGTACTTATTCGCACAAAGGAAAATCGAACTGAATTAAGATTGTTGTAATACAAAACAATTAGCACCAGAAAATTCGCGAACACTGTTAGATCACTGAGGCTGACAGCGTCTTAAAACACAAGACTTTCGACACGAGGCTATTGCGTGGGGTTTAAATTAGTCGGCGCGGTAACGTGACATTGTTAACTTGCGCCTGTCTCGCCCGGTTTCGCGAAGTAATCTGCTTGTTTTACTTGGCAATACCGACTGCTATAAAGCGACGTTGTAAATTCACGCAAGACTTGCAAAAAGAGTTATCTTTTTTAGAGAAGTGTTCAGCACCTTCTGTGGCACGGTGAAGTATATGCAAAGGGATGTTTTCCGTTGCTCACAGCGGCAAACACGATATACTACGCCATTCGACATGTGACAAACATAAAAAAGTGGTGGCCGCTGCAAGTACTTCGTAATCACTGTCAGCTTACTTCTCTCAAGTAAAATAAGGCGATCAAGAGCAAGAAACGAAGGTTTGTGGACCTTCCACATGATGAGTCACAATCAGAGCGGAGCTGTAATACGGGCCATCCTCCTCAGGCCCGACGGCGAAGCGTTGTAGTAGATAGGTCACTGGCAGCGGCTATGCTTACTGCTGCCATCGTGTGACGTGACACAGTGTAATGAACATTTGTGTTCAGAGGCCAATTACGTCTACGTCTTCATTTATACTCCGCTAGCCACCAAGCGATGTGTGGCGGAGGGCATAATTCGGGCCAAAGTCGTGTTTTCCCCCTCCGTTTCACACGCGGATCGTACGAGGGAAAAACGATTGCCTGACACCTCAGTACGAGCTCTAATTTCCCTTATCTTTGAATGGTGATCATTGCGCGATATGAAAGGTGGTGGTAATAATATAGGCTCTACATCCTCAGCGAAGATCGGATTTCGGAATTTAGTGAGCAGTCCCTTTTGTTTAGCGCGTCGTCGATCTGCAAGTGTATCCCACTTGAAACTTTCTATGAGATTTGTAACGCTCTCTCGATGCCTAAATGTACCAGTCACGAACCTTGCCGCTCTTATTTGGACCTTCTCAATCTCTTAAATGAGACTCAGCTGCTAGGGGTCCCACACAGGCGAACAATACTCTAAGACTGGACGAACTAACCTATTGTAAGCACTTTCCATTGCTGAAGGACTGCATCGCTTCATGATTCTACCAATAAACCGCACTCTAGAGTTCGCCTTGCCTGTTACTTGTGTAATCTGATCATTCCATTTGAGATCATTTCGAATAGTCACACCCAGATATTTGACGGATGTCACCGCTTCCAAAGACTGGGCATTTATTTTGTACTCGTACATTATTGGCGATTTTCGCCTTGATATATGAAAGGGTCACCGTGCTCTAGGGCTAGCGTCATTGATTCGTAATCAAACCGTCTTCGGTGCCGGGTTCGATCCCCGCCATTGCTTAAATTTTGATAAATAATCAGCATTGGCGGCCGAAGACTTCCGGCATAAGAAGTCAGCCTCATTCTGCCTATGGCCTTGTCAAGAGGGCGGAGGAGTGGATAGAGGTTCAGGGCACTCTCTTGGTCTAGGGGTGGGAAATTGCCCCTAAAGGCGGAAGAATCAGCAATGATCAACGACATGAGGATGCAGACGGCAACAGCAGCAGAAAATGGTATAACAGGTGTAGGATTCGTTATGAATAGGAAGGTAGGGCAGAGGGTGTGTTACTGCGAACAGTTCAGTGACCGGGTTGTTCTAATCAGAATCGACAGCAGACCAACACCGACAACGATAGTTCAGGTATACATGCCGACGTCGCAAGCTGAAGATGAGCAGATAGAGAAAGTGTATGAGGATATTGAAAGGGTGATGCAGTATGTAAAGGGGGACGAAAATCTAATAGTCATGGGCGACTGGAATGCAGTTGTAGGGGAAGGAGTAGAAGAAAAGGTTACAAGGGAGCATGGGCTTGGAACAAGGAATGAAAGAGGAGAAAGACTAATTGAGTTCTGTAACAAGTTTCAGCTAGTAATAGCGAATACCCTGTTCAAGAGTCACAAGAGGAGAAGGTATACTTGGAAAAGGCCGGGAGATAAGGGAAGATTTCAATTAGATTACATCATGGTCAGACAGAGATTCCGAAATCAGATACTGGATTGTAAGGCGTACCCAGGAGCAGATATAGACTCAGATCACAATATAGCAGTGAAGAAGAGTAGGCTGAAGTTCAAGACATTAGTCAGGAAGAATCAATACGCAAAGAAGTGGGATACGGAAGTGCTAAGGTTCAAAAATGATTTAAATGGCTCTGAGCACTATGGGACTGAACTGCTGTGGTAAAGTACTAAGGAATGACGAGATACGTTTGAAGTTCTCTAACGCTATAGATACAGCAATAAGGAATAGTGCAGTAGGCAGTACAGTTGAAGAGGAATGGACATCTCTAAAAAGGGCCATCACAGAAGTTGGGAAGGAAAACATAGGTACAAAGAAGGTAGCTGCGAAGAACCCATGGATAACAGAAGAAATACTGTAAGTAGGCTGTTTAGGTTTTTTTATTGGTAACGCCACCTCTGTATGAAAATCACTGGCTGTGCTGTGTGCAGTCTGTGGCTGCTTTGCATTGTTGTAATACTCGCCATTGTAGTGTTAGGCAGATGGATGTGAAAAGCGCGTAGCGTTGCGCAGTTTGAGGTGAGCCGCCAGCAGTGGTGGATGTGGGGAGAGAGATGGCGGAGTTTTGAAATTTGTCATGAACTGCTATATTTATATATGATGATATCAAGGTAAATACATTGTTTGTTCTCTATTAATATCTTTCATTTGCTAACTATCCCTATCAGTAGTTAGTGCCTTCCATAGTATGAATCTTTAATTTAGCTGGCAGTAGTGGCGCTCGCTGTATTGCAGTAGCTTGAGCAGCGAAGATTTTTGTGAGGTAAGTGATTTGTGAAAGGTATAGTTTAATGTTAGTCAGGGCCATTCTTTTGTAGGGAATTTTGAAAGTCAGATTGCGTTGCGCTAACAAAATATTGTGTGTCAGTTTAAGGACAGTCGTGTATAATTTTTCAAAGGGGACGTTTCATATTTCGACCCTTAGCCGAGGATACCTCACTGGAATCTTCTGATTTTTTCTTGTAGTTTGTGTAATTAGTGTAGCTATTGTTTATTGCTAGCGCGTAATTGTAGAGAAAATCTCCTTTGTAGTTGCAGTCTTTCATTGTTGTACAGTAAAACAGTTGTGGCATGCATGTAGATTTGCACCAAGTATTTCGCAGCTGCAATTAAGTAGATATTATTTTCAGTGCTATGTTAATGTGTTCTCTTATTTTTGATCTTCAAATTGTGTTTTTCTGTGTTGTCGTGTGAAATACTGTGACAATAATGGCGTGTGAAAAACGTAATACTAGGCTCCAAAGTAAACTGAGAAATGACAGTGAAAATGAAAGCAGAGTGTTAGCGCCACAGAGTAATGAATTAACTGATGTTCAAAGTAGTAATTTGGTAATTGTGCATAGGGAAATGGAGCGGGCTGCAAACAATGGTGTAGACAGTGAAACAGGTAGTGAACAGGGAAGCATTATCGATCGATCGGTCGGCAACAGCTCGCCTCAGGAATCCGAAATGACAGGACACAATTTCGCAAATACTGTAGATTCAGGTTTTGGGTCATCACCGTTTTCTCAAATAAGTCAAGACACATTTTCTGCTTGTCAAAATGTGAATGTTGCCGGTGCAAATGAACTGCCGAAAAGCGTAGAGAAACAGATTCCAGACACTAATACATTATTATTGCAATTAATGCAACAAATGGAACAAAATCGGAGACAAATGGGACAAAATCTTAAAAAGTTAGACACAGTGGAACAAAATCTTAAAAAGTTAGACACAATGGAACAACACCAGAGACAAACACAGCAACAGTTAGACACAATGGAACAAAATCAGAGACAAACACAGCAAAAGCTTCAAAAGTTAGACACAATGGAACAAAATCAGAGACAAACACAGCAAAAGCTTCAAAAGTTAGACACCACACTTGAACAAACACGTGAAGATTTAACTACTGAGTTACATAAAATTGAATCGAAATGTCAAAAAGTCTGTAATGACGTAAAAACACAAATTTGTGAGCATTTTCAACCTATTTTTTCGCGGCATGAAAATGCATTACAGAATCACGAAGCAGCCATAAAAGAACTGCAAACCATTATTCATGAAAATCATGAGACCTTGTGGGCTAAAATTGACCCAGTTGCATCTACCGATTCGGTTACGCAACTTGCAAAAACTCAGGAAAACTTAAAGGACACAGTAGATTCGATTTCAACACAAATGGACACTCTGAAACTTGGTTCAGAAAAACACACTGAGGAAATGTGTTCACTATCGGAGAAAGTAGCCGAACTTTCGGATCAGGTCACTAACTTATCTACAAAGGTAGATGATGATCTGAATGACACAAGACCTGTAGCCTTCACTGACACAGAAGAGTATGAACAAATTAGAAAATTCAAACAGAATCAAAATCAAATCAATACACAGTACAAAAGAGAAATCCGTGAAGTACAAGATCAGCTGACACAGGTAATACAAGAATTACGTATTTCAGAGGATACTCGCGCCCCAATACGGGAAGAGGGACACAGAAATACGGAACAGCCACAAAATAAATTTTTTTTCAAATCTGTATTGGCCACTGCCCAATCCAATTTGTAAAATTTTTTGTGGGGAGCATGGGGGCTATGTAAGTAGGCTGTTTAGGTTTTTTTATTGGTAACGCCACCTCTGTATGAAAATCACTGGCTGTGCTGTGTGCAGTCTGTGGCTGCTTTGCATTGTTGTAATACTCGCCATTGTAGTGTTAGGCAGATGGCTGTGAACAGCGCGTAGCGTTGGGCAGTTGGAGGTGAGCCGCCAGCAGTGGTGGATGTGGGGAGAGAGATGGCGGAGTTTTGAAATTTGTCATGAACTGCTATATTTATATATGATGATATCAAGGTAAATACATTGTTTGTTCTCTATTAATATCTTTCATTTACTAACTATCCCTATCAGTAGTTAGTGCCTTCCATAGTTTGAATCTTTTATTTAGCTGGCAGTAGTGGCGCTCGCTGTATTGCAGTAGCTTGAGCAGCGAAGATTTTTGTGAGGTAAGTGATTTGTGAAAGGTATAGTTTAATGTTAGTCAGGGCCATTCTTTTGTAGGGAATTTTGAAAGTCAGATTGCGTTGCGCTAACAAAATATTGTGTGTCAGTTTAAGGACAGTCGTGTATAATTTTTCAAAGGGGACGTTTCAATACTTCAGTTGATTGATGAAAGGAGGAAGTACAAACATGTTCCCGGAAAATCAGGAATACAAATACAAGTCGCTGAGGAAATAAATAGGAAGTGCAGGGAAGCTAAGACGAAATGGCTGCAGGAAAAATGTGAAGACATCGAAAAAGATATGATTGTCGGAAGGACAGACTCAGCATACAGGAAAGTCAAAACAGCCTTTGGTGACACTAAGAGCAACGGTGGTAACATTAAGAGTGCAACGGGAATTCCACTGTTAAATGCAGAGGAGAGAGCAGATAGGTGGAAAGAATACATTGAAAGCCTCTATGAGGGTGATGATTTGTCTGATGTGATAGAAGAAGAAACAGGAGTCGATTTAGAAGAGATAGGGGATCCAGTATTAGAATCGGAATTTAAAAGAGCTTTGGAGGACTTACGGTCAAATAAGGCACAAGCGATAGATAACATTCCATCAGAATTTCTAAAATCATTGGGGGAAGTGGCAACAAAACGACTATTCACGTTGGTATGTAGCATATGTACGAGTCTGGCGATATACCATCTGACTTTTGGAAACGCATCATCCACACAATTCCGAAGACGCAAGGGCTGACAATTGCGAAAATTATCGCACAATCAGCTTAACATCTCATGCATCGAAGCTGCTTACAAGAATAATATACAGAAGAATGGAAAAGAAAATTGAGAATGCGCTAGGTGACGATCAGTTTGGCTTTATGAAAAGTAAAGAGACGATAGAGGCAATTCTGACGTTACGGCTAATAATGGAAGCAAGGCTAAAGAAAAATCAAAACACTTTCATAGGATTTGTCGACCCGGAAAAAGCGTTCGACAATATAAAATGGTGCAAGCTGTTCGAGATTCTGAAAAAAGTAGGGTAAGCTATAGGGAGAGACGGGTCATATGTACAACAACCAAGAGGGAATAATAAGAGTGGACGAGCAAGAACGAAGTGCTCGTATTAAGCACGGTGTAAGACAAGGTTGTAGCCTTTCGCCCCTACTGTTCAATCTGTACATCGAGGAAGCAATGATGGAAAAAAAGAGAGGTTGAGGAGTGGAATTAAAATACAACGTGAAAGGATATCAATGATACGATTCGCTGATGACATTGCTATTCTGACTGAAAGTGAAAAAGAATTAAATGATCTGCTGAACGGAATGAACAGTCTAATGAGTACACTGTATGGTTTGAGAGTAAATCGGAGAAAGACGAAGGTTATGATGAGTATTAGAAATGAGAACAGCGATAAACTTAACATCAGGATTGATGGTCACGAAGTCAATGAGGTTAAGGAATTCTGCTACCTAGGCAGTAAAATAACCAATGACGGACGGAGCAAAGAGGACATCAAAAGTAGACTCGCTATGGCAAAAAGGGCATTTCTGGCCAAGAGAAGTCTACTAATATCTAATACCGGCCTTAATTTGAGAAAGAAGTTTCTGAGGATGTACGTCTGGAGTACAGCATTGTATGGTAGTGAAACATGGACTGTGGGAAAACCGGAACAGAAGGGGAATCAAAGCATTTGAGATGTGGTGCTACAGACGAATGTTGAAAATTAGGTGGACTGATAAGGAAAGGAATGAGGAGGTTCTACGCAGAATCGGAGAGGAAAGGAATATGTGGAAGACACTGATAAGGAGAAGGGACAGGATGATAGGACATCTGCTAAGACAAGAGGGAATGACTTCCATGGTACTAGAGGGAGCTGTAGAGGGCAAAAACTGTGGAGGAAGACAGAGATTGGAATACGTCAAGCAAATAATTGAGGACGTAAGTTGCAAGTGCTACTCTGAGATGAAGAGGATAGCACAGGAACGGAATTCGTGGCGGGCCGCATCAAATCAGTCAGTAGACTATTGACCAAAAAAAAAAAAAAAAAAAAAAAAAAAAAAAAACGCAGTAGGTTACACTTATTAATATTGAGAGAGAACTGCCCAGTCATTACACCACGCATTTATTTTTTTATTTTCTGCAAATCCTCATTGATTTGTTCAGAACTTTCGTGTGATACTACTTTCCTGTAGACTACAGCATCATCGGCAAACAATCTAATGCCGCTGTCAATACCATCAACCAGAGCGTTTATCGTAAAAAGCAGTGGACCTATTACGCTGCCCTGGGGCACACCTGAAATTACGCTTGTTTTTCTTGAAGTCACCCCATTCAAGACGACATACTGCTCTCTGTCTGTTAGAAAACTTTCTATCCAGCCGCATATGTCATCGGATAGACTGTAAGTGCACACTTTTTGGAGCAAGCTAAGTGTGGAACTGAGTCGAACGCCTTTCAAAGTCGAGAAATATGGCATCAACCTGGGAGCCGGTATCTAGAGTCTGTTGTATAACACGCACAAAAAGGGCAGCTGTGTCTCACATGACCGCTGCTTCCTAAAACCGTGCTGGATTATGCAGCTGAGCTTCATAGAGTCCAGAAAGGTCATTATGTCTGAACACAAAATATGTTCCATGATTCTACAACAAATCGATGTCAGTGAAATTACCCGGTAATTAAATGCATCAGGTTTTCTACCCTTTTCATAGATTGCTATGACCTGGGTCTTCTTCCAGTCCTGTCGGACTTTCTGCTCTTTCAGTGATCTCTGATAGATGCTGGATAATGATGGTGCTAATAATGGTGCTATATTTGTAGTCAACATATAATCTTACAGGGATACCGTCTGGGGCAGATGCCTTCCTAGCATCTAAGGATCTTAACTGTTTTACACTCCTGGATGCATTAAACACTATGTCAGCCATCCTTGCGTTTGTTCGATAGTTGAAAGGGGGAATGGTGCTGCAGTCCTCTACCGTAAACTAGATTCTGAAAGATAAATTTAGAATTTAGGCCTCCTGTTTATAATCATCCGTTATATTACCCGTACTGTCAGCAAGAGAAGGTATTGAATTATTTGTAGCGTTCATAGATTTTACATCCGACCAAAATTTTTTTGGGTTATTTTTAGAATCTGCAGATAAAATATTGCTTTCAAATTCGTTAAAAGAATGTCGCATTGACCTTTCAACAGCTGCTTTCATTTCGCATAATTTCTGTTTGTCGGTGGAGCAGTGACTACGTTTAAAACGACTGTGCAAAATTCTCTGCTCTCTCAGCAACTTCCTAATATGTTTGTTGTACCAAGATGGATCCTTTCCCTCCCCTATATTTTTGCTAGGCACATTATTCTCTAGCACGTGGTGGACAATACATTTAAATTCCGACCGAAGATGCTCAATATCTTTGTGTCCCGCGGTGAATGGTTGGAGCTGACTATGAAGATATTCATTAACAACACTTTTATTTGCTTTCCAAACAAGTAACTTACACGCGTTTTTTTTTTTTTCAACTTCCACTGACATAGAAACCACGACATTAGTGGTCGCTAATACGTTTTACATTAACTTCCACAAAACAATCAAGTCTGTTTGTCGCCAAGATATCTAATATGTTCCCATCTCGAGTTGATTTTCTAACCAACTGCTCAACGTTGCATGTTGAGGGCGCTCCTAGAATAACTTCACACGAGTCTTTGCTTCTGCCCCGTGCAATAAACGTGTAATTTTCTCACTCAATGGATGCCAAATTAAAGTCTCCACCTATAAATAATGGATAATTTGGATATTTATTTTCTATGTACTCAAGACTTTCCCTGAAACGTTCAGCGACATATTATGCGGATGCTGGTAGCCTGTAAAAATATCCTAATGCAATGGTCAGTCCTTGTCTCAATGACAGCTTTATCCAAACTATTTCACAGTCCGACCCAGTATCGATCTGAACTTCGTTTAAACAGCTTTTAACTGCAATAAACACACCACCTCCCAAAGCATCAGTCCTATGCTTCCTAAACCTTGTCCAATCCGAGTTCAAAATTTCACTGCTTTTTATGTCTGGTTTCAACCAGCTTTCGGTACCTAATAGAAGATTGGCATTGCTACTGTTTATTTCGGAGAGTAACTCTGGAATCTTGCTACAGACACTTCGACAATTTAATAATATGAGATTTATCTTATTTAAATCCTTTGGAATGACCACGTCAGGACTGATGTGGCAGACTGACATTGTCTACTGAGTAAGCTGGCTGGTAGCGACTGGCCCAGACAGTCACCAGTTGATTGATGGATAAAACGGCCTCAGTTCACCCTTTGGCCCAGCAGCCAGTCGTTGAACTCTTCGCGACTGATTCTTTTGAGATGAAGGTTGAACGGATCAGCTTCCATGGTGAAAGCCAACTATGTAACAGTCGCTGATTTGATGACTCGTTGATGCGACTGACTCTCCTATTCGACCCAGGAACCTACTTGGCTGCTTGGCGGAAAAATGGGTTTGTTATAGTGTTGCCACTGGAAATGTCACACAATGTACCGAAGTTTTCCTGGTTTCAGTGGTTAGCCAGCCGCTTACAGGCCCAGTAGTTGCTTTGGTGCAGTGCTGTGCCAGCGTACTGCTGCAAGAGTCCCTCACCACAATGTAGAGCCCCGTTTGCTAGGCCTGTGGCGTTACATGTGTAGGGGATAAATTTGTGGATGAAGACGTGGACTTGCATACGGCATGTAGAATATAATTAATGTGGGAGCAGTAGTTATGCTAAACGGAAATGTCTGGTTAAAGTAGAGAAGATAGTTGCACTAGATCAATCTTTGGGTTGATCACTACAGGAACGACGTCTGTATCTTCTTCGAATGACTATTGGTGATGACTTAAGCTTCGTTATTTTATCCGTCACTTGCATGATAGTGCAGCTTCGTATACTGTGGTAAAACACTGGTATCACATTCACAAAGACTATGCTTCAAATCAGTCATCCAGACAGGTTATACGAGGTTTTCCTACTTCATGTAAGGCATTTGTCTGGATGGTTTCTTTCAAACGGTTCTAATGGCACTCAGTACTGTGGGACTTAACATGTGAGGTCATCAGGTCCCCTAGACTTAGATCTACTTAAATCTATCCATGCCCGAGGCAGGATTAGAACCTGCGACCGTAGCGTCAGCCTGGTTCCGGACTGAAGTGCCTAGAACCGCTCGGCCACAGCGGCCGACGATGGTTTCTTTCCTCCCTCATTTTCCTTCCCATCTCGATGCCCGAGCTCTAATGACTTTATCATTGATGGATTTAAACCCTAATCATTTTCCTTTCCTTTCACTAATTACAAGTGCACTTATGTAAAAATAGCTTTTAGAAAGTCATAGTTGTGTGGAGGCTATTTTTTCTACCTCCTGTCGGCAGCTAAATGGCAACTACACTGAAAATAAAAAATATTTTCCTTGCAACATTTAGCTACTCCTTGGAGCTTCTTCTCTAAATTCTTACCTCTTCAACTTTGCCATTAGTCGTAGCTTGGTACCACGTTTCTAATACGACTGTCTCTGATAAAATGGTAAAATAGGAGTGAAATGATGGAAACTGCTACGTGCTATTTGCCGGCCAGTGTGGCCTAGCGGTTCTAGCCGCTTCAGTCTGGAACCGCGCGACCGCTAAGGTCGCAGGTATGAATCCTGCCTCGGGCATGGATGTGTGTGATGTCCTTAGGTTAGTTAGGTTTAAGTAGTTCTAAGTTCTAGGGGACTGGTGACCTCAGATACTAAGTCCCATAGTGCTCAGAGCCATTTGGACCTTTTTTGTGCTATTTCTGGCAATTTAGATGTGGTTATGTATATATACCATTGAATTGTTAATTGATAGTTCTGCTATGGATTTTTCTATGCAAGTCGGGCATTATACAATCATAATTAATTGTAATGTGCTGTAAAATAGGAGCATGAAGATATAAGATTATCTCATGTCTGACTATGAGAGTGATAGTCCACACACAGCCTACACATCGCCTGAGTTCAGGGAAAAGTCTAAGACAGTAGTACTTCTTACTTAATTCATAATGTCCGTTCTGACTGTAACGTATAATAAGAACTCATTTGATGACGTGATGAACTGTTGTCGGGTTCGAA
Organism: Schistocerca piceifrons; assembly: GCF_021461385.2. Classification (NCBI taxonomy): domain Eukaryota; kingdom Metazoa; phylum Arthropoda; class Insecta; order Orthoptera; family Acrididae; genus Schistocerca; species Schistocerca piceifrons. Next base: position 685,393,132 of record NC_060139.1, on the reverse strand, counting down.
AAATTGAAAATGAATTGAGGTGTTTGAGATGTGGTGCTGTGGAAGCGTGCTTAATGCTAAGTGGACTGAAAGGAAATGAACTGCCTCATCGCAGAATATATGAGGTAAGGAGTAAGTAGATATCACTAAAAGAGGAGTCAGGATGAAATAACAAGTGTTCTTCATATATTACTAATTAATTTCCCTGTTACTACAAGGAGCTGCAGAGGGCAAGAGCTGTCGAGGAAGAGAGAGGCTGGAACACAAATAATTAAGGAGATAAGCTGTAAAGTGCTGCTGTGAGTGGAGAAGAAATCATTGTGGTCCGCGTCAAACTACTAATAAGATTAATGACGCAAGGGAAAAAGAAAAAAAGAAAACAAAATTCACTTGTCGAAATGTTGCAGTATATCAGTACGCCATCCCCCCCACCCCCCCCCCCCCACACCCCCCCTCGCCCGAACTGAGAACCTGAGTACTTTTCGCTAGCAGTACACACCGGTAATACCTTCAACCAAACTTTCAATAACTGACGAAGTAATGCATAAATTTACCGTGTTCAGTAAATAATAGCTGCTACTTCTGCATACGGAATGGACGTATTCCGGAACCTGGTTAGTTAATATGACATATTGTGGAACCTGGTTAGTTAATAGGACATATTCCAGAACCTGGTTAGATAATGAAGACTTTTAAATTTGCTAAAGTTACGGAACCATTACGATATTTTCCAAGATCAAGTCGGGTAAAGTGAATGAAATTACAACCACGTACAGTCAAGCTTTATCTTTTAGGAATGCGTTTGCTCCATAGGTGTGACATGTCGGTAGGTTTGCGGTCATGATTTAATAAGTGATTACCGATTGGCGCTTGCTAATTGCATGTTACAGTGGCGGCTATTACGTTACAAATTGATGATAATTAGTTGCTGGCAGCAGCCGGTGGCACCTAATGCATGCTGAGTACCGGCATTCGCAACAGCCGCCGACCAGGTGAGTCAGCGCGTTTTCTCACGAAGTGCGCCTCTGCAGAAGGCCACGCATCGCTTATTTTATCTCAGCGTTTTATCTCCACTGACTTAAGATTTGGTGTTTAGTCGACTTTGGCGTAAGTAGCTACGAAGATTACCTATAGAAAAATGCAGCTGAGAGTGCTCTTACCTATGTAAATAAAGAGCAGTACCTGCCATCTTGTCTGTCTGCAGCCTGTTATTCATATAAATTCAGTCATCCCATTATTTAAATAATTTATATTATTTTATTTTTTAAATTCCGTTGGTGATTTCTATGTACATAGGCACGTATTCGTAGTTACCAAGGTCAAATATAAAAATAAATTATAATAAAATAGTAGTAATAGTAAAAACATAGCGATTAGTGGGAATTGATATAGGATGCTCAAAAATTCAGTGCCCTAGCTGAGAGATACGATGACAGGGACAACAAATGCGAGAACTAAACATTGTTGGTTGGTTGATTGATTGATTGATCGGTCCCTTTGGATTAGAGAAGGATGGGGAAGAAGTTGGCCGTGCCGTTTCAAAAGAAGCATCACGGCATTTGCGTGAAGCGATTTAGGGAAATCAGGCAAAACCTATATCTGAATGACCGGCTTCGGGTTTCAATCGTCGTCCTCCAAAATGCGAGTCCAGTGTGCAAACCACTGCGCCACCTCGCTCACGAGGGAGATGAACGAAAAGTACCTTCTTCAACCATCGTTAAGACGATGTTGATTTGAGACTGTATTGTGACGCTCTGACGTTCCCATTGTGCCACACTGTACAATAAATATGGGGGCCGTTGTCGTAGGCTACCATTTGCTTGGACCGCACTCGTTGCCTACTCGACTAAGATGGCCAACGTACAGACTTTTCTTCCAAGGGCATCTGTCGGCATTATTTTGGAAAATATCCCTATGTATTAGAAGGAGGATGTGGTTCTAACGTGATAGTGCTCTGTGGCACTCTGCAGAACCAGTGTGTTCAACATTAAACTGTACCTTAGGCAGACGGATCTCACGCTAAACACTTTTTTCTCTGAGACATGCACTGCGCCACTTTATAGACGAGTACGATCTACCTTAGTACGGTAAGTTTGTCACAATATGGTCGGTACTTGACGTGCCTGCTAACATTATCTTATAGCACATGATTGTAGGTCCTCGCATAAGCAGTTTTAGTTTTAACACGTCTGCATTATTATAACCTTACACAGCTGCCTCAGTTTTTAGTGGATCGCTTATATGTATTTCTTAATTTTTAAAAAGTGATGATTGTGTTCTGAAGTAACCACATTTTGTTGTCTTTCTACGCAAATGCCGTTCACAGATATTGTCTGCCCAACAATACTTCAACTGGCCTAATGGAGTTTCTTTAGCTGTGGCAAATAACTAAAATTCTCTTAAAATTTAGTGCGCAGCACGAACTATAAATCATAGACTACTGTAACTCTATTATAAATATCTATTGAGATTAAGCCTATTCAACATTATCATAAGATCTGGTATCGGGAGTGAAACCCTTTCTCTCGTCGATATCAAGCCAAAATCAGTAGCAAAAACTACTTAGGGAAACTATGTCTCTCTTTTTTCTATTTCTAGGCATCAGTCTTCAGACTGGTTTTATGCAGTCCGCCATGAATTCAAATGGTTCAAATGGCTCTGAGCACTATGGGACTCAACATCTTAGGTCATAAGCCCCTAGAACTTAGAACTACTTAAACCTAACTAACCTAAGGACATCACACACACCCATGCCCAAGGCAGGATTCGAACCTGCGACCGTAGCAGTCCCGCGGTTCCGGACTGCAGCGTCAGAACCGCACGGCCACAGCGGCCGCTGCCATGAATTCCTCTTTTCACCTGCGCCAACCTTCTCGTCACAGAGCAGCAATTGCGACCTACCGTCACACTTTCTTGCTGGATGTACTCCAATTTCTGTCTTCATCTACAGTTTTTATCCTTTACATCTTCCTCCACTACAGCGGAACTTGTTGCATGATGCCTTAACCCATGTCCTGTCAGCATTTCCCTTCTTCTCGTCAATGTTTCCCGCATATTCCTTTCTTTCCCTTTTCTGCTAAGAACCTCCTCATTCCCTACCTTATCAGTGCGCCTGCTTTTTAACATTCTTCTGTAGCACCACATCTCAAATGCTTCGATTATCCTATGTTCCAGTTTTCTCACAATCCACGTTTCAAAACCACACAGAGCTGCACCACAAACAAACATTCTCAGAAATTTCTTCCTCAAATTAAGGCCTATGTTTGCAAGTTGGACACTTATTTTTGTCAGGAATGCCCCCTTTTACCATTGTTAGTCTGATTTTTATGTACTCCTGCTCCGTCTGTCATGGGTTATTTTGCTGCCTAGGTAGCAGTATTACTTACGTTCGTCTACTTTGTGATCCCCAGTTCTGAAGTTAGGTTTCTCGCTGTTCGGATTTCTGTTAGTTCTAATTACTGTCGCCTTTCTTCGGTGTACTGTCATTCTTTATTCTGTAGTTAATAGACTGTTCATTTCACTCAACACATCCTGTAATTCCGCTCCACTTTCACTGGGATTACCAAGGTCATCAGCGAATCTTATTGTGCCGGCCGCGGTGGTCGTGCGGTTTTAGGCGCTGCAGTCCGGAACCGCGGGACTGCTACGGTCGCAGGTTCGAATCCTGCCTCGGGCATTCATGTGTGTGATGTCCTTAGGTTAGTTAGATTTAAGTAGTTCTAAGTTCTAGGGGACTGATGACCTAAGATGTTAAGTCCCATAGTGCTCGGAGCCATTTGAATTTGAATCTTATTGTTGATGTCAAGTGGTTCAAATGGCTCTGAGCGCTATGGGACTTAACATCTGAGGTCATCAGTCCCCAAGAACTTACAACTACTTAAACCTAACTAACCTAAGGACATCACACACATCCATGCCCGTGGCAGGATTCGAACGTGTGTAGTGGGACACGAAATTGTAGCGTCACCCATCCACTAGTGTAAGCCCAGTTTACAGGTGAATACAAATTTAATTTAGTGGTTTGTTTATGTATTTTTGTAATATTTGTAATAGTTGTGAACTGTCTAAAGTTTTGTGTTTCATTTTTTATGTTTCATGTACGGAGAAACTGGAATTAAAACAGTCTACCGATGAATCTACTGCTAGATTCAAAGAGGAGCTAATAAAATCTACAGATAGTTTACAGGAACATCTTAATGAAACCAGTCGAGAATTAAGTGATAAGATAGAGGCTTCTAAAGTTGAAATGCGGGAAAAACTAGTAGGACTTAGTAATAAGATTGCTGGTAATTGTAAAAGGTTAGAAGAACATATCCAGGAAACGCGTGAGGAAAAAGCTCGCATGCGAAATGATTAATCACTTAACCAAGAGACTAGATAATGTCAATGTCTTAGTTGTAATTGAAATAGAGAAAAATAACGATAAGTTACGAGATGAAACTGTTCGTAGAGAATTATTAGAATCCATTAAAGAGGTTTCTACCAAACCTGTAGAGATTTCTTCGATAGATAATGTAGAATTAGAGACATTAACTCATCGAGTAGAAAAAGATCATACTGAAATAGAGAACATGAAATTTTTAATTACCGAAATATGCAGTAACCTTGAGACTTCCAAAGATAACAACATTGACGAGCGTTCACATCGTGAACACAGTGGAGAATCGATATTAGTCAACCGCGTATCCAATACCGAAATGCGGATACAGGAAATTACTAAACGGTTATCGGAATTAAATAATAATGAAAACATTTCAAGTAGTAGATATAATAACGTAATCAGAGACAACAGTCGCATCGTGTTTGCTAGCTCGGACGACAACAACACAAATAAAGAAATCACGGCAAGCCAATCCGACGCAACTCCGTCTCTGCAATCTAAACAAAATCCAACTACGTCTCTCGCAGAATGTTGGGATGATACAACGACAAATTCAAATGTAGCAAGTCGATTTCCTGTATTCGAACCAGGAGGCGAACTTCACCCTACAATCTTTATAAGAGCTATTGAAACTTCATTATCTCCTAAATGGAGTAATGAAAAACGAATTCAGTTTGTAATAGGACATTTAGAAGCAGAAGCTGCGGAATGGGCAGTACTGCATAGAACTGAATTTAGGGACTGGGATGATTTTGTTAAGCAGTTTAAACAAAATTATTGGTCGAGAGGAAAACAACAACACTTAGCTTTAGCGTTGTTAGACCCTCCTCCTTATTCTAAACGGTGGGGAGGTTATAGGAATTATTTCGAATGGCATTTAAACCGTGCTAAATTAATTGAAGAACCAGTTATTGAAAGTCATATAATACTAGTCCTAATTAGTAGGTTACCGTATTATGTAAAGGAAAGAGTGATAGAAATGGAATGGTCACAACCTTGCGAATTATTAGGATATTTAGAACAGTTAGATATACTTAATAGAGAATGGGAAGACGAGAAATTTAGATTTGGTAGAAATGACAATCCTCGAAATAATAATAATTCAGAACCACGGAAATTTAACAACAACAATCATAGCCGGTTTTGTTATATAAAACGTCAATCTAAAGATAAAGAGATCCATCAAAATCGTGGCAATAACTCTAAAATGCCGAAATTACACAATAACGACCATGAGATAAATCATCCTCAATTAATTAATGAAGGTCAAGTTGTAGGTGACGTTATCATAGAAAGTTCGGAAAACTAGTAAAGTCCTTTAGTATGGGTCGACTAAAGGGAACTGTTAATCAAAATGATACAAGACCCAATTGCAATTTATCGTTAAGCTGCCAAAAGGAAGGGGATTGGCAACAAGATTTACTTCAGGAAGACTGTCAGATAAGGAAGAATATAACTTATAAACCCGTTATTAAATGTTATATTAAAGATACCGAAGAAAATATTATAATCGATTCGGGTAGCGAAGTAAGTATTTTATCTAAAGAATTATTTCAACTGAAAAGAAAGTATTGGAATTTCCCAACCTTACCTGTAACTGGGGTGAAAATTATAGGAGTTGCTGGTAAAAGAAGTCAAAATATTACTGAGGAAGTTTATTTCACTTTTGAAATTTCTAAACAATTAATTGCTCACTCTGTATTTGTCGTAGCCAACTTGAATGTGGCCAAAATTTTTGGTATAGATTGGCTGTGAAAATATAAAGCTATATTAGATTTTAAAGACTCTTCCTTAACCATCCATAAGGAAGCATGTGCTTTTAAAGTGAGGTTTTCTAATAATCAAGTACCCGAAAATTGCTACGAATCCTTACAGATTAAGTACACACAGACCATGAAACTATTAATAGATTCTAGTGATCTTGAACATGAAGTATACTAATGTGATGCTAGTAATAGTATCGAAACCGAAGTGAAAGAAAAATTTTATTCTATGGATTGTCTATCCGAACGAGAAAAGGAAGAGTTGGAATCTTTATTGTTAGAATTTAGAGCCGTCTTCTCAGATGAACCGGGGAGAATCAAAGATTACGTTTTTAAACTTAAGATTAAAGATCAAAAACCATTCTTTAAGAAACCTTATCCTATTCCAGTACAGTTCAAAGAACCGGCCAGTAGAAAAATAAGTAAGATGCTAGAACAAAATTTATCGAACGATCATGTAGTGCTTTTAACAGTCCTTTGAGGGTAGTTAAGAAAGCTACTGGTGGGGTATGACTGGTTCTGGATGCTCGTGAACTAAACAAAATTATAGAGATGGAAAGAGACAGACCTATTTCTGTGGAGGACATACTTCTTAAGATTGCTGGCTCTCGTTATATGAGTACAATGGATTTAACTGCCTACTACCATCAAGTAATACTCTAACCTCCCCACAAAAAAATAAAATGAAAATACTATTTCGTTAATGATTCAAATTTTTGTGTAACCTCACAAAAAATTGGTTCCCATTTAATGCACCCACAAAATTCTTTTCTCATTTAATATAAGCTCGAAACAGAAAAATTCCTAAACCTCGTAATAAAAAAATAAATTCAGTAAACTGGTAAAATTTGGACGACAGCAGTGCTGCGTCTTAGTCCTGTAAGATCATTCTGAATAAAAAGCAAAAATTCTCACCTCGATAAAGTCGGCAACTATCTGCTCTTACAATAGCTCTTTTCCGGCACAGCTCTGTGCAATGCCGGCCTATGCATTTGTTATTTATGAAAGGAAGCAAATGATTTTTCTTTTGCAACAATCGGAATGATCATGCATTAAAAAAATATATATTAAATTCTTTAAATTGAAATGAATGCTTGTTGGAAATTAGACAAAGATTATTATTAGGACATTTTTAAAACATTTACATGTGAGTTTACGTAATATTACTAGATATGCGCGAGGCTGCTTTTTTGCCTTATACAATAATACTCAGGCTCCGGCATCGCTGCACCGCGACCGGCCCAGCCAACATGATACACCAGACAGGATTGACAAGCGCAGACAGGCGACTGCTCGCTAGCAACAACTTATTGCTACAGCTACACAGTTCGTACTGCAGTCAACACTGCTCTTTGGTCTCAGATTCTCTTATAGCTTACATATCGCAGGCAGCACATACCTCTTACATAACCCTCCACTGGAGGGGGGGCGAAAATTTGGCAGCGATGGTGAGTCAATTCGACTTGCCATGAGCAACAAATTTTTCTGAAATCTACTTAATTAACTAAGTTTACAGTCACAAAGTATATACATATATATAAGTGCATAACATGAAATGAAATATAGTGCACATGCACTGAGTACAGAATATATCAAACCATGACAAAATGTATACGCAATGAGTACAAATCATATTAACAAATGACATAAAGGGCATACACACTGTAGTACAGAAGATATCAAGCAATGACAAAATGTATACGCAATGAGTACAAAACATATTAACAAACGACATAAAGTGCATATGCACTGTAGTATTTTTTTGTTACCATTGTACTAGAACTAGGATAGGAAAGGGAAGGATTGCATCATGGTTGTAGCACATTAGGTTGCACGTACCTGCACTGAAAGTCCATATCTTTCTACAGAAGCACAACACCAAGTGAGACAATCTGAAGTTCTCCTCCATGAAGTATTAATCAGTGTAGCCAAGACACTGAAATGTCGTATTAACATTCCATGTTATCATTCTGGTAGTACATTAGGTACACCAAACAGTGGAACCATAGTAACATCTCCATTGTTCAAGGTGGTAGACACCACGATGTGTCAACACCACACTCATTCACCAACGTAGAATTAGTGCAGAAACCAAATATAGTGCTCCATGATCGTAAGGATAGACAGGACAAACGTATATTGCAGTAATTTCTGGTAATTAGGTCAGAAGGTGAAGGACATTAAATCTCATGCTAGTCATCATTGAGAATTATACTAATCTATCAACCGATTTGACTAATTGTTGGCACTCATCGCCTAGTTACTGAACACTTCTGTACTATGTATGAAGTATTACAGAATGATGTTCATAAATCATCTGATTACAGTGAACATTGGCACTCATTGACCAGTAACAAACCATTTTTATACATTAATCCATTAAATTTCGGGCATGCAGCCGCGCAAATAAAATTTCTTCTACTGATATTTCGGCCGCGTATCGTCCGGCCATCTTCAGAGCGAGTCACAAGACTGATGACAAGGTGCCAAGCGCGGCCTTATATGCTCCACCGCGGCGGTACTGCGCATGCGGGTCACAGATGCTGCGCCGCCTGTGGCGAAAGCGTACGGACGTTCGATGTGCTTATCGATGTTTGATCGGCGGCGATGACACGGTGACGACTTCTCTGCAATTTAATTAGTCCAAGAGCCGGATTCCATGCTTTGTCCAAATTGAAACCTTTATCTCTGTTTATTAAATTGTTGGCTAATCGAATTTCTATGGCTTCCTTGAATACAGAATCCCAAAAAGAAGAGGTGGATGTTAAAATCTTCACATCACTGTAATTCATCGAATGACCCGTATCAATACAATGTTCGGCCACAGCTGACTTGTCTGGTTGTAATAGGCGTGTGTATCTTCGGTGCTCCACACACCTTTCATGAACGGTGCGTGTTGTTTGACCTATGTATGACTGCTCACAATTTCCGCAAGGAATCTGGTACACACCCGCCTTACGAAGCAATAAATCGTCCTTTACAGAGCCGAGTAAAGCCGCAATCTTCGTGGGGGGCCGGAAGATCACCTTAACACTGTGTTTTTCTAGAATACGGCCTATCTTTGAAGAAAGAGCACCCACATAAGGCAGAAACGCCCTAGATCTGAAGAAATTACTATCTTCTTCCGCATCGTATACCTTCTTTTTAGGTTTTACATCGAATGCTCTACGAATTTGTTGCGGAGAATATCCATTCGATTTAAAAATACTCTTGAGGTATGTTAGCTCTCCTTGTAAATTGTCTTCATCGGATACACAGTGCGCCCGATGCACTAAGGTCTTAAGGACACCCATGCTCTGAGAAGGGTGATGGCAGCTACTGGCATGAAGGTATAGATTTGTATGCGTTGGTTTCCGATGTACGGCATGTCCTAATGTGCCATCACTTTTACGGCGAACGACAACATCCAGAAAGGGGAGGCACCCGTCTTTTTCTATTTCCATGGTAAATTTAATGCTAGCATGGATAGAATTCAAATGCTGAAGAAATCGATGTAATTCATCCATACCATGGGGCCATACCACGAATGTGTCGTCCACGTACCTCCAGAAGACCGTGGGTTTAAAACATGCTGAGTCCAGTGCCTTGTCCTCGAAGTCTTCCATGAATAAATTAGCTACCAGAGGGGAGAGGGGGTTTCCCATGGCAACACCGTCAATTTGCTCATAAAATTCACCATCAAACTGAAAATAAGATGATAAAAGCACATGTTCAAATAAGGCCGTAATGTTCTTATCAAAATGTTGGTTGATAAGAGCTAAAGAGTCCTTTAAAGGTACCTTGGTGTATAATGATACTACGTCAAAACTAACAAGAACATCCATACTATTTAGCCTGACATTGCTAAGTCTCTGAATAAAATCCATAGAATTACGAATGTGGTGACTACATTTTCCTACCAATGGTTTTAATAAGGAAGCTAAATATTTGGCAGAAAAATATGTTGGTGAACCAATAGTGCTCGTTATAGGTCTCATAGACAAGTCCTCTAGACGCTCATCCTTACCCATCTTGTGAACTTTAGGAAGACCATAAAATCTCGGTGGTACTGCACCTCGTACTTTTAAACTTCTTATGACTTCCTTCGGTAGTGATGAAGCGTTCAGCAAGGCAGCAGTCCTTATTGTCACCTTGTTAGTAGGATCTTTGTTAATCTTCCGGTATGCACCAGAACTAAGTAGACCACATATCTTTTCCTTGTAGACTTCCTGAGGCAAAAGGACGGTAGCATTACCTTTATCAGCACGCAGGACGACTGTATCAGTATCCTCACACAGCTTTCGTATCGCACGTCTTTCTTCCTTGGAAACGTTGCTTCTTTGTGGACGATGCTTCGTGATTGGTTGACAGGTTTCTCGTCTGATTTCTTCCGCAGAATCCTCAGATAGTGGTCGGACCGCTTCTTCAATGGCACTGATGAAAGATGATATCGGCAAAGTCTTGGGAGTAGGGGCAAAATTTAGCCCTTTACTTAAGACAGACAACGTAGCTTCGTCCAATTCCTTACCCGTCAAATTTATGACAGGGCGTCGAATAACTGAGTCCACCTGAGAAGGCTGGTCCAATCGGCTATACTTGGTAATCTGCCTTTTCGTGGCCACTTCGCGAACCCAGTCAGACTTAGCCCATGTCGTGCCATCGATCCAGTCCCAGGAGTCAGGAGATAAAACAGTCTTGTGACTCGCTCTGAAGATGGCCGGACGATACGTGGCCGAAATATCAGTAGAAGAAATTTTATTTGCGCGGCTGCATGCCCGAAATTTAATGGATTATTCATTACGCCGCGAGAAGTTGAAAATGCACATCAAGTACCTCTTCGGGGAGGAGATGGTTTCATGGGTCCATAGTTTGGACAAATTAAGACACCAGAGAGCAAGACTATTGAGCTCCTTGAGTTTCTTACTGAAGTGCCGCGACCATGGAGTTGTCCCAAAATTTGCAAGGTTGGTTCACTTTGTTAAGAATGCTGCAGTAAATAGAATTTTACATAGAGCTGGTTCCGCTATTGTCAGAGAAAGAATTCGTTTTACTCGTCGGAAGTTGGACAATGTTTCTGAACATCTGTATCATCTGCATCTGAAGGTTGCAGCTGTTTTATCTCCTGACTCCTGGGACTGGATCGATGTCACGACATGGGCTAAGTCTGACTGGGTTCACGAAGTGGCCACGAAAAGGCAGATTACCAAGTATAGCCGATTGGACCAGCCTTCTCAGGTGGACTCAGTTATTCGACGCCCTGTCATAAATTTGACGGGTAAGGAATTGGACGAAGCTACGTTGTCTGTCTTAAGTAAAGGGCTAAATTTTGCCCCTACTCCCAAGACTTTGCCGATATCATCTTTCATCAGTGCCATTGAAGAAGCGGTCCGACCACTATCTGAGGATTCTGCGGAAGAAATCAGACGAGAAACCTGTCAAGCAATCACGAAGCATCGTCCACAAAGAAGCAACGTTTCCAAGGAAGAAAGACGTGCGATACGAAAGCTGTGTGAGGATACTGATACAGTCGTCCTGCGTGCTGATAAAGGTAATGCTACCGTCCTTTTGCCTCAGGAAGTCTACAAGGAAAAGATATGTGGTCTACTTAGTTCTGGTGCATACCGGAAGATTAACAAAGATCCTACTAACAAGGTGACAATAAGGACTGCTGCCTTGCTGAACGCTTCATCACTACCGAAGGAAGTCATAAGAAGTTTAAAAGTACGAGGTGCAGTACCACCGAGATTTTATGGTCTTCCTAAAGTTCACAAGATGGGTAAGGATGAGCGTCTAGAGGACTTGTCTATGAGACCTATAACGAGCACTATTGGTTCACCAACATATTTTTCTGCCAAATATTTAGCTTCCTTATTAAAACCATTGGTAGGAAAATGTAGTCACCACATTCGTAATTCTATGGATTTTATTCAGAGACTTAGCAATGTCAGGCTAAATGGTATGGATGTTCTTGTTAGTTTTGACGTAGTATCATTATACACCAAGGTACCTTTAAAGGACTCTTTAGCTCTTATCAACCAACATTTTGATAAGAACATTACGGCCTTATTTGAACATGTGCTTTTATCATCTTATTTTCAGTTTGATGGTGAATTTTATGAGCAAATTGACGGTGTTGCCATGGGAAACCCCCTCTCCCCTCTGGTAGCTAATTTATTCATGGAAGACTTCGAGGACAAGGCACTGGACTCAGCATGTTTTAAACCCACGGTCTTCTGGAGGTACGTGGACGACACATTCGTGGTATGGCCCCATGGTATGGATGAATTACATCGATTTCTTCAGCATTTGAATTCTATCCATGCTAGCATTAAATTTACCATGGAAATAGAAAAAGACGGGTGCCTCCCCTTTCTGGATGTTGTCGTTCGCCGTAAAAGTGATGGCACATTAGGACATGCCGTACATCGGAAACCAACGCATACAAATCTATACCTTCATGCCAGTAGCTGCCATCACCCTTCTCAGAGCATGGGTGTCCTTAAGACCTTAGTGCATCGGGCGCACTGTGTATCCGATGAAGACAATTTACAAGGAGAGCTAACATACCTCAAGAGTATTTTTAAATCGAATGGATATTCTCCGCAACAAATTCGTAGAGCATTCGATGTAAAACCTAAAAAGAAGGTATACGATGCGGAAGAAGATAGTAATTTCTTCAGATCTAGGGCGTTTCTGCCTTATGTGGGTGCTCTTTCTTCAAAGATAGGCCGTATTCTAGAAAAACACAGTGTTAAGGTGATCTTCCGGCCCCCCACGAAGATTGCGGCTTTACTCGGCTCTGTAAAGGACGATTTATTGCTTCGTAAGGCGGGTGTGTACCAGATTCCTTGCGGAAATTGTGAGCAGTCATACATAGGTCAAACAACACGCACCGTTCATGAAAGGTGTGTGGAGCACCGAAGATACACACGCCTATTACGACCAGACAAGTCAGCTGTGCCGAACATCGTATTGATACGGGTCATTCGATGAATTACAGTGATGTGAAGATTTTAACATCCACCTCTTCTTTTTGGGATTCTGTATTCAAGGAAGCCATAGAAATTCGATTAGCCAACAATTTAATAAACAGAGATAAAGGTTTCAATTTGGACAAAGCATGGAATCCGGCTCTTGGACTAATTAAATTGCAGAGAAGTCGTCACCGTGTCATCGCCGCCGATCAAACATCGATAAGCATATCGAACGTCCGTACGCTTTCGCCACAGGCGGCGCAGCATCTGTGACCCGCATGCGCAGTACCGCCGCGGTGGAGCATTTAAGGCCGCGCTTGGCACCTTGTCATCAGTCTTGTGACTCGCTCTGAAGATGGCCGGACGATACGCGGCCGAAATATCAGTAGAAGAAATTTTATTTGCGCGGCTGCATGCCCGAAATTTAATGGATTATTCATTACGCCGCGAGAAGTTGAAAATGCACATTTTTATACATTATTTAAAAGTGATCATTCAAAGCAAGAGTTAACTAATGGCATACCATTTACATAATTCATCTAGTTATAGTAATCATTGGCACTCATTGGCCAGTTACAAACCATCAGAAGTCATCATTCAAAACAGGAGCTAATGAATGGCATAGTATTAACATAATTCACCTAGTTATAGTAATCATTGGCACTCATTGGCCAGTTACAAACCATCAGTAGTCATCACTCAAAACAGGAGCTAACGAATGGCATAGTATTAACATAATTCACCTAGTTACAGTAATCATTGGCACTCATTGGCCAGTTACAAACCATCAGAAGTCATCATTCAAAACAGGAGCTAATGAGTGTAGCATCAAGTTACTGGTATTCATATATAATAGCATGTAGGTGACGTAATATAACATTAAAATAAGAAACAGGGCATTCATTGGCCAGTTACTAAACATATAGCAAGTATTGAATAGTACAAAACATTTTTCATCATTCAAGTGAGATACGACATATTTAAAATAATTATTGGCACTCACTGGCCAGTTATAAAGTATTCTTATATTTTTATAAAACCTTATTCAGTATTATTCAGAAGTTATCATTCAAAATGAGAGTTAATTATTTGCATAGCATTTATAGAGTATAGCAAAAATATTATTTACACAAATTATTGGCATAGTATTTAGGCATTATTACAAAGCATCATTCAGTATTTCTTAGAACTCATCATTCAAGTGACATAGGACATATTGAAAATGTAACACACTGTAACTATTCCATTCAGTATTACTCAGAACTCTCGTAAGCTGGTAGCACTATTTGGGACTGGTAATACATTTTTTTTTTTTTTTTTTTGCTAGCAATGCATTGCGTTGGGATCGATAATTAATTGCTGGGGCATGAAAATATTTGCTTTTGACGTATTGCTGCAAATGAGGATAGATAATGTCATTCGTCATGAGTCAGCTGTAGCAAGGTTATGAAACAAGTAGAGTATATGTGATCACATTCATGAATGACACACACAAATGGGTAAAAAAAATGAAAGTACTAGAACAGGTTTAATGATTAACTGCTTATAGCATATTAATTTCGTGAATAGTTTCTCCTAGAAAAAATTAAAAAAATGGATTATTAAGCTGAAAGAAGAAACGCATATTATGCTGAAAAGTAGTGATCTTCGAATTAACAGGTGATGAAATGTGTACTCAATATATATGTACTCTAGCTGTCCTTTCCAAAACCTTCAGTCATTATACCATGCGACATAAGACATACTGTCAAAACGAACTGCAACAAATACTTAAATAACTCCATAGCATTTCTTAACTAACAGTAAATATATAAACTTCATCATTATTCCCATCTGCAAAGAAACACTTAAAACTGGTGCATTTAGTGGCCATATAAAATTTATCACTATCATCACCTGTAACAAAAACTTCATTATTCATATCACCATAACTTCATTATTATCATCACCTGCAAAGAAAAATTTCATTATTCATATTACCATATTCTTCATCACTATTCATCATCATTCATTATCATCTGCAAAAAGACACTTCATTATTCATTATTCATATTACCATTTACTTCATACAACAATTCATAGTATAGAGTTCCTTATTTCTAGCGTATTTCATCACTAAAACTAAGATGTGTAGTTCTGTTTGACAGCCTGCATTAATCGCCTCGTATTCTGAAAGAAAAAATTAGTGAAGACTGCTATCATACGATGTGTATAGTATATTCATGTTAATGTTTGTTAATTCTGATCCATTTACTCTTCTTGACGAGGTATTGCATCTTTTATCATTCATTCCGAAGGTGAAATTCCCATTTCACAGTAATCCACTGTGGTTTGTTTCATTTATTTCTTTTACACGTTATAGCTTTCTGAAAATGATGAACAATGATTTATGTCTTGCATTTAAACCATATACCCATTAAATAAAAACTGGTTTCTAGTGATATAATTAAGCATACAGCATAGCGTGACGGAAAACGTAATATGTCAAAAACACAGACAGTGTGCAGGTACAAAAATGTACACAGAGTATCATAATGTAGTAGCAAAAAAATGTAAAATAGTCACGATGTTGAGATATCATATGGCAAAAATGTCAAAGTCAACTGGTGTTTGTTATATCTTAAAGATTTCAGTGCATACAAAGAAACAGGAAAACAATCATACATACATAAAAATGGAAATGTGCACGGTTTGATATATAACGACCAGAAATGACTTTCTTTGTGTTCAGCTTGTATGTTGTGTGGTTGATAGAGGCGAGAGTTGAAGACTTTAATGGAGAGAGAATTTGATAAAATTAGTATGTCACTAGATAGAATTGCATAATTGTTTATCTGGAAAAATGTGCACGGTCTGATGTGTAACGACAAGAAAAGCGACCTGCTAACCTTACCATGCCGGGCACTTGCCAAGAAAAAATATGATAATCATCAGTAAGTGTTCATATAAATATAATTGTATCATTGGTCATATAAAAGTCAGGAAAAGGCATTACAGTGTGATAAATCATAAAGTATGTTCATTCAATAAAGGGTTTAATATTGGAGACATGGTGATGGCCATTACTTTTTCTGGTTCTCAGAGTTTCGACGTGTACTACATCGGGGTGAGGAATGCTGCGAATTCTATATGGACCTGCGTATAGAAGCTCAAATTTACTACATCTACTCTTTCCTCTGTTAGATAAATAGTGTGTACGCACTAATATCTTCTGTCCAATGTCAAAGTCACGGCGTGTACAAACCTGTTTTTGCTGTCTTCTCCGGCGCTCTGCGGCACGTTTGATGTTGTTCAGCGCAATGTCAATTATTTCATGGTGTCGTAGTCGACGAGATGCAGGAAAGGATACTTATTCTTTAATTGTGTTAGGTGGTTCAACATTTTTCAGTATAACAGTCGGAGATAGCATAGTAGATTCATTTGGTATCGAGTTAATTACATCCTGGATTGAGAGTATGTGTGTGTCCCAATCAATATGTCTTTTATAGCAGTATATTCTACACAGTTTACCAATTTCTTTCATTAATCGTTCACAAGGGTTCGAAGAAGCATGATACTTGGATAAATAGATCGGAGAAGTGTTTCTTGTTCGTAACATACGTGTCCATATAGCACATCGAAATTGTGGTCCATTGTCAGAAATTACTTTCAATACATGCCCTACATGAAATAAAAAATGTTTTACAAATGCTTTCGAAACAGATTTAGCAGTAGCTTTGCGTAATGGAGTGAAGGTAACAAATTTTGAAGTGAGTTCAACAGCGACAAAGATGTAGCAAAAACATTTATTAGTTCTGGGAATCGGACCAAAAATGTCTACAGCGGCCATGTGTCTCAATTTAACAGGTACAATGGGATGTAACGGAGGAATATGTGAAGTCGTGTCTGACTTAGCTTTCTGGCAGATTTTACATGACGCTAAAACTCGTCGAATACGTTTCTCCATGTTGGTAAAATAACAGTTCTGTCTCAGTATTAGAAAACATTTTCTGACTCCATAATGTGCGTAACTTAAATGAGTATACCAAAGTAATTTGTTAACAAGCTCGTCAGGAAAGCATAGTAACCAGTTGTTGCTGTCAGGGTGAGAGCGGCGAAACAGAATATTATTGCGTACAGTGTAATGGTTTCTAATGGTAACATTATTCCTCTCTTGCCAAAGGTGTTTTATTTCTTTCCATACGTTGTCTTTACTCTGCTCTTGTGATATGTCTCGTAATGAAATTTTCAAATGCAACTTGTTGAATATACATGACGCTGAAATTTGCTTTGCAGAAGTTGGTTGCGATGTCTTGCTGATTGTTGCTGAGAGAACGGGATAGTGCGTCTGCTACAATATTTTGTGTACCGGGAATGTGAACAATTCTAAAATTAAATTCTTGTAAATAAAGTTTCCATCTGCTTAATCTGTCGTGTGTAAATTTACCGGAAAGTAAAAACTGTATAGCTCTATGATCTGTGTAAACGGTAGTGTGTCTTCCATGAAGAAAATGCCTAAATCTCGTAAATGCCCATACAGCACATAATGTTTCAAGTTCTGTAACAGAATAATTCGTTCAGCAGGTGACAGAATGCGACTCGCAAAGGCGATGCTTTTAATTACTGTAGTACCATCTTCTTCAATTTCCTGAAAAATGTGTACGCCTAAAGCAGTATTAGAAATGTCGGTAGCAATGGAAAAACTTCTAGTAAGATCTGGATGTGATAAAAGTGGTGCATTCAACAAAACTTCTTTCAGATTCACAAATTCAGAATGTGCTTGGCTATCCCAGGATCAAATAGTGTTTTTACCCGTCAATTGACATAATCTAGGGGTGTCTAAAGCAGAGTAATGAATAAATTTACGAGAAAAGTTAATTAAACCCAAAAAGCTGCGTAGTTGTTTCTTCGTCGTAGGAACAGTAATGTCACGTAAAGCTTGAAGGTTTTCCGGGTCAGGCGCAATGCCTTCTACTGAAATTACATGTGCAAGAAATTCTATAGAAGTTTTGCCAAAGTGCGATTTGCTAAGATTAACTGTGAGTCCTTGTGCACGTAAAGTTCATAACAGTTGTTCAAGAATCAGATTGTGTTCAGACCAGTAAGCTTCTGCAATAAGAATGTCGTCTACATACTTTGTGAATCTGTCTTTAAGTTCTGTCGGAAGTATACTATTCAAACCGCGAATAAATGCTGCTGAAGAAATAGTTAAACCGAACGGTAATTTACAAAACTGAGAACAGTCACCAAAACTGAGAAAAGCTGTGTACTTTCTGCAGTTCGGATGGAGCTGAATTTGCCAAAATCCCGATTTCAAATCTAACGTGGAATAAATAGCAGTACCATGAAATTTCTGTAGAAGTTCTTCTAGTGTCTGTGGGCGATCTGTTTCATTAATAATAATGTCACTGATGTAACGTGAATCAAGTACGAGACGAAGTGAACCATCCTTTTTCTTAACAATATGGAGTGGGTTTACGTACGGACTAACTGCCGGTTCAATAATGCCTTGGTCAAGCATAGCTTGCAATTCTTTCTTAACTTGTTCTCTGTGAATATACGGAATGGGATAATGTTTGGCTTTAAATGTGTCGTGCTGTTTAACTTGAAATTCATACATAAAACCGGACATAGTACCAGGGACGTTGTCAAAAACTGGAGCTTGCTATAAAAGAATTTTGCGTAGTTGCGTGCGTTCATCGTCTGTATTTGCACTGCTCTGTTTAACTTTATCAGAAATCATTTGTATAACGTCATAGTCGGCTTCGTCTGGAGTATTATAGTTGTGTACGTACGTATCTGTGAACAATGTGGAATGACAGTCTATGTTACGTGATGCGGAAATGACCTCTGTACGATTAATTGTTTGTTCTTCTACAGATAAAGAGTGCTGAAATTCTAAAGCCAGTTGTACATTTTCATTCTTTAACATTAAATAGGAGTTTTCAAAGTCAATAATTGCGTCGTGTTGTACCAGAAAATTCGTACCTAAAATAACGTCTGTTGTCAATAAGGGAACAATTCAAAAATTTGAAGGAAATGTATGACCCGCAATACAAAATGATAAATGTGTCTGTAATTTTACATCTACTCCTTTACCAGATACTGCTCCCTTTACTTTAGTTTTGCCTAATGGTAACGTAGGATAGGTATTCTCTTTGTTACATTCGTTGAAAGTTTCCTCATTTATAACTGACATAGGTGATCCAGAATCGATTACTGCTGAAAATTTGGATGATCCAATCTTTTCCTCAATGACAGGGTGGGAAATGGTTTTTTGAATAACTGGTCTTTCCTGCAAGAGAGTGTCTCGGATGTCGTCAAAAGTAATAA
The DNA here is from genome assembly GCF_021461385.2 of Schistocerca piceifrons. NCBI lineage: Eukaryota > Metazoa > Arthropoda > Insecta > Orthoptera > Acrididae > Schistocerca > Schistocerca piceifrons. The sequence continues at coordinate 685,373,744 of NC_060139.1, read as the reverse complement.
CATTTTCGTGAACGAGATTCTGCGTGTCAAAAGTATTGCTTGCGTTGCTGGAAGATGCAACCTGTACTATATCTAGTCAAATTCTATCTGACGTGCTATCATTTGCGGGAGGATGCTGTGGCATTTCCACTATTTGTACTGTTGTGTCATTTCTTCCTGACGTATTACCTTCGGGATGATATCTACTGTCTGATTCATTCACGATAATATGTTGTTGCGGATGATTTTGCTGCTGATAAGACCGACTGTTATTAAACGTACGCTGAAAATTGTGACCATTATTTTTACGTCTGTCATCATAGTCATTGCCATATGGCGCGTTGCGATAGGAATTGAAATGACGTGTTTTCTGTACGTACTGATTTCCTTGTTGCTGTGCGTTACTATTTGTTGGAGCTGAGTCTATACGTGCACGGGGCGAAACATTAAAGCTTTGTTGACCCTGCAGACTGCATTGTTAGTTAGGTATGCTAACTGGCTGGTTTTGATGCTGTTGTTGAGAAAAACCTCTATTGTTACCAAAATGCGGTTCCTGTTGCTGATAATTTTGACGATACTGATAATTAAAATTTTTTCTGTTATTAAAATTACGCAGGTAGTTGTCATTTCGAGAGTGTCTAAAGAAAACTGTCACTTTCGGTAAAACTTGTCGTATCAGGTTTTCTTTACTCATCCTTAATCCTAGATAGATCGATAGTTGAAGAGCTGTTTTGATAGATATAAAGGATAGTAAAAGAGAAGGCAGCAGTGCAGAAAACTAAAGATGAAATAGCACTATTACGGCTCGGGGCCCTGTGCACGCTACGGCACATATTCATCAAAGTGTAATGAATCCCCTGAGGTCAGTTACGCGCTACAAATAAATTTTAGTTTCTGCGTTACAGGCAATGGCAGTGAAAATTCAAAAGCAAGTTGTTGTATCCAATCCAATTCTAGTTTTCTGCGTTCTGTCATTTTTAAATACTTTAAATTTTCTCAAGGATAGAAAGTGCTTGTAATCAAAATTATCGTCTCTGTACGTCTGAACAGGTTCAGGATTGTATGAGAATCTATTTGTCTGTGACTGTTTGGAATCTAACTCACATGCTCTCTGTAAATTACCTAAATTATACTGGCTGTGTGAGTCTGACAAATGTTCGCAAAGTGGCGTATGCTGTGATGTGTTAAAGGCTGAAACATTTTTCATTTCTGTCACTTCTTGCTGTAAAGTTGACAATTTTCTACATAATGTATTATTGGACGCACCTATCTCACTGAGTGTCTGCTGTAAATTTTGGAATTCAGGTGTTTGATTAAACGAAATCGGTGAAGTATCGTCTGGTTTGGTGTCATTATTACTTTCGATAACGTCAATACAACTGGCCAATTCATCATATCTTTTAGTCAGTGCTTTTACCTGACCATCCTTTTTATTATCACAAGCATTAATTTGTTTTTGTATTTTACGTATGGTTTCGTTCAATTTTTTAACGCCTGCTTTGATGGCATTGGGATCCAGTATTAGTTCCAACTTTTCAAGTCTGTTGGTCATTGTCTGAAACTCTAATGTGTGTGTGTCTGTTTTTGATTTAAGATCGTAAATTTCATCACGCAATTCGGTGTTCAACTGTTTGATAGCATTAATTCCGTCTGATACTGTAGCAATATTGTTGTCTACGTATGTTTTTGCTTTCGTAAACAATTTACGTTTATCTTCCTGTCTCTGTGCAGTAATTGTTTCCATGACTTGTTGCTTTACTTTATTCTGTTCCTGTATAAATTTACGGTAACGCGTTTCACTGTTTTGTAGGTGGTGATTAAAACGTTCGTCAATTTGGCTATTGTGTTGGTCAAAGTTCGCGTCTTCTTTCGCATCCAGTGTACGTGAAAGTTCTGCTGACATTGGTTTAAACTCGTCGCGTAACCGTGTTGCGTTTTCAGAGCATTGTTTAGCGACTGCACTAATTTCATCTCTAAGTATTTTAGTTGTGGCTGCATGTGTATTATTTAACTCTTGTGCCACAGATCTAATTTTTTCACTACTGTTCCTAGCACAAGTCTTAATCTCCTCACGCATTTGCAAGGCAACGGCTGCAATCTGTTCATTAATCTGTTTGACGTTCTCATTAATTTGTTCGATCGACCTGTCTTGTTTTTCATTTAGTTGTTTGAGATTTTCATTATTTTCATTAATTTGTTGTTTGAGATTTTCACTATTTTCATTAATTTGTTGTTTGAGATTTTCACTAAGTTGTTTGTGATTGTTGTCTTGTTCTTTCTTCGACTGTTTGAAATTTTCATTAAGTTGTAGCATTAGCCAAAAATAGCTACTGTATACTCTGTGCTGTGTGATGCTGTATCTGCTTTTGTCGCGTTTTGTGTAACCATTTGGTCATTCTCTGATTCTTGAACAGGTTCGCCACTTGGATGAGTATTATTAGTCACTACCTCGGAATCAAATAAATCTGACGTATTTTGAGTACACTGTTCATTTTCGTTAGAAACATTTATCTGTTCGCTACGTAAATTTTGCAAATCGGGTGTGTCAAGCTGGGCAGCGTTCATTGTAATGGACGTGCCTTGTCATCATTTGCCGTTAAATTAAAGTGTGGACACTATTGAATTTGTTTGCTCATCATTAGCATTAAAATCATTACTAGTGATCGGTACGCACTGATTGTCTGTATTTAGACGATTATCACTATTACACTGTTTGTCGCAATTATTATCGCTCAAATTATTTGAGTCGGCTATTTCACTCACTGCTTCACTCACTTACTGCTACAGCTACACATTTCGTACTGCAGTCAACACTGCTCTTTGGTCTCAGATTCTCTTATAGCTTACATATCGCAGGCAGCACATACCTCTTACAATATTACACCCGGATTCACGGCAATATACGGCTTTTCTTTTTGAAGGCAGATCATATCAGTTCCAAGTTTTACCTTTTTGACTTAATATATCAGTGTCAACTTTCATTAGGGCATTATATTCTGCTTTGGGTCAGCAATCATTACAAAAGATTATTTTATATGTAGATGATATTTTGGTAGCCACTAAAACGTGGGAAGAACACGTAACGATATTACGGGAGTTGTTTGACCTTTTCATTGACAGAGGAATTACTTTAAAATTATCTAAGTCTTACTTTGGAAAGGAGGAAGTGAGATTTTTGGGGCATATAGTGGACAGTAAAAGTATTAGACCAGATCCGGCACGTATTGAAGCTATTGCTCAATGCCCGAGTCCCAGAAATCGGAAACAACTGAAATCATTCTTAGAAATGGTAGGATTTCTGAGAAGATTTCTTCCAGTGCGGGATATTGTTAATCCTAAATTACTGGATTTATTAAAAGAGAAATCAGTATGGCTATGGGGAAAAGAGGTAGAGGAAGTTATTAATAAGATAATAGGAGCGTCAACAGAAGCTAAAATGTTATACCATCCAGATTTCAATCAGGACTTTTGTATGTGTACGGATGCCTCTGATTATGGTGTATCTTGCGTAATATTCCAAGGTGATCTGACCAATGAAAAGGGCTTATATCAGCCTATTGGATTCGCTAGTAGAACTTTAAATAAACATGGAAGAAATTATTTTGTAACCGAGAAGGAAGCTCTCGCAGTGGTATGGGGTTTTCAAAGATTTAGAGGATTATTAATGGGAAGAAAAACAATTGTATATACTGATCATCAGGCTTCAACCTTTTTGAACAATTGTCGGTCACTTCACCGTAGATTATTACGTTGGGTATTATGCTTGCAAGAATTTCAGTACCAAATTGGGTATATAAAAGGATCTCAAAATGTAGTTTCGGATGCTTTGTCGAGACTTCCAGTAGGAATGGAGAATATTAACATTGTAGAAGAACCAGGAACAAATTACCATGTTTATTTCCTTTTAACTCAGGAGAACGAACGTAAGGTTAAACGGATGGTAACTGCTATTAGATGCAATCAAAGAAATGACGATCAATATAGGGACCTTATACAAAACCTTAAAAATGGAGACGAAACAGTTAACACTCGGGGTGCGTGGTTATATTTCAACGACTTGTTGTATAGGAAAGCACAGAGGGATCACCAGAGATGGAAAATCTGCATTCCGAAAACTGTTGTGTACCAATTAATTACTTATGTTCATGAAGGTTACAGGCATTTTGGAATTCATAAATGTATTAAACATCTAACGAAGTATTATTATTTCAAAAATATGTCCCGTATTGTGAGAAGTATTACTAGGACTTGTGAAACCTGTCAAAAGGTTAAAGTTAATGACAAATCCAAGCGTTATAAATTAGATGCTGTAATTCCTCGAGGTCTGTGGGATCTACTATCACTAGATTTTTTCGGCCCTCTGCCTCGTAGTTCAGGAGGATTTACTTACGTGTTTGTTGTAATGGAATGTTGGTCCAAACATGTAAAGCTATATAATTTGAAACGAGCGAATACAGCAAGCGCTATACGCTGCCTTACTCGGAATTACTTTGTTGACTGGGGCATTCCTAAACGACTTATGTCTGACAACGGTAGTGCCTTTATCAGTCAAAAGTTTCAAGATATGATAAAACAATATGGAATCAAACATATCTTAATTTCGAAATATCACCCTCAAAGTAATTTAGTAGAAAGAGTCATGAAAGTATTAGGACGATTATGTAGAACCTATTGTGCATATAAACATACTCGGTAGGCCAGACTAACGCCTGAATTCGAAAAGATATTAAATGAATTGCCTCCTCTAACGACGGGATTATCACCTATAGAAATTTTAGGAAAACGAATTATAGGTGAGCCTTTACTAGCTGCTCTACCTTGGCCACCAGTAAATGAGATCCAACGATGCATTCCAAACGAAAAAATTCGCGAACAGATCGTTAAAACTGCTGAACGGAGAATTAAAAGATATAATCAAAAGGCTATAGAACCCTCATTTGTGGTAGGAGATCTTGTATTAGTACGATCTCATCCTAAAAGTCCGAAGATCAATAAGGAATGTAGAAAATTCTTCTTTATCTTTGAAGCTCCATATGTTGTACATAAGATTGTACATCCCAAAGCGTTACTTCTTATGGAACCTTCATCAGGTGTAATTAAAGGATTATATAGTCTCGAGCAAATTAAACCCTTTTTTCCTAAATAAGTTAATATTTAGTATATGTTACATATGGACGAACGTTCATAGGTTATTCATGTGAAGTTTTTCGTGATAGTTACGTGTTATTTTAAAGAAATGACAGGAAGTTTAAACGAGTGTTCTACAACACTCTACCGGTACTTCAAAAATGGAAAGATAACTAAATGGAATTTATATGGAAGAAAGTTTTGTTATTAGGTCGGAAGGAATATGGTATATATTATATTTACTCGGATAGTAGGAACCAAAGGGGATGGTTATTAATTTTAGGGACCATGGGCGTCCAGAGCTATATGGCTCACGAGAAAATAGCAGAGTGCCTTTAATAGAGATTTGTAATAGTGTTAATGTAGAACACACCAAACGGGGCTCTCTCGCTTGTTTCTCCTAAATAAATTGCCATTACCCAACAAAGTGTCCGAAGGTACAGAAAGCCACGCCGAGATTCTAAAGAAACTTTGCTTTATTTCTTCTTGACCTCAGGCATAAATAAAGCATTAGGGAAAAGAACGACGTATAGTAAATTGTACTATTAGTTACTGTGAGAAACTTATTAGTAACATACATCTTAGAAAGGATAACTCTAGTAAATGACTAAAACTGAAACTAACCTATCACAATTTGAACGATCTGTCCTAATCTAACAACGTTAAAGAACGTACTAAATTATTATTTACCAGCAACTATTAAATGAAAAGGAGTAATCTCTATATATTCGATTGTGAATTACCATAATAGCACAATTATAAGTAAATGGCAAATAGTCACAACAATATTGTCATAAAAAGATTGAATCTATCTAAGAGCAAGGACTTTAGATTACGGAAAATGTGAGAAAAAAGTATAATATTAACAGTTAAATATTGTATATAGAAGAAGTTTTATTTTCGGTTAAAACCTGACAAACTGAGCTTGTGGGTGGGGTATGTAGTGGGACGCGAAATTGAAGCGTCACCCATCCACTAGTGTCAGCCCAGTTTGCAGGTGAATATAAATTTAATTTAGTGGTTTGTTTATGTATTTTTGTAATATTTGTAATAGTTGTAAATTGTCTAAAGTTTTGTGTTTAATTTTTTATGTTTCATGTACGGAGAGGGTGGCGCAACGAACGGAGACGGCATCTTCACTGCCGGGGCCAAAGAGAAAATTGCTGGCCACTATACGTCGCGGGTCGACAGCCAAAGAGCAACGGAAGATCCTGAAACCGAGTTGTTGCGTCGTGCTTCTAAAAACTGGAAAAATAAGAATTTGTAATGTTTCTAAAACAGTGATGTCATAGAAAGTTAATCACGTTGTAAATGTTCAGTCCCATCTTGTCATGGCTCAGGTTCACGTCTACATGTAAGAAGATAATAAACTAGTGGATACTGCTAAAGTTCAAATACGTGTTCCGAGAATTTATTTATGAAGAATTATGTGAATGAATTGATTATTAATTTTGACAACGTTCATCGCGACTTTGAATCTGGAAAGTTTATCAATGTGGATCTAATATTTGTTAAATCAGATAACTTGCATTAATATAATTTCTGAGAAGAAACAAACGACATCTAAATTGGAAAAATTTTGCGCAAAACCATTGGACTGAGTGACGTAATTCTGCGCATACGACTCAAATGATGATGTTTTACAGTTTCGTTCAAGAACCATTCAGAGACAATTAAAAACGAATTTAAATAATTTTGAAGTGTGTTGTAACTGACGTAGGTGACGAAGTCTGCACATGGTCATAGGTCAAAAGAAAACCATTTATACAAAACTTGCGTCGTTACACTACACCTGTCACCGTAGCGGTCACGCGGTTCCAGACTGTAGCGCCTAGAACCGCTCGGCCACTCTCCGGCCGGCGTGAAAGATAAAGCTGTAGTTTGGTTGTATATCCAGCCCTCAGTTATTGCTCAGTGGCGTATGGCAGACGCCAGAAGTAATGTTCCTCTAATTCTTTTGAGCAGTGTATAATGTGGACGAATCTGGTATCTATTTTTCAGCTACAATGCACCATTACATGTTAACAACATAACAAGAAATGGAACAAAGATGTTGACAGTTTCAATGTTTCAACAATGCACAACGATCATTCTAGGGGACAATACGCAGAAACTAAATAGATGGACCATCAGCTACTCTTTGAATTACTAGATTTTGATGGCGAAGTTGGGCATCTATAAGCGTTAAAAATGAAATTCATGCCATAAAATTGTATTAAGTACTAATGTTAATTAGCGACCCTCCCCGGTAGCCACGTATTCGGGTAGGCGTGCCCGCCCAGGTTCTAATCCGCCTGCCACGTATACAGTGAGGGCCGGTGCGCTCATCAGCCAGGATGAGGTTTCCGGCGGTTCCCTACGTTCGACTAGGTGGTTACCGGGCTCGTCCCGCCTCAGTTACACGATTTGCAGACGTTTAGAAACCTTCTCACAGCTTCGCACAAAACGTAAACAAGTGAAACACACAATTTTCTCCTCGTAGTGGAAGCGGTGGTGACAGAAAAGGCTTCCGGCCACACTCTACCAGTAATACAGCAGTATTTAACGTACAGACCCCGTGGATATACAGGTCCAGTAAAATATATTAAAACTGTCTTAGCGCCCGCTGTTCGGCTCTCGTCGATTGTATGACCTGGAGAGAGTTTTTTCGTTTTTATTTAATAGAATTTTATGTTGTTCACAAATTGCAGCATCTTCTAAGCTTTTCACGTTAATTAAGGCTGTACAAGAAAGGATTTCCTCAAATAAACGTCTGACCAAAAAGATAGTTTTAATTAATCATGTCTTTTGCGTCCTTGTGAGGACATTTTCAAAGCAACTTTCATCCTGCAGCAAATATCTCTTTATCTAAATGACAAGTGAACTACCAATTTTCATGAATTAAGCTTTATATTTTTTTTAATGTAACGAAATATTTTGTCAAAAATTTTCATCCCGTTGCGCTTCCTTAGGGTTTGAATTTTCAGAAGCACTGAAAGACGTATTTTTGTATTTCCTTCCGAGAAGTAAATCATTACTGTCATAGATGTAGCCTTAAAATTCTTTAGTAGTTCCTTAGTAATTATTTATTTTGGAAAAACTTTTACGCAACATTTTATCTCCTTAGTGATTGAATTTCCAAAAATGCTGAAATATGTGTTTCTTGTCTTCTGACTGAGGAACCAAATATCAGTTTCCTTAGTTATAACTTCAGAATTCCCTTAATAGCGATATACTTTCAAAAAGCCTTTCATCCCCCATTTCACTCCCTTGGCAGTGCGATTTGTGTAAAAGCCACACCCTATTCTAACTTCAAATTCTATCCTTAGCGATCTGGGTTGGATGGTGAAGAGTCAGTGAATGCCCCATTTCACCCCCTTAAGGGTTGACTTTGCAAACAAAGTGAAACACGTATTTTTCAACTTTAATCGAGAAGCCGAACTCCAATTTTCAAACATTTAGGTTTAGAAATGCCTTCTTTCTATCTTTCTTTTTTTTTTTTTTTTTTTTTTTTTTGTCAATAGTCTACTGACTGGTTTGAAGCGGCCCGCCACGAATTCCTTTCCTGTGCTAACCTCTTCATCTCAGAGTAGCACTTGCAACCTACGTCCTCAATTATTTGCTTGACGTATTCCAATCTCTGTCTTCCTCTACAGTTTTTGCCCTCTACAGCTCTCTCTAGTACCATGGAAGTCATTCCCTCATGTCTTAGCAGATGTCCTATCATCCTGTCCCTTCTCCTTCGTAATGTTTTCCACATATTCCTTTCCTCTCCGATTCTACGAACAACCTCCTTATTACTTACCTTATCAGTCCACCTAATTTTCAACATTCGTCTATAGCACCACATCTCAAATGCTTCTATTCTCCGGTTTTCCCACAGTCCATGTTTCACTACCATACAATGCTGTACTCCAGACGTACATCCTCAGAAATTTCTTCCTCAAATTACGGCCGGTATTTGAAATTAGTAGACTTCTCTTGGCCAGAAATGCCTTTTTTGCCATAGCGAGTCTGCTTTTGATGTCCTCCTTGCTCCGTCCGTCATTGGTTATTTTACTGCCTGGGTAGCAAAATTCCTTAACTTCATTGACTTCGTGACCATCAATCCTGATGTTAAGTTTCTCGCTGATCTCATTTCTACTACTTCTCATTACCTTCGTCTTTCTCCGATTTACTCTCAAACCATACTGTGTACTCATTAGACTGTTCATTCCGTTCAGCAGATCATTTAATTCTTCTTCACTTTCACTCAGGATAGCAATGTCATCAGCGAATCGTATCATTGATATCCTTTCACCTTGTATTTTAATTCCAGTTCTGAACCTTTCTTTTATTTCCATCATTGCTTCCTCGATGTACAGATTGAAGAGTAGGGGCGAAAGGCTACAGCCTTGTCTTACACTCTTCTTAATACGAGCACTTCGTTCTTGATCGTCCACTCTTATTATTCCCTCTTGGTTGTTGTACATATTGTATATGACCCGTCTCTCCCTACAGCTTACCCCTACTTTTTTCAGAATCTCGAATAGCTTGCACCATTTTATATTGTCGAACGCTTTTTCCAGGTCGACAAATCCTTTGAAAGTGTCTTGATTTTTCTTTAGCCTTGCTTCCATTATTAGCCGTAACGTCAGAATTGCCTCTCTCGTCCCTTTACTTTTCCTAAAGCCAAACTGATCGTCACCTAGCGCATTCTCAATTTTCTTTTCCATTCTTCTGTATATTATTCTTGTAAGCAGCTTCGATGCATGAGCTGTTAAGCTGATTGTGTGATAATTCTCGCACTTGTCAGCTCATGCCGTCTTCGGAATTGTGTGGATGATGCTTTTCCGAAAGTCAGATGGTATATCGCCAGACTCATATATTCTACACACCAACGTGAATAGTCGTTTTGTTGCCACTTCCCCCAATGATTTCAGAAATTCTGATGGAATGTTATCTATCCCTTGTGCCTTATTTGACCGTAAGTCCTCCAAAGCTCTTTTAATTTCCGATTCTAATAGTGGATCCCCTATCTCTTCTAAATCGACTCCTGTTTCTACTTCTATCACATCAGACAAATCTTCACCCTCATAGAGGCTTTCAATGTATTCTTTCCACCTATCTGCTCTCTCCTCTGCATTTAACAGTGGAATTCCCGTTGCACTCTTAATGTTACCACCGTTGCTTTTAATGTCAGCAAAGGTTGTTTTGACTTTCCTGTCCTTCCGATAATGATATCTTTTTCGATGTCTTCACATTTTTCCTGCAGCCATTTCGCCTTAGCTTCCCTGCACTTCCTATTTATTTCATTCCTCATCGACTTGTATTTCTGTATTCCTGATTTTCCGGGAACATGTTTGTACTTCCTCCTTTCATCAATCAACTGAAATATTTCTACTGTTACCCATGGTTTCTTCGCAGCTACCTTCTTTGTACCTATGTTTTCCTTCCCAACTTCTGTGATGGCCCTTTTTAGAGATGTCCATTCCTCTTCAACTGTACTGCCTACTGCGCGGTTCCTTATTGCTGTATCTATAGCGTTAGAGAACTTCAAACGTATCTCGTCATTCCTTAGTACTTCCGTATCCCACTTCTTTGCGTATTGATTCTTCCTGACTAATGTATTGAACTTCAGCCTACTCTTCACCACTACTATATTGTGGACTAAGTCTATATCTGCTCCTGGGTACGCCTTACAATCCAGTATCTGATTTCGGAATCTCTGTCTGACCATGATGTAATCTAATTGAAATCTTCCCGTATCTCCCGGCCTTTTCCAAGTATACCTCCTCCTCTTGTGATTATTGAACGGGGTATTCGCTATTACTAGCTGAAACTTGTTACAGAACTCAAATAGTCTTTCTCCCCTTTCATTCCTTGTCCCAAGCCCATGTTCTCCTGTAACCTTTTCTTCTACTCCTTCCCGTACAACTGCATTCCAGTCGCCCATGACTATTAGATTTTCGTCCCCCTTTACATACTTCATTACCCTTTCAATATCCTCATACACTTTCTCTGTCTGTTCATCTTCAGCTTGCGAAGTCGGCATGTATACCTGAACTATCGTTGTTGGTGTTGGTCTGCTATCGATTCTGATTAGGAGAACCCTGTCACTGAACTGTTCACAGTAACACAGCCCTACCTTCCTATTTATAACGAATCCTACACCTGTTATACCATTTTCTGCTGCTGTTGATATTACCCGATACTCATCTGACCAGAAATCCTTGTCTTCCTTCCACTTCACTTCACTGACCCCTACTATATCTAGATTCAGCCTTTGTATTTGCCTTTTCAGATTTTCTAGTTTCGTTCAAGCTTCTGACTTTGCACGCCCCGACTCGTAGAACGTTATCCTTCCGTTGATTATTCAATCTTTTTCTCATGGTAACCTCCCCCTTGGCAGTCCCCTCCCGGAAATCCGAATGGGGGACTATTCCGGAATCTTTTGCCAATGGAGAGATCATCATGATATTTCTTCAAATACAGGCCACATGTCCTGTGGATACACGTTACGTGTCTTTAACGCAGTGGTTTCCATTGCCTTCTGCATCCTCATGTCGTTGATCATTGCTGATTCTTCCGCCTTTAGTGGCAATTTCCCACCCCTGGGACAAGAGAGTGCCCCGAACCTCTATCCGCTCCTCCGCCCTCTTTGACAAGGCCGTTGGCAGAATGAGGCTGACTTCTTATGCCGAAAGTCTTCGGCCGCCAATGCTGATTATTTATCAAAATTTAGGCAGTTGTGGGAATCGAACCCGGGGCCGAAGACGTTTTGATTATGAATCAAAGACGCTACCCCTAGACCTCATTGCCTTCGCGACGGAGTATTTCCATAAAAATTTTCATGCCCATAGGGGTTGAATTTCCAAAAGCAGTGAAACGTGTATTTTTCATTTCCAACTGAGAAGCCAAATTTAAATTTTCATAGAATTAAATTTAAAATCCTTTCATAATAAAATATTTTCATCAAAAGTCTCATCGTGCATTTACCCCCTTAGGGGTTTAATTTGCAAAAACACTAAAAGTTTATTTTTTATTTGTGACCAAGAAGTCAAGTATCAGTGTCCATAGATGTAGCTTTAAAAATATTTTATTAGTTCATTAATTAAGATATATTTTCGAAAGAAAGCCATCACTCCATCATTTAACCGTGCAAAGCGTTAAATTGTCAAAAATGTTGAACCACGTATTTCTTTATTACTCACCGAGAAACCAAATCCCAATTTTCATAGGTCTAATTTTAAATTGCAGTAATGGCGACATTTTGCAAACCGAATCTTCATGGCCTGCTTCACCCCTTAGGGTCGGAATTTGGAAAAATTCCTTCTTAAACATAGCCTACAGCATAAGATCCACACCTTCTCCAAACTCCAAGTTCCTATCCTTAGCGGTTTGGTCTGAGTGATGGGTCAGTCAGTCAGACAGGATATTGCCACATCAAAAATAGTTTAGCATCACCTCAGGTTCCAGAACACCTGAAGACATTCGCTGACTGTGCTTATTGTATCACAGACACAATCCCTGTCACTAAGCCCGCCCAAAGATGTAAACATACATTCTTGATCAGCTCCTATTGTACGGAGGGGGTCCGACAGCCGATCAGTTCCAGTCATTTCACCAGGAAGAGGGTACACGACTCGTGTTGTTTATTGTTGAACCAGGCCTAGACGGCCATTACCGCATTGTTACTTTGAGCAAGGAAGGGCTCTCAACAAGGCGTCTCAGAGTGAACCTGAGCGATATTGTTCGGACACGGAGGAGATAAAGAGAGACAGGAGCTGTCGTTGACACACCTCGCTAAGGCCGCCCAAGGGCTACTACTGCAATGGATGACCGCTACCTACGGATTATGGCTCGGAGGAACCCTGACAGAAACGCCACCATGTTTAATAATGCTTTTCGTGCAGCCACAGGACGTCGTGTTGCGACTCAAACTGTGCGCAATAGGCTGCATGATGCGCAACTTCAATCCCGATGTCCATGGCGAGGTCCATCTTTGCAACCACGACACCATGCAGCGCGGTACACATGGGCCCAAAAACATGCCAAATGGACACCACTCTGATGGGTCTACGCCAAATCGCCGTTGAGGACCAACAGTGCGTTGATGAACTTGTGGATAGTATGCCACGACGAATACAGGCATGCATCAATGCAAGAGGCCGTGCTGCTGGGTATTAGAGGGGGGGGGGGGGTGTTGTGGGCGCACGACAGCAAGGTCTTCAGCGCTGCTGGGTATTAGAGGTAACGGTGTGTACAGCAGTCTGCACCACCACCTCTGAAGGTCTCGCTGTACGGTGGTACAATATGCAATGTGTGGATTTCATGAGCAATAAAAAGTGCGGAACTGATATTTATGTTGAGCTCCATTCTAATTTTCTGTACAGTTTCCGGAACTTTCGGAATCGAGGTAGTGAGAAAATTTTTTGATGTGTGTATATAGAGATGCAAGCTGCACTTAAAAATTCACAGAATAATTTACAGTGCATGCATGGCTACAGTACAGTACGGACAATTCAGCATGGCATACTGAACCGCTGTTTGAGCAGGTAACTTATGCTGGCTTTGGGAACAGCGGTGTAAAGGCGAGGTGCCTCTCCCTGGGTTCTCCGACCGTGCAGCAAGCAACGCCAGCCGCAGAGAAGTTGGTGCTTTCGTCGCGGTAACACGTTTACGTCAGGTCAGCAGAGTTTCAGTAATGGCATAAATTCACCTCGTGGGCACCTAGTTAGCGCGGCGCGGCGCAGTTTGGCCCTGCCATGTCACCTAGTGGGCTGCTCCTATCTCTGCGGCTAACAGGCAATATACGCTCATCAAAGTCTCGGTGCCACCTCGTCGCGCCAGATATAACGAAACCTTATGTGAAAACTTGCTGCAAGAGACTAGTAACGTCGCTAGTGGTTCGTGAAAGCAGTCCCGTGCATACAAAGCCACATGCCTTCTTACGCCGTGGTCGTACAGTTAACTTTCAAACGGTAAGGCAATCATACGCGCAGTACCTTCGCTCACTCTGTACACAAATTGATACATAGCGGAAGGTGAGTGAGTGTACAGGACTGATGGCGAGCCACATATTTAACAATAATCTACAACTGATTTTTTAAAAAGTAAACATTAAAAATGATGAAACTTCCTGGCGGATTAAACCTGTGTGCCCGACCGAGACTCGAACTCGGGACCTTTGCCTTTCGCGAAAGGCCAAGGTCCCGAGTTCGAGTCTCGGTCGGGCACACAGGTTTAATCTGCCAGGAAGTTTCATATCAGCGCACACTCCGCTGCAGAGTGAAAATCTCATTCTGGATATAAACAAAATGTATAACTAAGAGAGATTCTTAAATGCTGTTTAACAATAACAAACTCTATCAGACTAAAACTACAGAGTATAGTTCCAGTTAGCTATCCTGCTAGATTGTAGATGTACACATGCCATCTACTACATATAATCGGGCCAACATATCATGCCAATCAACGCAGTATTGAGGTTTCGTCAATGTAGGCACGTATTGAGGCATTGAGGAGTTCTGCCGTGTGCACAGCGTGAGTGCTGTCCACCTCGCAAAGCGCCGTTGGAGACACCGCTTTTTCCGTGTTCCAGATAGGAAAATATCCAGGTGGATAAAAGAATGGCCTGGGACAGGTTCTGTAACCAGTGTGATGCTGAGCGACCTAAGTATCAGTTCCAGCCGGAGAAAGTATCCAATGATTTCGTGCAGTCTGCAACGAAGCCCACAGCGATCTGTCACTCGCCATTCCATAACATTACAGATTCCTCGCATGTCTTTTCGGAGGAATGTAAACAGGGATTTAAGGTCAGCCTTGTAAGCAACAAGTGGCATGAAAGTTACTACCGGGAGATACGGTGAGTAGGTGCAATTTCTGCAAAGCATTAGGCAGAACTAACCAGGACATCTAGTGATGTCTTAAGAGGTAAGCTTACATCAGAACTGGTTTGTAAATAAGAGAAGCCTTCTGTTATTGCTGAAACACATAGCCGACGTGCACTCATAATATGAAAGCCGCAACTCGAGAATTTACGGAGGTTATTTGTTAAGAAGTTAATGAGAACGTAATGAGAACTTCCCACAGACATCTTCAGTAATACATCGTGAAGAATGGAAGCCATTTGTGCGATATACATTTTAAAAATGAACTTGTATTAGCATTTACAGTAACAGCAATGGTTCAAATGGCTCTAAGCACTATGGGACTTAACATCTTAGGTCATCAGTCCCCTAGAACTTAGAACTACTTAAACCTAACTAACCTAAGGACATCACACACATCCATGCCCGAGGTAGGATTCGAACCTGCGACCGTAGCAGTCCCGCGGTTCCAGACTGCAGCGCCTAGAACCGCATGGCCACCACGGCCGGCAGTAACAACAATGAGCGTAGAACAATTATCAGTATTTTATACTGGTGTAAATGTTCGCTGAATCTCGTAATAATCAAATGAAATTGTACAGTTTTTCGGAGGCCACCACGTATAATGGAAATAAGAAATTAATTTAGGAAGGTATAAAACATGGAATTACACCACTGCCTCACAAACAAGCAACTCTAATTAATAATTTTTCATGAGAGTAAAAATAGCCTTGTGTACGAGACCAGCCACTGCAACAGGTTAATTACAGAAGTTGTAAAAAAAATTCAACAGAGAATTTCATCAACAGAATGGTAAAGGGCGGAACTGCAACCTAAGGAACTGTAATTGATGACACAATGGAAATATATATTAAGCAATAGGTTTACTTCTAATTGCAACCGATCAGAATGTAACTGTCGCGGGAGGAATCCAACCACATTCCTCTATTGCCTCGTCGTCGACATAAGGACGTCCGCATCTTAAATTCAGTGAGCGTCTCTCGGCACCAATGCAAACACTCACGGTGAGCCTCACGAGCACAACTTGGCACTAGACAAGGGCGATGAAGAAGCGTCACAGAGCAGATACGGGAGGCAAGAAATCCGGGAAACTCCCAGTCAACTTGCACTCCAGTTGCTGTGGTGCAGTTGGAGATGTTCAAATTATAAGCAATATATTTTCAGATGCTTAGCAACGGTAGCTCAACTACATACCTAGGAATTACAGTTACAAACAACTTAAATTGGAAAGAACACATAGAAAATGTTGTGGGGAGGGCGAACCAGAGACCTCGTTTTATTGGCAGAACCACAACACTTAGAAGATGCAACAGATGAATGTGTTCACTACGCTAGGCCGTAGAGTTTTTAAGTAGTGCTGCTCGGGTGGGATCGTTACGAGATATGATTAACGCCATACAACGAGAAAGTTCACAGAAGAACAGCACGTTTTGTATTATCGGGAAATAAGAAAAAGAGTGTCACTGACATGAAACAGGTTCTGGAGTGGACATTATTAAAACAAACGCGTTTTTCGTTGTGGTGATAAATTCTCACGAAATTTCAGTCATGAAATTTCAGTCCGACAGTGAAAATATTTAGTTGACGCCGACCTACATATGGAGACGATCATCAAGTAAGTGAAACAGAGCTCGCACGTAAAGACATAGGTATTCGAGAAAGGAATAACTGGGAATTATTGTGAAGATGGTTGAATGAATCCTCTGCCACACACTTAAGCGCGATTTTCGGAGTATCCATGTAATGCAGAAGTAGATGTAGACAGTGGAAGTCAAGAAAATCATAAGTTGCATTGGAAACCATTGGCCCGAACAGGATAATCAACTAACAATTAAAGTACCTTCCACGAAAGCCATTGGTGCTGCCTATACGCATCTGCTGTCATTGCATGTTGCTGTGCTACTTTCCGATTCGGATGAAACACTATCCAAACGTGGCAAAGATTTTAGCCAGCCAATGAACTATCTACCAATCAGCTTGCTGTCAGTATTATCCAGGATGATAAAACGACTGATTCTCCAACGGATACGGCATCTGATACCGGAAGACAATGTTATTCAGCCAGACCATTTCGTTTTCTAGCACACACTGTCTGCAGAGCTGCTGTTGCTGCTATAGTAGCTGGAAGGCGCTGGCCGACCGGCCGAGGGCGTCGACTGTGAGTTACCGCAAACCACGTCAGCCCCCGGTAGCTGAGTGGTCAGCGCGACGGAATATCTTACCTAACGGCCAGGGTTCGATTCCTGGCAGGGTTGGAGACTTTCTCCGCGCAGGGACTGAGCGTTGTGTAGTCCCTATCATCATCATTTCATCCCCATCGACACGAAAGTCGCCGAAGTCGCGTCAACTCGAAAGACTTGTACCAGGCGAACGGTCTACCCGACGGGAGGCCCTAGCCACACTGCATTTCCATTTACTGAAAACCACAAAAGACAGACCGTGATGGACCAACAACAAGGCAGCACGACAGAACGACAAGACCAGAGTGGAAACCATAGCACGCATCTCAAAGTACACTGATTACAACTTAAACATGTCCAGCTACAGGCATCAGTATTTATGGATGTGGAGAATGACAACGACAGAGCCTGGAAAGACAAACTGTTGATCAACCTTCAGAAACTAAGGAACCTGCATACGACTGTTTGACTGCTTCTTTCAGCACTGAGAATATTGAAGACTGATGGGCAATGATCCAGGCTCTAACAACTAACAAATGGCATCCCCCAGGTGTCAGTGGTGTTACCTTTGCGCTTTGTCATTTAGACGAATGATCTCCCGTTCTTACCACAAGTGGCGCTCCCTCAGTTCTCGGATGACACAGCCTTCTTAACCAGTGATCGCTGCGTGAACTCAGTCATCTGACGTTAAAAGCTGACAGTCACAGAGGGATGGGCTAAGGAAAATTTGATCTCCCCTAATGCTGACAAACCGAGGGTGGTCATGTTGTATCGGCAATGTCCGCTGCTGCGGAATCAACTGCTGAACTACCGAGAAACTGCATGGACTAACCAAGTGAAATACTTTGCAGCTACTTTGGACTCCAAACTACAATTCAGACTGTACTTCCAGAAGAAACGGGTGAAGATTCTACGACTAACCATACAACTCTATCCCTTACTGGCCAGTTCGAACATGGAAGCGAAATTAAGACATCGCTGATTCCGAGAAACGGCCTGAACCGTCCGATTCTACGAAAACCAAATTATGACTTGAATTCTCGTATGTAAATACCAAGATGTACGTCTTTCAGCAACACCAAAAGAAGTAAATAGTAGAAGGAGAGTAAGAAGGACAAATTTCGTTCTAGTTTAGACGCTAACCGAGCCTTGTAGGCCATAAGTTTTCCAAAAAAATGGTTCAAATGGGTCTGAGCACTATGGCACTTAACATCTGAGGACATCAGTCCGCTAGACTTAGAACTCCTTAAAAAATAGTTCAAATGGCTCTGAGCCCTATGGGACCTAACTTCTAAGGTCATCAGTCCCCTAGAACTTAGAACTACTTAAACCTAACTAACATAAGGACATCACACACATCCATGCCCGAGGCAGGATTCGAACCTGAAACCGTAGCAGTCGCCCGGTTCCAGACTGAAGCGCCTAGAACCGCTCGGCCACAAAGGCCGGCTAAGTTTTCCAAACTGACATTTTATTATAATTAAATATTTACAACAAATAATCAAAATTATTCAGTATTCGTATTGATCACAAGTGGGCACCATAAGCCCTGTAAACATGACGCCGACAGCGATCGCCACTCGGTCGGGTAACATTGGAACAGCGTTAAAACACTGAAGTCCAACGTAAGAAGAACACGTGTCACAACAAAAAATTTTTAAGTCCCTAAGATGACAGCAAAGTGTGTATAAACCGGTTGTCATAAATAAAGTTATATTCATGCGATCTAGGCTGTTGAACGTTCCCAGAAAGTGAAACAGATCGCTCTTCCGGTCTTCTCAAAATGAGAAAATTCCATTTTAAATATTTTGCTTAGACCAAACCATTTATAATGTGCTGATTTTTATCCACATGACAATTTTGCCTGACGTCCAACGTAAAATAAACACGTTTCACAACAAAAAAGGTTTTTAAGACCTGAAGATGACACCAAAGTCTGTCGAAAACAATTTTCTTAAAAAATATTAATGCGATCTTAGGCTGCTGAAAGAAATTTCTTCCTCAAATTAATGATTATGTTTGATACTAGTAGACTTCCCTTGGCCAGGAATGCCCTTTTTGCCATTGCCAATCTGCTTTTGATGTCCTCCTTGCTCCGTCCTTCTGCATTTAACAGTGGACTTCCCGTTGCACCCTTAATGTTACCACCCTTACTTTTAGTTTCACCGAAGGTTCATTTGACTTACCTATACGCTGAGTCACTCCTTCCAATAATTATTTCTTTTTCGATTTCTTCACATTTTTCCTGCAGACAATTCGTCTTAGCTTCCGTGTACTTCCTATGTTCTTCATTTCTCAGTGACCTGTACCTCTGTATTCCTGAATTTCCCTGAGCATTTTTGTACTTCCTTCTTTCGTCGATCAACTGAAGTATTTCTTCTTTTACCCACGGTTTCTTCGCAGTTACCTTCATTGTAACTATGCATTTCTCTCCAGCTTTTGTGATTGCTCATTTTAGTTATGTCCTTTCCTTTTCAACTGTACTGCGAACTGAGCTATTCCTTGTTGCCTTAGAGAACTTCAAGCGTATCTTGTCATTTCTCAGTATTTTCGTATATTACTCCTTTGCGTATTGATTCTTCCTGACTAATCTCTTAAACTTCAACTTACTATTCATCACTACTAAATTCCGATCTGTGTCTTTTTCTGCTCCTAGGTATGCCTTACAATCCAGTATCTGATTTCGGAATCTCTGACTGACCATGATGCTATCTAGCTGAAATCTTCCCGTATCGCCCGGCCTTTTCCATTTATACATCCTCCTGTTGTGATTCTTGAACAGAGTATTCGCAATTAGTAGCTGAAATTTATTACAGAACACAATAAGTCTTCCTCCTCTCTCAGTCCTAGTCCCAAGCCCATATTCACTTGTAACCTATTCATCTACTCCTTCCACTACAACTATATTCCAGTCCCTCATGACTACTAGACTTTCATCTTCAGCCTGCAACGTCGGTATGTATACCTGAACTATTGTCTTCAGTGTTGGTCTGCTGTCGATTCTGATTAGAACAACCCGGTCACTGAACTGTTCACAGTAACACACCCTCTGCCGTACCTTCCTACTCATAACGAATCCTACACCTGTTATACCATTTTCTGGTGCTGTTGATATTACCCTATACTCATCTGACCAGAAACCCTTCTCTTCTTTCCATTTCACTTCACTGACCATTACTGTGTCTAGATTGAGCCTTTTCATTTCCATTTTCAAATTTTCTAATTTGCCATTCAATCTTTTGGCATTCCACGTCCCGACTCGTAGAACGGCCTTTCGATGGTGATTCATTCTTTTTCTCATGGCACCTTTGGCAGTCGCCTCCCACAGTTCCGAATGAGGAACTATTACGAAATGTTTTGTCAATGGAGAGTTCAACATGACACTTTTTCAATTACAGGCCACATGTCCTGTGGATACGCGTTATGTGTCTTTAATGCAGTGGCTTACATTGGTTTCTGCATCCTCATGCCGTTGGTCATTGCTGATTCTTCCGCCTTGAGGGTAAAGGAGTGCCCTGAACTTCTGTCCGCGCATCCGCCCTCTTTGACATGGCTGTTGGAAGAATGAGGCTGACTTCTTATGCCGGAAGTCCTTGGCCGCTATTGCTGACTATTTATCAAAATTTAGGCAGTGGCGGGGATCGAACATTGGTCGAAGGACGTTTTCATCACCGACGCTACCCCAACACCACTCACAAAAATACAAAAAAAAATGGGTACTTAAAGAACGTTAATATTAAAGTGAACTTTATTTCTTGGTTTATGTTACCAACTGATCCAATACATTATAAAAAAGATAGATACTACCTTGGACAGTGTTTATTAAAATAATAAAGCTACTTAACTAAAATAAAGTCCAAAAGTGGCAACTGGACTGTTGAGGATAAACATACAGTAATACGTTTGATATTTCATAACTGAACATTACAATGCTTTTGCTTTGAGACAACTCCTCATTTATCGCTATTTCACCAACCGTCACTACAGGCGCCAATGAAAGTTACTAGCAAGCAAGTATCACCATTTCCTTCCCGTGAGCTTCCACGAACGGATACTAACCATAAAATCCAATTATGTAAGAACTTCTTAGCTTTGAGAATAAGATTTTCACTCTGCACCAGAGTGTGCGCTGAAATGAAACTTCCTGGTAGTGTGCTGGACCGAGACTCGAACTCGGGACCTGGAAGATAGAAGACGAAGTACTGGCAGAAGTAAAACTATGAGGACGAGGGCGTGAGTTGTGCTTGGGTAGCTAAGACGACAGAGTACTTGCCCGCGAAAGGCAACAGTCCTGAGTTCTAGTCTCCGTCCAGCACACAGTTTTAATCTGCCAGGAAGTTTCCTTAGTTTTCGTTATCTCATAGTTTTCCATCGACCGCAAAGCCAGTAGGAAATTTCAGACAGAGGATCAGCATCTCCTTCTGTGTCGCGGCGATCTTGTGGTACTGACAGCACAAAACAACACCCTACGTAGCCGCACTCCCGCTTCTCACATCCGAATCAGCAATCCAGTGTGTATTTCCTTGCTCTGATACACATTTCGAACCAAGGCACAACTCTGCTTTACTATGAATAGCACAAAACAACAAGAACATATGATTTCACCGACGTGACTGTTGTATCGTGGATCGTATCGGGAACTCTTCTCACAGGGTGAGTTGACAGTCAAAGAGCCGACAACCGATTCAATTCCCGCAACCTCACACACCCGAGCTCGAAGGCAACTGCCGCGGTATGGTCTCTTGCACAGCTGTTGAAGGCTTCCCGCAGTCCCTCCCGCCTGCTAGTGGAAGGCAGAACACACGTGACAGCTGTAGCTTCTCTGAAATCGATAGACATACAGCCCTCCTGGCAATACTCTGTGCTTGTTCAACATGGGGGCAACAAGCACGTCACATCCCGAACTGTGTACTCCACAACCAATGCAACCGCCTAAACCACGGGGAATCTACATGGGCCAAGGTTCGACATCTCCATGACGAAGTGATTGAACCTACGATCAATGAATTAATTGTCTCTTATCGCAGCAGCTCACCGAAAAATTGAAACATTACATCCCACATCCAACCATCTCGAAAATGTAGGCTTTATCAAACTTGAACGCTAGCAGCGTGTCAGGGTGCCTCGAGCGACCAAAGAGAGTCAGCAATATCCTCACACCATAATAAGCAGCACAATATCAGAAACTACAGCCCACGGTCTTAAAGCTATTATTATCTTTCTTCACACACAGAAGTCCACCTACGAAGTTCGCAAAACTTCGTAAACCCCATACACAAAAAGAAAAAAAAAACTGAAAAGTTTGTTACCCTGTTAGTTCCTCTCCAGTGAAACTCCCAGAGCAGACTCCAGGGGCGGTGCTCATCCATCTATCTCGGCCAAAGTGACTACAACAGCACCTTCTATATCGCCTAGCAGCTTCGCTCGGTGGCTCGGCCAGAAAAGTAAAGCTGACCGGGACTGTGATCATGGACGCTGGGATCAGGAGCGCAGCTGACATTCTAACTCATCCCAAAGGTGCTCCCTTGGGTTCAGGTAGGGACTCTGGGCAGACAAGTCCGTTTCAGAAATGTTACTGTCCACGAAACACTGCCACAAAAATAATGTGTGCATTCTCATTCTGCCTGTGAACTGTCCCTCTACTGTATGCAGTACGGAATTCTGTAAAATCTGTTTTATCGTTTCAAGTTTAGCGCTTTCTTAAGCGCATTAATGGTTCCACAACCTAACCACGAAAAACAATGCCACACTGTTATACCACCTTCTCCGTTCTTCTGTTGGAGCTACACACGATGCCAAGTAAGGATGTCCAGGCATGCGCCAAACCTAAACCCTTCCACTGGACTGCCATAGGATGTGGACAGATTCATCATCCCAAATCACTAGTTTTCATTCAGCCACTGTCCTATAGTGTCGCTCATTACACCACCTAAAGCGCCACTAGCACTGACAACAGAAATGTGTGGGACGTGAGAAACTTTGTACCCCATTCCTTTCAACTCCCTACGCACAGTCATTGCGCCAGCTGACTGCTAGTAGCACATTGGAATTCACAGTTGATTCTTTCCTCTGATTTTCATGTGATTTTTTTACAACAACACTCCGTGTCGCTCGAGGGTTCCTATTCGCTAGTACATGAGGCCTGCCTGATCCTCGTTTATGTGTTGTTCCTTTGTGTTTCCACGTCACAGTCACATCACCGACTGTCGAACTGCGCTGCTGTAGAAGATTTGAAATGTCTGCTGCTCAGACTGTTTATAGGTTTTAGGAGACTAAACATCTAACATCCCAGTCTTCTATTTATACCTAGGATACTCGCCGGCCGTGGTGGCCAAGCGGTTAAAGGCGCTACAGTCTGGAACCTCGCGGCCGCTACGGTCGCAGGTTCGAATCCTGCCTCGGGCATGGATGTGTGTGATGTCCTTAGGTTAGTTAGGTTTAAGTAGTTCTAAGTTCTAGGGGACTGATGACCTTAGAAGTTAAGTCCCATAGTGCTCAGAGCCATTTTGAACCTAGGATACTCCATGTGTCTGTGTCGAGAGTAAATTCTGTGTGCGCGTGTGGATCTAAGGCGGACGTGGGTACCAGCCTGCCAGTCACCTAGTGGGAAGTTAGAAACCGTCTAAATACCAGGTCTTGACTAGCCGGCGCAACGCCCAATGTCGTTAATCTGCGGGGCGTATTAGTACTGAGGTCAGCGCACCTGCCCGAGCCGAAAGTGGATACTTTAACGTGCACGCCTGTGTAGGCAGGTGTTAGAAATGACCGTGATGGATTTATTACTCAGGTGACATCGCATGACTACATTTCGGTACTGCCGGCCGCTAGCCGAGCGGTTCTAGGCGCTTCAGTCCGGAACCGCATTGCTGCTACGGTCGCAGGTTAGAATCCTGCCTCGGGCATGGATGTTTGTCATGTCCTTAGTTTAGTTAGGTTTAAGTAGATCTAAGTTATAGGGGACTGGTGACCTCAGAAGTTAAGTCCCATAGTGCTCAGAGCCATTGGAACCATTTTTTGAACTTCGGTACTGGAGCTGTCCTAACCTACCCTTTCTGCTGTTACTGTTTCTAAACTGACAACACAATACTCCATAGCTCGATTTATACTGACGGATCGGCCTCTTCTGATATCAGCTTCAATTCCGCGATACATACAGGTGTCCGGATACTTCTGTGTAGATAGTGCATAACGTGCTGAAGTAGTATCGTTTCCATTGTTAAGGTACGTCAGAGGTAAAATCTGAGCTCAATTATAAGTGGAATTAATTGAGGGTTCATTTTAAATCGTATGCAGGTTCTATTATTGCACAGTTCGCCATTTCTGTTTTCGCTGTTAATTATTATACACCACGTACAAAATGAAATCTAGTTTGAATAACGATACAGCACTCAAATTATTGATTTTATGAAGAAGAACCTCGTTGCCACGTCTGTCCAGCAACATGAAACTGAAGGTATGACAGTTTCAATAACTTCTGCCTGAAGGAAAGTTTCCTTCAATTCCTTCACTAAAGTGGTTTTGTGAATAATATTGCTAGCCCAGGAACGTGCGCGATGAGGTTTTGTAAACTTTGGAAGGCAGAAATGAATCTGTGAGGGCGGGTCATTCGGAATGCCTGGATAAAACACTGAAGACTAAGGATTGGATTTTCCCCAGTCACACAATCTGAACAATTACAACGGAGCATCCGTTTGTCAAGCGGGTATGGTATAAGTTAGTACCGCTAGAGGCGCTGAAAATCACCTTGCGCTTCTAGCCGGCTACGAGAGTCTTATTTGATATTTATTCCTAGTGCAAAGAAGATCATGTGACTCGTCGTGGCAATTTACCAACAAAATTGCCTCCATTCCGCACCCACGCAAACTCACTGGCTGATGTTCCAGGTAAGACCAAATATTCATCCGCCTCACAGATCAGAGTTCCTGAAGTCTCACGGTTGCTACTCACAGGCGGATAATCGAACTTATTAAGTTCTTTTACACGACATTTTTAGCTACCTGACTACGCACAGTTTAGTTTATGTTTTTTGTTAGTTTGCTTAGCGGAATTTGTTTTGATAAATAACTACCAAATTATGTATTTTTATGCGCGACTTCAGTGTGTCCTAGTCTGGTTTTCTTCCTTTATAGTGTACAATTTTACTCCTTCCAAATACTTCATATACATGGGTATGTACTTTGGATAGCATCAATGTTGATTTCATTTAGTATGGCTTATTCATTTTACGGTTGTTTCTTAGTTGTTTTCAGATTTGTGAATATAGTTAGCCACTCTTCTTACAACTCTTTTCATTAATTACATTACAAGGAAGTCTCAGCATTTGTTTGTTCTTAAATGTTTTGTAGGGTGGTACGGCGGAAAAATACTAGCAAATGTGTCTAACAGAAGCAGACGAATTATGCAGAAGACAGAGGACACGTTTTCTGACGACTCTAGCTTTGAAGTTGACACCAGCGATTCATAAAGTATTGACCGAAACAATGCGTCACTACCAGAACCCGACACAGGCTCAGAAATATACGACAACAACGAAATGCAACAGATTATTTTCTATGAAGAGAATGCAACCATTATTACTAAAGTCGATCGAAACCACCCGTCTGAAAAAGAGAACACTCTCAACCATGACGATAATGTGCTAAATACACCAAACATGGAATGTGACCCCTCCAGATTTACCACGTGTCCCAAATTCCTCTGTTACTTTAACTCAGGACTACCGAAGTGACTCTGTCATTTATTTCTGTGTAGCTAATACGTATTATAAGACTGATAAAACCTTTTTCGTGGCTGATGAATTTTCTTTCCGAATGTGAATAAAAAATTAAAGTCTTCAAACTTCAACGCTTCACTCATTCCAGATTTTCAGATAAGACGCAATATTCTACAACGGCTTAATGTAATGTCAGAAAAATGCGATATTCGCCCCATAGGCGGATGTTCCAACTTCCTACCTGCCTCTGAGGAGGGTGTTTCTAAAGCGCAGTGTAAAACGATATTCCTGTCTAAGTGTTAATCTGCTAGGAAGTTACCAGTAATATTTGATTCGAGTTGTAAATCCTTTTGGTGTAACTCTAATAATTCTTTCAGTGTAGCGTTCATAATTTACACTGATTAATTACTCCATTGTTAAAAGTTCTTTTGTAATGACGACACCAGGAAAATGGCGTCCAGAGCAAACTAGGGTCTGCAACGACACGCTACTTCAACCTGCCCGCTTCTCCTCTTTGCTTCAGATCCTCGTGGCTGTTTAGCCTGTTTATACGTTTATTGAAGTCAACACGGCTTCAGATCTAATTGAAAATACACACGTCAATAATTCTGTGTTGTACCATGCTATCCAAAAGAGGCAAAACACATTCTAAAGTCACACTGCATTCAACAAAAAAGCGTTTGCTTTTTGTGTCATTGCCGATCGTAGAAAGCGAAAACAAACAACCAAGAAACGGTTTCGATTTCTCAACTTTTTATGGAGCAATTTTGTCTTACTTTCTTTGCGCTTCCTATTTATTTCATTTCTAACTGACTTAGGAATTCTCATTCTAATACTGACCGTGGGGATAGACAACAGTACGTTAGAACGTGACAAGAAAACGACTGTAATGTTAGTGTGAATGTATGACTCTAACTTTCGGAAAAAATCATCCACCCAATCCCGAAGATTGCGAGAGCCGACAAGTACGAAAATTATCGCACAATTATCTTAACAGCTCATGCATCGAAGTTGCTGACGAGAATAGTATACAGAACAGTGGAAAAGAGTTTTAAGGCTGAGTTAAGTGACTATCAGTTTGGCTTTAGGAGACGTAAAGGAATGAAAGAGGCAGCTCTGACGTTTCAATTGATAATGGAAGCAAGACTAAAGAAGAACCAAGACAGGTTCATCGGATTTATCGACCTGGAAAAAGTGTTCGACAGTGTCAAATAGAGCAAAATGTTCGAAATTATGAGAAAAAATAGGGGTAATCTATAAGAAAAAACCGGTAATATACAATGTGATCAAGAGACAAGTGGGAACAGTAAGAGTAGAAGACCAAGAAAGAAGTGCTCGGATAAAAAATGGAGTAATACAAGGATGTAATCTTTTGCCTCGACTGTTGAATCTATACATCGAAGAATCTGTGACGGAAATTGAAATGTTCAAGAGTGGAATTAAAATTCAAGGTAAAAGAATAAAAATGTTAGCATTTGCTGATAACATTGCTATCTTCAATAAAAGTGAAGAATAATTACAGGATGTGTTGAACGGAATGAACAGTATAATAAGTACCAAATATGAATTGAGAGAAAATCGAACAAATACAAAGGTAATGAGAAGTAGCAGAAATGAGAACAGCAAGAAACTTAATATCAGTGTTGGCGCCCACGAAGTACATCTAGTTAAGGAATTTTGCTACCAGATCAGCAAAATAGCCCATGGCAGACGGAGCAAGAAGCACATAAAAAGCAGACTGGCACTGGCGAAAAAGGCATTCCTGGCCAATAGGAAAATCATCAAAAATAGGCCTTCATTGAAGGAGCATTTTCTAAAAATACATGTCTGGATCACACCATTGTATGGCAGTGAGATACGGACCGTGGGAAAACCGGAAAAGAAAAGAACCGAATGATTTGGGAAGTGGAGCTACAGAAGAATGTTGTAAATTAGTTGCACTGGTAAGGTAAGGACTGAGGAGATTCTCCTCGGGCGTGGGTGTGTGTGTTTGTCCTTAGGATAATGTAAGTTAAGTAGTGTGTAAGCTTCGGGACTGACGACCTTAGCAGTTAAGTCCCATAAGATTTCACACACATTTCAACATTTTGAGAAGATTCTCCGGAGAATCGGCGAGTAAAGAACTATACGGGAAACAGTGGCATGAAGAAGGGACAGAATGGCTGGGCGTCTGTTGGAATATCAGGGAATAACTTGCGTGGTACTAGAGGGAGCGGTAGAGGATAAAAACTTTTGAGGAAGACAGAGATTGGAATACATCCAGTAAATAATTGAGGACGTTGGTTGCAAGTGCTGCTCAGAGATGAAGAGCTTGGCACAGGAAAGAAATTCGTGGCGGGCCGCTTCAGATATGTCAGAAGATTGAGGCGAAAAATACTATAATTTGGTTGCTTTCTTCTAACAACTGGATGGAAATGCAATATTAACTGGCTTTCGTGTCTGGCTTGTGGCGGATGGTACTTCGTTTTCCGTCTGTTTGTTCAGTAGAATGTCTGGCATGTGACTGATGGTACTTCGTGTTCTGTTTGTTTGTTAGGCAGAAATTTTACAGTTCACTTCCAAATGAGCTAGAGACTTGAAATTTTCAATGTACCAATGCAATGAGAATTCGTTTCTTTGTCTGTTGTGTGACGAAGTGTACTTCTTGTTCCACTGCTATTTTTTCCTTTCCCTGTTTCAGGGGCGAATGCTTCGCGGAAGGAAGAGTGCTGCTAAGCTCCAGGTGAGCTTGTTTATTCTGTTCTAATCTCACAAATTTTTTTTAAATCGCATGAAAAGTTTCACCGAGCAGACTGAAGAGCAGAAAATACAGACTAAAGATCAAAAAAGTTCTTCAGCGATATACTTCCAATTTTTACATGTTACTCTAATGAACATTCGAGCGGACACAGGTTTCATAAATAAATATGAATGTCATATGTAAAAGGAAAACGTTGTCACTAAAAGCCTCCTAAAGATCTTGACGGATTTACTTCAAATATTTACACGAGACTGTACTGAACATTCAGACGGAAATAGACGTAGAGAGGTGGGAGAAGGGGAAGCACAGAGAAAGGGGGAGGAGGCTACGCACGGAGAGATGGGGGTAGGGGGAGATATAAGGAGAGAGAGAGAGACAGGATGAGAAGATGGGCAGAGAAAGGGCTGGCAGGGAATTTGGGATGTATCTGCAATTCCCATACACATTAAATAATTGCGAAGCATTGTCGGGTTCGCTAGTACTGAAGAATAATAAGGACACATAAGCAGGGGACTTTACTGTAATCATTTCGGCTCACTTCACTAATGTTTATCTCTATTTTTTTACAGAGTTCGCAGATAAAATATAAGACATTCTTCTGATCCAGTCACCCAACACATTCCCAACCTCTTCACTCGCTGCACAGTACCCAGTCTTCTTAAGCTCAATCGCAACACGCAACGCACTTTTCAGTATCTTCTGTTGGTCCATTACTTCCAGTAATTTCCAGTTTTCTTCACCACATTTTAATTGGCTTTCCATTGCCTCCCTTTAGATGTTTATTTTGTTTTGGAACACCGGACTTAAACTCAGGTTTCTTCAAGTCTCTTTCAACTTTATTTTTTTGTGCTTTTAATCTCTTCTCTTCAGTGGCGGAAATTTCCTTTTCTAATTGTTTAAAGTGCTTCAGCTGCCTTCTACGCGATTATTTTCTTAGACATAACCATGCTCACAGCTGTTTTCATGCACTCTTCATTCCATTTTCCTCTTGCTTTTTTCTCATTTGTCATCATTTCAATCTGAAAAGAAGCAAGAAGAAGGAACAGTGATTTAAAAATGGAAATTACTTCTGGCCGATACTGAACGAATGTCGGGCAGTCGGTACTGCACGAGAAACACGCAGTAGGATCTAGTCATGGCGTACGTAGCCCACCCAGCTAGCCGCACGGTCTAACGCGATACTTCCCGAGCGGGAAGAGGTGACGGTCCCCGGCACGAATCTGTCTGGCGGATTAGTGTCGAGGTCCGGTGTGGCGGCCAGCCTATGAATGGTTTTTAAGGCGGTTCTACATCTATCGGGCTGGTTCTCCTTGTACGGCGGGAGAAAGCCTCTCCGTCGTTTCTTGGTCCCCAGTTTAATACATAATACACATACTGTACGTTGTGTTATAAAAACTGCCAAGAAACGTTTGTTAGATGTCACTCTTTAATGACAAAGGCAACCGAAATACAGCAAAGAAATTAATTACTTACCTTAAAAACCGACACCAAAGACCTCAAAAAATTCTTGTGCGCTGTGTTACAGCAATACGAACAATCACTGAGAGCAGACAAAGCACTAAAAGAGAGGAAAAAGATAGCTGAGTCCAGTGCACATGTATAAAGATGCTTGCTTCTGCGTACTGTGCACTTGCCTATTTGAAGACGGAAAGCGCAATCACAGTAGCGGCCGGTAAGCTGGATGATATTGCAAAAATCTCTGCTGGCTAAAAACTTGTAGTAATAGGCAGGGAGCCAAATTATAATACTTTCTCTTTCCGTTTCAGATTGTGAGGGATTCATTAAGATTTTTAATTGTTGACAACTAAGTCAATAACATGGTTAGCTATTGTATAAGATAGTCTGTTATTATGGAACTCTAAGAAAATCTTTACTTAATTAAATGAACAGATCCAAACCTTCACTAATAGTAATCTCTGCTTAGGACTGTATGACGATTGTGAAGCAGGTACGTAATTGGGATAGCGTTTGTTATGAGGTAGTATTTTTACTTTTCCCGTAAGGCGAGCTATTAGGAAATTGATCTCAAAAATTCTTTCACTTTTGCAACTTTTTTTCCCTACATACAAGGAGACAAATGGCAGAGATTAAAAACTTCATGGGTTTAAGTTGCATCTGGGGACACCTAAGTTTTCGCATTTTATGTATGCTTAAGACTCAGCACGAACACCATCTGTCCACTAAGGGTAAATTCCAGTGATGAGACAGAATGGCGCTGGGGAATGACCACGTCGGTAAGTGAGTATGCAGACTAGACCAATTTCGATGTTCAAGTCAGAGACGTATCCACATTCTCTTTATGTTGAATAATTTTATCATTCTCTTTATGCGGAATAACTTTATCTGTGTAAAAGCAGGAAAAAAAGCACTCTCGCTCTCTATCTCCCTTTTGTCACTGCAGTTACACGTAATACGTATTGCTCCATTCCCCATTAACACTAATAACAGACTTCTATTATAAAAAAGACGGGCAACAATTCAGATGTGAGTGTCTACATAATCAGTGACTTTGTATCTTTTTAATGCAAATGACTTAGTAAGACCCTTTTTCTCGTAAGTATATTTCCTGTAAAGACACTGTAACGTTCTTTTATATATTTAATCTGCTTTGTATGGAATAATTTGATGGAAGAGTAACCTTCTTTAAATAATTTTTAGTTAATGCGTGACTGAGGAATGGATACAAAACTGGAGTTATTGTATAGCGTGTTGTAACTTCAAGTGGTGTGCTTACTATGTGTTATGATAGCAAAAGCTTTGTCTGAACTGATTGGGCAATGCAACTCCCAATGCCAATGAAGAATGCAGTCACTGCAAAATACATTCAGCCCCTTAGGTACTGAACCTTCTGCCGCTGTTCAAAACTGGTAACTTCGGTCCCCGTGCACATAACAAATAAGTTAAATTATCTTACCTCTAAAGCAGCAACGGTGGAACGCGATATATTCTGGTCTTTCGCGAGAAAAATTAAAATATACTAGCTACAGGCTCAGCGGTATTCAATGCTGGCAGTAATACTTTTAAATGTACATGAAATTCGTTTGGCTGATAAATGAAAACATTTAAGAAAAATTCAATGTCTTTGAAAAACAAATGACCTGGACAGGGAGGCGGTAATGATGTGGGTGAATTATTAAAACTGACTTTTTCAATAGTGAAATTGTATTCAAGGTTAAGTTTGGCTATTCAAAACATCTGACAATTGAAATTACATTACTCAGAAGAATTACATCCTTTTTTTAACAGTTCAGTCACAACAATGAGATTTATACAGCAAGAAATATCTAACCT
This sequence comes from Schistocerca piceifrons, assembly GCF_021461385.2. Classification (NCBI taxonomy): domain Eukaryota; kingdom Metazoa; phylum Arthropoda; class Insecta; order Orthoptera; family Acrididae; genus Schistocerca; species Schistocerca piceifrons. The sequence goes on along the minus strand of NC_060139.1, from coordinate 685,341,863 downwards.
CACTGAAAACGCATAAACACAAATCATCAAATTATATATACCTAAGTTAGAAACATTACAAGAGGGAAATATCTAACGAGCCTTTATATCAAATCTGTTTACGTGCATTCTGGGGATACTCAACAATGGTAAATTGTCACCCAACTGATATACACTAACTCGCTGGAAAAACGAAATACATAAATGTTTAATATCTTTACCTTGCTTGCGAGAAGACTTCGGCGCCCACGCTTCTATTCGAATAATACATCTACTCGTAATTCCTATATTATAATATAAAACTTGGTGGTTTGACACAGCACAACACAAAAACTACCTACTCCATCCTCTTTCGCCCACAACTTTGCGCCAAGCACTGTCTTACTCCAACACTACAATCTCATACCACATCTTTGGTTCTGCGGTCGTGGACAGTCAGCAATCCATTTTTATAAAGGCTATGAGAGACAATCATCGCTTCTAATATAATAGTTTCATTTTAGTTTACATTAGTATAATTATCACTTACAGTAGCCTCCTTTCAATAAGAATGTTAATGTATTAATTCATATAAAAAAAAAGAATTCTGAACTATTACAGGCGGTCTTATTCGCACTACGCCAACGGCCTTGTCGCAGCGGTAACACCTACATCTACATCTACATCTACATCTACATCCATACTCCGCAAGCCACCTGACGGTGTGTGGCGGAGGGTACCCTGAGTACCTCTATCGGTTCTCCCTTCTATTCCAGTCTCGTATTGTTCGTGGAAAGAAAGATTGTCGGTACGCTTCTGTGTGGGCTCTAATCTCTCTGATTTTATCCTCATGGTCTCTTCGCGAGATATACGTAGGAGGGAGCAATATACTGCTTGACGCTTCGGTGAAGGTATGTTCGCGAAAGTTTAACAAAAGCCCGTACCGAGCTACTGATCGTCTCTCCTGCAGAGTCTTTCACTGGAGTTTATCTGTCATCTCCGTAACGCTTTCGCGATTACTAAAAGATTCTGTAAAGAAGCGCGCTGCTCTCCGTTGGATCTTCTCTATCTCTTCTATCAACCCTCTCTGGTACGGATCCCACACTGCTGAGCAGTATTCAAGCAGTGGGCGAGGCAACAGTAGACAAAACTATACAGCATTGAATGGTATTGGAAAAGCGTACGAGTGCTCCTCAAACTACAAGACGCACCAAAACAATGTGTTATTTTCACAACAATCATAACAAGTAGTCAACGTATCACTTTCGGTCTCTTAATTCAACTCACAACAGTGTTGCACGTATGTCCACCTACTGAGCTGAGACTTCCCGACTGGCATGTTCACGATACAAATTACGTTTCCGGCATGGACAGAGATTTTCCTAGTTTTTAGAGTGTTGAAATGCAATGGATCGAGACTATCGAAGAAAAGGTGCTGAATAACCTGATAGTAGCGTCATTGAATATTAGCGTCCATCGTGTGAAATCGACGTTATCCGCAGCTATACGTTGCGCGATCCTCCCTAGTTAATCGATGAGCTCTTCAGCAGGTGACGGACCACTCAGCATCAACTCACGAAGTAATGTAGCATTGTAGCGACAGCAAAGTCTGTGTGCAGCTCAATATTATTGTTTTTATGAAGTGATTTGCATCTTAATAATCTTTCCTTCGTGGGGGACCACAGTCATATAAAATTTTTTGAAAGAAATTTCCGCCATTTGACTCTTAATAGTTCGTTTATTTAACAAAATAATGACTTTCGCTATGTAGGCATTCTCAAGTGCATGTTGAAATGTTAGTAACCTGCCTGTCACATGTCATGGAAAAATCATGTTTGTTGTCTTATAGACCAGTTATCGTATTACAGGATAGGAGTAAATATCCAAGATTCACAATATGGCTGACGTTGTGCACAATGAGAAACCGTACAACTGGCCTAGAAGACCACAGATATGTTTTTCCACGATGACTTGTCATGGTCAGGTTTAACATTTCAACATGTGCTTGAAAATGCCTACCAAGCCGAAATCGTGATTATGTAAAGTAAATTAAGAGTAAACAGTGATACGGTGGATTTTTATTTCAAAATTGCATACACACAATACATGTAATGGATATCATATGATGTTATATGTGAGGAAAGATCACACTGTTTGACTTCGACAATGCAGTGCAAATTTCTGAATAGAAAGTTGGCTTCGTAACCTGCATCGTCAGCCAATAAAACAGCAAAATTGGAAGACCGTGTAGGAAACTCAGTTTCTACTGTCTGGTTTATATATTTTGTTTCCTTCTGTGTCTACTTTTATGATGTTTGGCGTGCTGCCTCAGCTGTTCTCTGTGTCCCTACTCACAGACCCAAAAAACACAAACGCACAAACACAAAAACATACACACATAAAAGCTCACACACACACACACACAACACGTTGGTGTTAATATGTGAGATGTGGTGTAGGATTAGTATCAGCTTTGTGCGATTGCAAAAAATGAATTTAATCTCTGCGTCCAAGCTAGTAAGCATTGTTCTCGCTTCTGGTATCCATTGTCCGCTCTCCAAGATTATAAGGACTTGGCTCCGGTATAAAGGAAAGCTCAGATGAGTAGAATTAAAATGTTTCACTGGGAGATTATCGTGAATTTTTTAGTTTATTAATGGCTAGGTCGGACACTAAGTATCAGACAAGCCGAAGCTAACACCATTCTTTTTAGTTAAGTATAATGTGTCACTTTTCATAATTGAGAAGCACCTACAAAACGAACTCCTCTTGTCTCCTATCTCGTTTGTCCTACTAATAAAAATATGTTTACAATGTCGTTTTTTTAGTCAGTATTCTTACCAGACCCTCCTTCATTAATAAATGTTTCATCGTATTCATATACCAATTGTTCATTAGGCATCATTTTCGCACTGATAAATGGACTAATTCTGGATGTTTATGTCTTCCCTTGTATCTTCCATTTAAAGCGTGTCGATAAGCTTACCAATTCTTTTGCGTGTAACTCAAATTGATTTGTACAATGATAATTAGTTGAATTTTATTTCTATGTACTCATTTAACATTTAACGTGGTATTTTCTTCGGTGATTTTGTACTAAGCATGTTCCAGATGTATGGCGGAGTGGCTTACATGTTAATATCGGGTCAGTGACCGATTTTTCTATTTTTTTCTTCACGTGCACATTTGCTCTACATGGATTCTAGAGTCGCAAAGTTTATGTTTCCTTCCGTTTTGATTACCTGCAGTTGTTCTACTGATATGTTATTTGCATTGTATTTCATCTTCTTTTGTGTTGTAAACATGTCGCTTTGGTCCCTGAATTCACCACCGTTTCTAAGTTTTTCTACGCCCAATTACTGAGCTCAGATGGTAGAGCACTTGCCCGCGAAAGGCAAAGGTCCCGAGTTCGAGTCTCGGTCGGGCACACAGTTTTAATCTGCCAGGAAGTTTCATATCAGCGCACACTCCGCTGCAGAGTGAAAATCTCATTCTGGAAACATCCCCCAGGCTGTGGCTAAGCCATGTCTCCGCTATATCCTTTCTTTCAGGAGTGCTAGTTCTGCAAGGTTCGCAGGAGAGCTTCTGTAAAGTTTGGAAGGTAGGAGACGAGGTACTGGCAGATGTAAAGCTGTGAGTACGGGGCGTGAGTCGTGCTTCGGTAGCTCAGATGGTACAGCACTTGCCCGCGAAAGGCAAAGGTCCCGAGTTCGAGTCTCGGTCGGGCACACAGTTTTAATCTGCCAGGAAGTTTCATATCAGCGCACACTCCGCTGCAGAGTGAAAATCTCATTCTGGAAACATCCCCCAGGCTGTGGCTAAGCCATGTCTCCGCTATATCCTTTCTTTCAGGAGTGCTACTTCTGCAAGGTTTGCAGGAGAGCTTCTGTAAAGTTTGGAAGGTAGGAGACGAGGTACTGGCAGATGTAAAGCTGTGAGTACCGGGCGTGAGTCGTGCTTCGGTAGCTCAGATGGTAGAGCACTTGCCCGCGAAAGGCAAAGGTCCCGAGTTCGAGTCTCGGCCGGGCACACAGTTTTAATCTGCCAGGAAGTTTCATATCAGCGCACACTCCGCTGCAGAGTGAAAATCTCATTCTGGAAACATCCCCCAGGCTGTGGCTAAGCCATGTCTCCGCTATATCCTTTCTTTCAGGAGTGCTAGTTCTGCAAGGTACGCAGGAGAGCTTCTGTAAAGTTTGGAAGGTAGGAGACGAGGTACTGGCAGATGTAAAGCTGTGAGTACCGGGCGTGAGTCGTGCTTCGGTAGCTCAGATGGTAGAGCACTTGCCCGCGAAAGGCAAAGGTCCCGAGTTCGAGTGTCGGTCGGGCACACAGTTTTAATCTGCCAGGAAGTTTCATTTTCTTTACTATTTAGTTTTGATGTTATTGACATCGAGAAATTATGCTCGTAAGTGTTTGTTCCTTTTCAAATTAATACACAAATTTTAAACATAACATGAATTATCCATTCCACAAGTATCCTCCGCGTGCCAACCCATAATTTGTGAGAGAGGGTTGTCTACCTATGGCTCTGAGCACTATGGGACTTAATTTCTGAGGTCATCAGTCCCCTATAACTTAGAACTACTTAAACCTAATTAACGTAAGGGCATTACACACATCGATGCCCGAGGCAGGATTCGAACCTGCGACCGTAGCGGTCGCGCGGTTCCAGAGTGTAGCGCCTAGAACCGCTCGGCCACTCTGGCCGGTAGTCTACCTACGGCAACACTGTCATTTCCATTCGCCCTCCGTCGTTCCATTCGGGAATGATGCGTGGCAAGAAAGCCTCTTAGTAAGCCTCCCTATGTTTTCTAATTACACGCAGTTAGACGCGTTGTGCTCGTATTGTTGATAAGGAGCGCAGAACGCTAAATCTGTCTGTTATATTGCTAGAGAAGGCCGAAATGCACGCTATAAGCTCACGCAGGATGGCGTGAGGTCTGAAACAGGATACGTAATGAATGCTATAAAGAAAAGTACGTAGCTTCTGGAATACTTAACTTTAGTCCATCATTTGTATACATCGTTCTTGATGAGACATGCTTCATACGATAACTATCAATTGCTATGGCGCCTTGCTAGGTCGTAGCCATTGACTTAGCTGAAGGCTATTCTATCTTCTCTGCATATAAACGAGGCTTCGTCAGTGTTGCATCGCTAGCTAAGTCGTCCGTACAACTGGGACGAGTGCTAGGAAGTCTCTCGAGACCTGCCGTGTGGTGGCCCTCGGTCTGCGATCACTGACAGTGGCGACACGCGGGTCCGACATGTACTAATGGACCGCGACCGATTTAAAGCTACCACCTAGCAAGTGTGGTGTCTGGCGGTGACACCACACTGCCAATACCACAGAGCATATTGCCCGTGGAGAACAACATTGAACTGACATATCACCACAGCGCCGGATGCCGACAGAAGTGTCTGTTGGTCAGGAACTGCACGTTATGTTATGTACGTAAGTGGAATGAAAGCATTAGTCTTATAGAATAAAAAATATAGCTTTTCTGCGGAATAACAATAACTAAAATATAAGCTTTCTGCACGAAAGTGAACTGTATTTGCACAACTGTTAGATCTGTTTTTGTATTTGTTGCTTCTAACAAAAGCACTGTAATTACCTAGTACCTTGTAAAGCACGAAATTGCTTAGTATCATTGTTGCACGCTCCTCGGCATGGTAGACACATGGAGTTCAAGAGGTTGGTGCTGAGATGATCCAGTGTTTGGGGAGAGTTTCTGCGACGACGCATAGCATATTTCAAATTTCCCATCATAACTCCTACCCACACCATAAAGTGACATTATGCTCACATTTTGTGCTTGAAGGAGCATTCGGAGCATGTTCACAGATTAACGGTAGATAGATAGAATAATCTATAAAATGCAGTGGAATAGATTATAGTATAATTGAGGCACTCCTATGCCAGTCGGAGCAATGGAGAATGCTGTAATTCTAATAGATCCCACGTAGTTAATATCTGCAGTAATTTCTCCTTAGTTGCTACATCAATTATGCTTTATCATTCAAATAAGAGAACTTCTTTCTTTTTGCAATTAAATTTACTATGTGTGCCAAGCATGTTTCCCCTATTTGTGGACCGAGAAAGGTGGCGCAGTGGTTAGCACACTGGACTCGCATTCGGGAGGACGACGGTTCAATCCCGTCTCCAACCATCCTGATTTAGGTTTTCCGTGATTTCCCTAAATCGTTTCAGGCAAATGCCGGAAAGGTTCCTTTGAAAGGGCACGGCCGATTTCCTTCCCAATCCTTCCCTAACCCGACCTTGCGCTCCGTCTCTAATGACCTCGTTGTCGACGGGACGTTAAACACTAACTATCTACCTACCCTATTTGTGCGAAACATATTTGGCGGTTATAATACGAAGAAAATTATTCAATTATACATTTTATGGCATTAGCTCTGTAGTTATTCTTGGTAGCTCTTAAATCTAGAGAAGATTAGATCAAGCACCTATTAGCCGTCTAAATTTCCGAATCATCATTTTGCTGAGCAGTCAGTTTCGGTGATACTCCATTTTCTCCATCTTCGGGTTCGCTCAACGAATTTTAGGAAGATTCCCCTCTCTGACCGAGTCAAAGTATGATCAACATTTAATGATTGCTATTCATTGATCTCTAACGGTAATTGAATGCTGGCCCCTGTTCTGACTCAAATCTTCCTAGACGTCCGCCAGAGGCGCTGAAGATGGCGTAATATACCGCCGGAACTACTTCCTCAATAAAATAACGTTTTGGAAATTTAGACGGCTCAAATGTTTTTTACTGAACAGCCGAGGTCCCACAACCATCTGTAGAAACATGGACACACAGACGCTTTAAATCTTTTACAGAAAATAAAAGATTTATATAAGCCGTCAGGACTGATAAGGGTGGGAGGGGGCAGAGGAATGGAGTGGCAACTGACAATGATAAATCTATAAGCCGGGATTATCGCAGACATTTTTATTGATAATAATGTTTAACATAAGGTTACAAAATCTTTTAACCAAAAGATCAACAGATAACCTTTTTAAAATTACTGGAGAAAGTTCCAAAATAATAGCCGGAAACGCACACTAAAGTGTTTCAACACACAGCTAGAAAATCTTAGTCATCAGGTCATTAGATAACCTTTTTAAAATAACTGACGAAAATTTAAGCACAGGATAACAGTATTCGTAGAAGGCGATCAGTTACTTGGTGCTCGTGCCGTTTTGGTCTGACGGGAGGAATGATAGGATAGTCCAGACAGTTGCCATGTTCAATGCGTCCAGATGGCTCAGTAGGCCGAACATCTGCCTAATAAGAAGAAAACCCAGCTTCGAATCCAGGTCTGGCACAAATTTCCAACTTTCTCCATTGATTTCTATCAATGCACCTTGCCGCCAATGTCTGTAATACCTTTGTGCCATAATCGCTAGTTGGCAACAGTGGGGCTGAAAGCGACTTTTTGCATAAAGAGAAAAACACAGAATTTTTTTTTGTTAAACTACATCGCTAATAACAAAACAATTTAACAAATACACAAGCAGATTAAGAAACGCCTAACGAATGATTAACGCTATTATTCAATTACAGTTGTGCAAGGAATACTATTTACAAAGTGGAATTCCGCTGAAATGCCAGATTACGTGAATTGCTCGGAAGCCACAGTGTTAAGAAACTGTTATGAAGGTAAGTAATAAAACAGAAATACCAAAGCTGGTGAAGCTCCGTTTTTCAGCGAACTGGATGTTACATACCTTTCTTATACGTGGGCAAATAGTAAAATTACTTTTATTACAACTGCATGGACGTTCGAAATCTAGTCACCATGAATTGGTTCCGCTTATTGGTGACAATTGAATGTTCCTTGCAAGAGATTATCCGATCTAATAACATCAGATTGACTACTGTTAACTGGTAGACTAGCAAAACCCTCAGAAAAACGGTGATTACGGGCCAGTCAAGAGTGACCAGTACTACAACAGTTAAAACACACAATTAAACACAGGTTAAAAATGGTTCAAATGGCTCTGAGCACTATGGGACTTAACATCTATGGACATCAGTCCCCTAGAACTTAGAACTACTTAAACCTAACTAACCTAAGGACATCACACAACACCCAGTCATCACGAGGCAGAGAAAATCCCTGACCCCGCCGGGAATGGAACCCGGGGAAAACACAGGTTAAAATATACACTATGAGACTCTGCAGAATTAAGACAGCAAATCCGAAAGCACATTTATCCAAGTAGTACATACAAGTCGTTTTAACTCTACCCAGAAGAATATAGCAGTATCAGGAAAGCCGAAATGCAGTGTTTGTTTTTGCTTTAACAACTTACCCGCTCAATATTGAAGGTGAGTGAACTGTTGTTCCGGTCACAGGAACTACAGATGTCTACCATGGTGAACATTACAAAGCAGTCTCTTGAACTACGATCAACAACTCAGAGATTATTAGGTTCACAAATGCTCACCATGCATCCTTTTCTCGGTGACAACCAGTCCGCATTGCTTACAGAAACTGACCAACATTTATAAGTGCAGGCAGCCCTCCTTTCTCAGAGGCAATTCCATATAACCAGTCCCGTCTGAAAATAAACACCAACGTAAGAAGGACGTTCAATAAGTAAAAAACACAGTTTCCTCTGAAAGCAGACTGATTTTATTCAGTATTCTACACTGCATTGTTCATCACTCCTTTGGCTACAAAACACTATTTTTCAACATAATCTCCGTTCAATGCGACGGCCTTACGTCACCTGGTTGGGCCTGTATGGCCACATAATACCACTGTAATGGTGACGTCGGAACCAACGTCTTGCTGCATCAATAACCTCCCAACAATCCAAGTACTGCTTCCCGCGGAGTGAATCCTTCGTTGGCCCAACCAGGTGAAAGTCGGAGGGTGCAAGAACCGGATTGTAATACTGACGAGGAAGAACGGTCCAATGAAGTTTAGTGAGCTCCTTTCGGGTGTGCAGACATGTCTGACGTTCGGTTGAGGGGCGAGGTATTTGATTGTGATCCGTCAGTCACTTGGATTGAGAATGTCCGTGGGTTCGAATACTGCAGGAGACACAGATGTGTGCTGCCGGCCGTCATGCGGTATATCGGACAGAACTGTGCGACTTTGTTTGCAACAATGACAGACGCCTAGCCTAACGACACACCATCGTTGTTTTCACTGCAAAATCTCCATAGACCCTCTGACAGCACCTATCAATATGTGTGTGATGCTGTGGTTGGCTGCAAAAAGAAACACAGTGCCAGGTCTATGCTTGAAACGCTTCTATGCTGCAGACGCCATTTTGAAGGCTACGAATAGCACTGCCACATATTGGAACTTCATGAAATCATTGGGGCTGAAGCGGGAATATTCCACTATGTCCGACTTACTGAACGCCCCTCGTCGATCGAAACTCGCCGCGCAGCTTCACACATATTACTGGCCCAGCCTACTTGCGGTGTTGTAACCATCCAGAAGCCTCGGGGAGAAACTGTCCATTGTCACTGCAGTCGGGGCGTTTCTTCCCCTCGGAGCAGCATAAATCGCCTTCCCCGGCGTGGCACCTCTCGGCTGGGAAGCAGGTGAGCGTAATAACTATTATTTATACTCTTATTCGCACAGATGAATGAATCTTTACAGCCGACCGCCGTGGCCGAGCAGTTCTAGGCGCTACCGTCTGGAGCCGCGCGACCGCTACGGTCGCAGGTTCGAATCCTGCCTCAGGCATGGATGTGTGTGTTGTCCTTATGTTAGTTAGTTTTAAGTAGTACTAAGTTCTAGGGGACTGATGACCTCAGAAGTTAAGTCCCATAGTGCTCAGAGCCATTTGAACCATTTTGAATCTTTACAGATCTCACATCTCTTGTTTGTATTATAGACCACTGAAGATGCCTAGCAGTAATCAACGAAATGTGTGTGCTACGCACAAGAAAATTTAATTTCACAAGATGGAATTGTTCTTATTTACACGATAGAACATAAATAATAAGTTTAGATTTGTGTACCCTCGCAATAAATCTCCGAACGTTAACTCTTGCCAAAGAGCCTGTAGCAGCCGTAAGAATTCAAGCAGACAGTTAGTCTCTTAAGACTCTATGAATATTCCTCCTTTTTAACATCAATATGTGTCCAAAATTTTTCTTTGTGTCGTTGTCATATAATCTCTATTGACACACCTTATCACTGTACACGTTGTACGAAGCATTTTATCTCTATCTGCATTATTGAATATTTACTGTGCCAACACAATTAAAGTCCTGGGCCGCTCAGCAGCTGGCGCCATAGTCAGTGGTTGACTTGCCGCCACAGCAGATGGCATGCCGGCCGTCGAAGAGGCCGAGAGCAGCAAGTCAACGAGCAACCGAGGGTGACGACAGAAAGAAGTCTTATGTGTGACGCTGGACCAGCCGGAACTAGAATGAGCACCTTGTCTACGGGCCGTCAACACATCTTGTGGAGCGCCCCACACATCGAGGTTGCGGCTTCCGGTGTGTCTGTTCCTGAGTGGTTGGTTCCTGTGTAATCCGTGAACAGCGGAGTCGCTAAATCTTGGAGTGTGTTGCTGGGCAGAGGAGTCGCTGTTGGCGGCCGCCAGCTTTGGGACCGCTATATTAGGACGGGGCGGGTGCCGTTTATTGGTGGAGAGCGCAGATGCAGCCTGGTCTGGAAATGTACGTCTGCGGAAACAGAGGGGCAGCTGGCAGCTGTCAACACCGAGAGAGCAGCGCCAAAACACAGGAAGAATGAGTCGGGTGGTATACTGCTGGCTCCCGGGCAGCCTGTGCCTGCTGTGCACGAGCGTGGCTGCGATTGGTGCTGTACACAGGATTGCTCAAGTAAGTTGCACGCTTTTCTGTGTCTAATTAGCAATCCTTGTTACTCGTTGTGGATTTCTTTTCTTACAACGAGCTCCACTACAATATTTGTAATACTGTTGTATGTATCGTGTGTGTGTGTGTGTGTGTGTGTGTGTGTGTGTGTGTGTGTGTGTGTCTGGAATAGAGTGCGATGTTAGTGTTGTATGATGATGAGAGAATGGAGAGGGTGAAACACGCTGTTGGCACACAGCAGCCGCGCGGGATTAGCCGAGAGGTCTAGGGAGCTGCAGTCGTGGACTGTACGGCTGGTCCCGGCGGAGGTTCGAGTCCTCCCTCGGGTATGGGTGTGTGTGTTCGTCCTTAGGATAATTTAGGTTAAGTAGTGTGTAAGCTTAGGGACTGATGAACTCAGCAGTTACATCCCATAAGATTTCCCGGCACACAGCCTTTTCCTAGCGAGTAGCACCAAGAGACCCGCCAACCATCAACAACATCACATGCTCTCACTTTGTGAAACAGTGAGGAAAGGTTTGGTATTTAAATCAGAACTTTGCTGCAAAGTCTGGTGATCAGCAAATTTATGATCCCAACCTGCTCACCACCAGGTTGTTTGCCGCCGCACTAGCGTGGGTTAGCGACTCACACCTCGTGCACTTGTTGCACTTCTAAACTCTGCCGCTGTTTGCTCACTGTCTGTTACAGGTGATTACAGAGGCAACATCCTTAGCACCGCGACCTTGTCGGCATTGTTCAGTTCTATTGTTACTCTTTCTGGGAAGGCCTCACGGCACGTTTGTGTTTGTACTGATAGAGCACTGTTCTCAGATTCTAAAGTTTTGTCTTTGATATCACGATACGTCGCAAGTTTGAGGTTTGATTATGTTGACGGTCTGTCATATTCTTACGGGTGTATGTTATTCATAATGTCGGGTGGCATGCGTGTATGCATGGAATATTTTCAACTAGCGTACGATTTTGGCTGAAGCCGTCATTGCGGTTTAGCTGGTTGATTACGTTATATTTATTCTGAGTAATTTATGACTTCACTGTGGTATTATATTATGCTTCATATGTTGTCATCTTAGTACTGACTGACTGTTATCTGACTGATTAATCATGGGTGACTGGAATTCGATAATAGGAAAAGGAAGAGAAAGAAACGTAGTAGGTGAATATGGAAAGGGGGTAAGGAATGAAAGAGCAAGCCGCCTGGGAGAATTTTGCGCAGAGCATAACTTACTCATAGCTAACACTTGGTTCAAAAATCATGAAAGAAGGTTGTATACATGTAAGAGGCCTGGAGACACTGGAAGGTTTCAGATAGATTACATAATGGTAAGCCAGAGATTTAGGAACCAGGTTTTAAATAGTAAGACATTTCCAGGGGCAGATGTGGAATCTGACCACAATCTATTGGTTGTGAGCTGTAGATTAAGACTGAAGAAACTGCAAAAACGTGGGAATTTAAGGAGATGGGACCTGGATAAACTGAAAGAACCAAAGGTTACGGAGAGTTTCAGAGAGAGCATTATGTAACGACTGACAAGAATGGGGGATAGAAATGCAGTAGAGGAAGAATGGGTAGCTTTGAGAGATGAAATAGTGAAGGCAGCAGAGGAGCAAGTAGGTAAAACGACGACGGCTAGTAGAAATACTTGGGTAACAGAAGATATATTGAATTTATTTGATGAAAGGAGAAAATATAAAAATGCAGTAAATGAAGCAGGCAAAAACGAACACAAACATATCAAAAATGAGACAGACAGGACGTGCAAAATGGCTCAGCAGGGATGGCTAGAGGACAAATGTAAGGCTGTAGAGGCATATATCACTAGTGGTAAGATAGATACTGCCTACAGGAAATTTAAGAGACGTTTCGAGAAAAGAGAACCCCTTGTATGCATATCAAGAGCTCAGGTGGAAAATCCAGTTCCAAGCAAAGGTGGAAAAGCAGAAAAGTTTAAGGAGTATATAGAGGGTCTATAAAAGAGCGACGTACTTGAGGACAGTATAATGGAAATGGAGGATGATGTAGATCAAGATGATATGGGAGATATGATGCTGGGTGAAGAATTTAACAGAGCACTCAAAGACCTAAGTCGAAGCAAGGTCCTGGGAGTAGACAACCTTCCATTAGAATTACTGATAGTCATGGAAGAGACATCCCTGACAAAGCTCTACCATCTGGTGAGCAAGATGTATGAGACAAGTGAAATACCATCAGACTTCAAGAAGAATATAATAATTCAAATCCCAAAGATATCAGGCGTTGACAGATATGAAAATTACCGAACTATCAGTTTAATAAGTCACGGCTGCAACTTTCTAACATTAATTCTTTACAGACGAATGGAACAACTGGTAAAAGCCGACCTCGGGGAAGATCAGTTTGGATTCCGTAGAAAAGTTGGAACGCGTGAGGCAATACAGACACTACGACTTATCTTAGAAGAATGATTAAGGAAAGGCAAACCTACGTTTCTAGCATTTGTAGACTTTGAGAAAGCTTTTGACAATGTTGACTGGAATACTCTCTTTCAAATTCTGAAGGTGGCAGGGGTAAAATACAGGGAGCGAAAGGCTATTTACAACTTGTACAGAAGCCAGATGGCAGTTATAAAAGTCGAGGGGCATGAAAGGGAAACAGTGGTTGGGAATGGTGTGAGACATGGTTGTGGCCTATCCCCAATGTTATTCGATCTGTATATTGAGCAAGCAGTAAAGGAAACAAAAGAAAAACTTGGAGTAGGAATTAAAATCCATGGAGAAGAAATATAGTCTTTGAGGTTAGCCAATGACATTGTAATTCTGTCAGAGACTGCAAAGGACCTGGAAGAGCAGTTGAACGGAATGGACAGTTTCTTGAAGGGGGGATATAAGATGAACATCAACAAATGCAAAACGAGGATAATGGAATGTAGTCCAATTAAGTAGGTTGATGCTGAGGGAATTAGATTAGGAAATGAAACACTTAAAGTAGTAAAGGAGTTTTGCTATTTGGGGAGCAAAATAACTGATGACGGTCGAAGTAGAGAGGATATAAAATGCAGACTGGCAATGGCAAGGAAAGCGTTTCTGAAGAAGAGAAATTTGTTAACATCGAGTATAGGTTTAAGTGTCAGGAAATCGTTTCTGAAAGTATTTGTATGGAGTGTAGCCATGTATGGAAGTGAAACATAACCGATAAATAGTTTGGACAAAAAGAGACTAGAAGCTTTTCAAATGTGGTGCTACAGAAGAATGCTGAAGATTAGATGGGTAGATCACATAACTAATGAGGGGGTATTGAATAGAAATGGGGAGAAGAGGAGTTTGTGGCACAATTTGACCAGAAGAGGCGATAAGTCGGTAGGACATGTTCTGAGGTATCATGGGATCAGCAACTCAGTACGAGGTGCATTCAAGTTCTAAGGCCACCGATTTTTTTTCTTCGGACTGTAAAGAGATAGAAACATGTGCATTGTTTTAAAATGAGGCCGTGTTCATTGTCAATACGTCCCAGAGATGGCAGCACCTTACGGCAGATGGAATTTTACCGCCAGCGGCGAGAATGAGAACTGTTTTAAATACTTAAAATGGCGACGTTTTCCTTACTTGAACAGCGTGCAATCATTCGTTTTCTGAATTTGCGTGGTGTGAAACCAATTGAAATTCATCGACAGTTGAAGGAGACATGTGGTGATGGAGTTATGGATGTGTCAAAAGTGCGTTCGTGGGTGCGACAGTTTAATGAAGGCAAAACATCGTGTGACAGCAAACCGAAACAACCTCGGGCTCACACAAGCCGGTCTGACGACATGATCGACAAAGTGGAGAGAATTTTTTCGGTGGATCGCCGAATGACTGTTGAACAGATCGCCTCCAGAGTTGTCATTTCTGTGGGTTCTGTGCACACAATCCTGCATGACGACCTGAAAATGTGAAAAGTGTCATCCAGGTGGGTGCCACGAATGCTGACGGACGACCACATGGCTGCCCGTGTGACATGTTGCCAACCAATGTTGACGCGCATCGACAGCATGAATGGGACTTTCTTTTCATCGGTTGTGACAATGGATGAGACGTGCATGCCATTTTTCAGTCCAGAAACAAAGCGCCAGTCAGCTCAATGGAAGCACACAGATTCACTGCCACCAAAAAAATTTCGGGTAACCGCCAGTGCTGAAAAAATGATGGTGTCCATGTTCTGGGACAGCGAGGGCGTAATCCTTACCCGTTGCGTTCAAAAAGGGCACTACGGTAACAGGTGCATCATACGAAAATGTTTCGAAGAACAAATTCCTTCCTGCACTGCAACAAAAACGTCCGGGAAGGGCTGCGCGTGTGCTGTTTCACCAAGACAACGCACCCGCACATCGAGCTAAAGTTACGCAACAGTTTCTTCGTGATAACAACTTTGAAGTGATTCCTCATGCTACCTACTCACCTGACCTGGCTCCTAGTGACTTTTGGCTTTTTCCAACAATGAAAGACACTCTCCGTGGCCGCACATTCACCAGCCGTGCTGCTATTGCCTCAGCGATTTTCCAGTGGTCAAAACAGACTCCTAAAGAAGCCTTCGCCGCTGCCATGGAATCATGGCGTCAGCGTTGTGAAAAATGTGTACGTCTGCAGGGCGATTACGTCTAGAAGTAACGTCAGTTTTATCTATTTCGGGTGAGTAGTTAATTAGAAAAAAAATCCGAGGCCTTAGAACTTGAATGCACTTCGTATTGGGGGGCAGCGAGGAGTGTAAAAATCGTAGAGGAAGACCAAGAGATGAATACACGAAGAAGATTCAGAAGAACGTAGGTTGCAATAGGTACTGGGAGAAGAAGCAGCTTGCACAGGATAGGGTAGCATGGAAGTCTGCATTAAACCAGTCTCTTTACTGAAGACCACAATAACAACATGAATTGTGTGACTTGTAACGTACGTGTATTTTTT
Source organism: Schistocerca piceifrons (assembly GCF_021461385.2). Lineage (NCBI taxonomy): Eukaryota > Metazoa > Arthropoda > Insecta > Orthoptera > Acrididae > Schistocerca > Schistocerca piceifrons. The sequence continues at coordinate 685,326,162 of NC_060139.1, read as the reverse complement.
TTTTATTTCTACTCTCAGTGCACTACTCACTGAAAGTTTTTGATTTAGTGTTTTGGGGAGTGGAGTGTCAGAGGCTTGAATGTGGTAGGGAATCCAGAAAATCTGCCAAGGGAAATGGAAACGCTTAATGTGGATACAATAGAGGTCAGTGAAGTGAAATGTAAAGAAGACAGGGATCTGTGGTCAGATGAGTGAAGGGTAATATCAGCAGCAGCAGAAAATCTTATAATGGAAGTAGGATTCGTTCTGAATAGGGCGGTAGGGCAGAGGGTGTGTTACTGTGAACAGTTCAGTGATAATGTTATTTTTATCAGAATGGACACAAACCAACCGACAACGACAGTTCAGGTATACATGCCGACGTCGCAAGCTGAAGATGAAGAGATAGAGAAAGTATATGAGGATATTGAAAGGGTAATAAAATATTCAGAAGGAGATGAAAATCTAAGTCATGGGGGACTGGAATGCAGTTGTAAGGGAAGGATTGGAAGAAAAGTTTACAGGAGAATATGGACTTGGGACAAAGAATGAGAGAAGAGAACGACTAATTCAATTCCGTAATTAAAATTCACCTAGTAATAGCGAATACTCTGTTCAAGAATCACAGGAGGAGGAGGTACACTTCGAAAAGATACGGGAGGATTTCGGTTAGATTACATCCGAAATCAGATTCTGGAACAGATACAAGTATAGATCACAGTCTACCAGCGATGAAGAGCAGGCTGAGGTCCAAGAGATTAGTCAAGAAGAGTCAATAGGCAAAGAAGTAGAATACGGAAGGACTAAGGAATGGCGCGGTACGCTTGAAGTTCTCTTAAGCTGTACATTCAGCAATAAAGAGTAGTCCAGCAGGCAGTACAGCTGAAGAGGAAAGGACATCTCTAGAAAGGGCAATCACTAAAATTGGAAAGAAAAACATAGGTCCAAAAAAGGCAACAAGAAAGAAATCATGGGTTACAGAAGAAATGCTTCAGCTGATCGATAAAAGAAGTGAGCACAAAAATGTTCAGAGCAATTTAAGAATACTGAAATACTAGTCGCTGAGGAATGAAATAAATAAGAAATGTAGGGAAGCTAAGACGAAATGGTTGCATGAAGAATGTGAAGGAATCCAAAAAGAAATTACCGTCGGAAGGACTGGCTAAGCATATAGAAAATTCAAAACAATCTTTTATGAAAATAAAAGCAAGGATGGTAACATTGAGAGTGGAACCGGAATTCCATTGTTAAATGCAGAGTTGAGAGCGGATAGGTGAAAGTAATAAAGGATTTTATGAGAGGGAAGAGTTGTCTAATGTCATAGCAGAAGAAACGTAAGTCGATTTAGAAGAGATAAAGGATCCAGAATTAGAATCAGAATTTAAGAGAGCTTTGGAGGACTTAAGATCAAATAAGGCAGTAAGGATCGATAACATTTCATCAGAATTTCTAAACAATTATTCAAAATGACAGTCACAATCCCATTACTCATTTTGTCGCCAATCGGTTTCAACCCGCGATGGTGACCGTTCACACGCAGGGTGACGACTCCAGCGGGCGACCAAATGGTGCAAATTTCCCTGAAGATGACCTCATCGCGGGTTGAATCCGGTTGGCGGCAAAGTAAATAATGCGATTGTGACTGTCACTTTGAATAATTGATTGTAAGTAACTTAATCGCTGTTTATCTCCATACAACTATGTGTCTAAAAATTTCAGAATTTCTAAAATCATTGGGGAAGAGGCAATAAAACTATTCCCATTGGTGTGTAGAATATATGAGTCTGGCGACATATCACTGACACTGGGAAAATATCATCCACACAATTTCTAAGACTGCCAGAGCTGACCATTGCGAAAATTTTTGCACAATGAGCTTAACAGCTCATGCATCCAAGTTGCTGACAAGATTAACACACAGAAGAATGGAAAAGAAAATTGAGGGTGTGGAATATGACGATCAGTTTGACTTTAGAAAAGGTAAGGGTACCAGGGAGGCAACTCTAACGTTCCACTTGTTCATGGAAGCATGACCAAGGAAAAATCAAGACACGTTCATAGGATTTGTCGACCTTGAAAAAGCGGCCAACAGCGTAAAATGGTGCAAGATGCTCAAAATTCTAAGGAAAATAGGGTTAAGCTATAGGAAGAGACAGGTAATATGCAATATGTATAAGAGCCAAGAGGGAATAATAAGAGTGGACGATTAAGAACGAAATACTCGGATTAAAAAAGGTGTAATACAGGGATGTATCATTTGCCCCTACTGTTCAATCTGTATCTCGAAGGAGCAATGATGGAAATAAAAGAAAGGATCAGCGATGGAATTAAAATTGTAGGTGAACGGATATCAGTGATACAATTCGCTGATGAAATTGTTCTCTTGAGTGGAAGCGAAGAAGAATAACATGATCTGCTGAATGGAATGGCCTGTCTAATGACTACAGAATATGGATTGATAGTAAATCGAAGAAAGATGAAAGTAACGAGAAGCAGCAGAAATGAGAACACCGAGAAATTTAACATCAGGATTGATGATCACGAAGTAGATGAATTCACGTATTTCTGCTACCTAGTCAGGAAAATAACCAGATGGTCGGAGCACGGAGGACATCAAAAGCAGACTAGCACTGGCAATAAGGGCCTTCATGGCCAAGAGAAGTCACCTAGTATCAAACATAGACCTTACTTTGAGGAACAAAGCCGGCCGGTGTGGCCGTGCGGTTCTAGGCGCTTCAGTCTGGAACGGCGTGGCTACTACGGTCGCAGGTTAGAATCCTGCCTCGGGCATGGATGTGTGTGATGTCCTTAGGTTAGTTAGGTTTAAGCAGTTCTAAGTTCTAGGGGACTGATGACCACATATTTTAAGTCCCATTGTGCTCAGAGGCATTTGAACCATTTTTTTTTTAGGAACAAATTTCTGAGAATATACGTTTGGAGGACAGCATGGCATTGTTTCCCGGGAGGTCCCATGTGGGTTCGGCCGCCAAGTGCAAGTCTTCTTTCAGTCGGCTTACATTGGGCGACTTGCGGTCGATGATGACTACGAAAGGATGATGAGGACAACACAACACCCAGTGAGCGGAGAAAATCTCCAACCCGTGTGGGAATCGAACCTGGGCCCAGTGCATGGGAGGCAAGCACGTTACCACCCAGCTAAGCAGGCCGACTGTTTAATAGAGAAACATAGACTGTGGGAATACCGGAACAGAAGAGAATCGAATCATTTGAGATGTAGTGCTACAAACGAATGTTGAAAATTAGGTGAACTGATGAGGTAAGGAACGAGGAGATTCTGCCCAGAATCGGAGAGGAAAGGAATAGGTGGGAAACACTGACAAGGGGAGGGGACAGGATGACAGGACATATTTAAGACATCAGAGACTTCCGTCGTACTAGAGGGAGCTGTAGACAACAAAAACTGAGAAGAAGACACAGTCTGAATACATCCAGCAGATAATTGAGGACGTATGTTGCAAGAGCTACTCTGAAGAGAGAAATTCGTGCGGGAACCGCATCAAACCAGTCAGAAGACTGATGACTCGAAAAAAAAGTAATGTTGCTAATAAACGCTACCACTGCTAAAATAAAATTATGACTTAAGAACACCTAGACAATCCCACTCCACAGCCTATGTTAATGCTAATACCGATTATTCTGCACCATCACGACCTATGTTGTTTCCAGGAGTGAAGCCTAAATTTATGTCAAATAGTTGAATGTAACCGAAAAACAAGCCGAAGCCACACGGTGTGTCCCGTTCATGGTTGCAGACACAGCACGCCCCAACTGAACTGCACTGATAATGCACGTTTAGTTTAGCTCCATTAGAAAGAAGGCTGTACGTAGTGATTCTCTTTGATAAACTCGATTTAAAAAAAAAAATGAAACAAAATAAGCATTTCATTCCGATGGTGTAATATATTTCTTAATCAGTTAACGGTCCACTACCGAGGCTCGAACCGGCTGACGCCTGTCTGGCAGATACAGTAGATACTGCTCATTTATCTCGTGACATACTGAAGCCATGACAGAAAATGCGGAGAGTTTCTTCCAGTTGTGAATGGTGATTGGTTTAAATAGAACTCAGTAAAAGTTTCTTGCTTTCCTCCCTGTGTCAATTGTGAGTGCACCCACGACGCATATCCTTACCACCTTCTGACGACTCGCCGGTGAACCCAGATCCGTCACTTTTGATTGGGAGCGCTACGGGGGAGTGGAGGGGGGTCTTTAAGTCCCGGAAGCTGCTGCTCCGAAACAAAGCCAGAGGGCTCTCGGTCCGTTTGCGTCCTGCTTTCGGCATCCGCCATTGCCGCACAGCTGAGCAGAAGTGGGAGCACACCTTTAACGAGATCGAAGACTATTATTTTTATTCCAGCGCTAATGATACGACCTCAAAGCAAATAGTGGAGCAATGGCGTTTTCCAAAGCGAAGGCATTGTACGCTGCAAGCTATGAAGTGTCGATTTTTCCAAGTGAATATTATATTTTTCTGATGTAATTTCTTACCAAGCTGAAGTATCATTAAATACAATCAATATGTCACGCATACGATGCCTCATTACCATCGTGTATAGTTTATCACTCGAAGAGTAGGAATTTTCGATGTTCTCCGCCTGTGGGTGGTCGTAAATCTAAGAAACAGTCAGAAGAAAAATACACGACGCTAGTGTTCTAATAATAGTGGTATCGAATCATGGAGGGATACCACTGCGAATCAGAGAGCTGGACAGGCTAAGCTAAGGACAGATTAATGATGTCAAAGAAAATGAAGAACAAATTTTAACTTGTTATAAAATAAGAAAACGGGTAATTGAAATAACTACACAATTTCTATCTCATGATAGAAATAAAGCTAGTGCCAACGCAAAGTATATGTTACAGGCATTACGTTCCATTTTCACAAAAAGAACGATCCAAATAGCACACGATTACATTAGAGGTGAAAATTTAGGGCACATCACGTTGTATAAGTATGTAGGTGTAACACTAAGAAGTGGTACGAAACGAGACGATAAGGCAAAAAATAGTAGTGGTTAAACTGACTTTGAGCATTTGGAAGGATTCTGGTAAAGTTTAGTGCATCTGTAAAGGTAGCAGCGTACAAAACGCTAGTCGCCCAATTCTCAGAGCCCTTTTCAACGAAGCATGAGAATGGATATCGAGCGAAATCACACACGCCCTACTGGGTTCTTAACAGGACGGTATAGCCCATATAAAAGTGCACCAGTAATATTCTAGGAACCTCAAACACAATCCTTGGAAGAGCTGCTCTGAGGAAATCCTCTTGCGTAAATGTTAAGAACCTGTATTCGCTGTGTGACCACTCTGCTGGCACCATCGTAAACGTCGCATGGTTGAAGGTTATAAATGGTTATCGAGCGTTAGTTAGCAGTTTGGCAGTTATTTTTCTATCCTACAGTTTACTAGTGGAACAGGACAGAACATCAAAAACATTGCAACAAAGTGCGCTTGACTAGGTCCTGTATTTATGTGCTTATTGTAGGACCAAAGTGAACCAACTGCCTTACCTACAGGTGTTTACCGACGGCATCACAACACCGGTCTACAGCTATCACTTGTAAATAGATAAATCGGCCAGTGTATACATGTCGAGATGACATGTTTACAAGCTGTCCTGTCAGGGGCTCCATGGAAATTTGCAGCGCAACATTCGCCAGATGTGGCGCTAGCGTAGCCACTGGCAGCCATTCAATTGACGGACTTTCTTCCGTATACCGTCACGTGGCCTCCATAGGTGAAACGAGGACCCTTCCCTCGAGTGTGTATTCAAGATCCCGTCCAGTAGCTAGGGAGCCAGTTCCGCTCGTATACCCAGTTGTGGACCATCTCTTCTCCAGCTCATCCAGAGCAGTGAAGCAACCTCCAGCAGGAAGCTGTCTCGCTCTCCTCGCTGACCACCGCCTCGTCGGACTTAGGGAGCAGCCAGGCTGTCGCCATGTGCAACCACCTCTCACCACAGACCAGTGGCTCGTTGCACTCATCATTCAATGATAGTAACTTCATTGTTGGACTCATCAAGAAATTTCCAGTTGGTTGGATCCAGTGTTTAACTTATTGATGAAATTTGTTAATCAGTGACGATTAACTGTTCCATTGGATTTGACAAAACAAGTAAACTATTATGATACCACTGAACTTTTGATAAGTTTCGCGTCAGAATTATTGTTGTATTAAGTTTAACAATTTATGAAGTTATCGGTTATTGAAACGGTACGTACCTGGTTGGGGAGTGGTAACGTGCTGGACAAATTAAATTGTATTTCCATAAACAACAATTTATTTTTATTATCTCTTACACATAACAATCTTTTAACAGCAAAGGACAACAGGTAAGGTGGAAAAGTCTGTCACCTTTAAGCAAAAACTTAGAAAAAATTAACGTATCTAACGTTTCTAATACTTGAGACCTCGAAAAACGTTAAACATACACAGAGTACCAACATATGTACAAGTGAAGTCCACTGTGTACGAGAGAAAGATTTTAAATTTTAAAATACTCTGCACTTGGCAAATGCAGTAATATAACGAAAGCCACGTCTCGGAGGCGTTATCAAAGATTTTTACTAATTAGTTTAGCGAAAGTCCGTGATAATTACTCTAATTGCCAGTCATTCAGATTATTACGAAAGTTTTAAAATTAAGTATGTGCTCTACTCGATATTGCAGTAAAAGTCAATCTGTCAGCACGACAGTGAAATTAAAATTGAACCGCCTTGAGGCAACCAAAATAAGTTAAATGCTCAAATACAGAAACTAACATTAGAAGAGTTAAAGGATGTTTGTAGCCAGAAATACGGACACTGACTATATCAGCTTAATCCAAATGAGGCAGCAGAGGGCGACAAAAAAACACGCAACGTGATAACAGTACAAGAGTGAGTCAAGAGTGTTTCTGTGCGTAGGGACAGTAAATCCATAATGAACGTATTGTAGTATTAACGGTAGATCGTAGCCTACAATAGGCTTGAGGTGTGAAACATAGTTAGGATTCTTGTGTGTTTGGTGTCGTCGTCGGTATCAGAAGAGGCGACCACACTCAAATGCGCTAGAACAGTAAACATAGTGAAGTGCATACATGAAATTAACTGACCAGCTGTTTTACAAAGACACAAGATACCTCTATCCAACGGTGTATAAAGGATTAAACAGAATCCCTACCTCCTTTTTTTTCAATTAGCTGTAAACTTAGTTCCATTCTGAGGCACAACACAACAAAGCTTGATCCACTTCCAGGCTCCCTGCAACATAAAAACATAATCGAAACCGTTAGCATTGAGCATAAAAATAAATAGCTGTTGGTCGTTAACAATGAAGCTTTACACGTTGTCATATTGGTGAGTAAACGCCGGATGATTTATTTATTTACAAGCGGTGTACACGAACTATTGTTTTGTGATGCCACAATTGGATGCTTTCTATTAGGATAACTAGCCTGCATTGGCTACATGGCCATTGTGATGCCATAATTGGATGCTTTCTATTAGGATAACTAGCCTGCATTGGTTACATGACCGAGAAGATGTCATCCTAGGAAAATCATGGGGTCACAGCATCCATCGACCCCATAGGGTAGCTATGATGGTGCTGTGTTGTGGAGACTGATGTCAACGGGACGCCCCCCCCCCCCCCCTGTAAGAGGCGCCTTACTGTGGGCATTTGGCATTCAAATTCGCTTGAAACGCGAGGTCTGCATTCCATTTTGGTTCTAATTGTCGTTGCTGCACTCCTTTTTCCTTCATCAATTAAACCATAAGTTTTTAAATCAAAAATGGTTCCCTACATGCCCCTTGACTTAACCAAAGTACTCTGCCGAAGTATACGAACCCTCCATACTATACCTTCAGTTCCATTGAAAACCGTTGCATTTGGCAACGTAATAATGCTATTCGTACCACCAATTTCTTGACGTGCTCCATGCCTGCAAATTTAGCACAAAGTGCTAGGTGTACAGAACAATAAATCCCATCTGTCGATCGTGGTAATATTTTGCTCTTTCACTGTCAACTGAATCTCTAAATTCTTTCTGCATGTTTAAGTATTGTCGCTTCACAGTAAATACGCAGTATCGGTCGCTTATGTGAATTCAGAACTCTCATCCCTCTCTTCTGTCATTCCCATTCATTTTACAGAATTGTGACTACAGACTGATTCTTTTAGTGCAAAAAATCACTGGAACTGTCAACGTCCTTCATACTAAGAACAAATAGGAAAGCCTAGACAGCGCTGAAACGACGATTCTGACGGACTCAGAGAGCTGTGTCGACTGAAAAATGCCGCACCGTAATGCTAAATGAAAAGTCACGCTGTCCTGGGTGCTTCCTAGAAGGACCGTGCAAAACCGAGTGACAGGCCATGCCTCGGCCTGCACGTGGGCACACACGTCTGCACCCACGAAGTCTGGCACGCCGTAGCCGGCCCTGGTCAAAAACTTTCTTCGAATTTGAATTTCTCATGTTCTCCAACCTTGCCCCACTAATTAGAACTTGTGGTTTCTTGTTTACACGAGACGATCATACATTTTTTGAAATGTATGGTCGTCTTTTGTTCATTTAGTTTAATGTAATCAATTACCCGAGTTAAATATCTTTTTGAGGCGTCACAGTTGTTACTTGTTATTTATTCCAATGGTGACTACATTTTTTTTTAGTCATCAGTGTTCGGAGTCGTTGGATGCGGTCCGCCACGAGTTCTTCTCCTCTGCCATCTTCCATCCCACAGCAACAGTTATTTGCTGCATGTTTTCCAATCTCTGTCTTCCTCCAAATTTTTATCTTCTACAGCTCTGTCTAGTACCAAGGAAATTAATCCCTGATGGCGTAAGAGATGTCCCATCATTCTGTCCTCCCTTCTTATCAGTGTTTTCGATGTATTCTTTCGTCTCCGATTCTCTGAAGAACTTCTTCGTTCCTTACCTTATCAGTCCACCAAATTTTCTACATTCATCTACAGCACCACATCTCTAATTCTTCTGTTCCCGTTTTCTCACCGTCGATGTTTCACTGCCATACAATTCTGTGCTACAAATGTACATTTTTAGAAATTTCTTCCATAATTTAAGACCTACGTTTGATACTAATAGACTTCTCACGGCATGACATTAAGTTTCTGGCTGTTCTCATTTCTACTACTTCTCATTACTTTTGCCTTTTCTCGATTTACTTTCAGTCCATATTCTGTACTCATTAGATTGTTCATTCCATTCAACACACCCTGTAATTTTTCTTCTCTTTCACTGAGCATAGCAATGTCATCAGTGAATCTTATCACTGATATCCTTTCAGCCTCAATTTTAACTCAACTGTTCAACCCTTCTTTTGTTTCCGTCACTGCTTCTTCGATGTATATATTGAATGGTAGGAACGAAAGACTACTTCCCTATCATACACCCTTTTTAATCCGAGCACTTCGTTCGTGGTCGTCCACTGTTATTATTCTCTCTTGGCTTTTGTATATATTTTACATTAGCCGTTTCTCCTTATAGCTGACCCCCACTTACTTCAGAATTGGGAAAATTTTGCACCACTTTACATTGCCAAACACTTTTTCAAGGTCGATAAATCCTATGAAGATGTCTTCATTCTTCTTTAATCTTGCTTCCATTATCAACCGCAACGACAAAACGGCCTCTATGGTGGCTTTGCTTTTTCTAAGGCCAAAGTGATCGTCATCTAACACATCCTCAACTTGTATTAAAAGTCTCTTTAACCGCCTTTTGAAACTGTACGTAAATACTTCTGATTTTGTAAAATGTTTCTGAATTTTTCAACCTTTACTTTCTATAGCGTTATTCAAAGTAGCATTTCTTAAAGGTCATTGTTAAGAAGTTTGAGTGTCTATCAGGAAATTTATAAAATCTTTGCCAGTTTTGAGAAATATAAAAATAAAATAATCATAAGAATAATAGTATGGAATGCTTGAGTCTTGTCAGCCCAACATATTATCGCTCACAGATCCAGGCTGCCTACCATTTCAAAAAGGATGATGGGAACTATGTTGATGGATAAGAAGTGAGGAAGTTTTTCACTGATTAGGGGAAGAGAGCCGGCCGGTGTGGCCGTGCGGTTCTAAGCGCGTCAGTTTGGAACCGCGTGACCGCTACGGTCGCAGGTTCGAATCCTGCCTCGGGCATGGATGTGTGTGATGTCCTTAGGTTAGTTAGGTTTAAGTAGTTCTAAGTTCTAGGGGACTGATGACCTCAGTAGTTAAGTCCCATAGTGCTCAGAGCCATTTTTTTAGGGGAAGAGAGGGACATTTGGGAAGTATTGACAAGAAGAAGGGGTACGATGACAGATGTCAGTGATTGGCTTTCATGGTACTGGGAGGTATAGAGGGTAAAAGAAATTGTGGATGGGAGGGGTGGGGCACACAAAAATTGAAACATATCCAAGAAGTGTTGAAGGACGTTGCGTGCAAGTGTTACTTGAGAAGAACAGGTTGGCATAAAACACGAATTCGTGGTGTACCGCATAAAACCCGTAAGACGAACTGATGGCAAAAGAAAAAGAAAGCAGAATTGGAAATTTTTTCTTGCTATGCGCCATCCAGTAAATGATTTATAGATCACTATGTAGGCTCCGCATCACAACGTAGTGTGGTTTATGCAGTACACACGTAGGTGCAGAAATGTTTGAAAGTATATCCTACTTCAGATCAGTGAGTAGCTTTTGTAGACACGTTTAAATGCGATGTTAGCGTACTTGACACGACTAGCTGAGAAACTCGTTAGCTTTTCCAAGTGTCGACTGCTTCACACGGCTTTGCTGCTTTGCCACGCATGTTGTACTGTGCGTGTTGTAACAACGGCAGAGTATAGTGCAGCGCCGTGGCTGGGTGTGAGGTACTCCGGCGAGGGGGCAGCCGTGTTTAACCAGGGCACCACATTCATCCTACGCGGAGCTTCTGTTACAGTCTCCGGAACACAAAGTGCAGCTTAAGCGTCGCGGCGCTAACGAAATTAGCTAGAAACACTGCCAGGGCGTTCCTCCTAAACTCCGAAATACTTTTACCGAGATAAGCTGCGCCTCATCCTCTCAAACTAAGCTGCTTGCCTGACAAAAGTTGTATTGCCTTAGACAGATGGAGCCACGTCCTAGTCTCGCGAGCAAAATATTATTCACTATATCAGCTCACATAGTTATAGCGTCTTTACGCTTCAGAACAAATGAGAGGAGGCTTTCCTGTTTGCCATGACAATATTCAGGAAGTGTTGACCATAAATATGAATGAAGTTGCAAATTTAGTAATTGTACTCAAGCTGTGTAATATCGATATAATCATATTCTTCATAATACTGTGTTTGAGGCCAGAGATGTTGGTCAGAGAGATTACCTCTTTTGAAGACAGTAGCAGTGTGTGTTGGACAGTAGGCAATGTATTTGGCTTGAGAAGGATGGATGTTGACCTGCCCTGTAGTGGAGACGGTATTATTTAAAAACTGATTTTGTAATAGTATATTCTGAAGAAATAAATTGAGCAAAATATTTATGGAAGAATGACAAAAGCCACCTTATAAGGTAATCCAGTTTTCTATATCTGTATGTTCTTATTGTTAGAACGTCGCGTATGGTTGATGTTTGCTGCAGAAATCTTAAAATGCAGCATATGGTTTTCATCTCATAACTGAAACAAGTGTGAAGAAAGGTCATCGTACACTGGAAAGTTGACTTAATGAAGCTTAGTTGAACTTGCAGTCTTCGTTCTCATTTATCAGTCGTTAAGATTAGTTCTCCATTTTCATTTTTACTTTCATGACTGTGCCTGCATAATCGCATTGCACACAGCGAGATGTGTACTGAGAAGCATTTTATCAAAACTGGGAAGATTCCTTCTTGCAATGCATATCCCAAATGAAATTTGAATTTTGACTGTCACGTCATTATTCCTAAAGTTGCAGAGCAAAGGATTGTTCGATGGGCACAATTAGACCAACACATTTAATTTCCATCAAAGCTCATGCGCACTGTAAGTCACAGTGAGTGTCAGAGAGTATTTGTGAAAATAATATCAGTTCAGAGGCTTAATAACAATAGAAGATTTCAGTAATGTGGTGTCTTGCGAATTTTCAAGCAATTTTATCACAGAGTTAGATGCATTGACTTTTATGTTCGTTATGTGTGTGATCGCACTAACATTTCTGGTACAATGATTGTTTGCAACATGAAAGATAATGATTAACAATATTCACGTCCAGAATTTTAATCTGAACCATTTTGTTTTGCAGCAGGATACCTTATTTAAATTTCATTTAAAAGGGATTGCTTTCTCGAAGGAATTATTTGATGTCCAGCTAGTCTGGATTTCGCATCGTGTAGCTTGAGCTGCACATATTTACGTTCCAAATTAAATTTTCATATTGTTCACGTGTCCCGCACATGTTCAAAATTAAATTTTCAAATAGTTCCATTGCCCTGCACCGTTTACACATTTCGATATCAAACAAATTTTGCAGAAACAGGAATTATTATTCTGGGGTTTATACTTGTTATCTTGGTTATTTTCGGGAATATTATCTTTTACTTTTGCATTAATTTCCTTTCAATGTTTTTTTGTTTAAATGGTAAATATTTCTTTGTTTAAACTGCTTAAGTATTTCAAGTTTGACGCTTACAGGCGCGAGTTTAAGTATAACATCAAGCTACTGTCTCGGTGCGTACAAAACTAGAGCTTGTAGTCAGTAAATAGCAAGAATCAAAATGAGGAAGGAATTAGATGGAATACAAGTTCAGATGGGACAACGGCTGGCAAGGAGGCCAGCCACGTTAGTCTCAAAGGAAACAAGGACTGAATCTGTTCTTTAAAACATAGATGTTTGTACAGGGCATTACACCTTGCTCCATCCAAATGACACAGGAGCCTTGCATCTCGCCTGTATAACGACTTCGATTCTACCACAGAAGATACAGAGTCAAAGAAGTCGCGGGGCAGGTACCTCTGCACATGCGAAACACTTGGTCCCGTTACCTAGAGGCCAGAATGCGTCTATAAACGGCGGCTGTGAGCTCCACGACAACATCGTTCGGAGAGTGAAGACTGTTGGCATCAACGTCGTGATGCGCTACTCGAGTCTGGTCTCTCACTGCTGGTTTGGACTACAGATTCCTTTAGGAGCTTTTAATTACAGTGCCGATAAACACTTTACGAGAACTTACGCACTTTTCTGTATTATTCTTTCACCACAAGTTCGGTCGCTGCGGCTGACCCACCTCGTTCAGGTTATGTCCAGTTTAGTTTTGTTCTGTGGTTGTTTAACTGTGAATTAATGAAATATGTGCACATTGATAGACAGAAAACAAGCAAGCGTGCATGAAAAGGGGAAAAAGAAAAAGGAAGTTTGGGGTATAACGTCCCGTCGTGGACGATGTGTTTAGAGGTGATGAACAATCTCATAACTATGAAGGGTGGGAAATGAAATCGGCATTTTCCTTTTTAAAGTAACACTTTCCGTAGGTTATTTAGGGAAGCCACATGAAACACATGATAAATGAAAGATGTTAGTAGATGGGTCAAATGTTGAGAACAAATTTTGCAAGTCTCTATGTTTCACAGTTTCATATTTTTCATACAAGTCTGCCCAGTTCACTAGTTTCTAAAGTACAGCCTACTTAGCCAGTTTGGCCAGCCAGTGGTTCGTCTCGTTATACTAATCAGTGTAACGTAAGTTGATCAATTCAGGAATTTTAGCTAGCATGCTCCAATCAGAGCATAGGCTGCCAAAATTTAGCAGTTGCCAATATGCTCTGAAAGAGAGAGCTTCACATACGGTTCCAGCGTTAGTGTGATGTAGAGGTTCTGGTGGATGATGGTATTTGACTACGCAGCTTGGTAGCGATGGGTGCCCCCCCCCCCCCCCACCCCTTGATCCACAGACCTTGCCACTGGCATGCAAGCTTCCGTGTCTCAGCGATACGGATTGTCGTACCGTAGGTGCAACCACAACGGAGGGGTATCTGTTGAGAGGAGAGACAAGCGTCTGGTTCATCAAGAGGGGTAGCAGCCTTTTCAGTAGCGTGCTGGTACTGCGAACGGCTGAACGCAAGGGGAAGCTACAGCCGAAATTTTCCCGAGGGCATGCAGCTTTACTGTGTGGTAAAATATTCCGGAGTTAATATAGTACCCCATTCGGATCTCCGGGCGAAGACTACTCAGGAGGACACTGTTATCAGGAGAAAGAAAACTGGCGTTCTGCGTATCGGAGCGTGAAGTGTCAGATCCTTTAATCGGTTACGTGGGTTAGAAAATGGGTAGGTTAAAGTTAGATATAGTGGGAATTAGTGAATTTCGGTGGCAGGAGGAACAAGACTTTTGGTCAGGTGACTACAGGGTTATAAATACAAAATCAAATAGGGGTAATGCAGGAGTAGGTTTAATAATGAACAAAAAAATAGGAGTGCGAGTAAGCTACTAAGAACAGCATATCGAAAGCATTATTGTAGCCAAGATATACAGGATGCCCACACCCACCACAGTAGTACAAGTTTATATACCAACTAGCTCCGCAGACAACGAAGAGATTGAATAAATGTATGATGAGATAAAAGAAATTATTCGGATGGTGAAGGGAGGCGAAAATTTAATAGTTATGGGGACTGGAATTTGATAGCAGGAAAAGGAAGAGAAGGAAAAGTTGTAGGTGAATATGTAATGGGGACAAGGAATGATAGAGGAAGCAGCCTGGTAGAATTTTGTGCAGAGCATAACTTAATCACAGTTAATAGTTGGTTTAGTAATCATGAAAGAAGATTGCACACGTGGAAGAGGCCAGGAGACACTGGAAGGTTTCAGACAGATTTTATATTGGTAAGCCAGAGATTTAGGAATCGCGTTTTAAATTGTAAGACATTTCCAGGGGCAGATTTGGACTTTTGAGCACAATCTATTGGTTATGATTAAAACTGAAGAAACTGCGAAAAGGTGGCAGTTTAAGGAGATGGGATCTGGATAAACTGAAAGAACCAGAGAATGTAGAGCGTTCCAGAGAGAGCATTAGGGAACGATTGACAAGAACAGGAGAAAGAAGTACAGTAGAATAAGAGTGAGTAACTTTGAAAGATGAAATAGTAAAGGCAGCAGAGGGTCCAGTAGATAAAAGGACGAGGGCTAGTAGAAATTCTTGAGTAATAGAAGATAGATTGAACTTAATTGATGAAAGTAGAAAATATAAAAATGCATTAACTAAAGTGGCAAAAAGGAATACAAACGTCTCAAAAATGAGATCATCAGGAAGTGCAGAATGGCTAGAGGACAAATGTGGGGATGTAGAGGCATATATATAGGGGTAAGATAGATACTGCGTACAGGAAAATTAAAGAGACCTTTGGGGAAAAGAAAACCTCCTGTATGAACATCAAGAGCTCAGATGGAGAACCAGTTCCAAGCAATGAAGGTAAAGTAGAAAGGTGGAAGGAGCACATAGAGGGTCTATACAAGGGCGATGAACTTGAAGGCGATATTACGAAAAAGGAAAACGACGTAGATGAAGATGAAATGAGAGATATGGTGCTGCCTGAAGAATTTGACAGAGCACTGTAAGACTTAAGTCGAAACAATGCGCCGGGAGTAGACAACATGCCGCTAGAGCTACTGATTGCCATGGGAGGGCCAGCCCTGACAAAACTTTACCATCAGGTGAGCTAGATGTATAAGACAGGCGAAATACCCTCAGACTTCAAGAAGAATATAATAATTCCAATCCGCCGGCACGTGTGGCCATGCGGTTCTGGGCGCTTCAGTCTGGAACCGCGTGACCGCTACGGTCACAGGCTCGAATCCTGCCTCGGGCATGGTTGTGCGTGATGTCCTTAGGTTAGTTACGTTTAAGTAGTTCTAAGTTCTAGGGAGTGATGGCCACAGATGTTAAGTCCCATAGTGCTCAGAGCCATATGAAACATTTGAGCGAATAGTTCCAATCCCAAAGAAAGCAGGTGTTGAAAGATTCGAAAATTGCGGAACTACCAGTTTAATAAGTCACCGCTGCAAAATACTAAAGCGAATTCCTTGCAGGCGAATTACAAACTGGAAGAAGCCAACCTTGGGAGGATCAGTTTGGATTCAATATAAACGTTGGAACGTGCGAGGCAATACTGACCCTACGACCTCTCTTAGAACATAGATTAAGGAAAGACGAACCTACGTTTCTAGCATTTGTAGACTTAGAGAAAGCTTTTGACAGTGATAACTGGAATACTCTCTTTCAAATTCTGAAGGTGGCAGGGATCAAATACACCGAGCAAAAGGCTATTTACAATTTGTACAGAAACCAGATGGGATTGATAAGAGTCGAGTGGCATGAAAGGGAAGCAGTGGTTGGGAAAGGTGTGAGACAAGGTTGTAACCTATCCCCGATGTTATTCAATCTGTACATCGAGCAAGCAGTAAAGGTAACAAAAGAAAAAATTTGGAGTAGGAATTAAAATCCATGGAGAAGAAATAAAAACCATGTGGTCTTCCGATGGCACGGTAATTCTCTCAGAGACAGGAAAGGACCTGTAAGAGCAGTTGAACGAAATGGACAGTGTCTTGAAAGGAGAATATAAGATCAACATCAGCAAAAGCAAAACGAGGATAATGGAATGTAATCGAAGTAAATCAGGTGATGCCGAGGGAAATAGATTAGTAAATGAGGCACTTAAAGTTGTAGATGAGTTTTGCTATTTGGAGAGCAAAGTAACTAGCGATGGTCGAAGTAGAGAGGATGTAAAATGTAGACTGGCTTTGGCAAGGAATGCTGTTTTGAAGATGAGAAATTTGTTGAAATTGAGTATAGATTTAAGTGTCAGGAAGTCCTTTTTGAAAGTACTTGTATGTAGTGTAGCCATGTATGGAAGTGAAACATGAACGATAACTAGGTTAGACAAGAAGAGAATAGAAGCTTTCTAAATGTGGTGCTACAGAAGAATGCTGAAGATTAGATGGGTACATCACGTAATTAATGAAGAGGTAATAGAATTGGGGAGAAGAGGAATTTGTGGCACAAGTTGACTAGAAGAAGGGATCGGTTGGTAGGACATGTTATGATGCATCAAGGGATCACCAAATTAGTACTGAAGAGCAGTGTGGAGGGTAAAAATGGTAGAGGGAGACCAAGAGATGAATACACTAATTACATTCAGAATTATATATGTTGCAATACTTACTTGGAGATGAAGAAGCGCCGCGCGGGATTAACCGAGCGGTCTTGGGCGCTGCAGTCATGGACTCTGCGGCTCGTCCCGGCGAAGGTTCGAGTCCTCCCTCGGGCATGGGTGTGTGTGTTTGTCCTTAGGATAATTTAGGTTAATTAGTGTGTAAACTTAGGGACTGATGACCTTAGCTGTTAAGTCCCATAAGATTTCACGCACATTTGAAAATTGTTTTCATGAAGAAGCTTGCACAGGATAGAGTAGCATTTAGTGCTGCATCAAACCAGTCTCTGGACTGTAGACCACAACAACAACAGCGCTGAGGGAGAGTGCTGCCCACGGTACCCTTTATCCATGGTTTTTCTTTGTGATCGTCTTACGTTTCACGCATTTCCAGTTTACATTGAAGTAGTGTTTATTCAGAACAACTTCTTGCTTCATGTGTTTAGAAAGGGACTTAGATATTCCTTTGTGATTTGCTCCAATCCTAGGACTACATCAGTAGCAGTATCAACCATAGTCATTTAATCCATGGATATAAACTGCACGTATTGGATCTATATTGGAGAGCTTATGCATCCCTCTACGTTGTACAACTATGTCCCTTCTTTCATATAAATCACTCTGGTGTCGATCATGCTTCCAACTTATTACCCCTAATTCTTAATCCATAGTCTATCCTGTCAGCCCAGCTCCCACGTTGGCCGTTATGTACATTGATGTCAACACTGTCTTCATTGTCTTCTGATTTCGCGACCTCATGCGCGCCAGCGTACACACTGCGACCAGTAAGTGGTTCTCACTTCCGTACAGCTGGGGGTCGTTCTGTATGGTAACTTTCTGTTGTCCATTCGAAGTGGCCGGCTACGAAAGTACATTCACCGAATCATGACAATATTTGCCTATTATTATTAATGATTAATTGCCTTGTTTAACTGAAGTGTGGCACTATACTGTTTGTTTTATTACTTCACTCATTGTGTGAAAGCTGGGAAACTTTTAGCATGTAGTTAGATAGTTAGGATTTGAGTTCAGGATAAAGATTCATGTAGCCGAATTACTTCCACTGTAGAGCGAATTATTAACAGTAACTGTTTCGTGAACGAGGTAAATATCAATCAATAATATCAGTCGCTTAAACAAATAGAAAACTAACAACAGAAAGTACGTTTAAACCAGACATTTGCGACTGTCGCAGTGTTTACTTTTTGTTTTTTTTTTTGTTTTGAGTCTTCATGAGTCATCAGTTTTCTGATTGGTTTGTTGAAGCCAGCAATGAATTCTCTCCTTTGCTAATTTTTTAGCCAATCTCTTTAGTCAAGCTTTTCGTCTCAGAGTAGCGGTTAAAACCTGCATATTTAATTATTTGCGTGGCGTATCCCAATGTATGTCTTCCTCTACAGATTTTACTCTCCACAGGTCCATGTAGTTGCATGGAAGTTATTCCCTGATGTCATAACAAATGTAATACGTTCTGGCGTAACCACAAGCGCCGGAACGAAGAAGATGCGGAACGCAGGAGTAGATAAGGCGTTGAGGAAACGGCGGCCAATGGTATTCGGAATTGGACCGCGCCACACCAAGAGCGACATCTGGAAGAAGCGAATATAAACGCCGCTCGTGCTAGCCTCGGCCGCTCAGATCGGCACCGGATCACGGAAGTTGGTTATCAGTGACGTTTGTAAACTTGCCAGAATATTTCCCATATCAAGGACTCTAAAGTATATTGCAAGTCGCCCCTAGTTTGCGATTACTACATGTAAATCTCCGAAGCTAAGTATTGTCAGTTTTCTTTCTAGAAATAAAACTGCTAATGTTGTTTGTTGAAATTGTTGTACAACATTCCGAGAACGCTTCATCCCGTAGGGACCCTACTAGCGACGAGTGGGCAAGACCCCGCACCTGGCGACGAGTCATCAACCGAACTACGTGCCGACGGCTACGGCCATATTTTTCAGGAACGTAATTCTCTCTTGTCTTTACTTTGCAGGGGCGCATATTGCTTTAACAATTTCTTGTCGTTTTGCTAACCAGTGTTTTGAGGTGGGCGTTGCAGAATTCTTGCCTTGTATATTTTTCGCATTTGTGTCTTCCAACAAGACTCCTCCCCCACCTGTCCCGCCCACTGCTCAGCGCCACAGCAGCAAGCGTTAGATGCAACACAGATAATGCTGCTTCAGACGACCCAGATTCCTACCTTCCTCAACACGGTGGAGGAGCTACTCGCCAACGATGCGCGCCCGACAGAACTGGCACCGCCTATTACAGCTGCTATACCACCTTTTCGACAGTTTAGTGAACAAGTCGAGGAATGGTTCGAATGACTGCACCAGTTCGATGCGTCTATGGTAGCTCACAACGTCGCAGGTACTGTGAAACTTCCCTATCTATTACCTACGGTAGGAAGTGCAGTGCTAAGATTATTCAAAAACTCTTTCCTCACACCACTCCGAATGAACTGTCGTACGACGCAGTGATAGATAATAACGATTACGACCAACAATTGAATGTGGTAGCAGCTAGGAACCAATTCCTTCATTGCAAAAAACGGCCAGAACAAACGTATTGCAAGGGGGTAATACGTTTGCAGGGTATGGCAAGAAATTGCAAATGCAAATGTGCTTCTGGTGCTTTATATTCAGACATCATGTTGCGTGATGCGATCGTGTACAATGTGCAGATGCCAAAATCAGAGAACAAACACTGAAACAGTCCGATCCATCATTTTAGAAAGTAGTGCAAATGTTAGATCAGTATGATTCCAGTGCCTTGCCGGCCCATACATCTGAGCAGCAACGTATTTTCCGGGTTGAGTCCCTTGTTTGTGATCGCCCCATTCCGCACCGGCGGTTTGCGCTAGCCAAGCCGAGTAAATAGCCTTCCACGCTACGTAAACAGTTCGCTAAACAGGTGGCTACACAGGCGAACAGAATTAAGTGTTGCCCACGATGTTATTCACTGCACGAACGCCAAGACTGTCCCTCCCGACAATGTCAGTGTTACGCTTGTAGCAGGAAAGGACATGTTCAGTCCGTATGTTTGCAATTGAACAAGCGTAAGTATTCAAACCACTCACAAAACTCTCGTCACAAGGCCCATGTCATTAATGCAGTATATTCAAAGTCTGCTACTATCAAGCTTGTTGTTTCGTCAGTGATACGTCAGTCAAACAAACTCTGAAATTTCAGATGGACACAGATGCCTCTGTCACATTGCTAAATCGTCTCACATATGAACTATTAGGCTTTCCAAGCCTGTCTAAAACTAGCACGCAACTGCGGCTTATAATGGACAAGACATTCCCGTTCTCGGAACATGTTCTTTGCCAACCATGTATCGTTCGCATAAGTGAACAGTGACTTTCAGAGTGCTAAAATCACACAAGCGTGAGACCATATTTGGTCTTCAATCTTTTCATTTGTTTGGATTTAAAATTCAGGACAATGTATCAGCTTCTGTATTCAATGCAAAAGAATTCCCGGAACTCTTTTCTGAAGGTTTAGGCAAGGTAACAGTTTTGTTGAACATATTACGCTGAAAGACAATGCTCAACCGGAATTTTGCCGGGCCATTGATTACGGGTCAAAGTCGCTGCTGAACTTAAATAATTGCAAGATAACGGAGTTATTGGGCCTACAGGATGTTACAAAAAGCTACGGCCAAACTTTCAGGAAACATTCCTCACACACAAAGAAAGAAAATATGTTATGTGGACATGTGTCCGGAAACGCTTACTTTCCATGTTAGAGCTCATTTTATTACTTCTCTTCAAATCACATTAATAATGGAATGGAAACACAAAGCAACAGAATGTACCAGCGTGATTTCAAACACTTTGTTACAGGAAATGTCCAAAATGTCCTCCGTTAGCGAGGATACATGCATCCACCCTCCGTCGCATGGAATCCCTGATGCGCTGATGCAGCCCTGGAGAATGGCGTATTGTATCACAGCCGTCCACAATACGAGCACGTAGAGTCTCCGCATTTGGTACCGGGGTTGCGTAGACAAGAGCTTTCAAATGCCCCCATAAATGAATACAAGAGGGTTGAGGTCAGGAGACCGTGGAGGCCATGGAATTGGTCCGCCTCTACCACTCCATCGGTCACCGTATCTGTTGTTGAGAAGCGTACGAACACTTTGACTGAAATGTGCAGGAGCTCCATCGTGCATGAACCACATGTTGTGTCGTACTTGTAAAGGCACATGTTTTAGCAGCACAGGTAGAGTATCCCGTATGAAATGATGATAACGTGCTCCATTGAGCGTAGGTGGAAGAACATGGGGCCCAATCAAGAAATCACCAACAATGCCTGCCCAAACTTTCACAGAAAATCTGTGTTGATGACGTGATTGCACAATTGCGTACGGATTCTCGTCGGCCCACACATGTTGATTGTGAAAATTTACAATTTGATCACGTTGGAATGAAGCCTCATCCGTAAAGAGAACATTTGCACTGAAATGAAGATTGACGCTTTGTTGGATGAACCATTTGCAGAAGTGTACGCGTGGAGGCCAATCAGCTGCTGATAGTGCCTGCACACGCTGTACGTGGTACGGAAACAACAGGTTCTCCCGTAACACTCTCCATACAGTGACGTGGTCAACGTTACCTTGTACAGCAGCAGCTTCTCTGACGCTGACATTAGGGTTATCGTCAACTGCACGAAGAACTGCCTCGTCCATTGCAGGTGTCGTCGTCGTTCTAGGTCTTCCCCAGTCGCGAGTCATAGGCTGGAATGTTCCGTGCTCCCTAAGACGCCGATCAATTGCTTCGGACGTCTTCCTGTCGGGACACGTTCGTTCTGGAAATCTGTCTCGATACAAACGTACCGCGCCACGGCTATTGCCCCGTGCTAATCCATACATCAAATGGGCATCTGCCAACTCTGCATTTGAAAACATTGCACTGACTGCAAAACCACGTTCGTGATGAACACTAACCTGTTGATACCAGGTACTGATGTGTTTGATGCCAGTACTGTAGAGCAATGAGTCGCATGTCAACACAAACACCGAAGTCAACATTACCTTCCTTCAATTGGGCCAACTGGCGGTGAATCGAGGAAGTACAGTACATACTGACGAAACTAAAATGAGCTCTAACATGGAAATAAAGCTTTTCCCGACGCATGTCCACATAACATCTTTTCTTTATTTGTGTGTGAGGAATATTTCCTGAAAGTTTGGCCGTACCTTTTTGTAACACTCTGTATATCAGCTAGTCAATGGGCAAGTTACCTGGCTCTAAATGGCTCTGAACGCTATGGGACTTAACATCTGAGGTCATCAGTCCCCTAGAACTTAGAACTACTTAAACCCAACTAACCTAAGGACATCACACACATCCATGCCCGAAGCAGGATTCGAACCTGCGACCGTAGAAGTCGCGCGGTTTAGGACTGAAGCGCCTACAACCGCTTGGCCACAGCGGACGGCCGCAAGTTCACTGGTTTTGGACGCCAAACCTTCAGATCGCATTCTCCTGTGTATTTACTTTAAGTCTACATTCATCCCACAAACTGCAATTGATACTTGTCCACTGCCACGCCCAGAAGATCTAATGGACAACTTAGGTGCTGAACGCTACTTTTCAAAAATTAATTTGCGCGACGCATATCTTCAAATACAGCTCTATGAAGAATCTCAAAAACTGTGTAGTGAATACTCATTATGGTTTGTTTAAATATTTGCGTTTGCCTTTTGGCAGTGCTTTCACACCTGCAATTTTCGAACGATATCTGGAGCAGCTGCTGCACAAGTGCCAAGCTGTTCAAACTATTTGGACGATTTTGTCGTAGCAGGTCGTACACCTGAAGAACACATTACAAATTTGAGTGCTCTTTTTCATGTGTTACCTGATGCAGATTAAAGTGTCGCATGGACAAGTGTGACTTTTTTAAACCTTAGTTGCTGTATATTGGTCATGTCATAAACAGTCAAGTCGCTTTTGTTATCCATACACGACTTGACAGTTCCTCGCATTATCACAGAATTGCAATCAGTTTTAGGGAAAATGAACTGTTATATTCGGTTCTTACCGAATGCTGCACAAATCACAGCTCGATTGCATCGTTTGCGTCACAAGAACGTCCCCTTTGTTTGGACAGATGGGTGCCAAGTGTCTATGGAGAAACTTAAAGAAAGATTGCCTAGTGATCGATGCTTAGTTCACCTTGGTCCTGAAAACCAACTGTATTGCAAGTTGACGCTTCCTCTTATGGAATCGTTGCAGTACTTTCGCACAGAATTGGTGGTGCAGACAGACCTATTGCTTTCGCATAAAAAGTGTTGTCCAAAGCTCAGTGTAACTAGTCAGAAATTAAGAAAGAGGCTCTTGCTGTTGTGTATGGTGTCACCAAATTCCAACACTATTTGTATGTCATAAAATTCTACATAGTAATGGATCACAAGCCTTTGCAGTCCTGGTTTCATCCGACGAAACCGGTTCCTGTACGAACTGCCCAAAAATTGCAAAGCTTAGCTTTGATGTTGTCTCAATACCAGTACGAGATTGTGTATCGTCCGCCAGCTAAACATGGTAATGCGGAGGCACTTTCCGTCTTCCGATTGGCTCTGATACAGACTTTCACACTTCTGCTCCAACTTGTTTTCATATCGATGCACAATATTCTGAAATGCTTCAGTCTTTTCCGCTGAATTATAAGAAAACTGCACAGGCCACGGACGCTGATCCAGATTTGAACAATCTGCTCAACTGCATTCGCACATCTTGGCTTCAGTCAGTGAATAGCATAAAGAAGACTGTAGTGCGCCGATACTTCGCACGTCCGCATTGTGTCGCTGTACGGAAAATGACAATGGACAGTCAAGTGTGTTGATCCCTAAACCTTTGGAAAAAAGAAGTGTTGCAGTTACTTCACCATAGACACTGGGGGATTGTTCGTACGAGAAAGTTAGCACGTCGACATTGTACTTGGCAGGAAATGGTCGCACAAACAGAACAGATAACGTCACAGTGTCACACATGTGCGGAAAATCAGTCCGCTCTGCCACAAAGATTCTCTACTTGGACTAAGTCGCAATCGACATAGACTTTGCGCTACCCTTTTGGAACCCTCGCTGGTTAGTTGTGGTTGACTCACACAGAAAGTTTCTTTTTGCTTTGCCAATGAACTCGACAACGTCACGTGGCACTATTCAGGTGTTGTCATCGATTGTTTGCCCAGAAGGTTTACATGAAGCAATAGCGTTAGACAACGGACCTCGGTTAACGTCACATGAATTTCAAACGTTCGGTGAAGGCAATGGCATACTGCAACTAACTAGTGCACCGTTCCATTCACAGTCAAGCGGCGAAGCGGAATGTTTTGTCGGAACATTCAAGCACCAGATGGCCAAACTCCGCTCCCAACACATCAGGGATCAAGTGATTCGTGATAAGTTGTTTCATTTACTTGTTAAATTCTACGTGTTTTCTTGGTCAGTCTCCCGTACGCATTTGTTAGGCAGTTAGTGTCTGTCTGTCTGTCTGTCGGTCTGCGTACATTAATAGCTGCCTCTGTCATGTTTGTCGGATTCGGTGGTAACGAATTTGTTGCTTAAGGTGTAAAGGTCGAATTCCTGAAATAAGTTTTTTTTCTTGTCTATCATCTTGAGAGGCGGTATATATGTAATGCAGAGCATGTTTGTACATTTTATGTAAGACTGCATTTCATGGGTTTTTATTTAAACGGTTGTTTTAGTATATAAAGTTACCACCCTTCCACCGAAAGAGTTTTCTTTTAAAAAACAAGTTGCACTTTGAATGGCAAGTAATTTTTTTTAATGTGAGATTTTTGTACCATTTCCATCCCTCCTACGGGGTGCAGAGTTTATGTGTCTGTGTGAGTTGTTAAAATTTTTAGTTTAAAGTAATCTGGTGTGTTGCAGACTTGCACCAGTGTAGTTTTTCAGAGGTTTTTGTGAGTGGTCGTGACTACGGCTGTGTCAAAAGGGAGCGGCAAGGTTCTCAGCCAAAAAGCTCATATTGTCAAAAAAGAAAAAAAATGTTATTTCTAACTCTGAATAAATTGTAACTTGATGTTTAGAGGGTGCTTTCTGATTATGATTTTTAAATCTGTTTTTTCCAAAAAAGAAAGGGTTTTTAGGAATAAAATTTTCATTTGTTGAAAGAAATTTGTTTCCATCAGTTACCCACTGGCAACTACTTCCACGCTCACATAGTGTGATTAAATGTGTTAATGTTCTAGATGAATCGCTAGTAAATAAAGTAAATTCTTTAAGAAAAGATTTTGAAAGTAAAATTCCTCAAACTGAGGCCTATATTTCGTACTCGTAGACTTCCCTTAGTCAGGAATGCCATTCTTGCCTGTGGTACTCCGCTATTTATGATCTCATTGCTCCTTCCGTCATGGGTTATTTTTCTGCATACTAATCAGAATTCCTTAACTTCATCTAATATGTGATCCCTAAATCTGATGTTAAGTTTCTCGCTGTTGTAGTTTCTGATAATTCTTATTTTTCGTCTTTCTTCGATTTACTCTCAATCTATGTCCTGCACTCATTAGACTGTTCATTCTATTCAACACATTCTGTAATTCATCACACTTTCACCGAAAACATCTGTGTCATCAGCAAATTGCAACACTGATATTCTTCCACCTTTATTTTTAACCCCAGTCTCGTGCCTCTGTTTTATTCCTGTCATTGCTTCTTCGGCGTATAGATTGAACAGTAGGGGCGAAAGACTACATCCCTGTCCTACACCCTTTATAGTTCGGGCACTTCCTTCTCGGTCGTCCACTCTTATTATTCCCCCTTGGTTCTTGTACATATCTTACATTAATCGTCTTTGCCAATAGTTGAACGATATTTTTTCAGGATTTTGAACATCTTGCACCATTTTACGCTTTCGAATGATTTCTCTGAGTCGATAAATCCTATGAAAGTGTCTTGAGTTTTCTTCAGTCTTGCTTCCATTATCAACCGCTACGTCAAAATTGCCTCTTTGGTGCGTTTACCTTTCCCAGACAAAAAAGATAGCCATCAAACAGATCCTCAATTTTATTTCCCATTCTTCTGTATATTATTATTTCCAGAAACTAGGATGCATAAGTCATTAAGCTGAATGTGCGATAATTCTCCCACATGTCGCGTCTTGCAATCTTGGGAACTTTGTGCATGATGTTTTTCCAAAAGGCAGATGGCAGATTTGTAAGTCTCATACGTTCTACACACCAACGTGAATAACCCTTTTCTTGCCAATTCCCCCAATGAGGTTTGAAATTCTGATGGAACGTTATGTATCCATTCTACCTTATTTGATTTCAAGTCTTCCAAAGCTGTTTTAAATTCTGATTCCAGTACTGGATCCACTATTTATTCGCTGTCGACTCCAGTTTCTACTTCTATCGCATCAAGCAAATTATCCCCCTCATAGATGCCATCAATCTACTCTTTTCGCCTATCCACTCTCTCCTCTTTATTTAACAGTGGAATTCCCGTTGCACTATTAATCTTACGACGCTTGCTTTTTATTTCACTAAAGGTTGTTCTGATATTTCTATAAGCTGCATCAGTCCTTTCGACAAGCATATCTAGTGGAACGAGAAGACGAAAATCATCTCACTGTAGCAACTGTGTTAACCCCACCAGCCTCTGTGGAAATGACAGTTAATTCGGTAGCAGACTCTTCATTGAGTGATTTCATGCAGTTTTTTGAACGAATTTCTAAAGAGGCGTATTGCAGAAAACTTTGAAAATAATTATTGTTAACAAAGAAGAAGTGAGTTTGTTATATACCTGTTATTATTTGCATAAAAAATTCACACGCAGTTTCTAAACTACGGCGAACATAACAGCAACGACGAGGCTCGTGCCACTAAACCAGAGAGAAAATGGGGAGTGGGAGGTGGAATATTTTTTGAGTCGTCTTATTGTGTTGTAGAGAAAAGGGGGCAGCCGTATTGACCCAGATCAGTGTGTGTGTGTGTGTGTGTGTGTGTGTGTGTATGTGTGTGAATGGGTGTGGGGGTGGGGGAGGCGGGCGGGGTGACCTCACCTTTAATCATTAACTGACCTACAGCCGAAGCAGTGGATAGGTGACTTTCATTTCCCCGCCATTTTCTGGTCACACAGTTGCCCGAGACGCCTTTGCGGTGACTTAGAATGGTCCACAGCCATAAGTCTACCTGTCCTGTTACTGGCTCTCTATTGCCGGTTCATCTCCACACGTGGCCTGTTCAGTTTAAAGTTTTCGAGAATTTTCGTAAACCGTTTGAGACAGCTGATGCAGGATGCATTCCTTCTAAAGGACATGGTGGATTTCCGTTCCCTCTCAGAAAATCAGTCCCTGATAAAATAATCATCAACTTAGTCTTTCTTTCGTCCACCCTTCGAACAGAGTGGAAGGAAATAATCATAAGAAAAGTAAATACGTGGTGTGATACATGTTTTTAATCCGCAGCTTGTGCGCCTTTACGTCGTGATAGACTTGTTTGTCTCATGTTACAAAGTCATTTGTGTGGTGATGCATTTCTTACGTTTTCTATCAGCACAAGCCACCTTTCATTTATTAACCATAAACAATGAAATTCGCTGAGGAATTTGGAATAAATAACACACAAAATTATAAGACACGGTAGCTGGAGGAATGTTGTCAGGTAACATCATAATCTGTTTTACACTGAGGTGACAAAAGTCACGTGCTACGTGTCGGACCTCCTTTTGCCAGACGTAGCGTAGAAACCCAACTTGGCATCGACTCAACACGTCGTTGGATGCCCCCTGCAGAAACCTTGAGCCGTGCTGGCTCTATAGCCGTCCATAATTAGGACAACGTTGGTGGTAAATGATCGATGGGTGACCGAATTATTCACCTGAATTGTCCAGAATGTTCTTCAGATCAATCGCCAACAGTTGTGGCGCCTTGACATGGTGCATTGTCATACAGAAAAATTCCATCGTTATGGCTGGAAATGGTCTCCAATAGTCCAGCATAAGCATTTACACTTAATGATCGGTTCCGTTGGACCAGAGAATCCATGCCATTCCATGTAACCCCAGCCTACACCATTATGGAGCCACCACCAGTTAGCACAGTGCCTTGTTGACAACCTGGGTCCATGGCGTCACGGCACCTGCGCCGCACTCGAATCCTACCATCAGTTCTTCCAAGCTGAAATGGTGACTCATCACCAGGCCACGGTTTTCCAGTCGTGTAGGGTCGACCAGATGTTGTCACGAGCCCAGGAGAAGCGCTGAAGGCGATGTCGACCTTTTAGCAAAGGGACCCGCGTCGGCTGACTGCTGCCTTTGGAGCCAAATTTCGTCGCACTGTCCTAACGAATAAGTTCGTCGTACGTCCTACATTGACTTCTGCGGTAATTTCACGCAGTGGTGCTTGTCTGTTAGCACCCAACTCTATGCAATCATCGCTGCCCTCGGTCTTTAATAGTAGGCCGTCAGCCATTGCATTGTCCGTAGTGAGAGTTAATGCCTGAAATTCGGTATCCTCGGCATACTGTTGAGATTGTGGATCTCGGAATATTGGATTCCATGACGATTTCCGAAATGGAATGTGCCATGCGTATAGATACAGCTACACTTTCGCGTTTAAAGTCCGTTAATTTCCGTCTTACTGCCATAATAACGTCAGAAACCTCTTCATATGAATCATCTGAGTACAAATGACAACACCACCGATGCACTGCCCTTTTATACTTTGCATACGCCTTACTACCCCATCTGTATATGTCCATATCACTATCCCATGACATTTGTCCCTTCAGTGTATATCACAGCTTATCCCTGTAAGACAATCCTGAATTATATTTTCTCTGACTTTGCTAAATCGCTTCTGGAAAAAGCTGAGATGGTTCTTTTGGGAAGGGCACAAACTACTTCCTGTCCCATTCTCAGCTAATGCTCCATCCATAATGATTCGTTGTTGACAGATCAATAATAGGTACTCCTCCATCTTCTTGGGTAGACACCACTATTAATAACATCACGTGTTCCATACTTTTCCTGGTATTATTCTCTAATTGCCTCGTGTCTCTCTGACCTCAACGTGTTTTCCATTACAATGTAGCATAGTATAAGCACTGTAGCTGTCATCATATTTCGATTATCAAGGCTTCTTAAATTCACATATGGCTTCGGGTACATTTTGAATCTACTAAAATCTAATATTTCACAAAAATTTAAACCTTACATGAATGTGATGTTATTCATTACAAGACTACGTCACCTACCTTTGACGGATTACATTACAAACTAAACTGGAAACTGGAATATATTTCGGTTTCTGTATCTTTTTAACTAGCTAAACATGGAAATTTTCATAATTTGAAAATTCGCAGGACCTAATACAATTTCTGTCTGTTACAGGTACTAGACACAATAATGCAGTGATTATTGTTCGAGGGTACTGGGAGTGAATTCTTTCAGTAATGAAAATTTCAGGAAACGTTCCATTAATAACCTAGAGCTGTAATGCATGAAGACCGTAATGTCAGTCAGTGTTTCTATGACTGACGATCTCTACTCAAATGTTAATTTTGCACATTGCACATTGTCAACGATTTCAAATTTCTGTTCCTTATTGCTGCAAGCCTTTTCTGCTGTTAGATGATACGCAAATCAGTATTTATTTGACGTTATTCAGCTATAATGCATGTTATAATGCGACACCATTTCAGAATTACTGATAGTCTGCCAGTTTTAGGAGCAAAAAAAGGATATATCTTGTATATACCTCGTATGTACGTTACTGGATGGTGTCGGTCATCTGCTCCGATATAAATGCCTGCGCTCTGAACAGAGAAAAACGTCAATTAATAAAAAATTGGAGGTCCACTTTTCAGTTACTGTTCACGAAATATGCCGTTTATGTCGAAATTATAACGTCAAAGAAATTATGAATACCTTTCAAATTCTGTGTAGGCCACTGCATCGCTAAACCTCGGAGCGTTTTTCGTTTTGTCACACAACGGAGATGCTGCGATATGAAAGCTCAACGAGCCATGAATGCAAATACACTAGTTGGGCAATTTGCACGGAATTACGCGAGAAAGGCAGGAAGTTATACGAGGGATTGGTCCATTTTGCTTCGTTTCACCAGCCACAAATATCTGTGAAAAGCGGCATTTTCCACCACGCATCCACTCTAATTAGGTAAATTCATAAATGGAAATCGTTTTGACTTGGTAATCGCTCATCGTTTGCTGCAACAAATCCGCGAAATCGGATGTAGGACCGCCGCCGAGTGAATCGATAGGAACAGAATTTTCTGGATTATTCAGTTCTAGCAAAGGACAACGGAAAAATGTGGTCAGAAATTCATATACTGGCTGTTTCACTACTCTGCTATGAAAAGTACGTATAACCGATGGTTCTAAAGTAAAATTAATGAATTTATAAGACTGACAAATAATCTGAATCTTTGTACAGCTTAGTTTGGGAGAAAAACATTATATTTCATGTTTAGAAAGATGAGACTCTAGCTCCCAAATGCCACTGTATGTGGAAGTCTTTTCACAAGCTATAAGTCAAGCTGGAAAATCGGGAAATGGAGGTACAAACGTCTGAAACTAGACGTTTTTGTCAGTGTGTTGGAGGAATGGAAAAGAAGGTGAAGAAATCTGGTCAGATGAATACAGGATTATCTTAACAGCGTCATAAATCGAATAACGGGAAGAAGGATGGAAAGAAAATAGGGGTTAATGACCCGTCGACGATGAGATCGTTAGCAATTGTAACATTTATGTACGATATGGATTTACCTCCTTTATGTAAATTTAATGTTTCCGATGTCTGTGTTATAATCTTCTGTCACTCAACAAATACGTAAAAAAAGTTAACATAATTAATTTGTAAATGTAATTTTTAAAACTGTGTTATTTTCTGCTGAAAATACGTTAAAATGTAATATGTACGACCGGTTCATGGATAGGTAATGTAGGATTGTATGAAATGTAAAACCCCAGCTTTGCTGAAGGCTAAAAGTAATAGAACAGAGCTGTTATTATAAAAACCAAGTACGGGACATTAATATTTATTTTATTTCTAATTTATTTTATTGGATTGTAATAGTGATTTTATTCTTATAACTGCGTTTATGCGTCTGCTATTGCGTTTTCTTGTTAGAAATGTCGTAACCCAGACAGTAGACGGAACATTTTCTGGTTCCCCCCGACCTATGATGTGCCAGTACGTAACTAAAATTTGTAGTGAAAGTTGTTATAAACTTCTATAATTCGGAAACAAATAGAGCTCTTGTTAGCTTAACAGATTGATAACCATTTCCAATTTGCTTTCTTCCAATAGTAAAGACTGAAGCCACCTCGTGTCTCTGTTCATACCATATTACGCAGTACATTTTAAGGAATATTGTATTTCATATTTTAATCCAGAAAGTGTACGTTAGTGGGGGATAGTTTGTTGTAGATTAACTTTACGCTTTTGTCTTTGTCGCTCACTACTAACAAATTTACCAATACATGCTTTGGTGTACTGTCCTTTTCGTATACAATTGACACAACAGACTAATGCGCCAAGTAAATTTACCAACAGCATTTAGTTTTCTTGATTAGCAGCTTATTTACTTGGAATTACTTTGTTGGCGACCATTATAGATTTACGTAACCACTGTTTTACTTACCAGCTTTAGTAATGTTGGTTTGATTTTCGGTAAAACTACTGCTTTCTGTTGAAACATACCCCTTCTGATGACGAAACGTAGTCCTATCTTTTTCCATTAATGCACATCCACTGTCAAACAAACTCTTGTCGAAGAAAATCTTATGTGTCAACTGCTGTTATAATAATAAACTTTAGTGTTATAAGATCTTGCAGAAGCTTGGGTTGGGGAAGACGGAGAATAAATAGGTCGTCCCTTTTCAAAGGGTGTCTAAGATAAATGATGTAAAATCTGAATGTGAATGTCTAGAAGAGGATTTCAACGAAGTCCCTCCGATTACGACCGAGTGTCTTCTCACTATGGCATCTAAGTTGGTAGTTCTTGGGTGCAGACTTCGAAATAAATGGAAAGATAGGAAGAAGAGTGTGTTACTTCTGTTAGCCGTTGAATGACAGTTTATTCTTATCATACGTGGAATGAATTAAACGTCAAAAACTATAATTCAGGCATACGTGCAGATGTCACAAACAGTGGATGAGGAGATAGGTAGAAGAATGTATGAGGAAACTGAAGGGATAATATAGAAATGGGTATTAAAGTATAATTATCTTCACCCGTTGGAAACCTACAGTCGGGGACGGGATAGAAGGCAGAGGTATGTGGGAAAACCACTTCAGCAACGGAATGGATACACTCATGAAAAGAATTTATAGGATGAACATAAAAAAATAAAACAATTATAATGCAATCCTGGCGAATTAAGCGATGCTGAGGGATTTTTATTAAGAACTGAGACAATACGTAAGTACATTTATTTAGATATCAGGAAATCTTTTGTAAAGGTATTAGTCTGTTGTGTATATACGGGGCTGAAACTTAGACGATAAACATTTCAGACCAAAAGACAATAGAAGCTTCTGAAACACGGTGCCACAATGGATAGCTTGGGATCGTATTGCGAGATCGGTTGTCTGAGAAGGCACTGAATCGAATGAATGAAAAGGAATTTAGGGCTCAACAACTATAAGAAGGGACTTTTTGGTAGAAAACATCCTGAGGCATCCAGGAAACCTCAATTTGGTAGCGGGGGGAAAGCTGTAGGGCAAAAGCTATATCGGGAGGCTAAGTGCTGAAAAAGTAAGCAGGTTACTGTGGATGTAGACTTCAGTAGTCATGCCGAGAATGAGGAACTTATACAGGACAAACGAATGTGGGGGGTTGCATGGAACAAGTCTTCGACTGAAGACAGCAACAACAACACTGGCTCAGCAGTAGCTATGAGACACAAAAAATAATCTTTGGGGTCTCCAGTAAAGTCCGCTTATTAATTGAAAATTCCTGTTTGAACATCGTTTCATGAAAAGGTTTAGTTGCAAAAGGCCAAAAATGAGATAAGATACCACGTAGGCATCATCATGAGGCAAAGAAAAGGAAACAGGATTTACACTACAGGCCATTAAAATTGCTACACCAAGAAGAAATGCAGATGATAAACGGATATTCATTGGACAAATATATTATGCTAGAACTGACACTTGGTTACATTTTCACACAATTTGGGTGCATAGATCCTGAGAAATCAGTACCCAGAACAACCACCTCTGGCCGTAATAACGGCCTTGATACGCCTGGGCATTTAGTCAGAGCTTGGATGGCGTGTACAGGTACAGCTGCCCATGCAGCCTCAACACGATACCGCAGTTCATCAAGAGTAGTGACTGGCGTATTGTGACGAGCCAGTTGCTCGGCCACCATTGACCACATGTTTTCAGTTGGTCAGAGATCTGGAGAATGTGCTGGCCAGGGCAGCAGTCGAACATTTACTGTGTCCAGAAAGGCCCGTACAGGACCTGCAACATGCGATTGTGCATTATCCTGCTGAAATGTAGGGTTTCGCAGGGATCGAATGAAGGGTTGAGCCACGGGTCGTAACACATCTGAAATGTAACGTCCACTGTTCAAAGTGTCGTCGATGCGAGCAAGAGGTGACCGAGACGTGTAACCAATGGCACCCCATACCATCACGCCGGGTGATGCGCCGGTATGGCGATGACAAATACGCGCTTCCAATGTGCCTTCACCGCGATGTCGCCAAACACGGATGCGACCATCATGATGCTGTAAACACAACCTGGATTCATCCGAACAAATGACGTTTTGCCATTCGTGCACCCAGGTTCGTCGTTGAGTACACCATCGCAGGCGCTCCTGTCTGTGATGCAGCGTCAAGGGTAACCGCAGCCATGGTCTCCGAGCTGCTGCAAACGTTGTCGAACTGTTCGTGCAACTGGTTGTTGTCTTGCAAACGTCTTCATCTGTTGATTCAGGGATCGAAACGTGGCTGCACGATCCGTTACAGCCATGCGGATGATATGCCTGTCATCTCGACTGCTAGTGATACGAGGCCGTTGGTATCCAGCACGGCGTTCCGTATTACCCTCCTGAACCCACCGATTCAATATTCTGCTAACAGTCATTGGATCTCGACCAAC
Organism: Schistocerca piceifrons; assembly: GCF_021461385.2. Taxonomy (NCBI): domain Eukaryota; kingdom Metazoa; phylum Arthropoda; class Insecta; order Orthoptera; family Acrididae; genus Schistocerca; species Schistocerca piceifrons. The sequence continues at coordinate 685,291,942 of NC_060139.1, read as the reverse complement.
GCGGGCAGCAATGTCGCGATACGATAAACCGCAATCGCTATAGGCTACAATCCGACCTTTATCAAAGTCGGAAACGTGATGGTACGCATTTCTCCTCCTTGCACGAGGCATCACAGCAACGTTTCACCAGGCAACGCCGGTCAACTACTTTTTGTGTATGAGAAGTCGGTTGGAAACTTTCCTCATGTCAGCACGTTGTAGGTGCCGCTACCGGCGCGAACCTTGTGTGAAAGCTCTGAAAAGCTAATCATTTGCATATCACAGCATCTTCTTCCTGTCGGTTAAATTTCGCGTCTGTAGTACGACATCTTCGTGGTGTAGCAATTTTGATGGCCGGTAGTGTAGTATGGTAAGATGACCCCGGTGGCATATATAGATCATAAATTTATACTGAAGAATATATTGTTTCTTAAGAGATTCATCAGGATGATTCAGCGTACAAGGAAGTGAGATATCCAACACCGTTAAGTGATGGAGTGTTTTCGAAGATCTCTAAGGCTGTAGGTACTGTGACAATAAAAACCACGGTAGGATGTTCAGTTAAAGAGTAATGTAATTCCTTGGAAGGGTTAATCACAGAACGTAAACAGAGGAATATAGGTATAAGTCGGATGTACAAATATCTTCGGTTAATCATCTGAATAGCGCAATATCAGAACATCGAAATGAAAGCATTAGCAAGTTATAGGAAGCTAAAACATTGACCTTTATCTGAGAGAAAAATAATTGAGAATCTATGAATGGAGCACAGTGTATTAAAGGCTGTGGAAAAACAGGAAAGAGGAGAGATTTAATGTGTTATAATTATGGTATTACACATGTGTGATGAAAGTTAAGAGTACCGGAAGATAAGAAACGAGTAGACATGCCGAAGAATCGGCGAAGACAGAACTATATAGAGAATACTAACTAGAGGAATGGACCATATGATATGATATGAACAAAGATATCAGAGAATTAAAGGTACTTTCACTTGAGTGAAAGTGCCACCCTTAGGCGAATATGTTGCAGCTACAGTAATTCTGTTTCATACGATGAAGATGTTATAGATGGAGAGAGTCTAACAATAATGTACAAGGATTAGCCGATAAGTTTCAGATGAATGAAAATCAGGCTGGTATCATAGTGTATGGTAAAAGAATACTGTAACCCTCTATCAGTTTACTCGTTCCTTAGTCTGCCTTTTCGGCAGACCTACGCTGCGGCTAAGCTGTGGCCCATAAAGTCCGCTCTGTGGTGCGCCTTATATCATCCGTACAAAATTACAACGGACTGTGGTGGCATTCAGACCGCACTTGGTGCTAAAGAACGTGAGAGTACTTTGTGGTTTTATGTTCGTACTTTCCACCAAGTTCATAAAACTACGTAGGTCTGCTTTAAATTTGTAATAAATATAATCAAAGCTTCCTTTTCAGAGACAAAAAGGTTAGTCGATGTTATGGACGTTTAGATATAACTAATTAAAATATTTAAGAAGGTTAGACTAGAAACTCACCGTTCAAATATTATCAATGTACCTGAGTAATATATCAGTTCTCACTTACTGATAAAATTTTACAGGCACTAGAGCAAACATTAACATATACGTAAGCTTTCATTCTCTTACCTCAAGTTGAAATATTTTATAAAAATACTTTATGACAGCTGTTTCGTGATAACTGTAGAATTTTTCCTTAATATTTGTGCTTTTAATCTGTACAGAATGGCCCTCCAGCACCAATTCGTTCATTCTGGTCGGTAGGGCGAGCACATCTATGACAACAATGACAGAAGGTAGGATATACTTAGAACGTGAGAAATAATGCCTGTCTAAAAACTTCCTTCAAGGGGCACGTGAATCACTGTAGTCGACATTGCCAAGTAGTAGTAAGTGTTACTGTGGGCTTACGATCGCTAAAATTTCCTCAACCGTATTTTACATATATTTTACAAGGATTTTGCTCAAAGAGGGTAGACGACAGAGAATTGAACAAGTAATATACGGTACTATAATAAACCAGGATGATCGGCAACTCGAATACGATTAATAATCGAATGTTTGTCACTATAATAGAGAAGTGTCCGTTAATATTTGACGACCGACTTAATTCGACCTACGGTTCATTTGATGCATGCGGGGAACTTTTTTATTATAACATCTTCAAGCATAAATGAAATACACTGTCTGACAGAAAAAAGTTAAGCACCCAGAAGATGAGAAAACGAAATAAAACATCACACTTTGGGATACTATGTGATGTTTTTTCACTGGTTGCAAAATCGAATCAAATTTTGTAAGAATACGACAGTCTGAGCCCTCTTATCACCATGTTGTTGCTCCCACTCTGTCCTGCACACATGCACAAGATTCGGTTGGGAAAGGTCCATAAAGCCGTTTTATCCTCTCCTGAGGAAAACTGACCCAAAACTGTCGTGTCAGGTTCTTGATCTCTTGGGTACTGGCACGGAGACACATTTGGTATCGGTGACAGATCTTAAGAAATCTACTGCCCACGGGAATACCGCAGCATCACGCAGATAGTTGATAATAGAGATGTGACATGTGTGGCCGAGCATTTTTCTGTTCAAAAATGGCCGCGCTATACTGTCGCTTGAGATGTAACACAGGAGGACGCAGGACGTTCGTGACGTACAGTTGTGACGTCAGTTTCCTCAGTCACTACCATCCGTTGCCTGAAGTTACACCATGAAGCCATGAGTAGCACCACTGTGTCTTCGTAAAATCAGTGGTAGAAAGGTACCACTCCACGGTTCACCACCATACCAGCAGACGATGATCAACCATGGTAGTACAGAACCGTGATTCACCGTAGAACGCAATGCGAGACCGGTGATCGGCAGTCCAGGCTTTCCGGTCGCGGCACCACACCAAACACAACCATTTGTGTTGTGGTGTTAATGGCAGCCCACGCATAGGAGAGTAAGTCCCTCGTCCGGTTGTTGCTAGACTCCGACCGGTTGTGCGAGAAGAAATAAATTGTTGCAGTAAGTCCATTACTTGTTCTCGGATGACACACGTGGTTACGATGAGATTACTATATTACTGATGCACATCCCTCCCTTGCATTTCTCCCTTGCCGTAGTCACACATGGTAGACGATAACCTTGACAACTTGTACGCCTGTGCATCTGAATGCTCTACAAATATGGATATTGCATGATGCGACCAGCCGACCAAATGGAGACCACCGTGAAGACCCTCTCAAACTCTGACAGCTGTCGATAACGCTGTGTCCTTATAGTACGCTGCATCTGTTTATGTTCCACGGTGACGCTGTTCACGCACGTTATGTACCATACCATGTCTGGTAACAAAACTGAACTGTTGCACTTTGGCGGTTGTTATAGCTTTCACACAGGATTGCAGAACGTGTGTAATTGTACGAAGTTCCAGAGACTTATATTTTCTGGGTGATTCACTTTGTTTATCTGGCAAGTATAGACGAGGAAAAGATGTTATTCCCTCTGCTTTGTGGTAAAGTATAGTGTTTTTGTTGGTATAAAACGCTCGTGATATTTCACACAACCGTCTTATAGACCATTTCATTTGGTCCAACATTTCTCCGGTGATATGTAAATTGATGGTAGAAGGGGGGGGGGGGGGGAAGGAAAGGAGTGGGAAGTGAGCTATCCGGGACAAAGTGGTACCGCAACTGAGCGGACTATCTCGACACAGACACCATGCGTTCATATGATTCGCCTAGACGAACAATGGATCCATCTTCTCTAGTGCAGATGCACATGTACGTCCGACTTCTTGCTGGAATCTCAGAGTAGAGAGCTTGGAAGAAATTCACAATGACTGCGGAAGGATAGTGCTTGGTGGGAATGTGGGTTGGCCTGGAGGCGTGCCGAGATAGTCTGTGCATTTGCGATAATGTGTTCCAAATGGTGCAGTGGTTATCCCACCTCCCTGAAACATGGAGGTAAGGGGAAGGCGGGATATCGGTTACGATTGTGGACGGAGCCGTAATCAGTTACTATTGGTTGCCTTTTACAGTCACACACATTTATTTTTAAACCAGTAATTCCAGACTCAACAATAAATAAAAAAATACCACATGTTATTAATGAAGGAATAAACAATTGTGTAAATAATAGTGTTTTCAGTGGGTTGCAATTTAGAAAATCACCGTAAAGTACAGATACAGATAATGTTTAAAAAGAACAAGCAACTGTAATCACAGCTGAAGGTCTTACACGCCAGGAACGCAAATTATATGAAAAATTTAGAAATCTGCTGTAAAACAGCAAATACAAGTTAAGGTTAATTAAAAGAAACAAGCAACTGATTACCATACGGGTGAAATAAGATGATGGTAACTTTGTAACACAAACCTTACACTGCTATATTTATTGCAGAAGGCGACCAGAACTATTAACTAGACATACATAACCTTTAATGTAGGCATTACAACAAGGTATGGTAATAAATATTACAATAATAAAACACAAGGACCAGCCACAGACGTTTCTCCAGGAATCGGCCTCCGAGAAGGTCCGAAAACAAACATTTTCGCGAGCAGTGACATAGGCAGCCAAGAGTTGCATTCACTTCGCAAGATGGTAACTCAGACTATTGGCAGTCTAACGAATGACTAATGATAATCTTGCTGAAGCTACCTGACGTCCAATAAACCACATGCAAGAATGGACAACATGCCGAAGCCGGAACCGGCGGACTACACTACGCTCCCAGAATACTGCGCTTAGAGCACCCGGAACGAGAAACGAATCACTACCATCAGAGTAGAAGAATCACAAACGGCCTACAATCAAGACAGCTGTCAAAACTACACACCTTACCGGACAGCAGTGGCAAGGTGAGGAAACGTACACTGCCATTACATACAGTAACCCCCAGGGCAGGTAACTGGGTCGTTAGCGGCCATTAGGCAAGAAAAAAACCGCTGGTTGTAACAGGCTGAACGCAGTAAATAGTAATAAGAAGTCGAGGAAAGATAATCAGATCCGCCTTCCCCAAGCACTCCACTTCCTGCTCTTCGCCTCGGCGACACTACGAGCAGCAACAAGAACCCAACTCACTGGAGAATTGCGAGATGTCACGATGGTGGAGGTATCGATACTTGAATTGAAATGCCAGCAGGATCTGGTTTATGACAAGGTCGTGCACCCTTGTGACCACAGGCCCATCCATTCCGGCTGTCCATGCGCGCCGCCAGCAGTCCCAGCGCATTCCCGCACTGCACGGACCTAGTTCCTCCTGAGTCCCCAACCGAACTGCCACATTCACACGACCCAGAAAAACAACCACGTTGCCCCAAAGATAGGGAAACAGTTACTACATATCGATAACCGCCGCTGCTGCCACTACCGGACAGGCAATGCTTGCAAAACCGAGTGGCGCCAGTCAACCAGTCAACACGAGAAGAAGACACACACAACCGAAGCCATGCCAAATAAACGATACCGTCTGGCCTGTAACAGAGGGCGGAAACCTATAAAAAGCACCAACGCCAGTCGCAGCACGGCTCACTGCCTAGGAAGCAAGAGAACGCGGATTCGAACCTTAGTCCGGTACATATTTTCGCTCGTCGCCGCCAAATCCGCGTAATGTCCCGATGCAGTGGCTTAGTAATACCCTCCCATTCCGTTCCTTTCGCCCACTCCTCCCCTCCACCTTCAATTTACATACAAGTTATCACAGCTGCGGATTCCGAGTGGTGTCTGTTCTTCTAGACATGTTCGAAAGAACAGACAAGAAGCATTCATACAGTTTTTCTTGTGTGAGTAGATACGTAAACTGCATTGTAGATACATTAAAACAACATAACAAGCAAAGAAGACGACAATTATGCATTGCGTCGGCTGTATCATCGTCATTCAGCAGCGTGGTGAACACAGATTTTACAACAGGTCCAGGGAATCACGCACGTGGCACTCATGGTGTCAAACAACCGAACTCCCTTTATGGTGCCTAGATGAAATGTAGTTATCATCGCCGGTAGGTCACTCCTTGTGAATCTCGACCATTGAGAACAGTTGTAGAGGCTGGTTATCACCCACATGTTAGGAGATCGTTGTAGAGGTAGCAATAATGTACAATGAAATTTTCACTCTATAGCGGAGTGTGCGCTGATATGAAACTTCCTGGTAGATTAAAACTTTGTGCCGGACCGAGACTCGAACTCGTGACCTTTGCCTTTCGCGGGCAAGTGCTCTACCAGCTGAGCTACCCAAGCACGACTCACGCCCCGTCCTCACAGCCTTAATTCCGCAAGTACCTCGTCTCCTACCTTCCAAACTTCACAGAAGCTCTCCTGCGAAGCTTGCAGAACTAGAACCCCTGGAAGAAAGGATATTGCGGAGACACGGCTTAACCACAGCCTGGGGGTTGTTTCTAGAATGAAATTTTCACTCTACAGCGGAGTGTGCGCTGATGTGAAACTTCCTGGCAGATTAAAACTGCGTAGAAAAATTAATTTCATGTGCGAGTATAACGAGCATCAAATTAAAAGTTTAACCTGTTAGCAAGGAGAGTGGCCCTAACCTGCGTTGTGGTATGACGTTGGTATAAAAAGTTTTTGCTTATTACGTCTAAGAACTGAAACGTCGTTAGCCAAGAAGTCGTGAAACAACACACAACAAACGTACAATCATGGGCGTAATCGGCCTATTTCTCGGTAGTCAAAAGACAGACTTATAAGCAAACAGGACGAGTACAATGCCTATTACCCTCACTCGATAAAACTAATCGTTGAGTTTAACCACTGCGCGCATCGATAACATTGTCTTAGTGAGAAACACAAGCTTAGGTTTGCAAAAGTTTATATTTATTACTACTAGGTCACCTAACAGTTCAAAAGTTATAGGACATCATAAAAGCTCTTGAAGTCTTAAGAGAATACTTGCGGCGTGGCGAGTTGTGCTCTCACTAACCTTCAAAACAATCAGTCCACCTACCTGGACAGGCTTCAAGTTGTCTGCCCCTTCACCCTACTACGGTAGATACTGGTTCAGCAAACAAAAGCAGCGTTGACGAAGATTCAACTAAATACGTACCACGCAAAGCCCCCACCAACTCTAGTCCATGGGCAGTAGCAAAAAGTTAGTTAAACTATTGAGCGTTACGGATTCTTGCATGACTGGTTTGAAAATATGTCTAAAATATTCTTTTAGTTTGTTTACTGCCTTTAAAAAGGAAAATTGCAATCTAGCGGATATTTAATATCCCGAGATTAATTATGCTGTGTCACTGACTGTCTCTGCAATAAGATCACATCCAAAATCAGTCCGAAAATTTTTAGTCCTACTAGATACTTTGCACGTCCTAAAGTGTCACTGTCCCACGTCTACTTGTGAGTTAACACATTCAATCGTACAGTAAGGTCCTTGTAAAGAAGTGCTCGTCATAATACCTCGTAATCTGCACGAAACACGCCACGCTGAGTTTGCTTGCGGCATGAAATGTTCACTCTCAAGGCTCAAATTTTCACAAAAAAGCTCAATACTGTAGTTGCTTTTCGTCAACGATACGAGAACCGACGAAACATACGAATTTCTTTCATTTTGGTACAAATTTGATTAGCATGATTTAACGTAGTTGTTTACCGGAAGACGGCTCCCTAGGGACTCATAGATCTGAGGTCCATACCCTTACTCAATCGTGCAGCAAATGCTGAATTCCTATCGGCTAATAAGTTAAGCAGCCAATCAGATCTTTTCGAGCGCTTCTTTAATCGCAGTATTTCTAATATCAGCCAATCAGATTACCACAAGTAATTTAGACTATAAATCTCATAAAAAGAAAATACTATTACTTTAGACAAATTAAAATACTATTAAACTTAATACTCAACGCCCCTTCTGGCTGCCTTTTACAAAATCATGCTGACTTGTATATACATCACAAATTCACCTACTGCACAACATGTTTCTCATGCATTCATTTACATAATTTTAATGCAATATCACAGTCTCACTTTACGTTTGTCGTCTATACGCTCACTCAGTCTCTCAAAAACACCAACACAACCAAAACACAGCGAAATAATAATTTTCGAAAATACTTTCAGTTACGTCAGAAATCTGTGGTATTGAACCTAAGAAAATTCCACAAAACTGAGTTACATAAACCTATCCTCTTGGTTGTAGTTTCAATTGGTACTATAGATGAATGCATTACAGTCCCTAACTGAGTTTCACAACGCTAGCACGGTTATTTTATATTTTAGTCAAAAATTATATATCCCAAACTATTGAAGTTGCTGATTTGAAATTTTTACAGTACGGTTTTGTTATCCATAGAATTTGGTACAATTTGCTAAAGACTGAAATGAAATTTAAATCGTTTCAGTAATGGTTATTATTATTTATTCTAACTATTGAATACAAGACAGAAGTACACTGAAGAGCCAAAGAAAGGGTGCACCTACGTAATATCGCCTAGGGCCTCCGTGAGTAGGACTTGGCATGGACTCGACTAATGTCTGAAGTAGTGCTTGAGGAAATGATCAATCCTGCCGAGCTGTCCATACATCCGTAAAAGTGCAAGGAGGGTGGGGATGTCTCCTGATCACCACGTTGCAAGGCATCGCAGATCTACAAATGTTCATGTCTGGGGGAGTTTGGTGGCCAGCGGAAATGTTTAAACTAAGAAGAGTGTTCCTGGAGCCACTCTGTAGCAATTCTGGACGTGTGGGATGTCGCGTTGTCCTGTTGGAATTGTCCAAGTTCGTCGAAATACACAGTGGACATGAATGGGTGCAGGTGATCAGACGGAATGCTTAGGTACGTGTCATCTGTCGTATCTACAAGTATCAGGGGTCCCATATTACTCCTACTGGACACGCCCCACAGCATTACAGAACCTCGAGCAGCTTGAACGATCCCTGCTGGCATGCAGGGTCCATGGATTCATGAGGTTGTCTCCACACACATACACGTCCATCAGCCCGATACAATTTGGAATGAGACTCACCCGACCAGGCAACATGTTTCCAATCATCAACGGTCCAATGCCGATGTTGACGGGTCCAGGGGAGGTGAGGCTTGTGTCGTGCAGTCATTAAGGGCACGCGTGTGGGCCTTCGGCTCCGTAAGCTCGTATCGATGATGTTCCATTGAATGGATCGCACACTGTCACTTGCTGATGTCCCAGCATTGAAATCTGCAGAAATTTGCGGAAGGTTTGCATTTCCGTCACGTTGAACGATTCTCGTCGTTGATCCAGTTCTTCTGGCCACAGCGATGTCGGAGATTTGATGTTGAACTGGATTCCTGATATTCATCGTCACTCGTGAAATGGTGTTACGGGAAAATCCCCACTTCATCGCTACCTCAGAATGCTCTGTCCCATCGCTCGTGCGCCGACTATAAAACCGTTTTCAAAATGGTTCAAATGGCTCTGAGCACTATGGGACTCAACTGCTGAGGTCATTAGTCCCCTAGAACTTAGAACTAGTTATACCTAACTAACCTAAGTACATCACACACATCCATGCCCGAGGCAGGATTGGAACCTGCGACTGTAGCGATCTCGCGGTTCCAGACTGCAGCGCCAGAACCGCGCGGCCACTTCGGCCGACAAAACCATTTTAAAACTTACTTAAATCTTGTTACCGTGCCATTGTATCATCAGTGACCAATGAAACAACTGTGCGAGACACTTGTTCTGTTGTGTAGGCATCGCCGACCGCTGCGCCTTTTTCCGCCTGTCACACATCTCTGTATTTGAATACGCATGCCTATAGCAGTTTATTTGTCGCTGTAGTGTAACAAAGAGGAAGGTATTCTAAAAATCTGGAGTGAATTCAACCAAAATGATAATAAAACGGGGGGGGGGGGGGTTACCAAAATATGTGAAGACTGTATAGAGAAGTACAGCACGTTGTAATTTGTGGGCAGCTTACTAATTCAACCCTAAGGAAACAAAACCACAAATTATAATCAAATGGGCAAGTCAGATTGCAAGCCAGTAGAAGTAAGTAGTGAGCTACGCAGAGTATAGGTCCCACCACTGCTGTCTATGAGACTTACATCTCCCCAAAATCAATGAAGCGCGTACCTATCATTGCCAAATAGTGGCCAGTTGCACGGCGCTCACGTGAATGCCACGAAACCTAGTTCTCCATCGTCAACTCTCTGTTTTCTGCGCATTAACAAGCACAACCCTAGTACTGCCTTAGAGCAGTGACTCCTTGGCTGATTAGCCTCTTCACGTCAAGTTTGGTGCTGGGGCGACTCAATTCGATTGTATGCGCAAAATCTTTCTCGCGCTGGGCGAGTGCCACGGTGTCTCACGGCCTTTGGGATGTTCTTGCTGAGAAGGCAAAAATGTTGTTAATTATTCTCTGGTGACGGTAGCGGCAGCGCAGCACCCCCTGCCCTCACCTAGCTCTACCCACAAAAGCATGAAGCAGGACACAGCCTCACTTCAACGAAATTTTCCCAGCTCCATGGGAAGGCTCACTTCTCCTCATGTAATACATTGACTACCTACAGTTAACAACAGGACCCTGAGACCACACTCAGAGTGCATCTCTCCAGTGCGAAAAAGGCAAAGCCTACCTCCCGAGCCCACATGTCCAATACTCTCAATAAAATAATCACCGAGAATGGCAGAAACTGAAACAATTTCACTTAGCGATTGTGACAATTTTACAGCAAAGTCTGCGTCATATGGCGGAAAGAACATCCACTTAAAGAATTCATAATAACAATATAAGATACCGGCACGTGTAGAATATGCATATACCTGCACAAATAACATCCCCGTGTGTCTGCTTCCTCCGACGTTCTAGTAACCGATTGCTTGCTTGTCTCTCGTCCTGCCCGTAACATCGGAGTCCAAAGAGCTACCATATGTAAATAGTTACTTCTAAAATTGCCTACAAGATCCTATATAACTTCTTTGCCAAGCGATTTTACGTGAAAGACATGTAACCATAGACACACCACTCAATTAGTTTTTAACTATTGGCAAAACAGTTAAAGACAGCTAAGGAGGATCCCAGCTACGATTACTATGTTGAGAGAGAAAGAAAATGAGAAAAGATCCATTCAAATCAACAAAAGTACTTGTTATTTCTCTGATAATTACTTGTCGTAACTAAGTCCGGATGAATTATGAGATTTGTTGGTATGTTGATAGCTGGCTACATACCAGAACCCAGGTAGACAGAGAAAGTTATGTTGAAGAAAGCAACAAAGCCAAACAGATAATTGCAGCATCCAAGAAGAAATCGTGGGAAGACTTTGGAAACAGGTTGGAGACTATGGGTCAAGCTGCTGGAAAACCATTCTGGAGTGTAATTAGCAGTCTTCGAAAGGGAGGTAAGAAGGAAATGACAAGTATTTTGGACAGGTCAGGAAAACTGCTGGTGAATCCTGTGGATGCCTTGGGCAGATGGAGGGAATATTTTGAAGAGTTGCTCAATGTAGGTGAAAATGCGATCAGTAATGTTTCAGATTTCGAGGTAGAATGGGATAGGAATGATGATGGAAATAGGATCACATTTGCGGAAATGGAAAAAATGGTCAATAGATTGCAGTGCAATAAAGCGGCTGGGGTGGATGAAATTAAGTCGGAACTCATCAAATACAGTGGAATGTCAGGTCTTAAATGGCTACACAGGATAATTGAAATGGCCTGGGAGTTGGGACAGGTTCCATCAGACTGGACAAAAGCAGTAATCACACCAATCTTTAAACATGGAAACAGAAAAGATTGTAACAACTACAGAGCTATCTCTTTAATCAGCGTTTTGGGTAAAATCTTCTAAGGTATTGTTGAAAGGAAAGTGCGAGTATTAGTTGAGGACCAATTGGATGAAAATCAGTGTGGGTTTATGCCTCTTAGAGGTTGTCAGGAACAGATCTTTAGCTTACGGCAAATAATGGAGAAGTGTTATGAGTGGAACAGGGAATTGTATCTATGCTTTATAGATCTAGAAAAGGCACATGACCGGGTTCCTAGGAGGGAGTTATTGTCTGTTCTACAAGATTATGGAATAGGAGGCAAACTTTTGCAAGCAATTAAAGGTCTTTACATGGATAGTCAGGCAGCAGTTAGAGTTGACGGTAAATTGAGTTCATGGTTCAGAGTAGTTTCAGGGGTAAGACAAGGCTGCAATTTGTCTCCACTGTTGTTCATATTATTTATGAATCATATGTTGAAAACAATAGACTGTCTGGGTGAGATAAAGATATGTGATCACAAAATAAGCAGTCTTGCATATGCGGATGACTTAGTTGTGATGGCAGATTCGATTGAAAGTTTGCAAAGTAATATTTCAGAGCTAGATCAGAAATGTAAGGACTATGGTATGAAGATTAGCATCTCCAAAACGAAAGTAATGTCAGTGGGAAAGAAATATAAACGGATTGAGTGCAAAATAGGAGGAAGAAAGTTAGAACAGGTGGACAGTTTCAAGTACTTAGGATGCATATTCTCACAGGATGGCAACATAGTGAAAGAACTGGAAGCGAGGTGTAGCCAAAGCTAATGCAGTGAGCGCTCAGCTATGATCTACTCTCTTCTGCAAGAAGGAAGTCAGTACCAAGACTAAGTTATCTGTGCACCGTTCAATCTTTCGACCAACTTTGTTGTATGGGAGCGAAAGCTGGGTGGATTCAGGTTACCTTATCAACAAGGTTGAGGTTACGGATATGAAAGTAGCTAGGATGATTGCAGGTACTAGTAGATGGGAACAATGGCAGGAGGGTGTCCACAATGAGGAAATCAAAGAAAAACTGGGAATGAACTCTATATATGTAGCAGTCAGGGCGAACAGGCTTAGATGGTGGGGTCATGTTACACGCATGGGAGAAGCAAGGTTACCCAAGAGACTCATGGATTCAGCAGTAGAGGGTAGGAGGAGTCGGGGCAGGCCGAGGAGAAGGTACCTGGATTCGGTTAAGAATGATTTTGAAGTAATAGGTTTAACATCAGAAGAGGCACCAATGTTAGCACTGAATAGGGGATCATGGAGGAACTGTATAAGGGGGGCTATGCTCCAGACTGAACGCTGAAAGGCATAATCAGTCTTAAATGATGATGATGATGATGATGATGATGATGATGATAGCTGATCCATTTCAGAATGATGCGACTGTTTCACTGGAGATGCCCTTCAAGTCTCCCAACGTGATGCCCTACGAAAAATCATCCACCAATATCTTAAAAATTCACAAACTAATTCCTCCTGACAAGAGGTGAAAGATCGAAGACCCCTCCCCCGGCCCCCCCCCCCCTCCACCATACCCGTCCACCTCCAAACCAAGTGGGGAATGGGAACGTGTATGGAATCAACTTGCGTCCGCCGAAAAACGTGGCCAATATCTTATGGTCTAAGTCTTGAAAAAATCCTTCTGTGAAAGTTCACTTGGATAAATCCTGCAAAGGGCCAGGCCTTGACTAACAGCTGAAATAGATTCAGACCTCAGGGCATCACGGCTTGAGAGTTACACTTCAATGAACTAGAATTTGATGCAAGACGTCTGTCTTGGACCAAAGGGACTTAGCCCACTAGTGATGAATTCCAGGCTGAAGGGCCCGAATATGTCCTCTACTTCCAGCGCTCCAAGGACGTATTTTCTGGCTGTAACATCCATTCAGTTTCAACAATCAAATGGACGTCATCGGAAAAGATGGTAACAATGATGCAACCGCCATACGATCCAGACGACATCATAAGCTGGCATACGAGCCTGCGATGCACACAGTACAGAGGAAAAAAGTAAGGCTTACTCTGTCACTCCTTCCCAAAACCTCAAATTCAGTCTCATCAGCCTTGTAGTGTCCCACCACTGACTTCAACTAAGATGGCCATGAGTGCTCAGGCACTATGACCTAAGGACCTGGCGCAGACGTCAGATACGACAGAATACTGTAGCAATAGGAAGTATTGTAATGGTAGACGACTGGTTAAAGCACCATGATATAAAAAAGCGAGCAGAATTTGTGGTCTCATCACGAGAATCCTTCTGGATACCACTGACTAGCGACCTTGGCAGCCGAACGCGATGATACTGTGCAGGGCTTCTTGCTCAATCCAGTGGCACCTGAGTTACTGTGTTAGTAGTTGACATTTTCAAGCAGCGGAGGAGACTGCATCAGATTCGGCCCCGTTAGTCACCACAGACACCTAGTTTACTTTGAAGTTTGATGAACAGGCGCCTATGGTGTGGGATCGTCGGTCATCTCTCTGGATTGAATATCCAGCTGCCTTTGATTGACACTGCTGACTCTTTGTCAGATACAAAGTATCTCACTTAGCGTGTAACACAAATTAAATGTCGACACAGATACGGGAAAAGGAAAGGGTACAGTATTAAACATACTCTTTTCGTTCTTCGGATCCACGAAAACCTAAGGAGAGGTGGTCCGCCATGAAATCGTCTCCTGTGCCAATGAGAAAATCTCTTCATCACAGGGTAGCATTTTCAGTCTACATTAACATTTACAGTCTATGTCCTCAGTTATTTGCAGGATGTATTCCAAACTCCGTCTTCACCGTCAGTTTTTACCCTCTACAGCTCCTTCTGGTCCTTATGGAAACTATTCCCTGATGTCTTAATAGGTGTCTTACCATTCTGTCTCTTCTTATTGTCAGTTTTTGCCATATATTATTTTCCTCGCTGATTCTGCAGAGAACCTCCACATTCATTACATTATCAGCCCACCTAACTTACAACACTCTTCTGCAACACCATATCTGAAATGATTTTGTTCTCTTCTGTTCCGATTGTCCCACAGTCGTTGATTCCTCTTGGTTCTTCTTGATTAATCTCCTAAACTTCGGCCTACTTTCTATCAATAGTAAATTGTGATCTGGGTGCGCCTTAAATGCAGTATCATGCTCTCCCGTGACCCTTTCCTCCACTCCTTCCCCGATAACCGTATTCCAGTCTCCCATAACTATTAGGTATCCATCTCCATTTACCTAATAAACTACCCATTCATTATCCTCTTATACTTTCTCTATCTCTTCATCTTCTGCTTGCGACTTCGGCATGTACCCCTCAGATATTACTGTAAGTGGTTGCTTGCTGTCGATTCTGATGGGAGCAACCCTATCACTGAACAGTTCGCAGTAACTCCCACGATCCTATTCATAACGAATCCTGTTCCCGTCGTACTATTTTCTGCTGCTGTTGGTATTACCCTATACTCATCTGACCAGAAATCTTTGTCTTCTCACTATATATAGATTGAGCCTCAGCATTTTCCTTTTCAGATTTTCTAGCTTCCACCCACCACATTCCAACTTCTGACTTTTTACTCCCCGACCCGTCGAAAGTTGTCCTTTGTTGATTATTCGATAATTTGCTCACGGTCACCTCCCACTCATCTGTCCCCTCCCGGGGATCCAAACGCGAGACTAGTCCAGTATCTTTTGCGAATGGAGAGATGATCATGAAACTTCTTAAAAAACAGGCCACTTGTGCTTGTACACACATTCTTTGTGTTTAACGCCTTTGTATCCTCATGCCGTTGATTATTAGTAGTTCTTCCTCCTTTTAAGAACAGATTCCCACCCCAAGGACAAGATTTAAACGTCTGTCCGCTCATGCGCCCTTTTTGACAGGGTTATTGCCAGAATCTGGATATCTCTCATGCTGGAAGTATTCGGCCGCCTTTTCTGATTACTTTTATTCAAAATTTAGTCAGTGGTGCGGTTAACCCGGGATCGAGGACGTTTCGATTATATTACTTGTCAAAGACGCTACCCCCTTGACCGCGGGAAATGGCAGATGTGCCTACTGTAAAGACACGAACTTGCAACCACGAGGGCAGCTAGAAGCAGTAATTTTGTCACACGTCCACCTTTCACAGTTATGTATCTCCATCCACAATATGACGAACTGGAGGCCCTTGTTTGGTGAACAACCCCAGTTAACATGCAGAACAGCAAGCAGCTCGGCTAGTGGGTGCGCTGCTTTCGGCGGGATGCTGGCGAACCCGTCGCTGTGATACGTGATATAGAGAAGTTTAATGACCGACAGGTACCTATATCTAACGGACGCATATCTCAGTAGCTTTATCCATTTACTCGTTTTCACTGTTTCAGGGCTGGACTGAGCTAAACGGTCGACTTACATCACATAACGCCTCTAAAAATTTTGTATAATTATTCTTGTTGCACATATAAAAGTTTTGCTGTCGAGGTAAGGGATTTCTTCATATGTTTTTCCACCCAGTTGTATTTAATGTTTTATTTCCGTTTGATTCTAAGAAAATTACTGTTTTATTTCCATGTACTTTAACGTTGTTATCGGCATGAGATATAATTGCAAGCGCATGAGGTTAATGCATCCAATCATCGTGTAGTGTGGTACTCATACGAGCGATGTTCAATAAGTGAGCTGCACATTTTTTTGTCGGCAAATTTCGGTTGAAAAAAATGCAAACCTTGTTGTGGGACATCCTGGAATATTCCCGCTTGAGCCCCTTTAGTTCCTGAACAACGGGCAGGTGGCGGCACTACCTTCAAATTGGCGGCTGTGGCGGAGGGGCATTCGAAATAGGAAGCTGTCATTAAGTTTCTCTTAGCGGAAAGCCAGAGCATCGAAGATATTCATAGGCACTTGCACAATATCCATGGAAGCCAGGGAGTGAGTAAAATCTCAGTGAGTCGTTGGGCTAAGTGTCTGTCATTATCGCAGTAAGGTTGAGCAAACCAGGCCGAACTCCCGCGTGATAGCTGCTGGCACACAGCTCTGACTGCTGCATTGTTGTAACATTCGGACACTGGCATTCGAAATGACCGACGGATTACAATGAAACAGTTCGATGTTCAACTGGACTTCTCTGCTCGTAGTGTTCACAAAACTTCATTGCACTGTGTTTCATCCAACCTATAGCCCGGAACTTGTACCTTCCGGCTTCTACCTCAAGGATACACTCCGCCGGAAGCAGTGTGTGGATGCTGAGGGGGGGGGGGGGTGATTATTGATGCTGCATGGCACCGACTCCGACGTCGGTCAATGGAGGCACTCCCAAGAAGGTGATCTAACGCCGTCGTGTTGGAAATAGCATTTTGTAGTTAAAACACGCCATAGTTATTACATTATTATTACCACAGTGGATGATGCTGGTGCGCATTAACAGGATGTACATTCGGTAGTATATCGCATCGATAACAGATCTAAAGAATCTGGAAATGAAGCTCCAGTTTACATCGTAATCAATTGCAAATAAGTTAAAGCAGTAAATACAGCTGAGTGGAAAGTTTTTGACAGAATAATAGCCTTCGTTCAGCAGTAAAGAACGCATCTCCAAATTCCAGCGCGAAGCTAGCAAAACGAAGAAAAAGTTAATGTAATCGACGTACAGCATGTGTACTGCATCAGACGTACGGATATCTCGACATAGAAACCGTAACACTTACATAATAATCAGTACTATTGAGACACTTTAGGAGTTAATACAGGTAAGCTACAACATCGTCCAATATGGTACAGCTGCGAAGCTAATGAAGAGTTCCTTTCAACTAGTTACAGCAGTGAGATTTACTGATCCTGTTTGTGTTGTTTGCAGGCAAGAGCTTTCTGCAGAAACGGGAGAGGCAAAACAAGCTACTGCAGATGAAAACCTTTCCGCTTGGCTAAGTCTTCAATACCGGGCGACGTTCCTCCAGGGCAGGCGAAACAAAATTCCTGTGACAGTAGCGTCGTTCCCGTGTAGGAGCGGTAGTGCCGGAGATGGTGGTGGGGGGAGGCGGGCGAGGGCTGGTAGCTACTTCCTTTCAGCGAAGATGGTGGAGAGGGAAGGCGGGAGGGGGAGGAGGCGTGCCTGTGCGTCGGTGTGGGAGCGCTCGTCGGCGGGCGCTGAAACATTTATAGGACACGGGACCTCCTTTCAACCTCTGCGCCGCTCACCTTACTCGCTGTACAGCCGAAAGCGACTGCCAGTGCTGAGGAGTCTGCACGACTGGTTTTCCTATCGCCTGTTTCCACATGTAATGTTTCTTATACTAACGGCAGAGGAAAAGTCATGAACCACCTTCTGCGGCAACAGTTACGGGATTCTACTTTTTCTTTTTACTGTCCCAGTTGCATCCACCATCACAGAATTGACTTGTGGTTGATTTCGAACAAAAAGTTTATTCTTAAATATCATTCATCATGGAATTACCTAAGGTAACGATTTGAAGCTAGTCAATTATAGATTTAACTGTAAACGCAGCAGCGACAGAAAATGAAACAAGTGAAGTAACTGATAATTCTTCCACCTGTACCATGTTATCAGGGACGATCAAAAAGTTGCCGTCTGAGGGCGTTACTGTAGCGTGTATGCAGCATAGGGCGACTCCGATGCGGGAATATAAACAACAGGTAGGCAAGGTATTAGTGTGCCATTCGTATCTGAGGGGCTTGCGGTAATTCGTAAAGGTAATCTACGGCGACGTTATTATCAAACGTGTCCGGACAGGACCGCTATGTATTTGCAGATGTAAACTGGGTCAGGGATTTTCTCTGCCTCGTGGTGATTGGATGTTGTGTGATGTCCTTAGGGTAGTTAGGTTTAAGTAGTTCTAAGTTCTAGGGGACTGATGACCATAGATGTTAAGTCCCATAGTGCTCAGAGCCATTTGAACCATTTTTTTGCAGATGTAAATATGCCGTGTATCTGATATTTTCTTTGAGGCATACAAACACAGAAAGACGCATTAGTCTGCAAGGAAAGGGGTAAAGCTCTGAGCGAAGTGACCCCATGGCAAACAACTTTCCCCTTTTTTGAAACATCAGCCATCTGACCCGTTAGATGCGGTCCGCCATGAATTTCTTTCCTGTGCCGGTATCTTCATCTCAGAGTAGCACCTGCCAACCTATGTCCTCAATTTTTTGCTGGATGTATCCCAATCTCTTGTCTTCCTCTACAGTTTTAGGTCTCTACAGCTCCTTCTAGTATGATGGAAGTCATTCCTTGATGACTTAAGAGATGGCCGATCACTCTGTCCCTTCTCCTTGTCAGTGTTTTCCACTTTCCTTTCCTCTTCGATTCGGAGCAAAACCTCCTCATTCCGTATCCTATCAGATCACCTAATTTTCAACATTCGTCTGTCGAACCACATCTCAAACGCTTAGATTCTCTTCTGTGTCGATTTTCCACAGCCCTTGTTTCACTGATATACAATGCTGTGCTCCAATCGTGCATTCTCAGAAATTTCTTCCTAAAATTTACGCCTATGTTTGATACTAGTAGACTTTTCTTGTCCAGGAATGCCTCTTTCGACAGTGGTAGTCTGCTTTTGATGTCCTCCTTGCTCCGTCCGTCACTGGTTATTTTGCTACCTGTAGCAGAATTCCTTGACTTCATCTACTTCTCGAGCATTAATCTTGATACGAAGTTTCTCACTGTTCCCATTTCTGCTACTTCTCATTACTTTCGTCTTTCTTCGATTCACTCTCAGTCCATATTTGTACTCATTAGACTGTTCATCCTACCCGCCAGGGTAGCCGAGAGCGTTAATCCGCCAGGCGGATTCATGACGAGGGCGGGTACGCTGGCCAGCCTGGATGTGGAGTTTAGGTGGTTTTCCACATACCAATAG
This sequence comes from Schistocerca piceifrons, assembly GCF_021461385.2. NCBI lineage: Eukaryota > Metazoa > Arthropoda > Insecta > Orthoptera > Acrididae > Schistocerca > Schistocerca piceifrons. The sequence goes on along the minus strand of NC_060139.1, from coordinate 685,272,422 downwards.
GTGAATACTGGGCTGATCCCCACGTTCCGCCTCAGTTACACAGTTGGTCCTGTTTTCATTATCACCCGCTACGTCAGAAATGCCTCTCTGGTTCTTTTTCTTTTCCCTAAAGCGAAACTAATCGTTGTCTATCACATCCTCAATTCTCTTTTCCATTCTTCTGCATATTATACTTATCTGCAACTTGGATGCGTGAGTTGTTAAGCTGATTGTGCGATAATTTTCGCACTTGTCAGCAGATTACCTGCAATGTCTGAGTACGATTATTTTATGTTTCTCAAAAAACTTTATATTCTCTGTATGTCATGTGTTCTACAGAATTTTCGAAGTCCAGACTGAAGACGTAAATATACTTGCATTACGATTTTTATTATACATACTGGCGTTACTTCAGTGAGATCATTACACAGTAAAATTACAGAACTGGAACAACAAGAAAGAGTTTTCAGTAGAAAATAATTCTTAATGTGCATTCAGGTGTAATTGGTAACAATATTATCTGTTGATAAAGTTCTTGTAGTGTTTTTTGATACAGTAGAAATTATATTTTATGGGTTCATCATTTTTCCTAAAATCTGGAATTTAGTAAAACATTTTATTCCAAATAAATTGAGATGTGACATCTTCCACTGAGCCAGTGAGCTGTCCAGATTGTAAAAGTCCTCCAGAGTGAGCAAAACCGTTTTGAAACAAAATCGTACTTTGACTTCATATAACGGAAATTTTCTGCACAAAATACAAGAAATCGCTTATTTTTTGTGGCGTGCTAATTACATTCAACCACACATCCATCACCATTGAGTCAGCTGATAATGAACGTACTTTTCCCTCAGTAATTTTGATAGGCTCGTTCAACGGGAGCAATGTAGTACGGCGGCTCTTGCTCTGGAGGAGAAACCCGCTTTGTCTCCACCCTACTAAGAAAACCCGTTTTGGTATACTAATGTGTGATACACTCTCTGGAAGACAGCTAAATTTCAGCTACAGCTTAGCCTCCGTACAGGAGTTGTAGTTAATACCTCTTTATTATATGATGCACATAATGTTTCATTGCAGTATTTCCTTATTGACAATGTACAAACTAGGAATGCGTAATTCTTCTGTGTATGACCTACCTAGCTTGGTCGTGTGGCGGTGGCTCACATAGCAAGAGAGCGGACGTGCCGGTGATGAGGAAGGAACACTCCAATAGAAGCGAGTCAGGCGCCAGGCACTCGAGCCATCAACGTCAACAAGCCAGCCGAGAACAACCAAAAGGCCAAGTGGATTGTGTCTGTCAAGATAAAATCCCCTGCAGTTGTAAAAATTATTTATTTCTATACAGGATAGCACAATCCGTTTTCGGGACATGTGTTCCATTTACAGCTGTATCTTCAAAATTATATATCAGTAATAATACCATCCGACATGGTTAACATAATCAAAGCTAAAGAGAACATACAGAGTTTCTTAGAATCTTCCCTCCTCTATTCCACGCCCTGTAATGCATTAAATACGAGTCTGCATAAGTTAGATTAAAGTAGTTTAAAATAGTGCATCCTTGATACATGGCATTGAACAGGATACCTTCTCCGATCGTAGAAAATCTCTCGCAGAGGAGGACGTACGCAAAAGGATAAAGCTTGTAACCTGGATACATTTTTAATAATTTTATCGGATGTGTTAATATCTGTAAAGGAAAATGATATATTTGCGGAACTGTGGTCAGAGAAACAGTTGTTAGGCAACAGTGTCTGTGTCTGTGATGGCAGCAGTATGGAGTCGTAGAACCTTTGACGGTCAGTAGAGCATAGCTACGCTGTGCAGCAGGCGGGGATTTGTTGGGTGTACAGCATAATGAATGGACGCGCTTTTGGAACTATGTGAGCTTCAGATTTATTGCGAGAAGGAATGGTGACTCAGAACCATGGTTGGACAGTATACGGAAATAAAAAGAAATTGAAATGAAGAACAAGGTATTATTATTTGCAGAGAAAAAAAGTTTATTTTTATTTTTGTAGACTTGTATTGTTGGTCCAATTTACCGTCGTCACAGTCAAGTTTTTGAAAACTATTCTATTGATTGATCTTATGAGTCAATTTACTTTACCATGAGTGTTATTAGATTAAATGAATTTTCGTATTAGGGACTATAATCGTTCACATTGATAAGTTCCTTCCCAACTGAATGACTTAAAGGTTCAGTCATGTGTTTCATTGGCATCTGTGTCAAGATTAAGAACCCAATTTCCCTGTACCAACTGTAGTTAGCTTTAAGCACAAACTTTTTTAGCTATTGTGGAATCTTGCTGTGGTGCTGTTTCTGCTAGTACTTCATTTTGCAGGTGAGATTCATAATACGTGACTGTTTCATTTCCTCTGCGCAATGTTGATTGTGTCAGTTTGTTTATTTTACCAGGGCCATACGTCACTGCAGAAATTTTCGCATGTTTTAGAATAGATTCGTATACAGGTCGACATTACAGTTTTTTTTTCATACACTTACATTTTCTTCAAACAATTCGCACTGAACGAGTCTACAAACCATGAAATTATTGGTTTGCTTATTCATTTGCTTGAGAATGAGATTGGTCTTCAGGTAGGATTATTTTCAATTTCACGTACGTGATGTGGCTTTGAGCTAGGTATCATATTTAGGTTGTCAGTTCACACACCGACGTTTGTATTTACGATAACACAAGTATAGGTTAGTCACTTACAAGGTCCCCAATTATAAGAGCGAAAGCCACCGTTAAATGAATTAAATCGTACAAAGAATTAACGGCTCGACATCCCAAATGCCCCATTGCAGAATTTACGACGGTCGAGGCTTAGGGGCACGCCACCCATAAATCCGCATGAAGCCAGATGAGCGGTCTTTCGAACACCTAAGTCCATAAAAGGGCTTGTGTAGACTACACACGTGCAGATACAAGTATGTGAGGAAAACAATGCAACGCCCTGAGTGAAGTTCGCAACTCACCGATGCTTTACAGACTCCCACTAAACCAGTACGGAGCACAACCCAAAGTCAAAATGTCTGCGAGAGGGGACGTATACCCAAACCGTCAGCGAATGGACTACTCACGCTATCTGCGCTCGCCAACGACGTGTCTGAGAAACCACAAACTGTCATCCACTGTAGTAAAAGCTAACTTCTCTCATGTACCAGTGAGGCACAAGCACGTGATTGCATTGCATGCCAATGTAAACGGACGTAGTTCCTGCAGTGGCACTTTTATGTGGGTCCTCCTCTGCGAGAGGCTTTCTGGCAGACCTAGGACTGAACGGTATATACATGTCATGTACCAGACATGCATTACTTTAACATATCTTAACAAAGTTTAACGTTAATTATACAACCATTGAGGGCTCAGACTTTAATGAACGTATTTCTAGGAATTTCTTTTGCTTTTCTTTACCTTTGATTATCTTGAGCGTATGGATAGGTACTATTATTCATTTTAGAAATCTTGTAGATGCATCTGAAGCTGGGACGTACACTGATCAGATGACCACATACATAATAGTGTAGGTCGCTGGAGGGAATTGGCACCACATCTGCACACACAAGTCATAAATCCTGGTGAGGGGGTCGATGAGCTCTGACTCCACGTCCAATCGCATCCCACATATGTTAGATCGGGTGTAGCACTGGCCAGTTGGGGGTCCAGCACATTGACTTGCCACTGTAATCCTCAAATGACAGCAACACACTCCTGGCCCTGTGAGATCACTCCATATTTGCCGAAAAATGCCACTGCAGTCGGGAAATGTGATCGTTATGAAAAGATGTGACATAGTGAAGAAGGTATCGGGATTCATCAGACAATGAAACGTTCTGCCAATGCACCAACATCCAACACCGATGGCCACGTGCCCATTTTAGTCGTTCTTGCTGATGTCGAGGTGTTAACATTGGCAGATGCGTGGGTCGTCGGCTGCGGAGGCCTGTCATTAGAACTCATCGGTGCACTGTGAGTTCAGACACTCTTATACTCATCCCAGCATTAAAGTCTGTCCAAACCCATGACATCTGGACGTGGTTTCAGCTTGGTTTCGCCACGAACTGAAGACACACACAACAGCACTCCCTAAACACCCTACATATCGTGCAGTTTACGAAACGCTAGTGCCGAACCCCCGGGCCACCACAATCTGCCCTCGGTCGGACAGATCGCGCGCCTACCCCATTACACGGTCAGTACGCTTACTGATACTACACGCACCATGCGTGCATTCCTCGCCTTGTGGCGTCACTATCGCCTGAACGGGCTTATACAGATGGTAGGTAGGTGCTAACAATGTTCTGGCTGGTCAGTGTTACGTCCTGAAACCAGGTAGTGTTTCCCTTCCTAGAAATAACAGTTTTTTACAACTGTAACGTATTTTATTGTTGACAATGAATGAGAGGTTGTCCCGCGAAGAGAAACGTGTGGGTTGTGATTGTTGTCATGCGACCTCCGCCCCCCCCCCCCCCCCACTCCAACCGGTGTTTTCTAACTACTTCTACCTTCAGCGTAAAACGCTCCTGTAGAAGTGATGTTCTGTGGCTGCTGTTTCGAGGCCTGAGGCGTGCAGCGCCCAGAAACCGGATTTATTTTGAGTGACATCGGGTAGTAATAATTACGAGCAGATATCAGTATGGACCACCTCTTACGATTATGCTCATGGGTTTTCCTCGTTGTACCGACGAGGCTTGAACTCATGTATGAAGACTGGAACTTTAATAGTGGCAACCATTCATTTGCAGCTCGTACAAAATATATTGAAACCTGGTGGTAGTCAAGGGAAGGCAAGATTCCGTTGCGATTGTGGACGGGGCCGTAATCAGTTACTATTGGTGGCCTTTTACAATTACACACAAATTATTTTAAACCAGTAATTCCAGACTCAACAATAAAGAAAAAATACCACACGTTATTAATGAAGCAATAAGTAACAGTGTAAATAATAGTGTTTTCAGTGAGTTACAATTTAGCAAATCACCATTAAATCCAGATAACACAGATAATGTTTTAAAAGCAAACCACTGTCATCTGGACAGAAGGCCTTTACTCGCCAGGAACGGCAATAAATTAAGAATTGTCTAAAACTCGCTGCAACTTACAAATTACTGGTATTGAAATGTTAAAGGCAAGTCGACACAAAAACAGCAGACAGTATCAGACGCCAGGAACGGCAGTAAACTGCTTAAATACAGATATCAAATTTGAATTTTAAGGCAAGTAACCACAATCACGGCTGAAGGCCTTACACGCCAGAAACGGCAATAATATAAGAAATTTTGAAACCTGCTGTCAAACAGCAAATACAATAGCGGAAGTTACTTAAAAAACAAGCAACTGATACGGACTGTTTTCCAAGAGAAGGTCCAGCAACAAACGCTTTCGCGAGCGATGAGATAGGCAGCATAGAGTTGCATCCACTTCACAAGATGGTAACTCAGACTTCTGGCAGTGTAACGAATGAGTAACGATAATCTTGCTGAAGCTACCTGACGTCCGATAAACCAAATGCAACGATGGAACAATACGCTGAAGCCGGAACAGATCGTCTGCACTACGTCACCAGAAAACTGTGTTTAGAGCACCCAGAACGAGAAAGGAACCACTACCACCAGAGTAGAAGAATCACTCCTGCTCTTCGCCACGGCGACACTACGAGCAGCAACACGAACCGAAGTCACTGGAGAATCGCGGGATATCACAATGGTGGAGGTTGCTCTACAGGGATTGAAATGCACTCATCTTAAAGCCTGCTAGATGTGCTTTACGACGAGATCGTACACCCTCGTGGCCACAGCCCTTCCATTCGGCAGATTATGTGTGCCGAGAGTGTTCTCGCACTGAGCGGACCTGGCTCCTCTTCAGTCCCCACCCGAACTGGCCCACTCACACGACCTGGAAAAACAACGACGTCGCCCCAAAGATAAGGCAACAGTTACCACATTTCGATAACCGCATTAAATGGCGGACAGGCAACGCTTGCGAAGCTGAGTGGCGCCAGTCAACATGAGAAGAAGACAAACAGCTGTAACCATACCAACGACACGATACCGTCTGGCTTGCAACAGAGGGCGGAAACCTACAAACAGCACCAACGAGAGCCGCAGCACGGCTCAACCTCCCCCCTCTCAAGGACAAATCCGGGGATGTGTGTCAGGAGACCCAACTAGCGGCTTACACAAACTTAATTTGATTAAGGTGGACCCAGTATTGTTTACCGGTACGGTTTTCCTTAGCCAGAAGTTTAACTGAGCCTAAAATCCACATAATCGTACACAGACCCAGAAAACGGGAATTAAACGTACCAAGGTTACCTACACGCACCTCCCTCCCTGGAAAATCACGGACATACACCTGATCTCCCAGCTTACACCTGAAGGCTCGTTGATTACGGTTATAACGACTAGCTTGTCTGTTGTGAGCCCTGAGAATATTGCGCCTCGCGTATTGAAGGCAAAGCTAAGCCAAGGCAGACTAGAATCCCACTTACTGGGAGACTTCTGATGAAATATAATCAGTGCGGATTTAAGGTTATGATTGATCCTTTCCACAGAGGATGCCTGTGGATAATACGGAGTTGTAGTTACATGCTTCACACCGCATTCAAAACAAAAGGCCTTGAAGGGAGCCGTAAGAAAGGCCGGCGCATTATCAATAACGAATTGCTTAGGAGGTCCTAAAACAAAATACGTTAGTCAAATGAGCAATGGTGGTTTCAGCAGTCACATTACGACTCGGAAAAATCCAGGTAAACCTCGAAAACGCATCAATAATAAGTAATGTATACCGATGGCCTCTTTTGGTGTGAGGTGAGGGCCTCACATAATCGATATATTGTTTGTCCATGGGGCAATATTCCCTTTTGAACTAAGGAACCCGTGTTGAAGAGTGTTATTCCGTTTGCCGACACGACACAACTGACACCGAGAAACCATTTCTCCGGAGTCTCGGTCAATAGACAGCCAAGTCAGATGTTCCTTAATCTTCTGCAAGGTCTTATAGGTTTCTGAACGCCCGCCAATCAACGAGTTGTGAAAATAATAGGAAACGGGGCATACTAGGTTGTCCGGTAGGTAGATCTTAATCTCCTACATACGACCTACCAAATTACACAAAATGCCTTTCCTGATTATGTATTCATCCAAACGCTCCCCTGCCTAAAGCCGTTTCTTAACGGGTCCCCAAGTGGGGTCCTGATCCTCATGGTCGGCAATGTCACTAAACAAATGAAGAATGCCGCCTAACACGACACAACTGAGATTGCCTTCCGAAGCGTCGTGGGAGCCCTCACTAGATGATTGTTCAGTAAACATAAGGCTGAGGACGTCCGCGAGCACATTCTCGGTGCCTCTAATGTGCTTAACCTCGATCTGAAACGCCAAAATGCGTACTGCCACCTCGCGATACTGCCGGTTTCACGCGGACTGGCTTGCACCCAGCTTAAGGCTTAATTATCAGTCTCTAGCTTAAATACTCTATGTTCGAGATAAAACCGGTCCTTGTGCAGTGCGAACAAGACGGCCAATTCCTCACATTCGTAAAAAGAATATTTAAGCTCGGCGCTGGTTAACCGACGAGACGCTTAAGCTAATGGCTGCCTTTGATCCTTGCACTCCTGAAGGAGGACAGTTGAAATTCCCGCATTAGATGCGTCGGTTTGGACAGTAAAATTCTTATTAAAATCAGGCACTCCGAGAACCGGAGGATTGGCTATAGCCACGTTAATGTGCTCAAATGCGGCCACTTGAGCAGGTCTCCACTCAAAGCGCACCCCTTTCCAGCGCAGTTCATTTAAAGGAGCAGCCAAATGAGCAAAATTAGGGACAAAACGAATAAAATAATTCGCCATACTTATGAACGTGGATATCCCTCGCTTATCAGTGGGCAGCGGAAGGGCTCTCAAGGCTTTAGTCCACTTCTAATCAATGCGAAAACTCTCCCCTGATATTAGGTGATCTTGAAGGGAATCTGCTACCTGGCTAATGTCACGTTATTGGGTTTAACAGTCAAACCGGCCCCCTGAAACCTAGAAAAAACTTGCTGGGTAAGTTCTAAATGCTCTTGAAACGAAGGACTATAAATTACAAAATAGTTCAGGTAACTGTAAACACAGATTAATTTCTAGTCTCCAATAATATTATGCAGTAAACGAGTAAGGACGGCTGCACCAGTAGCCAAACCAAAGGTGCCCTATTAAACTCAAACAGATTCCAATAAGTACTAAATGCTGTAACATGTTTACATTCTTCGGCTAAGGGAATTTGATAATAAGCTTGATTCAGGTCGAGCACAGTAAACCAATTAGCCCCGGCAAACAAAGTAAAAGAGTTATGAAGATCAGATAAAGGAACAGATTCGAGGTCAATCTCCTTCTTTACGTGACGGCAGTCAACAACAGGCCGAAAATCCCGCCCCCGATGAATATAGGGGAGGCACAAGCGGATGTATAAGGCCTAGTAACTCCCTGCTCAAGCATTTTGGAGATCTTTTCCCTTAGTATCTTCATCTTAGATGGCGAGAGACGATATGGGGACTGCCTGACACGAATATGGTCAGATGGACGAATATGGTAGTCGAGAACATTAGTAACCCCCAGTCTATCACAGAGAAGCTTTGGGAACCTCTCCTACAAACACTCTAGTTCTGAGGCCTACTGGGAAGAAAGATGGGTGAGATCAAATTCGCTAACCTTAGCATCAACAGCCAGCTTTGCTGCAGCTCGATGCTCCTTACATTTAGTACACTCATAGAACACAAATTTCTGACCAGAAGCGTACTTAAACAAAAAGGTGTACCCCGAATAATGCAAGACAAGACCAGTTTTACCGATAAAATCACATTCCAAATACAAATCGACCGGAAGCTCCTTAACCAAAGCCAAGGAGAAATCCCCAGCCGATATACTCCCACAGACCCAACCACGCAGAGGCAACCCGACATCTCCGCATCAAAGACGGGACCGGCCTAAGTCTCGCGAGATGACCGAAGTTAAGAAACCATTAAAAGCTCAACAATGAAAAGGAGCTACCCGACTCCAAAAGGGCACAAATAGGTTCGCCACTTACTCTATAACAAATATAGGGTAGGGGGGGGGGGGTGATGATCGAGCAGCGACACGGGCAAACCTGGGTTTAAAGGCTCGACGGTGGGGTCGCTGCCCATCCGAGCGTCATTTATTGACTCTGGGTGTCCGCGGCTGAACGTAAGAAAGAACTAAATGACCTGTTCGACCGCACCTGAAACAACGCCGCGATTCCCCTTAGCAGACTCAGTTGATTTTGGTAATCCGGAGTTCCCCTTGGTGACGCCCAAGGGCTGAATTTTAAGTTCATGGTGTCGCTGCCCAGCCAGCTGGCATTTATTGGCTCTGGATGTCTGCAAATGAATACAAGTACGAACTAAATGCCCTTTCCGACAACACCTGGAACAACATCGTGATTCCCCTTTAGAAATCTCAGCTGATGTTGGTAATCCAGAGTTCCCCTCAATGCCATCCACAGGCTGAATTATAACTTCACGGTTACCAGTTAATTATCCAGACATACTTTGTCTCTCTCTTCATCTTCGGCTTTCGACGTCAACATGTATACCTGAACGATTGTTGTCGGCTTCGATTAACTGTCGATTCTGACGAGCAAAATCATTTCACTGAACTATTCGCAGTAACACACTCTTCCATACCCTCCTATTCATAACGATCCTAATCCCGTTATACCATTTTCTGCTGTGTAACGTTCCCTGGCAGCACACACACTATTAATAAAATGAAATGACATTTAATTGTACTATGTACGCCGCTATGAAGCAATTCGAATGTACTGTAATTGTTTAACAAAAAAATATTATTTAATTTTGTATAGAGGACATTCGTTATTATTGTAATATTTTCTGTAATAATATTCTCGATGTATTTATGATTGTAATATTTCTATACTCATAATGTAATTATGAAATATGTTAATATTTGCTATGAAAAAAATGTAAAATACAGCGACAGAGGAAAATAATGTTGTAAGATTGCAAAGAGACATTAACAATCAGCAATAGTATAAATAGGAATACGTAATGTGCATTCTTTGTCGTCTTCCTCGAGAGCTGAGAGAGAGAGGAACCTGTGACGTAGCATTTTATGAATGAGTAGACTGCTTTTGTCTGTATCTATCTTTAGGCGCCTTTAGAGGAGAAATTACAAAGTAATGTAAGTTTAATTATTGTTGTGGTCTAAATACATTATAATTTATCAAAATTGTGTATTACTAATGTAAATTAGTGTTGTGACGTAACAAGACTGTTACGCCACTTGAGGTAGCCGGTAGGATAGGCACGCGTACACACACGCCGACGGGCGTCAAGTCTGGAACAGGCTACGTAATTAATGCTATGAAGAAAAGTACGTAGCTGGATTAATACTTATCTTTAATCAATCATTGTGGTACATCGCTCTTGACGATACACAGGAGACTTTAATTACAATCACTGTAAGGCTAATGGCGCCTTGCTAGTTGGTAGCCATTAACTTAGCTGAAGGCTATTCTGTCTCTCGGCTAATGAGAGAGAAAGGCTTCGTACATCTAGTCGCTAGCTAGGTCGTCCGTACAACTGGGCTGAGTCCTTGTTCGTATCACGAGACCTGCCTTGTGGTGGCGCTAGGTCTGCGATCACAGTGGCGACACGCGGGTCCGACATGTACTAAATGGACCGCGGCCGATTTAATCTACCACCTAGCACGTGTGGTGTCTGGCGGTGACACCACAATTAGCTTGCCCATGTCATCTATAATATTTCTTTAAAGAATTTTCAGTATTTTTAGCGATTATCGTTGGTGTTGCTGGGCTGTGCCGCGACCGAACGATTTGCAGCGGCGGCACATTTAAAAAATTGTTCCGCTAAAAAATTAACCAAACCCGTAAATCGGGAGCAGATAAAATTAGCAGTGAATTACGAAATATTTTTCTTTTATAGCGATTCTGAGGCTGACAGAATTTATTACTGGTTTTACATTTGTGCATTCAAAGGCGGATAATTAACGTTGAAATTGTTAATCTGTTGGTTCTTTCAATTTCTAAAGCAACTAACTTAAACGTATAGTGAAGTGTGTTTTGTCAATGATAATTAAACGTTCAGGTCGGCTTGGCAATATTGACCCATTTTATGCTAACAGAGACAGTCTTGTGTTCCATAGCTAACGCCGGGAAAGAATTCAGTAAATATTTAAAAAAACCACTGCATTTAGAAAATGTGTGCCAAGTCCGAAATACGTAAAAAATTTAATTTATACAATTTTCAACTAAATGTTCTTAATCAGTTAGTATGAATTTATCAGCATGAGAGGGTTGCTAAGGTTCACGTAATTTTAAATGTGCTTAATTCTGTCTAAATGAATTTTTATTACCACACGTAAATAAGGGGTTCTACAACAAAGTTCGTACTGAAAGAGCAAATAACAAAAATATTTAAAGCCATTTCTTCGCCATTTTCATTTTTTATTTGCCTAATAAATATATAAACATATTTTTTTTTATTTCATTAAACTGGCGCCCAATAACGCGGGGCTCGAATAAGCAGTGGCCACAAAATACCCATGAGATAACTAGGGAATTATTGTAGTAGAACTTTGTTAGAGAACAATTAATAATTTTTTTCATGTATTGTAGTATTGCCCAACCAATATTGTGTGGTAATACCTGTATATGATTTTTTGCGTGAGAACACTATATACCCAGAGGCAAGCTGAAGAAGAGAGCTCATTATATCAAAAAATTAATTACCTACTACAATACCAGGGGGCAGCTGCACCCAAGATAGATCACCAAAGGGTAAAGCTACAGTGTAGTTGTCCTGTGGGTAGTAAAGTAGCCTCAGTGCAGTGTTCTCGGATCATTAGTGGTGTGCTTGTTGTTAGTGTTCTTTTTTTTAAAAAACAACAGGACGTTTGAGTAGTTAGTCATCGTAGTATATAATAAGTGTGTTTCAACAAATGACCATTTCTTGTGTGATTATGTCAGTGAAACCTGAGTGTTAGGATATTTAGTTCAGATTTTGTTTCTTTTGTTGACTATGGTTAGATTGCGTAATCAGAAAATTATAAACATTGATAATGAACAACAGTTAGCAAGCAGTGATACCGAGTTAGAAAGTGAGGCACAAAGTAATGTTAGTGGCGTGGTTCAGGAAGTACAATGTGAGAATCTGGGGGCATAAGGGCAAGAAATGTTGCCACTGCCAGCCAGTGATTCAGTTGAAAGTAGAAATACTTTGCCACCTACAAGCACTAGACACGGACCAGAGAGTGGTGAGGTGTCAGAAGTGCAATCATTAAGGGCTATGTTCGAGCGCATCCTCAATTTCCAAACTACGTTCGTGCATGAACAAGCAGAGCGTGACCAGAGATTGGTAGCTGAATTTGCACGTATGCAAGCGGAACGCGATAGAGAACGTGATGCTATGCATGCAGAACGAGAAACTGAACGTGATGCTAAACAAGCAGGGCGTGATCGATGCCAGCATGAGAGAGACTTGCAGTTAATGCAATCTTTGGAAGCTATGCAAAGTGAGATTGTTAGTTAGAGACAAAACTATGAAACCATACCCAAAGCGGTGCAAGAACTGAGCGAAAGAGTAGATTATATCCAGGATAACGCCAGTATCGTAGATGAAATCAGTGTACTGGCTAACAGGATGGAAAAATTAAAAATTGACACAAGTCAAGCAACAGAGCAGAAAATGTCCGATCAGGCGAACAAAACTGAAAACGAATTTACAAAAAAAATAGACGAGAAGGTGCACGCCGCGATTGAGGCCAAGAACTTGAGCTCGAGTGCGGAAGTGCAGGACCTAAAAAGGGCGGTGCACACTATTCCGCTGAGGCAGCGGAATGTCAACCGTCGTCTTGCGGAGCTGGAAAACAGCTTGTTGGACGACGACGCACAGACGTGTGTCACGCCAGCCAGGTCCAACAATGATAGGCATATAAATACAGCAGTGAAAAATGGCGACTGCGAGACAGAACAGGCAACCAATGTTAGCGAAACACAAGTGTCACTCCAAAATAGTGATTGAAGAAAGCCTGATTAAAAACCGACAGTTTCAGATCTTTACAACGGAGAAGAAATCTGTTCACCCTGTAGTATTTATCAAGGGATTTAGAAACATTTTGCCTAGCGTTTGGATTTATACACAGAAATTACAGTTCGTTATTTCTTACATACAAGGAGATGCTGCATTATGGGCAACCGAAGCACCTGATAGTTGCGACACATATGAGTAATTTGAAAAGGCATTCTTAGCCAAATATTGGTCAATATGTATTGAGGAGAGATTACGGAAAGAGGTATATAATCCAGAGCCGTATTCTCCACGATTAGGCAATTTGCGAAAATATTTTGAGAAATACATTAATAAGACCCGTTACTGGGACGAGCAGATTTCATCCCGGGATTTGATCAGACTTTTGAAATCACACTTGCCGATACATGTAAAGGAAAAACTTATACACGTACCGGAGAACGACATGGAACATTTCTTGTCTGTTCTGGACTCAATTGGCCTGATTCTGGAGGATGTTAAGGCAGCCTCTGAACAGGCTAGAAGTAACGGAAACGGTTACAGAAATGGTCGAAATAACACGCCTCCACCAAATAATGCAAACGGCGGAGGTAACAATAGGAGACAAGACTATGTACAAAACGAGAAGAGAGGTAGAGACCGGAACGGCAATAATCCACGGGTGAACAATGACCGGAAAAGGAGGTTCGATGACCGATATGAAACAGGCCCACCAAGATGGAAAAATGCCAGGGGGCCGTGGAACACCAATACCTATGACGATGCAAACCGAACTTGGCCACGGAACCAGAGGCCCAGTCCGGACCGGTAAAACAGTGAAAGATATGACAATAACCGACCGCCACCACAAAATGCGCCAATTGCGCAACCGTGGCGGCCGACGCAACACAACTTACACATAGTGGAGGTCAGCGACACAGAGCAGCCATCCACCAGTAATAATCCAACAAACTAGATTCAGCCGAGATACGGTCTCCATCGTCGGCTGAGGTTTGGAGTGAGAGCAGCCCGACACAGAATAAAACATCGGAAATCTGTATCCTCACGTATAATGACGGGGTACAGATGGGACATGAATTAATAACTGACCACCCACGTGCATAAAGGAGCACAAAGACAAAGTACAAGCGATAATAGAGATCAAAATTAACAATACTGATGAGCAAGCAATCGTAGATACAGGTGCTACTGTCAGTGTCATGAGTACGGATTTATTCAGAGTACTGGGGAAAGAAAAGCGTATGCTGACATTTCCTGTGAACAATTGCAAAGTCACTGGAGCCATCAATGCACAGCGACAAATAAGTAAACTCCAAGTGCGGGTAGAGATGTACATAGGCAACCATTGCGTGCTCGTTGCTGGTAGTAAAGGGTTTAAAGGTAGCCTGCATTTTGGGGGTAGATTTTTTGAGAGAAAGGGACGCAGTAACCGACCTTTCTCGGGGAAAATTAAGTTTGATGAACACGGGTAGTAGGATAGAATTGTCCATGCTCAGATCTGAGGAGGTACCTGTGCGTAATTGTAATGCTATTAACATAAAATGTAGGAATCAGTGGATACTACATTTAGACAATCATTCTCTAGGACAAAATCTCTATTATCCAGACGTACAAAGTGATCAATTAAAAGCAAATGTGGACGCACTTGTGAACAAAGTATCACAGTCCGAAAATTTGAACTCAGTGCAACAGCAGGATTTGGTACAGTTATTGTATGACTATGAAGATGTATTTTCGGAACGACCAGGAATTGTTAAGGGATATCAATACAATATCGAGGTGAAGCCTCACAAAACATATTGTCGAGCCTCATACTCCATTCCTTGGTCCAAGAAGGAAATAGTAGCCATCTCTAAGCAGATCCCCACTAAGGGGGAGTACGGGGACTGTATCCGCCTAAGGATGTGAAAATATTCTTACAGTAAATGACTAATAATCCTATTTGTTATGTGTAAAAAGGTACACCATTCTTTTGGAAATGAATGAACATTAATGATGTGTGATCTGTAGAGATAATGTACTAGTGTAGAAGTATTTAGTTATAAGCATATGATTGACTTTCTCTTTCGTTTATGATTATTTATGTTATGTCTTCTTTTTTATTAGTGTTAGCTTAAACATGCTCTAAATGTCTGCACAGATAACCTGATTAGTGCAATTATTTGTAGTGTTAAATTGTGACAGAGATCAGTCAGGAGGAACATTTTAGTAGTGATTAGTTTGTGTACAGCATGATGTTCTATATGTGTGTCACACTTGAAATATTTCTTGGTACAGTGTTTTCTATTTTATATATATATATATATATATATATATATATATATATATATATATATATATATGTGTGTGTGTGTAGGTGTCAGATTGACAGATTCGAACCCAGAATAATATCAATAATATGAGACCCTGAGAACTTTATTTTCAAACCAGTATTATCAAAGAGAGTAATGCACCCAGTAGTGACCCGAGGGCACCTTGGGAGGCAAACTTATTGCAAATTTAAGTAACGCAAAGTTACGCACAAAGAAGCTTCAATTGAAGCATGTGCAGATCCAATCAGTAAAAAGAGCTAGCCTGATACAGTCCAAGTCAATTTTAGCCTACAGAGACTATACTGTAGTTACGTAGGACCTTGCAAGTAAAGTGAGACATAATTTCAAAGGAGTTATTGAACAATATGCCTGAATCCGGCTGGAATGCACAAATAAAATCTACTCGAACATAAATATAGATGATTTTTGGGCAAACTAATACGAAATTTTAACATCTGTTACCATGTACGCAATTATCACACACCTTGGTAAAGAGCGAACAAAGAAGTTACGAATGTGCTATTACAAAACATTGCACAACGGACATTGTAACTGAAAAAAAAACCTTAAACAAAAGTGCAGTATTGTGTGGCAGAGACAGACAGTAACTGTTAAAACTGCAGCAGTACGTCACGAGGTTGTTTTGAACAAGCAATAAGAAACTGTATCGTCGCCGTGTGTGCAAGTGGACAAGGAAATAACACGACACGAACAGTGAGCCGATAACAGACGGTGGACCAAGCTAGTGTCAAACTATAACTCTTTGTGTGTCAAGGGACGCCAGGAAAGCGCATTGACTACAGAGATACATTTTGTTCTAAGGTGAAAATCTGCGCGTGACTGATGACAAGTCATGACATGGTGAAAAAATATTGTGTGCCCATAAAACGCGTTACTGTGACAACGAAACATTGTGCAAACCAGACTAGTGAAGGCCTACTGAATAATAACTGCCAATAACTGTATGCGCTCTTTCCCACAGCAGCAAAACTGCCCATAAGGATAGTACACTCTTTGTGAACTTGTTGCATGTTTGCTGGAGCACTGCAAGAAGATGTCACACGGGTGAGCTGATATACAACGCGCATCCGGCTACTTCAGCCCTGAAGCGGCCGCAGCAGCCCTTAGCAGACCAGACAGCCACACGCCTCTCCGCTGTCAACACCGGGGGCGATGACCTACACGGAGCCGACGCGCCGCGCCGAGCGCCGCTCAACAATCATTCCGCACCGCTCACCAACTACAGCATTATTGACATATTCCAAAAGATTTACACAAAGTGCAAAACATGTCAATGAACTCAATTTTTGACAAACATTGAACACTTATTACGTGTACCCGTAAATTGACGAGAGTAAATGAACACTAACAAGTGTAGGAGATGGATTTGTAACACGTAGGTAGTGAGAACATTATGAAAGGTGACGTTGTACTAAATAATTTCAAAAAACTAAGTGATATATCCTAGGACAAGTGACCTTGCAGTATATCGCAAAAATGATAATTACGAGTTGTTAAACACACACAACAAACTTTCGTTGAACTATATGTGACTGTGATATTATGTAACCGTTGACGACAAACTGCTAAATCATTTCAAAAGAATCACTGTTAAAGAGACGAGATTAATCATGAACCAACTGGGATGGCTAGGCTCCGGCACAGTTTTGCCCAGGTTTCCTGTCTGCCTTCGCCCAAATGGGGGAGCCATGAACATATATAACCCTGGGACTAATTAAAAGAGCCATTCCATAAAAAAACAGAATTGTAAAGAACGTTACTGGCACCATTGTGTCAAAGTATAGAAACTCTTTGCCAAATGCTGCCAGGGGCCAATGTAACGTTCCCTGGCAGCACACACACTATTAATAAAATGAAATGACATTTAATTGTACTATGTACGCCGATATGAAGCAATTCGTATGTACTGTAATTGTTTATCAAAAAAATATTATTTAATTTTGTATAGAGGACATTCGTTATTATTGTAATATTTTCTGTAATAATATTCTCGATGTATTTATGATTGTAATATTTCTATACTCATAATGTAATTACGAAATATGTTAATATCTGCTATGAAAAAAAATGTAAAATACAGCGACAGAGGAAAATAATGTTGTAAGATTGCAAAGAGACATTAACAATCAGCAATAGTATAAATAGGAATACATAATGTGCATTCTTTGTCGTCTTCCTCGAGAGCTGAGAGAGAGAGGAACCTGTGACGTAGCATTTTATGAATGAGTAGACTTCTTTTTTCTGTATCTATCTTTAGGCGCCTTTAGAGGAGAAATTACAAAGTAATGTTAGTTTAATTATTGTTGTGGTCTAAATACATTATAATTTATCAAAATTGTGTATTACTAATGTAAATTAGCCTGCCCATGTCATCTATAATACTTATTTAAAGAATTTTCAGCATTTTTAGCGATTATCGTTGGTGTTGCTGGGCTGTGCCGCGACCGAACGATTTGCAGCGGCGGCATATTGAAAAAATTGTTCCGCTAAAAAATTAACCAAACCCGTAAATCGGGAGCAGATAAAATTAGCAGTGAATTACGAAATATTTTTCTTTTATAGCGATCCTGAGGCTGACAGAATTTATTACTGGTTTTACATTTGTGCATTCAAAGGCGGATAATTAACGTTGAAGTTGTTAATCTGTTGGTTCTTTCAATTTCTAAAGCAACTAACTTAAACGTATAGTGAAGTGTGTTTTGTCAATGATAATTAAACGTTCAGGTCGGCTTGGCAATAGTAACCCATTTTATGCTAACAGAGACAGTCTTGTGTTCCATAGCTAACGCCGGGAAAGAATTCAGTAAATATTTAAAAAAACCACTGCATTTAGAAAATGTGTGCCAAGTCCGAAATACGTAAAAAATTTAATTTATACAATTTTCAACTAAATGTTCTCAATCAGTTAGTATGAATTTATCAGCATGAGAGGGTTGCTAAGGTTCACGTAATTTTAAATGTGCTTAATTCTGTCTAAATGAATTTTTATTACCACACGTAAATAAGGGGTTCTACAACAAAGTTCGTACTGAAAGAGCAAATAACAAAAATATTTAAAGCCATTTCTTCCCCAATTTCATTTTTTATTTACATAATAAATATATAAATAAATTTTTTTTATTTCATTAAAGCTGCTCTTGATATTATTCCATATTCATCTCATCAGAAATCCTTGTCTTCTTTCAATTTCACTTCTCTGACCACCACTATATGTAGATTGAGCTTTAGCTTTTCCCTATTCAGATTTTCTAGATATCTTATGAGGCTGAAATTTCTGATATTTGAAGCACCATCTCGTAGAACGTTATTCTTTCGTTGGTTATTCAATTTTTTTTTATTCTCACTTCCCCTTCGCCGCCCCACCCCAGGGACCGAATAAGTGACTATTCCGGAATTTTGCCAATGGAGAGATCATCATGACACTTTTCCAGTTACAGGCAACGTGCCCGGTGGATATACATTATTAACTGAAGAGCCAAAGAAACTGGTACACCTGTCTAATATCGTGTAGGGCCCCCGAGAGTACGCAGAAGTGGTGCAACACGACGTGGCATGGACTCAACCATGAAACCTGTAGGGCCGTCCGCAAATCCGTAAGAGTACGAGGGAATGGAGATCTCTTCTGAACAGCACGTTGCAAGGCTTTGACTTTGTGCTCAGTAATGTTCATTTCTGGGGTGGCTGGTGGCCAGCAAAAGTGTTTAAACTCGGAATAGTGTTGCTGGAGTCATTCTGTAGCAATTCTGGATGTATGGGCTGTCGCATTGTCCTGCTAGAATTGCCGACGTCTGTCGGAATGAACATTGTACCTGAATAGATGCAGGAGATCAGACAGGATTCTTTCGTACGTGTCACTTGTCAGAATCGTATCTAGATGTATCAGGGGTCCCATATCACTCCAACTACACACGACCTGCAACATTGAGCCTCCACCAGCTTGAAGAGTCCCCTGCTGACATGCAGGGTCCATGGACTCACGAGTTTGTCTCCATACCCGCTCTATACAATCTGAAAGGGGACTCGTCCGATCAGGCAACATGTTTCAAGTCATCAACAGTCCAATGTCAGTGTTGACGGGCCCAGGCAAGGCGCAAAGCTTTGTGTCGTGCTGTCATCAGTGGGTCTTCGGCTCCGAAAATCCATGTCGATGATGCTTCGTTGTATGGTTCGCACGTTGACACTTGTTGATGGCCCAGCATTGAAACCTGCAGAAATTTGCGGAAACGTTCCACTTCTGTCATGTTGAGCGATTCTCTTCAGTCTTCGCTGCTCCCATTCTTGCAGGATCTTTTTCGGCCGTAACAGTGTCGGAGAACTAATGTTTTGCCGGATTCCTGATATTCACGGTACACACGTGAAATGATCATACAGGAAAAGGCCCACTTCATCATTACCGCGGAGACGCTGTGTGCCATCGCTCGTGCACTGCCTATAACACCACGATCAAACTCACTTAAATCTTGATCCAGACACTTTTTATCTTATATAGGTGTTGCCAACCGCAGCGTCGTATTCTGCCTGATTGCATATCTCTGTATTTAAATACGCGAACCCATACCAGTGTCTTTGGCGCTTCAATGTATGTCCTTAATGCAATGGTTTACACTGGCTTCTGCATCCTCCGCCTTTGGGGACAGTTTAACACCCCAAAGGCAAGAGAGTGCCCTGAACATCTATCCGCTCCTCCGCCTTCTCTGACGAGTCCGTTCGCAGAATGAGGGTGATTTATTATGCCGGAAGTCTTCGGCCATCAATGATGATTTTTTTTTTTTTTAGATTTAAGCGATGACGGTTAGAACCCGGGACCAAGATTGATTTGACCAATAGTCAAAAACACTACTCCTACACCGCGGTACAAATACGACAGTGTTACTAATGTCAGGTGCAGAATTACTGAAAATGTGGAAAACTCACTTCAGCTTGCAGATTGTGAAGTTACAGCATGTACATTTTCTACACCCATAATGTTGACTTCATAGTCTGATGAACAATTTTTAACTGTGAAAAACAGTTGTAAGTATTTTTATTGTAACTCTTAAAGTATTACCCCTCGTAAGACATTACTTTGCAAATGAAATACCCAGGCCACATTAGTTTTTCATCTTCACACCACAGCAATATATTTAGTTCACCAGACAACAAGCTATACCTACGCATGTGTGCACTGACAATTCAGTTCGAACTTCCTCATGAATCTTGCACCAATCGATGTCATAACGTCGATGTCAATATTAAGCTCATGCCGTATTTGACAATTAAATGTTCGAAAACTAAATGTTCGGAAATTATTGGCATAAATTTAATCTCGACGCGACATTGGCTCACTGCAGACTGCTTCCCCGAGACCTGGCACCTGGATCACCTTTCACTGTTCGCATCTTTATCAGTAAGGCACTCTTTCTCCTCCTGTTCTTATAGGAGTTCCATTTTACACATAATGTTTATGAATGTTACTGCCAATATTTTCTTAAAATTATTCATATCCAAATAAATTTGTATAATAATATAATAAAACTAATTCAATGTTACACTTTATATTATAGGTCAAAATATGTGAACCCAAGAAGATGTCTATAAAGTAAGAAGGCGAGGAAAAACTAAAACTAAAAATTTGAATGGATTCATACTGTGTAGTGATTCCTTGACTGTTCCGATTTTCAAACTACAGGGTGTTCCATTGACAGTGACCGGGCCAAAAATCTCACGAAATAAGCATCAAACGAAAAAACTACAAAGAACGAAACTCGTCTAGCTTGAAGGGGGAAACCAGATGGCGCTATGGTTGGCCTGCTAGATGGCTATGCCAAGGGTCAAACGGTTATCATGTGCGTTTTTTTAATAGGATCCCCCATTTTTATTATAAATTCGGGTAGTACGTAAAGAAATATCAATGGTTTACCTGGACCACTTTTTTCGCTTTGTGATAAATGGCGCTGTAATAGTCACAAACGTATAAGTACATGGTATCACGTAACATTCCGCCAGTGCAGACGGTATTTGCTTCGTGATACATTACCCGTGTTAAAATGGACCGTGTACCAATTGACGAAAAGGTCGATATCGTGTTGATGTATGGCTATTGTGATCAAAATGCCCAACCGGCCTGTGCTGTGTATGCTGCTCGGTATCCTGGACGACATCATCCAAGGGCCGGCTGTTCGCCGGATAGTTACGTTATTTTAGGAAACAGGAAGCGTTCAGCCACATGTGAAACGTCAACCACGACCTGCAACAAATGATGATGCCCAAGTAGGTGTTTTAGTTGCTGTAGCGGCTAATCCACATATCAGTAGTAGACAAATTGCTTGGAATCTCAAAAACGTCGGTGTTGAGAATGCTACATCAACATCGACTGCACCCGTACCATATTCCTATGCACCAGGAATTGCATGGCGACGACTTTGCCACTGGGGACAAGAGAAATTACGGGACGATGACTGATTTTTTGCACGCGTTCTATTTAGCGACGAAGCGTCATTCACGAACACCTGTAACGTAAACCGGCATAATGTGCACTATTGGGCAACGGAAAATCGACGATGGCTGCGACAAGTGGAACATCAGCGACCTTGGCAGGTTAATGTATTATGCGGCATTATGGGAGGAAGGATAATTGGCCACTATTTTATCGATGGAAATCTAAATGGTGCAATGTATGCTGATTTCCTATGTAATATTCCACCGATGTTACTACAACATGTTTCACTGCATGACAGAATGGCGATGTACTTCCAACATGATGGTCGTCCGGCACATAGATCGCGTGCGGTTGAAGCAGTATTGAATAGAATATTTCATGACAGGTGGATTGGTCGTGGAAACACCATACCATGGCCCGCACGTTCACCGGATCTGACGTTCCCGGATTTCTTTCTGTGGGAAAGTTGAAGGATATTTGCTATCGTGATCCACCGACAACGCCTGACAGCATGCGTCATCGCATTGTCAGTGCATGTGCGAACATTACGGAAGGCGAACTACTCGCTGTTGAGAGGAATGTCGTTACACGTACTACCAAACGCATTGAGGTTGACGGACATCATGTTGAGCATTTATTGTATTAATGTGGTATTTACAGGTAATCACGCTGTAACAGCATGCGTTCTCAGATATGATAAGTTCACAAAGGTACGTGTATCACATCGGAACAACGGAAAGAAAACGTTCAAACGTACCTACGTTCTGTATTTTAATTTAAAAAAACCTACGTGTTACCAGCTGTTTGTCTAAAATTGTGAGCCACATGTTTGTGACTATTACAGCACTATCTATCACAAAGAGAAAGAAGTGGTGCAACTAAAACATTCGTATTTCTTTAAGTACTACACGAATATATAACAAAAATGGGAGTTCCTAATTTAAAAAAAAAAGGCAGGTGTTATCCGTTTGACCTATGGCAGCGCCATCTAGAGGGCCAACCATAGCGCCACCTGGTTTCCCCCTTCAAGCTAGACAAGTTTCGTTCCTTGTAGTTATTTCGTTTGACGCTTATTTCGTGAGATATTTGGCCCGGTCACGATCAATGGACCACCCTGTATGTATGAGAAAGATTATCGTTAGGTAAGTGTCTTCTTACATACTTAGTACAGAACAATTTTTTAAATTTTTCAAGCCCCTTTTCAGTCTTGGCTGTGCTGCTGAAATAGTTCAGTGTTGATGAACAGTCTCAAAACACACTAAATCGGCATCGTCAGTCACCGAAACAACACACACATTTCTTTGCTTGGCTTGATTCGTATACGTATTAGAGATAGAAATCTCTAAAGATCAAGAATTAAATTAATACTTCTTTATAAACATTTTAGCTTACAACCACTAAGATTAGGAACATAAACCACAAAACGTGTTTCATGAGATAAGCTGACATCGTCTGCCAATCTAAGTTAACTCCTCATAAAATGCGCTTCAAAAGCACAGAACGTCAAAATTTAAAAACAAATCAAATTATTCGGATATGAAGTCCACGAGATTCCCTGCTCCGCTTACCCACGTCACCTGGGCTTTGCACCCGAAACGAGTTACTGTGTGTTATGTTGCTAATATTAGTGGCTATATGCTAAAATTTTAACGATTACCTTAACAACGGCTGCCTCTAGTCCTGAAGATGGAAAATAATAGCTTAAATTAATACATTCGCTACGAGGCCCTTACTACTGAATTCCAACACACGTGCGCCATCTCTCCACTGCCTTAAGACTGATATCGTTATAACTTTGAACTTCGTACAACTTCATAAATTCTCGTAGGCGATGGATTTCGTAATGCTATATTTTATTTATTATTGATGAATGTATCACTTAGGCGTGTTGTTATGATAACCGAAATTTTTCCTGAGTTTTGGGGATCGAAATTATTAATTTTTTAAATATTATTTGGTTCATACTGTTACCTCTTCGGTGGCTGAAGCTGTTGCATACTCTACAGTCGCCACCTGCTTCTCACAACATAGGTTCTTGCACCAGTAGCTCGTCTTGTGCGTCACTATTAAATCACTCGCTAAAGTGCACTGAAAAGACACAAGATTTATCCGCCTTTACCATCTTCAGTTTTGTGCGGGTGTTATTCCTTAGTCCAGTTACATTTCTCCAAAAATTTTACACACAAACTTGAAGAATCCCTTGGTTGACCTTTTATAACTTCGTAGAAATGTTAATTATTCCTTCTGCCTTTCATGATGATATCTTCCAAACCTCTGTCAATTTCCAACTATAGTACTGGATCCCCTAGGTTCTCCAAATCAATATGCATGTCATGTTAATATCAGTCATTATCTCCCGTTCCTAGCGGCTATCAAATACTCCAACCAGCTACCCGCTCTCTCCTCTGCATTTCATTGGGGGATGCCTTCTGCATTCTTCATATTGATGCCTTGGATTTTAAATAATCTGAATGTTTTTTGAGCACTCTACGTGGTAAATCCAGCCTCCTTGTAATCACTTCTTTACCGATTTCAGCATATTTTCTTCCATATTTATTCCTTAACATTCCTTGTAATATCTGTTGGTTTCATTCCTATTTGACTTTTTTGCTATTTTCTTTATTTTACTGAAAATTTCTTTCTTTCCTGCTTTCATTGATAAAATGAAAGTTTGATTCTGATATCCCCACATCCTTCGCAGTTACGTTTCTTACACCTGTATTTGTCTGAGTAGCTTTTGTGATAAACATTTTTGGCAATCCATTCCTCTCTCTATGGTTTTCAGTATCGCAATATCTACAGCCTCACACCACTTCGAACGCATATTGTTCCTCATTACTTCAGTAACCCACTTCGCTGTTTCTTGATTCTTGCTGTCTGTTATCCTAAACGTCTGCCCAACTTCGGTTCCTAAATTTTGGGTACGGATAACATCGGATGCAGGGTCCGACATCAGTCTCATATTGGAGTTCAGAATCTCTGGCTCACCATTATATAATCAAGTTGATATCCTTCCTGGTCTTCAGGCATTTTCTCTCCCCTCTCTTGTGGTAACTATTAGTAACTGAAATTTATTGCATAACTCAAGGAGTTTTTCTTCTCTCATATTCCTACTAATGAGTCAGACATCCCACTTTGCAACTAGTGTAAACTTCCATTTTGTTGTTCATTCAGTCTTTCATGGTCACCTTCCCTTTAACAGTCCTCTCCTTAAGATCCGAATGGTGACTAATCCAGAATCTGCCGCCGATAGAGAGATCAAATGGTTCAAATGGCTCTGAGCACTATGCGACTTAACTTCTGAGGTCATCAGTCGCCTAGAACTTAGAACTAATAAACCTAACTAACCTAAGGACATCACACACATCCACGCCCGAGGCAGGATTCGAACCTGCGACCGTAGCTGTCGCTCGGCTCCAGACTGTAGCGCCTAGAACCGCGCGGCCACTCCGGCCGGCAATAGAGAGGTCACCAAGACAATATTTTCAGTTGCACCCAAACTTTGTGGGGTTACCTTCAATGTGTCTTTCATGCAATCGTATTCAGTGGCTTCTGTACCCTCATGCCATTGTTAGTCGAAGGGTGAGATGGAGTCTTGAACTTGAATCTACCCCTCCGCTCTTTTTTGACAGGGCACTTGGCAGAATGAGGCTGACTATTTATTATTATAAGTTTACCCAGTAGCTATGCAGTGACTGGCACTGCACACGTAATCCAAAATTCTGGATTGGTAGTCAAAGCGCTGTGGCCCAGCGGTTCTAGGCGCTTCAGTCTGGAACCGCGCTGCTGCTATGGTCGCAGGTTCGAACCCTGACTCGGGCATGGGTGTGTCTGATGTCCTTAGGTTAGTTAGGTATAAATAGTTCTAAGTCTTGGGGACTGATGACCTCAGATGTTAAGTCCCACAGTGCTTAGAGCCATTTGAACCATTTGGTAGTGAAAGACACTGCCCCTGTAGGACAATGACAGTTGCGCTTCCTTAGGCGATAACTTGGAACATTCTCCTCTAGCATAATGCCTGTTAGAGGTGTACCTTACGACGGCTTTCTTGAGGCATTTTTAAAATAATAGGAACAAAGCCTTCTACGCAGTTTGATTTTCAGCGGGATGAAATTACTCGCCCACGGATTATAACCGTCTTCCAGTGCATGTTATAAGCATCAGAAAACAACCTTATTAACCCCACTTCGAGTAGGCTAACACTTTCCGTTACCGCATGTACACTTTCACGGTGGGCTCACCGAATAACCAACTCTCATCTGCAAGTATACGTAAACATTTTGTTTGTTTATGCGATCGTGCGGGTTTTTCTCTTTCATAAGTGATACTTCACAAAATTGTACTGTGAGTAAGCAATAATGTACCTCATATGCACTATGACGTAAATAAGTAAGAAAATGGCGTAACATATCTGTTTTTAATCTCATACTGAGAGAAACATTAGTGTACAGATTTAGTGAAGCTACACTCACGTACAAAATACAGCAAGAGCGTTGTGTGGCTGTCTGTATCCATCCACTACTGTAGATAACGCTACCTGGAGCAAGAGCCTACATTAATTGTAATTTTATATTATTAAAACTGATTTATCTGCATATATAAGCTTAAATTTTTAAAGGAAATTCCGTTAGAAAAGAGATTCTGCACCACCAGAGGCTAACAAAACGTCGTTAAAAAAAGTCTGAAAATGAATTAAACTCTCGTTGCATTTGCATTCGTTTTGAATTCAAAATTAATGGGTGTTCCATGCGCAATCTTATGTTTCTTTTTCTGTTATTTTTCAGCTTTTTTCTCTTATACTAAGCTTTATTACTGCGTCATTTTTTGTTTTAAAGAGAAATTTCTTTCCCTCATTGTATAATATGTGTGTGGGACATACAGTTCACGTGTTATACGTGTACATTGAAGTAATCTAAAGAAACGGGGCTATACGGACAGACCTCTTAAAAATAAGCCTTTAAGTTATAGAGGAAATCAAAACAAGAAAATTTAAAACTGTTTTCTGTAATTCAGCTCACTTACCATTTCTGTAAATTTGAATGTTATTTATTTAGCGTACAATGCTGAAAATCTTTCTCTGTGATTTTATTGTGATCTTGTCGCTTAAAAATTAAGTTTCTCTTAGTTATCATGGGGGATGGAAAGCAGTCTACACACCGACGGGTAAGTTGTTTTAAGCTATTTATTTTCACTACACAGACCGTCGACAACATATTATGATGTTATTTCACATTGATCTATTATCTATACGGTTCTCCAATGAATAAAATATAGGAAACAGGCACTGTCACTCGAAAGAAGATCCCATATGTGAAACTCGAGCTGTTGTTGCAACTGAAATCCAGAGTATCAGCATGAATAAGTGAACATAATTGTTCATCATATGTATCCCTTCACGCTTGATGTCTTCGCATATGGCGATGGCATCTTCCAGCAAGATAAAAAATGAATCTAGGGAATATGGGACTTAACATCTGAGGTCATCTGTCCCCTAGACTTAGAACTACTTAAACCTAACTAACCTAAGGTCATCACACACATCCATACCCGAGGCAGGATTCGAACCTGCGACCGTAACAGCAGTGCGGTTCCGAACTGAAGCGCCTAGAAACGCTCGGCCACAGTGGCCGGCCCAGCAAGAACACTGATGAGCCGAAATATTATGATCACGTGCTTAACAGCTCATTTGTCCGTTTGGGGAACGAAATACATCACTGACTCTGCCTATCAGGGATCCGACAGTTAGTTGGAAGGTTTTTGAAAGTATGTGGCATTAGATGCCTAAGCACAGGTTATGTAATCAGCGTAAACAACGTGCCGCTGATTCGCGTACGCGATGGTGGCACCCGATGGCTACCCAGATGGGTACCATAGGATTTACATCAGGAGACTTTGGTCATAGAGACATCAATGTGTTCGTTATAATACTCCTTAGACCACAGTAGTACGGTTCTGGTTCCGAGACACGGACAATTATACTGCTGAAAAATAATATTCTCGTTGCGGAAGTCATCAAGCATGAAGGGATGCAGGTGGTTCGCAGTTGTCAGCGTGTCTTCGATTACTACCACAGGTCCCACACAAGCGCAGTGGAAGGTCTCCCTTATCATAATACTTCCCATACGAGGCTGCGTCCTTGCCGCGCTGCACTTTTCGAACCGCCGTTCACCTCGATGGCGGCATTTGTGAAGGCGACCGTCGATCCAGTGTAGAAAAAAGAAAATTCACGCGAAGAGCCGATAAATTTCCATTGGTCCACAGTCTAATCTCGACAGTCCCGTGCACACTGCAAGTGACGATGAAGTTGGCCTGCTGCAGTGCTCCATGTTCAACAGTGTACGAAGAATGGTGCGCTCCGAAACAGTTGTGCGTTCACCAACCACTGTGCACAAATGGCACAGATCACCATCTGTCCTACTTTACAGAGCAGACAAGCCTCCGATCCCCGCGTTCTGTGAAGAGCCGTGGACGTCCAACCACTTAGCGCCTAATGGTAATTTCACTGTCCTGCCCCTTTCCACAGATGCTCATGGCAGTAGCATGTGAACATTCGACCAGCTTCACCTCTTTCGAGATACTCGTTCAGAGGCTCTGCATACTAATAATCTGACATTTTCAAAGTGGCTTACTTCAATAAATTTCCACATTTGCAGCCCATATCTTCGTTAGGTTGACCCTTCGTCCGCATCTGCTCCGCTTACATACTTTTGTTACCGCACCACGTGCCTACAACGCCACCAGCTGGCATCGAACGTCGCGGCGGCCGTGGTGATAACGGTTTGGCTCAACAATGTAGTTGTCCGTGTCATGAGGCCTGAATCGTGCCACTGCAGTTCAAAAGTCTGAACATGTACTCATGTTAATGTCTTCGATAACAAATTAATGTGACTTGAATCCGATGAAACACGTATGGGACGCGATCGGCTGCCAGGCCCGCCCACACAAACCATTGCCCAGTAACTTGCAGGATATGTGTGATCAGTGCGTACTGTAACACCCCACCCATCACATACCTGGTTTTGGTGTGTGTTCACCCCAGGTAATTGACTATCAGATCAACAGAGAGTGCAAAACTGCCACAATGTCGGATAACGCAAAGAAAGTAACAAGGCCCTGTGACTCCTGATTGAACTTCGGTGGCAGTGTTGACATTAAATGATTCTGAATTGATCCCTTTTAATTAAAAAGGGGTGCACATTGATGTTATATTCAGCTATTGAACACCAAATGCAAATGTTGAACATAAAACTAATTAAGAAAGTGACTTGGGATTTCGACTACTTGATTGAAAACAGATGCAGTCGATAAGCACAGATTTATTTTAACTCACGACCTTCAATCATCACATTACATACTCTCCTTACAGGCAGTGGTAATAAATTGCGTTTGCGTGGGGTAAAGCGCGATAAATCAAAAGTAATTCCTATCGACTGACCCAGGCATAATGCGAAGTGCGAGAAGAATTCTACAATACACAGCCCATGAAACCCTCATGGAAACTTTGTTGATGTGATCCAACAAATTAATCAGTGGCTGGAGCGGGCACAATATCACCGAATTCAGCGTGGCCGCGCGGCGTCGTTATGCGGATGTGGGCCGACCTCGTGGTGCTGCAAGGCTGTGCTCGTCTATTCACTTACAGCTATCTTGCTCAGTACATAGCTGAACGAAAACTTTCCATCTCCAAGCTCAATCGTTCCATTTGCTAAGTCTGAAACTACAGAGATGCTCACTCTTTCTCAGGCAAGCTGAGTAAAGAACGACACGTCTGCACTCTAAGCAAGCTTGGAAAGGAAGACCACTACTGGGACTTCTCCCAGTCCACTCTTCGCATGGGTTTCCCCCCCCCCCCTCCCCCCCAGCAAAATCACGAACGCCAATTGCAGCGCAAGTCGCGTTAATTATGCGTCGCTTTCCAGCGCTGACCAATGCATGCTTTGGGAAGTGAACAAATTCCCACAAAATTTCCCTTCCTCTCAACTTCTG
Organism: Schistocerca piceifrons; assembly: GCF_021461385.2. Lineage (NCBI taxonomy): Eukaryota > Metazoa > Arthropoda > Insecta > Orthoptera > Acrididae > Schistocerca > Schistocerca piceifrons. The sequence goes on along the minus strand of NC_060139.1, from coordinate 685,242,633 downwards.
CTATTTAGCTCTTCCCAGGCCACCCATCAAGGTTAGCATCTGCACAAAACACCAATGTTTCCAGAATTCTGACTCCTAGGAGAGTACTTCAAATTCATTGGTGCTATGTTCCCATCGGAGGCTGGCGTATTTCATTCGGTCGCTCTTCACCTGATTTACTTCAGACTCTGCGGACCGTGAATTCAGCGTGGAGTTGCTATAGTCACAAACACGTATATTTTGGCCTCTGTCGACCACTCCACCATTGCTTTGCGTGGATTACTTACATGTTTAACTGAAAACGGGACGACAGACATTTATCAACAGGTGTACAAGTTCTCCGTCTCTTCCCGGTACACCAGCATGGGGTCAACCACCAACTCACTGTCATTCATCTTAAGGCAGCTGGAGGGCGCGCCCCGTTACTGCTTTCTCAGAGCTTGAGCCGCCCTAAGCTGCCTATTGTCGCTTTCCTTCGCTGCTCCCCAGCTGGCCATGTTCGACTCTGAATACTTCCCTGGGATAAACTAGCCTCCAGTAAATCAACGCATTTCCACAAAGTTTTCGTATCATGTGAATTACTTTAAAACCATCACCCGACATTAATTATTCCAAAACGTCCACACTATACCCTCTACAAGATGCATTGTGCCTTGTCAGTCATTTTTGTTCAGCCCTACTGTTCGCTCAACTTGAGTTAGGTGATCTTTAATGACTTCATGTAAGGGGCATAGTTCTTGCCTTCTTACAGTACACATCAGGTGACACATACCCGTAGAAACCAATGAAGACGTTATGTGTCAAACATTGACCAGCACTCTATTGAGCTGGTGGTCATAGTTCCGGCTCATCAGTACATATAAAGAAGAATACACCCAGGATAGTGTTAGTTTTGTTAAAGATATTTCGCTTTAAATATTGACACCCTCACTGTTACATAATGACCACAATACTGTTAGCAATTTAAAAAAATTATCTCTAACACAAAACACTTTACAACTAGTATTAATGCCTTATGTGCCGTTATCGCACACAATATGGTTGTCTACAAAAATTACTTCATTTTGAGCTCCAGTAACATACATCTTTATTTCGACTTTGCTTGCAGCATTCATCTTGATGGCGACAAAACTGCTGGGTTTCCACATATAGGACTGTGGTTTCACTTCCTAATAGACGCAGCCTAAGGCTCATTCAAAGACATTGCATCACAGTCAACGACAATCAGTATACATATATATTACTAAGTGCACAATATGCGTGCAGCTAACGCTCAGAAACGAGTCCAGGTAATATCAAGGGAGTTATATGGTATGGTATCCCTGTATCCCCCATTCATGGAAAAGGTTTTCGTTTTTACCTGAAGGGCGTGCTTTTGAAGGTACAAGGGCTGAGAACTTTCGTCCTCTAGAAATTTCTACAACATTTCAGAACATTCCAAAGTATTCGAGAAAATTCCACAACATTCGAGAGTACTCTAAAGCATTCCACAATATTCCAGAATGTTCCACAATGATCCGGGATGTTCAAAAATGTTCGGGAATAGTATAGAACATTCGGGAAGATTCCAGAATGTGGGGAACATTTAGGAACATCGCAGATCGTGCCACATTTCAGAACACTCTCCAATGTTATGGAATGTCCTGGAACACTGTGGACCACTCTAAGCATTTTAGTGTCCTATAATTCCTCACTGGTGGGCCTATCCATTGGTAGGGGGATATAAAACAAGATCCGTCATGGTTTAGAACGTCAGTTTCTTATCAGTGATAAAGGGAGTAACCGAAAAAGTAGTGCAGTGAGTGAACAAAAACAAACAGTGAAGTGAGAGTAGTAAAAATGGTGCAGTGACTGAATATAAATCGAAAATAAAGTGTGAAAAGTCTTTAAAATTAGTGTATCAGTTAGTAAAAAGTTGATTTAATTTATGTTTTGGACAAAGACCAAACGTAAAATAGGTGGCGGTATTGTCAGTTCTGGAGCAAAGAGGCGACAACAAACAATAAATAAATAAAATAAAAGTAAAATTAAAAAACAGCTAGAAAACGAAACAGACGAAGAGGGCGAAGCACGTTCCAGTTCTCAACGAACGAGAATAAGCACCGCGAGAAGCAGATAAGCTGAAGAACAACGAAATGACCGAGCTGAAGAATCAATAATTGCGAAAAAGTAGTGCAGTGACTGAATAAAAACAAAGAGTAAAGTGTGAGTAGTCAATGCGATATAGTGAATGAATATAAATCTAAAATAAAGTGTGAAAAGTGTGTGAGGTGTACAGCTTGCTCTCGAGCAGGAATAAAATGAAAAATGTGTTATAAACAAATGTTGTAAATAGTTAAAATATTGTAAAGATTTAGATTATGTTTTTAAATTTTTTTAGCTCTTATACTTTAAAGTTTATCCTTTTGTTCCAACTACCACACAATCTCATACCTTTCCACCTTTCCATCTGCTTCGGCGAATGCTGGATGCTTACCCTTAATCCGCCTCAGTTACACTATGTCGACGATTGCTGCGCAAACACTGTCCTCACGTACGCGCAGACCACAATTATTCTACCATGCAGACATTTCGGGTTACACCTGTCTTGCATGAGACGTTCCCGGGGGGAACTGGGGGGTTATTGTGCGATTCAACCCCAGTGGACCCCCCCACCCCCCCTCCTCACGGGAACATCTCATACTACCCTGAGCAAAGCCGGGTACCCCAGCTAGCAGCATAATACAATGAGGTGATAAAGGTCATGGGATGCCTCCTATCACCTCGAACCTCTTTTGCCCGGCATAGTGCAGGAACTTAAGTTCATATGGAAGTCTTTTGTGAAAATATCGAGCTATGCTTCCTGTAAGGCCGTCCATAATAGCGAAAGTGTTGCGGTGCTGTATGTTGTTCACGAACTGACCTCTTCATTATGTCCCGTAAATGTTCGATGATATAAATTCCGGGCCATCTGGGTGGCAAAATCATATGCTCGAATTGTCTATGATGATACTCAAGCCAATCACGAACAGTTGTGCCCTGATGACATGTTGCATGGTCCTCCACAAAAATTCCATCGCTTGTTAGGAACATGAAGTCCATGGATGGTCTCCAAGTAGCGGAACATAATCATTTCCAGTCAATGATTGGTTCAGTTGCACTGGAGGACCCAGTCAATTCCACGTAAACACGGCCCATAACTTTATGGACCAACCACCAGCTTGCACAGTGTTTTGTTGACAACTTGAGACCAAGGCTTCGTGGGGTCAGAACCACACTCGAAACCTACTATCACAACTTACCAAATGAAATCGGGACTCATCTGGTCAGGCCACCGTTTTCCAGTTGCCTAGGGTCCAACTGATATGGTATCGAACACAGGGGAGGCGCTGCAGACAATGTCGTGCTGTTAACAAAAGCACTCTCGTCAGTCGTCTGCTGCCATAGCCCTGTAATACCAAATTTCGCCGTACGGTCCTAACGGATACATTCGTCATACACCCCACATTGACTTCAGAGATTATTTCACGCAATGTTGCTTGTCTGTCAGCACTGACACCTGTAAGAAAACGCGGCTGCTATCGGTATTTAAGAGAAGACCGTCAGCCACTGCGTTGTCCGTTGTGAGAGGATGCCTCAAACGTGATATACTCTGCACACTTTTTTCAGTGTGGATCACGGTATATCGAATTCTCTAATTACTTCAGAAATGGAATGTCTTATGCGTCTAGCTCCGACTACCGTTCAGGTTTCAAAATGTGTTAATTCTCGGCGTGCGGCCATAGTTACTTCGGAAACCTTTACACATGAATCATCTGAATCAAATGACAGTTCCGCCAGCGCTCTGATCTTTTGTACCACCGCCATCAGTAGATGTGCATGTCGCCATCCCATGTCTATTGTATTGTGAATTGAGTCGGGGACGTAGAAACGACGGAGAGGCTTCGTCCCTGTCGTAGCCCGCAGTGATTGACAATCCCACAACAGGCTACAACAGTCCACTCACCCCACCGCCGCCCCACACCGAACCTAAGGTTATTGTGCGGTTCGACCTCAGTGCCCCCCCCCCCCCCTCCCCCGCTTCCAACCCCCCCGGGTGCGTCTCATACAAGACAAGTGTAACCCGAAATGTTTGCATGGTAGAATAATTATGGCGTACGCGTACGTGGAGACAGTGTTTGCGCAGCAATCGCCGACATAGTGGACCTGAGGCGGATTAAGGGAAACCAGACCGCATTCACCGAAACAGAAGGAAAACTGCCTTAAAAACCATCCACAGGCTGGCTGGCATGCCGGACTTCGACACAAATCCACCGGGCGGGTTCGTGCCGGGGACCGGCACGCCTTCCCGCTCCGAAAGCAGCGCGTTAGACTGCGCGCCTAACAGGGCGGGCTCACCATCCCATGACTTTTGTCGCCTAAGTGAAGTGTCCCACCGGTTTCCGATCGGGGTGCGGTGCATCCCTCGAGCAAGAGCGCCCCTCGACGTTTGCATATCAGGCCACGACAACTCAAATGGAGTACCAAAGAACGTGATTCATCCGAACCAGGCACTTAATTGTGAGTTGTGGCTTTATCATGTAGATGTACCCTTTTATTGATGCAAGGTCTAGTCTCGGTGATCCTGCTATACCATCAGTAGTAAAGTGGGAACGTGGGTATAGCTACTCGATGGTGACAGTACAGCTGATCGTAAAAACTACTCTCCAACATAAAGAAATTATATCTTAAGAAATTAAGCTATGAATAACGCTAGGCATCTGGGACGACAGGCAAAGATGCCACTCGTTAACTAAACTTTCGTCTTGTGTGGAGCAACACGTGAACTATTACGTGACTGAAACTGCCTGACAGATTAAAACTGTGTGCCGGACCGAAACTGGAACTCGGGACCTTTGCCTTTCGCAGGCAAGTGCTCTACCAACTGAGCTACCCAAGTTCTAATCTGTCAGGAAGTTTCATAACAGCGCACACTCCGCTGCAGAGTGAAAATCTCATTCTATTACGTGACTGTCTGATCTTGCTTTATTGTCGAAAGGTACGAGCTTGTTAATCATAATGTGTAGTCTGTTCACAGAAAAGAAACACACCGTATTGTTTCCACTTCCGGATGAGCGATTGAATGTATCCTTATTCTTTTATAGCAGAATAAGACAAGTTCGTGTAACGGAAGGTGGAATGTATCTCACTATATTCTTTCATTGCCATGATGCCCTTGAAACATAATCATAATTGCTGGTTTTCATGTAGTAATGAAAGTTTGAAAATGATTCTAAACCTTGAAAAGTGGGAAATGACTCCGAGTTTCTGACATTGCATCTGTATTAGGTCGGATTCAGGTGCACGTCCACACTTCATCACTGTTGCCTTGAATCCTCTTGGGACTGTTTCTTCAACAGACCACTGCCACTTATTTCCAGCCGTGCTTCTCCACCTTACCCGGGGTACTGGAAGGGCGAGGAAACGTCTTCTTTAATACTCCATAACTGTGCTTTTATGTATTCCCATAGTTGTGTCACACAAAATTATTTGCAACAATTGTCACTTTGAGAAAGCATTGAAAAGTCCTCGACTGGCGTCTTATCGCAGAAGTGAAGGGAAATATCAGATTTTTTACTCGGAATAGATGTTACTATCAAAGATGAACCGCTCTCGGTACTTCTATTACTTCTTGAGTAAATAGCGAAGCCACATGGTTTCAAAGTTCTGGGAGCCAAATGCATTAATATTTTGGTTGTGGTAGAAACTTATTCTTGATAATCAGGAATTTATATCAATCGCAGACTGACACAGTGTATAAGTGGCCCTTGAAACAGCTTTCTTTCATTCATTGTCAGCTCCTCCGTCTTCTGAAGACATTATTGACTACAGTTCCTTCATGTACGTAGAAGACGGTTATGAACGAATTGAACAAACTTCTTACATTATTTCGCTAAGCTACAACTAAGACAAAAAGTTGTTCATTGGTCGTAACTAGAGCGGCCCATCTTTAATACTAATACCTATCTCCAAGTGAAGAAATATTTCTCAAGACTTCCTTTTACTACTGCAATAAGGTGCTAGTCGAAGACCTCCCACCGCTTTGTCAAAGTGCTTTCGGTATCCGAGCGAATGTCTGTATAGGTTCTGGATTTTCTCAGAGCCTGGCATCGCATTCAGCGTGCGCTTCAGGAAAGAGGATCCTCACAGAGTGCCGACGCTCGCCGTGTTCTTCCCCTCTCCCCCCCCCCCCCTGCTCGCTTCCGTGCTACCCTACCTTACTTTCACAGACATTCTTCTAAGCGTCGCTCCGCGAAACAGCACACAGTCGGTTGTAACCTACTGACTTCCACTTGAAATCCCCTAGATATCTTTCATGTTATCTTAAAAAACATTAAACATGTATTTTAACACTTTTGAGAAGTTAAGGCTTTTTTATTTTCTTTAAATTCTGAGGCGTTAATGCGGTGTTTGCCAATGTGCACCTACTCTACACAGTATTGCCACTTAAATTATGTTGTGGTCTTCAGTCCGATCAGTCCGATGACAGATTCATTACACCTCTTCACGCATTCTGTGCTGTGCAAGTCCCTTTAGCTCTTCCAAAACAACAGCACTTACATCCGTTTCAACCCACTTTCTATATTTAAGGCCACGCTTGGTGGCCGCGTGGTTTGAGGAGCCATGTCACGGATTGCGCGGCCCCTCCAGCCGGAGCTTCGAGTCCTCCCTCGGGCACCGGTATGTGTGTTGTTTCTAGCATAACTTGGTATAAGATAGTTTAAGTAGTGTGTAAGTCTAGGGACCGATGACCTCATTAGTCAGTCCCTTATGAATTCACACACACACACACACACACACACACACACACACACTGTATTCGAGCTTCTGTTCTCTTCTTTTCTGAACTTCAAATCGACCAAGTTTCACTTTTCGCATGAGGTTACACTGTGATAAATATGTTGAGAAAATACTTCCTAACACTTAAATTTATATCTGATGTCAACAAATCCCTCTTTTCCTTTTCCTTATTCGTACATAATTATTTACTCTGTTGCCTAAACTGCAGAACTCATTTATTACCATTGGAGTCTCGTTTCTAATCTCTTTCCGTCAGCAGGGCCTGATTCAGTTCCGCTACATTACATCAAACTATTATACATTCATTGATGTTAATTTTAGAATTTGTTTTCGAGACCGTATCCTTTCCATTCCATTGCTCGCTTAAGTCCCTTGCCGTCTGACAGAACTGAAGTGTCATCAGCAAACCCCTGAGTTTATGTACCTTTCCACTAAACTTTAGTTCCCTTTCCTAATTTCACCTTGGTTTCCTTCACAGCTTGTCCCCTATACAGATCGATAACATCGGGGATAGGCCTGTCTCGCTCCCTTGTCAGTCGCTGCTTCCAGTAACTGCAGTCTGGTTTCTGTACACCTTATAGATAACCTTACGCGTCCTGCTATTAACCCTACTGCCTTCAGTTATGGAAGAGTGTATTCCAGTCAACATTATCAGCAGCTTTCTTTCGGTCTGCAAATGCTTTAAACGTAGGTTTTCCCTCCATATCCTATCTTCTAAAATAGGAACGTTATAGCCCCGCTTGCTCGTAAATTTCTCCAGGACCCAAACTGATTTTTTTTTCATTCTTCTGTGAATAATTCGCTTCAGTGTTTTTGAACTATCATTCATGAAACATCTATCAGCACCTGCCTTAAATGACACTGTCGATAAATACTCAGGAGTAACACACTGGGCAAGTTATAATTGCAATATTGTAGAGAAATGTCCCTGCCCCGATAGAGAACTGTATGGTTCGGCGTGTCATGTCACAGGAATTCCGTCATACATTCTTGTGGTAGTTAAAGTGACCGTCCTGTCGTAGCCAGAACGGAAAAGACCAAGATACCAGTACTTTTCATGGCTACAGCACCATGCGTCCCGACGGTGCGACGCCCTCTGTAGCGGGGAATGGCAAGTGGGGCACCTCACACATTACCGTTTCCATTGTTTACCAGGGCTAATTCAAAAGGAGACGCCGCCATGGTCAACCACGGGAAAGAATGTGTCGGTAACGGGATTCCCTGATCACTGTTGAGGTCGGCTAGAGTGGATAAACTGGTGACAGTTCCAATTCATTGACGGACAACAACAATATGATTAGTAATAAACGTAATCATTGTCTCTATAAGGCTGTAATGCGATGTTTATTTAATTAGCTGT